>NW_028317854.1:8517500-9940000 GCF_062004578.1 Staurois parvus | reverse complement strand
AAATGTGTAGGGTAATAGGAGGAACAGAATCTACGTTAAGTGGAAAAGTTCATTTGAAAATAAAGTTGGCAGTGCACAGGACAGAGCCTCTGTGAACAAAGTGAAGTCTCTTCCTAGGAAATTAACCAGTAATCTAATCAAAGTAATTGGTAGCATAGGAACTACTGCAAACAGGGTATAACATTAAGCACAAGTATATAGATGAACACAGTATGAAATAATACAAACCTTATATAAGAAAAGTTTAACAGAAGTACACACATCCAAGGTACAAGTAGGTATTATCAGCAAAGGGCCCAACAAGAATCTCGGTGGAATTGTGCACATATTCCCAGGTATATAAGGTTATCAAAAAAGATACCTCCAGATGAATGTAGTAGCAAAGTTCAGTTGCAGGGACCCCTAAGCATGGTCGCTATTTGACATCTGTCTTTGTGTTGGAGACCTGAAGAAAATATCACTGGCGATGGGAAAATCCTTTAACCATTGTCCAACAAGCCTGGAATGCAGCTTCTCTCTGGTAAAAAACTGGAACTTAGAGTCACCTATCTACTCTGCTGTCTCTTGGTCCCTAATAGCTTCTAATCTGTTACTGGATGCGCTAACTACCAGAAGTGGCCGCTGGATGCCAAACATTGCTCTAGCCTATGCAGGTTAATGAGTCGTGACTTAAAATTAGCTATAGTATCCCAGACCAAAAAGGACAGGGTTAACTAAAATACCAGGAGCCACATATAAACTCTATTGTAATAAACAGATTTACCTACTAATCTGGAAGGTGACTACTACACACATACTGTAGCACAGACCTAGCTATCTGGCACTGTGCATGTGAGATAATAACAATAGGACTGAAATAAATCTGTCACAAGGATTTAGATACACACTAAAGAAGCTATGGACAGCTGCAGAACAAAGGATTCTGTGCATAATAGTCCCTTCTGGCCTTGAGTTAGTAGCCACAGGACATACGCTCTCCCTCTCTCTTTCTCTCACTCTCTCTCTTTCTCTCACTCTTCACGGCGATATTAGCAGCTAACAATAGGGCTGCGATTCTCAACCTTTTTCAGTCAAGATGCCCTTTAAAATGATGCCCAATCTTGAGGCACCCCATTTTAAAATGTTAAAAATTAAACTAATAGTTTTACTTAATGCAGCAACATCCAACCACATAGGATACCCAATGTTAGAGGTAATTTATTCTTCCAAAGCAAATACACCTTTGCACACTGGCACTGACTAGTATTTCAGTGTTTCTCTTCTCACTCAGTTTCTCTCCCTCACTCAGCTCATGTGACCCCAGTGCTGATGGAGTGGGTCAGGACAATAAAATTAGTGGCTTTGTGCAACTAAAAGGCAGGTTTGATCCATCTGCTTGCTTGTATACAATGTTTGGGCAATTTGTAGGCATTCTGCCAAGGCTCCCCCGAGGAAACTTTAAGACACCCAGGAGTGCCTGGGCACCCTGGTTGAATAAACTGCAGTAGAGGGCAGTAGATCCCTACAACAGCTTTCTAATTGTAATAGAACTATAACCTCATACATTTTTTTTTTTTTTTAACTCGAGCAGTACATCAACTTGTTTGTTCAGTTTTTTTTTCTGAAAAGTAACATGCTGCCTTTTTGTATTTGTGTGTGATTATTGGGTTCCTTGTTATTTTTCTTGACATGTTCAGCGGCTGTCATTCTTGGCATCTTAGGGATCGTGGAATGCATAATTCTGAATGCTCGGGTTCCCCGGCATGTGACCTTCAGTGGCTAGCAGTACACTACTGCACAGGCTTCCCTTGTAAGAAATGCAGAACTGAAATTTCTGGCTGGACAAATGATCAGAACAGTGCTGGAAGAAACTAAGATGGCACTAGCTTAAGATAACAAGTCAGTAAATAAGGAAAGAGATTTGAGGGAAAGATGTGATAAAGGTAGAAACTTTGATAGTTTCCGTATTCATGGTTGGGAACATTTCTATTTATTTATTTGTTTACTTGTTTATTTAATTTTTATTTTTTATTTGTATGTGTCCGGTTCCACTTTGCAGTGAATATCTACTTCTTTACACATTCAAAAGCAGTAAAACATATTTTTAAATATTAGGTATTATTGGCCACAGAAAAAAATACTGTACTGGTTGCCTCTGTTAACTATTATAGTTTTAAAACAGTTATATTGCTCAGTTGTTGCCCAAATCAGATGCCTTGAATGCTCATGTTGCATATCATCTTAAAGTATTTATTTCTAAGTATAGATTTATTGATTTTGATAGAGTGGTGAAGGGTTAGAGCCACTGTCAGGTTTTTCGTTGCTGTCTCTCTCTCTCTGCCTCTCTCTCCCTCTGCCTCTCTCTCGTCACAGTGAACATGAAGGTAAATTCAAAAATCTGAGATGTCACCAAAACAGGAATATGAAATAAGAAATAAGGGGTTAACTCATGAGAGCATTTTGGAGACAGGAACAAGGCTTTGTCCACCCATATGACAAGTACTTAACCATAAAGTACTCCCAGAGCAAGCAAATTGCTATGGGATCACACACAGAAGAGGAGGTAAGAAGCCACTCTCTGCCATTGCAAAGAGCAGGTAAGTATAAACCTCGTTTTTTATTTTAAAAAATCTTTGCCTTTACAATCACTTTAATGCCAGAATCGTTGGGTATTATATTAGTAAAATCTGCAGATTTAAAAAAGATCTTTGAAACTTTTTTTTCCTGTTAAACCTTATACTGTATAAGATTTTAGTGACTGTGTTTAGGTCTACTTTCAGAGCTTTCAAAGAATTGAAATGTTAATTGCAAAAGCAGATTGGAAATGTAAACAGAGAGCTACACCAACTTACAACTGTCAGCAAAACGGGGCTTTTAACAAAACCCTTTTTAAAGTTAAAACATGCGCTTTGTGTTTAATGTGGGTGAATTCTTATCTAACTTCAGTCAGGTATCATGCTGTGGTTATGGAGACTTTTTTTATAGTAGTGAAATATTTGTGTGACAATGGTGAGAATGCATTGGCTTTTAGGGATTTATAGGAATTGTAAATATAGGTGTATACTACAGAGATAGCCAGATGGAACATCTTCTGTGACATTAGAAATAATTTGTCCTATGAATCAAATTTGTGGAAAACTAATGCTACAGCTCAAGCGGCAATAACAGAAGCAAAACAGATTGACATTCATTATGAAGTGAAGCAGATCATCCAGACTGGTGGTATATATATCCAAGCCAATGTTGGAAGAAAGCCGACACTGTTCCTTATAGATAAGCAAAGCAATTCTTATAACATATGGAGTCTAATCACAACATTGGCATCTGAGATGGAAAATGTACTGCTGTATGTTAGCAGCCAATCGGTTTTTGCTGGAGTGTTGAAAAGCTTATGGCAGGCTTCCATATCAATCTTAATAAAACAGATTTTAAAGGTTATAGATAAGGTGTCAGCTTTGCACAGTCACTTTAAATTATGTAACTAATAAGCATTAAGAACATTCCTAATTTAAGGATATGTTATAATGTTTTTGTATAATGCAATCATATGATTATATACTACAATTATATATTGCAAACTACATACTTAAAATTACAGAGTACAACTCAAACCTTAGATCAAAGTCATATTTCTATTTCTATTTTCTATCTTTCCTGACCCTCTCTTAGGCAAGCCATAGATGATGCATTTTCTTTTCTACAACCTCGGGTTACTAGAAGTTACTGAAATGTCACAGAAATTGGTGGTACAAATGATGTTTAATTGCACTTAGATGCCATATGGAATTTCAGACCTTGCTTTTACAATAATGCACCAGGACAGTTATGAAATGTCTCCAATTGTGCCAACAGTATGAGCAGCGCTTTACAAAATGAAGGCAGACATTACAGTTCCAATACAATTTGGTACAAAATGAATCAGAGGGCCCTGCTCGTTAGAGCTAACAATCTAAGAGATCACTTTAAATCTAAAAATCTAACTCTACTTTACTCTATCCAAAGAAGTGAATATATTGGGCAGAGTTGGGCGTCAAGCAGCTATAGAAAGCATTATGCAATGAGGTCACGTTGTATGTATAATTGCAACAGAAGCACAGTTATGT
Source organism: Staurois parvus (assembly GCF_062004578.1). Lineage (NCBI taxonomy): Eukaryota > Metazoa > Chordata > Amphibia > Anura > Ranidae > Staurois > Staurois parvus. The sequence continues at coordinate 9,935,918 of NW_028317854.1, read as the reverse complement.
AATGTGAAAGCTGGCATTTAAATTGCAAGCTCTTGTAGGCCATCTTTACTGTGGTACTGCTATGATTACCATATATTTTTGTAATTTCGTGCTAAGCTCCTCACACCTCATAATAAAGAGTGATAACCAAATCACAAATTATGACTTCCCTGAAATTGAAAAAAAAAGATAAAAAAGAGAAGCCTTGGCCTCCAAAATTGACAACACAGCTATAGCAAATAGGAAATGTGAAGGATTCAAGAATCTTTTGAGTCACTTGGGTGTGTTATCTAGGGCTTCAGCAGCAGGTAAGCATTTTCAATATTCTGAAGCACATGTGAATCTATACAGAGATTTTCTAACACCTGAAAAACTTTATGTGCCACTGATTACTAGTTGCTATTAGAGATGAGCGAATCGAACCAGGCGAAGTGGAATTCGATTCGAATTTCAGGAAAAATTCGATTCGCGTCGAATCCGAATATTAGCCTACTTCGGGTGCGCAAATCGGATTTTTCCCGATCAGCCGGCAAAAGTGTCCCTGCAGAGAGCTCCGCTATTTCTGACAGTTCTCTGACAGTTCCTTCACATGTACAGCGGTTGAAACATTGTATCTATTTGTTTCCATTTAGGATACAGATGTTTTTATTCGGAAACAGATACAATGTTTCAACCGCTGTAAATGTGAAAGTCAGAGAACTGTCAGAAATAGAGGAACTCTGCAGATACACTTTTTGCCGGTTTGGAATTATTCTTATTTTCATCCTACTTCTTCTTCTTCTTCTTCTTCTTCTTCTTCATCCTCATCCTCAGAAGAAGAAGAAGAGGATGAGGATGAAGAGGAAGAAGAAGAAGAAGTAGGATGAAAATAAGAAGAATTCCAAGCCGGCAAAAAGTGTATCTGCAGAGCTCCTCTAAGTGTATCTGCAGAAAAGAGGAGCTCTGCAGATACACTTTTTGCCGGCTTGGAATTCTTCTTATTTTCATCCTACTTCTTCTTCTTCTTCTTCTTCCTCTTCATCCTCATCCTCATCCTCTTCTTCTTCTTCTGAGGATGAGGATGAAGAAGAAGAAGAAGAATAAGAAGAAGTAGGATGAAAATAAGAAGAATTCCAAGCCGGCAAAAAGTGTATCTGCAGAGCTCCTCTATTCTGCAGATACACTTAGAGGAGCTCTGCAGATACACTTTTTGCCGGCTTGGAATTCTTCTTATTTTCATCCTACTTCTTCTTCTTCTTCCTCTTCATCCTCATCCTCTTCTTCTTCTTCTGAGGATGAGGATGAAGAAGAAGAAGAAGAAGAAGAAGTAGGATGAAAATAAGAAGAATTCCAAGCCGGCAAAAAGTGTATCTGCAGAGCTCCTCTAAGTGTATCTGCAGAATAGAGGAGCTCTGCAGATACACTTTTTGCCGGCTTGGAATTCTTCTTATTTTCATCCTACTTCTTCTTCTTCTTCTTCCTCTTCATCCTCATCCTCATCCTCTTCTTCTTCTTCTGAGGATGAGGATGAAGAAGAAGAAGAAGAAGAAGTAGGATGAAAATAAGAAGAATTCCAAGCCGGCAAAAAGTGTATCTGCAGAGCTCCTCTATTCTGCAGATACACTTAGAGGAGCTCTGCAGATACACTTTTTGCCGGCTTGGAATTCTTCTTATTTTCATCCTACTTCTTCTTCTTCTTCCTCTTCATCCTTATCCTCTTCTTCTTCTTCTGAGGATGAGGATGAAGAAGAAGAAGAAGAAGAAGTAGGATGAAAATAAGAAGAATTCCAAGCCGGCAAAAAGTGTATCTGCAGAGCTCCTCTATTCTGCAGATACACTTAGAGGAGCTCTGCAGATACACTTTTTGCCGGCTTGGAATTCTTCTTATTTTCATCCTACTTCTTCTTCTTCTTCTTCTTCTTCATCCTCATCCTCATCCTCAGAAGAAGAGGATGAGGATGAAGAAGAAGAAGAAGTAGGATGAAAATAAGAAGAATTCCAAGCCGGCAAAAAGTGTATCTGCAGAGCTCCGCTAAGTGTATCTGCAGAGCTCCGCTATTTCTGACAGTTCTGTGACATTCCCTCCATACAGCGGTTGAAACATTGTATCTATTTGTTTCCATTTATGGAAACAAATAGATACAATGTTTCAACCGCTGTATGGAGGGAATGTCACAGAACTGTCAGAAATAGGCTATTTCTGACAGTTCTCTGACATTCACTCCATACAGCGGTTGAAACATAGCCTATGTTTCAACCGCTGTATCTATCTGCAGAGCTCCGCTAAGTGTATCTGCAGAGCTCCGCTATTTCTGACAGTTCTGTGACATTCCCTCCATACAGCGGTTGAAACATTGTATCTATTTGTTTCCTTCTCCTTCTTCTCATCCTTCTCCTTCTCCTTCTTCTCATCCTTCTCCTTCTTCTCATCCTTCTTCTCATCCTTCTCCTTCTTCTCATCCTTCTCCTTCTCCTTCTAATCATCCTTCTCCTTCTTCTCATCCTTCTCCTTCTTCTCATCCTTCTCCTTCTCCTTCTTCTCATCCTTCTCCTTCTCCTTCTTCTCATCCTTCTCCTTCTTCTCATCCTTCTCCTTCTCCTTCTTCTCATCCTTCTCCTTCTCCTTCTTCTCATCCTTCTCCTTCTCCTTCTTCTCATCCTTCTCCTTCTCCTTCTCCTTCCTCATCTCCAAGGGCATTTAAATTAAAGGTACAATGTTCTGCACTAATTTAAAGGCTCTCTGAAGCCTAGAAACCCTTTTAATAAGTTAAATTCGTAGCGAATTAATTCGCATCGAATCGAATTTCTTCCTCAAATTCGGCGAATCAGCCGAATCGAATTTTTGAATAATTCGCTCATCTCTAGTTGCTATGTAGGAAAGGGAACACCATTTTACTAAGCATGCAGAACATCCACTCACTGGCAGAGCCATAGAAAAGACTGAAGCATGTCTGTCCATATAGGTGCCTATAGGCAGGTTTGTCAAAACAAGTGCAATAGGGCACATCTCGACACTTCCAGTGAGAAATCTGCCTCTCTACATCAATTATTAGTACATTATTATCTGTTCTGTTCTGGCACTGAGCTGTGATTTCAGGGGCATGATGTTGTGTCACTGGGTACAGGCCAGCAATAGAAAACCTTGACAAAATTACATATCTGGGTTATGTTATTATTTTTGTTGTGTGCTTATGCACTTTGATGCATTGCTAAGGGCATGAAGGTTTAACTCAGAATGAAAATTTCCGCCTTCAAAGAAAACACGGTACAAAATATATATATTTCTGTACATCTTCTAAGTCCCCATACAGAAGAGGAGGATCAAATGCTCATAATATTAGGTCTGGCCTCCCTCTATTCATCTTGATTGTATTACATCCATTTACTCTATGAGGTAAAGATTTAAAATATAGGGTAAATTCTCTGCTGCTCTTAAACTCACCAGTCAAGTAGGAAAATGCTTTTCTGCTCACAGCGAACAAAAAGTGTGCATCAGAATGACATTTAAATTACAAGGAACCACTGAGAATAAAAGCCAATGAAACACATGCTGGATTGAAATGGCTTAGATCAATATAATTAACTCCTGTGTTTTGGACTAGAACCCAGAGAAAAGATTATGCAGGCAATAGGAATTAATGGTTATAATGCAAGCCATTCTTTACAGTGCTTTATTTTAATGTTGTATTTTTTTTACTTTAGTTTCTAAAGCATGCGCTGAGCATTCACTAATGCAGGGAAGCTGTGTCTCAGTAGACTGTCTATGATTAAAACGTTCAGTGAACAAGACTTGCCGGCGGGCAAGTTCCATTATGCCTATTAGACCAAAGGTACTAGCTATAACCACAGCACATTTTCCACAGCAAGATGTTCCGCTGTTTCTACTGAGCTTCTGGTTCAGATGTTTAACATTGTTCATCATTATGATGCATGTGTATGGCCATTACCACACTAAAGTAAATGCTTTACTGTCAGCAGCAATAACAGGTTTAACACATGCCTTTAATTAGATATATATGCATATCAAAGTAATAAACAGTTAATGAAGCACATGGGACTGCAAAAAAAAGAACATTTTACATTGAAGGACTGTCTGGAATAGTAATACCCCTTAGTCATAAGTTTTGAACCAGCATTTAAAGCCATCCAAGTGCACCTACATATCAAAGCTTTCAGGTATTTGTGTAAATATTTTTCAACCTCTTTGTTCTCTGTGTCAGATATAAGTTTCAAAATATATTGACATGTTAATAACCACTGGTCACATGTCAGATACTGCAATCACCATTAAAGGTGTGCTCAGATCAGTAGTGTATTTTGGTTTTGTGCTGTCCTAGGTAAGACTAAAATTGGGCACCCCCCTTCTAAATTTGTCCCTCCCCTTGATGTTTAACATCCACCTCTTCAGGACAGGAGCATGATGGAGGGCAGTGTGACATGGCAGGGGGGTCATGGGACAGGAGGGGGGCAGCGTGATGGGGGGGCCGCAGGAAAGGAAGGGGGCAGCGAGACAGAAGGGGGGAAGCATGACGGGGAGGGCAGCATGATGGGGGGCAGCATGATGGGTGGGGGGGCAGCGTGATGGGGGCACAGGACAAGATCGGGACAGCAGGACAGAAGGAACACAGAGGGACAGGAGGACCACAGAAGGACAGGTGAGGGGCAGTGGGACAGAAGGAGTGCAGAGGGAAAGGTGGGGGGCAGCATGATGGAGGGCATGGGACAGGATCGGGGCAGCGGGACAGGAGGAGCACAGAGCGATAGGAGGAGCGCAGTGGGACAGGTGAGGGGAATTGGGGACAGATGGGGGGTAGTGGGACAAGGTGCGGGACAGAAGGGGGGAAGTGGAACAGGTTTGGGACAGGGTGACAGGTGGGGGCAGCGTGACCGGGGGCAGTGTGATGGATGGGGGGCAATGGTATGAAGGAGGGAAGTCGGACAGGTGGGGGGCAGTGTGTCGGGGGGACAGTGATTAGTGTGACAGGAGTGGGGATGCACTAGTCCTCCAAGCACTTACCTGTCCATCAGGGGCGCCTGTATCCAATCTCTCCCAGGATCTCCGGTGTCGGCTGAAAAAGGCTCCTCCACCCTGACCTTGTTCTCTTCTTCTTCCTCCTCCGCTGGAACCTTCTAGCCATCCTGCGCATCCCGGTGCACACTGACAGAGGGCTCCGGCCCTCACGGACTCCAAGTGCACCCCGGAGATCTGCCCTCCACTCCGCTCTCCTCTGCAGTCGGTCCCTTGGCCCGTTTGACCCTCCTTGTGTGTAGGCTTGGCTTGGCTGTACCCCCCCCCATGGTGGCTCTGCCGCTGACTCACACAGTGTCCCTTCTGCCTGGGGGGGGCATGCTGCCCCCCTGTTAACTGCCGTCCTAGGCAAACACCTTATTTGCCTCACGGCAGATACGCCCCTGGCTCAGATAACTATGTTTTTCATAGACAAAAAAATGTGTCTTAAGTTAAAGTTTCTGCACTCTATCTGTAGAGCTTAGATAACCCAAAGCACAGTGCTAGAATAAGTCATAAAATGCCTTTTTTAATTTTCTTTTAAGCTGGAAATATTGTTTATATTTGAAAGAAAATATGGTGGCACTGCTATAATATGAGTAAAATACATTTATAGAAATTATATTGTGACAGTGTTAGCCCCTGCCACTGTGTAAGTATAGGGAAAACCAAAATAGGGTTCATTCCAATGCAGAGTGTGGGGCTCTGGAGTATTTTGTCTGATTGGAAAAGACTGCAACTGTGTGAGTATAGGGAAATCCGACAAAGGGTTCATTCCAATGCAGAGTATGGGGCTCTGGAGTATTGTGTCTGATTGGAAAAGACTGGGGTTTCAGTTTTCTTCAGGTTTTGTAATCCTGAATCAGGGTCTGGAGTCTGAAGGCTTCAAAAGAGTCTTCAGTGGGATGAATCCTTCAATTCTGTGTCCAGGACTTAATGGAGACCTGCAGGCTATGTAAGATGTGCTCTCTCATTATAAGCCAGAATCTGACCATAGGGCAAGGCTCCCATAAGGAGACAGCTGTGTTCCCATTATGAGATGTGCTCTACTAAGAAGACAGCACTCTGAGTTTGACTAGAAATTCCTTACCCACAGGGCTGAGAGAGTTGGGACACCTAAACGGGTCTGGATAACTTTGAGAGCTGTGGCGATTACTCGAGGGAATGGGGAAGCTACAGTGCTGACGTCATCACACCCGCTGGGTTGTTGGATGCTTTGTTTGTAATATGCTAGCTTGTCTTATCTAAATGTGAGCAGATACCTAGTTCCTAATAAAGGTGCTTTTAATGCTACACTATGAGTGATTCTCCTTCCTCATTTATGTATTATTTGTGCCATGCCTGATCGATGGATTGCCTTTGATATGACCAATTGTAGAGCAGTGGTTTAGGCAGCAGACTGCAAGCCTGGAGGCTGATTATGCATCCATCCATCTTTGGGATTTCCCTTTACAAGCACTGTAAGACCTTCTGATAATTGAGTTCTAACCTTCTGGTAAGCAACACTGGTGTCACTAGTGTTTTGGTGCACAGAGGAGCTTTATGTACATGATCCTGGGCTGACTTCTTCTTCATGCGAATGCACTTTTCACTTTGAGGACTTTGTTGGTCCACTTTATTTTGCTGGAGTTTTGATTATGAACGTTTTGAATTTTATATTATTTATTTACAGTTGTATACAGTATATAAATGCACTTGAGGTTTTTAATTATTTATTCACTTCATTGCTATGCACTTTTCATGAATTTATATATTTATTTATTTATTGATTGATTTCATTTTGACAGCGCAACACATTTTTATATTTCTGTGCTATTTATTATCCTGTGTGGGGGTGAGTGCTGCTGTCAGGATTGGCCTTTTGTTAGTTTTTTTGTTTTAGTTGGCAATTTTAGCACAGTATTTTTTTTTCTTTTGTTTTGTGAACTTAGGCTCAACTATTGCAGAACAACTACAGATTTTCACAAAAATACAAAAAGGAATTTAGTAAAATTATATATGCTCCTACATTATAGATTGCAGCACAGTTTCAGGCCAGAACTAGCCCTTTCTTAGGCCAGAAACACATATGTTATATTTGTAAAAAACTAATTTATGCAAACCAGAAACAGAAATTAGTACATGCACTTCAAGTACAGTTTTAACAATTTACCCCCTTCTTCTTCACAGACCTAAAAAAAAATAGAACTAAGCTTCACAAAAATATAGGATATAGAATAAAAAGGAAAATACAATGCTCCAAAAGGTAATTCATCAAAGTTCAGTCACAAGGATCATTCATAAAATAAATGTAGGTCCAGATCAGAATTTAAACCCTATGGATGAAGAACAACTAAACGATGGATCCACTGTACTTTCTCCTTCAAAAGTAGTTCATGATCCCTTCCTCTCATATTTTTAGGTATACAGTCAATAGCCATGAATGTTATTTGAAACGCAGATTGACCGTGCTTCACAAAGTGCCTCACTACAGGTAGCTGTGTAAGTTTATCCCTGATCAAATACTTATATCTCACAATGTTTATGTAATTTTTCACACATTTAACAAGCCACACAGGCACTTCAAAATATAAAAAATGATGGAAGATTAACATGTATGGTGTCCCTGTATTATGATATTATACCCTTTGTGATATTGGTTTAAAGGCAAGCCTTTCATCATGTTGGAAAACTGTATACAGTTTAAACATGGATAAAAACCTATATTACAAGTTCTTAAAAAGGTATGCAATTTAGGCATATATTGGTCAGATCTCATTAGTTTCTTTTAAATCTTCTGACCTTTCTTGTATAATGGGGAAAAGCAAAGTTAGGAACATCAAGGTAATGGATCCTAAAATGGACCAATGTTTTTAAAGATTGCATATATGTTATAAGTGAGTATAGATGATATTGAGATTCAATTGAGAGTGGAAGATTGAAAGTGGAAAAGATTCTGGAGTGTACTGTATGCTGAATCATTCCTTCCTAATCATACCCTATTTGGACAATGGCATCAGTCACCACTCTGTACCGTTGTTTACAAACCAGTTGACAGCCAGTATTCTGTCACTCAGTGAGGAGTAGATACTTTTTTTAAATAAAGGACTTTCAAAGTGTGTGGTGAACCATTGTTTCTGTTTTTTATTTGTTGGTGGAAATGAGTAGGGCTACTATGTACTCCTTACTTATTCAGGTAGGGTCAGTATCTGGATGCCCCCTTATTTTTAAAGGTATTTCCAGATTATGATAAACCCCTATCCACAGAGCCCCACAAACCAGGACTGTGGGTGAGAGGCCTTTCCCACATCTCTATGGGGACATGGTACTTTGCCAGGGGGCAAAGCCCACTTTGCTTTTGTTAAAGTCATGTAGTGGTGTATGGTTCAGGAGGCCATCATGGTAGTCCCCTCCTCCCTCTTCTGGCCAGCCAGACTACAGCTCAGATGAGGGTTTGGTATGGATTTTGAGGGCACCCCACATCATTTGTTTTGTTTTTGCATGGTGTTTACTCTTAAAATCCATAAAATATATTCATCAAATATAAGGGTTGTGGCATGAATTTGTTTTTTTCTTTTCTTTATTTCTTGCTGTAGGATGTGCTACAGAAAAAGTGACATTTTGGAAAGAAAAAAAATGCCAGTAATTTATATTTTTTTTAATATAAAAATGGTATGAGACCTTTCCAAAGATCCCCCAAAATGCACGTCAAACCCTTAAGTATTCCTGTTCTGTTTTTTTACAAAGAAAACCAAGCTGGCTGGAAAATGCCATTTGCCAGCAATTTAAATGGCATTTTTTAGCTTTGTAAATATTATTTTCTGTAGAGCACTGGGCATGTTTAACATTTCACTTTAAAGTGGTTCTAAAGGTTGAAGGTTTTTTTAAAAACCTTCAGTGTTTAGCTCCCACTCAGTTCCCTCTAATACCTACTTGAGCCTGATTGTGGTCTCTCTCTCCTCATTGGCTGAGACACAGCAGTGGGGGCCGTTGGAGGGAGCAAAGGGCAGGGCCAAGCCACACTTTGTATGTCTTGTAGAGGAGAGAAAGCATGCATGAATGCCCCCAGAGCAAGCATCTTACACGGCTGGGACTCAGCAGGTGGGAGGGGCCAGGAGCACCAGCAGAGGACCAAAGAAGAGGGGGTTCAGAGCTGCTCTGTGCAAAACCATTGCACAGAGCAGGTAAGTTTGACATGTTTGTAAACAAAAAGTCCCCTATGTCATTTGTTTGACAATCCCTGCTTTGCTAATGGCCTTCAGTGGGATTTAAATTAAGTTTCAGAACTTGAGCACAATTTGGCGAACCTCTTGGAATTGAACTCTGGTATGTTTGGCTCATCCCTACAAACCACTTTTTTGTTAGCCCGAAGAACAGAACCTGAAATAAATGTGGTTCAGAATATTTCTTCCATGCATTTATCTACAAATTTACTTAGTTTGTTTACTGTAATAAAGGATTTGTTTTTGTCCCCAAAGAAAGATGAATTCCCTCTCATTGAGAGCTTTATTTAGCTATGCAAAATTGTATATTCAAGAAACCACTGATTTTTTTTTAAATGTTTGCTGCCAAGCTCCAGTCTTATGACCTCGAATGTGCATCTCCATACAACATAATTAGAAGTTAAATATAGGCTGCTTGTGGAATGTAAACTGATTTTGTAAATATATTTATTTATTAAAATAAGTAATATATTTTGGCAAGGTTTGCTGACCACAAATTGATGCGACAAGCTTACTGACTATAAACAGTTCAACAACTAGTTGTTGAAACTGCATTCTCTGATACTAAAAAATTTTAGTACATTGTTAAAAAAAGGTAAAGAATAGTTATTTCACACAGTTTATGTTGCCCTAGTCAGATTTTCCCCTTTACCTTCCCATACAGAATTGGGATAAGCTGTTTGTTTACCCTAGTTCTATTCTTGTTCCAGTCTGTGCAATATACTAAATTTAGGTTGTATGGAACAAAAATGTAAATATCTTACAATAAAAATCTAAGATAGATTGATACATAAAAAAGTTTTAATGTATGTTGTCAGGTTTACAATCTATATAGACTTAATAAACCTTTAGATTGTACAATCTGTTTAAAACACGTAGTGTTTCATCAAGCAGCACCATAACCTAGCCTGGCAGTACTAGGGTCATTGGTTCAAATCCCAACCATAGCACCACCTACCTGCAGTTTGCATGTTCTCCCTGTGCCTGCGTGGGTTTCCTTCTGGTACTCCGGTTTCCTCCCACACTCCAAAGACATGCTGGTAGGTTAATTGGATTCTGTCTAAATTGGCCCTAGTATGTGTATGTATAAATGTAAGTTAGGGACTTTAGATTGTAAGCCCCTTGAGGGTTAGGGACGGATGTGAATGTACAATATATATATATGTAAAGTGCTGCAGAAATTGACAGCGCTCTATAAGTACCTGTAATAATAATTATACTTTACAAGACATTGGTTTAAACAACCATACAATATGTGTTGTAAAATAGACTGCAACAAATGTGTCAATATTGATTTGATATAATACCAGGACCCTTGTCTATTGCACTCATCAGTTCTGTTATCTTGCTTCGTTAGTTCAATCAAAATCTTAGTGTGCCATTTATTTTCTTTTCTAAAGTAACATTTATCATGGTTTCAAGGCAACTGACATACGGTACTGTGAAGAGCCAGGAGTTGTATTCCTTTTGTGCAGCACTGGAGGTTTCCATGAGCAGGTCCTCTGTTTAGTTTATGAAAGTTCTGCATCTGTGTATTGTCAAAACAACATTTCTTTGTGAGCTAAAATAGTTATTAAACCCAAAAGAGGTTTTAAACCCCAAACCAATATATTAGTTAATGTGGCTGCATTCATTTTTTTTTTAGACTTTTTTTCCTCTGTTTTAACCTGGCCATCTAGCCAGTAACACACCTCCTACATATGAGAGTGCCTATACTCTGGATGAAGGAGTAAAAGGGACACCTTTGGACATCAGCATTGTCAGTCTGTGGGGAGGATTTGTTTAGATGCTCTAGCAGATTTAGATGTGCTAAACTAATTAAAGCCAAACTTCAGCTAAAGCTTTACAAGCAGTTACAGAAAACAGTTTTTTTCTTTTGGGATAAAGGTTTACATTAATATAGCTGACCATTGTAAGCACCCCTGAGAGTGGTAAATGGTTTGTCTCAGTCCTCTAACTGTTACATCTGCAAGGCAGCGTGTTCTGTTGAAAAATAACAGACAGGCTGGATTACCAGATGAAAATAAGGAAAAGAAAGCCTAAAAAAGAAAATTGTTGCAGCGTCCACATCTAAGGATTGGCAAGCTGTAATATAAGAAATGTTTGCATTTGGGCTTAATACTGCTTTACCAATCACATGTGCTTTGCAATGAAGGACAAAGAAACTGGTTCATGTTAATCCCCCATGCCCATCAGCACATATTCACCTTTTCTTTGCTCTGCCCCTGCTCCTTTAGGCTGCCAGAAGCAAAGGAAAAAAAAACGTTTGGCCAAAACACAGGGCATGATGACGTCACAAGGGGGCAGGGGTGATCCCGCCCCCTTGTGACATCATCACGCTATTATTTTAATCACAATGCACTGTCAGGGTACAGTGCACTGTGGGGCGTGGCGGGCAAACAGCCCACCAAACGCCCATACCATTCGTGTGTTCACTGAACACACAAATGGCCCATGTTTGAATCGAACTTACGTTTGACTCGAACATGCAGCAAATCATTACTTTTAATCTTACTTTAACTTCTTGGGCATTGGGAACTACTGTAGATCTTCATACTAGAGTTTCCAAGTTAGTTCCTCTCTGCTTGCATTTTGTGGGTGCCCATCTTTGCATATTCCAGCTCTTATTTTCCCCTTCTCCATGGGATGAAAATACAGCAGGGGTAGTGTGATGGGCAAAGCAGGTGTGCAGACCCAAAAACTTAAACACTAATAGAGCCCCCAAGAGACACTGTCAGGTGATTTAACTTTGTAACATCTACTAAAAACTTTGGTTGGAATTACTATTTGCCAAAATATCTGTTGTTTTTAATGTGATGATATTACCAAATGTATAAGATGTAATTTCAGCCAATTAGCAGACATGATTAGCAAACACCTGTAATATAATTATTATATCATTAGAACATAGTACAAAACAATAATTGTGAACAGTAACCCCAATACCAGTGTAGTCACCCTGCCAACCACCCAAACAGGTGTGTCTATTTAAATTTAGTGATACTAAGCTGTAGTCAGCTTAGTTAAATGGATTCAGCTTTCTTAGGTTTCTCCTTAGCTCCAATTACTGTTTTTACTTTGTCTTTGTTTCTGTCTACTGCTAGTTGGTGTCACTGGTGCCTTTGGCAAAAGTATGAGAGGCCGCACTAATCAGAGCCATAAATATTTATCACTTTATAGCCAACAACTGGAAGGTTTGATGGCAGTGGTGCAGGCTCTGGGAGGGTATAAACATTGAGGGAGTGACCTTGGAAAGTCAGTTCGCCCCTGGGCTTCCTACCCAGAGGAGGACTATGTTTGGCTGTTGAATCCTCTTAGACCTGCTGCCTGAGGAAGGTGATCATGTGGCTGGACAAGGTCTGAATTTAAGGCCCAGCTGGTGAAATAAAAGGAATTAGGTGCTCTGGAGGAACTCCAGATGTCCTGAGGGGTTGGAGAAACTGGAAATGGAAATTTGGAGCTCACTGGAGTATGGCATCCTCTCACCAGGGTATTGGCAGCTAAACTGACAAGGGCTTTACAGCCAGAAGCTACACACACACATATCTGAGTTGGCCTCAAGGTTCTCCATCTGTGAAGACTGTAAATACTTTTGTTTCTCTTTTCTGAAATCTGCTAATTCATGGGTTTCCTGTGTTCGTACCCTCTCAGCCTGAAGTATTGCGTGAGAGTCAATAAACTCCTGCATCTAAAAGTGAATGGTACCAACTGGTACACATTGCTCCACTCTTTCACCCTGAGGTAAAATGTTAATCCACCCTGTCCCTGGGGGTTCTACTTACCTATGGGGTCATATGGAGGGGAGTTACACCAGAACTAGAATGGTTTTCAAAATTGGAATAAAACTGGTGTTTCCTGTTACTACAGAAAGAATTGTTCTAGCAACTGGAACAGCACAAACAAAAAAAAAAAATAACAGACGAGACTCATTATAAGTATAAAAAAACATTTTTTTCCTGGACTATTATATGCTAAAAATATATGACTGTACGCAAAACAACTAAGGGGCATATCTTGGTACATGTGTTTTAAATTACAGTGATTGATTCACTGGAGAATGTTTGGTAAATGTTACATTCAATGCTTTATGAATATGGCTATTAGAGTGGACTCACAACAGATACAAAATATTAGCTACTATATGGGTCCCTAGACTTTCATAATTTTTGCACAATACCACACATATTTTGGTTTATACTTTTGCCAGGACATATAACACTCCAGTAACCAATGCAGGGATTGAATCAGGGTGTTCCTCGCAGTTTTGTGCACAACAACCTAATAGCTCACTTTAAAATGTGACATTTAGGTATTTAAATAGTCTTAGGAAGCAATAGATGCGCTATAAAACAAGCCCTCACAGACCTCTGTAACTACAGACAATGTAGAATAAATCATCCTCAAAGTTCATAGCAGAATTTTTTTTTTCAGGAAAATTGGCTCACACTGCTCCCTTTTCCAGAGCAGCTACTGTGTGTTTACATTGGAGGCAAGAAAGCTGGAAAGCTGCCAAGTAATTTCAAAGGAGAGCAGGGTGAGCAGGCCTGATGGGAGAGTGACTTGAATCATGTCAGTTCTTCCACTGTAAAATCTGAGAGTTCAGTAATGGCTTGTTTTAAAGCTCATTTTCTACTTGTTAATAATATGAAAATATGTATTTGTCCATTGAATTCAAACACGAATAAACACCGCTCAGGTAAGTGAAGTGGCCAGTCCCAAAGCCTATCCCAATGACAGGTGTTGGCCCAGCTCACCAACTTGCTGAATTGTAAAGAAAAGGAAGGATGGCTGAACTCCAAAAAGGGATACCCAAGATAAAATGTCTTTATTCTAGATGACAGTACACAGAATACTGTATCTTGTGTACTATTATCTGGAATAAAGACATGGCATCTTCGGTATCCCTTTGCGGAGTGCTGCCATCCTTCCTTTTCTGTCCGTTGGATTGATTTTCCCATGCTTTCTGTTCTAGTAAGAGGGACAGCAAATAAAATCTAACAAAATTTCCTCATTACACTTTTCAGCTAGCAAACAAAAAGAATTCTAACTAAACTAAACACAACTACTCAGGTTAAAAACGCTTGTTACATACATTTGTAAATACATGTAAAGCTGCACTGCTGTCAAGGACCTCAGAAAAGTGAGGTACCTAACCTAACTCCGGAACATACATAGTAATGCAATTTTGAAAGCAGTCTTGCCGAAGGCAATCATTTCCTAATTGAAAGTAAAGGAATACACCAAAAAAAGCAGCATTGCTCCAGCATGCTGAAGGCCCCCAGTTTGTGTCTGCCTATGATGATCACATGATCCAAGCTTTCAGAATTGATCTAAGCTATAAATGTTTTGGCTGGAGTACAACTTTAACAATGCATTGATGTTTTCTCAACTATCATTGAATCTGTGGGTTTCACGTTGATTTTCATCTACATTCACTAATAAGGAGCTGACCGTACAACCTCAAAGAACATTAGGATAAACAGGATAAAACAAGCTAATTACCTTGGGAATGATAGCTAAGTGCTCCAATAATTGATTTTAAGTACAAGAGGATGGTGGTGTGTTGCCAGTTGTGCTTTTTTTTTTGTAAACCACACATCAGATGCAGTATAATCCATTATAACAATTGATTGTCCTTGGAGACAGATGAATCAGCAAAACATTCATTTACAGTAAACAAAGCAAGATAAGTGTTTTATCTTTATTATTTCCTTTTTATATTTTCTCTAAACAGTTGTAAAAACAAGTCTCCCGAAGATGGTTGGAGGTACTATTTTTTAGTGCTGCTGAAAGATACGTTAGTATTAGAGTTAAGCTAAGTGCTCAATAAAGATGGGCAGACAGTTTGGTCCAGCTCAGACCAAACTTTGACTGTTCAGGCATTTGGGCAATTGTCCACCTTTTGCTGGCATGGCCCCTGTTCAGCTAGGGGAGCTGTTGTTCAATGAGCAGTACTGTCAGATTCGGTCGAGTGTGGCGGATTATTAATCTCAATGGGCAGTGCACAACGTAATTAACAATGGATTTACAGTACAGCAGGAGATATATATATATGGGGGTATTTTTTTAATAAAGGAATTTTCAATGTTTGGGTGTCTTTTTTTCAAGATTATACATTATTTGTGAATGAGTAGGGGTAATATTCATGCGAGGGGTGGAATCTGGGGACCCCTTATTTTTAAAGCTGGTTTCCAGGTTCCAATAAACCACCAGCTGCAGACCTCTACAACCACTGGGTCCGGGATGTGAGGAAAAGTCCCTTACCCTCACGTTGAGGGCATGTGGTCTGGTATAACCCAGGAAGGGGAGGTCCACATGCACACAACCCCTTCCATTTTCTTGTTTTTTGGAGGGTTTTTTTTAGCGAGGTAACCTCTGAAAACCAATATCTGGCTCAAAGGGTCTAGTATGCATTTTAGGAGGGGCTCAATGCAATTTTTTTTAATTCATGCTGTATGATGTGCTATAGCAAAAGTGGCATTTGCAAAGAAAAAAACTTTACAGTTTAAATTGCTGGGCAAAATTACAATTAAATAGGTTAAATTGCTGCCAA
Organism: Staurois parvus; assembly: GCF_062004578.1. Lineage (NCBI taxonomy): Eukaryota > Metazoa > Chordata > Amphibia > Anura > Ranidae > Staurois > Staurois parvus. The sequence continues at coordinate 9,920,197 of NW_028317854.1, read as the reverse complement.
ATTACATTTCAAAGGGCTATTTGTTTAAAATACAAGCAAGAACAAAAATGTCCTTGCTGGCAATTTAAAATCATTTTCCTTTGTAAATGTCAGGGCTTTAAAAAAATCATTGGCCAATCAAGAGGCTGAAATCCAGAACCTGGAAGTAGTCAAGGCGAGGATGACAGTAACTAGTGATGGATGTAACCACAGCATTGCTGGAAGGTAGAGGTGAGTATTTCTGGGGGTTTAGTTACTCTTTAACCCTCAAAATTAGCATTTTTGATTTGACAGATTTTGGCTTTCACTGCTTTCAATGATGTTCGGCATTCAAACTCTTGAAAAGTTTGCCAAATACTGTTTGAACTGAACTCAGGGCAGTTCAGCTCATCCCTAATGTTTATTCCAAATATAAGTTTATACTGAACTGTTCAAACGTAAGCTTGGACTTAACTTTGGCTGTTCGGAAATTCTGCATGGACAGCTTCCTGTTTTCAATAATTGCTAAGGAAACAGTGGGTGCCTGCACTCGTCACTACCTTAGCAACCACTGACATAACTATACCCATTCACTTACATGGCTGGGAATCCTGTCATTACCTCTTTCAACCAGACCACAGGAATCCCTGATCCTGTGCTCTTATGAAGATTTATATACTCAGAAACGGTATTCACTAAGACAGAAACCAAATGTACCAGACCACAAGTGAACCATGCCCAGGGTCACCTCTCGCAAGTGGTTCCAATCACGGTACACTTAACCATTCCTAGGCACAGGTCAGAGTGCTCACTCTCCACAAATGAACCAGATCAAGAAGGTGAACCATGCATGGGCTTGGTTAACCACTTCAGCTCTGGAAAGGTTTTACCCCCTTCATGCCCAGGCCATTTTTGCTATTTAGCACTGTTCTTTAAATGGTAAATGGTAAACACTACTTTAAATGGTAAATGGTGATCATGCAATGCTGCACCCAAACAAAATTTCTATAATTTTTTCACAAAAATAGAGATTTCTTTTGGTGGTATTTGATCTTCACTGGTTTTTGTATTTTTTATTATATAAAAAAAAAAAGACTGAAAATTTTGAAAAAAACAAATAAGCCTTTTTGTACATTCTGCTATCCCCCCCAAAAATAACATTTCTTTATAAATTTAGGCCAAAATGTATTCTGCTACATATCTTTGGTAAACAAAAAAGTGTATATTGATTGGTTTGCGTGAAAGTTATAGCATCTACAAACTATGATATATCCTTGAATTTCTATTTATTTATTTATTTTTTGTAATATAATGGTGTTGATCAGCGACTTACTTTATAGTGAGACTCTGGTGGTGCAGCGGACAATCTGACACTAACTGAATCTGGCTGGGAGGTACACTAACTAATTAACTGACACTGATGTCACCAGTGACACTAATATAGTGATCAGTGAAAATACTATAATGTACACTGTCACTGTACTAATGAATCTGGCTCGGAAGGGGTTAACATCTAGGGGCAATCAAAGGGTTAACTGTGTGCCTAACAATGTCTAATGTGTGTATTCTGTTCTGCTTTGTACTAAATATCTGTTTGTTTTGCATGGAGAAGGAACAAACAGATTGTTGACTCTGTAGCGAGGCCTGTGTTTTTTGTCACCACAGGGCTTTGGGCTGTGATTGGACACAGCCGATCAGCAGGTTCTAGCTATCAATCATTGGATGGTACCTACTGATAAAATCATGCCTTGTCCATAGTGGGAGTCTGTGCTAGCGAGCACCCTATACCCAGAAGAGGCCAGTGACATACATGCATGTTGCTGGGCCTGTACAGGCTGCCCTCCACAGTACATTGTGGGTTTGCAGTACTTAAGTGGTCAGAACTGTCAGTGTGAGTGCACTCTAAAAAACAGTAAGCAGAACATTTTGATATATTTTTACTGAACCAATGATTTAAAATTCAGCTTCATTGATGGAAAAAAGAACATGAACCCTTACATTTAGCAACTACTGGAAACTTCCTTATGGTAACAACCTCAAACATACACCTTCTATAGCTTCCAATCTGACCTTTACTGGTGTAAGGAGCTTGTGTGATGCTTTGTTATAGGCAAAATATTTGAATTTATTATATATACAGTATATTTCCATTACTAAATATGGGATTGTAGATTGCAATCAAATATCTGAAGTAGAACCACAATAAAGACACCCCACACCATGTTATTTCCAATCACCATGCTTCACACTATTGGCATTATTTTTTTTTTGGTGGTATGACTTTTTTGTCCCTCCAGACATAACTTGCATGCATATGCATATGCAGTATGCATATGTACTATATATATATATATATATATATATATATATAGAGAGAGAGAGAGAGAGAGAGAGATAGCAGCATTAGGAGATTCAACAACTCTTGTGAGGTAAACGTGAGAATTGTGTTGTAATTTTAATACACAACCCCTATTTTTTGTTAATTAAGGTCCTTGATATTTTAAAGTTCTTATTAAAAAAAGATATGGAATTGTAAACTTTTTTTTTTTTTAAATAAGACCACTGTGTTCTAAAACTTTTCTCACAACTGTATGTATTCGACAAAATCCTATGTGTATCACAGTCTAGCTACAATAGCTAAAAATAGTTCTCTCTTCTCTAGTCATTCAAGTTTTTTTTAGCAAGAACAATCTATATTGTTAAAGCTAAATTTTATAACAGTTTTTGGTCAATGATATTTTATGTATTCCATCTATGTGTTTCTATGTATTTAGCTAATTGTCTAGGATTCAGCTTTAATATACAGCAATGTATGGGTTAGCTTAAGGAACAGTACATCATACACTACTTGCCTTAAGGCTTCATTTGTATTCCTCAGACTCATTTTGTTTGAGCTCTGTAATCAACAGGCTTCTTTGAGCACTTCTGATACTTGAATTTGCTAACGAGTTAAAAGCAGCCTAGGGATTCACCTTTTGTTTGATTAGGAGAACAAATATCAATACGTGATATTTTATATTAACCTGGCTTAAAAAAATATATTTTGATTTTATTTTCTTAGTATTCTTTTTTTTAAACAACATTTAAATATTTAAATAACAATTGTCATTGAACATTTTTCAATACAGAAATCAGAAACTGTATACGTAGCTCCTAGTGTTCTATCAGCTTGCCTGAGGACACACTTTACAACCCATTATTTTTAGGGTGATACATTTCTTTCTGTAGCCACCCTTCCTGTAGAGCAGTGGTTCTCAACCTTCCTAATGCCGTGACCCTTTAATATAGTTCCTCATGTTGTGGTGACCCCCAACCATAACATTTTTTACCCAGTAATTATAATTCATGAGTGTCGTTTTACCTCCAATACTGCTGCTTTCAACACAGTAGCTGCTTTTAACAGAGTAGCTGCTTTCAACACAGCAGCTGCTTTCTACACAGTAGCTGCTCTTTACACATCGGAAATATGTGTTTTCTGATGGTCTTAGGGGACCCCTGTGAAAGGGTCGTTCGACCCCCCAAAAGGGTCGCAACCCACAGGTTGAGAACCACTGCTGTAGAGGATTGACAGGATAGAGCAGAAGTAGACTATATGTAACTCAGACCACCAAATGTTGCCACATCATGGCCCATCTGTGACAATGCAGACCTTTCAAAGGACATAGCCAAGATAGCCACAGAAATTAAAAACAAATAGAAAAATTTATAACAGCTCTACAGACTGCAAATGTCAGAATATAAATAACAAAATTGCCTTTTCACTAAACCTGTTTAAAAAAAGGCCAAGTCAATCATGATACAAAACCCTTTTAAAGCTTTTCACAGAGCCTCACTGCATCTATGATTAAGTTTGCTTCTAATAGTCTTCAGAGGAGGCTTGAAGAATCCTAAGCAGTAATGAGTAGAGAAATGTTACAGTATAGGCATTTGCAATGTATTGCAAACAAAAGAGTGATTAGCCAATTGTGTGTACTGGGCAGAACAGATTTCTGTATACCTTTTAATCATTGTGTATTTTCCCAATGTAAGTTAGTCCGCTGCTAAACAAATGGAAGCACAAGCGTGTTAAAGCAGACTTTCACTTATATTATACACTTTGCCTTACTGGATTCCTTCCCCCTCTACAGTGAACAACCTGTGTTTATTTATATATTTGTTTTCTTCAGTCCAGCCTTCCCCCTGCATAAGTGGGAAGGATATGTCCCTGCCCCTGGAACCTCTGGGGATAGCCTCGATACATTTCTCAAGAGGCTTTAGCTAAGGCATACACAGCGCTAGAGGAAGGTGGCCCTTCTATGTATCATCAGGGGCAGTCTGCATCACAGTAGAACAGTGCTGGATTCTCTTGTCATTTAAATATGTGAAATGAGCATACCCCAGCAAACCAGATAAGTGGTGAAAAAAAAATTCTCACAAGGGATTGCAGTACTTCTATAATTACTGACCAGTGTTGTTTACAATCCTTTACACTGTCAGTGTTACACAGACATTGACTTTCAGTAGTTATCCCAGTTAAATCAAGGGTAATTCTGGATTGTTCATGGAAAATTCTTAGCAAAGTTCATCTAAGCTGATAAAGTACAAATTCAGGTAGTAAGTAAAACTAATCAGCCAGATTTTATCATACACAATTAGCTGGCTGGTGATGTCCGGTTCTAGGTGGGTAGAGCTGAAAGTCGCAGTCCTCAGGAATGGATGCTGAAGCAGCTGGGCACCAGAGTAAAAGATGGAAACAGAACCAGGAAGCAAGCTGCAGCCAGCAACAGCTGGTGGCAAGGGACCAAACTGGCAGTCAGAGCAAGTTCAGGAGACAGGCCAGGGTCAGCAATAGTAGGGCAAAGCAGTACAGAATCAGAAGGCAAAGATGAGTCCAGTACACAAGCTGGGGTCAGAATAATCAGATAGACCAAGTAGAGGCAGTAGAAGAGGCAGAATCTAGAGGAAAGCCGGGTCATACACAGGTAAGCAAGTGCAGTGCACCAGGTCTCAGGAACACAAGAACAAGCTGAACACCATTCAGCAACTTCTCATGGTGACAGACTAGTTTAAACAGGCAGCTGGTCACCAAGTGTGCAAGTCAATTGCTATGTGCATGTGCATGCACACATAAGGGCTTGGCAAACTGGAATGGCACATCTAACATGCCCCTGTGCTCAAAAATACGAGCATGGATGCAATGCACATGACTGGTTTCCTGGTGCTAGGAATTCAGTTTACTTTACACACTTCTACGTCTCTTCAGTGTTCTTTGTTTCAAGAATTTGATCCCATTTAGTGTCATGTAGTATGGAGTGGCAAATGTAATCTGTGATAACTGTTTCCTAAATTATCCCTTTTTTTCACATCTGCAATCAGCTCTGTGTTGTTTGAGATTAGTAGGTCCAGTAGATCATTAATTCTAGTTGGGTTTCCACCATTTGACTCATGAAATTGTCCTGCACTACATGCAAGAAATGACGAGCCGTAGTTGAGTGAGCATTTCTGTCTGCCCAATCAATATCAGGATAATTGAATATCCTGCGTGATTATAAAATTGTCCTGCTCCTCGCCATCTCTATTTGTAAAAGTATATGTTAGGGGCCTATAGCATACCACCACTAATAATTTTACCATTTGTTTCATCTCTTTGAAGCTCCAACCACAAAGACTCCACCTCCCCACTAGGCCCATTGGCAATGTCATCCCTCATTTTCACATATCAAATCACTCTTGACATGCAGGCACACCCCTCCCCCTCTTCTACCTACTCTGTCCCTCCTATGCAGGGAGTACCCCTGAAAAGTGGCAATCCAGTCATGTGAGCTATCAGACCAGGTTTCTGATATTCCCATCTGCTTTGAGGCCACCTTCCCCCTCAAAATGTGCCCCCATCTGTACACTTTGACTCTTTCTCACTGCGTGGTATACCTTTTTTATTTGTCTCTCCCCCACCCTCACATCCTGGTTTAAAAGTCCCTCCTACCTTCTGGTCATCTTCTCCCCCAACAACTGCACCCTTCCCATTATGTGCAGTCCATCTCTTCTATAAAGCTATAGAAAGATAATCAGCTGAATGATCAATTAGTGAGTAACTGTAATTTTTTACTAAACAGATGTGAAGTTAATGCAAAAAAGTTAAAAACATACATATTCTGCAGAATGAATAAAAATGAGTTGTTGATAAACATGCATACACTGCAGAGTCTGATTGTGAAAACTGCCAAACATGGGCTCCTTACAGCAATGATTCTATGATTCATTCCAGCTAACACGTGGCTGCATAGCATAGTCTCTAAGACTCTATAACAGAAAATAGTAAAGCTGGGAACTGCTGCTTATGAGTAAGTTCACCATCTGGGGCATGTTACACATTACCCCCATATTTAGGATGTAATGTGTAACATGCTTCAAACCATGCTACCCCACACTCTCGATCCCCCCCCCCCTTTCCTGTGACACTGAGTGGGGGATCCTCTTCCTGCACCTACTGTCACATTTTGAAAACAATGCAATCTGTGAATGAGGAAACTATAAAAAAATTGGAATTTAGTATTTTTTAGTTAAAAGATTAACCTAGTTAAGTAAAACAGTTCAAAGCACAGCTACATGCAATTATCCTCTTAAAGAGCAATCCTCAGTGAAGTCCTGGGTAGCTGTGGTAACACAGGTGAAAAGCTGTGGGGATCCAAAGCCCAAGGAAATAGGGCCACCCAACTGGAAATTGAGTACGCTGGTAGCAATCAGGGAGTGGCTCCCCACAGTAGCTGGGTCTTTTGGAGAAGCTGTGTGATATCAGCCAAGCTACCTATAGTCAGTTCAGAGAGTTAAGGGCCTCCTGCTTGAAAGCAGGTTATTTGTCCAGCTCCCTCTGACTCATCAGATGTAGCCTTTGTGAGCTGCTGAGGAAGGGAAGCCAAGAAATACATACTCCCTGGTTGTATCCAGGAACAGAAGTTGTGGGAAGTGGAGGGTCCGGCACCTGAATTTGAGGTATGTTGGGGCCAACTACCTTCCTCATTGTTCTTATCCTATGGACAGGTTCTCCACTGAGGCCTGTAGAGAAAAGTTACATGTGTTCTGTATGCCACAGTCTCCTGTGAGCTGCATTTTAGGATTGTATAAGCTAGCATAGGCTGTGGTCAGTAAAGGAGGGTTTCAGCTGAGCTGACATTTACAGTTGGATATTTAGGTGGGCTGGTGGAGTTTGCCGAAAATTTACTTAAAAGTACTGCTATTCTCAACAAATAAAAACCAAATGTTGAGCACACAAAAGATGATTCTAAGAGAATGCTGAAGGCACATAATAATACATATTTTCTTTGTTAGCATTCTGAATAAAAATTAAAACCTTCACCAGCAGAATAAGTACATTGAAGTATGTTTTGAACCAACAAGATTGGCCTAGAATGTATTAAAAGTAAATCAAATTGAAGGAAATTCAGAAAATAACACTTAACCATTCCATTAGCACACTCTGGTTTTAAGAATAACAAAAGCATTGTGCTTTGATGGAAACACTATATAAAAATGATGATGTAGTGAATGAAATATCAACTGCTTGTTAAATAAATGCATAGGAAGGGTGCTGTTGTTTTCATAACAATGGCCTGTAGGAGAACAAAAATGAAGGTTGGCGAGTTAGTTAAAAAGGCTGTAATTGCTGTGTTAACAATGTGAAATATGGCTTTCCTTTCATAGCACCCTTGTATTTTTTTATGCATACTTTGTGTGTCAATGGTTTAAAATAACCTTGACAAATTACATTAATGCACATTAAATTTCCTTTTTGCCAAATGTTCAAAGGCTTCTGAAGTCATATATTATAATGTTATAATAGAATAACATTACTATAGAACTAATAATTTATATCAATGTACCACACAGTATATGCTTACTGGGTAGTAAGCAAGTTTTGCTTATCTTGTCCAAATAAGCATCAAAAAAAGTGATGTAATAATTATCATCCAAGTTGATTGAAATTTTCACATCCTGACTAGTTTCACGCATGTGCGGGTTGGGGAACATGTGCTAATCCCACACGTTCCCTAACCTGCAGGCAAAATGCTCTGTTCCTTAGTAGACATGCGGGGGTGCCATTAATTCTTAATTCTTAATGGCACCCCACGCATTGGAAAATGCAATGCATTTTTGGGTGTATAAAACCACATAGTGCTGCAGTACCATGCAGCCATGTTTACAAAAAAAGGGTTGAGGATTTTTTTCCACCCTCATTCCCACAGGTACAGCACCCCATTCAAATACAGTATGCAGGTCCTGCACTGTGGCATATTCCTCAAGCTAAACTGGCTGATTTCTGCATCTTTCTAATATATTTATTCCAGATAAGCAACAAAACCAAGTCTGTCCTTTGTTACAATAAGGCTTATTCAGTACAGTGGTCAAAAGAAGAGCAACAATGTACACACAATAGTAACCAATACCAACAAATGAAATTAGTTTCTTGTAGTCACATCACTTAATAAGTGATTGCTGGTTGATTGTTCTGTTGCATTATTTTACATATTTAGTTACTTTTTGTTCTAATTCACTGAGTAAGCCAGAATGAATGTTCGTATTGTTATGTTCAAAGCTGACTTATATCTCAGGAGCATATAGGCAAACATTTGGCACCTTAAAACCTCACCCAGTAACATAACATACATGCTCTTATACATATTCCTTAGCCTAAAAATCATGTCAATCGCAAAATTTATGCCATGTATCCACACAAGTGCATGTGCATTACAGTGATAAATGGTGCCACAATATATATTCAAAAAGGTGCAATAAATATGAGTATTCAAAAAGACCCAAGGTCACTAGTCACATGCAAGTGAAGATCCCAACTCACTTCAGCCACTGCAAATCTTCCCAGTGAAGACCACATCACCACTGTGTTAAAATTGAATGCTTACCAGAACAGGATGACCCCCATGAGTAGGCATATTGCTCAGAAAGTGGTATGCAACCCACAATAATATCCAAAGGTCCAATAGTTTCACCCATTTATCCACATAGTATGAAACAATAAAGTGATTTTCTATAGAAAATCTCCAGCTCATAATTGGCAAATTAAAATGTGCATGGGGATGTCAGCATGTCTGACTTAATGACACACAAACTTGACAAAGGGTCTACCCTTTCCCCACTCCATACAAAATAGAACATTTTTGACCAAAATATTTACTTTATTCAATCTTTCACGTGCCTAACACTTATTAGATTCTTCTGTTCTGGTCCCAGGCTGCCCTCCCAAGTTGCCAAGTCATATATCTGAATGAAGTTAAAGCAATACTCCAGTTAATTTTTTTTTACAATGCAATGGGGCTGTGCCCCCACTGCATGGATCAGCTGCTCATTTTTTCTAGGGTTAAGGGTTAAGCTCTCACTCATCTGTCCCACCAATCCTACAGAAAGCCGCCCTCCCCATGGTCCAGCGGAGGACTGTTCCTGTCTGTGGAGAGGGCATTGAACGTGCTGACGTCTGTACCAGTCCATTTACAAGACTGCTGGACCAACGGGGGCAGGAATTGAAAGGACAGATCTTGTGCGGGGAGGAGTGAGGTCAGGTGAGTATATCTTCGGTGTCCTCTCCCCTAGAACAAAACAATCATTTGACATGTGCAGTGAGAGCACAGCCCCACCTCACGAGCAAAAAAAACCCCTATTTTCTCGGATTTCTGCTTTGGGAATAGATTGCTGTTTATCCACCTGTAGTGTGCAATGATGGTTGGGGTGTAGGTAGATACTGATGAACAAGGTTTCCTGGCAGGCATATGAAGGAGAGGGTGCAACTTATATATACTATATTGCCAAAAGTATTTGGATGCCTGCCTTTACACGCACATGAACTTTAATGGCATTCCAGTCTTAGTTCGTAGGGTTCAGTATTGAGTTGGCCCACCCTTTGCAGCTATACCAGCTTCAACTCTTCTGGGAAGGCTGTCCACAAGGTTTAGGAGTGTGTCTATGGGAATGTTTGACCATTCTTGCAGAAGCGCATTTGTGAGGTCAGGCACTGATGTCGGATGAGAAGGCCTGGCTCGCAGTCTCTGCTCTAATTTATCCCAAAGGTGTTCTATTGGGTTAAGGTCAGGACTCTCATGCCAGTCAAGTTCTATCACCCCAAAAGTGCTCATGCATGTCTTTATGGACCTTGCTTTGTGCACTGGTGCGCAGTCATGTTGGAACAGGAAGGGGCCGACCCCCAAACTGTTCCCACAAAGTTAGAAGCATGAAATTGTCCAAAATATCTTGGTATGCTGACACCTTAAGAATTCCCTTCACTGGGAACTCCTGAAATACAACCCCACACCATAATCTTCCCTCCACCAAACTTTACATTTGGCACAATGCAGTCAGGCAAGTACCGTTCTCCTGGCAACCGCCAAACCCAGACACATCCATCAGATTGCCAGACAGAGAAGCATGATTTGTCACTCCAGAGAATACATCTCCACTGCTCTAGAGTCCAGTGGCAGTGTGCTTTACACCATTGCATCTGCCGCTTTGCGTTGCACGTGGAGATGTAAGGCTTGGATGCAACTGCTCGGCCATGGAAACCCATTCCATGAAACTCTCTATGCACTGTTGTTTTACTAATCTGAAGGCCACACAAAGTTTGGAGATGTTTAGCTATTAACTCTGCAGACAGTTGTTGACTTCTGCGCACTTTGTGCTTCAGCATGCGCTGCCCCCTCTCTGTCATTTTATGTGGCCTATCACTTTGTTGCTCAATTGCTGTTGTTCCCAGTTGCTTCCACCTTGTTATAATACCGCTAACAGTTGACCGTGGAATATTTAGTAACAAGGTGGCAAACTATTACAGTACTGCGCTTGAATTCACTGAGCTCCTGAGAGCGACCCACTCTTTCACAAATGTTTGTAGAAGCAGTCTGCATGCCTAGGTGCTTGATTTTATACACCTATGGCCATGGTGGTGATTGGAACACCTGAATCCAATGATTTGGAGGGGTGTCCCAATACTTTTGGCAATATAGTGTATTTTGTCTGTTGAGTCCTCTCTGAACTCTTTGAAACAAGCACTCCTCCAGTAGTGATATATATACAGTTGTGTTCAAAATAATAGCAGTGTGTTGAAAAAAGCGAATAAAGCTCAAAATCCTTCTAATAGTTTTGATTTCCATACACACAAATGCATTGGGAACACTACACATTCTATTCCAAATCAAAACATGAAGAAAAATATATCAAATTTGTGTTGTTCCTCTAAAAAAATTTAAGAAAAGTGAATATTAGACTGTTCAAAAAAATAGCAGTGTTTGTATTCTTCTTTACAAATTCAAACATTCACTATATAAACTGAAAAATGTTTGAAGATTTTGCTTTCCTTTGAATCACTGAATTAATATTTAGTTGTATAAGCACTGTTTCTGAGAACTGCTGTACATCTGTGTTGCAAGGAGTCACCCAACTTCTGGCACCTGTGAACAGGTATTCCAGCCCAGGATGATTGGACTACATTCCACAGTTCTTCTCTATTTCTTGGTTTTGCCTCAGAAACTGCATTTTTGATGTCACCCCACAAGATTTCTATTGGATTAAGATCCGGGGATTGGTCTGGCTACTCCATAACGTCAATCTTGTTGGTCTGGAACCAAGATGTTACACGTTTACTGGTGTGTTTGGGGTCGTTGTCTTGTTGGAACACCCATTTCAAGGGCATTTCCTCTTCAGCATAAGGCAGCATGACCTCTTCAAGTATTCTGATGTATTCAAACTGATCCATGATCCCTGGTATGCGATAAATAGGCCCAACACCGTAGTATGAGAAACATCCCCATATCATGATGCTTGCGCAACCATGCTTCACTGTCTTCACAGTGTACTGTGGCTTGAATTCAGTGTTTGGGGGTCATCTGACAAACTGTCTCCGGCCACTAGACCCAAAAAGAACAATCTTACTTTCATCAGTCCACAAAATGTTGCGCCATTTCTCTTTAGGCCAGTCAATGTGCTCTTTGGCAAATTGGAACCTCTTCAGCAAATGTCTTTTTTTCAACAGTGGGACTTTGCGGGGGCTTCTTGCAGATAGTTTGGCTTCACATAGGCATCTTCTAATTGTAACAGTACTCACAGGTAACTTTAGACCTTCTTTGATCTTCCTGGAGCTGATTGTTGGCTGAGTCCTTGTCATTTCATCTATCCATTTGAATGGTAGTTTTTGACTTTCTTCCACGTCTTTGAGGTTTTGGTTGCCATTTTAAAGCATTTGCGATCATTTTAGCTGAGCAGCCTATCATTTTCTGCACTTCTTTATATGTTTTCCCCTCTCCAATCAACTTTTTAATCAAGGTACGCTGTTCTTCTGAACAATGTCTGGAACGACCCATTTTCCTCAGAATTTCAGAGAGAAATGCACTGTAACCAGCATGTACAACATTTGCTGCCTTCCTTCCTTAAATAAGGGCAATAAATACCACCTGTTTTTCAAAGAATGAATGACCTCACTAATAGAACTCCAAACTGCTATTATTTTGAACATGCCCCTTTCAATTAGTGATTCAATTACACAGAATCAGCAGCATGCATGTCATGACTGTTGGGTCTGTTGGATTTCTATTACTCTACTACACCTGTTAGTAAATTATTTGCCATGTAGAAATATCATTTCTACTAAAAACGTTGATTGATCAGGTTAGTGATGTCTGACTGCTAATATTTTGAATACAACTGTATATATATATATATATATATATATATATATATGTGTGTGTGCCAACATATATATATATGTTGACACATCCAGCCCTGTTTATGCTGTTAACAAAAAAAAATGTAACTCTTATGCTATGGCTAAGAGGCTTTACGTTTGGTTACTACTGGTTACCTCATGATGTGCATGGTTGTTTGGTTAATTAAAAAAGATTATATGTATTCTACTAAAAAAACCCTTGTCCTATAAAATGATGGTATTAAAACTGACTATAGACGGATGGACAATTGATAGTGGCAGGTTGTAAACTGTGTGTTTGCGAGCCTATCTTTTTTCATTTTCTGCTAGGGTTTGGACATATATGCTGGCAGATCACAACATTGTTCTTATTTGTTTTCGATTTATTTGAAGTATTATCTCATGTCTACTGTGCTTTGCTTTAGGTAGCATCAATTCACACACTGCAGTCCCCGCAAACCTCTATCACCATCGTCAGATAGTTCGATGTTTGAGAAATTTAGCTTGAGGCACAGAGACAAAAGAAGAAAGAAAGAGAGATAGGAAGAAATATTGTGGCAGGGGAAGCATTTGAGTAAGAGAAGGCAGCTAAGGCTGTTTTATTACTTAGGCCTCTGTCACCTGTGATGACCCAGGAGAGTGGAGAATATTGATCGCTTGTCACTCACGGCATTCAGCAGATTGCATTGACAAAGCTTGTCAGGACTCTAATAGCAGGGTTAGTGGCCTTGGCTGCCACCCAAGGGGAAGCTCTACAATGCCTATTACTTGGCGGCCTTTAACTGTTATAGGATTGGGAGTGAGCACTGACAAAGCCAGGGAATAATTTTACAGTTACAAATACCCTTTCTTAGTCTCTTTTTTCTTCTTGTTTTTTTTTTCCTGACCATTATTTGTGTTGTGAAGGCTAAGAACAAGGCACTGCACAAGACCTTAAGCATTCAGAGCAAGGATATCAGGAAGCAGAAGCTTGGTGTATTGAACCAGAGCCACAAGTCTTTTCATCTCTCTAAAAACAGCATTAACCAAAGCATTTTTCCAGATTACAATACTCTTAATCAGACAATGGAAGGGACACAAGTGCAAAATTGAGCCTGACAGCACACACCGTGTGAAACGCAGTTATCAAACCACAGCAGGAGTGAAGTTATCGAACCATAACATATGTGTTTTTATTCTCTGATATGCCTAGTATTGCCCCAGATCATATTTAGATGGAAGGACTGTATGCTGGATATTAGTTATTCTTATCTTTCCTATCTCAGACTGTGTGCAAAGCTAAGATTACAGCCACTGAAAAACATAGAAATGCAGCACTGTACTCTCCGTTTAATGGTCTGTGCAAAAGCATCTGTGTTTGGAACAGACTGGAATTCCCTTTGTGGGTTATATACTCAGACAACAAAGCTGGGCATTCATTAAGGCACACAGGAGAGCCTGTAGACATTGAGCAAATTCCACAATACAGAGAATGAATAAATGTTGTTAAAGCAATCTAAATTACAATTTCAAATTGGATTTTCTCTCTGTACATATGGTATTTTTCATGTTGTATGAATATGGGCATTTTGGATTTAAAAAAGAAAGGAGAAGGAAAAATACACATTTTAAGTACTGCATTCAGCTTACTCATACATTCAATGTTGAGTATGCACTGTATGCTATGCTACCAAATCACCTGGCTTCCTAAGGTCTTGATATATGTAGCCAACAAAAAAGCACATTATGTGAGGGTAGTGAATGACAGATAGTGATCACCACCAATTATTTTATCCTGTTACCCTAGTAAGAGCTCCTGCAGAAATAAGTTGAGAGTCATGGGTTAAGGTGCCTACAAACATAAAATACATTTCACCTGATTGGCTAGCTATAGAACTGTTCAAGTCATCATATGTATGTACTTCATGACCTTGCCAAAAATCCCGTGGCTGAGCATTATCATGGGTAGAATTAGTTGGCTTGTTTTGATTTTTCCTGGATTTCTATTATTATTTTCTCCAAGATAAGCAGGCATTATGGGTGTCAATTGAATGCTTTTTCTAACTTCTGTAAAGGAAAAAAAAGTTCTTCTGATTGGAACGTACACGTTTGAAGAAAATCTTTTGTATGATAAATAATTAGTCTGATCATGTAGTGTCTGTGGAAATTGGTATTGACATGTAGGGGTTTATTTACTAAAGCTGGAGAATGCAAAGTTAGGCTCACTTCAGCATAGAAACCAATCAGCTTCCAGGTTTTATTGCCAAAGCTTAATTGAACAAGCTGAGGTTTGAAGCTGACAGGAGAAGTGAGCCTAATTTTGCACTCTCCAGCTTTGCAAATAAACCCAATTGCATCTGTGGACAAATAACCTATGGCTAGGCTATGAACAGGCTATGGGCAGTCAAGCATTTACATATGCTTAACACACAGTAAGTGAGCTTCAGAACTGGCACTTCCTGGCTATCATAGCTGGAGGCACTGTGGAGAAATGCATGCTCACAAACATTAAAGTCTTTCAAGTCAGTTTCTGAACAGCTATATCTAACTTTAGAATTTAGAAGGCTGGAAGGCAGACAAATCACTGACAGGGGGCACAGCATTAGTTGCTAAGCATAAAAGTGAAAATAAAATGCTATCTACAGTAAAACTTTAATGATGAATTACTCTACAATGCCTACATCTATAGAGGTCAGCAAGGGCCTGCTATAAATTGCTTTACTACTTGTTTATAATATTTAAATACTTGAATAGCCACTGGCTGGCCACAGGTTCACTTTAAGTGTGGAGCTAGTTGTTATTGTGAGGGTCACAAAAAAAGGATCCGTCAGTTTTCATAAGAAACCTCCACAACCACAATATTGATCCTTTAATGTGAAAGCCAGTCTCATTTATCAACAGAGATGTTTGGGAGGTGGTAAGGGTTAGGCTTAAATTTACAGGTTATGATTAGATTTTCATGTAACTATTGGAACTGAGCCAGCAATACCTTACACTGATCCATGAAGATCCCAATTCCTTGATATTGATAATCTCTGTGTGCTAGATTTACTTGTTCATTCATTGTTTCCCATCCACTTACTAATATCATGGTATAATGGTGATCCCACGCAGTCCTCCCTTCTTCTCCACTCTGTGAATGCCCACACATAGACAATGGTAACTAAGGCATAGTTACTGCTTTTTAAGTATACCTGAGAGAAAGCTTTGCTATAACTGTGTTAAATAGATATTATGTTTGTATTTTACCTGTGTATGTATACTTCAGATTGTTCTCCTTCTTTATACATTTACAGAAGTTGACTGTTTAGTTAAATAAAATATTGTGCTATGCATAACAATAACTTCACTTATTGTGCATATACACTATGAAGTCACTCACACCTAGGAAAAGCAATCAAATCAGTGAAAAACAAAGAAGTAAATAAATGGTGTTATATAGTGTACAAACTTCACTTATCAAACATACACTATGAAGTCACTCATATGTATGAAAAGTGATCAAATCAGTCAAAACAAATAAACAGTAACATGCAGGGGCGGACTGACCATTTGGAAACTCGGGCACTGTCCGAGGGCCCGGGGTCAGTAGGGGGCCCCATGAGATGCCCCTGGTACCTTTTTCATAGGCTTTTTTGAGTTTGGCCAAGGACACAGGGGCCCCATGATCCCCTATTGCCCGGGGGCCCCATGAGTTGTCAGTCTGCCCCTGGTAACATGTAATCTATGCAAACACACAATAAAGTCTTTACGGATATAAAGCTCCGCAATTAGTGGTGAAGCCATATTTCAGTACTGTGAATATAGTTTTAATATCATGAGTTCTGTTTCTCCGGATGTTCGCCACCACGGACACCACCACTGAGTGAAATAAATGGAGGCTTACCAGAAATAGAGACCCCTTAATTATAGGGGGTCTCAACTGGCATTGTAGTACAGGATATCATCCAGTTTTCAATGCCATGCTCGGATCAGAAGTGTTCCAAACCTCTTAGACCAAAACAACTCCAAAACGATGTGAACTCCAAAACGATGACAAATAGTATCATAAAAAAAAACATGCCTCTCATAATGCAATAAGATTAACAATCCTTTATTTGCACAAATAAAATCCTACTTACAAACTGTATGGTTAGAAGCATTAAAAAAAAAATGCTTCCAAGACGGCCAACAGCGTGATGACGTCAGAGGGAACCTAGCCCCTAGTCTTTTGATGATGAAACGCTTCAGGCGGAGTCCCCCTCTGACATCATTGCACTGTTGGCCATCTTGGAAGCATTTTTTGAATGCTTTAAAGTACCATACAGTTATGTATTAATAACATCGCAATGATTTTGTTTGTATAACATTATGTCATCCACAATATGGTGATGCGTGAACTAGAAGATATTTTTGTTGCTATGTATACTTAAAGATTTCTGTTTTAGTTTGACATTTTTTGATTATTTTAAGATGTATTTCATATAATAACAGTGTATGAATTTTATCTGAATCAGTGTTTAAATCTTAGTACAGACAGCAAATTTTTTCCGTTCAGCCCAAAAGAGGAGGACGAGCTCGCGTGGAGATCTCTGTACTACAATGTTTGGACAGCGATTTCCTCGCTGAGCTATTGTGTGCTGACAAGAGGACCACCCCCCATCAGAACACACCAGTCAGTGCTCACAGCCATTGGATGGTGATAGGCTACTGGTTTCCCAGCAAGCTCGTTCGGCTGGCTGTTAGATCGGCTTCTGTCAAACGAAGACATGTACAAGCGGTCTGAATGTCTACTGTACCAGCTGATTTTGGCCTATATTTGGCCTGTGTGTATGGGGCTTTAGTATGAAATTCCCAGAAAATGCTATGTCTGTGTTTGTACAAGGTTTTAGGATGTTTGAACCTGTATTGGCTTTCGACCTTTATACTTCCATATGTATTTTATGTTTGTTATGTTAACAAAATGTCATCATAAATGACGTGATGTACAGGCATTTTGTTATTTAATTACTAAATTATTTGGAAAAAAGGTGTCTAGGAACGAAACAGTTCTGTAATAAGCAGCATAATTATCCACCTGTGTAAGCAGTAAAGATATCATTAATCAAGGGGTACGGTGTGCAGATTTCTTATGATGAACAGAAATATGTCTTAAACTGGTCAGTTTGGAGCCTTATAGCTGTAAGATGAGGTTGTGCAAAAGGAATAGTATTAAAAATGATTTTACTGACAAAAAAAATATGTCTATACATGTTACAGTATATACATTGTAGAAAGCTTTTACTGCAATGTAATAGTGCAAATACAGAAAGCTCCTAGATCTGTTTGTCAATAACGACAAATAAAGAACATTCCAGTGATGACCACTTCCAGTTAAAACATATATTACCAAATGCAATGACAAAAGGAAACTCTGGGAATCCATGGGATCGTAAAAGAGAAGTATGAGATTCATTAAAAAAAATATATACTCACCTAGGAAGGATTCACCATCGGTCTGATGCTGCATCTGTCACCTGTCCTCTAAGACCGAAAACGGAGCAATCAAACACCAGCGATCTCTCAGCTCTCCAGGTCCTCAGCCTGCAGAGAGCTGGGGACTGTTAGTCACCTGCTCTCTGCTCTGTCCCTCCAGTACTCACTGAAGTGCTGGACTGTGGAGAGGGCAGGATCTGCGGGTCCAGGCATCTGGGAGGATCCCAACCACATGCTCGAGATTTTTTCAGACCCTGGACTGGCTTTGTGATGTCAACTGACAGAAGGCTTTAGTCCACAAACAGGTCACAGGAGTGCAGAATGAATTGTACTTCTGTGATTCAAAGGAGAAGTACAACCCAAAAAACTTTTGCTCTACTTCTCCTTTAATCAATGTAGATAGAATCAGGTGCATGGCCATGTTCTTATTTTGGAATTTCTTACTGGTTCCAGGCCAGTTAGTAAGAGTAGTAAACTTGCCTTGGCAGCAAGGCAACTAGCATTTTCAGTTTTTTCTCTGTACAGTTTTTCTTTAAAGCAAATGGTCCAGAACAACTATTTAGTGAAAGTATGAATGGCTCAACACCTGTTGATGACTGCCAGGAATATGTCACTCACAAAGAGTTTTCTGATTAACATGATTAAGTTGAGTACCTGTTTATAACTAAACCCAGTGGAAATTGACAATGTATTTAACGGATATGTGAATTCTTAGTGTAAATATGTTTTTCTGTACTTCACTGAGCACATTCATAATAGGGCAAACTTGACTACAACCATACTCCTCTGAGATTTTTCACCATGTGCCCTTCCTGGCTTCCTCTGCCTGAAATTTGAGAAATTTTTAGAATTTCAAAACCTAAAGATTCTGTATGTGAAATACAATCCTAAAAACAAAGAAGCCAGAGCATTTGAAAAAATTAGTAGGGATGAAATTTGAGTTTGGGTTGAACAAGAGTTCTTCTGTAACCAGTCTGTTTGGGGTTCAGCAAACCACTAAACAGACTGACCATATCTGGTTGGTTCACATACCAGACCATATTTGGTTAACCACTTGCTACCGGGCACTTATACCCCCTTCCTGCCCAGGCCAGTTTTCAGCTTTCAGGACTGTTTCACTTTGAATGACAATTGCACGGTCATGCAACACTGTACCCATATGAAATTTTTATCATATTTTTCACACAAATAGAGCTTTCTTTTGGTGGTATTTAATTGCTGCTGGGTGTTTTATTTTTTGCGCTATAAACAAAAAAAAAAACAATTTGAAAAAAAAGGTTTTTCTTTGTTTCTGTTATAAAGTTTGGCAAACAGGTATTTTTTCTCCTTCACTGATGTGCATTGATGAGGCTGCACTGATAGCCAGCACTGATGGGCACTGATAGGCAGTACTGATGGGCACTAATAGGCAGCACTGATAGGCAGCACTGATGGGCACTGATAGGGGGCACTGACTGCTGGCACTGCTGGGCAGCACTGATGGGAAGCACTGATGGGGGGCACTACTAGACAATGATGGGCACAGGTGGGAGGCACTGATGGGCACAGGTGGGTGGCACTGATGGGCACATCAATTGCATATAGCACGGTTGGCAAGTGGTTAATGACATTACCTAGGATGTAATGTTTACATAATGGAAGCACTGGGGTTCTGTCATTTATGATAAAGTGTGACTGACAATTAATTTACATCACTGGATAATGTGATTGACAATGCATTCACATCAGTAGATACTGTTTATATTTGTGTGTCAACAAATTACTTGTTCAGTGTGTTTCTGTGTTAATTTACTTTTGACTTTTTGAAATAGTAATACTAATGCGGAGGGGGCAGATATCTTGGGGCCCCCTTATTCTAAAGTTGGTTTTCAGATTCTTATATATCCCACCACAAATGCTCACTTCTCTTTTGGGGGACAGGATGTGGAGAAAAGGCTCTTGTCAGCCAACACTGGGATAAGGTGTCTCGCAAAGAGGTAAATCTTTGCCACTCCCCCTTGCACCTTGCAATGTACCCTCCCAATGTTGAAAGAGTGTGACCTCCTGTGCTGTGCTATACCAGATCATATGCCATTCAAAATGGGGGTGCCTTGCAAATTCTTCCCTTCTTGCAAGGCACCTTGTCCCAATACTAAGAGACAAAGATCTCTTTCCCACTTTTGGTCACCAGGGGGATGTGGGGCTTGGTTCAGAGACTTATATGAAAATGGCAGCCCTCTTTATAATAAAGGGGCTGAAAGATGTCTGTCCCCTCCCAGGGGAATAAGTCCAGGGGTACATTAGTACTTTTTATTGCTCATTCCCAAAAAAGTAAACAAACAAGCTGATGTTCTGAAAATGTTCTTTAAAAAATATATTAAAAATGATAATGTCACGTACCTGGTAGTGAGCCTAATGTGCAGAAGAAGGCCTCAGGGGTCACTGATAGTGGAACAGTAACACAAGAGCTAGGTGATGTATGAGTGCTGTGATCAGTCCAGTACTCTGTGTAGGTAGTAGCTGTCACTTCACTGAAATTATGCCAGGAACAGAACAACCATAAATCTCAGCATGGCAGGCTGATAGCAGGTAGATGGCACAGCAGACAGGCTGGAAGCAGGCAGGCTGATAGCAGATGGATGGCACAGCAGGCAGGCTGGTAGTAGACAGACTGATAGCAGATAGATGGTACAGCAGGCAGGCTGATACTGTAGCAGTCAGCTGGCAGTAGGCAGATACCACAGCAGGCAGGCTGGAAGTGGACAGGCTGGTAGCAGGTAGATGTATCAGATGAGAATGTACTGGACTACAGAGCTGAAGCAGGCTGGATGAACAGGATGCAGGGGCAGAAAAACCAGGTCGGCAAAGATGGGCAGATTGGGCATAAACAGCAGGCAAGAGAGGAGTCAGGTCACAGGCCAATGTCAGCAATTGTGGGGGCAGATCAGGCAGAGACAGTAAGCAGAGGCAGAATCTGGAGAACAAGCCAAGGTTAGGGCAGGTAGCAGTCAAGCAAGGTCAGGAGCAAGCCGGGTCAGGATCAGAGGTCAGGCACTGGAATCAGGATTAACACATACACAGAAACTGCAGACCAAACAGCATTTAGCTAGTGCAGTAGTCCTGTTTAAATAGGCCATTTGGCGCTAGTATTGGTAACAGGCGTGCACCAGTATGTGCAAGTGCAAGAGACTATGCTTATTCTTGTGCACTTCTGCCCGGCTAGTTGGTGGTTTGTGCATGCTCATATTTATGCGCTGTGAAACTTTGTCTGTACTATGAGCAAACCTTTCCTGACAGATAATAAAAAAATATAAACAATGTCCCCTTATATAAATCCATTGTCAATCACATCATCCAGCTGCAATAAAGCTTTTCCACCTGGCTCCCATTGCTATATGACAAATGTTGCAGTAAATACAGGGTTGGGGATCCTGGGTGATATCATTGACCAATTAAAGCCCATGACATCACCCTGGATTTCTTTTATCATTGGGACACTGTGGCTTGCCAGGGAAGGAAACTGTGCCTCCCCCCTCGCAAGGTACCTCCCCAGTTGTAAAAGCCATGGTTGAAGAAGCAGAGGCCACATGTTCTCCACCCTCAATTTCCAGGCCACCTACTCTGAACGCCTGGTAAAGGGCCTGGTTATAATATTAGAGGAACTCTGTGCCATTTTCATTCCATTTTTTAAAGGGCAGTACACATAAAAAAACAGCATGGGTTTTCCTCTAAAAATGTCATCCAGGTCTGTATCCAGGTAAGTAGCCTGGGTGGCCAGGAAAGAGAGGACAGCAAGCACGTTTCCACCTTTCTCAATCACACTAGTCCATATGCCTTTAAACATTAGAGTAGTACATTGCAACATTGTTTCCGCATCGCCATGATGATGCACTGGCCTTCAATGTTTCCCCGCCTGTATGTCTGGATAAGGGCCTGGATGGAATTATAAGGTGAGACTCACACTGTTTTTCTTTAAATATCACTAAAATAAATAAATTGTACTGTTCTGTAACATCACACAGAGATTTAGGGCATTGCTCTAGCGTGTATATTCAAAGTTGAACTATGTCTATGTCCCCTATGGCATAGCCCAGCTATCGATGCCCTCTTTGTAAGCATAGCTTGCTAATTAACCTTAAAATAAGACCAGAAAAAAACTAACTCAACCCTGTTTCCTCATCCTAAAAATTCACTAAAAAAAACTTTTTTTTTTAGGCTAACTTTTCAGTAACAGTTCAAAACACATGCTTACTGAGAATAATGTTTATAGTCATTTCCTTTAACCACGTGCCTACCAGGCACTTATACCCCCTTCCTGACCAGGCCAATTTTCAGCTTTCAGCGCTGTCGCACTTTGAATGACAATTGTGTGGTCAGGCAACACTGCACCCATAAGTTTTTCTTTGTTTCTATTATAAAATTTTCCAAAGAGGTAATTTTTCTCCTTCACTGATGTGCGTTGATGAGGCTGCACTGATAGGCAGCACTGATGGGCACTGATAGGCAGCGTTGATGGGCACTGATAGGCGGCACTGATGAGGTGGTACTCATAGGCAGCACTGATGAGCTGGCACTGATATGCAACAATGATGGGCACTGATAGATGGCACTGATGGGCACTGATAGGCAGCACTGATAGGCGGCCCTGATAGGTGGCACTGATGAACTGGCACTGATATGCAACAATGATGGGCACTGACAGGCGGCACTTATGGGCACTGATAGGTGGCACTGACTGACGGCACTGATGGACACTGACTGGTGGCACTGCTGGGCAGCACTGATGGGCAATACTGGTGGGTGGCACTGCTATGCACTGGTGGCTGGCACTGCTGGGCACAGGTGGGTGGCGCTGATGAGCACTGATGGGCACAGGTGGGTGGCACTGATGGGCACTTGTGGGCGGCACTGCTGGGCAGAGATGGGCGGCATTGGTGGGTGGCACTGCTGGGCACTGATCATCAGGTCACTGATCACCAGTGCCCTGATGATCGGTGCCAATCCGTCCTCTGACAATTGCCAGTTATTGGCAGTACTTTCCTCATGCTGTGACAGCATAAGGAAAGGGCAGTTGATAACCGGCAACTGCATTTACCGGTGATCTGCAGTGTCATTGGACATGGTTGATCACGTGGTAAAAGGCTGATGTGGTTGGCCTTTTACCACGTCACGTGATCAGCTGTGTCTATAGGACACGGCGATCACGGAGATCGCTGGGTGTGTGTGGGAGGGCGCGTTCTGGGAGGACCTCACATGACGTCCTCCCAGAAATGGCTGGCCGCAGTGTAGCCGTCATTCGGCTATCTGCGATCGGCAAGTGGTTAATCCACAGCCACGTGTATTTGTGTCTTACATATTAGATGAAGAATTATTAGACCATGGACCAAAAAAAAAAAAGATTAAAAAACATTCTGTTTATTGAACAGTAATAATAGGCTATCAAAGTGAGTAGAAAGGCTAGTTAACTTCAAGTGCCACAGTAAGGACAAAATGTGTTGCATTTGTCTGAGATTTAGATTGCATCTCAATTAGTGTAACAATGCGTCTTTTTTAGCTATGTTATCATTATTCTCTTCGCAACTAACAGTGTGTGCTGATTGTACAACAGAACACGTTTCATTCTGCCAGTTGAAAAGGGGCCCTTAGATGTGATAAAACTAAATAATTGGCTGCTTTGGTGGTTTGGGCATTTTCTATCTAAGAATTGACTAACAAAACACACTGGCAGAGAAAGCAAGTAAATTGTTCAGCACTATGTCAGAACAAGAGAATTAATTAATGATTACATTTGAAATATTATACAGTGGGACTATTTGTCAGAAGGCATAAAGTTGTGCTTGCAGCTGAGATCCGTGATCTTTACTGAGGATATTGAGTTTGCATTTTGTTTCCTTGAACTACAGGATATTGAAGTTGTTGGCATCCTATGCTTTGAATAACAATAGACATATAAAACAATTTTTGCAATGAATTTTTATTGACCTCTTTATTTATTAATGCACCAACCCTTAGCATCTAATCAATTATAGTAGCAGATCCACAGAATGCTAAAGCTTTAGTTTCATATTATATCACAAAAAGGATATACAATATGATGAATAAATTGCATCTCAGTCAGTTTTGCACAATATAAAATGTGGTCTGTTTCTCGGAAACTATTGCACCTGTATATCAGAATTAATTATCATGCCACGTGAGCGATTTTGAAGTAGGTATAAATCCAAATGAAAAATTCTCTTATAATCTTTAACATATTTATGTAATTGTAAAAGTAATTTTTAATGCAGTTTTCATTAAAATAATACCCGGTGATCCTGCCATGAAGGTTCTTGTTCAGAATTTTTTTTATATGGTGACAACACTTTGGCCATGTCATTATTACTGTTAGTATACAGGATTTATATAACGGCAGCAGTTTTACAATATAAATGGAGACAGTACAATTACAATACATACTGTACATAGTTACATAGTTAGTCTGGCAGAAAAAAGACAAAAGTCCATCCAGTTCAACCATTAAAAAAAAAAAGTTATAATCCTACTCCCACAGCTGATCCAGAGGAAGGCAAAAAACCCAGCAAAGCATGATCCAATTTGCTCCTGCAGGGGAAAAAATTCATTCCTGATCCCGCAAGAGGCAATTGGATATTCCCTGGATCAACTTTACCTATAAATGTTAGTATCCAGTTATATTCTGTGTATCTAGGAAACAATCCAGGCCTTTTTTAAAGCTCCACTGAGCTGGCCAGAACCAACTCTTGAGGGAGATTGTTCCAAACCTTTCCGTGTTTGGAGATTAAATTTCTTTTCCTCCAAATGTAAAGAGTGCCCCCTTGTCCTCTGTGATGACCTCAGGGTGAATAACTCTACACCGAGTTCACTATATGAACCACTGATGTATTTATACATGTTGATCATATCCCCCCTTAATCTCCTCTTCTCAAGAGAAAATACATTCAGTTCCTCTAATCTTTCCTAATAGCTGAGCTCCTCCATGTCTCTTATCAGTTTGGTTGCCCTTCTCTGTACTATCTCTAGTTCCCCAATGTTCTTTTTGTGAATTGGTGCCCAAAACTGAACTGCATATTCCAGATGAGGTGTTACTAATGATTTGTACAGGGGTAATATGATCTCTCTCTCTCTGCAGTCTATACCTCTTTTAATACAAGAGAGGATTTTGCTCGCTTTAGAAACCAAAGCTTGGCATTGCATGCCATTATTAAGCTTGCGATCTACCAGAACTCTCAGATCCTTCTCCACCATTGATTCCAGAATGCAGAGCCATAGAAAGCAGTGTGCAGGAGCTGACAGGACAGAGATCTTTGTTGTTTATACACAGGTCTCTCCCCCATCGGAGATACTTGACCATCAACAGGTGCCGTTGAGAAATCACTGGCCCGGGACCCGGTGATTGACAGCCAAGGCCGTGAGTGGCCCCCTGCCCGAAACTGCAAAATCACGTATAAATACCTGATTTTGCGCACCCATGCCGCCCTGTAGTAGTATTTCTGCTATAGGATGGCACAGAAGCGGTTAAGGTGGTAAATAAACTCACTTAGTGCCTTACTTGCATTAAATTAACTTCAAAATCTGTGTAATTAATATGTGTTCAGGTTTAAAGGGATGAGGTGGCAACTCTATCTATATGCCTTTTGTAAATCAACCCCAATGTGTGAATTGGCCCTTAACCGCCTCCCGCCCGCCATATAAGGCAATGACGTGCTCATAGCAGTTCTCTCGTTCTGGGAGGACGTCATATAACGCCCTCCCACTCTAACTGCGTGTACGGCAATCGGTGATGCGCTGTGTCCCTGGGACACAGCGGATCACCGTTCAACGGAAAGTGCCAAAGACGTCGGCTCTGTTATGTGATCAGCTGTGTCCAATCACAGCTGATCACATGTAAATAAGGAAATGCCAGTTATTGGCATTCCTCTCCTCACGAGCTGTCATGCTGACAGCTTGTGAGGAGAGGAGAGCCGGTAATCAGCATTACTTAGAGGGGACATGTACACTGATCATCAGGGCACTGATGATCAGTGTGCCCTGATGATCAGTGTAGCCCCATCAGTGCCACCTGTCAGTGTCCATCAATGTCAGCTGTCAGTGCCCATCAATGCCACCTGCCAGTACCCGTCAGTGCCACATCAATGCCACATATCAGTGCCTACCAGTGCACATCAATACCACATATCAGTGTCCATCTGAGCTGCCTTTCAGTGCCACCTATCAGTGCCAGTCAGTGCTGCCTATCAGTGCCGCCTAACAGTGCCACCTAACAGTGCCAGTCAGTGCTGCCTATCAGTGCCAGTCAGTGCCACCTATCAGTGCCATATATGAGTGCTGCCTTTCAGTGCCCATTTGTGATGCCTGGCAATGCCCATCAGTGCCTCCTCATCAGTGCCCATCAGTGCCGCCTATCAGTGCCAATCAGTGCATCCTATCAGTGCCCATCACTTCAGCCTCATTAGCGCACATCAGTGAAGGAGAAAAATTACTTATTTACAAAATTTTATAACAGGAATAATTTTTTTACCAACATTTTCAGTTGTTTTTGGTTTGTTTAGCAACAAATAAAAAACCCTGAGGTGATTAAATACCACCAAATGAAAGCTCTATCTGTCTCAAAAAAAGAAAAAGATTTCATATGGGTACAGTGTTGCATGACCGCGCAATTGTCATTCAAAGTTCAGCAGCGCTGAAAGCTGAAAATTGGCCTGGGCAGGAAGGGGGTATAAGTGCCCGGTAGGCAAGTGGTTAAATAAAGATGATGATCCTGGTCTGAACCAGCCTGAGTGAACCCATCAGAAAGTTGACACCTGTACTGGTACAAGCATCTGCAGCTGGGGTATTTCCAGCTACACAGCCCCACATATACAAATGGCATGTGCAGCTGTGCCTTGGCTGCTTATGATTGGCCCAGTACAGTGACAGCTTTCTGGCAGGCTCGATCAGATTGTTTCAGACTAGGATCTAATCGTGCCTGAGCCCTTCCCTAGTTTTAAGATAGGGAGGCATTCACCGGGCTCAAAGAGGAGCCATGGTGTACAATCAAATCAGCTTTAGTTTGTGTCCAATGTTCCAATGGAGCATAGCCCACCTTTCTCAAGGTGTACATATATAATATATATACATATATCTTTTTTTTTATTTTTTTTTATTTGTTAGCAAAATGGTTTACTCCCTCTTTTACTGTCTCTTTTTATGTGACAGAGACACCATACCCTATCTCATATTTCTTATGTAAGCACATTTCAACCTTAAACTTAATTATCGCAAGGATTTGCAAAATACTCCAACTATTCCTGGACTGGCATTCCAGAGGATACCGTGTTCTATTTTTGAGCCAATAAAATCCTCCCCCTGGAAGCATTTGTTTATCATATTACAGCTTCACATGAGCTGAGCTCAAGCCTGACCCAGTGTTAAGTGTCTGTGGTATATTTCATTACATCCATATACTGGAAGTCCTGCCAATATACTGGCAGAGAAGTCCTAGCGGAAAATAAATGGCAATAAAAAGGAGAAATGATAGCTTGAGCAAGTGTTGAAGGGAGCAGCTTTATTGAGGCTGGACAGCCCAGGAGATGTGACTTGGCATGCAGACATGAGCTTAGGAGAGTGTGAGTGAAAGCTGATATTGGAATAACGACTCTGTGGCACAGACGTGGGAATAATTTAATTAATTGCTCCGAAATTTCTTTGATGAATAGTTATGTGGTGATAAGCATGAGGTTGAACTGCAGAATGAGTTTCAGCTTTTTAATAGGCTAGCACAGCTGCAGATTTGGATCCGTTCCCATTTTTTTTTCTTATGTTATTATTTTCAGTTAATGTCTCTTGAAAGCATCCCTTTTCTCATTTGTCCATAAGAGGAGGTGACTTGGCTTACAACAGCAGACCAGGACAGTAGCCACTTTGAAAAGGATGCCAGACTGAAAGGAAATTATATGACGCTTTCTTTATAATTCTTGTATTTTTTAAGAGAGGTTTTATTGAAAAGCCAAAGAACATTTCAAATCCTTTGAGAAAGTGGTATTGCTTTGTTGTTTGAGAGCTGTAGAAGTTGCTTGAACAATTCAACCCAGCTGGAAACAACGTGTTAATTCCATGATTTTACCTAATATTTTCAGACAGAACAATTACTGACAGCCATAACCATGATTTTTTTACTGTATTTTCTAGAACAAGTAGAGAGAGTTAAATTTAAATAAACATGTAGTGCTCAACCCCCAAGGACCACTGATTCATATCCTAGGTTCTTTTCCCCTTTGTGCAGCGGAAGCCAGGCAAACAGCAACATTCACTACTCAGGCTCAGTAAACAGTCTAGGGCAGGGGTGTCAAACTGGTGGCCCTACAGTCTAGGGCAGGGGTGTCAAACTGGTGGTCCTTCAGCTGTTGCAAAACTACAAGTCCCATCATGACTCTGCCTTTAGGAGTCATGCTTGTAACTGTCAATCTTGCAATGCCTCATGGGACTTGTAGTTTGGCAATAGCTGGTGGGCCGCCAGTTTGACACATGTGGTCAAGGGTTTGCTTTTTTTTACATTTATTGCAGATTAACGTCTATGGGGCTTAGGAAAGCTGTGGGATATTCCAGAACACTGAACAGGAGTGTGAGCACACGCTTCCCTTTGCAGCTACTTCTTGACACGGTCTTTTGAGCAGTGGAACATAAAGTGGACAGCACTGGAACTCCATTAGCCTAGGCCAGGAAAGTCTTAAACTGTTGACACCAACAGTACACTAATATGAGGCCTCTTGGCGGCTGGGCACTGACGCCGAGCGGCTGCATATTTATGTACCAAAAGCAAACAAACATGTGCCAAGAAAGCACACCCTGCTCCCTCCCGACACATTTACTGGTGCCTCACGAAAAGGCCCCAATCACTATTCGCGATCAGGACCTTTCTGATCATGTTACCGCTGTGACAGCCAATCATGGTGGTCACATGACCCTAAATCCTGCCCCACCTCCCAGCATCACAGACCCCCCTTAAAGGGTCAGGAAGTGCCAGTGCCACAGGTTTAAACTTAGTGCACCAGGGGTTAACAGCAGAAGCAATCACTAGGATCCCTTTCTCAGGTCTGTACTCACAGTGTCCCTGGGACATGGATGTCTCCCTCCAGACTCAAGCAGACAGTTTCCTCATTGAAGCCTCCAGACTGAATCCTGAATCCTCAGTGAAACCCCTCTTCCAGCTCTTAAAAAATTAGAGGCAGGATAGCCCCCCCCCAGCTGAGACAGGAAGGAACTCCAGCTGGACTGCCAGGAAGGGTAGCAGTCCTCCTGACTTGGAACCTTTACTCCTGGGGAAGAAGAACTTTGTTCTCTGAGGCACCATCTTATACACTCTCCCAGCTACCATCTGGACACTTTCCCCAGGGATTGGCTGGAGCTGCATAACTATTCAGACTGCTCATTTGACTCTCCCACCCACTACATTCTGGAAGCCTCTAGAAAACAGGGAGTAGCAATCAAACTTGCAGCCTGAAGAGTAGACCAAAGCAATTGCATGCTGCTCTGGTGATTACAGCAAAGCCTTACAAATACATTTGCCTAACCAAACCCATTAGCTTATCTAGGAAAAAAATGAGAACTGACATATCCAAATTACCAGTTTCAGCCATCCACAAGGTATGTAACAGGCACAGTTACCAATGTTATGCTTTGTATAAGGACCTCAGGCACACAACTATCTGGGCCATGTGATGTAAAATAATCCCCATCTGGGAGGCACAGCTAATGTGTACAGTCACTCATATAAAGCAATTATAGGATGCAGCTGTACACAGGTATACATTGGTATTTATGTGGTAAATGCGTACATGCGTATAGACATACACATGTGCATGGTTGCGCTAATACTAGTGTAAACCTATGTACAGATGCATCCTATAATTGCATCCTTATCTGTCCACTGACAAGACACTGCAAACTCCCTCAACCCTGTTAACTAGCATCAAAACAAAGCAGGGCAACCACGATAACCTTTTGATTTAGCCCATCTCCAACCCATTAACAGTACAAACCACATCCTAGTCTTGTTCTAATATCAGTCATTAAACTGTCAAGTTCATGCTCAAGTAATTGCTAATCTTAAGCAGACAACTGTCCAGGATAGCCACTTGTCATAAATAGTTTAGCTGAAGCAATTAGTGATATACTGTACATTTCTGTCTATCTCATCCTGGGGAATCAAAACTTCAGTGTATGTCATAACTCCTGAAATACTGTAAGTACTGCCAGAATAAGGACATATTTACCTGCAGCAGCATTTAAGCCCAAACACCACTGTATTAGAAGGTATTGGAGGCAAACTAGACACATGGTAATCTCATGCTGATCAATAATATACCAGTTACCAGAATGCATCCTGTAAGTATTCAAGACATTAATGCTTGAATAAAACTATATTTTAGGGAGTTGCCACTACGTGGTCATAAACACTGTGAAATCCCATTGGTCACTCCTTTGTCCTTCTCATTGGTCAGATCATTTCTGTCCACACCCTCCTCAAGGACTAGAAAAGAGGGGCTGCATCAGCAGTCTAGATCTCTCCTTTAACATCAAAGAATCTTAGCTACGATCTATGCGAGCCACTGATCATACTGCTCATCATACTGGACTTCGCCGAAGTCATCAAGCAGACTTTGTTAAAGTATAATATGTAGACCCTCACCTTGTGTATAGATGTAAAAAAAAAACATTTTAACAGTTTTTTACAAGTTACCACAATATTTCTATATTTATATACATTGATGGGTTTATTTTGTTTTCCATTTTCATTTTAATTTGTTTCCTTATCTTGTCATTTTATGACATATATATTGGATTTTTTTATGTATTTTAATAGAGTTTTCATTATATACATGGTGCATGAAGTCTATTTATTGATATATCATAAAGTGGTGGTTTCTAGTTTTGAGCATATGGATTACAATGTTTTGCTTGTATTTTTTTGATAGCAGTCCATATGGCATTTTATGATTACGTTTATCCCAGGTTTGTAATAATCAATCCCAATGTTATACAATGTATTTTACATGACTTTGACAGGGTACTCAGGGGTTAATTGCTTTAGGGGAGTGGAGCTAGGTTTCACCCATGCGACCCATTTTTCTTTCCCTGGTTTTTATTGGTTTAAATTTGCACATACACCAGCATTTAACGGGTTGCTGTTTCTTCAGTCACCTGGCTTGACAAAGAGGCGGAGCCTCGAAACATTGCTGTAGAGACTGAGATTGTTTGCCCCCTTCAAGCATAGACATCAGCTTCTTGGATTCTGGATAGTGGGACGAAATTTCCAGTCTGGTTATCCCAACTGGACCATCCATCCTCCCATCCTTTGTTCACTTGGTGGCCACAGGCAACATAGATGGTACCTCACTTCATCAGCAGTGGGTTACATGTAAGGCTCTGGATTTGTTAAACCTTCTGGATGTAAGTGTCACAACATAAATGTTTTATCTTTACTCTCAATGAAGAGGACATAGTGTTTCAGCACTTACTTCATATTCAACATTATGTTTCTTTGGGCCCTTCACAGTAGTCTTGGGAACTCATGTATAATTGATGGCTTTTCCCATAGACTACATTTCATCTGGTAACTCATGCAATTGACTTGCACCTTACACCCACAACCACATTGTGTGGCTACCTGTTACTATAAGCTCCACACATCCGTGTGTGCTGAGAATCTTTTCTGTGTGTTTGCATTTCCAGGACTTATTGTCTATGTTCTAGCAGAACCAACTCGTGGACATACAGTATCTCACAGAAGGGAGTACACCCCTCACATTTTTGTAAATATTTTATTCTATCTTTTCATGTGACAACACTGAAGAAATGACACTTTGCTACAATGTAAAGTGAAAATGTCCAAATTGGGCCCTAAGTGTCAATATTTTGTGTGGCCACCATTATTTTCCAGCACTGCCTTAACCCTCTTGGACATGTAGTTCACCAGTGCTTCACAGGTTGCCACTGGAGTCCTCTTCCACTCCTCCATGATGACTTCACGGAGCTGGTAGTTGTTGGAGACCTTGCGCTCCTCCACCTTCCATTTGAGGATGCCCCACAGACGCTCAATAGGGTTTAGGTCTGGAGACATGCTTGGCCAGTCCATCACCTTTACCCTCAGCTTCTTTAGCAAGGCAGTGGTCATCTTGAAGGTGTGTTTGGGGTCGTTATCATGTTGGAATACTGCCCTGTGGCCCAGTCTTCAAAGGGAAGGGATCAAGCTGTGCTTCAATATGTCACAGTGTATGTTGGCATTCATGGTTCCCTCAATGAACTGTAGCTCCCAAGTTCCAGCAGCACTCATGCAGCCCCAGACCATGACACTCCCACCACCATGATTGTCTGTAGGCAAGACACAGTTGTCTTTGCACTTGTCACCTGGTTGCTGCCACACACTCTTGACACCATCTGAACCAAATACGTTTATCTTGGTCTCATCAAACCACAGGACATGGTTCCAGTAATCCATGTCCTTAGTCTGCTCATTTTCAGCAAACTGTTTGCGGGCTTTCTTGTGCATCTTCTTTAGGAGAGGCTTCCTTCTGGGACGACAGCCATGCAGATCAATTTGATGCAGTGTGCTGTGTATGGTCTGAGCAATGACAAGCTGACCCCCCACCCAACCCCTTCAACCTCTGCAGCAATGATGGCAGCACTCATATGTCTATTTCCCAAAGACAACCTCTGGATATGACGCTGAGCATGTGCACTCAACTTCTTTGGTCGACCATGGCAAGGCCTGTTCTGAGTGGAACTTGTCCTGTTAAACCGCTGTATGGTCTTGGCTACCATGCTGCAGCTCAGTTTCAGGGTCTTGGCAATCTTCTTATAGCCTAGGCCATCTTTATATTGAACAACAATTCTTTTTTCAGATCCTCAGAGAGTTCTTTGCCATGAAGTGCCATGTTGAACTTCCAGTGACCAGGATGAGAGAGTGGGAGCGATAACACCAAATTTAACACATTTTCTCCCCATTCACACCTTAAACCTTGTAACACTAAGGAGTCACATGACACTAGGGAGGGAAAATGGCTAATTGGACCCAATTTGGACATTTTCACTTAGGGGTGTACTCACTTTTGTTGCCAGCAGTTTAGACATTAATGGCTGTGTTGAGTTATTTTGAGGGAACAGCAAATTTACACTGTTATACAAGCTGTATACTCACTAGTTTACATTGTAGCAAAGTGTCATTTCTTCAGTGTTGTCAGATGAAAAGATATAATAAAATATTTACAAAAATGTGAGGGGTGTACTCACTTCTGGGAAACACTGTATATATTTTATATAGACTGATATGCTATTTATTTGTATTTCTGGTTATATGCTCTTCCCACACATTGGTTTGATGACAGCCACTGGTTTGTTGTTTCTAAGAGAACTGATTACGTTGTGCTCTCATGCTTAGTGTGGTCAGTTTTTAATAGGAAAGCAGAGGTACTAGCAGGAACACCAGGGATTTAACACAAAGGAAGCAATACAAAGAGAACAGGATACTTTTTTCATACAAGTACATGGTACAGCAGGCACATATCAGAAATTAGGAATATGAAATGTTCGGATTGCATACAAGTATTCTTACTTTTAAATCCTTTTTCTTTTTTTCTGTTGTATTTATTGTCTCTTTGTTTCCCTTGTAATGCCCTGTTTATGCAAATATATTAGTTGCACTGTTATACATTTTCTGTTATTAACCACTTGCCTACCAGGCACTTATACCCCCTTCCTTACCAGGCCAATTTTCAGCTTTCAGCGCTGCCGCACTTTGATTGACAATTGCGCGGTCATGCAACATTGTACCCATATGAAATTTTGATCATTTTTTTCTCACAAATAGAGCTTTCTTTTGGTGGTATTTAATCGCCACTGGGCGCTTTACTTTTTGCGCTATAAATTGAAAAAAAGTGCAAAAAATTTGAAAAAAAAAAAAAAGTTTATTTGTTTCTTTTATAAAATTTTTCAAACAGGTATTTTTTCTCCTTCACTGATTTGCGTTGATGAGGCGGCACTGATGGGCACTGATAGGCGGCACTGATGGGCACTGATAGGCAGCACTAAAGGGCACTGATAGGCAGTACTAATGAGGTGGCACGGATAGGCGGCACTGATAGACAGCACTAATTAGGGGTCACGGATAGGCGGCACTGATATGCAGCACTGATAGGCGGCACTGATAGGTGACACTGATGATGGGTACTGATAGACGGCACTGACTGGCATCACTTCTGGGCACTGACTGGCGGCACTGACTGGCACAACCCCAGGGCACTGACTGGTGGCACTGACTGGCAGCACTGCTGGGCTGCACTGGTGGGTGGCACTGGTGGGCAGCACTGGTGGGTGGGCACAGGTGGGTGGCACTGGTGGGCACAGGTGGGTGGCACTGGTGGATGGGCACAGGTGGGTGGCACTGCTGGGCACATGTAGGTGGGACAGGTAGGTGGCACTGCAGAGTGGCACAGGTGGGGGCACTGCTGGGCACAGGTGGGGGCACTGCTGGGCACAGGTGGGGGCACTGCTGGGAACGGGTGGGCGGGGCTAGTGGGCGCACTGCTGGGCGGAACTTGCGGGTGTCACTGCCGGGCACCGATCATCAGGGCACTGATCATCAGTGCCCTGATGATCGGTGCCGATCCCCGCTCTGACAACTGCCGGTTCTCGGCAGTACTTTCCTCACGATCTGACAGCGTGAGGAAAGTGCAGCCGAGAACCGGCACTTGCATTTCCCTGTGATCAGCGTGTCATTGGACACCGCTGATCACGTGGTAAAAGGCCGGTGGGATCGGCCTTTCACCACATCACGTGATCAGCTGTGTCCGTAGGACACAGCGATCACGGAGATCGCCGGGTGCGCGCCCCCTGGGGCGCGCAGGAGAGCGCGTTCTGGGAGGACGTCATATGACGTCCACTCAGAACTGGCCAGCCGCGGTGAAGCCGTCATTCGGCTATGCGCGGTCGGCAAGAAGTTAAATAATATTTTGAAAAGTGTTAAAATTGTCTCTAATGCACTAACACAGAACTTAAATAATCCCTGTCCCTTTGAAGAGTGGTACTATATGGTAAATGATATATATCAATATTCCTGTTTTATGTTGACAGTGGGTATTACAGACATGTATTATCAGTCAAAATTGTTAGTGTGAATGTTTGATATATTGTGAAAAAAATATCTAGTGTCAGTGTTTGATTTGGGGTATGAAGGGTTAATTGCTTGGTTAGCCAAACCCAGTGACAATTGTTCTGTTGACACTTTGCTGTGGTCCCATGAGCTGGGAAATCTTTGTGTAGGGTGAGGCTGAGAGCGTATTAGTGACAGTGCGGTGTGAGTTTTATAAGCCATTTGTCACAAGTTGGTGAAGGTAGCCAGGGTCTGACACTGCTGCCAGTAATCCTGATCTTGCTCCTGCCCTGTACCTTGTATCCAGTACCCCGCTGCCTTGTTCCTGCTCTCCCTTGTTCCTTTTCTCAGTTTTGTTCCACTTCCAATCTGCTCCCTGCACCTCTGATCCCAGTTTCCTGGGTGTAGACATGCAGATCTGGCCATTTCTGCAGCTGATTCCCTGACAACCACATCTGTCACAAATTAATGCTTGTTTGTTTACACAGCTGAGGATTCCTGGCCAGTAGATGAATGGAACTGGGTGATGACACTGGTTGCTAAGGATGCGGTGGGTGCCTGCACTCCACCACTTCCTTAGCAATCTTTGACAGGAGGGAAACAATCATATATATAGTACCAGTAGTAATACCACCACTATTTTTTAGCTCCCATCTAAACAAGCAAACAGTCCAGTGCCAAACAGCCAGTTGGGTCCACACCTGTTTTCACACTGTTCCTATCATGCTCCATTCAGCACACTCCCTTTGAGCAAAGGCTCTCTGCAGCATTTAGGATCTTATAGCCACTGGAGGAAGAGGGTGAATGGAACCAAAGATAGCTGAAAAAAGGTATGTATACAGATTTTTTTTTAAAGGGACAGGGTATAGTCCCGTGAGGGAGGGGATCTCAAGCCTAAAGTTGGACTCTATAGACTATAGTTTATTGTAATAGACTTTTTCACATGTATGGTTTATTCTGCAAATAAAGGATTGTAGGAGATTAAATGGAAAAGTACATTATGAGCTAAACAAGATGATTCTGTTTTGTGAAAATTATATGGACTGTCTCAAATAAAATATCATGCCATCATGAAGAAATTATTGTTATCATTCAGCTTTCTTTCAATAAATTAACACAGCATCCTTTTTAGCTTTGTAGTCACGTGACATCTAAACAGGAGCAGATAGCTAGATAATGCCCAGTTGCTCTGCCTCAGAACTGAATGGGGGATTATCTCTGCAGAGGGCCCCCTGTTCAAAACATATTATTTTCACTTGCCCAGGTAGGACCAGGGGCGGACTGACCATTCGAGCACTCGGACACTGCCCGAGGGCCCAGGGTCAGTAGAGGGCCCCATGAAATGCCCCTGATACTTTTTTATAGGCTTTTTTAAGTGTGGGCTAGGACTCCGGGGCCCCCGATCCCCTATTGCCCGGGGGCCCCATGAGTTGTCAGTCTGCCCCTGGGTAGGAGAGAAGCCCTCCTGCTTCCCTGTGGTATTTTTAATGATGGTCAGTTCAACAAAATACCAGGCAACTGACAAATGTCCCAGGAAAGCAGAGCCCATGAATTACATTGGGGTCAGATTTAGTTTTTTTGACGTTCATACATATTCAAGCCAATCTGAAGAACTGCAGTTTGTAGGTGTCATAAAACCAAAACTTCTAATATAAGAATTTCCTGTAAAACTTGCTGTATATATGTAAAAGGAGATGGGTCATGATAAATTATATCATTTATCCACAAAAACATTTTGTAGGACCAGAGTGTATAATATAGTTAATAGGTTTGCAGCTCAGCAATAGGCTGTTTCAGTAATAGAGGGTGGTCAGCACCGTATAAAAATTAAATATATTTTGCAGTCTGTTTCTGCCTTGTACACTTAATTATTGCACAGCAACCTTTTTATTAGCCCTTCTTGGCCAATAAGTACTAAAATCACACTTGGTAACGAGTAAAACAAAAATCCAGGAGTGTTTTATGTTTTTCATAAGCTGTAATTGCTTCCTTAAATTCAGCCAGGTCTTTTTCTGTTTCTTTTCATTTTATCCCTCTCTGTTAATGGGATTATTCTGTCAGGTGCCATTACTTAATGGCTAAGCTAGAACAGTTGTGGTCAGTGTATGATATGTCACAAGTCACTGACATGTTGATAAAAGGCTTTATTGGAATGACTACATACTACAAAGGTTTAGGCTGGTATATAATTCCACAATGGCCTGTTGAGAACTAATCCTACATCCTACATCTCACAGCGTTAAAATGTATAACAGCAGTTTTCACTTTAATTGCACATCATGTGTGCATTTGTAGAATGGGATTACCCCTTACGTTTTCTCCTTCTTAAGGGTATTATGTGATTTATAATGTGGACAAACATCAGGCCTCACTTTGTTTCTCTTTGTTCTTGCTAACAAGTACTTTCTTCTTTTATATCCCAGGATGTAAAGACAGACTGCAAAATTTAGGTTGCAGAAGTTTAAGAAAATAAGCAGGTTATGGTTATGGCTACAGTTTTCAACTTATTATTCATGTGAGTTATTTCAGACAGGTGCATATAATATTATTTCTAAGACTTTAAGTAACTGCTAGTGAATACTTACAGTAGAACTAAAAGGACATCTTTGCTCAGAGAAAAATGGAGGCTAACTGATCAATTTCTGCTTCCAAAATGCTAGTGTTCTGTTTACCGTGTTGTTCCAGAGCCTTTGATATTTTTTGAAACACCAACGACAAACAAGTATACCTGTATAGTGAATCCTCAACAAACTTACAGCCTAACATTTCATTTTATTTTGGATAAAGCCAGATTGGTCATGGCCTATGGCCTCTATAATATTTTTATTGTCATCTATGTCCATATTTTGGGATATTTTACCTTACTTCCTGTCAAGATGGGAAGTAATAGAAAACCTCTTCTCTTCAGCATGCATGCGCACAGGAAATAACTGAAAGAAGCTGGAGATTAGCAGTGCTGAGATGCAAACAGAATGGAAAATTGAAAACAGTAGTTTTTGTAAAAAGAACATGGCAATTGTTTACAAAATCAATAGTTAAGAAAATAACTGGCATTAAACCCAAAAACTAAATGTAATATATATTGCAGCTTACTGATCCTTAGATTTGGTGGCTACATTATTTTTCTTTTTTAGGCTTTTTTTCTTTACACAGTTTTTCACGCAGTTATCTGCCTATTAACACACTTCTTGTCTTACATCTGGCCAGTAACACACTTTCTCTGTTAAGGTGTCTCCACTTTGGATAGCATCTGGTTTTTGCTGGAGACAGCTCTGGACTGACTAGATCAGTCAATGGTTGTGGGTAGGTGATTGACAGCTTTCTCTCCTGTACTTCCTGTTCCTGTGTGCTGTGTGAAGGCGGGGTGTGTCCCTTCTCTCCAATCAGCTCTCAGAGCTCTCCTCACTGAGCTCTGCAAAGTTTAACTTCAGCTCTCTGCCCCCCTTTTTCTGACCTGCTGTCAAGCTATACAAGCTTTATAAATTCAGCACTTTGAACAGATGTAGAAAAGGTAAGACTGCAGATAAACAGGAACATTTTATGTAGGAGGATTTGTTCCATTTCTGTGTATCACCTGAGGCCAGTCACTTCACTGGGTATAAGTAAGGGTTTACAACCACTTTTTAAAAAGAAAATGCATGCAGCTACCACATCTTAGAACTGGTAAGCTGCAATATAATACATTTTTGGTCTTGGGTTTATTTTCACTGCCACCCAGTTAGTGTTTAGATCTGCTTTTAGGAAAGCAAGTTCCAATAGATAAAAGTCAATGTAATGCATGAAAATAACAGTTTCATTGCAGTATGACATTTATGTTTGTGAACTGAATGCTTTGCTAAGTTAAATATAATAGTAATTAGAAATCACATGTAATATAATTCCTGTGGCTTATTGAACTGGCACAGTAATGTTTTCCAATTAAAGACATATAAATAAATGCCATTGGACATCAACCCTTAAACATTATGGTACATCATATGAAACATTTTATTTATTAGCTTGAATTCTTATAGCCACCTTCGAACACTGGAGGGGAAACATTCTGAATTCATCGTACTCACTGTCCTCTTGTATGTAGTTAGCAAGCAAATTGACAATGTAATATGCATTTGGAAAGAACTAGGGAGGGTTTAGTGGTTTCAACTTTTCTCTTTCATGTTAAAAGCCCTGGGCCTCCAGGGGAGCAGATGCAGACGACACTCAGCTCTTCAGGAAAGGAAAAGATTAACCTGAAAGGTGAATGGAGATCCAGAACTTCTGAGGGGCTCTGGCACGCCAGATCATGAGATCACTCAGCGTTAATGGAAATGTCTTCTGGCAGAACATTTTCAAATAAAAAACTAAGGCGTGCAAATCTTTTCCGTGTGAAATTTGTTGGGAGAAAAGTAGATATATAGCTAGCAATTTCACTGAGTCTCTTTGGACTTATATTTTGAATTCATGTTGCAAGTAGATATGTTCTGTATCCTAAGGCTGTTTTTGAGGGGCTTTTCCACTGTTGATTGGTTTCAAGTTTTATTACTTCAGTGATTCTGGAGTCAAAGTAATGTCTGGAAGATATTAGAAATACTTTGGTCTGACACAATGGCACTCAGGAACATAGCTTATTGTCTACTTTATCTTGACAAAGCAGAATCCTCATTGTAATCAAGTGGTCATAATGATAAAATAATAAATGATAATTAAAGTATAACAACTATTTAATACAAATATATTATGCTTTGTAGTAGTAAAATGCAGTATTAAGATTTTTTGATTGCTGAACTCTGAATACTGTGTTGAATAAATGAGAAATAAAATTACTTTTACTAACTTTATTACTGAAATCTGTCATAATATACTTAACATAATTTGGAAAAAAATAATGCTTTCAGTCAAACAGTCCAGGACTAATGGTGGATCCCACTTTGAAAAAAACAGGTCTCATCATCATTCTTATCTTAATTGCTGCTTATAAAAAATTTTACTACCAGAGGATACATGGCCCAATGAGTCCTTGACAGTGCCAAATATACTGACACTTGGACACTTGATTTATTATAACTCAGGCCTACATCCAATGCAGACTGAATAGAACTGAGAGCAATGGCTACAGAAGGGTTTTCCAGTGCCAGTTGCTCTTCTTGGCAAAGTCCTGAAATTTTCTCTAGACCATGGTAGGTCATCTTCATGGAATTGAATTCCTTGCTTTAAGAAGCATGTCCACAACCAAGGAGATATATGTCTTGAAGATGGAGAATGCAAATCTTCTCTTTGCAAAGATCCCAGTTTGCCAAATCTAACACTGGAATGATACAGGACAGAAGCCTAACAAGGTTCATGCAATCTCTCACTGATACTTAGGTGTGATCATTAATTCTTTTCATTAGTAATATATTCTAAGAACACCTTGTGTTAGGGTAGAAAAATTCTGTTATAAATATTCCTAAGCATTCTAGAATTTGGATAGAACAGAGTTGGCTCTTCTGATTTTGGTTAGCCAAATGAAAGCTGACAAAGGAGGAGTGCAGGTATATACTATTCAGAAGACTTGAAATTGCATAGTGAACTTACACTTTAAGCATTATTAAGCCAACCAAATGGAATTTTTAAATATTTTGCTTACTTTGATACGCATTCCATAGAGCAGTGTTCAGCTCCCTATGCCTATTTTCCAAGAAAATGGTCATTACTTTTTAACATTTATCTCCTATTGAAATTAACGGGGTTAAGATTTGCAGCCTGAACTTCAGAAATGTTCACCAAGCTGGGATGTTCAGCTCATCTTTAATAAGGAAGCTTGATGCCATATTTCTTTTCTCAACTCCTCAGACATCCTGAGACTCCTTATTTTGAAGTTTCTCTCTCTAAGGACATTAGTAAAAGTGGTTGTAAACCCTTACATATACCTAACAAATTTACTGGCCTCAGGTA
This sequence comes from Staurois parvus, assembly GCF_062004578.1. Lineage (NCBI taxonomy): Eukaryota > Metazoa > Chordata > Amphibia > Anura > Ranidae > Staurois > Staurois parvus. The sequence continues at coordinate 9,879,098 of NW_028317854.1, read as the reverse complement.
ATACACCGATGAAACAATTCATTCTGCAGTCTGCTGTTCTCTACAGTCATTCAAACTCCAAAATTAATATAGTTTGTCTGAACTTTCGGAGAGTAAGGGATGGGATGCTGACGTTACACTCTGCAGATCTCAGTAAGGAGAGACAAAAGCTGACTCGAGGGAAGGGACATATCCGTCTTCACACAGCAACAGAGCTGAGGTTGCCAATCACAGCCCGTGTACTGGAGTTGCTCACGTGTCACCTTTTTAGGTCTTGGACGTGTTAAAAAAGACTCTTACAGATAGCACTATAGATGGATGTGCATATTTCATGTTAGAGGTTTACAACCACTTTAAGCATAAAGAAAACAATGCTGTATTATACAGTAACATATTGATCTCTATCATGTGTCCTTGTTGGATAACATTCAGTTATAGGTAAGCAAAAACTCCCTGTGCTCATCTCCAAACATCCTGGAATTTTGTATTGCAATAATGCTGCGAACACTGTATGGTACGAGATATAACAAGCTGTCCCATGATGGTGAGAACATTACAGCTTCTTTACTAAGATAAATAATGGATACTTCCTCTTAGATACAAATTCCACATGCATTCATAAAGGTAAATGCACTCCTTTAATCAGTACAATGAGACCAGTTGTTTTGAATAGTGGTGTATCTTTTAATATTCAGATGGGGACCTGCTAAAAGCTACCTGGCAAAACGTGCTTGTGTGGCATTTTGGGTGTATCTTTATGTACTGTAATTTCTTGGAATAAAGTGTACTATGTGGATCAGAGCTACTTTATGATGTTTTTATGCAAATTACTACACGTGTATGTCGCAAAAACTGTGCAAAACACAGTGAAGTACGCAGTTCAGCCATTTTGTAGGCACCTCCGTCTTGGTACGGAGTATATATTGTGTCTCTCATTTCTCATTCTCCTTCCCCCTCCCTTCCTGAGAGGCACAGTGACAGATGTGTGTGTGTTAAAAGTTGCTGGCAGCCTAGAGCAGCAGGGGGCCCAGAGCTACAAAGCCCCCCCCCAGAGAGACAGAGCCTGGCTGCCCAAGAACCTGTGTAATCTCTCACCTCGTAACCAAGATAAGGCAGCTTTCCCCAGGAATTGAAAGAGATTGTAACCTCATAAATCCTACCAGCTTAGGTGTCAGAATTAAATGAACATTCCTCAAGTCAGTTTGTCCCCTATGTTTCATGAAGATGGTGGTTTTAATTCAGAGTCCGCCCGACGATCCCTCCCTAAACAGAGTATTGGTCAGTTACTCAGAGCCACCCCCGTGCTGGGGGACTTTAAAAAACAGGCTAGCAGGCCTAAGAAGGAAGTTGAAGACATCTCCTGATTGTAACATCAATATACCACCTGGGGAGACCCTTTGCTCTGAAACTTGGATCTGCTTACGGCTAAGGCTTTATTGGCAAGTAACTTAACCCTTTAACTTCCTCTCTGATATCTCTTTGCTGTGGTATGGTTCTTTCTATGTATATATATATACATATATATATCTTAGTTACATCTTTTTCTGTAAATATTTTATTGCACCTGTTTGACTCTTTTAGTAATAAATCTTTCTTTCTGAAAGTGTTAAACTGTTTCTAAAGCACTTAATTGCAATTTACGAATTCCTGCCTCTAAAGAGACGCTACTGTGTTTGTTTAATCCTCTGCCCAATCGGCCTGCGGTGACCGTAGTGGACAGATGACTTTTCAACCATTACAGTGTATATTTGATAAAGAGAGTTTCCCCTTTCTCTGTACAAAAAGGGGTGGTGGCAGTGTAAGGGTCAGTGGAGTAATTAACTTGACCCAGTAACAAGCGCATCCAGGCTGCAGGCACAGATTGAAATCCATTAGCTGGAAAATCGCTGTGTAGGGTGCAGCTGGGTGTGGCATTGTTACGCACATCACATTGCGGTTTTAGATCGGCCGGTCACGAGTTTGGTGAAAAGGTCTGGGGTCTGATGCCGTAATCGTGACATATTGGTGGTCGCGGTCGTGAGATTGTCGCATGTATGTGGCGGCGATGTTGCGATCGTGACAGTGTACACTTTGATTTTTTTACACTCACGTAGAAGGTAAAAAAACAAAAAGAAAAAGAAAACAAAAATGGCTGCATCAATTTTATTCCTATGATATTATAGAGGCTTTATCAATTGTATTCCTATGATTTTGTGACAAGAACACCTTCATGTATACAAATGTTGACAAGCAGTGTGATGTGAAAGCACAGGTACCATACTTACCAAGCAGCATCATTATGTGATGCCTATGCAACACAATAAAGCTTCAGAACCTCTGATGACCCCTGTTAAGCCTTTGGGACCATAATGCATCTGAACCTGTGTGTATAATGCTAAATTTACTGAAATTAATAGTTCAGTTTGGGACAGATGCTACTCTTCAGGAACAACAGTAATATCTCATATTCCCAGCCACATCCATTATGAAAAAAGCAAATACATGAAAATTCAGTCTGCTAGAGTAAAGGTGCTTGCACTGGCATCAGCTACTGGACAGAACTAGGATTTTTAAATTCAATGCTAATTAAAGCAAGTGAAACAAAGTAGTAGATTACTCAGCCTGGCTCTATTAGTTTTGAATGACCTTACCCTTGACATGAGTAACCGACCAGGTTATAGAAATTTAAGTATTTTCCTATTCTTAGCAAGCAGAAAGTGAGTTATAAAACAAGCCCTCCCTGACTTTTTTAACTGTAGTTACTGGGAAACATACTGTCATTGAACTTTACTGCAGCAGCTCTTATTGTATTCCCTCAGGCGGCAGCTCAGTTCCCTTTACACCCCCTTCCTGAACACTTGTTAGGTGTTTACATTAGAGATTAGAAGGTTGAAAGGATGTAAATTTACTATTGGGAGAGGGAGCAGAGGAAGTTGAGTTGCTGACAGAATAACTTGGACAACTTCAGTGATTCTGCTGTGAATTTTGTGGATTAGTTGCTCAACAGTGCTTGCAGTTACGGAGGCCAGTAAGGGTTTGTTTTAAAGGTTATTTACTGCTTATTATGAAATAATGTCCTTAACTTGTCCACAGATTACCTGTACTGTTCTGTTATTTCCCTACTAATATTTCAGTTAGCTGTTCAATTAGCGAAACATAAATTAAAACTGCAAATAAGGCGTGTTTTGGCTGTCCAACTGTTCCTTAAATGCAGTCCCTGTATAAGTAAAATACAAAGACATGGATGAAATATTTTTACATAGACATCCATTTTAAGGCAGCTTCCATGGAATACAAATGAAAATCACTATATGAAGAGTCAGATGCATATATTTAAAGCTAGAAGCGAGACTTTAAAATTAGAAGCATAGTACTAAAGCTATGACTAGAAGCCTTAGATAGCATGCTGGTTTGATAAAATAACAGGAAACAGGCAATCTATCATGAACAGTCTCAGAAGCTCCGGATTACCCATAAAACTTTTATGGTTCCCCCAAGTGACCAGAGGCCATAAAACTTGCCTGAATGAGGGACTTGTTAATTTACTTGTTAAAGCAAATTAAAAATTTATAAGCACTTTTAGGTAAATGAGATCTTCTCTAATCGCAGCTTCCATCAGAATCCTAGGAGAGAAGAGTGGATGCGTTCAAACATCACAGCAGAACAATAAAAGCTATTAAATTGCCCGAGGTTTATTACTGTTGATCCATGCAGCTGTTGTCATCACGTGCTGTGGAATACCGGCAATCAACTTCATGGAATTTATGAAACAGAGCAACAAAAGAGTGCAGCAGCTCCATTAATATTCAGTTTCCCCCAACTTCCCTAATGCTTTACAACTGTTCTTCATGTTAAGGTTTTCAAAGTCAAAAGGGCTAGATTTATTAATGTCACATGAAATATATCTAGGAGATGATGCATATGCATGTTGGGACATTAGTGCCATACAAGGTTAAAAGCTGCGCAGTTATGTACACTTCACCTATACATGCAGATTAATAACCACTTGAATATCAGCCAGTAATATCCCCTCATTATCAGGCAATTTGTTTTAGCTTTCAGTGCTCTGATAGTTTGACCGACAAGTACTCACTCAAGAAACACTGTACTCAAATGAATGTTAAATCATTTTTTGAGACAGATACAACTCTCTTTTGGTGGTAATTAATAACTGCCTTTTTTTAAACTATGAAAAAAAAATCCAGGACCATATGACGCCCCTCATTCCCAAAAGTCTCATTTTTGGAATGTAGACACCCCAAGTGGTGACATAGTGACTACTAGAGAGACAGATTGGAGATCATATGTGTAGGAGAGGAGGGCGACATGAAAGGGTAAAAAATAGCAGGTTCAGGTTTAGAGAAACAGAATGCGTGTATCTTCTTTCCTGCAATCACAATTGCTATGATCTCTTTCTTTTTCTCTGTTGGAAGGGAGGGATGAACACTGTATAAAATAGCATGTGACAATGGTAATGATCAATCACAGTGATCATATGGTACACAGCCCCTTGGATCGGCTTGGTACCCTGTCTCTGTTTACTGAACCATCTAATAACAGTTTAGAACAGCCTTCCAACAGCAGTTTATTCAGTGGCATTTATAAATGGCACTGGGTAAATAACAGGACACTCTTCCATCATTTAAAGATATACCCAATTAGAATAGGAGATTAAAAAAACATTATGAAGCATGCTACTTTTGTAATTTGCACTTTGGGCTTTGTTAAGTTATGGCAAAATACATGATAAGATACTATGTTAATCTGATATGCTTCCCTGTCTATGTATAGGTGTAGATTAGTTTAAATAAAAGAAAAATGCCTAATTTAACCACTTTAATATTTTATGGTTGTGGGAGGCCATTTTAAAACAGCCTTCTCTCACTCCTAGCATGTGCATGAGCACAAACTGTGATCACTGTGCCCTATAGACCCAGCAGATCACAGAGCAGGGTACAGGGCCAATGAAATACTAACCCATTCTTACCTGTTCTGCTGGGGTGGGATGAAATAACATACTCACCTGCCCAACAAATCCAGTGCAGCCTGCTGCCATCCTCCAAAAGTTGCTGTACTGCCAGATCCAGTGCGTTCATCTTGTTTATAACAAGGAACAAGGAGGTCAGCAGTCTTTTCTAGGTCCTAGCAACTGTCCTCCTGATGACACTGAACTGCATGTATGCAGTGGGATTATACAGAGCCTTGAAGCCTACTGGGGTTCATGGCACAGACATCCCAGGAGGCTTCAGGCAGGTGGGATGTTATTGACGCCTACACAGAAAGGTGTAAGCATGACTGTACTCCACCTAAAAATGATTTACCCACAATTTATTTTGTGCAGAGTAGGAGCAAGATTAGTGGAACACAAAAAAGTGAATAAAGTTACACTTTAAGCCAAGCTAAATGTAAAAGTTAAAAAACAATTTCACATGCAAAATGTCATGCCAGAGTATGCTGTGGCAGACATTGTCCATGGAAATCGAAAAATATTACATACAGCTTAAAGGCATCTCTCAAGCATGTAATTTAAAATTTGAATGTTTTTTTCTCTGCTGCCCTCAAAGTCTCATTAAAAGAATCCTCTCCCCACTGTATGCTATGTTATATATATATTTTTTTTTTTTTTTTTGCTTTGTTAAATGTCCCCCATAGCAGTGGCCAGCTCCCCATTCCTTTAGAATCAAGATCCCCCCTCCCCCAATAGACTAGTGGAATTTTGGAATTTGCTGCAAATTGCAAACAGGATTTGATGACATCCACAAGACTAGCTCATGCCTATTTATAGCTGATGTGGAGGAAATTAACTTTTTAGTTTTTTTCAGAATCATAATGCATTCTGTCCTGTTCCTGGAGCTTGAGCACTTTGTAGAGCTTTTTACTGTATATGTGAGCTTACTGATACTCAGTCAGGATGGTTATGTGGCCATATTAGGTCAATGATGTCACAAGTTTCCCTGCCCTGCCCTATTTGTATTTGCAGCTTCCAGGTTCAGACCAAACCCTTGCTCACCACTAATGCTCAGGACTATATTGCTTTGCCAGCTATGGGTGCCTGCTGCTGTGTGAAAGGTCTATTGTGGAATATATGATTGGTCACCCTGTTAGTCAGGAATTGAAATAAACAAACATGGAGGGAAGGCCATGGAATGAACTTGATAGGCACTGCAACAATGTTCATTAAAATTGTTACTTTATTGAGTATACACGAATATACAGCAATTAGTAAAAACATCTGCAGAGAGTGTAGTCCCCCAATGGGATGATCCACTCTGTGCAGTTACAAATCTCATAGGTACATAAAGTGTTAATGCATACAAAAATACTGTATCCCAGTAAAGGTGTAAAGAGACATATTCAGATGTAAATAGCTATAGTGACTTAACATGTTTCGCGAAGATATTACTTCTTCCAGAGTTACCTAATCCACAAGCATCATAGTGGGGGTTGGGGAGGGGTATCTGAGCCCCTACAGCCAGGGCCAGTTGACAGGGGGACCCCAAAAGGTCGGATTGACAATCGACAGCCCCTCAAAAGTGCTTCCTTCCTACAAATAGAGGTACAGTAGTGTCACTGATTCCGGACCGGTTGGACTACATATAGAAGCATTCAGTTGTATAAAATATATTGGGGAAGTATAGTCATATCCCCAGTTCTGGTCCAGACAGAAAACATGAGTCAGCCATTGGTAACCAACAGTTATATATATTTATAATATGTAAGGAGATCCCTTCCTATATGCAAGAAAGGTGTGACGTATAAGACACGATTTGCCAGTATCAGGAGCGGACTGACCATTCGAGCACTCGGGCACTGCTCAAGGGGTCAATAGGGTGCCACAAAAAATGCCCCTTGTACCTTTTATAGGCTTTTTTGGGTGTGTTTTAAGTGTGGGCAAGGACACAGGGGCCCCATGATCCCCAATTGCCCGGGGGCCCCATGAGTTGTCAGTCCGCCCCTGGTCAGTATGGTGGTACTACAGTGGTATTGGAGCGATAAAGTCATCCGTCAAGATCCGATCTGTACTGTTGAACAGAGTACACCGACCGGAACGTTGGTCCCAAGACCACCAATAACTGAAGCCTACAGGGCCCCTTCACCTATCAGGGCTAACGCCACAAATGCTTACACTGTCTTGCTGTAGTTGCTGTAAACATGGTCACAGGCCACATACCCCACCCCAAAACCTCTCTCCTTACAGAATCTGGTTCTGCCAGCACTTTCATCATCCATTCACAGACAGTTGTAAATAACTGCCAGTGTAGGTCTCAATAAACCAGAAGTACAGTGAAGTCACAGCACTTGTAGTCCATTGGTACTTCCACCAGCCCCAGTGTGGTCCTGCAAGTGGAGAAATAGTCTGCAGGAGCCTGAACATTGCACCCACAATCCATTTATCGTAGATGCAATGCTTTGCAGGCTCCAATGCAAAAAAAGTCTACATTTTTTATTAATCAATATGGGTGCATTTATCATTTTTTGCAAAAGGTAGAATCAACCTATTATGTGAGTTGGTATAAACTCTAAAGCTATTTATATGAGAACACTGCTAAAACTGGAAAGTTTGAATTGACACTCAATTACTAGCTGTCCAATGTTGACAAAGTATTTAAAAGCATTTTCATTTTAAGCAAGACATAAAAACTGTTTCGTTGATTGTAGTTTTTTGTTTCTCTAATTTTCTCTGTTGCCTCAAATTCAGTTGATTAATATCTCTTAATCTGCTAATTGGTTTTAATCAGCACATCCCACTTGTATGTCTCTAAGCTATGGTCCTTCATCAAGAGATACAGACAATTTTACTACTGCCTATAGGGTAAGTAACAGATAATTGCTGTTAGATAAAGGGAAATGCATGCAGAATCTAGCTGCATGAACAAACATTGCAGAGATTAGAGTAAACATATTGAGGCAGGCAATAATTACAACCATTCTCTATCAGATCTAGTGAAAGTTGCTAACCTGGAGCACAACAACTGCAACAATATTTCCATCCTATAAACATTTTTTTAGAAAAATAAGACACTAAAAAAAAAGATGTTGATTACTAATTCATAGTCATGCAGAATTTTGTTAAATACAATCATTATCCTTTAGCCATTTTGTCCCCTGGTCCCAATGATTGGAGTAGCCTTTCTCAACCTCTTTATCTATCTATGTGTCAGACTACATGAGTTTAATAAACACAATAATACTAATTTGCAGTGATGCATAATTATATTAAATACAGTCTTTAAGCCATTTTTGTCCCCTGATGCCAAGTTACATTGCTCTGAGCATGGCATAGGTATGTGGCGAGGCTAACCTAGGAGGATGCAGGAGTAGGGAAACATCATTCTCACCTTGACAAGAATGGAGGCAGAAAGAAAACAATGTAAACAAAAAAATTTTTTTTTCAAATAGCGGAGGGTTGCAGTGGGGAAAAGTTAATTTTGGGGATGAAGGTTTGCTTTAAGTTAGTCTTCGGGTTAGCTTCCCCTTACATTGGAGAAAAGGTATCTTTTTTACCTTGTTGGTAAGTATATATAAAGGCTTTTATGTTGGTCAGTAAAGTGCCCCATTCCGCTGGTGGCTGGTGTTACATTGGGGTCAGTGGGAACAATGCCCCATTATATTGATGGCCAGTCGGAGGCATGCCTCTTCCATTAGTGGCCAGTTTGCAGAATGCTCCCTTACAGACAGATAAAAAGATTACTAGTGTTAAGTTACTTAGCTGAGCCACACGTCTCAGCTGTGTTCACATCACCGGCTCTGCCAGGCTGCTCTGAGTGATTATGATTAAACACCATAAATTTACGTAATTGAAAAAAATGGAAAAAATATATATACTGAAAAATATACTGATAAAAAATATATTGATAAATATGTGTAATAGATATAGATATAGACATAGATATAACTTAATAAAAAGCACTGACACTGTACTAATGGCACTGGGCAGGAAGAGGTTAACATTTGGGGCAATCAAAAGGGTTAACAGTGAGCTGTGTGTGTTTACATTCTGTGCTGTGTTCTGTATTACTTGGGAGACATGCTGTTTTGTATCTCTCTGCTGTGCATGTCCATGCTGACAGGAGAGAGATCTGTGTTGTTTACACACAGATCTCTCCCTCTCAGATTAGTCGATGAGCACTGAGTCCCAGCCAGGAATCGCCAGCCGGGACCCGGTGATTGACATCCCCAGCAGCCAACAGCAGCGCAGGTAGGGCGGAAATGCAAATCATTCCCTACCCGGAAATGCAAATCATGTGTATATATACTGTATATATATATATATATATATATATATATATATATATATATATATACAGTTGTGTTCAAAATAATAGCAGTCAGACATCACTAACCTGATCAGTCACTGTTTTTGGTAGAAATGATATTTCTACATGGCAAATAATTTACTAGCAGGGGTAGTAGAGTAATAGAAATCCAACAAACCCAACAATCATGACATGCATGCTGCTGATTCTGTGTAATTGAATCACTAACTGAAAGGGGCATGTTTAAAATAATAGCAGAGTGGAGTTCTATTAGTGAGGTCATTTATTCTTTGAAAAACAGGTGGCAATTATTGCCCTTATTTAAGGAAGGAAGGCAACAAATGTTGTACATGCTGGTTACAGTGCATTTCTCTCTGAAATTCTGAGGAAAATGGGTCGTTCCAGACATTGTTCAGAAGAACAGCGTACCTTGATTAAAAAGTTGATTGGAGAGGGGAAAACATATAAAGAAGTGCAGAAAATGGTAGACTGCTCAGCTAAAATGATCGCAAATGCTTTAAAATGGCAACCAAAACCTGAAAGACGTGGAAGAAAGCGAAAAACTACCATTCAAATGGATAGAAGAATAGCCAAAATGGCAAGGACTCAGCCAACAATCAGCTCCAGGAAGATCAAAGAAGGTCTAAAGTTACCTGTGAGTACTGTTACAATTAGAAGACGCCTATGTGAAGGCAAGCTATCTGCAAGAAGCCCCCGCAAAGTCACACTGTTGAAAAAAAGACATGCTGAAAAGGTTACAATTTGCCAAAGAGCACATTGACTGGCCTAAAGAGAAATGGCGCAACATTTGGTGGACTGATTATTATATTATTATACAGTATTTATATAGCGCTAAAAGGTTTGCTCAGCGCTGTACATTATAGTGGGGGACAGAACATGAGAAAATACAGTAACAAAACACGAGGGGGTCAAGGGCCCTGCTCTTTCGAGCTTACAATCTTACAATCTGATGAAAGTAAGATTGTTCTTTTTGGGTCTAGTGGCCGGAGACAGTTTGTCAGACGACCCCCAAACACTGAATTCAAGCCACAGTACACTGTGAAGACAGTGAAGCATGGTCGCGCAAGCATCATGATATGGGGATGTTTTTCATACTACGGTGGTGGGCCTATTTATCGCATACCAGGGATCATGGATCAGTTTGAATACATCAGAATACTTGAAGAGCTCATGCTGCCTTATGCTGAAGAGGACATGCCCTTGAAATGGGTGTTCCAACAAGACAACAACCCCAAACACACCAGTAAACATGCAACATCTTGGTTCCAGACCAACAAGATTGACGTTATGGAGTGGCCAGCCCAATCCCCGGATCTTAAGCCAATAGAACACTTGTGGGGTGACATCAAAAGTGTAGTTTCTGAGGCAAAAACAAGAAATAGAGAACTGTGGAATGTAGTCCAATCATCCTGGGCTGGAATACCTGTTCACAGGTGCTAGACGTTGGTTGACTCCATGCAACACAGATGTACAGCAGTTCTCAGAAACAGTGCTTATACAGCTAAATATTAATTAAGTGATTCAAAGGAAAGCAAAATCTTCAAACATTTTTCAGTTTATATAGTGAATGTTTGAGTTTGTAAAGAAGAATACAAACACTGCTATTTTTTTGAACAGTCTAATATTCACTTTTCTTCAATTTTGTTAGAGGAACAACACAAATTTGATATATTTTTCTTCATGTTTTGATTTGGAATAGAATGTGTAGTGTTCCCAATCAGGGGCAGACTGACAACTCATGGGGCCCTCTGGCAATAGGGGATCATGGGGCCCCTGTGTCCTTGCCTAAACTCAAGCCTATGAAAAAGGTACTCATGGGGCCCCCTACTGACCTTGAGCCCTCAGGCAGTGCCTGAGTTTCCCAATGGTCAGTCCGCCCCTGTTCCCAATGCATTTGTGTGTATGGAAATAAAAGCTATTAGAAGGATTTTGAGCTTTATTCACTTTTTTCAACTTGCTGCTATTATTTTGAACACAACTGTATATACATGATTTGGAGCAGCCGTGCTGCCCTGTAGCAGTACTTCTGCTATAGGGTGGAGGGAAAATGGTTAGACATCAACATCACAATTTCACTCAAAATTGGTGCCCTACAATGCACTTTTGGGTTCCTTGCACAGCACATCTGCTACAGTATCTCATAGAAGTGAGTACACCCCTCACATTTTTGTAAATATTTTATTATATCTTTTCATGTGACAACACTGAAGAAATGACACTTTGCTACAATGTAAAGTACTGAGTGTACAGCTTGTATAACAGTGTAAATTTGCTGTCCCCTCAAAATAACTCAACACACAGCCATTAATGTCTAAACTGCTGGCAACAAAAGTGAGTACACCCCTAAGTGAAAATGTCCAAATTGGGCCCAATGTGTCAATATTTTGTGTGGCCACCATTATTTTCCAGCATTGCCTTAACCCTCTTGGGAATGGAGTTCACCAGAGCTTCACAGGTTGCCACTGGAGACATCATGGCGCTGGTGGATGTTAGAGACCTTGTGCTCCTCCACCTTCACCTCCTCCACCTGAGGATGCCCCACAGATGCTCAATAGGGTTTAGGTCTGGAGACATGCTTGGCCAGTCCATCTCCTGTACCCTCAGCTTCTTTAGCAAGGCAGTGGTCATCTTGGAGGTGTGTTTGAGGTCATTATCATGTTGGAATACTGCCCTTCAGCCCAGTCTCCCAAGGGAGGGGATCATGCTCTGCTTTAGTATGTCACAGTATATGTTGGCATTCATGGTTCCTTCAATGAACTGTAGCTCCCCAGTGCTGTCAGCACTCATGCAGCCCCAGACTATGACATTCCCACCACCATGCTTGACTGTAGGCAAGAAACACTTTGTACTCCTCAACTGGTTGCCGACACACACACTTGACACCATCTGAACCAAATAGGTTTATCTTAGTCTCATCAGACCACAGGACATTGTTCCAGTAATCCTTGTCCTTAGTCTGCTTGTCTTCAGCAAACTTTTCAGACTTTCTTGTGCATCATCCTTAGAAGAGGCTTCCTTCTGGGATGACAGCCATGCAAACCAATTTGATGCAGTGTGAGGTGCATGGTCTAAGCACTGACAAGTTGACTCCCCCACCCCTTCACCCTCAATGCTGGCAGCACTCATATGTCTATTTCCCAAAGATAACCTCTGGATATGCCTAGGCCATCTTTATGTAGAGCAACAATTCTTTTTTTCAGATCCTCAGTGAGTTGTTTGCCATGAGGTGCCTTGTCGAACTTCTAGTGACCAGTATAAGAGAGTGAGAGCGATAATACCAAATTTAAGACACCTGCTCCCCATTCACACCTGAGACCTTGCAACACTAACGAGTCACATGACACTGGGGAGGGAAAATGGCTAATTGGGCCCAATTTGTACATTTTCACTTAGCGGTGTACTCACTTTTGTTTGCTGTGAGCAAGTGTGAACTCTCTGGCAACAGATACACTTGTTGCTGAATCCATATGGCATTGTGATATCCTGAAGTAGGAACCCTAAACTGTAGTGTGGGGCCGAGAGTCTGATGGGGAGCCTGTTGCATGGTTTCATTTAAAACAGGACTATGAACTGTTTGCTTTACTTTTGCTGAAGGATCATATTTGTGTTTACCTGGTTTGAGAGACTGATAAAGACAATTTAATTTTAAGTGGCTTGCTGGTGGTCTTGGGTCCTCCATATGACACCTTTAACTGCACACTTGCTTAGCAGCAAATCTGGGCAGGAGGAAGGCTGCATGTGTGCATATGACTTTTTAATGTCTGATAACTCAATATCTAATTAAATATACCTGCTAATTATCTCCACTGCTTAATGTCCAACTCTGGGCTCTGTGCACCCTACCCCCTTGAGGTCTCCACCAGTAATATGTAATGCTTTTCCTTTTCATTTTTCCCCCAGTGGTGGGTGGTCCTGGATAAAAGAGAGAGGTGATTACATCGGCACCACTCTCTCCATACTGTAAATACACTGTGAATACAGGGCTCACTGTGGGACAGAACTCCCTGCATTCAATGCTTTCTGATGGGCATCATTAGAGTGGGGCCTGAAGCCAAGCAACAACTTTCTCCATGGGTGGTTAACACAATTTACTTGCACTGCATTTAGCCTTCACTTTCCAGATGCTGGAACACATATATGTTTTAGTTCTAGCACTTCCAGTTATGTACACATACATTTCCTGATTAAAAAAACTGCAGAGGTTCTCTATACAAAATGGTTGCAGAACTAGGCTGGAAATCAGCTAATGATTCATACTTTGCTATGCCTCTACACCTTTGAAAAAGTGTATGGTAAGTGTACTCTGAATAACAGGGACGTTTACACACCCTTTTAGCAGTGCATTCCCAGACTTTAGGCTTTGTTTTGCCTTCATACATTTGGTTGGACCTTTCTCTTGTCCATATCCATGGATCTTCAAAGGATCCTGTGTCACAGTACCATAACATTATATATATATCGCTTCTTGGTTTACATGCCTCAAACACTCATTTGAGCAAGCAAAAAGATTGAAATGTATTCAAGAAGTAAACACCAATTTGAAGTTTCATTTTGAAGAATAAACATATATTCAGGAAGAATTACAAATCAGTGCCAGCTCAAAAAATAGTGTTAATTAGTAGAAAGGTCCTTGTGTACCTCTACGTTATACATACTGTACATCAAAGCTGTAATGCAAAATTGTGTTTCATTGTGTAAATGATTTCAGCCTTTGCTAGCAAAATATCATGCTGACTGCTGATTGAAAACAGTTGTTAATTCTCTACTTCACTAAATTCAGAGTGGAAAAATTTCCTTAATAAAGAACAGATTGAGGGGAACCAAGACCTCACTGTGTTGAAATTAATGGCAGATGCATATACTGGTAGTTAAAATGTTTCATTAGATGTTAATATCTTGCTGTGTTTTTAATTGTTCAGAAATTAGCCTCCAGAATATTAAAACCATCTGTTTGTTATCATGATGAAACAGAATACTTAAATAGTTATTAATTTGTTTCTTTTTTCTTGCTTGCACAACTTTGATCTGCAAAGATTCTTTCTTGTGTAACTGAAATGAAAGTGGAAATTCATTTTAAAGCATATGTGCTGGGAATAATATGTATTTGGTATCTGCCCATCTTTGCTTTCAGTAAATTATAATCTTTGTAATAAATATCTGACAAACCTAATTTTGTATTGGAGTTTTGATATTGTTATGAATCCTAATAGAATAATTATTTACATGTAAATAAACTCTTTACCTGGATCTCTTGGGACAAACTTTCCCTACAAATATCCAGAGCATTCAGGTGATTAAAAAGATATTTAAAGATAAGCACAAAAGTTTTTCAGCAATTTATTCTTTCATATGCCAAATATTTTTTAAATTATGAAACATTTATGCCATGTGTGATTTTGCATGATGTTTCACTCTAAACGTTTTGACCATTAAGTATCATTAGATTACAAAATCTCCCTTTATGCTCCAGCATTTGCACATCAGGTTGTAGGACACATAGGTGTGACTTTAATAGAACATATAAAATCAGAACAAAAATAAATTAAAGGCTGAATCATGCAGTAAAAATAGTGTGTTCCATGGAACAAGTTTTTCTTTTGCAATATTTATTTGGGTTTACATTTTGAATTTTGAAGCTGTTCCACTCAAAAGCAAAACCTACAGTTATTAATAGAGGTATTGAAGAAATATGCTAACCAATATTGAACATGTCATACCAAACCCGACCTTTTGTGAAAACAGTTGTTTTAGGGATCTGATACTTCCCTGATACTTTGATGCAAATTTGGAAGAATTAAAATATTTAAGACCTGTGTATTGTCTTTCCTTTTCTCCCAATATGTCATGACTAAGCAGGTCTTAATCTGAATAAAAATCAAAGTTTTCTTAATGTAAACCATCAGAACCATGGTGTGTCTTCCCCATTGCTGTAACTTCACATCTGAAAATTGAAATAAACCTATGGCCAGGCAATAGACATTCAAGCATGACATATTACAACCAGTAAATTAACATTTAAACAAGTGATCTTTGACCTTTGCAGCTGCAGGCACTGTGAAGCAATTCATCCTCAAGGACCGCAGAAGAAACATTAAAGTCTTTCAAGTTGTTCTCTCTGGGGACACATGTCCCTTCCAAAGCACCTGTTGTGTGTTTACGTTAGAGATAAAGTTGAAAAGCTTTTGAGTCACTGCTGGAATAAAGAAGCAGAGCAAGCTGACCTGCTGAGGGAACTACTTGAAGAACTTCAGTGCCTCTGCTGTGAACTATGAGGATAAATTGTTCCACAGTGCCTACAGCTACAAAGGTCCTTAAGAGCTGATTTAATGCATGTTGGGAATATGTAAATGTTGAAAGGTTATCCAAAGGTTTACTCAAATTCTGGTTTGAAACAAATAAAATAGGTGATGCTAAGATGCCTCAATCGCCAAATAAAGATGTGCAAAATCTTTCATCTACTAGACAGTGAAGAAGTAGTTTTTCCAAAGTTACTGTTACATTTTTATATTGTCTCAGGCCTCACATTTGACCAACAGACATTATTCAAGCTAATGTCCACTTATTATACTGGACTGTGTATACTGTATAATGTCAACTCCAAGGCCTTTGCTCACCAAGAAGTGGCAAAATGAATGGTTCTTGCTTATAATTCAGACATCAAAACTGACATTAGGCATTTGATAGTTAAAAGAATAAAAAGAAAAATCACATGGATTGCAAGGCAATAACTATAAGTGGATATTTGAATTTGCTATTCAGTTTATATAAATTTAAACAATACATTTAAAGATCAGCTGCAAGTATTAATGGAGCTTTTCAGTGTTTTTCTTGCATTGCTAAAACATCAGTACAGGATTATGTTGTTGTTTTTTTTAATATCTAACAATAATTTAGGCAAAACATGAATCATCTTACAGATACCAGTCTCAAATACCATGTATTTAAGTTGGTATCCAGGGGTATGCAGTGAATATTTTAGGGCCAGATGCTAAAATTAAATTACTGCAATAATGTCTGTGTGTACCACTTTGAAGAAAGTATAAAAAACAATCAGTAGCCAGTGTAAGCAGTAATTTAAGAAGTTTTAGCACATGAACACTAAATTAGTCAGTAAGAATTATTAGCTTTCAAAGCTCCCCTATTGGCACAGATGAAATAGTGGCAAGAAAAAGTGAAGAATTATGGGTGTGTCAAAATTATGCTGATAGTAGGAGAGGCTTAAGACTTGAACCCACTCACTGTGTGCAGTGTAACATGTATCACAGGCCTTGTGTCTACAAAATATGCTTTAATTACTGTGCCACAAATGAGAGACTAACAGACATGTAGAAAACTCAGCACAAAGACTTGAAAAAAATGTAACACTTACATTATAAATATGCTTTTCTGCACACTTGATGAAAAACATCATTAACCACTTGAGTCTGTAGGTCTCCCTTTAGTCCCCGAGCATTTTATTTTTTTTCACTTCAGTGATGTCCCAGTTCCATGTGTTACCTTTTAGCATTTGCAGTCTACTCTAATGTATTATAGATAATTTGGAGGAGGACAGATAGAGATTTAATTTTACAGCAAATGTGTTTTTATAATTGGTAATAAATAGTAAAAAATGTGAAAATAAGACATGTTTCCATCATTTTTCCAAATGCAGTGATTACTGAAGCTGAGCATACCCATATACAGTATGTATCATGTATTTTTAAAATTTATCAAAAACAGTGTGACTTTTATGGAATGTAACAGAATGGTAAAGATCAAAGTGAATGTATGCTTTATCTTTTAGGAGAACTTTTGGATAAAATGTATGTACTGTATGTAGGCAGGTGCTTGCTATATCATAATGCCATTCAGGGACATTTACACATGAGACTATAGTTAATCCTTTTTCCCCCCAGTGCCCAGTACTGGGACTGCTACATCACTTCTTGTTAGCAGAGTGGATTGAGTTCTTCTGACAGCAGAGGATTTGGGGACCTGAAGTCCTACAGCCAATACATACTGCATTTCTGAATGCTGATTGAACTACAAATACTAGAGAGCTGGCGAACCAGAAGGTTGCTGGGAAGGCAGATACACTGCTCAAAAAAATTAAAGGAACACTTTTTAATCAGAGTATAGCATCAAGTCTATTAACTAGCTGCTGACCGCAGATAGCCGAATGACGGCTGCACTGCGGCTGGCCAGTTCTGAGTGGACGTCATATGACGTCCTCCCAGAATGCGCTCTCCTGCGTGCCACAGGGGGCGCGCACCCGGCGATCTCCGTGATCGCTGTGTCCTACGGACACAGCTGATCACGTGATGTGGTAAAAGGCCAATCACAGCGGCCTTTTACCACGTGATCAGCGGTGTCCAATGACACGCTGATCAGAGGGAAATGCAAGTGCCGGTTCTCGGCTGCACTTTCCTCACGCTGTCAGATCGTGAGGAAAGTACTGCCGAGGACCGGCAGTTGTCAGAGCGGGGATTGGCACCGATCATCAGGGCACTGATGATCAGTGCCCTGATGATCGGTGCCCAGCAGTGCCACCCGCAAGTTCCGCCCACCTGTGCCCAGCAGTGCGCCCACTAGCTCCGCCCACCTGTGCCCAGATCACCCACCTGTGCCCAGAAGTGCACCCACCTGTGCCCAGCAGTGCACCCACCTGTGCCACTCTGCAGTGCCACCTACCTGTGCCCAGAAATGCCACCTACCTGTTCCCAGCAGTGCCACCCACCTGTGCCACTCTGCAGTTCCACCTACCTGTGCCCAGAAATGCCACCTACCTGTGCCCAGCAGTGCCACACACCTGTGCCCACCCACCTGTGTCCAGCAGTGCCACCCACCTGTGCCCACCCACCTGTGCCCACCAGTGCCACCCACCTGTGCCCACCCACCAGTGCTGCCCACCAGTGCCACCCACCAGTGCAGCCCAGCAGTGCTGCCAGTCAGTGCCACCAGTCAGTGCCCAGGGGTTGTGCCAGTCAGTGCCGTCAGTCAGTGCCAGCAGTGATGCCAGTCAGTGCCGTCTATCAGTACCCATCATCAGTGTCACCTATCAGTGCCGCCTATCAGTGCTGCATATTAGTGCCGCCTATCCGTGACACCTCATTAGTGCTGTCTATCAGTGCCGCCTATTCGTGCCGCCTCATTAGTACTGCCTATCAGTGCCCTTTAGTGCTGCCTATCAGTGCCCATCAGTGCCGCATATCAGTGCCCATCAGTGCTGCCTCATCAACGCACATCAGTGAAGGAGAAAAAATACCTGTTTGAAAAATTTTATAATAGAAACAAAGAAACTTTTTTTTTTTTTCAAATTTTTTGCACTTGTTTTATTTATAGCTCAAAAAGTAAAGCGCCCAGTGGCGATTAAATACCACCAAAAGAAACGTGTATTTGTGAGAAAAAAATGATCAAAATTTCATATGGTTACAATGTTGCATGACCGCGCAATTGTCAATCAAAGTGCGACAGTGCTGAAAGCTGAAAATTGGCCTGGTAAATAAGGGGGTATAAGTGCCTGGTAGGCAAGTGGTTAAACTCATGGGATATTGATCTGGTCACTTAAGTAGCAGAGGGGGTTATTAATCAGTTTCAGCTGCTTTGGTGTTAATGTAATTAACAACAGGTGCACTAGATGGACAACAATGAGATGACCCCCAAAACAGGAATGGTTTTACAGGTGGAGGCCACTGACATTTTTTTCCATACTCATCTTTTCTGACTGTTTTTCTCTAGTTTTGCATTTGGCTAGGGTCATTGTCACTACTGGTAGCATGAGGCAATATCTGGACCCTACAGTGGTTGCACAGGTAGTCCAACACCTCCAGGATGGCACATCAGTACGTGCCATTGCCAGAAGGTTTGCTGTGTCTCCCAGCACAGTCTCAAGAGCATGGAGGAGATTCCAGGAGACAGGCAGTTAATCTAGGAGAACTGGACAGGGTCATATAAGGTCCTTAACTCATCAGTAGGACTGTTATCTGCTCCATTTTGCAAGGAGGAACAGGATGAGCACTGCCAGAGCCCTACAGAATGACTTGCAGCAGGCCACTGGTGTGAATGTCTCTGACCAAACAATCAGAAACAAACTTGATGAGGGTGGCCTGGGGGCCCAACATCCTCTAGTGGGCCCTGTGCTCACTGTCTGGCAGCATAGAGCTCGAATTGCATTTGCCATTGAACACCAGAATTGGCAGATCCACCACTGGTGCCCTGGGCTTTTCACAGATGAGAGCAGGTTCACCCTGAGCACATGTGACAGATGTTAAAGGGTCTGGAGAAGCTGTGGAAAATGTTATGCTGTCTGTAACATCGTTCACCATGACCGTTTTGGTGGTGGGTCAGTGATGGTCTGGGGAGGCATATCCATGGAGGGACAAACAGACCTCTTCAGGCTAGACAATGGCACCCTGACTGCCATTAGGTATTGGGATGAAACCCTTGGACCCATTGTTAGACCCTATGCTGGTGCAGTGGGTTCTGGGTTCCTCCTGGTGCATAACAATGCCCGGCCTCATGTGGCGAGAGTATGCAGGCAGTTCCTGGAGGATGAAGGAATTGATACCATTGAATGGCCCCCATGCTCACCTGACCTAAATCCAATAGAACACCACTGGGATATCATGTTTCGGTCCATCTGACTCCGCCAGGTTGCACCTCAGACTGTCCAGAAGCTCACTGATGCCCTGGTCCAGATCTGGGGGAAATACCCCAGAACACAATTTGTTGTCTCATTAGGAGCATGCCCCAACGTTGTCAGACATGCATACAAGCACGTGGGGGCCATACAAACTACTGAGTACCATTTTGAGTTTCTGCAATGAAATTTCAGCAAAATGGACTAGCCTGCTGCATCATTCCTTCACTTTGATTTTCGGGGTATCTTTGAATTCAGTCCTCTGTAGGTTGATAATTTTCATTTCCATCAACCGATGGGGCATCATTTCGTTCCTAACACATTACCCAGTCCATATCAGTATAGATATCTAGCAGTGTATATTCTACAGCAAGGAACTGGCTGGTTCTCTAGGGGCAGGATTCACAACTGAACACAGGGGTACTACCGTTCTCTTCCAGATACAGATTGCTGGCTACTACTGCAGGACTCTGCATACCAGTTCAGCACAGGGTTGACGCCGAGATCGCATGAGCTTCTCTGCATCGAGACTGTCACTATCCAGTCTTCACACAGTGAGCTCTGTTTGCCACACTCTGAACTTTTCTGCGAACAGCAAAGAGCTTGTGCAAGAACCCTGTTCCATCATGCTATGGATGCCCAACCTCTTTCTGACAACACTCTACAGACACTGTATGCAGACACCTTTACACCTCAGTTACAGTAGACCTTTGTTTTGAGCATTTATTATAGCCTATTTATTAAAGCCTGTTATCTTCATTGAATTACCATTGCTCACTACTGTATATGGGCCCCACCATTGCTAGCAGAAGACAACAGCTACTATCACATCAGGCACTTTAAACATTTCAGGACTCAAGGGACCTCTTCTCATCTATGTCATTGTTATTTGAATTAGGGTGTCTATACCCATTTATGGCAGAGTATATATACTGTATATATATATATATGCATATATATATATAAAAATTTCTTTCTCCCTATTGTGACGCTGGTGGCCCAGAGGAAGCTTATAAGTCAACAGACCTTTTCTTCCCCTTCCTGCTGCTGGTGTTGCAGTTACACAGTTACAATGTACCATATGTGACCATATAATCTGTTAACCATTGCTATTTGATTATTCCCATTTTATCAGTGTTTTGCTTTTATGTATTAACTGGGGATGTACCTCCTAAACCTTCAGTCTGTGGTCTACTCTTTTGAACAAGCCTAATATAGAGGTGTTACTAAAGAATCGTGTTTCTTGCATTATTATTTCATACTGTTGAAATATGTCTGATTGTCAGAGATGTCAAGAGGCTTGCAAGATCAGGGCAACCACGGGGGACAAGCATTATCAAGCGGCCCCTGTGGGGGTAGTGCTACATGTACAGGTGAAAAAATTAGAATATAGTGCAAAAGTTAATTTATTTCAGTAATGCAACTTAAAAGGTGAAACTAATATATGAGATAGACTCATTACATGCAAAGCAAGATAGTTCAAGACGTGATTTGTCATAATTGTGATGGTTATGGCTTACAGCTCATGAAAACGCCAAATCCACAATCTCAAAAAATTAGAATAGTACATGCAATCAATAAAACAAGGATTGTACATAGAACAATAATGGACATCTGAAAAGTACAAGCATGCATATGTACTCAGTACTTGGTTTGGGCCCCTTTTGCAAATCACAAAAAACGGCTTGAACTATCTTGCTTTGAAATAAATGAACTTTTGCACGATATTCTAATTTTTTGAGTTTCACCTGTATATTTATTTTCTATTTTTTCACTTTTTTATTTTACACTTTATTTTTTCATGGGTTCATTGGCGACCAGATTTAGAAGTGATCTAATAGCAGTAGATCTCTATAGAAGTGATCTGTTGCTACAAAGAGAGGGTAGAGGTGGAGGTGGTATTACACTTCTGATGTAAACATAATGTGGAAGCATTCTGCTTACTTTCACTTTTGCAGCACACTCCATTAGTGCTGAATGTCAGCTGTTATTGAAAGCTGGCAGTTCCAGACTGAACCCCTGTTGGTATGCACAGGGGCCCCGAGACCTGGTTCCATTTTAAAATGGAATAGTCACTATCCCAGTGCTATTTTAAAAGACATTATGGACTCAAGTGGTTAACACAGTCAGCAACAACCAGTGTCTACAGTAAGCAGCAACTGCTGTAAAATATTGTCAGGGATGTTGAACAATTAATTTAGTCAGCTATATCAATCGTTTAATTGATCAATGAACAACTAAGCCTCCTTTATGAAAAAAAAAGAAGAAATTCTTTGATTAACACAATACGATAAGGTGTAAGTATGGACTGTGGAGCTAATATTTAGTTTACAGAAATCACTTACAAACACCATATAACAGTGAAATTGAGATTTAACATAGACGTAAGATTTTGCAATTAATTTTTAAAATGATCCGTTACTAGATACTGTAAGGCAAAAAAGTATTTAGTCAGCCACCAATTGTGCAAGTTCTCCCACTTAAAAAGATGAGAGAGGCCTGTAATTGGCATCATAGGTAGACCTCATCTATGAGAGACAAAATGAGAAAAAAAATCCAGATAATCACATTGGCTGATTTGGAAAGAATTTATTTGCAAATTATGGTGGAAAATAAGTATTTGGTCAATATCAAAAGTTCATCTCAATACTTTGTTATATATCCTTTGTTGGCAATGACAGATGTCAAACGTTTCCTGTAAGTCTTCACAAGGTTGGCACACACTGTTGCTGGTATGTCGGCCCATTCCTCCATGCAGATCTCCTCTACAGCAGTGATGTTTTGGGGCTGTCGCTGGGCAACACGGACTTTCAACTCCCTCCAAAGGTTTTCTATGGGGTTGAGATCTGGAGACTGGCTAGGCCACTCCAGGACCTTGAAATGCTTCTTGCGAAGCCACTCCTTCGTTGCCCAGGTGGTATGTTTGGGATCATTGTCATGTTGGAAGACCCAGCCACGTTTCATCTTCAATGCCCTTGCTGATGGAAGGAGGTTTGCACTCAAAATCTCACGATACATGACCCCATTCATTCTGTCCTGTACATGGATCAGTCGTCCTGGTCCCTTTACGGAGAAACAGCCCCAAAGCATGATGTTGCCACCCCCATGCTTCACAGTAGGTATGGTGTTCTTTGGATACAATTCAGCATTCTCTCTCCTCCAAACGCGACGAGTTGTGTTTCTACCAAACAGTTCTATTTTGGTTTCATCTGACCATATGACATTCTCCCAATCCTCTTCTGGATCATCCAAATGCTCTCTAGCAAACTTCAGAAGGGCCCGGACTTGTACTGGTTTAAGCAGGGGGACACGTCTGGCACTGCAGGTTCTGAGTCCCTGGCGGCGTACCGTGTTACTGATGGTAGCCTTTGTTACGTTGGTCCCAGCTCTCTGCAGGTCATTCACTAGGTCCCCCCGTGTGGTCCTGGGATTTTTGCTCACCGTTCTTGTGATCATTTTGACCCCATGGGGTGAGATCTTGCATGGAGCCCCAGATCGAGGGAGATTATCAGTGGTCTTGTATGTCTTCCATTTTCTAATTATTGCTCCCACAGTTGATTTGTTCACACCAAGCTGCTTGCCTATTGCAGATTCAGTCTTCCCAGCCTGGTGCAGGTCTACAATTTTGTTTCTTGTGTCCTTCGACAGCTCTTTGGTCTTCACCATAGTGGAGTTTGGAGTGTGACTGTTTGAGGTTGTGGACAGGTGTCTTTTATACTGATAACAAGTTCAAACAGGTGCCATTGATACAGGTAATGAGTGCAGGACAGATGAGCCTCTTAAAGAAGAAGGTACAGGTCTGTGAGAGCCAGAAATCTTGCTTGTTTGTAGGTGACCAAATACTTATTTTCCACCATAATTTGCAAATAAATTCTTTCCAAATCAGCCAATGTGATTGTCTAGATTTTTTTTCTCATTTTGTCTCTCATAGTTGAGGTCTACCTATGATGCCAATTACAGGCCTCTCTCATCTTTTTAAGTGGAAGAACTTGCACAATTGGTGGCTGACTAAATACTTTTTTGCCCCACTGTATATCTGATGGTAAAGGTGATGGACTGGCTAAGCATGTCTCCAGACCTAAACCCTATTGAGCATCTGTGGGGAATCCTCAAATGGAAGGTGGAGGAGCGCAAGGTCTCTAACATCCGCAAGCTCTGTGATGTTGTTATGGAGGAGTGGAAGAGGACTCCAGTGGCAACCTGTGAAGCTCTGGTAAACTCCATGCCCAAGAGGGTTAAGGCACTGCTAGAAAATAATGGTGGCCAGTGGCCACACAGGATATTGGCACTTTGGGCCCAATTTGGACATTTTCACTTAGGTGTGTACTCACTTTTGTTGCCAGTGGTTAGAGTTTAGACGTTAATGGCTGTGTGTTGAGTTATTTTGAGAGGACAGCAAATTTACACTGTTATACAAACTGTACACTCACTACTTTACATTCTAGCAAAGTGTAATCATTTCTTCAGTGTTGTCACATGAAAACATATAATAAATTATTTACAAAAATATGAGGGGTGTACTCACTTCTGTGAGATACTGTGTATATGTGTATATACAGTATATATATATATATATATATATATATATATATAGATCAGACTATTATTTCCCCCTCATAGATTACCTAACTAATTTATTACATTTGGCAGACAATAGCTGCATTTGACTAACTTGACCCGTGGACCCACTGCAGTTGAATTGCCGGGTGGAGTCCATCTAAACTTATTAAAAAAAATATAATAATCTGATTATGAGATGTTAAGAGATTGGAAGGGGAAAGCAAATTGACCAACACAAAGTGGATGTAGGCTTTAAAATGAATGCGTACCAGACCCTTAGAAGATGGCTGCAGACCAATGGGTGGGGTTTTCTTCCCAAAATTGTATCTAGCTATGCTGGAGACATGTGGCCTGGCTTCAATAAAGTGTGGGTCAGATGATGAGCCTTGGCTGTAGATGATGGGCATGTGATCTGTGTTATGTCATGTCATGCCCCCCCCCCCGGAGTTGAGTGATGATGATAAGGTGTGTCCTCTGTGTTGTGTGATGCATCCTCCCCTGAGTGATGAGGTGTGTCTCTCTTTGTCTACCTGACTTGCCATTTATTCTTTGAAGATTAAACACCAGAAACCTGGCCCAGAAGGTGTAACCTTATTTCTTATTGGTGGATCAGGTTACTAATTAATTAGTGATGACAGGGTTACTACAATGGGGCACCCAAGAGCTGCTGTTTGTTGTGAATAGGTTAATCCTATTCAGACACAGGAGCCTGCTGGTCAGTTACCCATCCTTCCCTTTATCCCTTGCTATAAATGGTCCAGCATGGAAACTCTCAAAGATTGGAATGAAAACTGCTTTATACAGAGAGGCCTTGATGAGGCAATGCAATGTTGAACAACCATAACCTTTGTCTTTAATGCTAATTGTTAGGCCATGTTTTTTTTTCTTTTTGCTATTTAGCTGATAAGTGTACTGGTATAACATTTGTCTGTTTTGAGAAATATTCACCTCTATAAATCATACTGTTCTCTTGGAGTGGAGGTTGCCCCCCCCCCCATATTTCCCACCTTATCTATGCCCCTGTGTTTTAAAAGTGCATTGTTTGTTGAAGGGTTACTGGATACTCCAACAGCAAGATCTCTTTGCCAAAAAAAAATGGTGTTTCGCCCACTCAAATTTTGTATTGTGCAACTTACCTCCCCGTGTTTTAGTATCCACTGTTACATTCTCCATAATTTATAAAATAAATAAATACATAGTAAAGTTAGAGATATATTCTCTTTGAATGCCCATAGTTGATTTGCAGACCTAGGAACTCAGGAGCAGGATTCTCACCAAGAGAGCCCCTGAAAGATAGAAACTGTCCAGCATTTTCCAAAATGAAATATTAGTTTTGGATGAAATAGCCTTTTAAGATGCTGTTTGGATTTTAATCATCAATAGAACACTGCTCTGAATCTCTGAGGTATACAGGGTTGGTTTTTCCACCAAATATATTTATGCTACATGGCAGTCTTTCTGTTGGCTGAGAACAATCACTGTTCATACAATATGAGCTGACTAAACAATAAAAAAGAAATGTTTGGCTTTCATAAACTATTACAATATACAAAATAAAACTACATGCTTCACAGAGTACAGTATATGAATGCATACAAATATCTATCTTCTAAGCCTAGCTGTCACTTAAAAGGATCTGAGAGATGGATTACCAACATGATTGAAATAATGAAGCATATAGCAAACATTGATTGCTCTGCTAAACATGTATATATTTAGATTTGCTTAATGGTATAATTTGTAAAACTTGGGATTGTTAGCAGAATACACTGCAATAATTCCTAGGTCAGATAGGAAATCTGGAAACAAATGGATGGCATAAATCATTTGAGGTCCCTAGTCATTTGCAGACATGTTAGATTTTTAAAGAGGAAGTCAAGCCAATTTTTGCAGGGAGATATATTGGTGAATGGATTTAACCTCTGCTGGGTTTTGCTGTTGTATATGTCTTCTGTCAGCTGATTGCATGGCCATTAATGATAGATGGTGTGAATATTCCTAAATACTGTAGAGTTGTGTGAAAACCCAGTGAGGGAAGAGGTGAAGTGATGTGTGCTTTAGCTCTACTGGTTGTCCTTTTTCTTTTTTCTTTTTTTGGATAATAATATGTCATCTGTGTCCAGTGAGGTGTCTTGTGTAAATAGAGTAAGATGACTGTATGCGCATGGATGGGCTTCTAATCTCTCAACAGTTTGTATGGAATAAAAAACGAAATGAAAAGGGAAAGAGGAGTCATTCCCTTTCCAATATGTATAGATGAACCAAAAATAAAAGATAAGCATGGTGGAAAAAATGTACAAATTACATTACCATAAAAATAAGATACATTTCAATATGTAATGATTTGTTTGTTTTAGTGTATAAGTAGTAAGATCAAAGTTGTCCTTCAAAAAAGCTTATAACACACTAATACTAGCCTCAATCAGCAATCCTGGACCTTCTCAATTGTGGCCATCTGTCCTCCAACCAGTCATGCTAGTGCTCCTTTGTAGAATTTCTAGACTTTGTGCAGGCTCAGTGACTACCTCATCAGGGTGGGACATGTCTTCTACTATAGGTACTCACCCACATTCCAGTGCTAGGAAACTAAAGACTGAGACCAAGCTGTTGCAGGACTGTGGATTAGGGTATTAGCGCATGTTACAAACTTTAATTTAAAAAAAACACGTATCTACAAATTTCTTATAACTAGAAAAGCGGGGGAAAGTGCACTATAATTTATTTAATAAAATTCTTTGTAGTGCAGCTTAAAAAAAAAAGAAATCCATATTTCCATTAAAAAAATAACCCTTGTGCCTTCCTTTAGGCTGAGATAATGTCATTTCTGAGACCACATCTCAGTCCAGCAAGTAAATGCTGACCCTGGATCATGTCAGAACAAAGATTACTCCATCCTTCTGAATATAAAAGCAGGTGACTGGATTGTTAGGGGGAAGTAGAGTGATCTCTGTGAGAGGTGAAAATACCTGCAAGTGTTACTTAATTAACATGCATGCACTTATAATCTGAAGTTATGTCCATTTTCAAACCACTTTGTCTTAGGAGATCCACCTATATTTCTTTATAATCCCATCCAGGGGCGGACTGAAAATTCATGGGGCCCCCGGGCAATAGGGGATCATGGGGCCCCTGTGTCCTTGCCCAAACTCAAAAAAGCCTATGAAAAAGGTACAAGGGGCATCTCATGGGGCCCCCAACTGACCCCTGGCCCTCGGGCAGTGCCCAAGTTTCCAAATGGTCAGTCTGCCCCTGATCCCATCTAAGCCATCCATCCCTCAATGTTTTCCTCTCCCCACTAGAGACCTCTTTTTTCTAAACTCTTTTCAGAAGTCTTCAGGCTGGTGAAATGATGCATGGGTCCCCTTACTAGTCTGTCTTCACCTGGTGGTAAGAGGTCCTCTGTGATGAAGAGATCTGTGTTCATATAATTATGTCAGCACTGTTCTCTGCACTATTACACTGAACATGCAAAGTGCCAAGGTGATGCCGCCTAAGAGAGCATGCCCATGGCACTCTACACATACAGGATCTCTTCAGTCTTCCAGATTGAGTGACAATGGACATCATTCAACCCAAAAGACTGAGAAAAAAAGTTTTTCCAGGGGATAGCTCTGGGCTGAAGGTTATATTCAAGCCTGAGTTGCATTTTATTGCATCTATAGACATAATTTAAAAACAAAAAGTAAAGGCTTTAAAGTTGCTGTAAAGGCTCAAGTTTGTTTTACCTTCATGCATTCTATTCTATTCTAAAACCTTCTCTGTGCAGCAGCCTCCCCAGCTCCTCTAATATTCACCTAATCTCTCTCTCGATCCAGCGATATGTACAGGAGTCTCAGTTATCCCGGGACTCCCTCCCCTCATTGGCTGAGACATTCACATCCAGTAAGTCAATGAGAAGAGAGAGGGCAGGGCTGAGCAATGGCTCCATGTGTGAATGGACACGGAGCAGCCGGTGCCCCCATAGCAAGCCACTTGCTGTGGGGGCACCCAACAGGAGGGAGGGGCCAAGAGAGCCTGTGGGGGACCCAAGAAAAGGAATCTCTGGGCTGCTATGTGCAAAACCACTGCACACAGCAGGTAAGTATAGACATGTTTGTTATTTTCAGAAAAAAAAGTAAGCCTTTAGTATTGCTTTAAGGTGATTTGTTGCTTTTCTTTTCAGGATAATAAAATATATAATGATGAATAATAAAGATAGTAATTATGTAATTGCACAACACATATACCCACATTTAATGTAGCATTAGGCCACTTCATCTGTTTTATCTATTCTCTTTCACTGATTTTTTTCAATCCCTGAGCTTCTAGTGGTAATCCTATTGGCTGTAAAATCAGAGGGCAGAAAATCCTTAGCATCTTATCATTTTACTGCTCTGAGCTTGAAGATAATATTTATGGTACATTTGACCAACAGCCATCATATAAATGACTTTTCTTCAGATTCTTGCTGATCTTAGATAATCTGACAACTGGCAGAATACTGCAGAGCTGGGAGGTATTGACACCATCATCATATGTATTATTAATGTTTCCACAGAATATGACTTGCACTATAAAGTGGTTCTGAGCAAATCCTCATCCAACACATACCACTGCTATTTAAAATCATCATACTTCTGACTACCGTCTGCCAGAATGAGCTTATCCGAGTTTATAACTGTTGGTTTTTATTTCTGTCTTAAAACATTGCTTTCTGATTAACATCGAAACTATGGGCCTTGATTGACAAAACTGCATAGCACATAACTCATGCAACACTTACAATTACGTCTAACTCAATCTATCTTTTTAGTTTTGAAGACAGCAGGAAAGATTCTTTTACTATTATGAAATATATAGTGAAATTGTAGATCTAGTATTAGGCGGTCGAGTTTTTCTGTACAATACTGTATATGGTGTTCATAATAATGCCAAAAAACCCTGTATTTTACATCTGGGTTGAAATGTGTAAATAAGATTTTAAAATGACTGTGATATTATCATTTACGTGAATGGAAACATGGTAAAACAGAAGAATTAATATTGCTTTCGCTTTGTCTGGATTTATTCCTGTAGATCGCTTAGATTGCTTAGGTGTGGGTCTGTTCTTATTGTGTTTCATGAACACATGGCTTCTGACTATACTGACACCATCAATTTTGCTTATCAAAATGAGGAGAGTTTTTCAAAGGGGCTTCCCAAAAAGTATCCAAATTTTAAATATTGGGGCAGCGGGCTCTAGTGCATCAGGTGTGAGGGGTAAAATGGATTAGGGTTGAATATGTAAAACTTATGTTCAGCAGATCTCAGGTGCAGTATAAGGCTCATGCAAATTCTCAGTACATCTGAGAAACATTTTTTCAAATTGTCAGCAAATGATGTTTTTCTTTTAAAACAGAAAACAAACCCCTCCCCCTCCTGCTATGGATTTTGAGGGGCCTTTGGTTAGGTCTGCGGGCTGTTTATTTTTTTTTTAGAAAAAAAAGTTGTTGACAATGATGTTATTTTCTGGCAATTTAAAGGGAATAATTTTTTTCTTTGTAAATGCACTTTTGCTGTAGCACATTCTACAGCAAGAATGAAAGAAAATGGGTAGCATACCCCCTCCAAAAAAACTCAAAGGGTCTGGTGTAGATTTTAATGAGGATCTCTATTAAAAAAATGTGTAAGGTCCCCCTAAAAATCCATATCAAACCCTGATACAAGTATGCAGACTGGCTGTCCAGAAATGGCAGAAGCAAGAATTCACTTCACCCTTCCTGAACCATACCAGGCCATATGCCCTCAGCATGGGTGGTACAAGGATTTCTTACCCATAATAAGGGTCATTGGTTGTGGAGGTCTGTGGTGAGGGGCGTTATCAGAATCTGAAACTCCCCCTAATAAAATGTTTATGGAATACATAGTACCCCTGCTCATTCATGCAAAAAGATGTAACGTAGAAATAAAGATGTCAAAATGTTTGACAATCCTTTATTAAAAAAAAAAATCCTACAAAAAAAAAAGGTGCTTGTTGTAAATCCATTGTTAATCACAATACCTGTCACCCACTGATGACCTAGTGCACAGTACTGATCCCAATAGTACTGCTATTCAAATCACAGCTCCCTGAAGAAAGGGGCAGGGATAGTGGCAAGACTGGGATAGTGGTGAGAGGGACAATATTTGGGCAGTAATGTCACTACTACCCCTGCCTTTGCTTTAGTAGCTGGGAAATACCAGCCATGTAAGATAATGTGCTGTAATGTCAGCAGTTCCTAGGGAAGCAGTGACAGCGGGAAATACTGTTTCTATATAACAGGGGCCAGAAAGGCAAACGTTTGGGCCAAGTTTCTTCCAAATGCCCAAACAGTCAAACTTCATTCTGAACCTCTGGCTCATCCTTAATAATCATCCATGACCTAATGAAATGGCACAATGAAAATTACCAAACCATTACTAACTGCTGCAATCAAATATGAAAGCACTTCATATATTCTGAATATTTATACTGTATAAAAAATATTAATTCAAATAATATAAAATAATTTATTTGCATAAACCATTGCAATCAATATATAACTCATATGTACAATTCATATAAATATGTCACTATAAATACATAAAAAGTGCAATATAAAAAGGATTCAAAATATAGCCATACATATACAAAAAACAAATCTTCATCCACATGTGTTAAAAGTTGACAAAAGTAGCACCGCCTATAGGAATGCAGCTCACCCTCTTGTTTGACCCCCAAATCAGGAAAGTCAAACAGTGCTTTAGGATAACCAATATTAATACAGATCTTGTTCACAATCTATAAGTGATCCACAAGCATAAAGTGAATAAACCACCTAAACCAATAGCATATTTAATTATGCAGTGCTTCAGGATAATTCACTCTAAGAGTCTTGCTCTACCCTCAGTTGAAACTTCACCTAATTTGAGGTAGTATGTATAGCAAACATATATCAGTCCCCTGTGCTCAAGAGTGGATTACAAAGATGCAACTGTGACACATCCATCAAATATCAGCACTGGCCTTGCTGCCCTCTAAGGGTTGGGGGAAAACCCTCAGAAATCAACTGTAAAAACAAAGGAAAAAATGGGGCACACCAGTCTTGTGCATTACCTAGGGTGATAGCTTTCTTAATCCAAATCAAAATATACTCACAAACATTGTAGAAACAAAAGCGTGGCAGATACAAAGCGACAGTACACAGGATCAGCTCCCAAATTTGTGAGGACGCTCTTATGGCTGAATTCAATTGTGTCATTGACTCACAGAGTAGCTATGGTGTTCTACTTTACTAGTAAAGTAGTAATTTCACCATTATGAGTTTGTCTTATTCCCTTGCGTGAATATATGCTGGATTTCCACCTGGGAGATTTGAGGACTTGGCAAGGTTTTAGTTGAGAGTGGAGAAAAGCTTTCCAAAGCTTGCAAAGTACTCACAATCTGCCAAATATCACAATAATCAGTTATTCAAAGGTCAAGCACTATCTTGCTTGCACAGCTAAAGCATTTTATAAACCATACCACAACAATGGTTTTCTACTTTCAAACAAAATTGCAAAAATTACTCACATTCGCCTAGCCTAGTATACTCCATATAAACATTTTTACTAGACCACTGTACATATACACCTCTTCCCTATCAGAAAGAAATGTGAATTAGACCTTGGTTCTACTCTGGATAAGGTTGACTGGACACACATTTGGCTCACTACAAAAGCTTGCTTCCCAAAACACTCTTTCATTGGAAATTAATTATAAAGTACTCATGCGCTGGTATATTGACCCAAATTGACTGACTAACTTCATACCTAACTGCCCACCTACATCTTTTTGAGGTTGTGTACAAGCAAGCACAATTCTCCACATATGGTGGAAATCCCAATTGTGTAGAGATTCTGAACAAAATGTACATAATAGTCTATATAGCAAAATATATGTAGTCTATGGTCACAATGTAAGTAAACTTCCTAGGAATCCTTATTAAATAAAGGGCATGGCAGCCAGTTTACTTTATTATTCCATCCCCAGAAGCATTTCATTACTTTTCCTTCACTCCTCTGCTGCTCATTGTAGCCATTGAGAGTTGAAGTGATCATAAATAAATCATATTTTTAAATAGTAAACATGGTTTTTATGGCACATGGAAATGGTTTTACACAGAGCAGCTCCGATTCTCCTCTTCTTGGGTCCCCCACCAGCAATGCAGGCCCCCCCCCCCCTACTCAGTGCCCCCAGAGCAAGTAGTGTGCTCTGGGGGCACTCATGTGTGCTCACTCCTGAGCTATTTCTGTGTGTCTATGAGACACACCGAGCGCAGCTTGGCCTTGCCCCCTGATCCATCCTCACTGGCTGTGATTGACAGCAGTGGAAGCCAAAGAGTAGGCAGAGATCTGGAGAGCTTCTGCTCTCCTGCACATCACAGAATTGGGCTCAGGTGAGTATGGGGGGGGGGGGGGGGGCTGGAGGGGGAGCTGGATAATGGAGTTTTTTTTAATCTTCATGCATAGAATGCATAAAGCTAAAGAACCTTCAGGCTTTAGAACCACTTTAAAATGTTGTGTGAGCTATGAATTGCTAGAGTTGTAGCTTACACCGGACTATGGACTCCTCATGTGACAGCACTGATCGATCTACCTCTGTTACATAGGCTGAGTCACATGCTCCCTAATATTATGAAACATCAGGTATTTTCTTCAGATCCTGGCACCGAAACACTGAAATGAGGGAGCAAAGGAAACGTAAAGAGTGTATTTGCTGCAAGACATAGTGGGATTAAAGCAAACATATTGCTTTTTTCTTAATGGACAAAGCACAGATTTGTTTAAAGAAGACTATAGATTGATTTAAAATATTTCATTGTATGTTTTATATCATGTAAATGCATATTTGTATTACAGGTCAAATTTGGTAGCAGTGAAGAAACAGTAAAGAAAAATGGTCTTTATAAATTGTCTCTATGTACAATATCGCTACTGAACTCCAACATCAAAATGCAGCACTGTATATCTGTGCACAGGCAGTCAGTCATTTAAATGTATCCTAGTATGCGTGAAAATTTAAGATACTATCAATAACTAAAGTGTAATGGATTCTTTTACACCTGATTCCCAAAACCATTAAAGTTCAACAGAGATTAAATCATAGTTTAAAAAGTCTTCTGCTCCTTCTGCTGCATATAAATTGTTTTTCTTGTTGCACAGCTGACAGACAGGAAAATAAATATGACCTAGTAATCCTCTTTCAAAATGGACTGATACATTTGAATGAAATTGTTTGACTTGAAAGATCAAAGAGAGATGGAGCTTGAATATTTTAAAATGCTACTACGTTTCTTTCTTCTGCAGTCGTATACAATAATGTTAACAATGTGATACACAATAAGAATAAGCCAAAAGAAAAAAAATCAAACATTTTTATTTTTTAAAAAATAGGATATTAACCACTTCAAGTCTGGACACTTTCACTCCTTCAAGCCCACATGGAAGAAAAATATATTTGAAATATATTTTAAAAATATTCTTCCTAAATATATTGACATATACTTGAAAGACTACAATTTTGGCCATATTCAACATATTGCGAAATACAGTTCAATACACACAGACACACACACACACACACACACACACACACACATATATATATATATATACACTGCATGTTGAAATTCATTTTTTATATTACAAAATATATTAAAAATATTTTAAAAAATATACTTTTAAAAATATTTTTCATATATTTTGTAATATATAAACATGCATTTCAATATGCAGTATATATATAAAAAAAAAATTTGAAATATATTTAAATATGACCAAAATTGTAGTATTTCAATTATATGTCAATATATTTGGGAAGAATATTTTTAAAATATATTTCAAATATATTTTTCTTCCATGTGGGAGTCCAGGCCAATTTTCAGCTTTCAGCACTGTCACGCTTTTAGCATTCTTTTCACACAAATAGAGCTTTCTTTTGATGGTATTTGATCACCGCTGTTTTTTTTAATTATTTGCTATTTAAATTAAAACACCGAAAATGTTGAAAAAAATGTTTTTTGCTTAGTTTTTGTTATAAAATTTTGCAAATAAAAATTATTTCTTCATAATTTAGGCTAAAATGTATTCTGATACGGTGTTTGGGTAAAATAACCCAAAAAAGTGTATATTATTTAGTCTTACTCATTATTTTGTGGAGTCTGCAAATTATGGGATATTCATCTGAAAATTGATCACTTGATCATGACATTGGCATATGGCATGGTGATGATCAGGATGCTGATTTGAGGTATAGCGTTCATCAGGATGTTGGTATGGGGTATGGCAGTGATCAGGATGTTGGTATGGTGTATGGCAGTGATCCAGACACTGGTATGATATATGGGGTGATCAGAACGCTGGCATTGGGTATGGCGGTGGTCAGGACACTAGTATGGGGTATGGCAATGATCAGGATGCTGGTATGGCATGTGGGCTAATCAGAATTCTGGTATGGGCTATGGCAGTGGTCAGTATGTTGGTATGGCATATGGGGTGACCAGAGCTCTGGTATGAGGTATGACAGTGATCAGGATGCTAGTATGGCATATGGGGTGATCAGAACACTGGTATGGCGGTGATCAGGATGCTGGTATTGGATATGGCGGTTATCATGGTGCTATGGTGTATGGTGGTAACAGGGCACTGGTATAGTGTATGGCAGTGATGAGGGTGCTGGTAAGGTGTATGGGGGTGATCAGGGCACTGGTATGGGGTATGGCGGTGATCAGGATGCTGGTATTGGGTATGGCGGCTATCGTGGTGCTATGGTGTATGGTAATGATCAGGGCGCTGGTATGTTGTATGGTAGTGATCAGGGCACTGGTATGTTGTATGATGGTGATCAGGGTGCTGGTATGTTGTATGGTGGTGATCAGGACGCTGGTATGGCATATGGTGTTGATCATGGTGCTTGTAGGGGATATGGCGGGCATCAGAACGCTGGTATGGCGGTGATTTTGTGAGCACTGGGACAGGCGACAGGTGCTAGCTGCATTTTTGTTATGATTACACTGGGGCAGTGATCAGGGACACTAGGGCTGGCTGGCACTGAAGTCTGTAAGTGTCAGGGATAATGAGTGCTGGTATCCTGTGAAACAGGCATGACCAGAAATGTGTGGACTTGCATAGAACACCAGGCACTAGTATAATGTAAAATAATGTAATTTATTAATAATAAGTAAATAACACAAATATAAACGCATCTCCAATATATCAGAACTGTAACCAAACCAGAGAATCTAATAAGTGAGTGAACAAACAATAAACAACTGCCCAAACCAAATGTA
Organism: Staurois parvus; assembly: GCF_062004578.1. NCBI lineage: Eukaryota > Metazoa > Chordata > Amphibia > Anura > Ranidae > Staurois > Staurois parvus. Next base: position 9,843,378 of record NW_028317854.1, on the reverse strand, counting down.
TACAAATAGCAGGATACGAGTAGCGTAGTCAGTGTCAGAGCCATGGTCATACACGAGAGATCAGGCAGCAAGACCAGAGAGCAAACCAGGACAGGGAGAGGGTAAACAGGTGAAGGAACAAGCAGGCAGGTAAGGGATTAGGCTGCAGGGTCAGGGTCAGGATCAGAATGCAGGAACAAAGGACAAACACCATGGCAAAGAGGAGAAGGTTTAAATACACTTCCTTAGGTGAAACTAATATATGAGATAGACTCATTACATGCAAAGCAAGATAGTTCAAGCCGTGATTTGTCATAATTGTGATGATTATGGCTTACAGCTCATGAAAACGCCAAATCCACAATCTCAGAAAATTAGAATATTACATGCAATCGATAAAACAAGGATTGTACATAGAACAATATCGGACCTCTGAAAAGTATAACCATGCATATGTACTCAGTACTTGGTTTGGGCCCCTTTTGCAGCAATTACTGCCTCAATGCGGTGTGGCATGGAAGCTATCAGCCTGTGGCACTGCTGAGGTGTTATGGAAGACCAGGATGCTTCAATTACAGCCTTCAGCTCTTCTACATTGTTCAGTCTCATATCTCTCATCTTTCTCTTGGCAATGCCCTATAGATTCTCTATGGGGTTCAGGTCAGGCGCGTTTGCTGGCCAATAAAGCACAGTAATCCCACGGTCATTGAACCAGGTTTTGGTGCTTTTGGCAGTGTGGGCAGGTGCCAAGTCCTGCTGGAAAATGAAGTCAGCATCCCCATAAAGCTCGTCTGCGGAAGGAAGCATGAAGTGCTCCAAAATCTCCTGGTAGACGGCTGCGTTGACCCTGGACTTAATGAAGCACAGTGGACCAACACCAGCAGATGACATGGCTCCCCAAATCAACACAGACTGTGGAAACTTCACACTGGACTTCAAGCATCTTGCAGTGTGTGCCTCTCCATTCTTCCTCCATACTCTGGGTCCTTGGTTTCCAAATGAGATGCAAAAGTTGCTCTCATCAGAAAAGAGGACTTTGGACCACTGAGCAACAGACCAGGTCTGTTTTTCTTTAGCCCAGGTAAGACGCTTCTGACGTTGTTTGTTGTTCAGGAGCGGCTTGACAAGAGGAATACGACATTTGAAGCCCATGTCCAGGATCCGTCTGTGTGTGGTGACTCTTGATGCACTGACTCAGCCTCAATCCACTCCTTGTGAAAGTCCCCAACACTTTTGAATGGCCTTTTCCTGACAATCCTCTCCAGGCTGCGGTCATCCCTGCTGCTCGTGCACCTTTTTCTTCCACACTTTTCCCTTCCACATAACTTTCTATTAATGTGCTTTGATACAGCACTTTGGGAACATCCAACTTCTTTTGCAATTACCTTTTGAGGCTTTCCCTCCTTATGGAGGGTGTCAATGATGGTTTTCTGCACAACTGTCAGGTCAGCGGTCTTTCCCATGGTTGTGATTCCTACTGAACCAGACTGAGAGACCATTTAAAGGCTCAGGAACCCTTTGCAGGTGTTATGGTTTAATTAGCTGATTAGAGTGGGACACTTTGAGCCTAGAGTATTGCACCTTTTCACAATATTCTAATTTTCTGAGATTGTGGATTTAGGTTTTCATGAGCTGTAAGCCATAATCATCACAATTATGACAATTCACGGCTTAACCTATCTTGCTTTGCATGTAATGAGTCTATCTCATATATTAGTTTCACCTTTTAAGTTGCATTACTGAAATAAATGAACTTTTGCATGATATTCTAATTTTTCGAGTTTCACCTGTAAATAGATTAACACAGTTGAGATTATTTTACTATTTTACTATTCACTATACTACTATACTATATACACTTTTACCCCCTTCCTGCCCAGTCCAATTTTCTTAATTAATTATTTGAGACAAATAGTTATCTTTTTGTAGTATTTAATCACTACTGTTTGGGTTTTTTTTAGCTATATAAACAACAAATACCAAAAATGTTGAAAAGAAAACACATTTCTTTATAACGGGACACAAGAGTAGGCTATAAACATGACTATCTGGGTTATGCGCCACCTATAGGTGAATGGACACTGGCAGACAAAAAAAACAGACAGGGAGGTCTCCTCTATATAACCCCACTTACACAGAAAGTCCCTCAGTTTTTTTTTGCCAGTGTCTTGTAGGTGATGGTCACTGAAATTCAGCTCTCTGGAAGAGTACTACCGGTCTCAAAAACATTCTAATAAGGAAACAGGGGACTGCACAACTGAATCCATATGGATGGCTGGATGTTAAAATGGATAGTACCAGACCCTGTTGAAAAGATGGAAGGTGCAGGCTTTGCCTGTAATGCAGCCTTACGGTGCTGGATCGTGTGTAATGGAACCTTGTGCAGTTGTTAACTGACCAAGGCGTTTCCAGCAGGGTGCTATACAGGTCCAAGACAGGGGCCCCAGGAAAGGATACGAGTCCTTGAGGATCTTTTATTAAAAAAGCCCGCAGTGATGGGTGAAGATTAGATTTTTTGTCTGTGGACAAAATGCTGCCGGGAGGTTGGTGAGTTTGCTCCCTCTTCCTTCTTTCTTAAAAAAGAAAAAGAGAGATAAGAAATAAAGGAGAGAACATATATTGTTTATTATGGGTTGTAGGGACAAACTGTTGTAGCATACAGCTCTCATATATAACCAAGACTGCCCATTTTTACAAAAGCACAGAGCCTGTTCACAGTCTTGGCCACCAGAGGGCAGTGCAGAAGCCAGCTCTATGTTCCTAGGTGCAATGAATTAAGTGAAAAGGCAGCTGTTGCTTGTTGCACTTCATTCAGTATGCGGTTCCACCTGCTTGATTTGGCCACCTCTCTTGTTGACCGCTGTTATTACTAAGTGAATGAAGTAGTTTCGACCAGCCACTTTGACTGCGAGGGGCGCATTTGCAGTCATGCGAGCATGCAGGCGGCCATCTTTCTTAAGGGTTGTGTGCATACATGTGAACTCCGGTCAACTGCAGGAGAGGGAAACAGAGCAGTCTATTCTGATCGGCATGTGAGTTTTGGGTGCATGGTACTGGTACAGCCTAGCCTAATGGAAGTAATCTGCTAGGAGAGCAAGTGCAATTTGTTACAAGCCTTAGCAGTATTGGCAGTTCACTTGGAGTGAATCATGTCTTCCAGAAGAGGGGGGAACACAGTAGGAACAGGTGTGTGAATTCCACCACCAGAGCCTAAAAGAACCTAGTCAATGTTCCGCTGTGGTAGCTTCCCCTGAAAGATCAGAAGGCATAGGGCTCTCTGAACCACTACGTTTGTCTGGCATGGTGGCAATGACTGGTGCCTGCACTTCAGCATACGTTGCTAAAGATGATTTAGCATCAGCATTGGCTGGTTTAGAGAATGAGATTGCTGGCATGATTGCTTCTATTACACAGGGAGGTGAGCAGCATGAAAGATCCCCCTCCCCTAAGCCTCATGTGTTGGAGCAAGAATGGGTAGAGGAGGCAGAGGAAGAGGCTATTGATGAATTAGATGAAGGCCAAGCAGAGGACTATGCTTCTGAAGGGTCAGTTCCTGAGGATGCATATTTATGCGTATGCATTTTTAGATGTAATTTGTTTCCGAATCACAATAGCGCTAAGCGTTATTTTATATAAGTATTATTGTATGTTGACAACCGATATGTATTTGTACTTTTTATAAGAATGCTGTCTGTTTCAAATTATTTCCTGAATTGAATTATTTAAAATATGGTCCTTTTTAATTTTAATATTGTTATTTTTTCCACTAAGCATGGGAATTATTCCTTCCGCCCCAGTGGTTTTGTCTATTTCCAGAGTTTGGAATTCATGCATGTGTGCTTGGTCCACCCTTCCACCACTTGATTATAAAAGGTGTAATGTGCATCAGTGGCCATGCCCTTGATGATTTTTTTCTTATGACGAAACATGTAGGGAGGAGCCATGGCATGTGACGTAATTACGCAATGCACCACAGCCATCTTGTTGGTTGAAAACTTCATCTGTTTTTATTGAATGCCATTTTTATGAGAATTCATGCAAGTGCAATATGTTTTCATTAAATCTGAATTTTTTAAGCTTGCTACACACTGAGGCGGTTCTGTTCTTTCTCTTGCCCATGAACTAGTGAAGATTCAACATCTGTGTGACTGGACTGCTAGTAACATGGATAAGGTCCTATTGGAAAACGCTGGATCCCCTGCCATGACCATTTGACCTATGGGCTGTATGACTGCTAGTTTTGTAGTCAACAAATTGCGGTAAGAGGCTGTGTGTTCAGTTTGTCAGTGGAAGTTCTTCTCTCTCATGGGCTTCACTATTCCTTCAGTCCCACTAGCAGTGGGAGTTCCAGATGTATCTATAGGACATTTTTGGTGGACTATATTTGGATTTGACAATTTGTTTTTCATCTTGATCGGTTAGCGCTGAATACGTATATATATTTTATGTTTATGATTGTTGGCAACAATTGTGCCAGCTACTTATTCTCATTTCCCATTTACCTGAATGCAGGTTATTTTTATTTTATTTTTGATGTATTGACTGCCTTATCTCAAGTTGTAATTTTTTACGACAATCTTTTTGGAAAATGAAGAAATGAAATGCGTTTCTTTTTCACAATTTTTTTTACATATTGTCACAGAGCAGTGCAGCATTATCATATGACAGGTGTGGCAGTGATCAGGGATACTGATTGGTTACAGTATGTAAACTTTTTTTTTCAAATTTATATATATATATATATATATATATATATTTGTTACCTACTGTGACCAGACCAGAGCAGTGCAGTGTACTCCTTTGGAGAAGTAGACAAACAGGGTTTTTTTTGTACATTATGATAACTTATCACAATGATGATCACTGCTATAAGCAATCATTCTTATGAATGACATTAATTTATTCATAGCCCATCATTATGTACTATTGTGATAAATGTGATTGGCCACAGCTATCACATGGTACAGATGCACTGTGACTGGCTCTGTCTGTACCATGTGACCATTGTGACCAATCACATAGATCATCAGAATAGTAGACAATGAATGGCTATAAATGACTATGAATGAAAGCCATTCATTGTGTACAACTGTCATGTGATCACTGTGATTGGTCACAGTGATTGCATGGTACCAAGCCTGGCCAGGTACAACGATCTGTCATACACTGTGTCCAGTGGACACAGCATGTGAGAATTCATGCTGTAGCATTTCCCCCCAGGGCATGCACAAGGTGCATGACTTAAAGAACATCATATGATATATACCTGGATCTGTAGTGCTCCTGCTCAGATATCATTTGTCTATAGGCCAAGTGGGAAGTGGTTAATAAGCAGACCATATGCAGGAATTTTTTTTTAAAAATAGGTGCAGGAACTCAAGCGCAACCTCCCAAAATCCCCCCCCCCCCCCACACACACACACACACATCCTCAAAACCTCATCAAAACTTGGGTGTGGTCACTAACATTGGAAGGGTCTTAAAGGGACAATAAATACCAGGAATGCATTATGAACAGTGTGTAGAGTTCCGGGGTGGGGGGTTTACATATGGAGTGCAGAGTTTAGGGGTGCACTGCATACAGAGTGCAGAGTTCAGGAGTGCACTGCATATAGAGCACAGTGTCCAGGGGTGTGCTACACACAAAGTTCAGAATTTGGCCTTCTCCCACAGCTGCTTACCTCTGCATCCCCCATCCACATCTCACTTTCATCCCTCTTCAGCTCTGGCCTCTGCATGCAATCCCCCCCTCCACTGCCCCTATCTTCCCCCCCCCCTCCTTAAGAGCTCCACCACCTTCCACGTCTTGCTTTTCTTGCTGTATTAAGCTGAAGCACCCAGCAGGCTGTAGTATCCACCTCCTCACTGTAGGTGGCTCTGCCTCTTTCACTAGCAGGGAGATCATCCAGTGGGGGTGTTGGCATCCGCACGACACCTGCATCTCCCTTGTCCCCATCCTGCACTCAGTGTGAGCCACTCAGGATATCAGATCCATGGGAGCTGTCAGACAAGCTGACTCTTGTAAACCCAGGAGTCAGACCTATATATTTACAAGTGATAGTGGTTCATCCAAGAGCTGAATTCAACCAAGTTCCAGTTGAAAAAAAAGCCCTGACCTAATGTGCTAAGTTAAGTAAGATCTGCATAAAGTAGACTGTGATTGGTTACAGTAGAACGTGAATTTAGCATATAGCTCCTTGTACTTTTTTACTTAAATATGCTGACATATACAGGTAAGTCACAGATTACATAAATGCAATGCTTCCAAAAAATATGCATATAGACATCCATGTGTGCAAGAGTAGAGTAGTAAATAAAATATCTGCATGTAAAAACTGCAGTTCCTTTAAATGAATTGAGCCATCTTTATTTTTATGCATACAGTTTTTAGCTTGTTTTGTCATCTGAACTTATACTTTTATATTGTATGATCATTTCCTAACATCTTTGAGGTATTGTTATTCTTGATCATACTTCTGCAAATCATTACATTTGTTTACTTCCTTGCAATTACAGTGTCCTGCTGTTTCCCATCATATTCTAGACACTAGATTTTTACATCTGTGAAAAGTCTTTGCTAATATCTAGACTGAGCTCTAGATTTTTTTAAATATTTGAGAAACCATCATACATACTTACTCCAACATAGTTTTCCTGATGAATTTCTCAATAATGCGATTGGCCATTCAGTTCAGGAGAGGTTGTGTATTTTTATTATTACTACAGGTTTCCTTACTTATATCTATACAAAAATCAATGCCTCATTTGGTATACTGAAACCCTGTCACATACAACGATTGTTTTAAGTTATAGTCATGTCATAGCTGTAATGTTACAAGATTTATTGCTGGTGACAGCTTCTCTCCTACTCAGAGATCAGGTAGAGAAAATGAAGAACAATAAATTAAATAATTCTGCAACTTTTTTTTAGCTCAAACATTGTTAAATTAGAAAAAAAAATATTCTGACATTCTTTTTTTTCTTCAAGTTATCTGCTTTACTGGTAACATATAATTATTGTGAAACTACTAAAAAAGTTACATAGGATATTAGATATTTTCCTTGTGTTTCCACCTTTACTTTAGATCCTTTTGTTGGGTACACATGATGTATTGTACTTTCTAGAGTTTTGCAGGAGCTCTGCCACTTTCCTTCAGATGTCAACCACTAACCATGCAGGTGCTTCATCTGGTGTGTCATCTGGGTTAAAAAAAATAGCAGTTGCTGGGAACAGGATGAAGCACAACAACAAGCTAGATATGTTAAAGGAATCAGAGGCAGTAAAGTTACAAATTGGGGTGGTTGCCATCATTGTTGGGCATCCAATGTGTCCCTGTACCTTTAAGTAGGAGTGGGCTCCCTCCAGGCAAACCTTCCCTTAATTTATCAACTGCTATACAGTATATGCTCAAAATTGGAGACTCTCTAAACTATAGAGTTAGGACTGCAGTATATAGAGGAGCCTTAACGTGGACACTGTGGCTTCCACTTATATTTGCAAAATTATGTGCAACGAAACCCTCTGCTCTTAACATGAATCATTAGACAGGGTAGCTTTGGCTTCTTTGCAGGATAGCTGGTAAGCTTGCTAATAAATTTTTGTTTGTTTGTGACTTGTGTTGCCCTTGCATGTGCACGTTACTGCAAAGGCTAATTATAAATTGGGGTGGTTGCCATCTGTTTATATAACTTGTTTGCTGATTTGGTGTGGGGCCACATTGGATGCCTTCAGCTGCAATTGTTCTATTGCTGGTCATCCAATGTGTCCCTGTACCTTTAAGGAGGAGTGGGCTCCCTCCAGGCAAACCTTCCCTTAATTTATCAACTGCTATATATGCTCTAACTTGGAGACTCTCAAAACTATAGTTAGGACTGCAGCATACAGAGAAGCCTTGACGTGGGCACTGCAGCAAATATATTTTCAAATGTGTGCAACAAAACCCACTGTTTTTAATGTAAATTGTTAGACAGGGTCAGTTTGGTACCTTTAAGTAGGAGTGGGCTCCCTCCAGGCAAACCTTCCCTTAATTTATCAACTGCTATACAGTATATGCTCAAATTTGGAGACTTTCTAAACTATAGAGTTAGGACCGCAGTATATAGAGTAGTTTTAACGAGGACACTGTGGCTTCCACATATATTTGCAAAAATGTGTGCAACAAAACCCTCTGCTCTTAACGCGAATCATTAGACAAAGTAAATTTGGCTTCTTTGCAGGATAGCTGGTAAGTGTACTGAGAAATTTTTGTTTATTTGTGATTTGTGTTGCCCTTGCATGTGCACGTTACTGCAAAGGCTAATTATAAATTGGGGTGGTTGCCATCTGTTTATATAGCTTTATAACACACCGTATATCTCCAGGTAAACAATATATATATAAATACATATATATTCTACCTTTCTGAATACAAACTGCGCCCCAAATAATAAATGATCATAAAAATAGCCGCTACTTTCTACTGTGAGCAAAAAAGTGTAACAAATAAATAATATTTTTGTATATGAGTGAACATCCTTCTCTGGAGAAATATATGTTTATACCAAAGCGATTTTTGCCAACCATGAGATTGGGAGGCAAATAAAGTTGCTGAGTTCACACCTAAAAGGGGAGCACAGCACTGTTTGAAAATTTATTTAGTCACGTGGTGGTTTTAGTTGAAATTTAATTCACATGGTGATTTAAAAAAGGACTGACTTATTGATGGACTTTTTATTTATGAATATTTTTATATGATTTACAGAGCGCTTTTTTTTTGTTATTTCAAAATATTATTTATTTGTTACAATGTTTATATAGCTTGTTTGCTGATTTGGTGTGGGGCCACGTTGGATGCCTTCAGCTGCAATTGTTCTATTGTTGGTCATCCAGTGTGTCCCTGTACCTTTAAGGAGGAGTGGGCTCCCTCCAGGCAAACCTACCCTTAATTTATCCACTGCTATATATGCTCTAACTTGGAGACTCTCAAAACTATAGTTAGGACTGCAGCATACAGAGAAGCCTTGACGTGGTCACTGCGGCAAATATATTTTCAAATGTGTGCAACGAAACCCACTGTTTTTAATGTAAATTGTTAGACAGGGTGAGTTTGGTTTGCTTGCAGGCTGCTGGGAAATTTTTGTTTTTTTGTGAAGGTACAGTGCTAATGCCTGCTTCTTCTAGTGATCTTCGTGAAGCCAGTTTCACCAAATCTGTAGAAAATAGGGGAGTTGTGGTCTTTTTAACATGTTTTAAATACACCTAAGAAAAAGATCAGTGTAAAGTGTATCTAAAGTCTTTTTTTAGATTTGATTAGAGTGGTTTCATTAGAGTGCTAAAGGAGCTTTATTGCTGCCTTTTTTTTCTGCTAGGTATATTTACCCTCTCTATTTATCCTGGTTACTACTGTCACTGAGGCTAAAAGTGAACAAAAATCCCCAAATATTGGCAAATTCTCTTAAAGGACCCCACCACCTCCATCACCATCCATACTCTGTTGATCCTTATTGATACTTGCCCTTGTCATGGTCCCTTGTTGCTCCCTTTTCATGCTGGAGCCCTTGTTAATGTCAGGTAAGTCAAGGTATGGGACAGCATGTTTTGGTTGCTTGCCATTGTCATATATAAGCTATTTTATTATTGTCAAGCAAGATTTTTAAACTGTTTTGACAGGTTGACCCATTTCTCTATAATCACAGCTGTCAAATACTTGAAAGTGACAACATATATATATAACTGATTCCCATTCCTAAAACCTGGGGGGAAGCAGATGGATGTGTTGCCAATATCAGCCAATCAGTTTGCAGCCATCCCTTTTGCAGTGAAAGATGAAGATAGACAGCAGACATTATCTTAGTTTCTCTCTAAATACAATACCTTTTGTTTTGCTTTGCTATTGGAAGAAATATAAAAAGTGAGCCTTATAACATTTTATATCGCTGTTGTCAGTAATGTGACTAGAGACAGTAAATGATACAAAAGGCAGGCTGCAAGAAAGGTGAAGGAAGTGAACTGATAAAAGGCTCACAACTTTCGTTGGATTACTTTAATACAGTAAATTAAACAATTATATCCAGAGATGGCCTCCTGTGGTTTTTCTGATGGCAGGATTAGTATGTGGATTTGAGGGGACACACATTTTTTTCTGCTGTGTAGGTCAAGTGAGAAGTAGTTGCTCAGTGACTAAAAGTCTGCTGTGGGATTAGCCATAATTAGAAGATGGAGAGTGGCAGCCAGCTAATCAACATTGAGTTCTCACACACTTCAGCTGCAGTTAAGAGCTCTGTGGAATGCTTGCTGCAGGAGCAGCTGGTGCCTTGAAAATTGAATAAACACACAATAAAAATAGGTTATTGCATTCTAATAGCTATGTACCACTCTATTCTCACCACAAGATTTGATTCCTAACTAGCCGAACACTTACAAAATGTGTGAATTATATTCTGTTTTTCAGTATTCATTTTTCAATGATCAATGCAAAATTAAAATGACACTAACCTCAAAATCTTTTCATTCTCAAACTAATTACAGCTTTTTGCTACCTTTATGTCATTATGTGCATCCTTTTTTTCTTCTTTTGCTTTTTCACAGTTCATTAATTTTTGAAGTGGAGAACCTGGGCCCTGTTCTTGGCACAAGGCTTTCATTGCCAAAAGGAATTAAAAATGACACAATTCCCTCTAGTGTCCCTAACCTCTTACCCATTACTAACCATTATAGGCTCAATTGCTCAGGCTAAGTTCACATCTGGGCGGGTGGTGCCGCTGCAGATCCGCATAAAAATCCGTACAGCTGCACCATCTGCACAGAGAAATGCGGACCTGCGGGTGGGTGCCATTAGTTCTAATGGCATGTCACCCGCACTGGAAAATGCAACCGTACTGGGAACCAAGGTTCCCGTGCGGGCTACATTTTCAGAAGTGCAGGGACTTCTTCTCTGTGTGTCACAGGGCACAGGAGTCCATTCAAATGATTGGGCTCTCGTGCCCACGCAAAATATGGCCCACAAGGCCAAATATATGTGAACTGGGGCTGAAAGTGACACTAAAGCTTCCTTTTTATTCTTTTAAAATAATAAACATGTCTATACTTACCTGCTCTGTGCAGTGATTTTGCACAGAGCAGCCCCGGTCCTCTTCTTTTCGGGTCTGCGCTGGCACCACTGGGTCCTCCCCCTCGAGCAGTGCTCCCAGGGAAAGCTGCTCACCCTGGGGGTACTGCTGCTTGCTCATCCTCAAGCTGCTGCTCTATGCATCTATAAGACACATAGAGCCATGGTTCAGCCTGCTCTCTCCTCATTGGCTCACTGGCTGTGATTGACAGCAGTGGGAGTCAATGGTTTCCCTCTGCTGTCGCAGCAAATGAGGAGGAAGTGTCCCCAGACAGCAGAAGCTGTGGAGAACATCGCTGGATCAGAGGGGGCTCAGGTAAGGATTGGGTTAGGGGGCTTCACAATGTGCAGAAGGTTTTTTACCTGCAAGAGAGTACATGAAGGTAAAACACCTTCTGCCTTTAGAACCACTTTAAGCCTTCCACTACCTAAACACTTCAAGTAGTTGTAAGCCCTTACATATACCCAGTAAGGTGACTAGCCTCAATTGATACACAGAGATGAAACAAATCCTCCTACATGGGCTGTACCTGTTCTACAGTCTTCTCTTCATCCATTCAAAGTCCTGAATGTTAAAGCTTTTCTGAGACTTTATAAAAAAGGGGGCAGAGAGCTGAAGTTACAATCAGCAGAGCTCAGTGAGGGGAGCTGTGAGAGCTGATTGAAGGGAAGGGACACACCCGTTCCACACAGCCCATAGGAACAGAGCTGCTATCACTCTGTTGGATGTCCTTCCCCTATCTCCATTTTTGTCCTGGTTTCAGAAAATCTTGTTAGAAGTGACTCATGCTGATAGCAGAGGAACAAGTCAGCAGACAGAAATGACACTTAGTGCTCTTAATTGAGACAAATACACACGATAGAGGGATATGTTGTGTTCATATTGCATGTCTGAAGTTTACAACCCTTTTTTAAAGCCTTAACTCAAGCAAATTGAGACAAATACTCCTAGATTGTAAGCTCGTAAGAGTAGGGCCCTCTTACCCCTCGTACGCTGTCTGTCTTTGTTGTACTGTGCCATGTATTGTCCCCCCCTATTGTACAGCGCTGAGCAAACCCTTTGGCGCTATATAAACTCGTAGTAATAATAATAATAATAATAATAATAATAAATTGTTTGTATAGAAAGAGTTGGGAATATTTAAAATTCCTGTTAGATTTTTTATTTATTGAATAAAATTGACATCCACTCAATTTATGACCACCTTTTTAAACTAAGGTACACATGGAAAGGACATTTAGCAAAACAAACAATTTAAAAGTTCCCCAGTGCACTTACTAGCTGGTCAAAAAGTACACTACCAATCAATCTGAGACATTTGAGGTTATGGTTGCACATTTGCAAATATATGTGAAAGCTACAGTGACTTGTCAAGTCCTCTCTAGATAGCATGGTCCCTAAGTCTAATCTATGAGACCCTCCATCTTAGAGCATATATATCAATGAATAAATTGAGAGAGGATATGCTGGAAGGTAGTCCATTGTAGGTAGTCCCTCTTTAAAGTATAACTCCACTTAAGAGAAAACAATGCCCTTTGGGAGATTTATGTACATTGCAAGGATTCTGAAGAAAAGGATGCTTGTTTCACCACATTTCTAGAAGACCTGATTTCTGAATGAGAGGACCTGATCACTGGGTTCACTTTCAGTGTTCTAATATGGAATATTGCAGTGTCTGTGTACCTTTAGAAATAGTTAACCTTTAAAAGAAGTATCTCACCTAAACTGAAATTCATATTGCAGGGGATTCCTAAAATTGTATTTGTATCTTAGTGCAGACATCTAAATCAGTGAGTCTATCACACAAGCAGGGAATGACATTTCTGGGAATATTCTGTACACCAACTGTATATGGAATGGCACCAATAGGGATAAGCTGAACTGGGTTGGGTTCAGTTTGACCAGGGTCTAGCAAACTTCAAAGAAGTTTGGATGCTGAACCCAAACTCAGCTGAAATCACTGAGAGCTGAATCTGTTGTATTAACTGCTTGCCTGCCGCCCTATAGCAGATATACTGCTACAGAACGGCACAGCTGTACAAAATCATGTACATATACGTGATTTGCAATTCCAGGTAGGGGACGCTTGCCACTATTGACTGCTGGGGATGTCAATCACGGGATTCCAGCCTGCGATTCCTGGCCGGGACTAAGTGATTGTCGGCAGGGCTGAGAGGGGAGAGATCTGTGTGTAAATAACGCAAATCTCTCTCCTGTCAGCATGGACATACTGCTTTGTATCTTTCAAGACAGCAGATAAATACAAAGCAGCATGTCTCCCAAGTAAAATAGCACACAGTACAAAATGTAAAAACACACACAGCACACAGTTAACCCTTTGATCGCTCCAGTGTCCCAGTTCAGTTCAGTGTCAGCGCTTTTTATTTGCACTGATCACTGTATTAGTGTCACTGGGGATATCAGTGGCAGTTAGTCAGTTCCCACCCAGTGTCAGAATGCCCGCCGCGGTCCCACTATAAGTCGCTGATCACCGCCGTTACTAGTATATAAAAAAAGTAAAAATTGCAGTATATATACCGCCATTTGTAGATGCTACAAGTTTCGCATAAACCAATTAATATACAATTATTGGGATTTTTTTCTTAGCAAAGACATGTAGCAGAATACATTTTGGCCTAAATTTATGACGGATTAAATTTTTTTCTATTGGATATGTTTTATAGTGAAAAGTCAAAAAATATATTTTTTTTTTTTCAAAATTGTCGGTCTTTTTTTGGCTCCAAAAAATAAAAAAATGCAGAGGTGATCAAATACCATCAAAAGAAAGCTCTATTTATGGGAAAAAATTACTTAAATTTAATTCATGTACAGCGTAGCATGACCGCGTAATTGTCAGTTAAAGTACGCAGCGACATATCACAAAAAATGGCCTGGTCAGGAAGGGGGGTAAATCCATAGCAAAGTGGTTAAAATGCACATTTTGTTGGCTTATAGGCAAGTGATTATCAGAAAATAACTTGGGAAGGGTATCTGCTCTGGAAACATGTACCAGTGAAAAATTGTTTTTTAAAAATTACATTTGTCCAGAAGCAGTGATTTTTTTAAAGCACTGACTCTTACAAAGGTAAATGGATTCAAATTGCCATTTCCCTTCTGGATTCTATTTAAAAAATACTATGCAGACCCAAACAAAGGTCCCCCAAAATACATAGCAGTCTGCAATGTATTTTGGGGATCTTTGGAGAGGCCGGTGTACTTTTTTTCTTAAAAGAAGATGGCAAAGAAATGTAAATTGCCTGGAATTGAAACTGTATAATTTTTTGGGAAATGCCACTTTTGTTGTAGCACATCCTACAGCAACAAAAAAAAAGTAAAAATGAAAAGCATGAAACAAAAAATCCAATTGCATTTGAATCTGGTGTGAATTTTAATTGGGTACCCCACTAAAAAAAATATGTGAGGTTCCCCAGGTAATCAATACCAGAATCCTTGGGTTTAATTTGGATTTAAAGGGTTCCCCTCACACAAAACAATGTCATACCAGACCCTTAAACCTCCTGAACCATACCAGGCCACATGCCCTCAATATGGGGGGGGCCTTGCTAGGGTGTACCTCCATGGTCAAAGCACATTGTTTCCATGTTGATGAGGACAAGGGCCTCTTCCCCAGAACCCTGGCTGGAGGTTGTGTGGGTTTGCATGTAGGAAACTTATCAGAATCTGAAAGCCCCCTTTAAAAAAGTGGGGGGCATATACCGTTACCTTACGTGAAAGAGTAAGGGATACATAGTACCCCTACTAATTCACACACACAAAAAAAATAAAATAAATAAAGACGAAGGAAAAAAGTTCCTCAGTGTAAATCCATTGCCAATCACAATGCATGCCACTCGTCGTTTCACAAAAATAAAAACCTAACACACTTGTGCACATGACCTATCCTGAAAGTGCTGCTTGCCAAATGTCAGGTCACCGAGCTATCATCAGCTATACATGGGAAGAGGCAGGTATTGTAGTGACATAACCAAATATAGACTGACAACTCATGGGGCCCCTGGGCAATAGGGGATCATGGGGCCCCTGTGTCCTTGCCTCAAAAAAGCCTATGAAAAAGGTACCGGAGCATCTCATGGGGCCCCCTACTGACCCCGGGCCCTCGGGCAGTGCCCGAGTTTCCAAATGGTCAGTCCGCCCCTGGTATAGACAGTGATTATATTTGGACAGCCATGTCACTTCTATCCGCACCCTTCTGCTTATATGGATGGGGATTGGAAGTTTATCAAATGTAAGTTGGAAGAGAATCTGTTTTAAAAAAAGAGGAATAATTTCTAGTAGCTCTGTAGGTATAAATTAGCAACATGTGCACTGATTACTCAAGTGACACTTTATGCAGTGCTCTGTTAATCATGGAATTAAAACATGCCCTACTCAGTGAAAGTCATTGGCATTATTTATGGTCAAGAACTGAGGTGAAGCTTTTTCTGATTAATGTTGTAACCAAAAATTCTAAATTAGTATAAGGCCCCATTCACAGTAGTGTGATTTCAGATGCAACTTCTGTTGCACAGGATCACATAACAATGGAAGCACATTGCTTTCAATAGTACCTGTTCACATCAATGCAATGCTACTGCAATGCGACTTTGGAGAAGGTGCTATTGCCTACTTTGCTACAATGCAGTGCCCCATAGACTTTGGTAAAGTACTCCAAAAGCGTGTGTACTTTTTCATCCTAACAACCATGAGTCATCCCTACTGTCAGCAGTGGACTCCCCCTGACAGCAGAATGTAATCAAAAGAGCCAGCATTAAAAAAAATGGTGTAGCTGTCCCCCCAATCTATACCAGGCCCTTCAGTCTGATAAATATTTTAAGTGGAACCATGTAAAAAAAAAAGCAAAAAAAGCAGGAGACAAGCATGTGCTCCATCCAGGAACCATTCCAGGCTACATGCCCTCAATCCATATTGAGGGCCCCTTCCCCAAAACCCTAACCCGGTGGTTGGGAGGGTTCAAGGATGACTTATCAGAATCTGGAAGCCCCCTTTAGCAAGGGGGGCCCCAGATCCCATCCTCCCATAGGAATGTGTATGGGGGGGTCACTCACCATCACTTGGCTCCCGCTGAATGACAGCGTTGCTTCTCTCCCACTGCTAAGTAAACAAAGGGGTAAGTGCACCTAGTGAGGTCACCAGAGTTGTCAAGTCAGTGTTTTTTTTTCTGGGTCAACGGGTAGAGTTCATCATAATTGACCTGGACCTACTACACTGGATAACGTGATTGACAATGGATGTGCATCGGGGGGGCTTTTTTTTAGTAAAGGACTTGTCAAAAACTGTGTTGTGTTTTTATTTACTTTTGACCCCCTGGCAAAGAATCTCCACATGTTGAGGACATGAGAGCCCATGCCTTTTTTTTTTCAAATATCAGTTCTTTTGTTTACACTCTGCTGTCAGCGGGGAATCCCCTTTGGACAGCAGGGTTGACTCCAGGTGTCGGCTTCTTAACAACCAATCTCTCATCCCTGCTGTTGACAGCAGGGATGAGTCTCAGTAGTAAATGCATAAAAAAGTGTAAAAATTCACACTGCAGTTGCACTACAAAATGGCACTGGGATTCGGGTCAAATTTGCATTGTATTAGTGTGAACCAGGCCAAAGTGTGAACAAATGTTATATTTATTAATGATTTTATGTTCTAACAGGATTTCTCAAAAAGATAAAACCACCGTTTATTACAAATATGGTATGCATGCAAAGAAATACAAAAAAAGTAAGTCTGTATGTACTGTATGTAATTCTTCTTCTTCTTTCTCTGTCTTTAGCTGAAACCACTACAGAACAACTGCAGAGACAGTGACAGCGAAAGTCCGAACAAAGAATCAAAGCCTTCACAGAGAGGCACTTCACATGAACGACTAAGTGATGTAAGTACAACATGTATAAAATTAAGGCTATGAAAATGAGAATGTATAATTAAATCTGATTACTTTTATGGGTATAAAGAAAAGATGACAATGTATGGCACGGCCACTGTAGTGACTTTATTAATCATTTTGCTGCATATGCTATGCAGTGATTGTATTTTTATTTGCATATTACTGTGCAGAGAAGTTTTTTTGTTAGTGCAGGTCAACAAAGAATAAGCCCTGAAATAACTAAGCAGAAAGACTAGAGGTCACCAGCAAAATTCAATCATTTCAATAATTTTATTGTGAAAGCAGTGTCACATTAATCAGAATACTCCATGTTTCTGGGCTTTGCAAGGGGTACTTCTTCAAGAGAACATAGTGACACAGTGTCAGTATGTTTCTTCGAGGAATGAACCCTGTGAGGCCCAGAAACATTGGCTATTATAACTAATGTTACACCTCTTTGTCAATAAAAGGTGTGGAATAAATATTATAAGAGTGCTGGTAACTTCTTGTTTTTCCATCGGAATCTTGCACCATTCACTGTGGTCATTACGAGCTCCCACTTGCCACTTTAATTGAACATTGCAAGGGGTATTCTTTAACATGAACTGCATAATTTTCCTGAATCTGAACAATTCTCAAACCCACAGGCCGCAGACCGGTACCAGTATGTGGCCTGTTGATGACCGGGCACATGGCAAGAGGTGATTGGCAACCCTGGTCCAGACAAGACTATCACAGACTACGGTCACTGCTCACCTCCTGCTGTGCAGCCATGCCACTTAGCCTGTGTGTCCTCTCCCACATCTCCTGCCCAGCTACCGATGTCATCCTATCAGCAGGGCAGGAGCAGCTGGAGATCCACAGAGAAAGTGGATATTTACATATTAACAAGTGGGTAATCGTCTGCTTGTTAACATGATAAGTTGAGTAGCTCCTGCCCTCTGTCCAGATCTGCAGCTCCTCCCGTCCCCTGCCCTGCTGATAAGATGACATTGGCGGCTGAGTGGGAGATGCAAGAGAGAACACACAGGCTGATAATTGCCCCTGCCCTGTCAATGGTAGGACTGTGCAGAGAGGCAGAGATTTAAAGGGGTCACTGTGATGTTCGAGAGGAAAGGGGGGCCATGACTGCAAGAGGTACTGTGATGGGGAGAGCTGTGATTGCTAGGGGCACTGTAATGTAAAGGGGCACTGTGATATAAAGAGGACTGCACTGTAAAGGGGCACTGTAATATTTGCAGTGCAGTCCCCTTTATATCACAGTGCCTCTCTACAATGCAGTCACCTTTACATCATGGTGCCCCTTTACAGTGCAGTCCCATTACATTAATTTAAAGGGGACCTCTCTAACATCACAGTGACCCCTTTAACTCTCTGCTGTGGGAGTACACTGTGGGACAGCTTTAAAGGGGAAATGTGATGTAAAGGGGGACTGTTAAACACTACACTGATATAAAGGGGGGTTGTGGTGTGAAGGACTCTGAGGACTGACTCCATGAATATCATCCCCCCAGTCCTTGAAAAAATTGATTGCCACTAAACTGGTCCCTGGTGCCAAAAAACTTGGGGACTGCTGCTATAATCAACACTCTCTAAGGCATGCCATAGAATTTTCTTTCCTGGAACCATAGGTACA
This sequence comes from Staurois parvus, assembly GCF_062004578.1. Classification (NCBI taxonomy): domain Eukaryota; kingdom Metazoa; phylum Chordata; class Amphibia; order Anura; family Ranidae; genus Staurois; species Staurois parvus. Next base: position 9,824,800 of record NW_028317854.1, on the reverse strand, counting down.
ATCAGCCTGCCCATAAATGGATAATCTGGAATGGTCCCTGCTGAAGAAGCATAATTTTGATCCACCTATGGCCGGCTTAAGATGTGCTATTGATTAGATTATTGTTTTAGGGGGGTCAGACCACTGGAATACTTGCCCATTATTTTGTGTTACAGTTCTATGTTATGAATTTACTGTGGTGGCAGCATTGGGTTTTTTAAAACGATTGTAAATGGAATTTTTTTGTTAAATAACAAGCATGATGTACTTCAATGGTTTTTCATACAGCATCTCTGATCCTCCTCTTCTCTGGTCCCCTGTCAGCCCTCCTGGCTCCCACTTCCCCCTCCCCCCTCCCCATCTGAGTGCCTTCATAGCAAGCCACTTGCTATGGGGGCACTCATGCAAGCTCGCTCCCGAGCCGTGCTCTGTGTGCCCATTGACACACACAGTGCAGCTCGACCCTACTCACTCTTCATTGGCTATGATTGACAGCAGCAGGAGACAGTGGTGCCTGCTGCAGCTTCTGAGCCAGTGAGGAGAGAGAGCAGCGATGTTGGTCTTGAACATGGTGCTGTATCATCATTGGGCTCAGGTAAGTATAGGAGGGGCTGGGGGGAGATCTGCACTACCTTAATGCATAGAATGCATTTAAGAACAAACTAAAACTGGTCCCAAACCATTAGGGATGATCGAATCTGCTTGGGTTCGATTCACAGGAGATTAGATAAAAACTTGAAAATAGCAAAATCCAGATTTAACATTGAATCTCCTTGCAGTGTATGGGGATGGGGGGAAATTCCTGCTAGTAAAACCTGTCCAGTTTAGGGGCTAAGAGGAAAGCTATTTTGTCAAGCATAAAAAAAACTTTAAACAATTACTGCACAGTAGGGAAGGATCCTTTAAATGTGAATTTCAGAGCAATGTGGAAAAAAACACAATTCTTAAAATGGTATGCTTGGGGGTTGCCTTTGAGCTGTATTTGATTTTATGGAACAGTACAATTGTTCGGGCATTACATATTTTGAATGTGTAATTGGTTTTTACAAAGTTACATTTAGCTTGGCTTAAATACAGAAGCAGCACCCCAATCTGATTCAATTCAACTTGTTTGATAGTTTTAGCTGTGGCACTAGTTTTTTTATTAAGTGGTAATAGTCCTTAAATGAGCAGTGAAAGTATCAGCAACAACACATCAAAAAGCTATAGGAAAGTTAAATTACAAAAAGCTAAAGTATTTAATTTCATACAAATTGACCAGTGACACAACAGGTTAATAGTATAGTTTGTGAACTTTTTTTTCGCAGTACCACACTGTATTGTCTTATAGTTGTCTTATAGTTTATTAAACTGTCAAAACAGAAATACTTCAAAATCACAACCCCAAATTCTCCAAACCTCCTTCCATCCCTATATCCCAAATTATTCCCAAAATATTCAAAATATAGACTTCAGGTATGTTTCAGGTATATGTTTGGCAGAAATTGGCTAGCATCAGGAAAGCACACAAGCACCTGAATAGGCAACAAATAGAAATAATTCTGTCATGTGGGCCTTTTTTGAACATACAGTATGTGCTGCATCTGCCACAAAATCTGCCACCCCTAGTGACAGAGAAGGTAATCTCACAAGAGGTTTTATAGGTTTAGGATAAACCACATCAAGTGGGGAAAAGGGTCATTGATCCATGTTGAGGAGGGTCAAGCAAATTGCTTGAACCTTTGCAGAATTATCCTACACTTACCCCATCATCACTGTTGGCGCTATATAAATCCTGTAAAATAATCATCTCCAGCAGCATTCTTCTCAAGGCAAGTGTCTCTTCCCTAGTGAAAGAAATAATGTCCCCAAATTACCCTGTTGCTCAGTATCTTAAAGACAGATTAACAAAACTTCTGGATTTGCAGCTGCTCCTATGCCAGCTCATTGTATCATCCCTCTTCTGTGAGTTTATGGACCCTGCTACATCACAGGAAGGTAAGGAGCTGTCCACCAGCATGTGGAATCTGTTGTGTCCTTGTTTCTGGAATACATTTTCAGGGGCAGGGTAAATATGACCACTGACGCATAGTCCATTAAGCATGGACAGGGACAGTACAGGTCCCTCATAGTACACTGGGTCAATCTTCTGGCGGTTAGAAAGGATGCAAGATGGGGCTCACTGCTGGAGCTGATGGAGCTGATGGAGCTTCCTCATGTCTTGTCCAGTGATGATTGTGCAGTTATCTTTACCCCCTTTCCTCACTGGCCTCATTCTCTAAATCCTCAGAACCAGAAGTCCCCCCAAGTAATGCAGGACAATGGCCCAGACTAAACACTGCCATGCTCAGCACATATGTCTGGGTGATAGAAGTCACACTAGGTAGGGCTGCTGGCAGCTCTCCAGGTCCAGGTCATGAGGTGGCTGACCCCACACCATCTTCATTCAGGTAAAGTTATGAGTGACAATGTCAGTAACCTGCAGGCTGTCCTTTCCCTGGGAAAACTCTGCACATATCTTGCCTGACACATTTCCTTAACCTGATGGTGCAGCAGGCTTCCAGAGGGTCCTTCTTCAGGCCAGAAAGGGTTTGTGATCACTTTAAGGGAACATACCCAGCCAGTGCTCACCTGGCAGAAATGCAGCACCAACATCAGTTGCTTGCCAGCTGCCTCATTGGTGAGACCCCGATGTGCAGCGACAAGAAAGGTGATATGTGATATGATCCCTCTTTTGTTTTCCCTGAAGCACATAATACATGGCCTCACTGGAGGAACAGCAGTAGGAGAATGAAGGAGGAAGAGGCAGCAGGATGCAGAGGGAGAATACAAGGAATGTGTCATCCCTTCCAAACCCTAGAAGTTTTACATAAGTGTATGTAAGAGTCAGGTCTTCTTCTGCAGTTAATGTTTGATGAATAGGGTCTTTTTTTGCTCAGATGCCTGACCATGGATCCCAGCATTTGCATAATCAAAGAGAGGTACGACTATTAAGTGGCCATAGTGATATAAGGTTAAAATGGCAAATCTACTACCACTGTCACTAAGGGAGCACACAATTCAACTCTTCGGTAAAGCAGCATGATAACCTCTTTCCCACATTTTCTGATGGTGACAGGAAATGAGAAGCAGTGGAGGTGACAGATGCATCAACACCACATTTCAGAGTTTATTGAAGCACACAGCAGTACTCACAGGCAGCCCTTGAACCACATGGTCCACATTGGCTCCATAGTTGATGTGGAGACTCTAGTAAATGAGAATCCCATGGACTATTGGGTGTCCAGGCTGGACCACTCGCTGAATCTTGCTGGAGCTTCTTTCATGCTCTGCAGCCAGTGTGCTGTCTATTCCCATCTGGAGCTGCAAGGAAAAGCATCACTGTAACCAGTCCCAAATTTGACAGGCTGAGCCCCACTTTGTCGAAGTTTCATCCCTGTCATATAATCTATTGGGCACTAATGGCATTGAAGAAGGGATAAAATCTAAGGCCATAGGCTGCCCACCCATCTTCAGGGTTTAGCTTTGAAAACTTAAAGCAACACTCACAAACACCCACCCCACTGTCTACAGTAACAACCTTCCGAATGATAGGTTTTTGTTGGAGTGATATAAAAAATGTCATCAAACACTCCAAGCACCTGTATGTCTCTAGTTCCTTTGCAATCCCACATTAACCCACATTAACCTTTTCCATCCATTATTACTATCTTTTATGTTGTTTTTGTTATATTTTCTTTACAAATTTACTTTCTTTTTTTCATAAGGCCACCCCTGCCTTGGGTCAAACAAACAGGGGCAGTGATGGCATGGATGTAACTAAAATGCTTACAAGCGATCAACACATGAACCACACTGATGGGCACTGATGAGGAGGCACTGATGAGGCTGAATGATAGGCACTGATTGGCTGTACTTAATGGCACTGATGGGTATTGGTAATCAGCACTGATAGGCACTGATAAGCTGCACTGATGGGCACTGATTGGCACTGATGGGCACTGATTGGCACTGATGGGGCTGCACTGATAATAAATGTAAACAATGTACTGAGTATCGCTTCTTCTTACCTCACACAGACACAATGTGTGAGGAAAGGACTGTTGATAACCAGCAAGTCTGTTTACATGTGATCAGCTGTAATTGGGCACAGCTGTTCACATGGTAATGAGCTGCTGTGATTGGCCCTTAACTCCTGTCTGTGATCAGCTATGTTCACAGGATACAACAGTCACAGAGCATGCCTGATGCGTGCCATAGGTGGTGCGCAGGGGGCAGGGTTCTGGGTGGCTGTCCATGAACTCCCTCCCAGAACTGGATAACTATGCTGTAGCCGTCTTTTGGCTATAGCATGATGGAAAATTGTTATCTAAGGAAAAGCCAAATACATTTCCTTTTTTAGCAGTTGCTGCTTATGCTGCTGTCAATATTTCCACCTCCTTATAACTATGCTCCTTTTTATTCCCCTCCTTCCCTTGTCAAAACATCAACTGACCTCCTTAAATCCAAAAATAGCCAAAGTTACACTTTTTCGGAGGGGGATACTCTGTGCCTTTGTTCTCAAAATGTGTTATTTTTTTCTCTTTAACTTGTGTCCCTATATTTAAGCCTGTGCTTGTTGTCTTGAAAATGTGGTGTCAGTGACCAATTTATCCTAGACCCAAGCAGAGTCTAAGGCATCACCTGGTATTCACCAGCACACCCCTCAGGGAGTGATGGTCTTTGATGCAGAATGGCTTCCAGGTTTGTGGTCCTTGGGTACACTCAGACTGGTATCTTTTCTTGGTGCTTAAAAAGCTCTGTCTTATGTTTATACATTGTGGCCTAGTCAAGGATTTTGTACTAACCTATCTATTTTTTCACAAGCGTATTTGATTTGCTACACTTTTTTAATGTAGAAAAGGCACTTGCTATGCTACCTCAATATGTTAAAAATTCACCTTGCTGCTGTTCATTTTTTATGAAGTATCTCAAGGATAGTATGGCTTTAATATTAGTATAAGAAACCACCTGCCTCAAGGCTAACCTTTTTCCCTCCTCGATCTGCTCATGAAACTGCACTGTTTTCAGTCAATTATATCTTAAGCAACTTTGGGATGATACAATCTTCTAGTGTAGCAAAACACCTGTCTTGTGTTTCCATTACATTTTACCCTATTCTGCCTGGTCACATTACATACATATATTGCACTGGTGCTGGCTAATTTTACCAAACCATGCCTAAAGGCTTCAGCTTTAACATTTCTGAAAACCTGGGTATGAATAGGGATATAAATAGGGATATTGCAGTGCGCTTGGAGTGAGAATGTGTAGTGTTTCTATAGTTTCTTTTCCCAAAAGGATGCAGTAAGATCATAAAAAAGGCAGCTATATAATGGACTGTCATTATAGTCATCGTAGTTTCTCTTTTTTAAACTTCTGGAACTTTACATTTACACATATTTACAGAGTGCTAGATGAATGTCACAAGCATTCTCCCAGGCATCACAAATTTGGATCATATTTACTTTTCTATGATTATTATCTCCATCTAGGGCTATAATGCAGTATTTTTCCTGAAAAACCGCAATCAGCAAACATAATGAATTATGGACACTAGCTGGTGCTGAAAATCAGAGGAAATCAACACATTTAAGTGATATTAAAGTGGAGCTCCACCCAAAAGGGGAAGTTCCGCTTTAAGTATTTGTCCCCCGCTCCCCATTAAGGATTGGCACCTTTGGGGAGTGGGGGGAGCGGGTACCCGAATTCGACGGGTACCCGCTCCCACTTCCACTTTGATTGCCTAAGGTGATCGGAAGCAGAAGTTGTCCTCCCTCCCCGTAGTCTTCTGGGATACGTGACAGGTCCCAGAAGACTACAGGGCCATTCACAAACTGCAGCGCTTCTCAGGCATGTGTATTGGGCTGTGAAGCCGCAAGCTGTCACAGCCAGGTGCCCAAACTGAAGATGCCGGCGTTAGGTAGAGAAGACAGCCGGTGAAACCAGCGGTGGTAAGGACACCGCTGGACCGAGGGACAGATAAATGGCTGTATTTTAAAAGTCAGCAGCTACAGTTTTTGTAGCTGCTGACTTTTACTTTTTTTTTCAACTGGAGCTCTGCTTTAAAGGCAATTTTTGAGGTTTTAAAATAACAAATATGTTATACTTATCTGTTATGTGCAGTGTTTTTGTACAGAGCAGCCCCAAACCTCCTCTTCTCGGGTTCCCTGCCAGGACTCCTGGCCCCTCCCTCCTGCCGATATCCCCAGAGCAAGCAGGTTGCTATGGAGGGCACCCAAGCAGGGTCACTCCCTTGTCACTGCTCTGTGTGTCCATTCACACACAGAGGCGCATCTCAGCCCCACCCCCCTCACCTCATTGGCTCACTGGCTGTGATTGACAGCATGGGAGCCAATGGCTTCTGCTGCTGTCTCAGCCAAGAGGAGGGAGAGTCCCCAGACAGTGAGGCTCTTGTGCACATCACTGGATCATGAGGAGGCTCAGGTAAGTATTAGGGGGGCTGGGGGAGGGAGGTCGCTGCACACAGAAGGTTTTTTATCTTCATGCATAGACAGGCTTTGAAAAAACTGACATTTATAGAGACAATACCCCCCTCCCATTGACTTAGATATAGAGGAAATATTGAAGCTAATGTGAAATAACATGACAGTCAAATATGGAGGCACAGCAATGGAACAGAGAAGCCCAGATAACTGCCATTATGGAAACCACTGCAGCACAAGTATAGACTCAGACTGAGGCAGTGCAGTAACTCTCTCAAAGTAGTGAGCCCTGGCACCCAGACAACCACCAAGGCAGGGTCAATGTGAATGCGGAGGCATTTCTGACAACTTTTGAAAGGAGAGCAGAATGAGAAGGGTGGCCCCAAGACAACTGGGCTAGCCTGATTGCTCCTTCCTTTCAGGAGGACCATAACTGGCATATTATAACCTCACTCTTCAGGATTCTAGTGTTTATGACCACCTGAAACATAAAACCCATACACCCATCTGGGACTGAAAATAACTGTCCAAACACAGAAAATGCATCAATGGAGCTTCCAATCAGGTTGTCCACCATGGTTGCAAATGCACAACCTAACCTAGTTTATTATTAAAGCTGCAACCCAAAACATTTACAGGACCTCAAATGGTGGAGAGTATTGCAATGTACCAGTATCTTCTGTCTCGGATTGTCAACTTCCAGTGGAGGGTGTGTCACAAAGACATCAACACTGCAGATAAACTGGTGGAAATTTTGTAAAAATATACTTACCCCCACCAGTTGGAAGAGCTTGAATGCACATGTCTGGGAAAAGGTTTTTTTTTTCTTTTGAGAAAACATGTTACAAAACCTGGAATCAGACTGAATGAAACCCTTCCATTAAATCTTATTCAAGGGCAGTCAGACCCTGAGGTGTCATAACTGAGGCCATATTAGAGCACAGTGCCCATGGAAAGCGGAGCCTTTGCAGTCTGGGGCTCTATGCAGACTTTCTCTCTTTGCACAAGATTGTATTGCACATAACCTTTCAGGTAGAGGGACCATTGAATACACTGTGGTCATCAACCAGTCAAAGCTCTCCTGGACTCAGGAGTATGGTGACCAAGGCAGGGGTGGCAGGGGCAGAAGCCCTGGATGCAACGATTCATTGGATTGGAGGGCGCAGATGGAGTACAGTGATGACAAAGTGCAAGCAGTGTCAGCTAAAGTCTGCCTGAGGGCACTTTAAGTTTCACGGATTTACCGCTGATCCACAGAACAGACCATGCATAGTGCACTGCAGAGCTGCAGCAGGGTACAGAGTGCTGGAGTGCTCCCTCCACTCCTGCAGCCGGCATTTGCAGACACATATATTACACTTCTCTGTTAAGTGGTAAGTGTATTTTATTGCAGAAGAGGCAGAGCCTGCCTTTTTCCAATTTTCCATTTTTCCTTCAGTTTCACTTTAAGAAGATGGTACAAAATAATGGGAAAGACTGAAAGTGTCTTTCCAGTGCTCTTGTTTGCCATACATGAGGTGACTCAGATCTCCACAGTGTTTTCACACTTTCAGCTGGTATGTAGGAAGAGATCTGGCTTGACCTGGCGAAGGAAGAATGTGAAATATGATTCTACTCCTCACAAGAGTGCTTTAAAATATATCTCCCAAATGCAAGAGCTGATTGTAAATGTAATTCCAAAGGTAAAGTGCCCATGAAACACAACACTGGATTTACATTAAGTTGGCTAAGGTAAGGTACTAACACATGGGGCATTGAGTGACATTACTGATCCCCACTATGGAAAGCAAGTTTCTGGCCAGGTGGAGAGGTGGCTAAAGTGCAGGAGGTAAATTACACAGTTCATCAACCAGGCAAGAGGAACCCTTATCAGATCTGCAACAAATTTGTCTAAGGCCTGGAAAGATATGGAACCAGCAACAGCCCTGGCAAGTGTGAGACTTGAGCCTCAGGTTGGTGTGAGCAGTGTCCAGGTAGCCAGTAGCCTGTCAATAGTCCAAAGTGAGCAACTTTTTCAAATGAACAAGCATGATATCATTACTTATCCTAGTGTAAAGGTTTTTGCTAGGCATTACTGCATCCCTGAGGCTCAGAGGCTTTCTTGGGTGATTTGAAGAAGTTATTGGTGGTGGGAGAAATTGATGAATCACAGAGTGTAAAATCAAGTCTGACTGTGTCGGTTCCCAAGCCCAATTGCACCCTGCAATGCTGAAAATAATTCTGAATGTCTTGATGACATTGACATTTTCAGTAGGGAATGGGAATCCCATTTGCTCAATGTCCAGGCAGATTTAGTCTTCTTAACCACTTCAATACCGGGCACTTATACCCCCTTCCTGCCCAGGCTAATTTTCAGCTTTCAGCATTATCACACTTTCTTTGGTGAAAATAATAATAATAATTGAATTTGTATTTTTATTTCAAATGTTTCTATTATTTTTTTTACTTTTATTACATGTTTTCTTTTTTTTACTATTTTATTTTTCAGCACACTGTGACCAAAGCAATACAATGTTACCATAGTAACATTGAACTACTCTGGGCAAGTGATCAGGATTTTTTTTTGTTTTACACATTGTGATTGCTAATACCAATGTATTTCATTGATATTTGCAATCATTGTCACTGAATGAAACTGATTCATTCAGTCTTTTGTGACTAGCTGTGATTGGGCAAAGCTCATCACATGATACAGATGGCTGTGATTGGCCCTGCCTTTACCATGTGACTGCTTTGACCAATCACAGCTAATAACACAATTGTGTCAAGGTCCTACCTTTTCCCTGTGGTTAGGTTACTTCATGTGCTGGTGTCCATCTTGGATTCTGCTGTGCATGATGGGAGCCCTTTTATGCCTTCAGGTTTCTGTGGTCCATCCTCCAGAGGGGTGTGGCTGATGACATATAAGCCTGTGGCCCGCACATGCTCTTTGCACTTGTGTCTTGTGTCTTTGTGTTGCTGTTACTCTGTTCTGACTCTCGTGACTCTCCTGGTATTCTGATTCGGCTTGTCTTGACTATTCTTTGTATTCTCCTTTGATCTGACCCTCTGTTGCTGAACCCGGCTCGTGACCTGTGATTCTCGTCTGCTGTCCTGTACTGTTCTGTCCTGTTGTTGTTGACCCCGGCTTGTCTGACTACTCTTTTGTCTCTTCCACCAGCTACACGCCATTGGCGGCGGCCATTACCGCAGCTGAGGTGTCTCGGGGGCCGCGACCTGGTTCCTGGCTGCGTCAAGTCCATCCCCACCATCAGGGGCCCTGGTGAAGGGCAGCCTGGGACTTAGACTCCGCGCCCTGAGGGACTTCGGTCTGTGGGTGGTGGTTGTCGTCAGCCAGTGCGTTACATTGTTAGGCCTGCCTGTCCGTTCCTCAGCTCCTGCCCTGACAAATTGTATACAATTAATGGCATGACAGGAAGTGTGCTGTAGGTACGGAGGAACATAAGTACCTTGGGCACATTGTGGGGAGAGGGATGGTGAAGCTCAAAGTCAGCAATGTAGAGGCTTTTCAGTCTTGGCCCTGCACCCTCACAAAAAAAAGGAGGTGTATAATTTCCTGGACATAGTGGGGTACTACAAACTCTTTATATAAGTTTTGAACTGTATCGGTACTGTTGACTGATCTCACAAAGGATGAGTAGTGGGTCATGTTTGAGTGGAACGCAGATGCTGAAAAAGACTTGTAGTAATAGAGCATCTGTAATATTTATAGTAGATGTCATAATTTGATTGTTAAATTGTGATTTTAATGCAAGTATTCTTTAACTGATAGTAAACCCAAATATTTTCATGCTTACTAAAAAAATTTTGAAAGATAAATTCCAAAATAAAATAATATTAGTACAATCTAATAATATTAGTGAAAGTGAGTGAATCTCCACCAGTTCATCTACCTTGTTGCTGCAAGTCACATCAAACCGTATACTTTACCAATATAGTGCTGTGCAACTTAGATCAAACTAACAGGTTAATTCCTAAAAAAATTATTTTTCCGTACTCCAGATACACTATATTGCCAAAAGTATTGGGACTCCTGACTTTACATGCACATGAACTTTAATGGCATCTCAGTCTTAGTCCGTAGGGTTCAATATTGAGTTGGCCCACCCTTTGCAGCTATAACAGCTTCAACTCTTCTGTGAAGGCTGTCTGCCACATTTAGGAGTGTGTATATAGGAATGTTTGACCATTCTTCCAAAAGCGCATTTGTGAGGTCAGGCACTGATGTTGGACGTAAAGGCCTGGCTCGCAGGCTCTGCTCTAATTCATCCCAAAGGTGTTCTATCGGGTGCAGGCCAGTCAAGTTCCTCCACCCCAAACTCGCTCATGTACTGTATGTCTTTATGGACCTTGTCTTGTGCACTGGTGTGCAGTCATGTTGAAACAGGAAGGGGCCATCCCCAAACTGTTCTCACAAAGTTGGGAGCATAAAATTGTTCAAAATTACTTGGTATGCTGATGCCTTAAGAACTAAGGGGCCAAGCCCAACCCCTGAAAAACAACCCCACACCATAATCCCCCCTCTACTGAACTTTACACTTGGCACAATGCAGTCAGGCAAGTACCATTCTCCTGGCAACTGCCAAACCCAGACGCGTCCATCAGATTGCCAGACAGAGAGGCATGATTCATCACTCCAGAGCACACATTTCCACTGAGTCCAGTGACGGTGTGCTTTACACCACTGCATCCAAAGCTTTGCATTGCACTTGGTGGTGTAAGGCTTAGATGCAGCTGTTCGGCCATGGAAACCCATTCCATGAAGCTTACTATGCACTGTTGTGCTAATATGAAGGCCACATGAAGTTTGGAGGTCTTTAGCTATTGACTCTGCAGACAGTTGGCAACTTCTGCACGCTGTGCTCTTCAGAATGAGCTGACCGCTCTGTCATTTTTCGTGGCTGAGCTGCTGTTGTTCCCAGTTGATTCCACTTTGTTATAATACCACTAACAGTTGACCATGGAATATTTAGTAGCAAGAAAATTTCATGGATGGACTTATTGATCAGGTGGTAACCTATCATGGTATCACGCTTGAATTCACTGAGCTCCTGAGAGCGACCCATTCTTTCACAAATGTTTGTAAAAGCAGTCTGCATGCCTAGGTGCTTGAAATTTATACACCTGTGGCCATGGGGGTGATTGGAACACCTGAATCCAATGATCTGGAGGGGTGTCCCGATACTTTTGGCAATATAATGTATGTGCCTGCAGTGAAATGTCCACATTCACAGGGTAAAATTTGCTCCCGATCTCCTAACATGGGTAAAACTTTTGTGTTCACAATCCCAAATCACTAACTCAATAGGTCATAGAAGCCAGTATATTAAGGGAAAGAATAAACATCTCTCATGGTGTAGTACCCCAGTAAAAACAAATTTATTCATATGCATACTTTGGAGTACTTTTATGAATACATTTGTTTTTACTGGGGTACTACACTATGAGAGATTTTTATTCCCTTAATATATTGGCTTATATGACCTATTGAGTTACTGATTTGGGATTGTGAAGACAGGAGTTTTACCCATGTTATTAGGAAAGCTATTATTGACCTAACTTATAATGGGTCAATGAGTGGAGGTAACTGGTGGAGGCACATAGAGGTGTTGCTGCATGAGGAGACTGGGAGCACATTTCACCCGATGAATGTGGATATTGCACTGTTGACACATATCTGGAGCATGGGAAGATAATTTTTGTCTTTTTATTTGGACCTTATGAACACTATTCTTCATTTTGTTATATTTATATATCTGGTATTGTGAAGGTTTGTGGTATTTTACATCACTTGGTGTTGTACAATTTTAGTTTGTGATTTTAGGATTGGAGTATTTACAGTATATATATATTAATACTTATACCATTGTGATTTAGTTTGGATTAGGAGTGCACCTATTATTTTGATTTAAGTTGCAGAGCACTATTTTGGTAAAGTATTCTTTAAATGCTAACTGCCAGCTGAACCAGCAACCCCCACTCCGTGTCCCCATATCACCCTCAAAAGTTCTTGTACTCATCTGTATTAATTTTGCCAAAGGCTCCTGGCTGGTGTAGTTTCCACACATGTGCAGAAAATCTCTATTCAGTTCAACAGAGAGGCTGTCTGATATGCGTCCTAATGTATAAAGGTTTAGAGAACTGTAGGATGAATTATGAATGAACCACCACTAATCAATTTATCTTCACTGAATTATCAGAAAGATAGTGAAGAAAAGTGTTTTCCATTGAGCTTATATAAGGATCATGGCTAATTCCATACTAGAATGAAAGCACACCTCTCATAAAAGAAAATTGGCTATTGCCATTGCTGACGTTCTTCTGAAAATGCGTGTTGACTGGCTATTAATCTGACCCTATGGCTTTGGTGCTCTGAGTATTTGACCTGCAATAAGTATGCAGATTAGAAATGTAAAAAAAAAGATAGATAGATCACCTTAAGACTAATTTTAGATCATACTCAGATAAAGAGGTAAGAAGTGGCCATTTCTATGTTTCTCTCATCCTAGAAATTCTTGTATGAAGACACTGGATTGACTAATAGCATATGAAACTAACTGATTTAGATGAAGCAAACACACAACCTGAAGGACCGTATTGGATGTCCTCAATGTAACTGTTAAAAGAAATAAAAATGGCTGAAAGGGACATTAGCAAATCAGTGAAGAAACACTGGGTCTTTTAAACCTCTGAAACAATTTGTCAATTTGTAAAGAAACATTTTTCCATGGGAGTCTGCCTAGACGAACTTAGTTTATAATTTATCAGTAGTTTTTATTCACTAAAAATGGAGTGTGCGAAATCTGGTGCAGTTCTGCATAGAAACAAATTAGCTTCCAGGTTTTTGTTTCATAGAAATCTTTATTGCAACAAGAGCAGTGTTAACAATACAAAGGCACTAGGTCATAATCAACCATAAGTACAGTTACATAGTTACATAGTTAGTCTGGCTGAAAAAAGACAAAAGTCCATCCAGTTCAACTATAGAAAAAAAAGTTATAATCTTATACCCACAGTTGATCCAGAGGAAGGCAAAAAAAACCAGCAAAGCATGATCCAATTTGCTCCTGCTCAGAAAAAAATTCCTTCCTGATCCCCCGAGAGGCAATCGGATATTCCCTGGATCAACTTTACCTATAAATGTTAGTATCCAGTTATATTCTGTGTATCTAAGAAAGAATCCAGGCCTTTTTTAAAACAATCCACTGAGCTGGCCAGAACTAACTCTTGGGGGAGTCTATTCCACATTTTCACAGCTCTCACTATGAAGAACCCTTTCCATCTTTGGAGTAAAAAGATTCAAGAAGTATACAGTAAGCAATTACAATCCAAATGTTTAAATCATTTCAGACATTATATAAAGTCAAAGAACAGGCAGATAGTGAAGGTACAAGAGCTGGGGACCTCATCAGTCTAATGATATCAGTTTCCAGATTGTATTGTCAAAGCTTACTTGAACAAGCTGAAGTTAGAAGCTGATCGGCTACCATGCACAGCAGCACCAGATTCTGAGTGCTCCAGTTTTAGTAAATCTCCCCCATAATCTGAAACAAAAATTGGTGTAGTTAGCTACATGGGGTGTGCAATCAGTTTTATTTTCTCTGTGGTCACCCCATGACAGGTTACATTATCTAAGAACTGTAAAGCATTTTGTTCTCTGACAAAGACAGACATAATCTCCAGAAATATATAAACCCATGGTGGAAAAAATCCAGTCTATTCACTAGATCCCAGAAAGCTATTATGAAATAGTAAAAATATATTTTGGATTGTGGCTCACCACATTGTCTCGATCACAAAGGAGACGTTTCCAGGAATATATTGCTAAGAATATCAGGGGGGGTTACCATTTTATGATCATTTCAAAGGTAGAGTCATTAGTGGTTGAGCATAAAGCCAATTTAAATGTTCTTAATGTTGAGAGGTTATGTATTAGTTAAAAGCATTTTTCCATTTACCTGTATAAGGGTGCATTAGAAAGTATTAAGCACTTGTATATTAATTAGAATTAGCATTATAGTCACCCTATCACAAATCAAAATTTTTATTTTTCTGACTTAAAAAGAGTATTAACTAATATTTTGATATGTTTTTATTTATTGGCATTCTCTATTTTACAAATAACATTGTTATTTGTAACAATGGCACACCCACAGCACTGTTTGAAATGCATGTTGCACTTTCTAGCAAGGAAGCCCTAGATTACCGTGATGCTTTCTATCAGACTGTGTTAGTTAACTAGCTAGATGATGCCCTTCATGCCAACAGAGGGGATATTTTCATTCTGTAAGTCAGCTCTACTTTAGTTGCCTGAAAGTAAAATACCTCACAACGCATTGAATATGCACAGAGCTCCTTTTCTGGGTGCAAGTGATACATCTAAAATACGTACAGTGTTTGTGATGTGTGAGTGCTATTCAATACAAGTTTGATGGGATAACATTTGCATAAAAAGTTTTTATTGCACAATAGATGAAAATCCTTTTTACATAAATAAAGCAATTTATAAAAAGGTAAGCTGATTTGTAAACACTACCATATATCGGAATACAATCTATATAATATTCACATAATACATTTTTTCCAAGTATTTGATAAAACATAATAATGGGTACATCCTTTGGCTCGACATGTTTCTTAACTAGTAATGGGCCGGATACCCCCCTGTTCAGTTCACGGTCGAACATTCAAACCTCAAACCTAGCGAAAGTTCGACTGCGAACTTCGAAGCAGTATCTTACCTCATCCGAGTATGCGGTAGGATACTGCACAGCTACTACAATACTGCATGAGTTCTATTATTAAGTCATGTGGAATTTTAGTAGTGAAAACATTCTTTAATGTTTCCCACTGACAGCTGAATGTAAAAGGGATTGCCGACAATTCATTTTTTTTTTAAATGGCGTGGGGTTCCCCCCCCCCCAAAATCCATACCAGACCCTTATCCGAGCATGCAGCCTGGCAGGTCAGAAAAGGGGGGGGAGAGCCATGGAACAGTGAATTTCCCCTTTAAATATATATTACTCAAAAAAATAAAGGAACATTTTTTTAAGCAGAGTATAGCATCAAGTCATGGAGGCATATCCATGGAGGGATGCACAGACCACTACAGGCTAGACAATGGCACCCTGACTGCCAATATGTATTGGGATGAAACCCTTGGACCCATTGTCAGACCCTACACTGGTGTAGTGGGTGCTGGGTTCCTCCCTGTGCATGACAATGCTCGGCCTCATGTGGCAAGAGTAGGCAGGGTAGGCAGGTTCCTGGAGGATGAAGAAATTGATACCATTGAATGGCCCCCACGTTCCTCTGACCTAAATCCAATAGAATACCTCTGGGATATCATGTTTCAGTCCATCCAATGTCTCCAGGTTGCACCTCAGACTGTCCAGATCTGGGAGAAAATACTCTAGGATACCATCCATTGTCTCATTAGGAACATGCCCAGACATTGTCAGGCATGCATACAAGCACGTAGGGGCCATACAAACTATGGAGTACCATTTTGCGTTGATGCAATGAAATTTCGGCAAAATGGACTAGCCTGCTGCATAATTTTTTCACATTGATTTTCGGGGTGTCTTTGAATTCAGTCCTCTGTAGGTTGATCATTTTCATTTCCATCTAATGATGGGGTATCCTTATACTCCTAACACATTTCCCAGTCCATATCAGTATAGATATCCAGCATGATATTTTTCCCCATTGAGATCTCATGTGTTTTCAAAGTCTTCCTTTAATTTGTTTGAGCAGTGTATATTATATTCATTTAACTAGTTGCTGACCGCAGGTAGCCGAATGACGGCTGCACTGCGGCCGGCCAGTTCTGAGAGGGCATTATATGACATCCTCCCGAACGCGCCCTCACAGCTGATCACGTGATGTGGCCTTTTACCACATGATCAGCCATGTCCAATGACATGCTGATCACCAGGAAATGCAATTGCCAGTTCTCGGCTGCACTTTCCTCACGATGTCAGAGCGTGAGGAAAATACTGCCAAGAACCAGCAGTTGTCAGAGCAGGGATCGGCACCGATCATCAGGGCACTGATGATCAGTGCCCTGATGATCGGTGCCCAGCAGTGCCACCCACCAGTTCCGCCCACCTGTGCCCAACAGTGGCACCCACCTGTGCCCAGCAGTGCCGCCAGTCAGTGCCGCCCAGAAGTGCCGCCAGTCAGTGCCGCCCAGCAGTGCAGCCAGCCAGTGCCCTGTAGTTGTGCCAGTCAGTGCCAACTCTCAGTGCCGACTATCAGTGCCCATCATCAGTGCCAGCTCATCAGTGCCGCCTATCAGTGCCGCCTATCAGTGCCACCTATCAGTGCCACTTCATTAGTGCTGCCTATCAGTGCTGCCTATCAGTGCCACCCATCAGTGCCCATCAGTGCTGCCTATCAGTGCCCTTCAGTGCTTCCTATCAGTGCAGCCTCATAAATGCACATCAGCGAAGGAGAAAAATTACCTGTTTGCAAAATGTTATAATAGAAACAAAGAAACTTTTATTTTCAAATTTTTTGCTCTCTTTTTGTTTATAGCGCAAAAAGTAAAACACCCAGAGGCAAGTAAATACCACCAATAGAAAGTTCTATTTGTGAGAAAAAAAATTATAAAAATGTAATATGGATATAATGTTGCATGACCACGCAATTGTCATTCAAAGTGCGACAGCGTTGAAAGCTGAAAATGGGCCTGGTAAGGAAGCAGTATAAGTGCCCAGTAGGCAAGTAGTTAAATAGCAACGGAGCAACAGGGATCATCTCAAACACAATTCCAGGTCCCACAGAAAGAGGAAGAGAACCTCCCTCAATTTATCCTAACAAAGAGGGGCCACACCCTTCCCAGCACCAAATGAGCTGCAGGTGTAAAAAAACCCAAGGAAACACTATTTACTCCCCTGGAAAAAAGGCACAAGATGGCACCTGAACCAAATATCACATAAAAGCACAGAGGCTGCATTCACACATGCGTGTGTCGGTGTGCAGAAATCGTGTGTACCTACATGCAGCCAAGATGGCGCCGATGTAGATGGATCCCACCACTACTGGGGCAAACAAGTGTCTATGGGGAGCTTCACAACTCTGAGAAAAAAAAATAGCAGACCCCATGCAGCGACCCCACAAGGAAGCAATCAAATATTACCTTTCATGAAATTGACATATTAAACAGACATCATCCAATAGCATATATATTTAAGAATCTGTGCTAAATCAGCAAAATACCAATGCCACTGTGGTGAACCACAAAACAATAGCATACAAACTAGTTTCATCATATAAATTATATCATAGCATAAAATACTCCAATATTATAAATGTATTAATTAAAACATAGCCTAAAATGCTCCAATATAGATATACATAGGTACATACATTGTTAACCACTTCCCGATCGGCCGTTGTATATAAACGGCTGGACGGTGGCAGTGCAGGGTCGGGTGGCCGTTTATAAATGGCCTCCCCGCACCCTGCTTATGCGTGCTCCCCGGGAGTGCGCAGCACCGCGATCCGGTGCCCACTGTGTCTTTCGGACACAGTGAAACACTGATCGTTGGACGGGACCTCTGTACAAGGTCCTGATCATGTGATCACTGCAAAGTAGTAAGCAAGATGTCACTTCTGACATCATTGCTTACTACGTGTGAAATCTGTGAATGATCACAGAGGTCACATGGTACAAGGCTATTCACAACAGCCTTGTACCATGTGACAAGCTGTGACCAATCACAACTCACTCAGTAGTTCTCAATGGCTGCAAGAATGCAGACAGATAGAAAGAGAGATTATTGCTTTTACATCCTATATGGGTGTAAAAGCAATCAGTGTGAAAAAAAAAAATCTTCATCACCCCCCAAAAGTAGTACAGTGTCACCATGGTGACACTGTACTGCTAGGGTGACAGTATGTAAAAAAAAAAAAAAATAAAATAAATAATAATATAAAAAAAAATAAAAATCTAAAAATAATGTTTAAAAATTATAGTGAATAAATACCACCAAAATAAAGTTTTATCTGTCTCAAAAAAATGGTAAAAAAATCATATGGGTACAGTGTTGCATGACCGCACAATTGTCATTCAAAGTGTGATAGCGCTGAAAGCTGAAAATTGCCCTGGTCAGGAAGGGGGTAAAAGTGTCCAGACTGGAAGTGGTTAATAGTTGATTAGGCAGCAGATCACAAGGGAAAATGGTATCTTCCACCTAAATACAGTCATATTTGATGGGGCTTTAAATGAGGTACAACATTTGCAGAAAAAGATTACTGCACAATAGATGGAACAATTGAGTACTGTCCGTGATACTTTTTTCATTTGCACTAACATACAATATTGAGGACAAGCTTTCGGGTAATGTCTCCTTCTTCAGGTCTAAGCAGCACTGAAACAAAGATTTAGCAGAATGTTGGAAGAGATGTAGGAGATGGGGGGAAAAAAAACAGAGATAAGATACAGCAAAAGCAAAGTCTAGGGGGGGGGGGAGAGAACACTAGCAGAGGCAGTCATGCTTGAGCTGATAGTCATAAAACTGTTGCATAATGAGTGAGGAATCCCATGTCCAAATTCAGGCCGTTATCTCTTGTGTCAATTAGAATTATCATTCTTAGTAGAGATGAGCGAATCGAACCTGGCGAAGTGGAATTCGTTTCGAATATCAGGAAAAATTCGATTTGCATCGAATCCGAATTTTAGCAAACTTCGGGTGCACGAATCAAATTTTTCCCGATCAGCCGGCAAAAGTGTCACTGCAGAGAGCTGCGCTATTTCTGACAGTTCTGACAGTTCATTTACAGCGGTTGAAACATTGTATCTATTTGTTTCCATTTAGGATACAGATGTTTTTATTCGGAAATAAATAGATACAATGTTTCAACCGCTGTAAATGTGAAGGAACTGTCAGAGAACTGTCAGAAATAGCGGAGCTCTCTGCAGATACACTTTTTGCTGTACTTTAATTCTTCTTCTTTTCATTCTTCTTCTTCTTTTCATTCTTCTTCTTCTTCTTCCTCTTCTTCTTTTCATTCTTCTTCTTCTTCTTTTCATTCTTCTTTTCATTCTTCTTCTTCTTTTCATTCTTCTTCTTCTTCTTTTCATTCTTCTTTTCATTCTTCTTCTTCTTCTTTTCATTCTTCTTCTTCTTTTCATTCTTCTTCTTCTTTTCATTCTTCTTCTTCTTCTTTTCATTCTTCTTTTCATTCTTCTTCTTCTTCCTTTCATTCTTCTTCTTTTCATTCTTCTTCTTCTTCTTCTTTTCATTCTTCTTTTCATTCTTCTTCTTCTTCTTTTCATTCTTCTTTTCATTCTTCTTCTTCTTTTCATTCTTCTTCTGCTTCTTTTCATTCTTCTTTTCATTCTTCTTCTTCTTCTTTTCATTCTTCTTCTTCTTCTTTTCATTCTTCTTTTCATTCTTCTCATTCTTCTTTTCATTCTTCTTTTCATTCTTCTTCTCATTCTTCTTTTCATTCTTCTTCTTATTCTTTTCATTCTTCTTCTTCTTCTTTTCATTCTTCTCATTCTTCTTTTCATTCTTCTTCTCATTCTTCTTTTCATTCTTCTTCTTCTTCTTTTCATTCTTCTTCTTCTTTTCATTCTTCTTCTTCTTCTTCTTCTTTTCATTCTTCTTTTCATTCTTCTTCTTCTTCTTTTCATTCTTCATTTCATTCTTCTTCTTCTTCTTTTCATTCTTCTTCTTCTTCTTTTCATTCTTCTTTTCATTCTTCTTCTTCTTCTTTTCATTCTTCTTCTTCTTCTTCTTCTTCTTTTCATTCTTCTCATTCTTCTTTTCATTCTTCTTCTCATTCTTCTTTTCATTCTTCTTCTTCTTTTCATTCTTCTTTTCATTCTTCTCATTCTTCTTTTCATTCTTCTTTTCATTCTTCTTCTCATTCTTCTTTTCATTCTTCTTCTTCTTCTTTTCATTCTTCTTCTTCTTTTCATTCTTCTTTTCATTCTTCTTCTTCTTCTTTTCATTCTTCTTCTTCTTCTTTTCATTCTTCTTTTCATTCTTTTTCTTCTTCTTTGTCGTGCCCCGTGACTGCCCAAATGAGTGAAGTGTGCGGTGATTCTAAGATCGACGGCACTCATCTGCATGTCATACTGACTGACAGTATTATTTCTCTTCCCCAGCAGACTCCAAGGGCATTTAAATTAAAGGTACAGTGTTCTGCACTAATATAAAGGCTCTCTGAAGCCTAGAAACCCTTTTAATAAGTTAAATTCGCGGCGAATAAATTCGCATCGAATCGAATTTCTCCCGCAAATTCGGCGAATCAGCCGAATCGAATTTTTGAATAATTCGCTCATCTCTAATTCTTAGTTCAAAAGTTTTTCTTTCCTGAATGGATTTGAAATTTCCTTTAAGAACTAAAATATTGAGGTCTCCCAAATTGTGGTCTGGTTGTACGAAATGGTGTCCCACAGGTGTGCAAAGGTCATCTTCTTTATGTTCCTTGATGGTATGTCTGTGCAAATTCATCCTTGTTTGCAACTTCTGTCCTGTTTCACCAACATAAGATCCTTTGTTACATTTTCTGCACTGGATAAGGTACACAACATTACTAGAGGTGCAGCTGTATGTTAGTGCAAATAAAAAAAGTATCACGGACAGTACTCAATTGTTCCTGTCGCAAATGCACTAATACGGCTACAATCACCTCAAGCAAAATGGAAGCTACTGCATATAGCTGCATAAAGAAGCAGTTAACCAACCTAATCACAAAGGAGACATAGATCAACAGTGATATTTTCTTTCAAATCTTTTTTTCAGTACTGCTTAGACCTGAAGAAGGGACATTCCCCAAAAGCTTGTCCTCAAAATTGTATGTTAGTGCAAATAAAAAAAGTATCACGGACAGTACTCAATTGTTCCTGTCGCAAATGCACTAATACGGCTACAATCACCTCAAGCAAAATGGAAGCTACTGCATATAGCTGCATAAAGAAGCAGTTAACCAACCTAATCACAAAGGAGACATAGATCAACAGTGATATTTTCTTTCAAATCTTTGTTTCAGTACTGCTTAGACCTGAAGAAGGGGACACTCCCCGAAAGCTTGTCCTCAAAATTGTATGTTAGTGCAAATAAAAAAAGTATCACGGACAGTACTCAATTGTTCCTGTCGCAAATGCACTAATACGGCTACAATCACCTCATGCACAATAGATGAAAATCTTTTTTACATAAATAAAACAATATATAAAAAGGAAAGATGATTTGTAAACAATACCATATATCGGTATATAATCTATATGATATTCACATAATAATACATGTATACATTCCATTTTTCAATGGAATGACAAAACATAATAATAGACACATTGTTTGGCTCAAAGCGTTTCATGACAATAATCTCACTTCTTCAGCAGCAGATGACAAATATACTGGAAAGTCTGTAAGCCTAGAAAACAGTATCATGAAGTGTGTTCACAAAGATCCCCTCAAAACAGGGGAAGGGTAAAGATGGTGTGGTATGTATACATATAAATGTCCAGTGATCGAACAATACTTACAAATCAGCTATATAAGCAATCTAATAACACCTCCAAATGGAAATCGCTGCCAGGTATCTGACCCGGAAGTTTTGGGAAGAAAAACATGGCACCCCAAAGGGAAAACCGAGAAGCAGTACCTAGAAATAAATGCATGGGATTAAAAAGCCTTTACATGCAATCTTCTGTACATCTGTTACTTCAGGCTTGTCAGGATGTTTGGTAGGATAGATATTTGTCAATCAGGTCATAGATGATGGAATTGACCATTTTACTAACTTCACAACAGAACAAAAGATTTATAGACTGAACAGAAACATAAGATGGAGGTCTCTCACTGCTAGGTTCCTGACTGTTATGCTAATGCTTTGGTTTCAGTATTTGGTATTGGGACACATATACTTTTCATGCTCTTCAGAATTTATTTTCATTTGCTGCATGGCTGGGAGTGTATGACTGAATTTTTCTGATGATAACATGCTTTAATAGTATGCCTGTGACTCACTACTATCTTTGCTCCGCCATGAAAAAAAATACAGCATATAGTATAGCGACAGTCTTCTATTCACTAAAAATGTGAATATATTAAGTGTTCATAAATATCCAGAAAATCTAATAGAGACAAGTTTCTGTAACAATGAAATAAAATGAGTGAGTATGCCTTATGCCTAAAAATAAAAATGGCTTGAGAGATATAGCGATTATCCTTTCTTTAAGCTTGTCAGATTGTTCTTCCTCATGGAAGAAATATATTTCTGCTATTCATCTTATTAGCTACTACCATAGAGGTGCAGGAAAGTAAGGTTTGGCATGTTGACAGAGACTTGTTCTTCTCTCGCTCTAATGAGATCCAAGCAAAAGAATGACACTTCACAAAATGTGAACATATAACACAGTGAAACAAGCTGAGATAACTTTTAGACTATGGGGACCCATTAATATTAGTGCTGTACTGAGTTTTCATCAAATAAAACACAAGAAATGATATATTTTAATTCAGTCCTACATACAAGCCATGATTCAGACAAACCTGCACCATGGATAAAGTTACAAAAAAAAGGGATGTCTGAGTAATGATGAAATTATAATTGGTTCTTTTACCTGACGGCTGATTCAAACATCTGAAGGAAAGTTTGTGATTTATGTAAAATACATCAGCTACACTCTGGGTACTGCCATGGAGGATGACATTCACAGGATGTTAGCAAATTACTGTCATTGTAATATACGACATTCCAGTCAATTATACACATAACTCTCTTGGGTGTACCTATCAACTGTAACAATATATTGCTTCGGTTTAAGCAAACTGAAAAAATATGCTCTGTCCATTATTTGGTGCATTCTACACAAGGCTTGGTGTACCCTCTTTGAGGAAATGAGTTCTTTTCACCCCAAATATAGACATTAAATTTTAAAATCTGTTTCCAAGAATTGTGCCAATTTTGACACAAATAGATTACAGACATATGGAGTACGAGTAACTGCAGGAGTTGTGACCTGCTGCATAGCATTCATGTGCTCTGGGAGACAATTTTAACTGAGCTTGTCTACAAGTTATGACAAGTAGCCCCCACTGCCCAGTGCACAGGGTGGCATCATGGATGGGTTTATCTGCTGCCTAGACTCTAGCAATGAGCTAGAAGCCCTATAACACACTTTGGTATCTACATTACCTCTCTGTAAGATATTTGAAGCTGACCTCTACAATGTACAAAGAAGAAAAGTGCCATAAGAGATATGCTAAAGGAAACAGCTTCCCTGGTAGCCCTCAAGTTAGTCATACAGCCAAGCCAGAAATTAAAGCTGTTATTTTGCATTTTTAAACAGATATGTTTGAGATTATACTATATATATATATATATATATATATATATATATATATATATATATATTATAATCTCATATACTGTATAGTATATATACACCAACTATTTTGCCAAAAGTATTTGGACGCCTGCCTTTACACGCACATGAACTTTAATGGCATCTCAGTCTTAGTCCATAGGGTTCAATATTGAGTTGGCCCACCCTTTGCAGCTATAACAGCTTCAACTCTTCTGGGAAGGCTGTCTGCAAGGTTTAGGAGTGTGTCTATAGGAATGTTTGACCAGTCTTCTAGAAGCACATTTGTGAGGTCAGGCACTGATGTTGGACGAGAAGGCCTAGCTCGCAGTTTCCACTCTAATTCATCCCAAAGGTGTTCTATCAGGTTGAGGTCAGGACTCTGTGCAGGCCAGTCAAGTTCTTCCACCCCAAACTCACTCATCCATGTCTTTATGGACCTTGCTTTGTGTACTTGTGTGCAGTCCTGGTGGAACAGGAAGGGGCCATCCCCAAACTGTTCCCACAAAGTTGGGAGCATGAAATTGTCCAAAATGTCTTGGTATGCTGATGCTTTAAGAGTTCCCTTCACTGGAACTAAGAGGCCAAGCCCAACCCCTGAAAAGCAACCCCACACCATAACCCCCCCACACCAAATTTTTACGCTTGGCACAATGCAGTCAGGCAAGTACCATTCTCCTGGCAACCGCCAAACCCAGACACTTCCATCGGATTGCCAGACAGAGAAGCATGATTCACCACTCCGGAGAACACAACTCCACTGCTCTAGAGTCCAGTAGTGGTGTGCTCTACACCACTCCATCCGACTCTTTGCATGTGTGTGATTTTGCACTTCCTCCACATGGGGGTATGCGCGAGCCACCAGAGGATCGCTTCTGCTGTGAAATGTCAGAGCGCAAACCGATTTACAAGTCCTGGAGCTCACGAGCAACTGCTCGCCGGAACCTGCAGATCATCAGTCAGGGAGGAAGAACAGAGCTGTGTGTATGTGTACATAGGCACAGCCCTGTTGTGACAGGGTGGAGTCATGGATCATGTGTCTTGACAGAGCTGAGAACACGATCTATCACTTCCCCTAGTAAAAGCACCATGTAGTGTACACCGAGCACATAGCTAGGCACACACTTAACCTTTTCATAAACCCTAGATGTTAACCCCTTCCCAACCAGTGTCATTAGTACAGTGATTAGTGTATATTTTTAGCACTGATCACTGTATTAATGTTACTGGTTCCCACAAAGTGTTAGAGTCAGTTAGTGTAAAAATGTCTGCCGCAATATCGCAGTCCTATAAGTCGCTGATCACCGCTATTACTAGTATAATAATTTTTTTTTAATTCCAGTATATGTACCATAGTTTGTAGATGCTATAAATTTTGAGCAAACAAATCAATGTACACTTATTGGGATTCTGTCTACCAAAAATGTAGCACAATACATTTTGGCCTAACATTATGAAGACATTTTTTATTTTTTTTTTATTGGATTTTATTGTTTTATAGCAGAAAAAAAAATATTGTTTTTTTTTCTAAAGTTGTCAGTCTTTTTTTGTTTATAGTGCAAAAAGTAAAAACTGCAGATGTGATCAAGTATGACCAAAAGAAAGCTCTATTTGTGGGGAAAAAAGGACATAAATTTAATTTGGGTACAGCATTGCATGACCACGCAATTGTCAGTTAAAGTAATGCAGTGCTGTATCGCAAAAAATGGCCTGGTCAGGCAAGGGTGTACATTTTCCAGAAGGCAAGTGGTTATTAAACAACAACAAACTTACAATGTCTCCTGTGTTTCACTAGATAATGTGCACCAAAGAAGGGGCACAACAAACATTACAGGTATCACTGTATAAGCTAAAATCAAAGTACACTAGCACAAAGTAACAGGTAAGTCAACACCCTGGTTCTAGAGAGGTTAATGTAAGCAGTCTGGAGACCCATTTGCCCCAGAGTATGTAAAAAAAGTAGTTTTTTTTCCTGAGCTCAAAGGTTAATGTGTACAAAGGAAGCATATAGTTGATCAGCTTTAGCCAGGAGTTTAGTGTAGGGAGAGTCATCCCTTTCCAGGATAATAAAATAGTTTTTTTAGTGGAGAAATACAACATTCTCAACAATAGTTTAGCATATTTAGAAAGTACCAAATCACCAAACACGCCCAGGAGTCAATTTTTTGGATACAGGATATTAGGAAGGTCGAAAGCCAATGAAGTATACAGTGTGATCCAATATCTTCCCAAAATTTGTGGACTACAGAACAAGACCAAAAACAATGTAAAAAATCACTGATACGCCCAGAGCCCCAAAAGCACTGTAGTGCGTAGGCCCATTTTATGTAACCGCAGAGGTCTTAAAAGTATCACTAAATTTAGACCAGTCTGACTCTTCAAAGTGTATATCCAATGAAGACCATTTAGTTTGAGCAATGGAGAACCTAGGGTTGGAATCTACCATCAGGGCAGAGTAAAATTCAGAAATAAGTCTTGTAGGCTGGGAACGTCTCAGCAAGTTCTAAAGAGGCAGGATCATCAGGGAGAGTTCTAGCGACCCAAACTGGACCTTTACAGCGTGGCATGGTTGATAATAGTAAAACAAATAGGACGAGGGGAGGTCAAACTCTTTCTGCAGTTGGGGGAACGTTTTAAGTTATTTAGCATTTTCATTAGTCCCACCCAAAACTGATAATACAATTTAGATGTCAGCATGGTAAATTACTCATCTGCTTCCTATGACTCTGAAAGTCTGGCTTTGGATAATCTCCACAGGTTACGCAACTTCTGTCTACTTTTTACTCTATGATCATTATAAAATGTAATGTTTTGTGCTTTGCAAACCAGGAGATGATGTATTGCATTAAGCTAAAACAATTCCATTCCCATACTTTAAGAGGAACTGTGCCTTCAAGAATCATCATGAGCAGTTGCCATAATATGTAAGTATGCATGATATACTTGCATGTTAAAGCAGACTCATTCCTTAGTCTGTCGTCCTCCAGCGATACAAAGTCTGTGGCCCCTGTCACCAATGCTGATGCATTCTCTGCCCATTCTACCAGGCCAGCATTTTTTTTCTTCAGCTGCTGCTGATGTACCCTTTGTGCATGTGCATAGGGGTTACATTGTTCCAGTACTCAGTTGAACTCTTGTCATAGATGCCAGAAGTGCACACAGCACTGCACATGTGCCACTAGCAGTGTACAATTTGAAAAATGTCTATCTGCTATTGGTGTGCAGAGTGCTGTTTTAACCAATATGTCTCATTATTTACATTACCCTATGTTGGTGCCACCTATTATTTTTATCACAGTATGTAGCATCTACCGCCTGTTAAAGAACAATGCAAAACACATTTAGAACTGCAGAGCAAGTAATAGCATAACCAGTACCCATAATCATATTTATACATTTGCAGATGAATCACAAAGTCTAGGCACCCTTGTGTTTTTTTTTAATGACAAAACACTTCAACATCACTAAGACAGAGGCAAGGATGAGTCTGTAGAGCACAATCAGCGCTCTGCAGTCCTGACATTCAGTTGTGTTGTGTTCACATCTAGCTGGGCTACATCTGTACAATTGCTGTATAAAGATGACAGGCCGCTTGTATTTAGGGAAGCTGATGGGCTTTCAATGCCTATTTTTGTTTTATAAGTCTGGGTCCTTAAATGTTTTGATGCTTTATGTTAATTCCTCAACAGTGCAATCAAATTCCTGTCATAATTAAAGCTGTCAGTTGGAAGGCAAGCCAATCGCCGAGAAAACACAGCATAACAAATGAAGTGAAATGATTCTGCATGTAGCTATACGATGCTTCGCCAGGCATGAAATTAAATAAGTAATTTGATGTTGACATCAGAAATTGAAATGATACCCACTGTTCCCTCATTCACTCAGACCAGCATAAACAAAAGTCAGGACAAATATGTATAACAAAGCCCTCGTGCCACCTATTTCTCACTGGTAGTATACATTTACATTTCTAGGCAACAAGGAATTTTATTTCTCCCTACCATTGTTTGTAAAAGCTATTCATGTGAATGAACAAGTGCATGTGATTTCAATTCCTTAGACCTATACAAATCTGTTTTATTTAGCCTATCATACATAAAAAGGTAAATTAAGTAGCGTTAAACCTATTTCTGTGGTACCTAATAATTTGAAAAGCTCAACAATGAATATGTCACAGGTTCTTTTTATTGAAATGTATGTTATACATAAAATATTTTAAAAATATTTTGACAGTAAAGTCAGGAATTGTATCCTGCATTTTCAGGATTTGTGAATAGAAACACCTTCTTCAGCTATAATTTCACTGTAACTGATGTATGGATGAAGAAAGACTGTTTGGTAAAAGCCAATTAAGCTTCTTCCTTTAAGTAATATTCAAGTATAACTAAAGGCAAAACTTTTTTATATTTTTAGAATTGGATAGAGTGGTGAGGGTTCAGTACCACTGTCTTTTATTGCTGTCTGTGCCCCTATTAGGGAGATATGCTCCCACTAATTGTGTTGGTCGCCAATGTCAAGGAAAATGAAAGTGAGGATTTAGTCAAAATGTTTTAGTTGACAGCAGTTTTAACCATCCCTACTATATTATAAACAAACAAAAAATGTTTTGGCTTGAGTTATACTTTAGTTAAGCTCACCATGTATGTTGAAATGTGACTGTACAATGTCCTTTTTGCTTACTAACAACTACTAGAGCCTGCTAAATGCATACAAAATGAAAGAATAGTCTAGTTAGATCCTTATAGGACATAGGTTTGGTGAATACAAAGTAGATTATACAGTTTTGTGAATGAATGAACTGCAAGTCCCTACAGTCTTTGCGGCTGTTGGCTTGTAGTTTTCAATGAACTACTATGGCGCTATGGAGCGTCGTGGTAGTTTATTGAATTTTTCTGTAAGTACATCTGCTTGCCTGTACATCCTGTATGGACAAGCAGATATACTGACAGGTCTGCAGGAGACCTGCATGGCACCAGCGATCTGCTGATCACTGGTGCAATGCTTTCTAGGCTCCTGCAGACAAACGTGCATTTATAATTTTTGTGCAAAAGGTGAACTTATCCTTTAAGGCAAAAACGTATAGCCTGGATTTCATGCTGGTAGCCTCTACATGGCTGAAGAGACTTTTACTGACCATGTCTGCTTGAAAAAGCAGGCTGAGAATAATTGCTAACACAGTATCTTTTTAGATAGACTCTGTAGATGTCTACATTTGCTTGATAAACCCACATCACTAAAAACTGTCAGTACATGCTGTATTACATGCTGTTCATATTCATTCACTATGGGATTCATTTTCTGTATTCCACAACAAATTTGGTTAATCCTGCTGTTCACTGCCCCTCCTTCCTCTTCTGTGTCCCCACTGCAGCCAGCGATTGTGCAGATCTTCCGTTGCCACATCTACTGGCCATGCTCCAGTTTCAGTTACCTTCTAAGCTGTTCATTTCCACCATTTTCTTATCTGTGCAGCCCTACATGACTATAAAACTCACATGTGTGAATGTATACACTCCAAATAAATAACAGCCCACTCCCTCCCTGCTCCTCCATGTCCACTAAACGGCTAAACACAATGGGGGTGGGATATTAGATGTTGATTAATGGAGGCTTTATGGTATGCCATTATAGTAATAAGCATAATGATTCAAATCCCACTGTTTTCAGCTCTCCCTTGCTCGTATTGCTGAAACTAGCAGTTTTTATGGTAAACATCAATCTTTATAGCTTAGTGAATTAAACCTTAAAGTGGAACTTTAGGCACCTTAATGGAAGTGGGCGAACAGGCAGGAATTTTAAGGTAGAAGAGACATGCGTTGTCTCTTCTGCATTAAAGGTACTTACTCGCCTGTCCACCCCTGTACAGTAAGCTGTGCAAGGGTAGCTCATTTCACAGATTCAGGCGATGCTGTAGCTGATGAAACCCCCATGCATACGCGGGAGTCATGTCATCTCTAGCCGGACAATGTCAGTGTCAGTGGCAGGAAGGTGCATCACTGGATTCTAGGTGAGTATAGTTGCACTTTAAGATATGTTTGAGCTAAATGTATGTCCTAAACTCTAAAGCTGTTTGGACATGAAGTATGTATACGTACCTTGGTCCCTTGTAACTATCCTGTCCAACCTCTAGCCTTTCTGTCTTTATGTATAATGCTGGTGACAGAGTAGTAATATCTTAAAATTAGATAAGTATGCAGAGTAGGGGTTCATCAGGTGCTTGAAGAGCAGGCGCTTGACTGTGTTGTCATCATGTCTGCTGAATGAGGAGGAGCATTGTTTACAGGCTTTTACTCTTCTGATGTTTGTGAGCACCTTTTTAATCCAATAAAGTGTTTTTTTTAAAATGGTATCACAACATGTAGTCTATCTGTTCCTTCCTACGTTTGTGGCAATATTTGTATGCTGAGACTACTGTGGATTCCTATGAGATAACTGCTAAAGCAGGAAGCTATACCCAGTGGAATTGTCATAGTCACAAAGCACTGAGGACCTCATGCAGTGGAGGTCGTATCCATCTGGTAAGGAGATGATGTTAATTATGGTAGAGCACTGAAGTGGACACAGTCTGTTGAATGCAGTGGCATGATAAAATTTTTTTTTAGCTGCCCATCAAAGTGAACCTTCACTAAAGTGAATTGCTGCAGGTAGTCATACATTTAGTGGTGGTATTACTGTCTCCACTAAATGAGATTGCTTTCTACTCAGGACCACGCCCCCCTCCCTCCATTGGTGACTGAAAAGATGATGATCACCTGCATCCTGGTCACCAGTGAAGGATCCCCATCCTCATTCAGCTGCTACATGGGGGACTCCCTTGCCAGCAGCTGAAGTAAACAAATATGCTGAGGATGCTGGCTGATGTCATTGAAAAATGGTCATGACATTGTAATTTTATTTTGTGAATTTCTAACCAGGAATACTATGTACCACTTAATCATTCACATAGTGGGGAGAGCGGGATATCTAGATTTTTCCTTATCACCCAGATTGCAAGAATTTCCCCCCACACTCCCACATAACACCAGGTCAGAGGTGGAGGCCCTTTTCCCCATCAATGTGGGTACAAGGTGCTTTCAAAAATGTAATTTTTTCTTGTGTATATCTCACAGATGCACCATTTCACATGCAAGTTTAGAGCATCTCCCAAGTAAGGTATCCAAATAAGTTTTCATTTTTAATGTTCCAGTTCAAACCTAGCTTAAATGGCATTTTATAATTTTGTGGGTTTTTTGTTTGTTTTTTTCATTGGTATGTCCCTCAGGGAGGTGCTGAGCTCTCTATGATCTTAGTTTGACAATTCCCTGTCTATTAGCCTTGAAAATTGAGATAATTGCCTTTCAATATTCACCTTCCATTAATTTTAATGGGGTTTGCACTAACATTTGCAATTTGTTGATTTTTCATCATATTTACCAATTATGCCTATGAACTGAACTTAAGCACATTTAACCATCACTAATGCAGAGTACGAGACAGTAGTAAATGTCAACTAAACTATGGTTTCATGGATCCAACCTGAGCCCAAAATTGTGCATTTTATTCATTTCATTGGGAGAGGGGTTTTCTGGACCTTCTTGACACACATGGCAGCTTTTGCCACGAAAATATCAAAAATGTTCGAATGATATGCTTAACCAGCTAAGTCTTGCACCACAGGGGTGAAAATAATGGTATACAATTACCCATACTGGCCAAACATGAATCCTCTTTCTAGAGCTTAGGGCAGGCTAAATATTTTGCTGGTGGTTCCCAATGCAGTCTTCTGTGAACATAGATGATATTTATCAGCCATTCTATCTGGACAATGTCAACTGCAGTCAATGCAGTGACTCTCTCTACTCATAGTATTACACTCAGTGTTGAAGTGTAGTTTAGTTTTGTTATATGTGTATTGACATTGAAATGTATGCATTATGTTCTCACTATCAAATGTATTCAGAAAGGCAAAATGACCTATAGTATGCAAGCAGATTTAATCAGATACTTTATTTTGTGGATTCATTTTAAGTAACGAACAACCCTTTGGTTGCTTCTAGTTAAGGTACTTTGGCTTGTTTCACTGATTTCTATAGGCTTTTGCTGTATACACATAGACAACAGTTGGTAGGAATGGATCATTCAACAGTGGATTTTCCCTCAGGCCACATAACCAATTTTATTCACAAAGATTTCAAAAATGTAAACACAGCAACAGAAATCAGATTTTAATTTGAGGGATTCATGGCTGTGTTGTTGCTTGGAATGCACTTTAGTGCAGTATTTTGTATGCTCACAAAGTACGCTGTACTGTTAAAACAAATGTTGTTTTCTGTGGTCATGTCACATAGAACCTAATATCAGTATCTTGGATAAATAAATGACAATAGAGCACTCTGTACGTTGTTTACTAATGTTCCTCTAATTGACTAATGTCTAGTTTCTAACTCTATATTTCAGCATAAAGAAAACCTGTCTCAAATTGGTGTAGTTTAAATTGAACATATATCTCAATCTCCAGTGTGAAATGGAAAAAATATCCGCCTTTAACAATTCCACCTACTATAAATTCATATCTCATTGGTCTCTTTGGTTACAAAATCTGAACTGCACCATAAAATTCTGATAGCCCAAACACAATCTAATTCTTGCACCAATTCTAGACTGGTATACCTCTCTTGACCCTGTTGTTTACACCCCCTCCCTCTTCCTGCTTTCCCGACACCCCTACGTCCTCCCTGTTTATTATCCCCTCAACATCCTTTACCCTCCACCAAGGTTCAATATGAAACATAATTATACCTCTATTGTTTGATGATTTATAAACCATACTTGATCCCAGCCAAATGGTGGGGTAACTGTTTTGTATCATAATGTATTGACATGCTTAACTATGAACCTACTACCAATACCCTGATGTTCCCTTAAAGAAAAAATTCAATGAATAAATATTGAAATTAAATTGAGCATATAATAAAACAATTCAGCAGAGGTTGCCTGCATTGCAAACCTCACATTAAAATTATCAGAATATGCATCAGTGTTGGCTGCTGACTCTTCCTGTGAAAGTCAAGAATTTCCCCCACTACATTTAGAGCTTTCAGTTGCTGAATGAGGCTACTTACCACATTAAATGACTCATAGCAACCCCAGAAGGTGGTGGGTACAAGCTCACCATTAATGCGAGAGGTTGAGATTTGTATATAACTTTAGGCATCTAAATCTTCGGATTTGTTAATGTGTGGTTTTATTGAAGGTAACCTCTGTTTATGTATTTTTTCCTTGCAAGAATTGCCCAAGTTTATGATACAGTATGTTTACCTATATCATTCACTGTTAAACAATTCACTAAAGGCAACATCATGAATATAGTAAAACAAAAAGGCATGTATTTCATTATATTAAAGACTGTCTCTTTTGATTATAAATTTGTCATAGAAAAATATTGTGATCTTGTTGTAGATGATGAAGTAGCTCAAAGTTTGGTAATTTTAGAGTCTGCGGCTGCCTGATGTTTTAGTTCCCTGGCTGTGCCTACACGTTCTTCACATCTCAGACTACTAATTATGTTTACAACATGCCTCATTTTCCTCTGACCCTAGGGAATCAATTGGCAAGCAGGTCACACACTGAAAAAGTCATCCAAGCCCTGTAGGATTTGCCTGTTTGAAGTTAGTCTGTTCTTTTCTCCCTCTTGCCACTTTGTGGCCACAATACATAGCAACTTGGGATCAGGGCAGTGAATGTCAGCAAGTCAGGGAGGCAGTTTGATGAGTGTCTGCTTAGTCTCAGTGCAGGGCGAAATGCCATCATTACCCAGCTGCCTGTCAAATAAATTGGCAATTACAGCCACAGCAGAAGCCTGGAATTCAGTACATAACACGTTGCCATCCCCAAACCGCTAAGAGATTTAAAGAAGGAGGGGAAGTGAGGGAAGGGGAATTAAGCAACGTTTTCCTTGTTCCAGTAGCGACTGACAAGGACCAACATGTTGGTGCTGTGATATGGTGATGAAATAATATGGAAAGTGCTGGTAATGAGCTGTGCAGATTGGAACATGTTAAAAACACAACACTAATTTTCCACTTTATTTTTCTGTTCTGTTTTTTTATTGCAGAGCTCAGCTGCCTCCAGCCTGGGAACTGGCTACTTTGTAAGTGCAACTTTTAGCAGCATACTAAGAGTGACTGATGATATTGCCTTTATATTATGCCAGAACAGTTCAAAATAATCAGGATGTGTAGGGTGAAAATGTCATGTTCTTCCTTGTGATAGATAGTAACCGACTTGCTCATATATTGCTGTATATGCTGTGTTGAAAATGTGGCATTCCTAAAGTATTAGGATAACAAATGTGAAAGCAATGTTTTTTCATGTCTCATTGAAGTGTTTTATTGTGCTACAAGTCTTGTTCCACGTACAGTTGTGTCCAAAATTATTCAACCCCCAATGCTGTAAAGGGGTTTAGGGACTATAGTGTACATTTGGAATTGTATTCAGAATCAAATCCTACAAGGACGTTGTAACTACCCAAATGCAACTAAAATGACATCAATTGTTTATGTAATACAGTAGTAAATGGTTCTTATGTGGTTTCTTCATTGCCACAATTATTCAACCCCTTAAAGACTACCACTCTGAAGAACAGAGGTTCATACAGGTGCTTTCCATCAGGTATTGAAAACACCTGTGGATGTCACCGAGCAGCAATCAAGCATAATAAGCACCAATTAGGCAGCTTTAAAATGACTGTGATACTCAGCTCCTTCTAGACATTTACTGGTGTGGTTACAAACATGGTGAAGGCAAGAGAATGGTCCAGGAAGACAAGAGAAGAGGTGATTTCTCTTCACAGGAAGGGCAATGGCTATAAGAAGATTGCAAAGATGTTAAACATACCAAGAGACACCTTAGGAAGCATCATTCGCAAATTCAAGGCAAAGGGCACTGTTGAAACGCTACCTGGTCGTGGCAGAAAGAAGATGCTGACTTCGACTGCTGTGCGCTACCTGAAGCGTAGAGTGGAGAGAAGTCCCCGTGTGACTGCTGAGGAACTGAGAAAAGATTTGTCAGATGTGGGTACAGAAGTTTCAGCCCAGACAATAAGACGCACACTGCGTAATGAAGGCCTCCGTGCCAGAACTCCCAGGCGTACCCCCTTGCTGTCTCCAAAGAATAAGAAGAGTCGACTGCAGTATGCCAAAAGCCATGTGGACAAACCACAAAAGTTGTGGGATAGTGTTCTGTGGACTGATGAAACAAAATTAGAACTGTTTGGGCCCATGGATCAACGCTATGTTTGGAGGAGGAAGAACAAGGCCTATGATGAAAAGAACACCTTGCCTACTGTGAAGCATGGTGGAGGGTCAATCATGCTTTGGGGCTGTTTTGCTTCTGCAGGTACAGGGAAGCTTCAGCGTGTGCAAGGTACCATGAATTCTCTTCAGTACCAGGAGATATTGGATGGAAACGTGATGCAGTCCGTCACACACCTGAGGCTTGGGAGACGTTGGACCTTTCAACAGGACAATGATCCCAAGCATACCTCCAAGTCCACTAGAGCATGGTTGCAGAGGAAAGGCTGGAACATTTTGGAGTGGCCATCGCAGTCACCAGACTTAAATCCGATTGAGAACCTCTGGTGGGACTTAAAGAAAGCAGTTGCAGTGCGCAAGCCTAAGAATGTGACTGAACTGGAGGCCTTTGCCCATGAAGAATGGGCGAAGATACCCGTAGATCGCTGCAAGACACTTGTGTCAAGCTATGCTTCACGTTTAAAAGCTGTTATAACTGTAAAAGGATGCTGTACTAAGTACTAAGATTGAATGTCACTTGGGGGTTGAATAAAACTGATAATGCTGTGAGCACAGAAAAGACATTTGTGGTTATTTCATTATAACTGTTATGTTATATTTGTCTGACCTACAAGTGCCTCTTTAATGTAAATGTAAGCAAGATGACTGAATGATCAAAAGCAATGTCAAACTGGCCAAAACACTCAATTTCAGTGGGGGTTGAATAATTTTGGACACAACTGTAAGTAACCTTTCATCTCACTGAACTTTTTTCATCTTAAGTCTGAAAGTTTCAGTGTCTATCTACACCATAATATTCTCAAAAGGTAAATGTTCCAACATACGGATTTAAACATGGTATAAGACACTAATAAATAAAAAAAATGTATACTTTAAATGTACACTTAATATATTATTTAAATGTAATGATACATACATACATCATCTGGTTGTAGCTCTATAAGGGGATATATGTGTTATTTTTCTTAATATGTTTGTCCTTTTTATGCTTCAACTCCTAAACTATTAATATACTAATTTAGATGAAGAAAATTGTTGTTGCTCACACATGCAACTAATGTGTGCTGTAAACTAGAGTTAGAAGGCACTAATTTTTTAAGCACCAGTATTTAGTAATGCCTTTAAGAGCCCTTTCCAAGACAGTTTGGTTTGGAAAGCATGACTTTGGTGAGGATGTATGTTTGCTATTGTTAAGAACTAATTGACAGCTTAAGACTAGCTGTGTGTTTGGGAACACAAATTAAAGTATCCATTTATCTTAAAAAATGCAATGTGAATGTCTCAGCATTTGCATAGCCACCGGAAATAATCCCTGTAATGTGTCCAATATGTTTATTTCATATGATCATCATCTTCATTTAGAGGCCATAATGCTGTATTTTCCTTATTTCATTATATTATGGCTTTATGTCCACTAGATAAAGCTATATTAGACACATTATGAGGATTATTCAGATTGGCTGTGCTAATGCTGAGCATTGTGTTTTCACAAATAGACCTCTTTATGTCAGACACACCTGGGTTGCCTTGCTAACAATAACTTCAGTACCTGACACTCCTACAATGTCCTTATTGCTGGGTAAGGTTTTATAGTAATGCTCACTGCCTCCAGTGCTGTTCATGTTATTACCAGCACTGCAGTATGTCCTCAACCTACAAAGTCTGGCCTAGGTCAGTTTTTCATTTTAGTATAGGCATTTATGTAGCACTGAAAATTTAAAGAGCACTTTACTTACTTGTAATTCACATCAGTGCCTGTCCTTAAGAAGCTTACAATCTATGGTCCCTATCTCTCCAAACCCTGGTCCTCCAGCATCTCAACCCCGTACCAGGCACCCTCCATCCTCCACGAATAGCCGGACTTCACTCAATTTAATCTCAATCCCCCTGCTCCTAAAAACCACCCTCCCTTTTTCATGTGCGCTCTGGAATACCTGCTCTGTCTGTAATAAGCTCACCTCTGTCCATGACATTTTTGTCTCCCATGCCCTTAACCTACTAGCAATTACAGAAACCTGTCTTCAAGCATCAGATTCTGCTTCTCCGCCAGCACTTTCCTATGGAGGCCTTCTCTGGACTCACTCATCCAGACCCAGTGGTCAGAAAGGAGGTGGAGTTGGTTTGCTTCTATCCCCACTGAGCACCTTTCAAGTCCTCCCTAACCCTCCCTGTCTATCCTTTTCTTCTTTCGAGACTCATTGCATTCGGCTGTTTTCTCCCATTTCTCTGAGGATTGCAGTGATCTACCAGCTTCCTGGACCGGTGTCACACCTTTTTTCTCTGCTTGGCTACCCTACTTTCTCTCCTCTGAAATACCCACTATCATTCTGGGAGATTTTAACATCCCCAGTAATGTGAACAACCCAGCTACAACCGAACTCTTCAACCTATCCTCATCTTTTGCCTTAACACAATGGACAGTCCTCGGTCCACAGTCCACCACTCACTCTGATGAGAATACATTAGACCTTGTTTTCTCCCATCTTTGCACTCCTTACAACCTCACAAACACCCACTTTCCTCTCTCTGATCACAATCTTATCACCTTCACAGTGTCCTCGTCTTCAAACACTTATCCCCCAAGCAGCAGACAATTACCCGCAGAAACCTTCACAACTTAAACCCTTCTCTTTTCCATTCTGCAACTGACCGCCTCTATGACAGAATCTCTCCTCTGTCCTGCCCTGACCTGGCCACTTCTGTCTACAACAGTTCACTTTTATCCACACTAGACTCACTTGCTCCTCTAACTACACAAAGTTTCTGACCATTACAACCGTGTCAGACAGATGACACCAGTAATCTTAAGAGATATAGTCATGCACTGAAGCGATTGTGGCGTAAAACCAAAATCTCAGCAAGCATTCACCCTATATAAATCTGCTTTCTTAACATACAATTCCTCCTTCCATGCTGCCAAACAAGCCTACTTTATCACTCTTATTAATACCTTGTAATCCAGTCCTCGTTGTCTTTTCTCAACTTTTAACTCTCTACTTTCTCCACCTCCACCCAGTAACTCACTGCTTACGAGATTTCAAATCACTTCAAAAACAAGATAGATGCAATTTGTAGGGGCATCTCCACTACACAGACATCTATCTCACTTAGCATACCTTATACTAAACCTCCCTCAACATTTTCCTTTTTTGACCTTGCTACTACTGAAGAGGAAAAAAGTTTTCTCAGAAGCCTGTCTCACCATGTGCCCCCTGCATCCTGTCCCCTCTCAACTACTACGGTCACCCTCTTCTTCTGTCCTATGCTCTCTCACTCACATCTTCAATCTCTCCCTCCCTAATGGTGCCTTCCCCACCCCTCTAAAGCATGCACAGATCACTCCCATACTTAAAAAGCCCTCGCTGGACCGCACCAACCTGAACAACATAAGACCCATCTCCTTGCTACTAACAACAACCTTCTTGACCCTTTACAGTCTGGCTTTCGCTTACTACACTCCACTGAAACTGCCCTAATAAAACTCACTAATGATTTACTAACTCTGTCTCCTCCTCTCCACTTCCTCTTTCTGTAGGGGTCCCTCAAGGTTCTGTCATTAAACCTCTTCTCTTCTCCATCTACACCTCCTCTCTTGGTCACTTGATAAACTCCCATGGCTTTAAGTACCATCTCTATGCTGATGACACACAAATCTATCTTTCTACTCCTCACCTCGCCCCTTCAGTCTCCTCTCGCATTACTAACCTACTAAGAGACATATCAGCATGGATGTCACTCCACTTCCTCAAACTAAATATTTCCAAAACGGAGCTCATACTATTCCCTTTAGCCCATGCCCCCTCCCCTGAGTTCTCCATCAAGATCAATTATACAACCATCAGTCCCTCCCCTCATGCCAGGGTACTAGGTGTACTCCTAGACTCCCATCTGTCCTTTCAGACCCAAATCCAATCATTGTCCAAATCTTGTAGACTTCACTTCCACAACATCTCCAATATATGCCCGTTCTTAACCTCTAAAACCACTAAGCAACTTATTCACTCCCTTGTTATCTCTCGCCTTGGCTATTGTAACTCCCTCCTCATTGGCCTACCTAATCACAGGCAATCCCCTCTTCAGTCTATCATAATGCTGCTGCCAGTCTCATCCACCTTACTAACCGTTCCATATCTTCCATCCCTCTCTGCCAATCCCTCCAGTGGCTTCCCATTGCCAAACAAATAAAATTCAAAACATTAACAATAACATATAAAGCATTTTGTAACTCTGTCTCAAATTACATCACCAATCTTGCCTCCAAACATCACCCAAACCATCCTCTCCGCTCCTCCCATGACCTCCTGCTCTCTAGCTCCCTTGTCTCCTCCTCCCCTGCTCATCTCCAGGACTTCTCCAGAGCCTCCCCATGCTCTGAAACGCTCTACCCCAATTTATCCGACTATCCCCTACTCTGCCCACTTTTAGGCGATCTCTGAAAACCTACAGTATCTCTTCAGGAAAGCCTGTCCTGCCTTCAGCTAATAACGGAATCTTCTATTCCTTTTGTACCACCAGCCCCTCCATCTTAGATTGTAAACTCCAAGGAGCAGGGCCCTCCTAACCCTCTTGTATTGAACTGTATCATTGCTTTATTGTCTCCCTTTATATTGTAAAGCATTGAGCAAACTGTTGGTGCTATATAAATCCTGCATAGTCATATAATAATAATCTCACATGCATACATACATATACATAATAGGGCCATTTAACCTACCACCATGTCCTTGGAGTGTGAAAGGAAACCAGTGCACCCAAAGGAAACCCACACATGTGCAAGGAGAAGCTCCATGCAGATAGTGTTGTTTAACCAAGGACTCCAGTGCTGCAAGCAGAAGCAGAAGTAGTAATCACTAAGCTACTGTGTGACCCCCAACCTGATGACAAGATCGTCCCCCTCTTTTAGCGGGGAAAAGATGACAAGATCTTTTTCCCTCTTAGCATGTTGACACAGTATTGGATAAGCAATGCTGGAGGCTGTAAACAGTGAACCGGACATTCAGTATAATGAGAACATTAAGGAGGCAGAGAGTACTGGCAATTCCTAGCAATTCCTAAAAAGTACTGGTTATTCCTAGCAAGGCAAGGCCATTGTTGGTCCGATGCTTGCTTGTATAACTCACTTATCCTTTAAGTTGTAAGCAGAGGCTCTACTATAGCATAGTGAGACACACTATTTTGGACACAAGGAGATGAAACAAACCCTACAACTTTTGTATTTCCAAACTCAGGTGAAGGATTGTGAGTATAAAACTATGATGACAAGACATATTTTAAGACTATCCATTAATGATGACTAAAATAAATGTGTCACTTCTGAATAAAAACAATGAACTAACCCTGACTGATCACATGATTTAGTGGGACTGATGGGCACCAGTGACAGCAGTGGCAGGGAACCTCACTAATTACCAGTCTATTCAGCTGGCAAGCATGGAGAGCTCAACACTTTGGGTTTGGATTAAAAAAAACTCAGATTTTTCAGTAATGCAGCATAAAGTGAAATTATGATATATTATATAGTAAGCACCTGCAAAAATACAGATTTTAGCTCAATGAAGGCAGATCTTGGAAATGTTACTGGTGGTATAATAACCCAAGTTAATCTGCATTGGAAATGTATGTATTTAAATGGTAATGCATATGCTTGACCATTTTCTAAAATAATCACTAAATTCCATCTCATCTATAGCATTCTCATATGGTTGCCTCAAGAATAATTCATACCAACTTCACCAACAGTTGTGACTTCATGCTTAGTGTAAATATATACTTTGCTGCAGAATAAATTATTGCATCAATATTCTATCTTTTTGATAACTGTGTGTTTTCACAGAGGAAGCCATTATACCGTTTATATTACATTTGTATCAGATATTAATTATCTCTTATTTCATGATGAGCATAACATGCAATTACATGAATCTTTAAACCAACATTATGTTCACAAAATTCAAAGTAGCGAAACAGAGCAGGCTGTGTGTGTATGCAAGAGTAATCAGTGTCATTTTCATACATTCCTATTTCAGAAGCTTGGTGAACATAAGAAATACCATCTGTTACTCTTTTCCATGATACTGAATTGAGGTTGGTAACTTGGAAAAAGTCCCAACTCCTGGAGAGTCTCAATATTTTCACCACTTCTAAACATTATAAATATGTTCTATTTTCAAGCCGAGCACTTATTAAGGAACTAAAACATTAAAAAAAGCCCCAAAGGGTAGTTAAAGCCAGGACACGGAGACAGTCAAATAATATTATGGTCATGCCCTGTCTGGTACATAATCTATTTTTTTCATTTGTTGATTATCTGGTATGGTAGATGCAAGGGTGAGAATAAGGGCAGAATAATGGCCTCATAGCATGCAAAAAAGCAGTTTGTATTGACCAAACAGATTTCACTCCTAACCTGGATTTCCTCTCAGACCTTAGCAAACGTATCTATGAGTCAACTATAGCAACATATGTCTAAATGGAGCTTCTTAGATAAAGAGCTGGAGTATACTAAGAAGGGTTGTAGGGGGCATTAGGAAGAAAACCTACAACCTACTTTAGTACAACTAAAGACTTCTGTATGACCGTCTAAACCAGTATCAAATCCAGTTACATACTGATGTACAAACTTCATAAAGTGAACAAGAAACTTAATTTACCTTTCCCAAAGTGAGCCAAACCCCCGTTTATTTGTGCCTTGCACGCCCCAACCCCCCTGGAAGGAGCAAATCAACTGTCAATCCTTGAAGCATTGGGAATGACTTGGTGGGCTGATTGGCAAGCTGCAGGCTTGTGAATCAACAGTGACATCAGTGACTGATAGCAAATCCACTGAAACATTTTTGCATCCAACTGTGACAAAAGCAGGTAAAACCAACAGGAGAGTGGCAACTCTACTCTGCATTCAAGAGCAGTGCAGCATCTTTGGTACACTACCACAGGAAGCTGCATTATGTAGATTTCAGTTGCAGGACCAAAAGGTATTTGTGGGACTTTGCAGGAGGGCTAAGGCAAAACGTAAGTGCTGCAACATATATATATATATATTTTTATTTACAGGAGGTCATAATTCTGCTTTAAGACACGTGAATCTTTGCTGC
Organism: Staurois parvus; assembly: GCF_062004578.1. Lineage (NCBI taxonomy): Eukaryota > Metazoa > Chordata > Amphibia > Anura > Ranidae > Staurois > Staurois parvus. Next base: position 9,782,643 of record NW_028317854.1, on the reverse strand, counting down.
TTATTTCAAATATAAGCAATCTATATATCAGTATCATAATCTGTAACCATCACTTAGTAACAAAGTTATATAATTTAATTCAAATAAAATCAGTTACATAGGTTGTATGTTATATTGAATGAAAATAGATTTGTATAATCATGTCCATATTTTCTTTTCTCACCTTCTAGAATTCGCTATATTTTTTTTCTCTCTATTAAAACATTGATTTTATTATTATAGTTTTTTTTGTAATTCTGAAAAAGTACTTAAACAAAAAACAGTTTTGAAAATGATATAGTGAAACAATTACAGCACATATATGATATTAAACACCTGACAAGCACAAAATATAATCTAACTCAAGCAACACTTTATTTTGAAAAAGTAAGACTCCTTGTTACCCATGTTCTGTCTGGGGACACCCTGGAGTCTCTTCAGTGAACCCTCCCTATATTAAACTGCTCCTCTGATGGAGAAATGTGTTACCAGTGGGTACAATGTTACTAAGGCTCAGTTTTTAAAAAAGGCTAAGAATGTGGTGAAGCCCCTGTGTAAGCGAACACTTTGAATGTTTCCTTTTGGAAGAAAGGTTGCTCCCAGTAAAATGTATTTATTTCCCCTTGTGAGCTGATGTGGTCACCGTCTCAGCATTTAAAGCAGTTCTTCAGTCCCCTGTGTTTAAAGTAAAAGCCAGCAGCTACAGAAACTGTAGCTGCTGACTTTCAAAAAACAGCCACTCACCTGTTCCAGGATCCAGTGCTGCACTCACCCCAGCCAGTTTCTTCAACGCTTTTTGGTCCCTGGCGTCGGCATCTTAGCTATGGGCACCTGAGTGTGACTGCTTTTGGCTTCACAACTGGCTGCCCACTGTGCCAGTGCAAGCCATGCTGCATCTTGTGAATGGTCCCGTGGTTTGAGACCTGGGACATGTCCCAAGAGGCTGTGGGGAGTGGAAGGGGGAAGCAAATTCTGTTATGATCTCCTAGGTGGTCAGAGCAGATACCTGGCAAAATCAGGTACCCGCTCCCCACCCAAAAAAAAAAAAGTGCCATTTATGATAGAGGAGTGGGGATGAGGAGGTTCTGCTTTACAAACTGGAACAAGTAGGATTGTGGAAGAACACTGTGATCTATGCCGTGATGGTTAGGATAAGAAAACTATTCCTTAGCTAAATGACCCATATGCTATAAAAGGGGAAATAGAAAATTGCAATTTCTGAAGTGCCAGCAAGAGGAAACTATGAGGGCACTGGCATGGAGTGTTGCCACACACATCTCTCTCTATTTTTACTGACATCTCAGGACTGTATGAAAACTATTGGTTAGTTAATTTTACTGCCAGAGGGACATTTTAATCCTTTTTATGTATGTTCAGTCTTGGGATATTTCCTTTTTTTTTTTTTTACTTTAAACACACTGACTGAGGCTCTGAAAGCAAATTCAATGCAGTTTGGATACTTTGGATTCGTTAATAGTTTACTATTAGAAAAATTACTGTAAAATTAATTTTTCATTCAGCTCCTCATGCTATTATACCTCACTAGGAAATATTCATTAATGTCACCATTTTTAGTCATCATGGAGATCTTCTATGATAGAAACTAAACTATGTAAGTTCATATTTGTCGCATGTTCTCTTCAATCCCATGATCTAGTGATTTGACTTCTCCCAGGCCCTAGGTAGTACACGTTTTTGTTAACCAACAAATGAAGGCCCTGATCTCACTTACCCTTTTAGGCAGTGGGTGGGTATAAACATGATAAAAATAATTAAATGGACCCACTTTTTAGACCTTATTTATAAGTTAATCTAGATAAAATAAGTAACTCAATTGTTCAGAGCACAATTGGTTCAATAGCCATTTTTAACAACCACTTGTAGAGAGAGTTTAAAGTCTGCTTCTGCTTGTCAGGCTAAGATATTTACTAGTATAGTCAGTCTGTCCAAAGAAAATAAAAACAATGGTAGCATAATTTATATATTGTTTAAAATAATTAAGCATAGCGTGGGCATAGTTTTACTTTAAGATGTCTAGATGTCTACGATGTCTTGAAACATATCTTCTTGGTAAATATCAACCATGTGGACATTTTGGACTGTACATTGGAAAAATTATTCTGAAAATTGCTTTACTTATTTAGGCAGGCCCAGAGCCTTATTAACTTACACAAAATAAATATACACCAGATGTCTTCTGTGGCATAGACAATGAGAGAATTCTTTTATAACAATTTACTTTGACATGTGTTACTAATAAATATGATTATTGCATTATCCCACAATATGGCAAAACACTGATTATACATCCTTGTTTATGCTATTACCCATAGACTTTGAGATCACTTAGTGTGGGAAGAAACTATTTATGGCTTGTACTTATAATCTAAGCTCATTTACTAAGAACAGAGGAGAAAGAAACTGAATAATGTTGAATATTATTATATTCCTCAAGGGTACATGAATGTTAAGCTCTTGACAAGTATAATTTAAAGCATTTAATCAAATTTGTGTAATTCAATGCATTTGGTAGAAAGCAGCAAATTCACATACTGGTCTGCAGTGCTTTTTGGTTTGAGAAATCTTTTTAGTGCTTGTATTATTTGTATGTTATTCTTACCAGATCATTGTAAAAATGGTATGTCGATTTTTTTTTTCTTTTGTTTTTCTTAGGTTTCTTTTCATATTAGGATAATATACATGACGATGAAAACAAATAATGTCTATGACATCATAGAAGTCTCTACGTAAAGACATTTATTATTAACATTTAAACCCCAGTTATTCCACACTCCCAAAGACACATGTATCAAACAAAAATATAAATAAAAATGTTAACTGAGCTACACAGAATTCAGGACTTAAAGTGATTGTAAAGCTGATCTTTTAAAATAACAACCATGTCATACTTACCTGCTCTGTGCAATGGTTTTACACAAGGCAGCCTGGAATCTCATCTTCTGGGGTCTCCCGCCAGTGCTGCCTGCTCCTCCTCTTCTTTGTCTGCCCCCATGGCAATCTGCTCGCTATGGGGACAGGCATGCAGGCTTAATCCTGAGCAAGGCTGTGTGTATTCATAGACACAAATAGCTGGGCCCTGCCTCCTGCTCCCTCCTCATAGGCTTTGACTGACAGCAGCGGAGCCAATGGCTCATCCTACTGCCAAATCTCCTATGAGAAAAGAGAGCAGAGAAGAGCTGGCTGCTGCAGACGGGCACAGTATTGGATCAAGGTTGGGCTCAGGTAAGTGTTTAAGGGGGAGTAACATTTGAAAGATTTTGTTTCCCTTAATGTAGAGAATGCACTAAGATAAAAAAAAATGTTTTACCTTTATAACCATTTTGAAGCCTAAGTTTAGCTTGGCCAGAAATCAAACAAATGCATATTCCAGTGCCTTGTAAATATAAAAAAGCAACTTTGCTGACTCACCCCTCTTGTTCTTGGGAGCTGCTCCTTCAGCCCACTTCATGTTCACCAAGGGCATCAATATTTCATCCCCTACATCATTACATGGTGCCTATTCTTGCAGTATTAGGAACCTGTCTACCCCTGGAGTAAGAAGAAGGTGAAGGGGATCTGTGACACCACCAGACCAGACTAAAAAACACCTAGATTAAAGGTAAGTATATATTTTTTTCCAAGTATATAAACAAAGTTTGGTGCTCACACTCTGCAAATATAATCTTAGTATCACCAAACAATCTCATATTATATCCCTGTCTATATTCACACAAATTGCACAAAGTGAAAGAAATATTAAAAGTCCCACACCACTATGTGAGTATTTAAAGTGCCATATATAGTGGTCTTATTCCTCATATAGTGTTATTCCTCTTCCTTCTGCTAATTACATCATTGCTCCACCAAGTGTAACACACCAATGCATTCACCACAGATCTATGACCACTTATTGAAAAGGAAGGGCATAAGCCCTATTAGCCAAGGATCCTGGCACAATTCCCTAATGAATTGACAGCTAGTTTCTTCCCTTTCTGTGGACCTCTTCTTCAGGGTAACATACAGCTTTCCCTCATAAAATGAACAATGTGCATCAAAAAACAAATAATTTCATAGTGTATTTACTAAAAGGGTAAAAGCACTTAATAATGTGTACAAGAAATACACTCACATTCACTAGTGTCCAATACCTCAGCACCAATACACTCAACCTCTAGTAGTTGCCGCCTCTCTGCTCTCTAGAACCAGCATGCTTTCCACTTTTCAGAATCGGAACTGATGTCACCACGTAGGCCAAATATGGTGGACGTGTTATTGCCACTACATGTTTCACCATCACGGCATCCTCAGGAAGCTCCTGAGGAAGCTGCGAGGACACCGTGATGGCAATAACATATCCACCATATCCAGTCTACGTGTTGACATAATTTCCGGTTCCAGCAATTGGAATGCACGCCAGCTCCAGAGAGTGAAGTGGTGCTGACTAATAGAGGCTGAGTGTATTGGTGCTGAAGTATTGGGCACCAGCGAATGTGAGTGTATTTCTTGTACACATTATTGAGTGATTTTACCCATTAAATACTTCACTATGAAGTGATTTGTTTTCTGGTTCACATTGTTGATTTTCTGAGGGAGAACTGTATGCCACTCTAAGGAAGAGGTCACAGAAAGGGAAGATACCAGCTAAGTAGAATTACACTTAAAAGGGCAGAAGCACATTGTTATTATTGCAATACTCCTTATCACAAGTTTTTTATGTTTTAGAGGGTTTTTTTTTTTATTTTGCAGGGGTTTTTCCAGTATGGGGGACACATGGCAAATCTAGATTTCAAAGTGAACCCATAATCAAAAGTAAACAGTTAAATATTTTACAGAGAATATGTAGAAAAGTTAATAGTGGCTAAATAGTATTCTAAAAACTCTACCTTTCTTCCTAAATTGTTCCTGAAAAATAGCATATTGACGTGTGATTGTGCCTAGGCACTGCTATTCATGTAGACCTCCTCCACTCTTCCTACCACTCCAGCCCCCTCAGTTATTTCCTCCTGTACCACTATCCCCTCCCTCCTAGATTGTAAGCTCCAAGGAGCAGGGTTATCGAACCCCTCGTGTATCACATTGTATTGTTATTGTACTGTTGCATGTTCTGTCTCCCATTGTAATGTACAGCGCTGAGCGAACTGTTGGCGCTTTATAAATACTGTATAATAATAATAATAATAATAATGGACACATAGTAGTATATCTGTAATGTGACATCATCTAAGACATATGCCTCTATACCAGGGGTGGGCAAACTTTTTGACTTGAGGGCCGCAATGGGTTCATATATTGGACCCGGGGGCCGGACCAAGAGTAGATGAATGATGTGTATGTGTCATCCATAGTAAGTATAGTAATATTCCCCCATAGTAAGCATAGTAATTAATCCCCCATAGTAATTAATCCCCCATATAGTAATTCATCCCCCATATAGTAATTCATCCCCCATATAGTAATTCATCCCCCATAGTAATTCATCCCCCATATAGTAATTCGTCCCCCATATAGTAATTCGTCCCCCATATAGTAATTCGTCCCCCATAGTAATTCATCCCCCCTATAGTAATTCATCCCCCATAGTAATTCATCCCCCATATAGTAATTCATCCCCCATAGTAATTCATCCCCCACATAGTAATTCATCCCCCACATAGTAATTCATCCCCCATATTAATTCATCCCCCATATTAATTCATCCCCCATGTAGTAATTCATCCCCCATATAGTAAGTCCTCCATATAGTAATTCATTCCCCATATAGTAAGTCCTCCATATAGTAATTCATTCCCCATATAGTAAGTCCCCCATATAGTAATTCATTCCCCATATAGTAAGTCCTCCATATAGTAATTCATTCCCCATATAGTAAGTCCCCCATATAGTAATTCATTCCCCATATAGTAAGTCCTCCATATAGTAATTAATTCCCCATATAGTAAGTCCCCCATATAGTAATTCATCCCCCATATAGTAAGTCCTCCATATAGTAATTCATTCCCCATATAGTAAGTCCTCCATATAGTAATTCATTCCCCATATAGTAAGTCCCCCATATAGTAATTCATTCCCCATATAGTAAGTCCTCCATATAGTAATTCATTCCCCATATAGTAAGTCCCCCATATAGTAATTCATTCCCCATATAGTAAGTCCTCCATATAGTAATTAATTCCCCATATAGTAAGTCCCCCATATAGTAATTCATCCCCCATATAGTAAGTCCTCCATATAGTAATTCATTCCCCATATAGTAAGTCCTCCATATAGTAATTCATTCCCCATATAGTAAGTCCCCCATATAGTAATTCATTCCCCATATAGTAAGTCCCCCCTATAGTAATTCATCCCCCATATAGTAAGTCCCCCATATAGTAAGTCCCCCCCCTGTGTCAATTCACTTACCTTTGGTCCGCGCGTTCCTCTCGTATTCCCGCGCCGTTCTGGTCTTCAGGGAGGACTGTGAGAGGAGTTCGTCACGCTGCCCCGCCTACATCCTGGCTGCCCCGCCTACATCCTGACAGCTGCAGAGTCCTGACGTCCGAGAGGAGGGAGGGGGGCGGCCATCCGAGAGGGGGGGCGGCCATCCGAGAGGAGAGGAGTGGAGAGGAGGGAGGGGAGCGGGCGCCCGGCACACAGGAGAGCCGCATCTAAATTTGTAAAGAGCCGTGGCTTGCCGACCACTGGCCTTGCGGGAGCCTAGCTCCGCGGGCCGGATTAAAAGGTCCGCCGGGCCGTATACGGCCCGCGGGCCGTAGTTTGCCCATTGCTGCTCTATACTCTAGTCTTTAAGGATTGTTATTGTCATGAAATGTTAAGTGACATTGGGTGATATCATTACGGTACTGAACACTGTACGTCTGATGGCCTGTTGAAGAGGAAGCTGTACCTGCAGTTCCTGCAGTACATGGGCTTTTTAGCTCCTACTTTACTCTGTAGATCCATTTCTTACTTGTTATTCATTGTCCCACCAATCATCAGATCGCTAGTCATCAAATTGCAAATCACACAACAGGAAAGAGAGCCCTGTATAATCCTGAACACTTATATTTTCACTAAAGCATACCCTTATGGCAACTATCAATGCTTCAAACCCAGTTTTTAGTATACATACTTTTTATATGATGGAAGTAATTCAGCCTGGAACAGCAGCTGCTGGAAAAGCATGGAGCTGAAGGTCTTAGTAAATAGTATGTAACTCACAGAGTACAGGGGTTAGAAATAACTAACAACTAAGAGCAGGGGTCAGAAGTATCTAAGACAAAGATTGCTGGGGCCAGGAGTATGTAAGTGATAGATTGCATAGGTTAGGAATATGTAATTTCCTAGTTCATATAGTGTAGGAGTCAAGAGTATGTAATGCACAGAGTTCAGGTGTCAGAAGTATGTAACACAGTTCAGGGGTCATGAGTATATAATGCACATGGTGCAGGGGTCACGAGAAAGTAGCGCACAGATTGGAGGGGTCTGGAGTACATAATATGCAGACCTCAAGGGTCATGCATACTTTACATACAAAGTTCAGGCACCAGAAGTTTTACGGCATAGAGTGTAGGGGACAGGAGTACATAAAGCACAGACTGTAGGGGTCATCAGTAGGTAATGCACGAGTCAAGATCACATAAAATACAGTCCATTCAGTGTGCAGTGGTTAGTAGTATGTAATGTACAACCCAGTTAACATAGTGCAGGAATAAAGGTAAGCAATGTGCAGAGCCACCTCCCTACTGTCATTTATCCTCACATAAATATATATAAATCAAGTACAGATAGCAGGAGAGCAGTCAGCATAGTTATTAAACTACCAGGCACCAGTGCTGTGGATAGTTGTTTGGGAAATGTTGGGGGGATCAGTTCCGGAAATAAACTTGTTCTCGTCCATTTTCAGCTAGCTATTCTGTCCACAGTAACATACAAATCTTTATCTAATATCATAGTTCTACAATCACTAGTGAAGAAAAAAATACAAAAAAGCTGAAATCTTATCAGCTGAGGAGACACACTGGGAAGCCTGAGAAAAATTATGTTCGGTATACACAGTTAGATTCAGTGCTGTCTGGGTCATCCAGAAGCTCTAATGGCTGTTAAAACAGCTATGAAGACAGCTAAACACATTTTTTCCTTTTTACTGCACAGCTTGCCAAAAGGATATGTTACTAGTGACAACAATTCTGAAGTCCCCTCCTGCACCTTTCTTAATTGGGAATGTCTCGGGGGTACCAGATCACTGTCCAAATCAACCTCTCAAATCTTTAATGATACATCACTGGATTTGAGTTATCTTCACATTCACACAGGTATTCTAAATTAAAATTGCCACAATAGCCTCCTTAATGGGGCCGATCCAGGTCCCAATGCAACTGTGTGGGCTGCTATGGCTTTTGTTACACTACTGCTCAGGACTCAGGAGTATGTAACTTACACTATACAATACATATCTCTGAATGCTGCAGTTTTTATGTTGTGCTGTATATTCCATATATTCCATACTCCTAACAGCTACATTCTGCATATAGTGCTGTGCATTGCATACTCCTAACCACCATACTCTCAGCATACAGAGTGCAGTGTTCAGCTACTTCACATACATTGCAGAATGCAGCATTCAGGCATTTGTAACATACAGTCCAGCTTTCCTAATACAAAATTCAAGTATACTCCCTCCATGCCTATTTAATCCACCCACAAGAAAAGATACCTCACTTCAACCTTCCTATGCCAAATGTTTTACCCCCAGAGCACAATTCCCCCCCCCCCCCCCAAAACAAAATCTCCTTTCACTATCTACACCCTTCCTGGCCAAGAAAAAAATATCTCTCAGCAGAAATCCCACTCCAAGCAATTTTATTGACACCAGCAAAATGTTTCTACTCATCCCCAAAGCAAAAATCCCAACCCTGTGCAAAATTCTAACTAAAATGGTCCCTTGGTCAGCATAAATCCCCCATTCCCTCTCGGAACTCCCCAAACTTTAGAAACTACAAGACTGACAGGCATTTTCTTACACTTTCCTTCAGCTATGTCATGGGACATGGCAGACACAAGGAGAAGCTTAGCAGCTCTTCTTTCAGGATCCAACTGCAGCTCTGATAGATGGGTGCCCAGGTCAAGAGCTGGCAGCTGAAGTAGGTATATTTAAAAAAATGCAGATGTTTGCAGTGGCAGGACCTGAGGCACCCCAATGGAGATGCAGAGCATGTGCCTCTGGTGCCCGCCACTAGCAATGACAATCACAAACAGAACAAATCTGATTGCAAACGGTTCTCAAGAAAAAATGATTATGTTTATAATTATAATATTACTTATAAGCACATTTCAGTACACATGCTGACACCTAATCCATGGAATGCATTGAGAAAGTGCATATAAAGTGTGTTAACCCGTGTGCAGCTTTGCTAATAAATAACATCAAATTAAATAAATATACAAATAAATGAATATCCTTCTAATGTATACAATGATACATAAAGTGCAATGGTATCACTGTGCAGGACTGCTGCTACCACTGCTGCAGTGTACTCACACACTACCAAAAACAATTACCAACATTAAAAATGGTGCGCTATCCCTTTAAACGTTATGAATACTGATCCAAACCATAAATAAATGCAATAAATTATAGAAATTCTTCTTTGATATCCACCTAAAAACTAAATACCACATAACCTCATCCCATGATAAAATGTAAAAGTGCAAACAAAAGTCATCTGATGGTATTTTTTTTACAGTTAAAAATATAAATGTCCAGGCATATCAAGTGTTACCATTCCGCGATATAAATGAATCCATACCAGGGGCGGACTGACAACTCATGGGGCCCTGGACAATAGGGGATCGTGGGGCCCCTGTGTCCTTGCCCAAACTTAAAAAAGTCTATGAAAAAGGTACCAGGGGCATCTCATGGGGCCCCCTACTGACCCTGGGCCCTCGGGCAGTGCCCAAGTTTCCAAATGGTCAGTCCGCCCCTGATCCATACAGTTCTTTCACAAATGCTTCAGTGCCCACTATCCCAATACACCTCCATGGGCAGTGCTCGCTCACCTTGATAATTGGTCTTTAAACAATAGCACACTCACGGTTTGTTAGAAAGTCACTGCATGTCCACCTGTGGCTCTTAGCAGCTACTTTCCACGTGGGGTCTCTTTAAGAGACTAGGCACCTCTGCCTCCAGTGTGAATATAGCTCAAGGTAACTCATATGAATTATCTTCCCTTCTCTTGAGCCAGATTCACACTGGAGGCAGAGGTATCTGGTCTCTTAAAGAGACCCCACATGGTAAGTAGCTGCTAATAGCCAGAATACAATCCCTTTGGCAGCACACCATTTTTAATATTAGGCATAGAGAAAGTGCAGCATATCTGTTCAGGGCTTTAATTCATTTCCAAGCAAAGCTGTAACCTTTTTTTGTAACTAATCTACTGACTGTGACACCTATCACATTCAGATGTGTGAAAAGCTGTTAAATCTGTCAAAAAAAATTGAAGACCTCAGATTAAAGTATATTGGGTGGGATTTCTGACCTGAAGTGAGTCTGTTAGGAAAATTCAATTGGACAAAGAACTCTCCCTGTAAAAAGAAAATAAATCTAAATCAGAGCTCTATTGAGAAGCTGCCACTTCTGGATGCCCTTGTTCCCCCTTGTAGTCAGTGACCTGTACATTACTGCAGGATGCAGAATGACATGAAGGTTGGAGGGAGGACTCAGTGAGTGAGCTGGGGACCAGGAACTCGACACTCCAGAAAGTGTTGTTTCTCAACAGGGGGGAAAAAGTGAGTATTTGCTCTCTTTGTTTGCAGAAAGGTGTCAGGACCTGGATCTGAACCTGTGACCTCTGACGTGCCTGGCACAATCTCTTCTTGCTGAGTCACCTGAGATGCTCTACAGTCCCCTATCTGACTGTTTGGATTTTCTTCCCTTGTTTCTTGTTTTTGGTGAACCATTAAGTCTTTGCTCATCCCCTGAACTTCCTATCTTAAGCATTGTCTCTATGCTTCCTATTTGCCAGATTGTTGTGCTCTCTCTCCAGCCAATATCTTGCTCGTGCCACTCCTGCTGCTGTCTATCTCCTTTACCACTCGTTACTAAACTTTGGCTTGGTCCTCAACTACTCTTCTGCTTAATCCCAACCTGTGACCATACGTTACCGACCTTTGGTTTGTTTATTGACTATGCCTCTGATTTAACCCCACCTGCTATATCTGCTACTGGACCCTGACTTACTCACCTCCTGGTGGGGTGATCCTAAGGACTGCAACCTGGTACTAACATGCAGCAAAACCAATCTTTACCATCAGGAGCTCTGGTTCTGGTTAGTGCTTAGACTCCACACCTCAGATGATTCCAAATCATCTGTTTTTACCTATCCTTCTGGCCAGTGGGAGCCTCTCTACTACTATAGCTATTGGTCTCTGAGCCTGACCTTAGATCATGACAATAGAGCTGTTTTAGCCAATTTATTTTTCCGAGACAGTCACTTTAAGCACAATTGCAGTGTTTGAGAAGTGCTTTATCTTATTCTTTTATACATTACAATCAGTTTCAGTATACTTTAATAAACTTTTAAAACTTTAAAAACCATTTATTTTTAGCATACTTAATTGTAATTGTTCTGTAAATAAATGTAAGAAAAGTATATACATTCCTACAATGCTCATATAAAGGGCTTTTGGTATGAATGACGAGTTTAAAAATGCTGCCAAAACACAGAGGAGTTGGAATTTGTACTGGGACGTTCCACTTAGTCATAACTAAAGTATGTAGCACAGTGTATGTATGGTTAGTAAGAACACCCAAACACAGCCTACATATAACACTTTAAATGCAGGAGATAATGTTCCATTTTGTCACAAAACACTTTGGCTTAACTAGAATACACTGTTAACTGCTTAAGGCGCATATCAAAGCAAAATTATAAAAAAATCATATTTCATATATCTCTGTATTGCATTTTCCCCATGTTTTATCCCATTATACAGATTGCAAGGACAGAAAAATAGCTGTTAATGTTCCAAAAATGTAGTCTTCCTCTTTAACATGACAACACACTGTATTTCGGTCTTGAATTCCAAAGCACATGTTGTCAGCCCGGCCTACTTCATTTCTTAAAGAACACATACTTTTAATTTTCCTCCCGTTCTTTATAAACCCTCCTTGAGCACAGGCAGAGTGCATCAATTTATCAGCTCACATGATTTCTGGCAAAGTCAACAGATATATTTTTGCACTTGTAAAACAGATATAATAAAATACTTTTAGTAGTAAATTTAGCAAACCTAAAGGGAGAAAATAAGTGAAGTTCATTGTTAGGGTTTATAGTTCATACATTTAATGTACTAAATACCAGTTACCTAATTTAATTAGGATACTACAAAGGGCATTTTTTCATGTGTGCGTTAACATTTGTTATTAAAGTCCTAATCAACAAATATATTTTTCTTTTATTGTAGTGTATTAAACTGTAGCAGAACGTGGTGACTATGCCCTAAGCTTAAGTATTCTTTATTAAATGTAGTATTCTGACATGCGGTAGTTAACTCTCCTGGTATATGCATTTATACAATGTGTTTACTCCACGACAGAAGTACATTTCAGGGCTTTTCCTACCCAATTTTATTTAGAGGAAACCAAAAGTTCACAAAAATATCTTCCCACTCAGAGGGATCCCACCATCAATACAACAAAACAACATTCAAACTTCCTGGCTCTCTGTATCAGACCTGCAGCTTAGGTCTCATGTCTTAGTCTTCCAGACCATCCAGCACCCATCCCCAATGCTAGTACACAAATGCTGTACCTCTTCAGCTCTGTGTCTTTCCTTTTCAGCTCCCAACTGTACCATCTCTCATAGACTTTTCTTTAGACTCGGGCCTCTGGCATGGGGCACCTCTGACCCTCAGGTGAGACCCTGTCTCTTTGCTTCTTTCTCCCTTACAATCACTGACCCCTTCAAGATGATGGGGCACAAACTCCTAATCCTGTCTTTCTTAAAAGAAAAGCACACACCTGCACTGTTAGTGGGCCTGTTTTCTCCAAAACCTGGCCCAAACTGCCTTATCACACAGTGGCATGGCCTCTCCATGCCACAGTGTGTTTGTTGCTAGGCTGTGACCAGCCTGAAATTTTGTTAACATTTTTCTGGACTTCTGTTTCTCCTAAGCTCAGTGTGTTGATCTCTTTGAATGTTACTGTTGAGGGGGTTTCACTAATCAGTGTGAGAAGAACTACTGCTAGTTATCTGAGCCAACCATTTCCTGAGGACTTTGTTGAGAGATATAGTTTGAGCTAACATCTCTACTTAGGCCTTGCCTTAGCCTGGAACAAATAATGGAGGGCCTTGAACTTTAGCTGCCTTCTGGATATCTACCTGGAAGAGTGTTGCAGAGAATCTGGGTAGAAACTACTGCTGCTGTTTGTTAAGGGATTCAATACCTTCAGACTGAGGTATTTTAGACAGCTATCAGAAGATTAAGAGGCAGATTTAATAGAGAGTGATCCACTGCAATCCAAGAAAGACTGTGACTGCTCTTAAAGGGGCACAGATCTGTCTGGCTGCTCTTACAGGGCTAGCAATTACCAAGAGTACAATTCTAAAGAGTCTACTTCTTTTATCCTCAGCATTCCTGTTCTAGTTTTGTGATTTTTGGGGGTATAGTACACCCCTAAACCCACTTCTTAGAACTAAATTCAGGAATAAAAAGTTAACTTATTTTTTCCCCACCATTCACCAAGAACCAGACACTGAGATGGAAATATTAGCCTGCCACACTACTTTTAGGGTCATTCCATATCACCACAAGAGTACTACAGGAAAATGATTCATAGTTCTAATGTGTGTGTCTGCGTATATAGTTAATTATGGGATAAGTATATGAATTACTTAGTTCAAACAGAAAATAATCATAGTAGGAAATGCTTAAAATAAGAATTCAATACCTCAGGCACCGGACTTCAAATCTTTATTGTTGACCAGCCATGTGCATCTAGTTAAAAGTAAGGTATGGACAAGTGAGCCATTTCTGGCTGAAAATGTATACTCACTAGGTGGCCATAGCCTCACAAACATTTATTGATCTGGGTGTCACTTCTAAAAAACATTATATTTGGATTTTGGATCCTGATATATTGAATTCTTCTTTTGCAAATTTAATTGCTTAGAACTTAAAAAGTGAGAACACAGATAGCTGAAACAAGTTTAAAATGTACAAACAAACTGCAATATTTCTAAGTAAAAGAAAATTGATCTTTTGTTTACTTGCGGATGTTAGATTTGAATACTTGAACATTGCTTTGGATGACATCATGAAGTTGATACAGAAAAGTGCCGTATCAGCATCCGGATGAATGGAGATTATTCTCCCATCACACAAGCATTGGGAAAGTGATCAACTCTAAAGTTAATCACTCTTACCAATGCTCTTGTGATGGAGATTGATCTCAATTCATCTTAATGCAGAACGGATGCTGCTCTGCAGGAAAGAGACGTACAACTAATCTATCCAAAACATTGAATGTCAAATTGTCAGTGTGACATTGGCCAAACTTGCAGTGATTCTGATGCTGAGCACATAGGATTAGTACTCTAATTAATTTCAGTGGAGGCTGGCACTTGTATGTCTGATATTAACATACTTATCATTTTTATCTTATGTGATTATATTCCAATTAATGACATTAACAGCTGCATGAAATAAGCAAACTTGCATTGTAGGATATCATTTAACAGATATCTATTGAGTGTTTTTTTTGTTTGAGTAATGTATTGGAATACTAGCTGATGAAATAGGAAACATGTATAGGTTACTATATAGGTTTTAAGATTTCAGAGGTGTCATGTGCCATCTTTTAAATAGGATATCTAAATCCAAGAACTTGGATGTTGCCGCTGCATTAGTTTTCTTTTTTTTCCAGATTAAGCACATTTTCTGCAAGTACAGAAAATACCCATTGATCCTAATAGAAATCCAGTATCCTTGTAACTTTGTGTTGACTGCACTGAGATCTCAAACAATGTTATCAGCTTGCTCAGCTGTCCAGCTTGTCCTCATTGGACAAGGCAATTTCCCTCTATGTAATGGACACAGGGAGAGGAGGAAGTATTTGTGGTCTAAATCACTCATTAACGATCTACTAACCACTAAAACCAATGGCCATTACTCCATTCTCATACTCTTAGACCTTTATGCTGCATTTAACACAGTTGACCACCCGCTCCTCCTCAGTAAACTTCACCTCCTTGGCCTCCATGACTCTGCCCTCTTCTCATTGTCCTCTTACCTTTCTCAGTGCACTTTCAGCATCACATACAACACCAACTCCTCTGTTCCTCTTCCTCTTTCTGTTGGGATACCCCAAGGCTCTGCCATTGGGCCCTTCCTTTTCTCTCTTCTCCCTCCCCCCCGAGCCAATTGATAACCTCCCATGGCTTCCAATATCACCTCTACGCTGACGACACCCAGATCTGTCTCTCCACTCCACAGCTCACCCCCTAGATCTTCAGCCTGTTATGAATGCTGTGTGAGTATAACCTGCACAGAGGACTGATCAATTAGACTGGCTGCAAAATCACAAATATGTACCAGTGAACAAATATGTGAGTGCAAACATAAAAATTGCTGCACGGCCTCTCCCAAAAACTACTTTAAATAATGAATTAAATAAATTAATGCACTTCCTACTACACAAAGGGTCCCCACAAATGTACATGTGCTATAATGCCCCGTGGGCTGGCAATTATATCCCTCCTTCCCAGTGACTAAATCCCAATAAACCAATAAGTAAATACAAGGTGCTTAAACAAACAACAATAGTGCTAAAAATATTGAAATTGTGTAAAACATTATATATATATATATATATATATATATATATATATATACATTAAAGTCCCAATAATTGTGCAAACATATAAAAGTTCCAAAAACATTTAAAATTCTAAAAAAGCCCAAATAAATCCCCATCCTCATCTGGTGTGAATATTAAGTGATACAGTAGTAAATCTTCTTATTCGTAGCAATTCTCTGTGCGTAGTGCTCCAATTAGTGCTCCTCTCCAGAGCCCCACTCACCACAGATAATTGACCACCTGGAATGGTAGGTCAAATATTGCATGAGATGTTTCAGCGCTCTCCTGCAGGAAAGCTGGTCATCTGTGTGGTCTTCTACACCTCTATAAGCTGATGATAGACTTCGTAGGGGAAACACCTCTAGATCAATCGTTTGCCACAAAACTCCTCCAGAACCTTCACAATACTCCTCCACCACCATAAAAACATCAAAGGGAAACTTCCATAGAGTAACAACATGTTTATTAGGTAAAAAACAATTAAAAATGCACTTACATAAAAACCATGTGTATGGCACTTTAAATCCCAGCAAAAAGCAATTACTTCTCAGAGGACGAGTGTAGCGCTATCAAACCCTACATGTTTTATCGTATGACGTCATCAGGAGTGTGCTTAGCGCTGTCAAACCCTGATCTACATGTTTCGTTGTATGACATCATCAGGAGCATTACTACTGTATCACTTAACCATTAGCCGCCCGGCCAATAGCCGTTTGGCGGCTTGAAAAGCGCTGCAGCTTTCCGGGTCCACGCCATTTGGCGTGCTCCCGCACATGCGCCGTTTGCGCTATTGCAGAGCGGCGCAGCAGCGGGATCTGTCACCGCCCGTGCACCTCGGACACGGCCGATGACAGATCCGAGTACCGGCTCCCGTTGCCGGTACCATGTGACCTGCCGCGACCAATCACAGCAGGTCACATGACAGTTGTATACAATGGATGGCTTCATTCATGATGCCATCCATTGTATACTAGTGCCTAGCTGTGAATGGTCACAGCTAATCACATGCACATGTCATGTGATTAGCTGTGACCAAATCACAGCTAAGCACAAAAAAAAAAAAAAAAAAAAAAAAAAGCTGAATGAATCGATTTCATTCAGCTAAATGCTTGCTTATAGCAAAGTAATTCTTTGCTATAAGCAAATTGTGTAAAAAAAAAAAAAAAAAAAAATACTGATCACTTCCCCAAAGTAGTACAATGTTACTATGGTAACATTGTACTATTTTGGTCATAGTAAAATATGAAAAAAAATCTTAAAAAAAATAAAAAAAAATGTAATAAAAAATTAAATATAATAAAAAAATAAAAAAAAATTTAAAAAAAAATATAATTTTTTTTTTTTCATACTGTCACCAGTCAGTGTCCCTGTTCACCGCCATGCCAGTTATATGATGACGCTGTACTGCACTGGTGACAGTATGTAAAAAAAAAAATAGTGAAAATAATATTTTTCATTTTTTCATTTTCGGAAAAATTATGACAAAAAAATACAACTTCAAAAAACTCGCCATGCCTCTTATGAAGTACGTCCGACTGTCTACTCAGCAAAAAGGGGTCATTTGGGGATATCTGTACTATTCTGACATTCTTGGACCTCAAGAAATTAGATTGGCTGTCAGTACTTCAGGATTGATCAATATTCAGATCTATACCATAGTTTGTGAACTCTATAACTTTCCTACAAACTAAATAATACATCCTAATTTGGGTTATTTTCACCAAAGACATGTAGCAGAATACATCTCGGCCTAAATTTATGAAGAACAATTATTTATTTGTAAACTTTTATAACAGAAACAAAGAAAAATGTGTTTTTTTTTCAAAATTTTTGGTCTTTTTTTGTTAATTTAGCAAAAAATAAAAACCCCAGCGGTGATTAAATACCACCAAAAGAAAGCTCTAGTTGTGTGAAGAAAATGATAAAATTTTAGTTTGGGTACAATGTTGTATGACTGCGCAATTGTCATTCAAAGTGTGAGAGCGCTGAAACCTGAAAAATGGCCTGGGCAGGAAGGTGTAAAATTGCACGGTATTGAAACGGTTAATATTCACACTGGATGCGAATGGGGGTTTCTTTGGGGTTTTTTGGAACTTTAAATTTTTTTTTTACTTTTATATGTTTGCACAATTGTTGGAACTTTCATATATATATATATCTATATATAGATATATAGATATATATACAGTTTTACACAGTTTCACTGAATACACAGTTTCATGGCATTGTATATGTTCTATTTTTAGCACTATTGTCATTTAAGCACCTTGTATTTACTTATTGGTTTATTTGGGATTTAGTCACGGGGCAGGAGGGATATAATTGCCAGCCCACGGGGCAATATAGCACATTATTATTATTATTATTATTATTATACAGTATTTATAAAGCGCCAATAGTTCGCTCAGCGCTGTACATTACAAAGGGGGACAGAACATGTGACAGAACAATACCAATACAATGCAAAACATGAGGGGATCGAGAGCCCTGCTCTTTCGAGCTTACAATCTAGGAGGGAGGGGGTGGTGGCACAGGAGGAGATAGCTGTGGGGGATGGAGTGGTAGGAAGAGTGGAGGAGTTCGGCAAGTTAGCAGGGGGTGGGGTAGGCTTCCCTGAAGAGATGGGTTTTCAGGGTGCGCCTAAAGGAGAGCACATGCACATTTGTGGGGACCCTTTGTGTAGTAGGGAGTTCATTCATTTATTTATTTAATTAATTATTTAAAGTAGTTTTTGGGACAGGCACTGCAGCAATTTTTATGTCTGTTATGAATGCTGCTGCTAAAAACTCCTTCCACTAGCCCAATGTATAAAATTCAAAATACTAACAACAATGTACAAAGCCATCCACAACACTGCCACCAGCTACATCATCAACCTCATCCGCAGATATTGTCCAAATCGTCCGCTCCGCTTCTCCCAAGACATCTTGCTCTCTAGCTCCCTTGTCACCTTGTCACCTCCTCTAATGCCCGCCTCCGGAACTTCTCCAGAACCTCTCCCTCTCTGGAACTTCCTACCACAGTATGTCCGGTCAGTTCACACCTTGTCTGCCTTTGGGCGATCTTTGAAAATGCACTTATTCAGGGAAGCCTACCCAGCCTCCACCTAAGAACTGTACTTGAATCACCTTCACTAGATCATCTCATGCAGCTATCACCTTTTGTATAACCTCCCCTTCCTTTAGTGAAAGAAAACCTTAGGTTGATGGTCTGTACTGTCTGTTATGTTCTCTCTTCCTATTTATCAAAGAGTAGACTGTCTTATCATACAACAACAACTGATGTGTATTTACATACTGTTTATACCTCTTTTTCTTAAATACATTTGAAAATAAATAGACTGTAATTGTAAATTTTATTGCAAGTAACTTTTTTGTTATCTAAAATACTGTTTAATTAAATGTTTGTTACTATTATCCATCAAAATCAGATTTATTAATTTTAATAATTTGATTACTTCTCATTTCTTTTATTGCCATATTTTATCAGCACCTAATATTGTACCTACACAATCAAAATAATGGCATTTGCATACCACCATTTTTTAGAAATCAGCTGCTGTTCACCATTTATACACTGTACCTGTGATCCCTTAAGGCACACTTCACAATCCTGCAATTACATTCAAAAAGGAAAATATCAATATACTGTAATCTGCAGCAACAGTAGGGTTAATTGGAAATGCCATTGATGTCAGAAAAGAAGTCTAGATAGAACAGTGGTATTGGAATGTTCACCAAAAGAGTGAGAAGTATATACAGAGCATTAAAGGTCAGAGTTTTTTTTTAATGCACCCACAATGGTATAAGTAAGATCTATGCCTGCTTGTATATGCATCTTTTGTGTCTTGCACCATTGCCTGTTTCAATCTAAGTATGCTATGGTGCAGCCATTTATTTTATTCTAACAAAGTTGACAGAGCAATTACTGATGCTGTTTTAGTCATATAATAGCTATGCAATTGATTTTAGGGAAATAAGAAGGAAATCAACCCTATGGCTTAAGAAACTGTTATATTGTCTTTGGCCTTCATGAAGCAAAAAAAAACACTAAAGGAACTAACAGAAAAAATGATCAGCAGTTTGTGATGGCAAACTTAAAACCACAGCAATGCATATCAATAAGACCAATGTGTACTATGAAGTCTTTATGTCAGTTCAGAATTACTGCCTGATAAAATGTAGGACACCAGATTGAATTACATCATTGAACCACTGCCATCCACTGTTAATGGTAATTGTGGAGATATAGCAGGCTTTCTTAGCAACATCTCAGATATTTACCCCCTACTGTTTTTCAATTCAAAGCTTTGATGAAAATATTCCCAGTACTTCTTTAAAGCAGACGCCCAACTGTCTTTCTTGACAAAAGCAAGGTCTCTAAATCAGATCCTGACAATTTGTGCCACAGCGGGTTATCTAAATCACCTTTTACCTATGTTTCTGTGATTATAAAAAGGAAAAATCTTCACCATCAAGCTTTTCCAACAATATAACCTTATCATATTTCTGTGGGATGGACAGATAGGGCTTATTCAACTTAGGTATAATGAAATACCTTTTACCTTTTTATGTTTAGTGTAGTACAGGAAGATTTCAGGAGACATAATTGAATGTCTTAGCTCCTAACAAAGCAGCTCTTAATTGACCTTATTATATCCCAAGCAAGAATAGCCACATAAAAATAAAGCATTGTTCTTGAGAATTTTAATTTCTCCTTCAAAATTAGACTAGATAATTATCAAAATAATTTTGTGGAATAACTGACATTTTATGGACACTGTGCAAACCATGTTCAGACTAAAGAATTCCATAAGATCCAGTCAGCAAATCATCTACAATTGTTCTGACTGAGCTAAAATGTTGGAATCTAATTTCTGTGCTGGTTGTTCATTGTTAATGCACCATTTTTTTCAAGGACTTATACAATTTTCTCATTTATAGCTTTCAGGATATGAAACAATGTGTACTTATTGATGTCATTGACATATGTATAGATTCTATAAACCTTAAAATGGTCAATCTGATAAAAAGTGATATTTTAGCTAAGGATGGGTTTTGGGCTCACTTTTTTTTGCTCTATATTCTCCAAAGGATGGATTCTCCCAACAGAGTTCCCAGCCATAGGATCTTCTGCACCAGGCGGGATTTCATTCTTCTTACTGTATTCTCCTCCCTGTTGATATACATATGAAGTTAGGATGTTAGGTCTTGTAAAAATGGATATTTTAGGTATCAGTGGATGCTAGTTTCACCAAGTACTTTTTTCCTGTTTCATATTCCTATCAGAGTTTTCATGTCCAAGCTGTAAAATGTTATGAGGCATGTATCTTGTAGTGTTACTGATAGCTGGGACTTTTTGTGATGCTATGAATGTTACCTACAAATTAATAAATTAGTAAAATAAAATGTTTTATCGTTTTTAATAATTAAAAGACCAGCGTTTAAGTTGTACTAGCACTGTACAAATTGTATGCATGAATGAGGCCCATTAATAAAAGGAGTACTATCTATATTTTGCCTATGGTAGGCGGTAAGGCAAGTATTTTTTGGAAATCATACCACACAATAATCTAATATGTAGAATTAATTAAAGTTCAGCTTCCTGAGGACACCATATAAGTGAAATGTGTAGAGGTGGGACTTCTGGTCATTACTTTCAGTTCTGGTTACTTCAGCGCTTCCAGTCAAAATAGTGCTGAGTTGTTTTGGGCACATTAGGCACATTTAAATGTGAGTGAGAATTTTATTGTGTTTTATGTTGGTTTGTTTATTAAAGTGTTACTAAACCCAGGACCCTGTATTCACTATATCTGGTCTCCTACAGTACACACAACATGGAAATGCAATTATTTTAGTAAATATAAACTGCTAAATACCTTTTCTCATCAGCAGTATATAGCAGTCTTGTGACGTCAGCAGAGCACTGGTTAAAGCTTGTAGGAGGAGTTTTCTTTCTGCTCTAGGAGGATGTGAAAGTCCTGATCCTCTGTCTGGACAGTGCTGATTGGCCCTGTGCTGATTGCATGCACTCTCCCAAGAAAAAAAAACCCTCTCTAGCAATACACACCAAACTGAGCATGTGCATGTGACTACGGATTCAGTCTGTATCAGGTGGTCATTTACACAAGAGGAGGGGCAGAGACAAAAGGATCAAACATCCTTTTTACATAATGCAGAGGATTAATCCCTTATTTTCCATAGTGAGTATAACAAGCATGCTTTACTGCACATACAGACTGATTTTACTGTTATGGGTTTAGTAAAACTTTAATAAATGCTATGTTATGAGAGCTATTTGTTGGTCTCTATAAATCCACTGGTGACATGGAGAGGAGATGGAGAGACCTTAAATGGTATGCTGGGGGGTGGAGAGCTAAAATACTGGGGGACCTGGCATGTTTGGAGCAAGTGGAGGAGAGAGGACTTCGTATTAATATAAGGTGAACATTGACCTTCTCATTTAAAGGGGTCACTTTGGTCTGGTGAGTGAGAATTTTTTTCAAAATTTGGCGGAGAGTGATCTCACAGTGGTGGAGGAGAGGAGAATATATATATATATATATATATATATATATATATATATATGCTATTTATTTTTTGTTTTCTTTGAATTTTTGTTGAGATCGGTGCGCATATAGGTTTCGTGTTTACAGTGCCATCGTTATTGAGTCACAATGTACATAGGTGTAAGGGTACACTTTTAAAGGGGAAGCTAACATGACACACAAGGGGTGATTTAAATCTATGAGTGCAAGGTACATTTTTAATTCACTGCCTACCATGGACTTAATACAGATAGTATTGGAAGTCAGAGGGCCTACATATCAGCCAGGCAATTATTATTTTCTGAAAGGCATGAGAAATGTCAACCAATGCACAGGTTTCCTTTTTTTTTTTTTAAAGGAAAGAACATTTTATATTTTTTTGATATATTTGAATATTCTATTAGCTGGAGGGTGGGTACCAAATGTGACTCTTTTGCTGTTCATTAAATCCTTATTGGAATTTTGCTATCTGTTTTAACATCAAATATTATTGATGTACAAAGTGACAGCTTAGCTTGCAGCTTAACTTAAAGCAGTATCTTTTCTTACTCTAAGGGTTTTTGCCTGGTTGGTTTAATCTTTTAAGTAATGAAGATCTGAAGAGGAAGAGCCCGAGTGACATATATGCCTCTAGCACTATAACCTTGTGATCACTAGTGAGTTAATCGCATGTTCACAGCTCACTAGTTTTTGTCATGTAACTGGAGATAACACTAGCTTGCTAGCCTAAAGTACAATGCTTTCAATAATATGGCTGTTAAGGTAAGAATTCAGTAATTGCTCTACTGCTGGTAATACAGCCCTCTGTTAGTAATCATCTGGGTATCTTTTTTTCAAAACTTTTGTCTTTTTTTTTTTTTTACAGAATTCTAAAAGTAGCTATACAAAGCATACACATAGCATTGTATAGAGGGCAATCAAATGGGGCGCCACACCAAACCCATATAAAAAAAAAAGAAAGAAAAGGGAAGCTGCTCTTTACAGTGTATTTTCCCTTGTGTAAAAAATCCCACTCAGTGAAAACCATAAAACACATAAACCAAGTGCTAATATCATTAAATAATGATCAACATAAACTAAATATTATCCATTGAATAGATCAGCATATAACATAAACAAAGAAAATGTTCATCAAGGTACACTGCGTTCCCAAAAAACTCTGATATTAAAACTCCATAAATGTTATTATTAAATCCTACACCAAGGAAAATTTGAAAAAAAAGATCTGCTTCCTCTTTGACTGTGTGACACGCATGAATTATTATGGATCTGGTAAGCATTTCATTTTAATTCACGGGGTGGTGAACCAGCAGCAAGTGGAATTCACACAGGTGTTGGGTACGCAAGTGAATGAGAAATCAGTGGATGGACTGTGATTTATGGACATTTTCTTTGTTAATGTTTTATGCTGATGTATTCCTTGGATAATATTTAGTTTATATTGATCATTATTGAATGATCGACATGGTTTATGTGTTTTATGGTTTTCACTGACTGGGATTGAATCTATTTTCAGTGGGGCAAGCGCCTTTTATATACACATACTGTAGCATTGTTATATACATAAATGATTTATTATTATTACTATTATTATACAGGATTTATATAGCGCCAACAGTTTGCGCAGCGCTTTATATTTAGTTAGTTTAGTTTGGTTAAAGTTACTGATTTAAGGAAATATATGTCCAAATCCTTACCTGATGATAACAGATATCTCAGTTCTTTGGAAACTGCTTCTTGTAAGTCTTTCGATTGCACCTTTGCAGTTTATCTATAAGTAAATTGCTATTTGTGCTGTGCATATATACATTAATTGTTTGGGAAGCCAACACTTTTGTTTGCAATATTAAAATGTGTTTGGACTTAAAGCTGAACTAAAGGCAGTTTTTTTTCTCACCCTTGCTCCAATGGTCCTGTTCCTTACCAGCATCTTCTCCTGTGTGCTGGTTTTTGGCCATCTTCATTGGTCGGCACAGAATGACATCACATCTGTGCATGAAGCTGTCATTCCAGCACACAGATATTGGGCTGGCCACTGTAAGCTGATCTGCACATACACAGCTCAGTTTGCATGCTAGAGGAGGCTGCAAACAGTCAGGTAAGTGTATTTTATTTCAGAAGATACTTCTCTTCTGCAATAAAAAAAACCTGCCTGCTTGCTTTGATTGGACAACAGTGGAACTTTACTTCTGCTTTAATATATTCTGCTATTGTACAATGCAGAAGTTTCTATAGTTACAAATGTACCTGTCAGGGTAACTAAAATCATACCATGCCAATGTCTATATTTAAGAGAAGTAAAATTAGAGTTTTATCAGAAAACCTGTTATAGGATATAACATTTGTGAGGAGACAGCTGTGCTGGTAAATTTGTAAGAACACAAAATACAAATAAGACAGACAGAACAGACAAAACATATTGCTGTCCTACTACTATAGTTAGTTAATATATTGTTTCATTGCATTGTAATGAAAGTTGTTACTAGGGATGAGGTTCAGGTTAAGGTCAAGCATGGGTTTGAGGAAAACCCAACCAGAACACAGCAACGGTGTGCTCCCAGGCCTTTGAAGTAAGGATAAACTTAAGGTTCTATCCAAAAAACAAGTTCGGAGTAACCTTTGCTTATTTGAGCATTCAGATGAATATTTACCCATCTGGCAGGAACCAAACATCCAGTTCACCAACAGTATTACTACCCTGATTATATAAGACAGCTTTCCATTATCAATGGTTGTTCAGGATGCTGACAAACACAACCACTGCTGCGTCCTTAAAAACCAGTAACATCACCACTCTACATGGCTGGGATTCTCTAGCCCTGTGGGCAACACTTCGTGGAATAGTTTAAAATATGGATTTTTCATGGGAAAAATCATGACAGGTGATGTTCCCTCTCCCCAGAAATCCAAACCAGACCAGGCCACATGCCCTCAACACCTTGCCAGGGGGACAACCACTAGGCAAGAATTGTGGTGGTCTGCAGGTGGGAAGTTTTTTGGAATCTGGAAGCCCCCTTTACTAATAAGATGGAACCCAGATTCTGCTCTTATATGTGAAAAAGTATTTCTAGTCATTCACAAACGGGCATAGTTTTGACAAATCCTTTAAAAAAACTATTTCGATGAAATAACCCATTGTCAATCATATTATCCAATGATGCAGATTATTATTATTATACAGTATTTATAAAGCGCCAATAGTTCACTCAGCGCTGTACATTACAAAGGGGGACAGAACATGTGACAGAACAATACCAATACAATGCAAAACATGAGGGGATCGAGGGCCCTGCTCTTTCGAGCTTACAATCTAGGAGGTCTATGTCAGTCATGATGCTTGCTGAGTACCTGAAAGAAAAAACCCATCTACACACATCTGGTTCTGTCACTTCTCTCCCACCAAATGACAGGTCTAGCAAATGGTGGCTTATAGAAAGGGGTGGGATCTCCTGGGTGATATAATTGAACATGACAAGGTACACCCCCTCATGCATGCTTGGATAAGGGTCTGTTGTGGATTTTTGGGAGCTGCTTCATCCCTTTTTTATTTTTTTCATTTTACTTGGGGACCTGAAGGATCTGCTATGAATTAAGGTGGAACCCTACACTGTCTTTTTTTTTATTGTGTCGAGGGCCACCTTTAACATCTATATTACACTATCATCTAGGATATAGGACTGGTATAGATGAAGGGAATCCATAAATGTGGTGTAGCATCTTAATGATACCAGTTGACAGCAAAAGGCCTGCACTCATCTTCCCTGTTTCTCACTTTCCACCTCTTAGCCCCTTTGGAAGATTCTCCAGCTGGGAAAGTGGGCCATGGGCCCATGATGAGTAGGTGAAGCAAAGGTTTGTCTGAAGTTTGTTAACTTCGTCCCACCTTCTCCAGCAGCCTCCTTTACTAGGTAGATATTGCATCAGCAGTTTATGGAGCAGAATCAAAAGTGTCCCTGAGTTGCCCCTGTACCCAACTTCTCAACGCCAGCTTTAAAAAACTGCTGGCCTTACAGGTGGTCCCATTCCAGCTCATGGAGTCAGTCCCTTTCTGCAAGTCAATGGCCTGTGCTACACCATCGTGACAGGAACCTAGTGACCATTGCTTTACCTAGAAGGCCATTTCTGCCCTCCAGCAGAATATCAAATGTAATGTATCCCTGTTGCTGGATCAGTGATGGGGCCTACATTACAACAGACACATGGTTCAGCAGCAAGGGCAGACACAATACATATCCTCCAAGGTACATTTTGTTTATTTGCTGGCAGATGAAAGGATGCAGGAACACTGCTGGAGTTGGTGGTTCTGCCCTCTGTCTTTTAACATGGTGACAGCATAATCACATGTACCCCCTCCTTCTCATTGGCTTTATCATTCAACTCCTCATAACCACCAGTCCAAGCTGGCTTTAGCCCAGGCTAAATGCTGCCATGATGTTTTGCAGCTGGTGTGCCTAGGGGACAGGTGCCACACTGGTCCAGAAACTCTGGCATCTCTCTGGGGCGAGGCCAAGATGTGACTGACCCTTATACCATTTTGTGCTAAGCAAGTTTGTGTTTGACAATGGCACCAACCTGCTGGCTGCCTTTCAGCAGGGGGAATACACATACTTAATTTACCTGGCAAGTCCTCAACCTGGAAGTTTTTCATTTCCTGGTTAGGTACCCTAGGTTCCAAGAAGTCTTGCATAAGACCAGTAGAGTTTGTGACCATTTTAGGTGGTCATACCCTGCAACATTTCACCTGGCAGAAATGCAGGGTCAAAACAGCTGCCTTCCAACTGCCTGATAGGTGGCACTTCCATGCACTGGGACTTGACATTGGTCATGATGCTAAACCTGCAGGATTAGGCCAGCAATGATTATTGCAGACATTCCTATTTATAGTGAGGATCCTATAAACTATTGGACCACTATCCAATCACTGTACAATATTTGTGGGTATTGTCTCTGAAATAATACACTCCAATGTTTATTCAGGATAAAATATGTCTCATCTCTCCTTCTTAAATTTCAGTCTAATCAAGCTGCTTATACACTGTACAGCCAGTTAAACAAATGGGACAACTGCCTCTGAAATAATACATTTTAATGTTTAGCTCTAGAGAAAGCCTTCATCATCTTTCTTTCTTACATTGTGGCCTAATCAAGCTGCTTACGTGCTGCCCAGCCACTGTACAATATTTGTGGTTATTGTCTCTGAAAAACTAAACTGTAATGTTTATTTCAAAGTGAAACCTGCCACATCATTTCCTCTAAGAATGCAACCTTACTAGGCTGCTTAGATGAAATTCAAAAGTGCACCACTAAACTAAAAATAAACAACATACAATCATATATCTAGCATGTAAGCATACATCTGAAAACATTGTGTTGTTGTGCTTCACACAGCAAACAATATGTGATTGTGTACACATAATAATTGACTGTCATTCAACAGATCATGCACCAAACAAATTGTGATTAATGCTAGGAAGTATACAAAGCCCACAAAACTGTGTTTTCCAAAACAAATGCAACAAGAAACAATTTTATCACGTGTGGTATTCTTCATTGCTAGCTGCACTTTTGAATTTTATATTACGTTAAATTATTTATCAGAAATATTAGTGTTAGCTACATAATTTTGTAAAGGTATTCTGAGCTCGGATTTTTTTCTGATTTCTTGCTTTAAGCTGCTTATATACTGTTCAGCCAATGAACAATATTTGTGGCCTTTGTCTCTCAGATAATACACGCTAATATTTTCAGTAAGATAAAACCTGACTTGTCTTCCCTCTTCTATTGTGGCCCAATCAAGTTGCTTATATATCAACCAGCCACTGAACATTTTTATTGAGAGATAAAACCTGCCTTATTTCTTTCTATTTGCTGTTTATTCAAATGTTCACTTACTGTCCTGACGCTTGCCAATTTCTGGCAAAACATACCACGTTTTGGACTTATGAGTATGCCATGGGTTTGGGATTGTGAGGTTGATGTTTTAAAGTGTTTTTGTTTACTCTTTTTGAAATTTTATTAAAAATGTAGGACAACGGAGAGTGATACTGCAAAACTCACAAACTATACTATTAAACTGGTTTGTCATTGGCCAATATGTACAAAGTTTAGGGTATTAACTATAAGTTTTTTTTTTATTTATTAGGAATATGAATGAGAAGTATTCTACTTATAAATACATGACATGCATTGGCATATAAAAGGATGCAGACGAGACTGCTTCCAGGTCCACATTACTCAGCCAGTGATCTGGGAAGCCCTCATAGCATCCTAAGACTATCACGTTCCGAGGGTCGAGCTCTCTTCTTTAGAGCCAAAGAAGATTCTTGCATGCTGCCTCTGATGATGACACACATCAAAACATGTTAGGCAGAGCCACACCCTGAGTGAAGTTCCCCATACTGAGTCTGCCTTGACCCGCAGCCTGTGTTCGCAGCTGGAGCTGGCGGCTTTATTTGTATGTGCACATAGTTCCAGGCATGACACATGGCAATGTGAGTGCACTTATTACAGTTTTTTTTTTTTATTACAGTGGATTTATGCTTTGGAGCTTTCCTTTCTGTGTTTTTTTTTTCTTTTTTTTTAATCATAAAATTTTATTGGGTTTCAACAGTACAGACAGAAAACTGAAAGCAACTGCAATAATATTGGAGGGACTTTCAATATATAAAAAAATGCCTTGCAGGGCGTGAATGTATTAAGACTATACATACATATAGCTTTCAATGGCACCAGTAAATCCATGATTTCCAGGTTTGATCAAAAGTAGTGTGAGAGGGTATTCTATAGGACAGAAGATTTTCATATTGGCAGCTTAATGTGACCATGGCAACAACTTCAGAGGGGTTTGGAACCATGTTGTCTCTCCAATGTTTAGCTATAATAGTTTTAGCTGCTACTAGGACATGGGTCACCACTGTCCTGTATGTTAGAAGGAAGTTTTCAATGTAAAAGTGTCAGAACAGGGTCTGGTTGAGTGAGAATACCCATAAAACCAGATATAATGCTAAAAAATGTTCCTCCAAAAACTGGTTAGATCTTTGCAGGCCCAGAATGTGTGATATAGTGTCCGCAGAATCTCCAACACAAGGGACAGTTTGGCAGTGAGTATTTTTCTAAATGAGATGGTGTATGGTACCATCTAGATAGTACTTTTTGAGTTAGTTCCCAGTGATTAACCACCTGCTGACCGTAGATAGTCGAATGACGGCTTCACTGCGGCCGGCCAGTTCTGGGAGGGCGTCATATGACATCCTCCCAGAACGCGCCTTCCCGCACGTCCTCGGCGATCTCTGTGATCGCTGTGTCCTACGGACACAACTGATCACGTGATATGGTAAAAGGCCAATCACAGTGGCCTTTTACCATGTGATCAGCCATGTCCAAAGACACAGCAGATCCCCAGTAAATGCAGTTGCAGCTTATTGGCTGCACTTTCCTCATGCTGCCAAAATGTGAGGAAAGTAATTGTCAGAGGAGGGATCAGCACCGATCATCAGTGCCCTGATGATCAGTGCCCAGCAGTGCCACCCATCAGTGTCACCCACCTGTGCCCAGCAGTGCCACCCACCTGTGCCCAGCAGTGCCTCTCACCTGTGCCCAGCAGTGCCACCCATCAGTGCTGTCCAGCAGTGCCACCCATCTGTGCCCATCATTGTTGCATATCAGTGCCAGCTCATCAGTGCCACCTATCAGTGCCCATCAGTGCTGCCTATTAGTGCGACCTATCAGTTCCGCCTCATCAGTGCACATCAGTGAAGGAGAAACATTACCTGTTTGTAAAATGTTATAATAGAAACAAACAAAAACATTTTTTTCAAAAGTTTTGTTCTTTTTTTATTTATAGCACAAAAAATAAAACACCCAGCAGCGAGTACACACCACTAAAAGAAAGCTCTATTTGTGTGAAAAAAATTATAAAAATTTCATCTAGGTGCAGTGTTGCATGACAGTGCAATTGTCACAAATGCGACAGCGCTGAAAGCTGAAAATTGGCCTGGGCAGGAAGGGGGTATAAATGCCCAGAAGGCAAGTGGTTAATGCGATGTGTTGCAGTATAGTTATAATGGAATACACTTGTCCATTGAGTGAAGGAGCGTTTAAGTTCAGATTCCCTGGCTAGCATGGGGAATGTTTTAGAAAACTGAGTTTTGTTCTGCAGGGCTTTATAAAAGATAGATATGCCTTTGTTGGCATTATGTTTGGATGTATAGAATTCTCATGCTTGTTTGTTGATTAAAATAGTTGGAGGGGGAGATCTGGAAACTCATAAAATGAGTATGTGGGAAAAAGGAAGTTTTGGGAATGTCAAATTCCTCCACTAATGTTGCTGTGGGTTTAGGAATATTTTCCATAAAAAGTTTGTCTACCCACTGCTCAAAAAAATTAAAGAAAGACTTTTTTATCAGAGTATAGCAACAAGTCAATTAAACTCCAGGGATATTGATCTGGTCAGTTAAGTAACAGAGGGGGTTGTTAATCAGTTTCAGCTTTTTTGGTGTTAATGTAATTAACAACAGGTGCACTAGATGGGCAAGAATGAGACGACCCCCAAAACAGGAATGGTTTTACAGGTGGAGGCCACTGAAATTTTTTTTCCTACCCATCTTTTCTAATTGGCGATACTTGGACCCTACAGAGGTTGCGCAGGCAGTCAAACTCCTCCAGTATGGCACATCAATATGTGCTATTGCCAGAAGGTTTGTTGTGTCTCCCAGCACAGTCTCAAGAACATAGAGGAGATTCCAGGAGACAGGTAGTTACTCTAGGAGAGCTGGACAGGGCCATAGAAGGTCCTTAACCCATCAGCAGGACCAGTATCTGCTCCATTGTGCAAGGAGAAACAGGATGAGCACTGCCAGAGACCTACAAAATGACCTCCAGCAGGCCACTGGTGTGAATGTCTCTGACCCAACAATCAGAAACAGACTTCATGAGGGTGACCTGAGGGCTTGATGTCCTCTAGTGGGCCCTGTGCTTTTCACAGATGAGAGCAGGTTCACCCTGAGCACATGTGACAGACATGAAAGGGTCTGGAGAAGCCGTGGAGAATGTTATGCTGCCTGTAAAATTGTTCAGCATGACCATTTTGGTGGTGGGTTGGTGATGGTCTGGGGAGGCATATCCATGGAGGGATGCACAGACCTCTGCAGGCTAAACAATAACACCCTGACTGCCATTAGGTATTGGGATGAAATCCTTGGACCCATTTTCAGACCCAATGCCATTGCAGTGGGTCCTGGGTTCCTCCTGGTGCACGACAATGCCCGGCCTCATGTGACAAGAGTATGCAGGCAGTTCCTGGAGGATGAAGGAATTCATACCATGTAATGGCACCCATGCTCGCCTGACCTAAATCCAATAGAGCACCTCTGAGATATCATGTTTTGGTCCATCTGACACCACCAGGTTGCACCTCAGACTGTCCAGGAGCTCAGTGATGCCCTGGTCCAGATCTGGGAGGAAATACCCCAGGACACCATCTGTCGTCTCATTAGTAGCATGCCCTGAAATTTCAGCAAAATGGACTAGCCTACTGCATCATTTTTTCACTTTGATTTTCGAGGTGTCTTTGAATTCAGTCCTCTGTAGGTTGATCATTTTCATTTCCATCAAACAATGGGGCATCCTTACAATCCTAACACATTACCCAGTTCATATCAGTATAGATATCTAGCATATTTTTCCCAATTGAGATCTGATGTGTGTTTTCAAAGTGTTACTTTAATTGCTTTTAACAGTGTATATATATATATATATATATATATATATATACATATATATATACTGTATGCAATACTATTTGTGTAATTTCCATATTATCTAGCAACAAAACAATAGCTGAAGCAAAGGCTAAGTACAAGATGATTGTTTTCTCTTTATTCTGTTGTAATAGGGAATTTAAAGTGTCATTTGGAATCATCTGTTTTAGCCTCATACTTTCCAAGCCTCAAGTAGAACTCTGAACCATCTGTCACCAGTGCGTGTGTTTTTCCCTTTGCAAATGAGAATCTTTCAGAGCTTATTAGCTCACCTCTCTTCTATGGATCCTGCAGGCCCGCCTAAATGCTCTGCCATATTTTGCTGGAAGATGTCTTTAGATAGCATATTAATTTAATCCACTGGATAATGTTAATCATCCCTGGGTAGCGTTTCAAAAGTTCACATCTGACTTCAATGTACTTTTAGAATAGTTTGTATGCCAACAGGAGTTAGACAGCTGGCTTGATGTAGACGAAATCAGATGTGATATCCATCTTTACGACTTTACTTCCTTTTTACAGCAAGCTTAACTGATATTGTCATTTGGTTAGTAGATGGAAAAATGTTATATATCTACATTTAATGCTAAAGTACTTATTTCTGTTTTAAAATGATTTGAACGCTCTTTCCAGATAAGAGAAAAATGAGACTGTAATAATTAAAGTCTAGCATATTACACAATGAGAAATTCAGCCACATAT
This sequence comes from Staurois parvus, assembly GCF_062004578.1. NCBI lineage: Eukaryota > Metazoa > Chordata > Amphibia > Anura > Ranidae > Staurois > Staurois parvus. The sequence continues at coordinate 9,749,819 of NW_028317854.1, read as the reverse complement.
GTTGGATCTGTTACCATCTTGACTATTCAGATGCTAAACCTGTTGGTTGCTATATCCATACTTACAAAAGATATTTATTTTGTCCAGTGGTGGTGTCCATAACCTATAACATTGTCCTTGTAGGTAGGTGTCAGCTGTGGATTAATAAAAAACATTTCCAAGTCTTGGAAGTGCTTATTATTGTATGATGGTATACTCTGCAGAAAGTCAATGTTTCTCCATTTTCTTTATTGTTGGTTACATCATACAAAAAGATAACTGTGAGTATTGGCGGTACATTGAGAATTAGCCACCCTAAAGTAATTGTAAACCCTCCCCTGGTAAAACAACCAATTCCAATTATAATAGAAATGAAAGGCAAAATGTTTGTGTATGGGTATAAAAAAAATTACACATACCTTTTTTAAAAAAATAATCACATACCCTCTGTTCTCAGGTGCATAAGAGCTGGGGGAGGAGAAACATCACTACATCTTCCCAGTGAAAGTCTGTGTGAGGGGGGTGTCAGGGTGATCATTGGAGGAGAGCAGGCTGAGTTCCCAGCACAGCTAAAGAACTGACCATGGTGTGTTCTTATGACATACCTGGTAGCACTGCCTGATATGATGAGGAAGGCCTCTCTTACACCTCTGACTCGGGGCCGCTCATAGTGTAAACAGGAGGCGGAGGAGTACAGAGTATGTCTTGCTAGCAGCAGGGCAGGTGTCCATGCTGGGCAGGTGAAGTCATCAGAAGGCTCCAGTAAGCAGGCAAGCTTGTAGGAAGCAGACTGAGACAGACTGGTACTGGTGACAGCAGGGAGCTGAGACGGTTGCTGGTAGCAGACTGTAGGTCAGCCAGAACAACAGGGTGGTAGGAGAGTACTAGTGACAGCAGGTGGAGTAGTAGAGTCAGGCAGGCTGGGTCATACACAGACAGGATGGATCAGGGCACAGGCAGGTGTGTGGTCAGGAAACAAGCTGGGTCAGGGACCGATTAGTGAAGCAGAAGCTAGCACAGCAGACAGAAGGTCAGGGGACAAGCCTGGTTAGCAAGTGAAATCAGGATACAGACTCACAGGATCACATGATACACATGAGGCTGAAGAAAAAAGCAGCACTGACCCTGAGCACTCACCCAATTTAAATAGCCCATTTGGCGCCAAAATCTGTCACAAGTGCACGCCTGCTCACATGAGTATGCGCACTCATGGGTATGCGCATTCGCAAGTGCCCTATTTATGCGAGCACGAAAGGGAACATGTATTAGCCTGTGCACAGGTGTTCATCCAGAGGATGTTTATTGGCATGCCCTTCCTCCTGCTTAGTGTGGTCAGTTTTTAATAGGAAAGCAGAGGGACTGGCAGAAACACCAGAGATTTCACAAAAACAAAGCAATACAAAGAGAACAGGATATTTTTCACACAAGTACATGGTACAGTAGGGACATACCAGGAATATATAATGTTGGATTTACACATTCTTTAAATTTGTTGAAAAAGATATCCCCTAATGCCAACACTTAACTCCAAGCAGTTAGAAAAGACATAAATTAAGGCAGCTCTGTATTTATAAATACATAATTAAATGGAGACAGTGTAGTGCGTGAATCTGACTTGGTAAAAGTCTTGCAACCCCTTGTACAGCACAGCTCAGACTGGGAGAAGGAGAAGTAGCACAAAGAGTCAATCAGTTGTTCTGAGGTGCAAATAGCATGCTGTTATGAAGAGAGCAGATTGAAAGAGAATACAACTCACCATGCGTTGACTGTCCAATCACAACCTGAGGGTGGGGAAGAGACCTGCTATTGTTACTGAACAACATCAGAGATAAATTAGGTCCAAACAGAACTTTACTGTGTAGCAGTGCTGTGAATCTCAGAACTGAACCAAAAGAAATACAAATCCTTTGGCAAATAAAACAGCTTCCCTGCATGTATTTTACCTGTGCATTTAACTGTTTTATTGAATGTTAGCTTTCATTTATAACATTTTAAGGATTATCAAACTTCACTGCAATTTCTTACATTTTACTAACTGAAAAAGGTCATTTGACAGGTTTCCCCAACCTCCAGACCAGGGGTGGACTGACAACTCATGGGGCCTCCAGGCAATAGGGGTTCATGGGGCCCCTGTATCCTCACCCACACTCAAACCACACCCAAAAAAGCCTATGAAAAGTACCAGGGGCATCTCATGGGGCCCCCTACTAACCCCGGGCCCTCGGGCAGGGCCCGAGTTCCCAAATGGTCAGTCCGCCCCTGCTCCAGACACTTCATTAGAATGAATGGAGCTTCAATCGTTTTAGAGCCCTGAAGCAAGCAAAACACAAAGCATATGAATTAAGCACACAGTAATGCATTAAAAATGTGCCAGAGGAAAACTTTGCTGAGAGAAACATGGAGGCCGCCACATGGACGCCACCAGTGCTGCAGAAGCCTGAGGTTCTATGCTGAGAGCCTGCTCACTGTGGTCTTCCAGCATACCATCATTTATGGCCTCTCATTGTGACCCAGTGGGATGGGCTACCAACCATGTGACCGCTGGGAGAGCCATTCATAGCAATTACACAATAGAGAAGTCCCACAGACTCCCAGGCACTTAAAGAGGATCTATACTCTGGGGATAAAAAAGTCAGCTACAAATACTGCTGCTGCTGACATTTAGCCCTGGTTCACACTGATGCGATACAGGATTTGCAGCATTTTCTATGCAAATTCTGCACCTCATCACAATCGCACCCCATTCATGCGAACCACTGAGGGTGTGTATGTTAAGGTAACAACACCCCAAAATTGGTCCGCAAAATGCTGTGCGATGTGCAGAATCGGATCGCATAGGTGTGAATACCCATGCGATCCAATTCTAGTGCAGACCAAAAAAAGGTCCTGCATGTTTTTGGTGCGGGTGCGGTGTGATTAGAGCCATACAAAATCAATGGTTCCAATTGCACCTCACACAAATCACATGTGATTTGCACAGGAATGTGGTGTGTTTCCTGTGCGAATCACATGTGATGTACTGCACTGCATACATGTGAACCCAGGCTTACTAAAACTACACTTACCCGTCCAGGGGTCCAGCGCTGCCTTCACTTGGGCTAGTTCTTCACTAGTCTTCTCGTCCTGGAACTGACATCCTAACTATGGGCAGTTGGCTATGCTGCTTTTGACCTCACAGCCAGATGCCCACTGCACATGTGCAAGCCGTGCTGCACTTTATGAAAAGTCCATAGTCTTCTGGGACCTGTGACATGTCCCAAAAGACTGAGGAGAGGGAGGGGAAGAGGGAAACTTCCACTCGGATCGCCTAGATGATCTGAACAGAAGTGGGAGCGAGTACCTGACAAAACAAAGTATCCGCCCCCCCCCCCCAAAAAAAGTGACATGCCAAATATGGGAAAGGAGAGGGGGAGGAGGACCTAAAGTGGAACTTTCCCTTTTGGGTGAAGTTCCACTTCAAATTTCCACTGGGTAGTGGCATAAAGGTGTTAGCTTAAAATATTTAAACAGTTTAATTCATGTTTGTATGCTGACTTGCCATAAAGTGTGCTGGTGAATTTGTTTTGTTGCTCTATGTATTACCCTGCCTTGTGCACTTTTTTTTGTTAACTATTAAATGCAGTTTACTACCTTTTCTTTTTTAAATCTGACTTTCTGGCATTTGCAAAAATCTTGAAAAAACAGTGAGTCAATTGCAAAAGCACGAAAGAGGCCATATAATTCAGTCAGCAACAATTTAGATACATAGAGGGGGCTTTAGTTTAAGATTAGCATTTGGGTGTGGGCGTGTGGGGAACAGGGGTTAATGCCCAAAGTTCAGCCTTAAAATAGTAAAACACTTGGTAAATGCATATTGTAACAAAATGGTAGGGGCAAAAGTTATACATTTCTAGGATAGTTTCAACACTTCAAACAAAACATGTTTTTATCAGATTGTATGATATTTTCATATATTTTTTACTTTAATACTTGACTTGTTATTATATGTTTGAATTTTGATAATTTTTTAAATTATTATAATGATTTATATCCATAGAACACAAACTCTGTTACCTTATTTGATTTATTATTTTGTCTTTTATATCCTTCCTACTTCTTTTCTTCTAGGAATTCATGTTGTCTTACAATGATGTCTATTCTGTCAATAAGCTGTTCACATATTGTTCTCAGGTGGTATGTCTAGTGCTATGCAGCATGTTATACAAGCTGTCAAATCAGCATTAATTTATGTTTGATGTGACTGGATTTTCTGCAGAAAATTCTAGGACAGCTTAGCATGCTTTATTTTAAAAACTTTGGATCCATTTCTGAAAGGGATACTTATGTAGAATATATACTCAATATTGGGGACTATTTATAAAGCAGTGAATGTTACTGTCACGAAATGTCCGCTGCAAGGGAATCTTTTTGGAGCATATGTCAGAATACATTGATCAGCACTGCAGCCACTGGCTGCAATGGTTGATCATATGCTGGTTTTCCAGCAGGACCATTGGACAGAAGCCAATGTGATGATTGGATTTTGTTGAGCCAACATTTAAATATTGCCTTTTCAGCTGAACAGTCTGAATTTCAATACGTGTATACCAAGCTTTAGCCTGCATTGCAATGTGTACAAGGAAACTAATAATCTAAGATTTAGTATCACAGTAAGTATGTTTGCAAAAATGGCTGGGGCTTATTTACAGCTGACCTTTCAAGGGCCCTGATGTTGATAGTGGTCAGACATAGTGATTAAACACTCATTTACGTATCAATGTATTTTGGGAAAAAGGGGTTTGAGTCACATGCTCCACCATGCCTAGATTTTCAAGGGCTCTGACAGCTAGGTGTCAGTGGTAGAAGCTAATTTAAAGAATCTTTCTACTGGTTTTCTAGAGCATTGTGAGAAGCCAGGGAAAAATTTCAATGAACACCCTAAAACTAAAATATACTTTTTGGGGCTATTGTTAACTTTTAAGAAAAAAGGGGTCTTTGCATTGGCATAACATTGGCTCAGCTTTAGGAATCCAAAGGTTGTTTGTAGGACATATTATTTATATTAAAATATGTTCATGATTGTGTAACATCAAAGTATTTCTTCCTACTTTGTCTTAGTACTTACATTATCAGAACTTGTTTACTTGAGCCTGGGAAAAATGCAACTTTTTTCCAAAATAAAAAGATCTCCAAAATTTCTTCAAGATCAACATGTTCTAAAGGTATTTATATATGTAAGATAATCATCACCCTGTTTTGTTTGATAACAGCTCTGGGAACATATATAAAATCGATCATCCAGGATTTTCCCACATTGCTATTGCACCCTTGAGATAATGCTAGCACTGGGTGTTTCCGCACAAATACATGTAGAAAACTGGTAGGTGTGATCATTAATGCTAATACCAAAATTGTACTATTCACCAACAACTTGTATCTTTGGGTACCTTAAAGCAGTGTTAAACCCAAAAGCAAACATTTATTATATTACAGCTTACCAATATTTAGGTGTGATGGCTGTATTGGTTTCCTTTTTAAGATCTTCTACCTTGTATTTTCATTTGGTGATTCAGAAAGTAAGCCTGTTTTTTTCAAAAGCTCAAGATTTCCAGCAGAATGTATCAGTTTACAAGGATAACGCAAACAACTTAACATCTGACAGGGCAGATTGAGGGAAGCAGGAGACATTGGCTTCCACTGTTGCCAATCAAATCCTATGAAGAGGCATCAGAGGTTGGGACATGCGGCTTGCTGGGGAGCACTCGTTGGTGGGGGGGGGGGGAGCCAGGCGCTCCGGTGAGAACGCAAAAGGAGAGAATCAGGGCTGCTGTGTTCAAAACCATTGCACAGAGCAGGTAAGTATGACATGTTTGTTATTTTTACAAAAAAATAAAAGTTTAGAATCACTTTTACCACTTGCCCTCAAGCGTATTTACCCCCCTTCCTGACCAGGCCATTTTTTGTGATACAGCACTGCGTTACTTTAAGTGGCAATTGCACAGTCATGCAATGCTGCACCCAAATTAAATGTACTTCCTTTTCTCCCACAAATAGAGCTTTCTTTTGGTGGTATTTGATCGCCTGTGCGTTTTATATTAGTTGCGCTATAAAAAAAAAGGGCGACAATTTTGAGAAAAAGCTAAATTTTTTACTTTTTGCTATTAAACATGTCCAGTAAAAAAATTTTAAAAAATCTAATTTTGTCATAAATTTAGGCCAAAATGTATTCTGCTACATGTCTTTGCTAAAAAAAAATCCCAATACATGTAAATTAATTGGTTTATGTGAAAGTTATAGCATTTACAAATGGCAGTATACATACTGGGATTTTTTTTTAATTTCTAAAAGTAATAGCGGCGATCAGCAACTTATAGCGGGACTGCAGCGGGCATTCTGACACTGAGGGGAACTGAGTTGGTGTCACTGACATCCCCAGTGACACCAATACAATCATCAGTGGTAATAAAAAGCACTGACACTGTAATAATGGCACTGGGCAGGAAGGGTATAACATCTGAGGTGATCAAAGGGTTAACTGTGTGCTGTTTTACTAGGGGCTTCTTTGTGTCCTGTGTTTGTGCTTCACTGTAAAAACACTGCTTTGCATGGCTGTGCTATGCACAGCCATGCAAAGCAGTGTGCAGGACCTGACAGGGCAGAGAACTGTATTGTTTACAAACACTTCTCCTCCCCATCAGAGATGCTCGGCAATCACCAGGCAGCAGCAAGTAATCACCAGCCGGGACCCAGTGATTGACAGCATAGGCCACAAATGGCGGCGTGCACGCTCCCTACCTGGAACTGCAAAATCACGTGTATATATATATATGTGATTTTGCGCACCCGTGCTGCGCTGTAGCAGTACTTCTGCTATAGGGTGGACGGCATTCTCTGCATTAGGGTAAAGAATCTTTTGTGTATAGAATTCCCCCCCCTATACTTACCTGAGCCCAATCTCGATCCAGTGTTGTGCATGAGAAAAGCAGCTCTCTCCCTCCTCACAGGGCAGATTGATAGCAACAGGAGACATTGGCTCCCACTGTTGCCAATCAAATCCTATGAAGAGGCACCAGAGGTTGGGGCGAAGCCCTACCCTCTGTGTCTATGGATTCAAGCCCGCACGAGAACCCCACTTAGCAAGCGGATTACTGGGGGGCACTTGGTGGGGGGGGGAGCCAGGAGCTCTTGTGGAGAACCCAAAAGGGGAGGATCAGGGCTGCTGTGTTCAAAACCATTGCACAGAGCAGGTAAGTATGACCTGTTTGTTATTTTTACAAAAAATAAAGGTTTATAATCACGTTAAAAAGGTTTTATATTGATGACATCCACTAGGAAGCACAAACCGTGTACAAGAAAGTTTCACAGCTCACTCTTTCAGCATAAGCCAACATTTGTCTGGTTCAGTCTATAGAAGATGGTTAGAGATGGCCTAACTGGCTGCTTATTAGTGCTTTTGCATTTATTATCTCACATACTGTATATGAACTTGTATCATAAGTATATATTTGTAAAATGTATGAAATTGCAATTTTGCTATGGTCACAACTGTACGCACACTGTTAGCTCAATTCTCTCATAGAGCTTATTGCATATTGCTTATGAATTAAATGGCTTTCATTTAGGCCATTTCAGAAAAAGATTAATCAACAATCCCAGCAACACATTTTCTGAATCCCCATTTTGAGTTGATTAGTGAATAGTTAAGCTGCCAGGCTATCACCTGGCCGTGCACTCAGATACGTCCAAAGTGATTAGACAATCTGACATATTTTATGACTATTTGCCGCATGTTCAGCAGACAAAATGATGATGTTAGGTGAGGACATCACATCACTTACATTTCATATCTCATCGCAATTTTCATAAACTGCAAGGCAACATCCAAAAAACATGACGGAGAATTAGAGTTTTCAGAAGATTATTATATAGACATTATTTCCCTCAGGTCACGGGCTTTAGTCAAATTTGGAAGAGAATGAAATTGCCGACAGTGAAAAGCAGACAGAAAGGTATGAGTTCATGAGCAGAGAAATAACATTTTCATTTGTTCCTTCCCCATGGGAAAGATTCAGCATTCCAGTAAATGGAGACAGTTATAAGAAATGAATTTTTGTCAGCAGGGATGTGATTTTAAGGCTCACTTATCCATTGGCAATCTAGATTTCTAACCCCAGGAATCTAGGAAATTGCTACAGAATGTAGTCTTTATGATATACAAGTTTTTGTAGTTGAGATTTTAAGGGGCAGGCCTGCATTTCTAACTGCGTTTCAGGGGGTCAAATTGCTGCGGAATTACTCCGTGTGGCTCGTGTCCTTTGAACTGTTCCCACGTGCAGGAGAATGATCCCTTTCGCCCAGAACTCCCCATGATCATCGTCTGCAGTCCATTATTGGAAGCAGAAAGAAGCTTTAATGTGTTATTGCTTGCTGCAGGCTTCTCCCAACAATTTACACAGCTTTTACTCCATTAACTAGCGGCTTTGTTCTGTAGAATTTCACTTCGGCTAAACAGAATGACTCTGGATATATTGTTTATTTTACATAATTAGAAAGGTACGTCTTATAGAAACATGTTGTTTTATGTTTTAACCACAGCTATGGATCTATACACTGTTTACTTTGTATGATTGTATAAAACCTTTACATAGGTTTGGAGTACATCAGTTCTTATGCTAGTACATTTCAATCATGCCATTTTATACTGTATATAAAACACTGTACTAAATGATGATGTCAGTTAAGAATAGTATAAAAATGTTTTAGTCAATGATAGAAAGTCAGTTCTGCACTTGTGTTTTCATTTTTTTCTCCTTAGTCCTCATATACCAATCAGTATGAATGAAAACGTCTGCCCCTAGAAAGAAGATGATCATCACGCGATCTGGCCAAATATAGTTGGACAGGGAAATAATGATCTGGAAGGTTTTACCCCCTTCATGACCAGAGTTTTTTTGTGCTATTCAGCAATGTACTACTTTAAGTGGTAATTGCGTGGTCACTGTACACAAGTGATTTTTTTATCATTTTATCATCACACAAATGCTTTCTTCTGGTGGTATTTGATTACCACTGGGTTTTTTTATGTTGTACGATATAAGAAAAAAACCAAAAATGTAATAAATCAATTTTGCCCACTTTCTGTTATAAAATATATCCAATAAAAAATGTCTTCATAAATTTTGGTCAAAATGTATTCTGTTAAATGTCTTAGGTCAAAAAAATCCCAAGCAGTGCATATTAATTGGTTTGTGTGAAAGTTATAGTGTCTACACACTATGGTATATATTCTGACATCTATGCAGCTATGACACTAAATTAGTAATGGCAGTGATCAGAAACCTATAGTGGGAAGGTGATCATGTGGTAGCAATCTGGCACTAGCCGACACTGGGAGGTACACTAACTGACACTGACATCATTAGTGACACTAATACAGTAATCAAAACTAATACTGTACTGTACTGTATTTTTTTAAATAAAAAAAAATAAAAAAATAAAAAAAATTAATAATACTGTACACTGTCACTATACTAATGACACTGGCTGTGAAGGGGTTAACATCTAGGTGTAATAGAAGGGTTAACTGTGTACCTAACAATGTGTAATGTGTGTTATATGCGCTGCTTTAACTTTACTGTAAGACTGTTTCTTCTCCCTGCTTTGCAGGGAGAATAAACAGCCAGATCACAGATCTTTGCATACAGAGTTCTGTATTTTGTAAACACAGAACTCTGTGTGTGATTGCACACAGCCCATCAGCTGACTTCAGCCAAAATCACTGTTTGAAATCAGGTGTCAAACTCATGCTGTGTACAGTCACCGCATAGACCAGCGGGACCAGGTGTATGCGCTCCCTAAACCCCAAAAAAAATTGCAACAAACAGTTACGTTGCCTGGTCTGGAGCCACCACTCACAGTACAACTGCTGTGGGTGGGCGGCAAGCGGTTCAGTGATTACTGAGACATCTAGACACATTATAAATTCCCCAGTTTCTAGAGGCGGCACTGAAACCAAAACTGAAGTATTAACACCAGCAAGTTTATTTTAACACATCTCCTTTGAGATAAGTCGAATAAGTCGAGTATTTTAACCTAAAAGAGAACCTGTGTTCTATTAAAAATTGTAAAGTTGCAGTTATCCTGATTTGCTGGCATCATCAGGTTCCTTCATGTTTAATGAGGCCACCTATCACATTGTTCGGTCAAGAGGCAGGAGTGGTCAGGCCAGAGCCAGTGACCAAGATATGCCAGCTATTTGATGTAAGTGTTAATTGACTGTTTTTTTAGCAACCCACAGGTTTAAAGCTGAACTCAAGCCAAAAACTATTTTGGACATTTGCACTTTAGAAGAAAAAAAATTACCAGTGCATGCCATTTGTGGCTGCCAGTGCATTTGGAGAAACCCTTGCTTTCGTTAACCACTTCCTCCATAAGATTTACCTCCCTTCCTGACCAGGCCATTCTTTGCGTTACGGCACTGCGTTACTTTAATTGACTATTGCGTGGTCATGCAACGCTGCACCCATATGAAGTTTACATTTTTTTCCCCCACAAATAGAGCTTTATTTTGGTGGTATTTAATCGCCTGTGTGTTTTTTATTTTTTGCACTGCAAAAAAAAAATACCGACAATTCTGAAAAAAAACCTATATTTTTGACTTTTTGCTATTAAACATATCCAGTAAAAAATTTTAAAAATCAAATTTCATCATAAACGTAGGGCAAAATTTATTCTGTTACGTGTCTTTTCTAAAAAAAATTCCAATACGTGTAAAATAATTGGTTTATGTGAAAGTTATAGCATTTACAAATGGCAGTATATATGCTAGGATTTTGTTTCATTTTTTATTTTTACTAGTAATGATAAGCGACTTATAGTGGGACTGTGGGCATGCTGACACTGGGGGGAACTGACTTGGTGTCACTGACATCCCCAGTGACACCAATACAGTGATCAGTGCTAATAAAAAGCACTGGCACTGTACTAATGGCACTGGGCAGGAAGGGGTTAACATGTGGGGTTAACAGTGTGCTGTGTTACTATGGGGCTGTGTCTGTGTGCTTCACTGTAAGAACACTGCTTTGCATGGCTGTTCTGTGCACAGCCATGGAAAGCAGTGTACGGGAGCTGACAGGAGAGAGAACTGTTTTGCTTACAAACAGTTCTCCCCCACCATTGGAGATGCTCGGCAATCACCGGGCGCCGGTGAGTAATCACCGGCCTGGGCCCAGTGATTGACAGCCGTGGCCTTGAATGTGGCACAGGTAGGGCACGCGTGCCCCCTACCCGGGGGTGCTAAATCATTTATATATACATGATTTTGCACACCCGTGCCGCCCTGTAGCAGTACTTCTGCCTGTACAGTACAGTAATTGCCAAACATCCAGCATCCAGACTTCCACTTCCACCAGAAGTACACAGGTGATGGTGGGTCATTCATTCTGCTTCTTCTGAATTCAGAAAACATCTTGCATCCTTTAACAGAATGCAATGCATTCTGTAAATGAAGGAGTTGTGGATAAATGTCACAATCTCCTGTCCTCCAATCACAAAACATATTGCAATCTGTGAAAATACTGCAAGACTATTTTTGAATGGATGAGCCACCTTCTACTGTCTGTATACTCTAGTCAGAAGTGCAAGCCTCAGTGCTGAACGTGTGACTTTTACTGTTTAGTATGGGTTGAATGAAAGTAAGGGTTTTCCCAAACACACATGTTTAATTAGTGGCAATCTATTTCCACAGTACAAAGGGTTCAAAAATAGTTTTTTTTTCTTTGCATGAAGGTAAAAAGCCTTCTGAGTGCAGCTCCCCCCTCCCCCCCCCATACTCACTTGAGCCCAATCTCGATCCAGAGATGTGCACAAGATCAGCAGCTCTCCTGGGGCTCTCCCGCCTCATTGGCTGAGACACAGCAGTGGGAGCTATTGGCTTCCGCTACTCTCAATCACAGCCAATGAGGAAGGAGCAGAGGGAGGGGTCAAGCCGTGCTCCCTGAGCCTTATGGACACACAGAGTGAGTAAGCATGCACAAGCTTCTTGCTCTGGGGCACTTAGAGTGAGGGGATGAGCCAAAATAGCTGGTGGGGGACCCGAGAATAGAGGCTACTATATGCAAAACTATTGCACAGAGCAAGAAAATATGACATGTTGGTTATTTTAATAAAATGCAAACCTTTAATGTCATGCTAAGGCTAACCCCATAAAGTCTGATGTTTTATCAAGGCTGAGAATGGGTCATCTACTTGCTCCAAGATTACAGTTCATTTTTTTATTTCCTTGGCTAACACCACATATAGCATAAGGGTTTCTCCCATTTTTTGTGGAAAAAAGAAAATCCAGAGAGGCTGCAAATGATTTGAACTTTTTAAATAACATTGAGCATTAAACTATAATACAACTGTTTGCACAGTTATACTGTTTACTCTTTTGTTGATTGCATGGAGAGGCTAAGGCCTTATTTCCGCTTGTTCCACTTGCAGCATGACTGACTATATCATCTCCTGCTCTAACTGGGTAGTGTAGGAGTTAACAAATAGAAGACATTAAGCAAATATTTGCAAGAAAACTCTGCAGTGACATAGAAAATTGAATGTGATAAGAAATGGAAACAATTCTATCACCATACAGACACCTAAATCAAAATTTCATGACTTGAGAAAAAAGTTTTTGCTAGCACAGGAGCTTGGAGACTTCTTAAGGGAATAGTCAGAACAGAGCATATGAAATGTATACTTTAACAAGTATTCCAGTGGCGCATAATCAATATTCCATGCAAAAAAACAGTAAGATATATAGAAGTGAATATAATATTCCACAACAAAAATATGTAATTGAAAATAATTGTGTATAGTCCAAAAAAAGTCCAAATAATATCAATTAGTCCATCCAAAAGAAGATCACCACGTGAAAGAATCTTGAAAAAAAAAATATATATATATATATGTGTGTGTGTATGTATTGAGTGCCACCCTCTCAGGTGTGCATTCACCAGAAAGTATTGCCTCCCACTCTCATGGTTGGCAAACCAGGCTTAGCAGATGATCTTCAAGAGATTAATCAGACTATTATTGGTATTAGACCATATTGTATTCAATCTCCTTCTCCTTTGGAAAAAACAGAATCCTAAGACAGGTGCTCTTGAACTCCAATATTCAAACTTAGGAAGTAAAGATCAAGGACTCCTTTAATTCCTAAGTTTGAATATTGGAGTTCAAGAGCACCTGTCATAGGATTCTGGTTTTTCCAAAAGATAAATATATATATTTATTTTTTTCACTTGTTTTGCACAAGATTCTTTCACGTGGTGATCTTCTTAACTAATTTTAACTAATATAACTGAGCTTTTGTGTAGGATTTGTATTTCTCTCCAGCCATTTCCGAGTTTTACAAAGTCCTGCCAGGTAGCCCAGACAAGTGATGCAACTCTACCTTATAGTTAAAGTCCATGAGAACTTTTAGGTTATATCAGCTAAATACATTCCAGGTGCTTTAAATTAAAGGTGTTGACTGTCTTGTAGGTTGCTTTCTTTCTAAAGCAGCCATGTTTCGATTAGAAATGTCTTCCCCCTACTAACAGCTGTAGAGAGGGTCCCTAGTTCTTGATGTGGAAGTAATGATTTTTCTGAAGATATCCAACACTCCACCGCTAATATTCCTAGTCAGCAGCATGCTGACAGGACATTGAACACTTTTTTTATGCACCTGCAATGCATTTAGCTGATTTAAAGGTTTTATTTGGGTTTTAAGGGTGAAGTGTGGCCAAAGCTCTTTTGGCCATGCTTTTCGTGTGGGTCACAGCAAGCACTTTAAGGATTCTGCACCTTATGTAATATCACAGCTCACCACCTTTACGTCAAAGCATACCACAGATTTGAAAACTGCTAGCCAATACCACTTATCACAAATAAAAAAAGGTTGGCAATTATGATCTATTGCGGTGTTCAGCAACATAGAATCTTAAGATGAAGATGACAAAGTGCATTGAAGAGTTTAATGGTGAATAATGATTTATTCTGTGTTGTTTGCTCATCTATATTAAAGCGGAGCTCCATCCAAAAGGGCAAGTTCCACTTTAAGCCTTTGTCCCCCGCTCCCCATTAAGGATTGGCACCTTTGGGGAGCAGGTACCCGAATTTGACCCACTTCCGCTGCGATCGCCTAAGGCAATCAGAAGCGGAAGTTGTCCTCCTCCCCTCTGTCTCCGTAGTCTTTTGGGACACATGACAGGTCTCAGAAGACAACGGGGCCATTCACAAAGCGCAGCGCTTCTCACGCATGTGCAGTGGGCACCCAGCTGTGAAGACGCAAGCTATCACAGCCGGTTGCCCACACTGAAGATGCCAGCGCCAGGGAGAGAAGACAGCTGGTGAAACCAGCGGTGGTGAGGACACCGCTGGACCAAGGGATAGGTAAGTGGCTGTATTTTAAAAGTCAGCAGCTACAGCTTTTGTAGCTGCTGAGTTTTATTGGTTTATTTTTTTTTTCAGGTGGAACTCCGCTTTACCAAACTTTTTTTCATTCTAGTATAAACAATGTAAACCAGCAGAAAGATTTTCAAGTACAAAAAAAAAAAAGTAACTGGACTTATCTCATCAGAATTGTGTGGGTGTGCTTCCTTTCTAACATGAAAAAACGAGATATTTTTGGTAGATATCAAGTAGAAGGTATCAGTCATACTTGGTGTTGCATATAAACTAAACTTTCATAAACCATACTTGTTACAATAATTTTGTAGAGAAAAATAAAGTTATGCATTTAAAAATAACCTATTGGCAGTCAGTCAATTATCCATCAATTTTGTTTTTACCTGTTCTAGGTTTATTTTAATATTCCTTTGTTTTCTGTGAACATTCTAATAGTTCACAGAAATGGTAACTATATGCCAGTTGTGATTTCTTGAAAATCGATCCAATTCTTTTTGTTTCAAGCGTTATATAATATCCATTGAAAATTCTGGTAATTGCTGATTTGTAACCTATGTTACACTACATGTTTTCTAAATTAGTGTTTGCACATTCTACCCAAACTATAGAGGGTTTTTTTTTTTAATTAAGATTTAAAAAAAAAAAAACAATATTTCCTACTGCATCCATGATTTTAACAGGTCACATTATACTTATAATGGTTTAGAACTTTAGCTACGGTATATCTCAAGGATGCATTATCTATGGTTGGCCTCTCTGTGTACATTTTCAGCTTACATTTTTGGGAAGCCAATAGGAGAGCTAGGTTAGGTTGTAGCTTTTATTCAGTAAGGGTTTATGCTCACTGGGCTTAAAAAAACACCAGTTCTTTTGGCAGAAAAAAACGCTCATATACAGCATTTTTGTATGCACGTTTAGGCATGTTTAGCATTTTTTTATGCTAGAAAATTGCTCTCAAAAATGCAGTCAAGAAGGTTTTTTTTTCTGCCTCTAAATGCGGAGCTTAAAATATGTCTCTAAACTGCCTAATGTGCATGGACACATAGGATAACTCTGAACTGCTTCTGCAGACAAAATGTAAAACTCCTATGGAAGCAGAGTTTTTTAAGCCCAATGTGCATGGACCCTTAATATCATCCAGCCTTGCTGGAAGCAATAAAATAACCACTATAATAGCCTGTGGTGGCAGACTTTGAGCTTCTATAGGTGACATGATGACATCAGTTTGAGACGCTTCATGAGATCATTCAGAATTCATTGATAGGTGCATTTGACCTCCATCTGATCTTCTTCTGACTTGCATATCACCTGCTTCAAGCTGGTTTTGTATTCCCATAGGCTTGTATAAGAAAACAAAACTAGCCTGGAGTGAACAAAAGCTCATCAGCATGCAGGCCCTTATTTAAATGTATTAACATTATAAAAATGAGCTATGGCACGCAATATTCTTTAGTGCAGTATATGATTTCAGCCAACAGTGAAGTGTGCCAATGAATGATGACTCAAATAAAAAATAAGAGTGCGCTAAACAAATATTTGTTTAGCGCACTCTTATTTTTGATTTGAATTGTTTTTCCATTTTTTGTGGAGTGGGAGTTGCTGCTGTATAGTTTGGAAAGGGTGTGGCACTTTTCTAAATTACCAATGAATGATGACTACCTTACATTACTGTTGTTTGTTTGACACATTGCTTTTTGCTTTATTATACTGTATGAAGGTCTAGATGTTGTTATCATTCCTATCATTTTCAACGTGCTCATCTTTATTTAAATGGAAAAAAACCTAGGTCATTCCTTGGGAATTTCAAAGTGTTACTAAACCCAGATCACTGCATTCACTAAATCTGGTCTCCGACAGTACAAAGACATTGAAATGCAATTATTTTAGCAAATATAAATACCTTTTCTCATTAGCAGTTAGAGCAGTCGTGTGACTTCTATCAGTGTCCAGCAGAGGATTGGTTAAATATTGTAGGAGGAGTTTTCATTCTGCTTTGACTGTACTATGAGGCTGCATAACCCCTGACCCCCTGTGCAGACAGTGCCGATTGGCTTTGTGCTGATCACATACACTCTATCAAAGCTATCTAGCAATACACACCAAACTGAGCATGTGTAGCTTGCCCCCATGGCTCATTTCTATCAGCAAATGGATTTGGGACAGTATAAGAAGGCGATGATCAGAGAAGACAGGATCAAACAGCCTTTTTACACAATGCCGAGGATTAACCCCTTAGGTTCCACAATGAGTATGCACCCTCTTTTTTTGTCTTTCATGTACAATAGCAAGCATGCTTTACTGCATATACAGACTGTTTTTACTGTTGTGGGTTTAGTAACACTTTAAGGTGCCCCCATGCCAGCTGAAAGATATAATTTCTTTAGTATAGTTTGCTTCTTGTAAGTTTAAAATGAACAGCAATGAATACACATTGGGAACATATTTTTTTTTTTGTTTAATCAGCTTAATAATTTCTGTTTTAGGTCAAAATAGATCCAACAAAAGGTGGTAATATGCAGTTGGAGGGTAACATGATAATAGTTATATGTGATTTTAAAGTTTTTTGTCAGTGTTTTGTCTAGTCAATAGATCATGACTGTATCCCACTATTGCATGTAGTGTTGCATTTGACATTTACCAATCTGTCCTGGCAACAAGGACTAGATGACCAGGGCTGACCTTGTCATAAGTCGGAAAAATGATAAAGATGATACTGCTGCTGCTATACTGCTGGCCAGTAAAAGGAAAAGCCCATGCTACATTCCCTTAAAAGAAAGATTTCTATGATGAATTAGCTGTAGAAGTACATTGAAAATGAACAAAAAGATCAAGTTTAGATATGACAACACGTCCACATTCCTTACATGGAAGCCTGTTTCTTGCTTATGTGAGCATGCCATCTGCTATGAGCTATTTTCAGACTGCAGCTAATGATGGTCGCAACCTGCTGTGACAATCTACTTCAATCCACAGGCTGTCAGGAGCAAGTAGAAATCAATCTGATATGCTCTCGCTTTCCCCTGTGCACTGAACAATCAGCAGAGCATTTCACACAGACCCAACCTGCACAGAATTTTCTTTTACCTTACAGCACATTAAATGGCTATATGTACATTATCAATGTCCGTTTTAGTGAGTCATCTTTCTATTCCTATCTAACATGATGTACATGATGTACAAATGTTAACTTTCTCAGTTTATATCTTTATTTTAAAGTCAGCCACAACCTCTATTGATAGTGTAGAAGGGTTAGAGCTTCTTTAATGTTTTCTGCTGCCGACTGTATGCCCATTTGGGAGATTTTAACTGTGTCCTATGGACAGTGGATGTGGGGAAAAAGAAGTTCAAGAAAATCCAAAAAGAGAAAGAGACAACAGCAAAAGCAGTAGAAAGGGTTAAAAGATTGGCCATGTTTTTATATTAATACCCCAGTGTCACTGATCTCTACATTTGTTCTCCTAGCATCACACAATCTCTTCAGTTTGGTAAGTTATGACAATAATAATGTGACAAGGGTTCTAATTGGGCCCTAAAAACAAATGTAAAATGAATAAAGTGATTGAACTGAGTTGTGCTTTAAAATGCAATAAAATAAAAGTAAACAAGTGGTTAGCTCTATATTCAGTGAAGCATTTAAAAATCACCTCTCTCCTATGATGTTCGCTTCTGGTCCATGGGCCTCCTACTTCAATTGCATTCATCGCAAGCTTTTTTTTCCTATTGACTTTCATAGCTTACACTGTGTCTGTATGAGTTTGGCCCAGAATCTGCTGTAGTATTAACATTAACACTAATTGTATTATCCACATGTTTTAAGTTGGACTTTCTTTAGGTTATGGCTAGCAAGAAAGCATGGTCTGTGTAAATCTGGTCACACAATGCAGTTCTCGGTACAAATCCATCTGTTTTCTCAGGCTAACTTGATACATTGCTGTTACTCAGCAAACATAAATCCTGTATAATAATAATAATAATAACATAAGCAAAATACATTTCACTTGTCTGGCATTAAGATAGCTACTAGGGATGAGCTTTGGGTGTGGACCGAAGCAGAATTCAGTCCAAACTTTGCCTGTGTGGTGAACAGGTGATCTAAATGGGCTGAACCTCCCGCTGCAGTGGGAAGTGATATATTAGCATGAACATTATTATCAATAAATGTGACAGCTTTCTACTCAGGCAGGTTATTAGGAATCCCTGCCTAGCCTTCACAAAAAATGCTAATTTACAGTTCCACAGTAAATAAAAGAAAAAAAAATCTGAGGTTTTTTTAACTGTGAGCACCCTTTGTCAGGTTTTTATTCACAATGGCCAGCACACTGGTAAACATAGATACCCATAGATTTGCTTGTGATCATATGCCATAGAAACCAAGGTACCAACAGCTTGAGAACATAGAGGCCCATTCTTATGGTGACATCTGCTATACAAAGATGTAAATACCTATCGCTAATGTGCTACAATTGGTTCCAACTGACCCAGATGTTTCTGATTGTCCCCATGTCGGTTCAGACCTCAAAGTGCATATGTGTGAAAAGTACAGAGAAGTAATTGGGCTATTATCCTACAGCATCAATGCCTCAATATCAGGATGTTGAACATTGTCAGTATAGAACTCACTATGTTTCAGAAACTGAAAGATATCCACTGCACATGTCAAACACATCACTTTCTTTCTTTCTTACGTACGTTTGCACAGTGGATCACTTATGGTTCTCATAATGCAGGTCAAAGGTGATCACCAAGACAGCATCTGAGTTGAAATCACTCAGATTGTGACACAGACCCCTTTACCATTTTATCAAAAACTGAAATAAGGGTTTTGGATAAAGCTATGCTTCATTTGAATGGTAGGGCTTTGGAAGAGCTAGCAACTCAGCAAACAGCAAATGTTACCACTTAGAATGGAATATTATCATAAAACTATTGACAGATGGCAAGCTCCTCTGGGATACAGGGGCCAAGGAGCACTTGTTTCGTATCAGAGCGATAAATGGTGTGAATGGGACTTGAAGGACTTCCAGGTTAGAATTCCAGATTCATGCTATGGACAACAGATGGAGCAAATGGCAGGCTAATGTCTAATGGCACAGCACAATATTGGATTAGTAGAAAGTAACATAGTCAGAAAACAGACCCAGGTCATCAAAGGAAGACACAAAATACAATAAAAAATTGTCAGAAGACAAGCCAGATCAGCTGCAGAGGGTGGCAGATGGATAATAGGTACTGGCCAAATGGAATGAAAAGGTCAAGAACAACAGAGAAGCAGTGCTACAGGATCACAGGGGCATGGAGTTCGTATTAGGAGCCCTAAAACAAGGGGCCTGGTACACAGCAAATGTTTCCTGCACTCATGGAAGGGTTTATATGGGCTGTAAGTCCAGATAATATGCTACAGGTGCCAGGGTTTCTTACAGCAAATTATGTATGTACAGATGCTTTAGATGAATGTGCAATAATATTGTTAGCTGAGTCTGCTGGGATCATTTGAAGCTGTGCTCAGAGCAAATATCGTGAAAGGAGAAAACACAAGGTGCTTAATTCTAATCCAAGCAGTTTGATGCTCTCTTCCCTGTGTTCATGTGCTCAGACTTTAAATTTGTGGTACCATTGCAAATAAAACTGGAATAATGGCTTACCTCTCTTACCGCTGAACTTCCCATTAGTGTAACAAAAAAGAAATGGATGATCAAAGTTTCTACAACTGCAAAAACATGTTACGCATTAAGAACAGTGACTCAAAGGTACTACTCTTTCTTACAAAAACTATAGTGAATATACGGTAGGCCTTCACTATATATGATAAGGGAAGATATTTTTCTTTCCACTGGTTGGTATAGCACATAAATGGCCATTAACATGCTGTGCTCCAGTATATGTTAGGGGTAGACTGTCAATGGCTGGTCCTTTATTTAAACTAGTGGAACTCTTGCTGGAGATTGCCTGTTGTAGAATACAGTTTGGTTGCAGCTTTCTAAGCTTTTTATTGCTGATTTATCTAATCCGATTTATTTTTTACCTGCTGTAACATTTGCTGGGACTCTTGATTCCAATTTCTACTCTTAATTCTTGATTTAAACCTTGGCTTGTTGGTTTGCTTGATCACCAAACAAAAGTCAACTGGCTGGTTTAACCCTCTGCCTGACCTTGACCATCATCTAACTTTTTAGGTTAGCAAAGTGAGATAAGACTGAAGGGGTGAGGTGAGGAGTAGAAAGATAGATTTGTGTGCCATCAGCATAGAGATGGTACTTAAAGCCATGGGAGTTTATCAAGTGACCAAGGAAGGAGGTTTAGATGGAGAAGAGTAGGGGTCCAAGGACAGAACCTTGAGGGACTCCTACAGAAAGAGGGAGTGGAGAGAAGGAGCCAGAGTTATAGGTAAAGCTCAAGGAGCGCTGCGATAGGTAGGAGGAGAACCAGGAAAGAGCAGAGTCTTGGAGGCCAAGAGAGTGGAGTTTTTTTGCTAAGGTCACTTTTAAGAAAAAAAAAATAAATGTACATATTTTTTTCAGTAAAAATGTGCATTTGTTATTTTCTTTTTCTGATGAGCCTGCAGAGCATTGCATTGGTGACCGGTAGATCATAAGTGCAATGCCAGTCACCTGCAGACACTAGCTTGTCTGCCTATACACCTATATGGGTTGACAATTACAAAGTTGGAGGAAGTATCAATGAACTATGAGGGTACTTATCAGAGCCCTTGTTGTTCAATGAGAACTACAAGCTGTCTGCTGCAGTGCCAGATGGGTTTTGTAGATTGCAGTGAATGAATGACACAGCACAGTCGTGCACTTTTGGAAAAGTGACAATGAGTGCAAGGAAAGGATCCCCCACCCACTGTCATAAGGAGGGGGGGTCGGGGTGTGCAAGGGGTCAGACCTGGAGCATGTTACACCCTAAATATGGGTGTAATGTGTAGCATGTTCCAAAAGGTGAAATTATCCTTTAAGTGTTCAGCAAAATTTACGTCAAAGTGTAAAACACATTTAATTTATTTAAGAGCTAATTACTTATCACTTTTAAATATACATTTTGTAATATGTAATATCCTTTAAAGAATAAGAAGTATGAGTATTATTATTATTATTATAGTGTTTATATAGCGCCAAAGGGTTTGCTCAGTGCTGTACATTAGAGTGGGATTAGAGTATTATTATACTTTATTATTATACAGTATTTATAAAGCGCCAATAGTTCGCTCAGCGCTGTACATTATAAAGGGGGACAAAACATGTGACAGAACAATACCAATACAATGCAAAACATGAGGGGATCGAGGGCCCTGCTCTTTCAAGCTTACAATCTAGGAGGGAGGGGATGGTGGCACAGGAGGAGATAGCTGTGGGGGATGGAGTGGTAGGAAGAGTGGAGGAGGTCTGCAAGTTAGCAGGGGGTGGGGTAGGCTTCCCTGAAGAGATGGGTTTTCAGGGTGCGCCTAAAGGAGAGGAGAGTAGGTGATAATCTGATGGGTTGGGGCAGGGAGTTCCAGAGGATGGGTGACACCCTGGAGAAGTCCTGGAGGCGGGCATGGGAGGAGGAGACCAGGGAACTAGAGAGAAGGAGGTCTTGTGAGGAGCGGAGTGTGCGTGCTGGGCGGTACTTGGATATTAGGTCAGTGATATAGTTCGGGGCAGTATGGTGGACAGCTTTGTACGTCAGCGTTAGGATTTTGAATTTGATCCGTTGCGCAATCGGAAGCCAGTGGAGGGATTGGCAAAGGGGGGTGGCGGAAACGGAGCGGTTGGAAAGGTGAATGAGTCTGGCAGCCGTATTCAGGATGGACTGAAGCGGGGATAGCCAGCGGCGAGGCAGGCCAGTGAGGAGGGAGTTGCAGTAGTCGAGTCGTGATATGATGAGGGAGTGGATGAGCTGTTTAGTGGTTTCTGGAGTTAGGAACGTGCGGATTTTGGCGATGTTGCGGAGGTGGAGTCTGCACGAGTTTGTTAAAGAGTGGACTGTTAAAAGTATATTCTATAGTGAATTAAATTCTGTTTTAGAATGTCAAAGTGGACCTAGCATCAAATATATTTTTTAAGGCCTACAGTTAGGTCCATAAATATAGGCACAGTTTTAGTTTTTTTCAGGTATTTACCTAAATGTTTTCAAGCTATAGTTATATAATGGATATGGGCTGAAAGTGCACACTGAACAACTGAAGACAGCTGCAGTTTGAGCCTGGCAAAGCATCAGAAAGGAGGAAACCCAGTCTTTGGTAATGTCCATGGGTTCCAGACTTCAGGCAGTCATTGCCAGTAAAGGATTCTAAACAAAATATTAAAAATAAACATTTTATGTATGATTATATTCAATTGTCCAATTACTTTTGGTCGCTTGAAAAAAAAAGGGGGGGTGGCTATTCTTAAGAGCTGTAATTCCTAAACCCTTCCTCCAGTTTGGATGTACATACCCTCAAATTAAACCTGAGAGTGTGCACGTTCAGTCCATATCCATTATATAACTATAGCTTGAATATGTTTTGGTAAATACCTGAAAAAAACTAAAACTGTTCCTGTGTCCAAATATATATGGACCTAACCGTATATGTGTAACTACTTGAAGAAGATGCTAACTCAGATATAACAGTCACCAAGCCAACTATGTTGGTTTTGCAGCTCTGGGCTCCTGCAGTAGCCTTTTACCTTGTGACTTGCTATAGGAACAATATAGCAGTCTAATAACTGGGGTAAAGAAAGTCAAAGGGAATATTTCCTCCAGCCTGCAGCAGACTGAGAACATAATCCCAGCCTAGACAAGTCACTTGTCCAGAGCTGAATAACTGCTTTTAATGCTATTAAAATATATACTGTTTATTTGTTTTGCAACATGTCAGGAATTTGTAAAGTTATCAAAAGGTCTACTATGAGTGCTGTGAGTCAAGACATGCTCACACTCGTGTGAATGTTCACAAAGGCACCAAGTATTATTTGTTTTGTATAAACAAAATACAAAATGATATTTAATTTTACAAGAATGTTTAGTATTTGGAAATATCCTCCCCCAAACATAAAAAATGCAAAGCATACTGCTACACAGCTTCTGCATTATTTGTTTTTTGTTCAACAATTCAGTTTAGTATGGCGTAATTGTTATATGCGGGCCTTTGTATTCAGCTGTCATAAGGAATGTGCAGATTAACTCTCTTGGTATTTATTTGGGAAAATGAATCAGGTCAGAGAGATTGACACCAGTGGATACATGATATTATATTTTCCTTCAAATGCCTCGGACCAATTACTGTCTTTCTTGCAGTTTTCAGTGAGATGGCCTTTTGCCCTTTAATGGAGGTTAACAATGCTAGGAGCATAGTGTGCATCTGGAGACACAAGGCATTCAGCTTCATTGCACAAATAAAATGTATTGGGGATCACTTACAATGCAAATGACAGGAATCCACATTTTTTACTGCACCTTGTCAGTTTAGTATCTATTTTGCCCAAGTACTGTATGTTTCAAATTGGCATATATTAGACATTAATACAGTACATACCACAACCACAAAAATATTAAAAAATATACATTTAGTGTTGTGTGTATGCCTTTAATAAGAGAAAAGTCGGTACCCCCAAAATGAGTGTGTTTCTAAAGAGGTGTCAAACACCACTAATAAAGATAAGCCTGGCACACACATTATGTTTTTTTTTTCGTTCAACCCAGTTGATTGAATGAAGAAAAAAATAGGTGATGTTAGTAGAGTGATCTCTTCCGCTGTACCTTTGTGTTCTGACAGGGGGACTCCCCTCCCCACCTTCTCGCCAGAACACACTAATCAGTCAATGGCTGTGAGCGCTATTGGATGCTGGTTTTCCAGCATGTCCCTTCATCAAGAGCTGGTCCTTAGACCATAAATATAAGTTGTGTAGCGCTAGAAATGAAATATAAGAATATACCAATAGTATTATGTAAAATAGCACAAATATATAGTAAATATTGAAGCAACACAGTATGTCCTTAAGAAATTGTAGCAATGGTGAAGCTGTGTCAAATGCCTTCACTAATATTGTAATATAATAGTATAACACATGGTGCAAGTGATAGTCCAGAATAAGCATTGGAGGTAAACCACAATTTAGCTGAAAATGGTGACTTGATAAAATCCCAGTGAAATTGGGGCGCCCACTGACCGGCTCACCAAACCCAGCTGTCTGATCGTGTGCAGCGCTGTGAGTGAAGGACTACCATGTGATCATCCCAGGGCCTAGAGGAGAGCTGTAATCAGCAGATTCCATCGTGAACAAAACTTATTAAGGAGACCCCCAGATGTTCCATTACTCATCGCGGAGTCATCCAATCCATGCCACACTCCATCCACAACCAAAGGGAGCTCTGGTGTATATGACACAAATGCGCAGCTAAATTGTGCCTCTGGTGAGTGTGCAATTTACCTATTATTCCTGCACGGCACCGGATCACAGGTTTCACTGGGATTTTATCAAGTCACCATTTTCAGCTAAATTGTGGTTTACCTCCAATGGTTATTCTGGACTATCACTTGCACCATGTGTTATACTATTATATTACAATATTAGTGAAGGCATTTGACACAGCTTCACCATTGCTACAATTTCTTAAGGACATACTGCGCTGCTTCAAAATTTACTATATATTTGTGCTATTTTACATAATACTATTGGTATATTCTTATATTTCATTTCTAGCGCTGCACTACTTATATTTATATTCTATTGAAGGTTTATGGTTTTCCTTTTTAGTGTATCAGCTGCTGTTGCTCGTTAGTGCTCACTGAACCACATACAACTATGGTCCTTAGACCGGCTTTTGTTGCAAGGACAGCTGTACACATGGTCCAAATGTTGGCCAGTTCAGCAGGAACCAGCAGATATTCAGACCTTGGGTACCCATCTTTAAGAATTAAAGTTAAATGTTCATGAAGAATTAGAGTATGTGCACAGAATAGGTAACAAATAAGAGATGTACACAAAAACAAGCAAATCTTGCTTCATATACCATAAGATTTCACCATAAACTTCTGTGCCTTTGCACAATTCATCTCAATATCTGGATTATGGAACATATGGAGTAAACAAATATAGCACCTATACAAGGTATAATGTAAATATAATAATGGTGCACACCAGCAGAATAAACTGACACATTATAGAGGTCATGTACTGAATAATCACAAATGGCAATAACAAAGGTTACTGATGCAGAAGGACCATTTTATGATCTTTCAAACAAAATTCCTATAGCACCACACATGCAAAGTGATTTCCCAACAGTGTAAATCCTTAAAGCCATTTTTTTCTTTATTTATTTTGAAATTCACTCAGGGGATAGAAATGCAAAAGCATGGGTAATCAGCTGAATGATCAGAAAAAATATAACTGAAAGTGGAGGGCCTTAACTTGGCTATAGATCACTTGCCCAACTACTTGTGTCTCATCAAGTGTAGCCTCTCTGAGCTACTGAGAGAGGAAAGCTTAGCATCTTATCTACACTGGACATGTCAAGGAACACAGAGTTACAGGGACCTGCTCCTGCATCATGATAAGTAGATTGGTACTCTGCAAAAAAAACAAAAAAAATATGAAGCAACAACTAGAAAGGGGTATACCCAAAACCCATGGGGAAATTCAAAATGGCTTTAATGCCACTTTTTCTGGTGGTAGTTCTTTTAAGAACTACCTGCAAATAATTTAGGCAAGTGTTTGCGCCAGCATCGGTAACATTAACGCATGTGGCAAATTCAGGTTGTTCTTGCTATCTATTGCCATGTCAGTGACAAGTTTAGGAAACTGAGGAGTTAAAGTGATAGTGAACTTGGCTTTTTGTCACTTTTGCCTACAGGTAAGCTTATAATAAAGCTTAACTGTAGATATAATGAATATCTTCTAAACGTGCACCGTAAAGGAGATATTTGCATGTTTTACACACGGTGATGTCACTAGTGCATGCGCACTGTCAGTTCCAGAGCTCTGTGCCACAGCCGTGATTCTCGCTCACATGCCTGGGAGTGACGTTAACATGGCTTGGCCATTCAAAACTAGAGCCTGTGAACCTGGAAGGGAGACAGAGAGAGGATGGAAGCCCTGTCAGCGGTTGCAGTTCACTGCTGGAGGGCTTCATTCTACAGGTACGTTTTTCATAAGACGATGCATATCAGCACTTTATACAATTAACTTGAGGGGAGCTGCATTTTTTTTTTTCATTTAACTTTTCTACCACTTTAAGACCAACTCTGAGCTGGTGTGCAGAGGTACCCAGTACTCAGAGTGGGCTATACCTGTGCTGGGAAGCTGTCATATTTGTGACAGCTACAAAACACAGTGCTGTATACCCTGCCTCATTAAGCTGTCTGCTGGGAGATTGCCTGGACAAAAGCTATATGTAAGCAAAAGAGCCAGGGATAAAGCTGATGTCATTACCCATTACTTTTCAGTGAGAGTGCACAGCAATTACAGAATTTGAAAGTTGCTTTTAGACTGAATAGCAGCAATTGATCTGCCCATTAATTGTGCGCTCTCACTCAAAAGTGGAGTGGATCTTATGGGGAATTAGTCTCTCAGTTCCCAATTAGAATCTCCCCACAACTAGTATGAAAACCCTGTCAGTGTGACATGAGCAGTGGCCATGGAGGGGAAGTGCACAGGACACTCACTGAACACTCACCCAATTGACACTCCTTCCCCAGTGCAAACATGGACAAATTCATCACACTTTATGAATTCTTCCCCCATAGTGTCCATAAAAACAAGATCCATAAATAAAATCTTAAACTATGGGGTTGAGTTACTATAACTGGAGAGTGCAAAATCTGGTGCAGCTGTGCATGGTAGCCAATCAGTTTCTAAGTTGAGCTTGTTCAATTAAGCTTTGACAGTAAAACCTGGAAGCTGATTGGTTTCTCTACAGAGTTTCACGAGATTTTGCACTCTCCAGTTTTAGTAAATCAACCCTTATGTCTCAATAAGCACTCAGAAGTATCATCCAAAAGTTACACTATCCTTGCCGGGGACAGTCATAATTTTACTTCAACTTATTTGTCAGTACTTATGTGCTTGTGTGGGTTTCGCTCGGGTACTGAACTGTCCCCCCAGACTCCAAAGTGAGATAGGGACCTAAGATTGTTAGCTCCTTGAGGGCAGAAACTGATGTAAATGTACAATATACTGTATATATAAAGCACCGTGTAAATTTCTGACACTATATAAATACCTATAATAATAATTAAGAACCATCATATGTATTCTTAGCAGTTTCTAAAAACTCCTTTGTTCTCTGAAGTACACTTACGTAAGTCTACAAACATCTTAATGTGAACATACCGCAGGTGCAAAGAGAATATTTCTGTGCCAGTCTTATAATATTTGTCATCTTGAGACCAATAAAATTATAGTATTCCATTGTAGTTTCCACTCTCATCAAGCTTGCCTCACCAATTGAATTGGTGCATAGAACATGCCAAACTCAACTTTGCAGTGTTTAAATTATAAGACCATAGCCATTAAACAACATGTCCACACAGCTAAAAAAGCAAAGGGTGTTTAATATGCACAGTACTCAGGAATTGTAAAAGGCAATTTATGATCCCTAGTCAAGATCCTTTAATAGGACAAAAGCACGCCAAAGTAAAAAAAAAGGCACAATGCAGTTCCTCTTATACATATGGATACTCAACAGACTGTAGTTATAAAGAACAAAATAAGAGTACATGGACCTATAATAGTGCATTAAAGTTATATATTTTCATAATAAAAGCAAGAATGCCTTCACAAACGTTCGGTGCTGAATGCAAAACATTGGTTGCCAGTGGTAGGATCCAGTATATGGTAGTATAGCTGTCTTAAGTTCTGGCAATTCAAAGGCACCTGCCTGTCAATGGTAATGATTAGTATCTTGGTTGCTTGGATATGACCTCAATCAATAGGAGTAGCTGGAAGTAGATACACTCTACTAAACAAAGGTACATCTAAACAACCAGGATTCCACTTGTTAATAGAAAGGAGACGGTACAAGTGCATTGCCAGATAGTCAAACCACCATATATTGAGCCTTGCTGCTGACCTCAGATGTTAGGCATTCATCACTGAACTTCCTCTGTTATTATTTGCTATTACACCTCTCTGACTTATCTCTAAATGTATTAAAACTGACAAATAATAAGTATATGAAAGTTATTTGTTACAAATGGCACAAAGTATTGTCTATTATGAAGTCACTAACTAGGTTAAAAACTAAACAGGAAGTTGTGCATTTCTCATAAAAATATACAACCAATGCTACTTTTTCAACATATTTTGAGCAGTATACTCGTATATGATGCTTTTTGAATTGGATTTAGTATTTTTTATTTTAACAGTATTTGATAATGCGCACTTGATATGAGTATTGGGGTGTTCCCAGTTTGATCTCAGCTCCTTCACTAGCTGTTTTCCTTTCCTCCTTTGTGCTTAGTAGCTTTGTACACCACACTTCCTCTTCCTAACAACTGTAACTAATTTTCTTCTACCCTGAAGATGCTTGTAGCACAGATACAAGAAAGAGGAAGAGCCAGTAATAGTAATGGGTTCAGGCAGTGCAGAGAGATTGGCATTGGTTTTTGGAGCAGATGGTTGGCTCTTATGCCTTTTGCCTCTTTCAGGCCTGGTCTAATGCCATGATGCTGAAATGTGACACATTTTTTTTTTCGCTTGAGTTACACTTTTAAAAAGACTGACAATTTTTAGTGGAAAAAAGAGAATATTGGTTATGTGTGAGTTCATGATGGCAGTCATGCTCTGATTAGCTCTGCACCCTCACAGCACTTTAAGCAGCGACAGAGTGACATCCTTTTCTACCTCTTTTGCACAAATACCTACACTTTACCAATCTGGCTGCCCAGTGGTATTGAACAAACTCTGGTGAAATAAACAAATAAATGGAGCCTACTAAGATAGTGGAAAAAGAGACAAAGATAGTGGCATGTCCATCCATGCATTTGTCCCCACCTGCATAGACTGCAAAACCACAAAAAAATTAAGAAAAAATAAAGCTGAATAAAGCTTCTTTAGTGACCAAAAGCACACAGAACAATCACAGACAAGATTCAATGCAAACCTGGTGGAGGATGAGCTTCTATCACCTGTATTGGGAACACCTGTTATAGTCTTAATCACAGTACAAAAGCGCAGAGCCCTGAAACTTATTTTCAATAATATTAGGTATCACTGGACATACCTTGTTCAAATGTTTTTCCTCTATAAAGGTTGAACACATTTTTTACATCATCTAGGAAGGGTGAGAAAATATTGTCCAACCTGGGGCTCATTTCAAGATCTCCAACCTGGTACAAACAGCTAGAGAACAGTAACTAGACCATTTTCCCTACTGTAGAGAATAGCATCTGAATCACTGAGGGGAACAAAATCATCCACTTGATTTACTGATCTCTAGGTGCTTCTACCTTATTGAGTATTACAGTGACCATCCCCCCATCTTGTGAAAAGGAAGGCATACAATCTGCCTTTCATGGGATCTTTTAATATGATTTATATTGGGGTTTGATTATTATTATACAGGATTTATATAGCGCCAACAGTTTGCTCAGCGCTTTACAAAATAACGGGAGACAATACAGCAACAATACAGTTCACTACAAGAGGGATAGGAGGGCCCTGATGATGAAAGGAACAACAATTTGATCTCTATAGATCTAGAGACATTATTTGATTTCTCTCCTGATCATATTCTTGGAACTGGACAGAATGTACAATTGCATACTCCAGCTGGTTTTCTCCACTTAAGTGGGTCTCATTAAACAAGCAATCTTCATGACCACAATTTATAGACTAAATATATGAAGTCCAAATAATAATTTTTGTACTTATTGTATTTTTCCTCTATAACGTAAGCTTTGAAGAGGACTTGTCCTTAACTCTATTCTCTAAATAGAGCCAATCCTGGGAATACTGAGTGGACAGTGTGCTGGGAGAGAACAAGGGTCACACAGCATCACTGACACCCATGGCATACAATCTGCTCTGCCTGATGGAGAGATTTTTGTGGCCTTTCATCCTATTTGCCTTTTGGTGCTAGGACACTGTAAGAATTCTGAGTTGCTTTATTTTCTAGGAGAAGTTTGCTGTCTAAAGCTTTTTATGACCACCCTTTATCTGAGGGTTATAACCTTCAGGTAAGCCTTTTGCATGCATTGTGTGGGGTGTGTTACCTTTAATACCATCAGGTTTTTGTATGGACTTTGTTTGCACTTTGTTTTTTGTGTATCACCTTTGTAGGGGTGTGAGCACCGATATCTGTTATATTGAGTTTCTATAATGATTGTTTTGCAATTATATAGTAGCATTATTAAAATTATCATTGCAGTATAATATATCAATGAGGATTTTGTCAGTGTAACATATGCACCTTTAATGCTTTGATCTCACAGCTATTTAATTGCACTAGAAGTTATGTTTCTGCATGTATTTTTTGTAATGCTTTGCTTTGTAGTTTTATTCTTTAGCAATATGTTTATTTTAATCTATTTTAGTTGCCTGCCCTGATCATGCTTTTGCATTTATTATTGCATTCTTTCTAGTTTTGGAATGTTGATAGTGACCCTTTGGTCTAATGTTTTTAAAAGGATTAATGTGCCTTTTTACCCTCATATTTTATTTATTTGAGGTATTTATATAGTACTTACTTTTAATGCAACACTTTTACATATATTAACTGTAGATATACTGTATGTTGTACATTCTCAAAAGTCCCTGCCCTCAAGGAGTTTACAATCTAAGATACTTAACTCATATTCATAAAACAGAAAAGCTGCACATACACTGCCGGATACACATATCATAGCATGGAAAGTAGAACAAAATATGCCCACAACATGCACAAGCTGATTATCTTCCTAGCAAATAAGCATGTGCAATATGTATGCAATAAGTATACTAAATGACTATTCAACTTCAGCTTCCATTGATAGAATCATGGTTCTTTGAGTTCAACTGCTTCCTCATCTGTCTTCAGAACAAGTGTGCTCCTCCTTTGACTCTCAGAACAACTGCTTCTTCTCCAAAGTCCACAACAACTCTGTTTGCCTCTCACCACATGGTTGTCCAAAGTCCTAATCCCCTCCCCCATTTCCTGTTATGTCATATCCTGTAGCCTGAATTCCTCTGCTGAGGACCAGTCTGATTGTACCAGTCCAGGCCAGTCTGATTGGTTCATTTGCATATCAATAATATTGTATGTCTCTGGCACTTTCGTTACAGCAGACAACTCTAATCTTGCACTGACTCTAATTATGGATATAGCTATAAACTTCACCCAAAAACTAGTCATAAACTGACAGAATTTATCTAACAATTTGAACTTCCGGTTATCTGGAGGGAAAAAAGTCTTCTACTAAAGACTTCTACTAAAGACTCATTTTTCATCTGTACACATGATACTTTATCACATTTTCATGCCTTCTTATTTAATGCAATCATAAAGTTTGTACGAGTATACTTTCTCCTCTCGATCAGACCATGACCCTGTCATGATCCATATCACTGGCTTGGATCACATATTAAATTAATTTCAATGGCTCTCTAACTAAAAAGGCCTTCTGCCAAGATGTAACTTATCACATTAAAGAGTTATTTCTCTTAAATAAACCAGGAGACACATCTCTTCCTAATAAGTGGTCATGTTCAGGACATGTAATACAATTATTCTCCAGACAAAAAAAGCTAGTAATACCCTAATAGAAACTAAATCTAAATAATATCAACCACTATTAATATGACATTAAAAAAATCCACATATGGATTTATGCCCACAAATTAAACTAACTACTAGTGAAACATATGTCTAATGACATAAGCAGAAAAGATGTTGTATTAAGCTTAACATAGAGATTTTATTCAGGAAAACAAGCTTTGAATGTTGCTGGCTTGTAAGGTAAATCCCAGAACTCACATTACCACTAAACTAAAAATTAGATTGACTACAGGTGCTATCCCTACAATTAATCTTTCAGAAGTTCTCCCAATACTATGCAAAAATATATCAGCAACCAGCACTACCTAACAAAGCTAAATTAGAGGTTTTGTTTCTCCAAAACATAGAGCTCCCCGCAATATACAAGGCATGTGCAGACATAATGGAATATGGAATTCTCAATCTAAGATCCTAGCCGTAAACAAAAACTTGAGAAATGGAAAACCAATGGGTCCACTGGGACAGTTTTTCTTGCATATACGATATTTGCTAAGCTTTCGGCTCCACACCTTTGCCCACTTTTCAGATTAGAAAAGACGAGTGTCTGGGCAAGGCTGACACTGCAGCATTCATACATGTACTTAATAAACTAGGTAAAGATACTAAATATATATTTTAAACTTATAGCTCTCATCAATTTTGCTAATAAAATAATGCCAATAAGACAAACCTTTGATGGATGACTAAAAACATCCAGATCAGACCAACTTTGTAAGAAATAGACGGCCATCTGTCCAGGCTAGAAGGGCAATTGACCTTATTTATATAGTGCAATCGGACTGGGATTCTAAATCCAATAGAAAGGCTATGCTCCTGTCCATTGATTTGCACAAAGCATTTGACAGTCTATCACGGAGATATCTTTTATCTATACTGCAATTATATGGCTTTGGCACTCACTTTCTAAAATTAAATACAGTCCTATATGATAGAGCATGACCTTTCTCTCAAAGACTTTCATTCACCACCAATTAACATTTAAAGGGGTACAAGACGGGTGTCCGTTGTCTCTATTATTGTTTTTGTTGGCAATAGAGCCACCCAAAATTGCTCTAAAAAGCAACGCCAATACTAGGGGGTTCTCTATGAGATGAAAGAATACAGGTGCACATTTTAACATTTTAACTTTTCCCATTGCTATGTTTTCAAACCCATTTTCAGTTCTTACTGATTTCTCCAAGATCTTCAGATTACAAATGAACAACTCCAGATCTCAGGCATTAAATCTTATTCTCCCTATAGTGGATACATATATATCTAAATATAAATTCAAATGATCTGGCTCAACACCTTCCTATTTAGGAATTATACATATTTTTACTATACACACGCTATGTAAAGCAAATTGCCCCTGGTTATTAAACAATTTACAGAGGACCTCATCAAGTGGTCTGTATCTCCACCCTCTTGGTTTGGTAAGATCTGTTCAGTCTTCTCTGAAACTAGTAAGCCTAATTAGTACTCTCCTTAAACCATTTAATACCATACCAGGTATTAAGGATATTAATAAGGTTTCAGAATGCATTGGTGTGATTCATTTGGACATAAAAGAGATCTCAAGGGGTGTAAATGAAAAATGAGGTATAGGAAGGCCAATCTTAATGAAATACTATGAAGCCACATGATTATCTAAGCTTGCACTAAAAACCCA
This sequence comes from Staurois parvus, assembly GCF_062004578.1. NCBI lineage: Eukaryota > Metazoa > Chordata > Amphibia > Anura > Ranidae > Staurois > Staurois parvus. The sequence continues at coordinate 9,716,068 of NW_028317854.1, read as the reverse complement.
CAAATCAGTTGCCCCACAGTGTGTAATATGGAACCAGTCTCCGAACCTGTCACTTTAATGTGGATCTTGCATAAATTCTGACTTACAATCATTTACCCTTCCCTGTCACATTCCCTGATATAGTGTGGTGTACTAATCACCAAACACTCTTTTGTTACATAAAAGGCATACACCAGTCAGACTTCTTCAAAGTCTATACCAGCTACCCTATTCAGAGGCTTTTGCATAATGCACATTCACTAATTTCTGCATTTTCTACTACCTACACCCAAAACTGGAGCTTTCTGGATGCCATGCCAAATTGCAGACTCACTTTGCATGTCATCCCAAGCACTAGAATTGCTATTGGTAGATGCTGTCATAAATCCTCAGTCCATCTGCAACTAGTTAAACATAAAAATGAACAGGATCATAGTCAATAAAAAGATTCGCTATAACTATTTTGCATAATCCCTTTTTATTCCTAGTTCCTCTCCTACTTTTTCTTCTCTTTTATTTTCTTTTTTCTTCATTACCGCATTTATTTTCATTTTACATCGTCCACCTTTTTTGCTCCCAGTTACACCCTGCTGTCTGTGGGTGGGACTCCTGGTCCCATCTACTTCACTCACACCAGGAATAGCTGGAAATTGCAGTTGATTCAGCTTGAAACCTATCAAAGTAGGTGTAGACTGGACCTCTCTACTTATTTTTCCTGTTACTTGACAATATGCTAAGAATGAATGATACAGTTATGCTCTCTCTCTCTCTCTCTCTCTCTCTCTCTATATAGATAGATAGATAGATAGATAGATAGATAGATAGATAGATAGATAGATATCTGTATCTATAGTTACAGTATCTGTTCTACAAAGCATGTGCACACACATCATTTATGGTTCAAAAAATCTTTAGGAGCTATGTCAGTCCTTTTCTTCATTAATTCATAGTGTGGCTAGATATGTTTTGTATTTAGAAACAGATGGGAGTGTATACTGCTACACTTCATTTGACTGAACTATGAGAATCACGATCTGTGATCCATTGTGCTATTTCTGTATTGACTATGTTACATTTTAAAAAAAAAAATTGGAATGTTAAAAGATAAGAAAAATATCCACATTAAAAAAGTTAAATGAGTGCTGGCCATATATGAATGATTGATTAAATGACTGATTGACCTCAACCTCTTGCTGGACCCAAAAGACTGGATTAAAATTTAGATGTCAACCGAATCTTCCACTATGAACATAATTGCCCTTGAGGCTAACTACAAAGTCCTTACCTGGTGTTATTTAGCCCCAGCAAAGATTGTCTTTAATTTCTCCCTTACCTGCTTTATAGACTGTGATGAGCAAGGGACCTGCCTGCAAATACATATGATGGTCCTGCCCACTAGTTGCTAACTTTTGGGCCAAAATATTGCCAATGTTATCCACTCTCACTAACACTTCACTGTCCCCAGACCCTTTAGGTTTTAATAAACAGGGACCCATCTGCAAATACATATGATGGTCCTGCCCACTAGTTGCTAACTTTTGGGCCAAAATATTGCCAATGTTATCCACTCTCACTAACACCTCACTGTCGTCCCCAGACCCTTTAGGTTTTAATAAACAGGTGCCCACCTGACCTAACCCCAACTCAATTTAAACTTCTTTTACAAGGCATTACAGAGTCAAAGCAAACTATAGCTAAAGTGTGGAAGATGCCTAAATCGTGCCTTTTTTAAACTAGATGTAGGGTGATACAAGCTATGATACGTAGCAAGATAGAGGCAACCTTGTTAGACAAATACCTAGGTGCACCAAAGTTAGTCAACCACTTTTTACCCCAAGCTTTGACTTCACTCTCTTGGAACCCTAAGAGTGGATCACTTGTTACTACAGGATAGGCGCTACTGCTCTTGATCAGCATACTGGCCAAACTGGGGGAGACCCTTTGCTCTCTGACCTTCCTTAATCCTGTCTTTTCTTTTATCTTTAGCTCTTAAAAAACTGGTTTATATGCAAATGCATCTCTTGAGCTGTAATTTTGAGCTTTTAAGCCCAATTGTTTCCGCATTCTTGCTGGATAATGCATGATACAGTTTATGCTACTGGTACCATTTGTTGCCCGCTAAGCGCAAAAATGCACAGTTGTTTATTATACTGTATTATAACCAAGTACCTATTGTATTCTTAGAGTGTATGATTACGTACTTCTGAATACTCCATTTTCATGTAAATGTATGTGGCTTTCTTTTAAGCAAATAAAAATATTAAACAAAATTAAATGATTGAATAAGAAGTGTAAATATTTAGAAACATAACATTTTTTAATCAAATGCTGATGATTTAATTTCCTTTTTAAAGCTTCAAATGCAATAAGATGTTCCTTTCAGTTTTGTAAGAGAAATATTCTGCAGTTCATGTAAAATATATTCAGTGTGCTTTTTAATTCTCTGTTTAATTGTGGCTTTATCTTGGTTTAGTATTATTTTGCAACTGCAGTAAAAAGTCAAGTCCCCCATACCCAGTTACATTGATTAGAGTCTTAATTAGGTTTTAATATGTGCCAGATACAGTAGCATATGGAGAGAATCTGTCACTTGACTTAAATTTAGGTCCTGACAACTGTGCTGCACTTGTTTAGAAATAATTTAGTATTGATTAATTGGGGCTCCCTAGGAGCTTTTCCAAAGCAATCCATTATGAGAAGTGTATTGTATAATGAGTTAATATGGTTTTCTTTAACAAATCAAGGCATAATGGCAGTAGATACACTGTTGTTTGATCTGTTACCAATTCTGAAATGTGTTTTTCATCAGAAAATCATTTACTCTGCTGTTCAATTAGTAAGTGCTCTCATCCTAATAGGCAGAACAAGGCGAAAACAAGTAATATTCAGCCACAGTTCAGGCCACTTTGGGGCAAATTTGTTGTCTATAGCAACCAGTCAAAGTTTACCTTTCATTTTCTAACCTTTATTCAAGACAGAGGAAAGCTGCTTGCATGCTTAAGACAGCAGTGGTCTTTTTATAGACTATTTATATTACAAATAAATATTCACTACCGTGTCCCCTTATGATACTGGCATCACATCAAACTGATTTTTTTCTATCCACAGAATCTGCTTACTTTTAGACCGAAGGGGGTTGATTTACATAAGGTAAACAGACTGTTCAATTAGCAAAGCCAATTTTCAAATTCAAATGGCTTTTTTCTTAAATTAGTGAATGTGGTGAATCTCTGCTTACTTCCAATATCCAATCATGTGCAAGCAAAATACTGTTTTTTCCTTGTTTGTTGTTTGGTATGCTTTGCAAAATAAATAAATGCTTTTTTACCTTTGGAGGATCAAACTCAGCGTGCCTCTAACTAAAAGTCTGTGTGGACCCATACAAAGTGAAAGGAGAGGAGAAAGGGAGGGTGGAATAGGTTATTCCTCTGAATCATTCAGCTGTTTGTCCACGTGTGTGTGTATAATTTGGGTTTGTACTACTGAATTCTATAAACAGTCATTTGGTGCAAGTTCACTTCATCATCAAATCATAGTCCCCCTCCTCCCCCCTTACCCCTCCCAGTCCCTGATCTAGCAAGATATCACTGACCAGATTGCACAGCTGCTTGTCAAACTCTTCCTAGTCACACCAGCACATGTGCTCTCATTTACTCCCATGGTGATTCCGAGCTTGTACTCTGGACTAATCTAACCCTCTTTAGGCATGAATGAGATTTCACAGCGCAAACTTGAGTCCAATTGGGGAGATTATGACAAGCAGCTGTGTTATCTAGTGAATAACATCTCACTGGATCGGAAACAGAGGAGTGTGAGACTGGAAGGGGGCATGGAGACTAAGATATAAGTGTAACTGAACTAAAGGTATAGCTATACATTATGATGCTCCTGATAAACATGTGAAATGCAGTCTAGAGTGCCACTGGCTGGCTGAAAATAGGTACATATTCATATGGGATACTTTGCAGAAAATTTTGTTTTACCATTTTTAACATAATAAATGTCATTATACTAAAGAAAATATATACAAAACACTAAACATTAAATTTAAAATAACACAGGGATCCACTCCCGGTTATTTATTTTTGGATATGGTAAGTGATTATTTAGTAAGGGTAGCTATTTATTGAACATTCAAATGGTATTTCTTAAGAATGCTGAGGCACACTGCCACTAAGAAATAAAAAAAATGCCCCTGATAGCAATATGGGTGCTTTTTACATCAGTACAGGGCAATATTAAGTTAATGATTTGACAGTAAAAAAATGTAAGTCCAAATATTTAGTTTTTCCACTTGACATGCTAACACATTCATAGCATATAATAAGCAGTTCACCATTCAGATTGTTTAAAAAGAAAGCTCTTTTTGCCCACAAAGCAAAAAGTTGTAAAATTCTGTCCTTATATTCCAGTTCTTTATTAAAAACACATGACTGACTGTTTTTACAAGCAGGACTTAATTTTAAATGTGTCTGAATGACTTTTCACAGCCAACTTGGCAGTACATTGCTCCCCTACTAACAGGCAGCTTTTGGGAGCCAAAAGCTCTTGTCTTGGAGAGGCTAACCATTAATGGGAATGGCTTGGAGTGAATTTAAGCCTGGCTTTGAGTTTATGATAAAATGTATGCAGAAAAATCTCAGCCAAGGGAGGGGCGATGATATGTACTTAATTGTGACCAGCTTTGTGCTGACATGTTGACTGCTTCCAAGCAGAACTAAACGCTTACCAAAATGTTTGTTTTGAGCGCAGTAAAAATTGTGAGGGAGAGGAAATATTGCTTTTATTTCTTGGCACCTTGTTTAGGCTGTCATTTCTCTGAATGTTCTTATTTTCAAGTCCTAAATTCTCATGTACAGATCTAATGAATGGTGATTAGCTTTTACTTCAGTGTGAGGAAGTAATTGTACATCACATTTGCTATATTCCTAAAAACACAAAAAGAAATCTTAGATTTGGAAGAATATCCATCTTGTTTCCAGAAATGCTAACTTCATCACAAATTCTTAAATTACAAAAGTCTGCAATAGACTTGAGAAGATTATTTCTTTTCACCCTGTTATTATTTCATAAAACCTTTTTTTATTGAGGATAAAAGGCATACCGCAAAATATGCAAGCCAACAAAGACTACAAGAATAAGATGATGCGTTAACATGTCAATGGGACACATTCACACAAAATACAGGTAATAGCAAGAAAAATGTAAAGTGATGCCAGCCAACAGCTTGGGTTCCCACAAGAACAACATGGGAAAAGAGTAAAAGTAGATAAGGAGTCATTAGAAAGAGTTCTGAATATGTATCATGAGGTCAAAGCAATAGTTTCTATCATCTTTTGCTTGGCTAAAGTTGGTAAAGTATTAATAAATGGCTCTCCCACTTCAAAAAATAAACAAACCTCTGTCTGTGTTTTCTTTCATCGAATTCTTTATGTCCAGTCCATTTGAAAGGTTTAAGGAAAGTGGGTCTGGATAAATCCATTTGTGAATAATCACTTTTTTAAAATAGATAATAACTTTCTACCTCTGTGATTTTGGCTCCATGTAGATCTAAAATGCAACAAAGGGCTCACAATGGAGTAAGAGTCAGATAGCTCACAAAGTGATCTGTATCTTAAGGCAGGTCAAGAACGCACAATATTTGACAACAAAATCTGCTGGGTCATGTCTACATTTGAGACATTGGAAGATTGGGTCCCATAAAATAAGACCTATTCTGGGAGATATAGGCCCCATGATGGACTGTGCATAATTTATAAGTAAAGGCAGTAACTGTGCTCCAAGTTCTATTAAAGGAATTCTGTAATCCAGTTTTGGGCATCAATTCATTATTTTATAGTACATTTTAATTGGGAAGAAGTAAAAGCATCAAAGAAATTATTAAATATTATTCATTTTGTTTGCAGTGTGCATTAGTATTTTTAAATTACATTTCAGTCAGAACCCACATTAAGGGGTTGATTTACTAAAGCTGGAGAGTGCAAAATCTGGTGCAGCTCTGCATGGTAACCAACCAGCTTCTAACATCAGCTTGTTCTATTAAGCTTTGACAAAAAACTGGAAGCTGATTGGTTTCTATGCAGAGCTGCACTAGATATTGCACTATCCAGTTTTTGTAAAGCAGCCTTGCCATATATTTAGGGAGCATAACCTTTAAGGTGGGTAGTTACGGTTTTATTCCAAACATTGTTATATCACAACAGTCTTCACCACTCCATTTTTGTTTGTAGCCAGGTGATCCTGGAACACAACCTCCAGTGATGGTGGAGTACTCCTTTGCTGCTTTTACACATAAAACACCTGATGAAAAATGCTAGTAGTAAGAAGTTCACCAACCAACAATAGAATATAATTTGGCTTGCACTTTTGAATGCAAAGAGCAGAATGAGAAAGAAAGCTACACAGCAAAGACTTCAGAGAATATACTCATTTTGCCCTTCTTCTCATCCAGTATACCAAATAATTTTATTAGTTTTCTGAATATTTTTCTTTGCTACTTTGTTATTCCTCTTTTTTTCTCAGGTGTAATCCATCTACACTGAGCAAATATCTAGGTTAATTTGTGGTATCTTTTTTTGACATAATTATGCTAAGTAAGCAATAATTCCATGCATTACTTTAAACAATGTGTTTTAGTTCAGCTTTGAGTCTATCCATTACACATACTTTCCGGCTACCTAAAATGAACTATAGAGGAATAAGCTAAGAGTGAAGTACATGGTGCTGTGCTAATCCTACTCTGTTTTATTTCAGCAGTAATTAAGCACAGTTATGTTGGCCATAAATGGGTCACTTTTCTGGCTGATCTGATAAAAGCTGCCACCTTTCGCTGTTCTCCAAATGAATTCAGGGTTTTATAAAAAGGATGTATTTTTACCTTTCTGCACATTTTTCCACATGATTTTTTGCATGAAGAAATCTTGTGCCTTAAAACATTTTACTGTTCAAAAAAGGGTATGTTCCAATGAATCAGCCTCCCATTAGTAACAGCAATATAAAAGGACTCATACTGTTAAAGAACAGATTGTTTTAATATATTTAACACATGCAGTATTTAGAAGCCTTAAAAAAAACTAAAAAATCATGCCTTTGGAGCTTCAAGCAAAGCTGCACTTCTTCCATACTGAAGGGTGGTGTCAGGAGGCTTTCTGCCAGTGTTAGAAGCATTTATTTCCATATTCACAAGGCCATGTTGCTTGTAAAAAAGGTTAAGATCTTGTACTAAGCTTATAGGTTCATTTTATCATCTGAAAATGCATTGTTTTAGGAAGCATCAAATATTTTTTTATTCAGAAACATATATTTTTACGTTTTGACATTTAATTGGCGGTGATGTTTGGATGGGTTGATAACTCAGCACCAGTCAAAATTTTCAAACGTCTTTTAAATTTTGAGTATTTACAGTATTTAGGAAATTTTTAAAGGCATTTTTCAAAACATAAATTCACCTTTTTCCATAATCAACCAACTGTGTTGATGGGGGAGTTAAGTGATTGTCTTTCCTGCCACATGTGGTTGCAAGATAGAAAATTGCATCATCTATGGCCTGCTCTAGGATTTACTTGACTTTGTTATCTCTGGCCAAGAATTTCAATACATGTAAACACTGACTCTGGGTAATAGATACTGTAGATTTGTTTATCCTTCTGGAGAAAAAAACTGTTAAATCATTGGTGGGGTGGGAATGTGCATATGCATGTGGCGTGTGTGTGTGTGTGGTGGCGATGGTGGTGGGGGGGGGGGTGTTCTGTGATTTCTGTGACACGTAATAAATATCTGTAGGTTATGCACTATTTTGCATATATATCAATCAACTTGGACATTAATTAACATGTGTGTAGTATGAAATAAAAGATATCTGATAATATGTCCTCTATAATACCACAAGTTAGTATAGGTTGCTGAAAGTTGTCACTGGGCTATACATAATTTTCTTCATATATTCTTTCCACTTGACTTTTAATCTGGTCATGCATAGATTGAAAATCGTCTGTTTCAGCAGAGACTGGCCCAATTTCGATCCATGTATGAGCAGGCTGATTGTACCCAAGCTGATCCATCAATCAGCTTGGGTAGTACCACTAGCCAGTAGTATATTTCTGCTTGCAATTACTATCAGCAGCTATAGTCGCTAGATGTAGTCATTGCGTTCTGGTGGATGGAAAGGCTCCCCATGCCCCCCCCCCCCCACCAGAAGAACACAATAGCGCTGCAGGAGGGATTTCCTCATCAGCTTTGACTGTGTTGATGGGGTAATCAAGAGATTTTCTTTCCTTCCACCTGCAGTGGAAGAACAGAAAATTAGTTAACCTATGGCTTGTCTTAGGGTCTAGCACAATAGATTTTATACTACATATTGAGATATTGGTCTTAAGGATGAATGGTATATATTAATCTAGGCTACCAAAGGTAGGCAGTACATACCTTTTTTTTATGTTAGATGGTAGTCAGTTTAGTTGCTAAAGCTCCAGGCAAAAATAATGTCATTTCCTTTTGCATTACTTTAACTGGTTAAAAAAATTCAAGTAAAATATATTCATTTACAAAAATAACCATTAAAACATTATTAAATGGTATTTAATAGTTAGCCTAGGGTATGCAAGAGGGAGAAGAAATAATTGCTTCAAGGGAATGTAACATGTGAACCTATGGTGACCAAAGCATGACCGCTAGCACAAGACAGGCATTAATGAAGCATAACAAGAAAGCCAATAAGTGAACTGCTTGAATTGTACAGCATGCAGTATTAGAATGAACTGCTTAGCAGATGCAGATCATAAGTTCCACTTCTATAGGAAAATGGCAAAGATATGGACACTCTCCTTCTGACCACCAGATGTCATAAGATTAAAAAAAAAAAAGACAAGAAACTTCCTGCATTTTTATTATTCATCTCTCTATTTATTTCTTTTTAATACACATTTTCATTATTCTCTGGAGAATACCATTAAATCTAATGAATTCAGTAAATTATAGATCCAATATCCAGGCTTAGCCTCTGAAGCTTTAACATTCCTTTGATCACACATCCCAAAATGTGTGATTATACTATAAAAAGATTATAAGAAAAAAACATCAAAAGCAAGTAAAAAATGCCAGTGTGGGTTAGTAATGTAGCAGAGTAAGATTTGACTTAATGGCACACAGACAACCTCCATAATGTCTTAATGCGTTTAAAGCCTGTGCAGGGTCTTGTATAGGATAAATATTTTAGTGTAGAAAGCTGCTCGTAGAGCGGTACAAGCTTTTGGTGTTTTTTTTCAGGAACTGGAAGCATTTAGTAGTAAGAGTATTGAGCTTTGAAGATAGAAATGTAGAAAGCATCACAGTAATGTTTACATTGAATCTCAGAATTACCCATTAAATAGCACCTTTCCTTCTCAATTTCATGTAGTTTATTGCAAAAATAAAAGAACAAAAAAAAAAATACACATCCAATGAACCAAATTCAGCTATAGTAGCAATTTGAATAATACATCATCTTCTGCTAAGACCATTGTGTAAATCATATGGCATATATTTTAATAAATGTGTTAACAGGTTTGTTCACTTATTCAGGAAAAATGATAGGGCAAACCAACACCCTACACCCTCCCAGCCTCCCTGCTGTACTTACTTCAGTGGGTAATGAACTGTCGTTGCCCATGCAATTGGTGTAGCAGTCTGGGGATTTGAAATTTTTGTTCTTGTCTCCTTTCTGCAGGACTTCTGGGATGGATCAGAACTATTCTCTGTTCTTGTGCTGACCAATGAGAATCACTCTGATCTGTCCTGGAAGTCTTACATAAAAAGGGGGGAAGGAGAGTGGAGAGCTCAAATCCCTGAACCGTTACAACAGCTGCATGAGCACTGATAGTTCATCATGTACATAGGTAAGTACAGCGAGAACTAGGGGTGGGTAGGATGTAGGATGTTAGTTCACCTTTTCATTTTTTCTAAAATGGTGAACTTACACTTTAAGTGATTTTATTATATGGTATGTTACTGCATGTGCTATGCTTTATGTTCTGGTTCAAGTGGATGTCAAACCAAAACTTTTTTCTTGAAAAATCCTGTTATTTTCTTGCTGCTATATAGGGCTCACTTCGAGCCCCAATACTTCCTGCCTCCTCACTTCCTGTCATGTGGACAATGTTTTACCAGACAGGAATAACACAGAGAGAAATAGAAATGCTTTACTTGTGTAGGGATGGGAAAGGCTAGAACCCCTGTCATATTATTTTTCCTGTCTATGTATTTGCAGATTTTTGTGTCACACCCTGTCAGCAGAACAGGAAATTTTTCTAACAAAGCCCAGGATAGCAGTAAAAACCAGGCAAGATTTCTAATCCTACCCTATTCTATTCAAAGCTACAAAAAAGTTTTAGGCTTGACATACACTTTCACATAAGTGCTGAAACAGAAAATGTAACAGAGAATGAAAACTTACCAGAAATAATGTAATTACAGAAGCCCTCATGGAACATATTTTTTTCTTGTATGAGAATTAGCCAATAAAATTAATTCCCATATCACAGAAGCATATGTGTATCACCTGGTAGGTATTCAAGTCCAAGCTTGATTTGTTTCTGGTTGGATGCATTCACTATATAGCCAATATTTTTCAAATGGCTCCATTAACAAAAAGATCAACTTTTGTCAAGTGGAGGTGTGCAAACAGGGCCAACCACAGTCCAAAATTTGAACCATGTATGACCACCACTCTATGGAGGAGCAATGGAGCCACCCTTGGATAGAAGTGTTATCAACTAGTGTAGAGGGTAGTGTTGGATTCACTAGCAAATTTAGATGGGCTTAACTAACAACTTAAATCTGAACTCCAGCTAACACTTTTAAGAATATACAGAAACAGTTTTTTTTCCTTTTAGGATAAATATTTTACATAAATAAATAAAGCATACCTGTCACTGTTAAATGTTTATCTCAACCCTGTAATTGCTACATTTGCTGCATAGTTTGCCATGTTAAAAGAAATTGAAAATCGTAGACTTGCTGGTCTAATCACTATTTGAGAAACATTCCACATTCACTCTCCAACTTTTGCTGTTTGTATTAGAGCACAATTTTTTCATATTTGAGACAGTGCATAAGAACTGCGATGGGTTCATAATGCGCTCCTACGTATGCAAATATCTTTCTTGGGTGGTGGGAGTGTACTATGGTCTTTGTAGAAGAACTAGAATGTTTTACGTTACACATTTTTATGTGGGTAAGATTCATTGATAATGTGTTCATATTATGGTAGGGTCAAAAGGATCTGTTCATGGAATTTGTAGCCACCTTAAATCGAAACAATATTGGGATGTACTTCACAAGGGAAATTAAATATGATAGCGTACATTTTTGGGACTTGGAGATTAAAGGGGGTGAAGGAGGTAATATTAATACAACAATCTATTGAAAACTGACCTCCACAAATAGCCTGTTACATTGGGGAAGTTTACATCCAGCCTTGAAAAGAGGAATCCCCACTGATCAATTTATGAGAGCAAAGAAAAATTGCTCAACAGAAGAGGCATTCCAAATGGAGAGTCAAAAATAGTTTGACAGATTTATGAGACGTGGCTGTCATAAGACTGATTTGATTAAATCCTATGAGAACGTGAAAGGGGTTCCAAGAGAATCTCTGTTGGGTCAGAAAACCATAAAAGTGGATGACTAGCAAGGCATGGAACATTTTGCATGAAGACAAATATCTATCACAGATCCTATCTAAAGACCGTAAGATAACCTACAGATGGGGTAGGAATTGAGAGACATATTAGTACATAGTCACATAGAAAAAAACCTCTAAAACATCAATGAAACACCCTTGGCTACCTGAAAAACCAGAAGGTAGTTTCAGGTGTGGTCCCTGTAAGGCATGTACTTTCTTGAGCAATACCAAGGAGTTTTTTAACCCTAAAAATGGGGAGATTATTAAAATAAGAGATTTCTATCATTTGCAGCACAGATGGGGTGAGTTATGCTTTAAAATGCCCATGTTCCCTAATACATGTAGGAAAAACAATTCGCCCTTTAGGAGATGAGTTCTTGAACATGTGAACGATATTGTTCGAAACAAGGATAGGCCAGTAGCGAGACATATGATACAAAAACATGATGGTAAGACTGACCTCTTAAACTTTTGGATTATTGACAAATATAACCTGGGTTCTAGAAAAGGAGACCTAGATAAATGTCTTTTGAAACTTGAAGCAAAATGGATTTTCCGTTTAGGCTCAACGGCACCTTATGGTTTAAATGAAGGATTTACCTTCCTTCCTTTTGGGTGTGATTAGGGATTCTGTGCTTTTGTTTGACTTTGCTCCATAAATGCTATATAATGGTATGAACTGTAATTTTGGTCCTTAACTAGTGGCGCATTAACAGTGTTTGAGAGCACCAGCAGTGTCTATTGTGTTGTGGACAGATGTGCTGCTGTGGTGTTGTTTTTTTGTCCACAAGATGGCGTCTGTTGAGGTACTGAGCATATGCAGGTTTTGTCCACAAGATGGTGTCTGTTGAGGAACTGAGCATGTGTGGGAGGCCATTTTGATAGCCATCTCTATATATAGAGGTGAAACAAACAATAGGTGCCATTTTGCCACCATGTGCAGCTAAGCACAACTTCCAGCCACTATGTGACCTATTTTATATCTTTATAGTCCTGACAAAGCTCTGTTTTCTGGAGCGAAACATGTAGAGTTTTTTTTTTTCTTTGGGTCTATCTTTGGGAGCACTTTTTGAATGCACATGGTATTCACTCCTCTCCCCCCCCTTTTTTGGATAGGTCTGTACTGCATTTTACAGTGCATCATTTGCATTCCTGAAGACAGTGAGGTATTTTTGTCTGGATATGGTGATGTATGGGGCTTGCCCATGAGAGGCTGACATTGTAAGCCCATGGATGAGTGTACCCATATTACATATCTGTAGAAAGATAGATTATACTGTCTAATTAGTTTTGTCCTTGGGGGTAACTCCATTTCCTTAATAGAGATTATATATTCAAGCTGATAAGCTTAGCATCAAACTACAGTGTCTCTTTTTATACCAACACTTCATCTAAAACGGTATGGTATTTGATTTGGTCTGGTGTTATAAACCATTTGGATGTAAGGTAAATAATTGCAATGGTATCCAGTCATATTGTTGTGCGCAGTACATTCCACTCCAACAGGCATTAATTACAGCTGAGCATGCATTTTTTATTTGAATAAAGGTTATATATTTTAGATTCATCAATTGGCCAGATGGTGCGTAGTGGAACACACCCTCCTCCAGTATAGATTTGTTATTTGCCAAAGATGATGATTTACAATTAGGGCTTAGTTCAAGGGCAGAAAGACAGATATATTAAATACACCCTGTGTATTCAGATGAAATGGCCTTTTTTTGTGTGTATAGTATGCCCAGTGTCCACAAATGGTTAATCAGCTGGAGTAATTTTTCTTAGGAAGATTTAAATCAGATGACTGTTGTAAGCCCCATCTGCACTGTTGTGACTGCTATCATTACATGTATTAGCTCAATACAGATACCAGAATACAGTATTTTTCACAATAGTGGTTCTCTAATTCTTTTCAAGGATGCTATGCCATCTCAGTGGTTCCCTAATGGCTAAGTGTGATAACAGCCTATAAGGTAACTGCATCCCCTATAGCTCTACCAGTATGATTGCTGTTGACATATATCACCATTATTGTTGACTTGATCTGACCAGCTCACAAATGTATTCTTATCAAGAAAATAGTTAATTCAGAAGGCTTCACTCTTCACATGAGAATTCAATCAAACTTTTTTTTATAAGAGACGAGAACAGTAAATTTGAATTGTATTTGGCAAGAGAAAAATATGGCTGCTTATTAGTCAGAAGCAATGAAATGGAGACAGCTTTAGGGACTCCATTAAACGTTCTAAGTTTAGTCAGACAATGTCCCTAGGTAAAGTGTTTTGTGCCAGAGAACAGTGCAGTGTGAAATAATTGGACGTGGGAAATCAACTGGGCTTCAGCAGCTTGATAGAGTCTCCTATTAGGTAAAATGGAAGAAAAAATAGGGAACATTTCATGTTAGTATAAAGGAAGCTCTGAAAGAAAGTAGGTTTCTCAGTGGATAGATTTACTGTCAACAACAATTTAAATGCTACAAAACAATTGCTGTAATTAAATTTCCTTTTAGCGTGAGAGTATTCATAACATGTTCTCTAATCCCTCTTGGTAATAAGTCTTTGCTTTAGTGTTAAGTCGATGTTGGTCTGTTTAATGCATAAATAACATTACACACATTGTCAGATTTATATGTTATTCCATTAGCTTTATGTATTTCAGGCTGGTTGTCGAAAATAATATTTATTATAAATCACTATGTTTGTGTCTGTTTGTATGATTAACATGTTTGCATTTTCTTTCTATTAAAAGTAGGGAAAAACATACTTGCTTTGAAAAATATATGTTAAAAAGGCAAAAAAAGAGATGTGTCTATTTTGAAAAACTGACTTAGTCCCTTTGCACCAATGTAATAATAAGACCAGTTTTGGGTGATCTATCCATACCAAGTATTTGCTTTCCTAGTCTTAATTTATTCATTAGAGTTGATTAGAAGAATCAGTTTTGTGTTCTTGATTTACCTTACCCTTCCCATTGGAGTTAGAGGGTAGGCTGGTTATGAAGCTATGCCTGTATTGACAGGACAGTGGACGAGCTTGTAGGAACCCCATGCCTGAAACTGTTCCCTTGGCAGGTGCCTATCCTTATCATTAACTGATCAGGATACCACATCTAGACTGTAAATGTACTGTACGTGTTGATGCCATGGAGCAAAATCATTGTAGACCCTCTAGTAACTGAAATTCAGCATTAAAAATCCATCACTGAAATCATGAATATTTTTTATCAAATATTATATAATCAAAACTGTTGGTTACTGAATAGCTGAATAACAGTAAGCAGTTAGACTAATGATAAGTTTCTAGAGCAGTCGTAGAGTGAGCCATGGCTGTAGGTACGGCTTTGTAGTGCATACATATGAAATATTATTATACAGGATTTATATAGCGCCAACATGCACTTTACAAAAGGAAAGTAGACATTACAGTTACAATAAAATTTGGTACAAGAGGAAACAGAGGGCCCTGCTCTTTAGAGCTTATAATCTAAGAGGAAGGGTTGAGTGATACAGTACAAAAGGTAATAGCTGTGGGGGATGAGCTGATGGAAGAAATAAAAAGCGGTTTACTAGCTAGAAGCAGCATAGGCTTCTTTAAAGAGAATGGTTTTCGGGGATTGTCTAAATGTGGATAGATTAGAAGATAGTCTGACAGATTGGGGTAGGGAGTTCCATAGGATGGGAGAAGCTCGGGAGAAGTCCTGGAGGCGAGCATGGGAGGAAGTTACAAGGGAACTAGAGAGTAGAAGGTCTTGGAGGATTGAAGAGAGTGGTTTGGTTGATATTTTGAGACCAGGTTGGTGGAGTAGCTGGGGGCAGAGTTGAGGATGGTTTTATAAGTTGTTAGTATTTTGAATTTTATTTTTTGGATGGGTGGAAGCCAGTGGAGGGACTGGCAGAGAGGGGTAGCAGACACTGAATGGTTGATAAGCTGGATGAGCCTGGCAGAAGCATTCATGATGGACTGGAGGGGGGGGTAGCCTATGTAGAGGTAAGCCAATGAGGAGGGAGTTGCAGTAGTCAAGGCGAGAGATAACCAGAGAGTGAATTAGAAGCTTTGTGGCATCATCGGGTAAAAAGGAACACATTCTGGAGATGTTGCGGATGTTGAGGCATCATGACTTGGACAGGGATTGGATATGGGCCTGAAAGAATAGTTCTGAATCCAGGGTTACCCCTAGCACCCTGACATGTGGGATGGGTTGATAGTTTTATTGATCTTGACCGAAAAATCAGGGGAAGTGGCACTTGGGGGAGGAAATATGAGCTCAATTTTGGATAAATTGAGTTTTAGGAAGTGGTGTGACATCCAGTCTGATATGTCTGTTAGTAAATTGGTGATACGTGAGGAAACTGATGGGTTCAGCTCGGGAGTAGACAGATAGAATTGTGTGTCATCAGCATAGAAATGGTATTGGAAACCATGGGACCCAAGCAGACCCAAAGAAGAAGTGTAGATCGAGAATAGGAGAGGTCCAAGGACATAGCCTTGGGGGACCCGGCAGTAAGGGGAGAAGGAGAGGAGGAAGCAGAGTTGTAAGTGACACTGAAGGTGCGGTGAGATAGGTAAGAGTCAATGCAATGGAGAGTACAGTCACAGAGGCCAAGTAAATAGAGTTTTTTGAGCAGGAGGTGGTGGTCAACTGTGTTAAAAGCAGCGGAGAGGTCCAAGAGTAACAGAATAATTACCATTGGTTTTAGCTGTTAGTAAGTCATTTGTGAGTTTTAGGAGAGCAGTTTCTGTGGAGTGTTCTGTGCAAAATCCAGACTGAAGGGGATTGAGAATGTTATTCTCAATGCGGTGGCAGCTCAGCTGGTTGTAGACTAGACATTCAAGGAGTTTGGAGGCAAAAGGGAGTAAGGAGATGGGTCTTAGATTGCTAAGATTGGTGGGGTACAGTGAGGCCTTTTTAAGTATGGGGGTGACTAGTGCATGTTTTAGAGAGTTGGAGAAGATTCCAGTAGAAAGGGAGAGATTGAAGATATGAGTTAAAGAGTGAAGGATAGAGCCAGATGGTGACAGCAGTATTTGCGAGGGAACAGGGTCCAGGGGACAGGTGGTTAGGTGGGCTTTAGAAAAAAGTTTACCAGCTTCCTCTATAGTAGCTGGGCTAAACAAGGGAAGTATTGATTGTGCAGGTGGACAAGGAGTGTAGGGTAAGGGAAATATCTGTATAGTGGAGATCTCGTCACAAATTGTATCAATCTTATTTTTGAAGTGTTTAGCTATCTCCTGGGCAGTGAGTGAGTTAGTGGGTGGAGGTAATGAAGGACGAAGTAGAGTCTTAACCTCCCTAGCGGTCTGATTATGTCCATATTTCTGTGCTCAAAGCAGTACATTTTTTTGCATGGAAATATGTATTTTTTTTATGGTAGGCCTGTAATTTTTAGAAATAACTCACTGAAATCTGTCCGAACAAGAGTCTAGTAAACATCATGGGTATGATAAAATTGGAAACACGAAAGCATAAATTATAATTTAATAAATAATCATAAATAATAATAATATAATAATAAATTTAATTCAATAATAGAACCAAACCAAAAACACTGAAATTTGAAATATAGCACCAAGTTTGCACATCACTGAGCAAAGTCGCAAAATCGTTTTCAGTGTCTAATGACGAATTTCCCCACGAATCATTATCACTCAATTCTGCAAGTGGTTCTGATTTACTATCGCTGTTCTCTAGCTGGTCTAAAACTGATTTTGACCTAAAGGGACACTTTTTGGACGCCATGGATGTTTCCCAGTTTCCAGGCAATAAGAACAGTAAAAATGTAGGCAGGGCACAGGACAAAGCACTAGGGACAAAATGTATGTGAAATGGTTTAGTACAGTAATGTTTTACTATGTGATTTTAGTGTATTTAGTGAATGTCACTTTTTGTCATTTTCAAATTTCCCGCCGTTCCGTCCCCCGTACGTCCCGATGCTCGCAGGGGATGGAACCCAGATGACAGATGCCGGCATCCGCCGGATTACATTGCTGGGGACACTGCAGGAGGGACATCGCGGGAGTGCAGGACAAGGTAAGTGAAGAACAGATGCTGGAGCAGCGCTGCATGGTAAGCCCGAGTGTAGCTCGGGGTTACCGCTTTTGGTACTGAAACTTTACCGTCAGTGAAGTTAAAGGTAGAAAAGAGTTGATGGGGGACTGCATAATAGGGTGTTAACAAGAGTAATCAAATAGGTCTGTTTGGCAGTGTGGAGACAGGAATTGTCTTTTTGAAGGGAAGATTTATATTGGTCAAAGTCCTGCTGGATCTTAGCCTTACGTCATAAACACTCAAGAGCATGGCTATATTTTTTTGAGGCATCTGGTATTGTCTGTTTGCCAGGGCTGTAGCGGTCGGGGCCTAATTCTGTGTGTAATGAGGGGGGCAATGTGTCCAGGGTAGATGACAGTGAACTGTTGTAGACAGAAGTGGCCAGGTTGGGGCAGGACGAGGCTAAGGTTTTGTCATAGATACAATACATTGCAGAAAAAAGAAGAGAAGGGTTAAGATAGCGAAAGTTTCTATGGATAACTGTTTTGTAGTTGGAAGACAAGGAAGAGGAAGCAAGGAGAGAGTGAAGCTAATAAGGCTGTGATCAGAGAGAGGAAAAGGAAAGTTGGTGAGGTTGCAAGGAGTGCCTAGGTAGGAGAATACAAGGTCGAGGCAGTCACCATTAGAGTGAGTAGAAGCATGTGTCCATTGTTTTAGGTCAAAAGAAGTGGTTAGGCTCAGAAGTTTAGAAGTAGCAGGAGTGTTAAGATTAACAGGGATGTTGAAGTCACCGAGAATGATTGTGGGAATTTCAGAAGAGAGAAAGTAAGGTAGCCAGGCAGAGAAGTCATCAAGGAAGCTTGATACCTGTCCAGGATAACAGATAACAGAAATTCTTAAAGAAACTGGAGAGAATGGACGAATACAGTGAACTTCAAATGAGGAGAGGGACAGAGAGGGAGTTGAATGAAGGATTTGAAAAGTGCTTTGAGGGGATAGGAGGACTCCAACTCCACCTCCTTTCCATCCACTAGGCCTGGGAGAGTGAGTCCAGAGGAGACCACCATAGGAGAGGGCAGCAGGAGAGGGAAAGTTAGATTTGTGAAGCCAGGTTTCCGTAATTGCAAGTAGGTTAAAGGAGTTTGTGATAAAAGGTCATGGACAGAGGTGAGTTTGTTACAGACAGAGTGAGCATTCCAAAGGGCACAGGCAAAGGGGAGGCTGGTTCTAGGAGGAAGAGGAATAGTAACCAGATTGTGTGGATTGCGGCCGCTGTTAGAGGATAGAGGGTGCCGGGTGTGTTGGTCAAAGGAAAAAGTTGGCGGCCCAGTATTTGGGGAAATGTCTCCAGACGAAGAAGCAGAATGGTGAGAGAAGTAATATAAGAGAATGATTTATATGGAGGGACAGGTTCCAGTGTCCTGGAGATTTTATTAGTATGTGGGTTCAGAATTAGTAGGAGTTGATGAGTGCAGTGAAAAAAGACAGGAGTGAGGGTGATATATATAAGCTGTGGGTTGGAGAAGAAGGGTGAAGGAGAGAGAGTTTGAAGAGAGAGGATACAACTGTAAGAAAGAGGAGTAGTAAGTGCATGTTATAGAATGGTGAGATGAAGATGCAGACTGGGTAAGAGATAAAAAAGCTTTACAGGGGAAACAGGTCACCTGTAGTCTGTTTAATATTTGGAGTTGTCTGCTGTAGCTTCATGCTTTTTCTCTGAAGTGCAGAACTGAAGTGCAATGCTCAATATTTAATCTAAGATTAATACTTTATCCAAGATTATAGTTGCCGATGCTACCCCTGGCTGTGCTGCTCCTGGCTGTGCCTCCCCTAAAGAAGGCCTACATTTATGCTGAGTTGGGTGGGGGTATTGCAAATTAATCAATTAGGAATGCACAGGAGAGACATGTGGCTAGCAGGGCAAACCTCTCACACCAAAGGAGGACTACAAGAGACAACAAGAGAGCAGGAGGGAAGAGATGTAAAGATTAGAATCAGCTCATAAATTTGGCTTAGACAATAAGAACAAAATAAACATCACAGTAATATGGACAGAGCTAAAGATTTTGGAAGCAGAAAACATTACCAATAAGAAAATTGATAGTAATGAATCAGCTTCAGTTAGAGGTGGAGTTTGAAAGTAATATAGATTACCACATAGCACAGCAGTGTCAATTAGCAGTCATACATGGCATGGGAGATAATACAGAAGGATATTGCTCACAGGCATTTACCATATAGCAGAGCAGTGATGTTCTTGTCAGGACAGTACAGAGGTTGTATATTATATGTCCACATTAATCCCATGATACGAGACGTTCTCCATACTCTTAACTGATGAAAGGAAAAAAAGAATAGTATTTTTTCTTGAGCATGATTGGATGATGAAAGTAGCAGAGCTTCACCCCATTTGCTAAGCCAAGGGAAAATTTCCTTTGTAAAGTGAAAATTCCCTTGCAAAGTGAACAGCCTATTCGCCTTTCATAAGGCCTCATATACACTACTGCTCCTAAATGTGAGTTTAGGAGTTTATGGTGTTTTTTTGCCAAAGCCCCTGAACTCAATTCAATAAAAGCCTATGTGTCCATGTACACATAGGCTTTTACCAGAGTTTAGGAGCAGCAGAGTTTAGGGGCAGTTAAACATTCCTCTTCTGAACGCAGAGTAATCGCGGTCAGGAGAGGGAAGTTTTGCCCAAAAAATGCTAAATGCTGCAAAACTCGTGTAAATTCGGGTAAACGTGGCTAAATGCTAGCCGCATTTAGTGCTTCGGTGTTTATCCATGTCAATAGAAAATACTCTGACCAATTAAATAAATAAACGTCCAATCGCTAAACGTGGCTAAATGTGATACCACGTTTACACATGTTTTTGCCATATTTCGTGTTTTTCTGCTGTCAGGAAAGTTAACAGCTAGATGAGTTCATGTGTACATAAGGCCTGAATCAGCCTCATAATATTGTGTGCAGGTTAGTTAATGAGATATCCATCCCTACCTCATCCCTACCTCTATAAAATATGGTACCTCCATTTTTAGATCAGTACAACCTAAAACAAGTCTGTTCTTAGCCTGCTGCACCATTGTCCCATTTGTTTATTGGGCCGGTACTCATGCCACTCAACCTGGAACAAGAGGATAGAGCAAAAATAGATCTTCTGCACCACCCTCCTAAAAAACAACTGCATATTACCTACCCACCAAGTTTGGTGCTGCTCATGTTGTACATTATCATTTGAGTCACGGTTGTCCTAGGTTTCTTAGGAACTTATTGTTCACATATTGTCTAGACCTTGTCATGCTGGTGTATTTATAAAGACAGATATTAAGCATATTTTGAACCCTCTTAACCTCTTAAAGTGATACTAAACCCAAAACCAAAAATCTAATATATTGCAGGTTACCAATCATCAGATGTGGTGAATGCATTAGTGTTCTTTTTATGTTTTTTCCCTCTGTTGTTCACCTGGTGAGCTGGCCAGTGATACTCTTCCTATATTAGAGTGCCCATTCTCTGGATGAAGGAGTACAGGGATCACCTTTGGCCAACAGCATTGTGAGCCGGAGGAGGGGGGGGGTGAAGTGTTAGATGTACTAGCAGATTTAGATACACCAAAAAAATAGAAGCCAAACTGCAGCAGTTACATAAGCAGGGGTTTTACCTGAATAAATAAAAGCTGGTTGTTCTAAGCACTTCTGTCAGTGGCAAATGGTTTGCCTCAACCCTCTAACGCCTACACTTACAGGAGAGCTTATTATGTTGAAAAACAACAGACTATTTGGCTGGATCACCAGGTGAAAACAAAGGAGGAAAGACTAAAAAGAAAACTAATGCAGCCAGTAAATCTAAGAATTGGTAAACTGCAATATAAATGTTTGCTTTTTGGTTTAATACCACATTAACTCTAACCTTTTATTCTTGCTGCTAGTTTCAAGTTTTCAGAGCAAAGAGATTTCCAATCCACTTCTTTCTAGCACTAAACCTCCATTACGTAAGCATATCCTGCTGTTTGCACATTTACCTAACTTTGGCCAGGATTCTCTGCATTGAGAACCTAATTTTGACCGAAGAGCTGTTTCATACCAGCAGCTGTGCTGAGCACATCAACTGCTGGTGTGCACTGAAGGGACACAATGATGGTGATTTATTAAAACTGGAGACTGCAAAATCAGGTGCAGCTATGCATGGTAGCTGTCTTGGAAATTCGCTTTAACGAATTTCTCCTTACCGTGAGTACTCGCAGTTGGATGCGCAGAAATCCCCCATAAAGCTGTGCGAATCTCGCTTACCACGACTGCAGCTAAACTACACGATTCCTACCCATCCAACTGGGTTAGCTCTGTTGAAATGTGGGTGACTGGAGCTCCGTTACCCAAGAATGATCAGGCGACACTCTCAGGATGATGTTTGAATTCACATAGAGGAAATTTTCATTCTCCCCTCTGGTTTTATTACAAATACACACACGCCCCCCACATGAATAAGGTCAATCCCCTCCCCCAGAACAATGCAATGGGGAGTGCCTATACACAGGACATTCCGATTGGAGCATAGCCTTTCCTATTATCTATCACTGGTCCTCCCCCATGAGCCTTCTGAGGTCAGTAGACTTCCTCCCCTTCCCCCCATGAGCCTTCTGAGGTCAGCAGACTTCCTCCCCTTCCCCCCATGAGCCCTCTATGGAGAGCATATTTCCCAGCTCCTAGCAGTATGTTCATTCTCTGTACAAGCATCCCCTAGGAACATCAGTCTGTACCTGGATGGGCCCGATACGATCTTTATTAAAACACATCCATCCAGATACAGTTCAGATTGGTAATGGGTTGTAAGATATGCATAAGCCTACACGCGGAGTTCGTACCGCTTGGCGCCTTGCGTTATGAAGTCCATGTGGTACTATGCTGCTGATATGTAGATACAGGCCCGCGGTCTACTGCCAGCGGCATTCGCATCGAATGCCGTGGTGGTATACACGCCGGTCTATAAGCGCAGATCTGCCATCTCATCCATTACCGAGCTGAGTACTGTAATACATACATTGTACATGCGCATGGCCCAATTGCAGCCTTCAGAGCTTTAATTAAGCCACACGAGAGACATATGAATAACACTCATATATGACACATTTAAAGTTCAACCAACAATACAAAATTTCCATGACAGTAGCCAATCATCGTCTAACTTCAGCTTGTTCAATTAAGCTTTGCCAAAAAAAAAAAAAACTGACTGGTTTCAATGCAGAGCTGCACCAGATTTTGCACTCTCCGGTTTTAGTAAGTGAACCCCAATGCTTTTTTTCAGCGCACACCATTGCAATGCAGTGGTATGCACTGACACCATAGGAAACAAGGCTAGATGCTTTGTCTTTGTGTTGAGTCTCCCAACTCAAATAGTGTGAATGAGCCCTAAAAGGTATAGTGCTGGAATCTCTGGCTCTACAAAATAGTAGTAAATAAAGAGTCTTTGCCTTGTAGTTACATAAGAATTGTTACCCAAAACTCGAAATTGTGTTTTAAAGCATCCCTATGGTAATGTTACAGTGTCTCAATATGTTGCCTTAAATGCGTATTGGATTCTCAAGAATGCATAATGATCGTTATTTTAAAATATCAACATTTTGGATAACCTTAAACACATATTTTCTTTTTTCTAATAAGTGTTCACATTAATGAGGTACCATGTTACCTTACCAAATAAAATATGCATGTATATACACATATCACTGTTATTAAACACCATAAGCAAGTCCAGGAAATTGGTGTGGTTTATGCAATCCTAAGCTTAATTCTGAAGCTTGCTATGTAAAACGACCCCAGTGTTTCTAAAAATGCCTGTACATAAAACTGTAAATATGTTTTAATATCAACTCACACAGCATGAATATATTAGAAGCACAGGCAGTCATTATGTTTGTGTATCGTCTACCGCAGTCTCAAAATAGCTGTAGAATTTTCTTTTCATATGAACTGCTAACAAGAGCAATGTGCATTCTACATTCCATGGCATTTGAGGTTTCACTGTTTAATATACCAGCTTGCATGTGCAATCTATAAAGCATTTTTATGGAATTATTAGAATTAGCATTGAACATATGGCACTAAGAAGTATTTGTGTTAAAGTGCAAATGTGCACTGAGTAGATTCATTAGGTCAATTAATCATACATTGCCCTACATGCCCAAGACGGTAAACCACATTTTCACAGTTCTGAGTCAAATGACTGCCAGATGTGATTAATAAAAAGTGATTGAGAGTTGCAGGTATGATCAAAGCATTTTCCAAAAAAAATATATCATTTTTGCAACAAGTGAGGCTTATAGCCATTAGGCAATTCCAACAAGCTTGTGTTATAACTGGGCAGTGTAGGTGGTATCATTGACAATAACAGACAATCTGGTGAGTAAAAAGAAAGGATAAAGTGCAAAAGCTTTAACTGCTGCCTGTGACCATGTAGGGATGCAGTGTGCACTCTGATTTGGACTGAAAGTGTGCCAGTTGTCACTAGAATAGGAAAAGAGATATCTAACAGTGGGGACACTTGTTTGGTGATAAATGTTACTGCTACAGGAAAAAGCGGTAGAGGTATAATCTAGAAAACCCATAGTGGCTTTAACCATTCTCTGTTCTATTCCAAATTTAAAGAAACTAAATTAATAAACAATGTTTTGGCTTTACATATACTTTAAAAGTAGCTTGTAAAATTCCCATGGTTTCTCAATTGTTTTATGTTTACAATACTAGTTTTAATCTCAGTCAAGGTTATTTTAGTATAACATATATTTTTACACTATATGATATGTGTAAAAAAATCCGTATGTTGGGTATGAAAGCATGTTTTGTAAATGACATTGTATCTGTTGAAACTGTGATAAGTCTGCTCAAAAATTCATTGTTTGTACAAATGTAAGTTCATTTGACTATTTTCTAGGTGCCACCAGCTCGAAAGAGCACTTAGAGAGTAATCTCTAGCAGAATTAAGGAAGTAGGCATCACTGTTAGTATATTCAAACACACTCATTATTGTCTACCATCTGTTCTTGTATTAACTCCTTGCCACTGACAGTACGCAAATATGCTGCCTCTCGGCCGCTGGGTCTTGATGCCAAGAGACTGCATATTTGTGTACCCAATGTAAACAAACATGTGCCAAGACCGTGTGCCCTGTGCGCTCCCTTCACATTTACTGGTGACTCACAGAAAAGGCAAGTAGCGATCGGGAGCTTTATGATAATGCGTCCACTGTGACAGCCAGTCATGACAGTCACATGACTCTAAAGCCTGCCCCACTTCCTGGTGTCACAAACCCCTTAAAGGGTCCAAATGCGCCAGTGCCAAGTGGTTAATATTATTCTACAAATGTGAGTGTGCAACAGCTTGTTTGCATTCTTGCCAACAGCCGCATATTTACCCAGGTTATCCTAGGCTATCCTTAGCCTCCTAAAAGAGGTTTTACTTGAACATACCAATGCCCAGGGCATAATGCATGTCATTTGCTGGCTTTTTTTTATTATGGAGTTTGACCTGGGAATTTAGCTAAAAAGTTTTACAAGTATATCTGGAGTCAAATATTACCTCATTTGTTGTTTTAGATTTAATAAATCATTATTGGATGTAGCCAGGGCCTTTGTTTTGTCCGAGAAAAGGTTCAAGAACTCACCCCCCCACCCATAGGCCACACCTGTCTCTGCCCCTACATACCTCCTAGCACTGCCCCCTTTAGAGAACAGGGAACCAAATATAATTTGGAGGGGATATACAAGGTAATTTGTATGGAATGGAAAAACAATGCAGTACAATGTGCAAAACATTAGAAATATCTAACCCTTACCAAAGTAAGCTCAGACGCACTTCCAGATATTCCCATATTCAGCAAGAGACATTCCCCAAATCCAGCAAGAGACATCCCCAATATCCAGCAAGAGACAGCCCCAATATCCAGCAAAAGACAGTCCCCATATCCAGCAAAATACATCCCCCATATCTAGAAAGAAACATCCCTCATATCCATCAAGAGACAGTCCCCAATATTCGGCAAGAGGCAGCCCCCATATCCAACAACAAACAGCCCCCATTTCCAGCAAGAGACATTCCCAATATCCAGCAAGAGACATCCACCATATCCAGCAAGAGACATCCCCTATAATCAGCAGGAGAATGTTCCCATATCCAGCAAGAAACATCCACCATATCTAGCAAGAGGCAGTCCCCATATCCAGCAGAAGTCATTCCCCATATCCAGCAAGAGACAGTCCCATATCCAGCAAGAGAAAACCTCCATATCCAGTAAGATATAGTCCCCAATATCCAGCAATAGAAAGTCCCCATATACAACAAGAGAAATTCCCCATATCCAGTAAGAGACAGTCCCTATATCCAGCAAGATAGAGCCCCCCATATCCAGCAAAAGACAGTCCCCATGTCCAGCAAGAGACAGCCCCCATGTCCAACAAAAGACAGTCCACAAATCCAGCAAGAGACAGTCCCTCTTATCCATCAAGAGACAGTCCCCCATATCCAGTAAAAGACATTCCCCATATCCAGAAAGAAACATTTCTCATATCCATCAAAAGACAGTCCCCAGTATCCTGCAAGAGACAGCCCCCATATCCAGCAAGAAACAGCCCACATTTCCAGTAAGAAACAGCTCCCATTTCCAGGAAGAAACAGCCCCCATTTCCAGCAAGAAACAGCCCCCATATCCAGCAAGAGACATCCCCCATATCCAGCAAGAGACATCCCCCATAATCAGCACGAGAATGCCCCCATATCCAGTAAGAGACAGCTCCATATCCAGCAAGAAACATCCACCATATCTAGCAAGAGGCAGTCTTCATATCCAGAAGTCAGTCCCCATATCCAGCAAGAGAAAACCTCCATATCCAGCAAGATATAGTCCCCATATCTAGGAATAGAAAGTCCCCATATACAACAAGAGAAATTTCCCATATCCAGCAAGAGAAACTCCCCATATCCAGCAAAAGACAGTCCCTATATCCCGCAAGAGACAGTCCCTGTTATCCATCAAGAGACAGTCCCTCTTATCCAGCAAGACACATCCCCCATATCTAGAAGGATGCAGTCTCCAGTATCCAGCAAGAGACATCCCCCATATCAAGCAAGAGACAGTCCTCCATACCCAGCAAGACACATCTCCCATATCCAACAAGAGACAGTCACCATATTCAGCAACAGAAATTTCCCATATCTAGCAAGATAAATCCCTTATATCCAGCTAAAGACAGTCCCCCATATCCAGCAAGAGACAGTCCCCATATCCAGGAAGAAACAGATATTTTTGCTTTCACTGGTATATTTAACAGACCAAAAGGGAACATGTAAAAGAAATTCATTGTTAGGGTTTACATACACTTTTAGTTTTACCAATAAACTGTCTCAGTACATTGCAGAGATCTAAGCCTTTTTTTCCTAGCAAGTTTCTTTAGAAATTGCAGAGCTTAAAAGTTCTCAATATTGCAGCTTTCCAAATTGGCCGGTACTTGTCATTGCCTTGGAGGCAGTACCCAAACCCTACTGAAGAAATGGAGCAGGGTTGACATAGAATGTGACCTGTAAGCACTGAAATCTCCTGAAGGCACTCTTCAGGAGTATTTGCTGGTCCAAAGCAGTGCTGCTTCCACAAGCTGCTTTCCTCTACATCCTGAAAAACTCCACTCTCATTCCGTAAATAGACCTCACAGTTACACATCAATAAGTGGCCCAGGAGTGTTAATGAACTCTAGTGTCAATTATGATGCTGTTGATGATGATGACGAAGTGGCGGTAAATATGGGTGAAACACTAATCTGGTATATTTACTTCTAATATTGAACAAGTATAAACCACAAATAGTAGTTGTGGTTTGGGGCAATGTTGATTTGACCACTGAGGTCTTTCTCAACAAGACAAAAAAAATCTGCAGTAAGTTATATTTAGAAAAATTACATGTTTTTGTTTAGTCTGCTGTTTTTCTTTAAGTATATGATTTTGGTTCTAATACCATATTATTCTGATACAAATTTCACAGAAGGTTTCTATAATATAGACCACTAGGCCTACAATCCGTAATGAAACTTTAATGCAAGCACTGCCACCTTTCACGATTAACATTCATTCAAGAGGTGGCTTCCTATTTTCATAACTAGATTTGCTTCTAGAATTGAAATACCTTCCTTATAAAAGAAATGATAAAATGTTATTGCACCAGTCAAAATAAGATTTGTTACAAAGGCACTAGGCAACCTGTCATTGAAAGATACTGAATTAAATTATACAGATAAGTCTTTTTTATTTTCTTTCTGTTAGTGGAAATCTAGTCTACCCAAGTGAGTCCAAGTGACATTTTCTGAGACACAGATATATGAATTCCATACTTCTCTCTTGTCCCAGCCCTCGCCACAAATAATGCAATATTTCCAGCATTATATTGCAGAACATAGAGATATTTTGGTAGAACAGCATACTTTACTGTGTCCCTCCTGAGTCCCAAAGGATATTAAAATGCTCTGTCCAGGAGTCAATTTAACACAAACCAAGAATAAGGATAAAGTGTAGCATTTGAAGACTTTTCTCAGTTGGCCTCTCCAAAGGAACAGTTCATGTGGTTGCTTGTACTTTCCCATTGTACACATCATTTCCTGGCAATTGCAGAATTTATTCCCCAGCCAAACCCATTTTGACAGGTTTGTTATCTGTTCACCCAGACGGCAAGCCCTTGAGAGTGAAAACTTAGCTGTTTGGAGGGAAAGAGAAGAAAAAAAACAGTAGAACTGGGAAATAGGGCAAATAAATGTCAAACAAGCTGCCAAAGATGGATATTATAGCTGCCGGGGACCTTGGAGAATATTATGTGTCTTTTGTGTCTATTTTACAGCCTGTGTTTCATGTAAGGCTGCTTGCCTCTACCAAGTACTGTATCGATTTAGTTCAAGGCATGAAGTTGACTGTTATATTCTTACCAGAAAGGTGATTTTTTTTTTTAGACAATTAGCAAACACCCTAAGTGAGACAAATTGCTTGCAATTAACTGCAGGAAGATAATCTAGACCAGAAAATACCTTCATCTTATCAACTGATTACAGTTTGCTTTTTTCTTTTTTTATTATGGCATATAGTTTTTTTTTTTAACAATTATATTTTATTTCTATTATACCTTCCAAATACAATCACTATGCTATACCTGATACAATGTGGTACAGTGTCTTACATAGTATAGTATGGTATTCCTAGATAGTAAGCTCCAAGGATCAGGGCCCTCAAACCCCTCTTGTATTGAACTGTATTGTTGCTGTATTGTCTCCCGTTATATTGTAAAGCTCTGAGCAAACTGTTGGCGCTATATAAAACCTATATAATAATAATATTTGTATAGTATTTAATATAGACATCATTAATGCTTAACTTAAGGTAACATCCATTAATACCAGAAATAATAATGATTACATATTGTCAGTCCATCAGATCTTAAAACCGGCATGAGGCTGTGATAATGAAAACTGAGCACATTAACAACAAAAGAAATTCAAAGTTTGATACCTTTTAATGTTCTGTTTATAGAAAAAAAAAGTATAGGGAAAAAGTCCAATGCTTCATTGATTAGGAATTAAGAGTGCATTTTATTATTTATTCCGCTGTGTAAAACCGTGCCTAGCAATCCAGTCAATGCTGGATGTATAAACAATACGAAAGTATCATCTAATAAAGACTCATTTTACAATTATTGTATACTACCTCTGTATGTTGTTCGTTCATAATGTAATGGAGAGAAATAGACTATTAGCATAAAGTGTCCTAGGAAAATTGGATGGGAGCTGGAGAGACATTCAATCTCACCTGTCCTTGTGTAGTGGTTTTATAGGTGCCATGCCCCTATTTAATCAGAAAGTGTCCTAATCTGTAATTTCTTGCTGATGCACACAATCCTTTGAAGTTAAGTTTGTTTTTTATTTAACATACGAGTGAACAAACTTCACGCAGATGTGGCTGCTGGGATAAAAACTAGCCATCACACAGACAAATTATGATGTCATGCTCCCCCAGTGGATTCTTCATGGGTTCTATGTCATGCTAGCGATTCTGTCACTAGTGGCAAGTTGCCAGCAACAGGATGACTAAGAGAGCAGTAAGAGTTCTCATTTGCTGAACCAGCAAATTGTTGCTCTGTTTATGCTCCTTCTGGAGAGTTAGATGGTGCAGCATTTTGGCCAATGAGAGAGTTATGCCATAGGAGTAGGTGAATAGTCTCCAGGATTTCTGCAGACATGCTGCCAACAACAAGATGGCTGGTATGATACGGCTGTAAGGCAGAATAAATAGGAAGGGGGAACAAGTAACAATATTACACTCTCAGAGTCACTCTGCTCAGAGATTTTCCAGCTCACAGGAAAAATTCTAAGCCCCGGCAGAATGAGAGCTGATACCACTGGTGCAGATTACCTCTACAGTTAACCTGTTACACACACAAATGCTAGTCACCACTATCCACTATTCACAGCATCTGCTTTAGTAACTCTGATCTTTAAGAATGTTGGTGACACTCTACAATGCCCAGACAGGAATGTAACATAGTTTTAAATATGGTAGCCCTCACATAGGCAAGGATTCTTTATTTTTAATTTAGAGCATTCATAGATTGAGCGTAACACCTTTATAATGTTGTTTCAATTAAAAGAAAAAAAAGCTGTATTAGAAAATATTTACAGAGAAGGTATTGGAAAACAGACAGTCAACAATTGATGGAGAGTGTGATGAGGCTGAAGCATTATGGGTGGAACTGCACATGGGGGTGTGTACTACAAAGGTAATCTTTGGAGTTTGTTATAGTCCTCCCAGTATTAATGAGGAGGTCGAGACTCAGCTCCTTGCACAGATTGAAAGGGCTGCAAGGGCTGGGACAGTGATAATAATGGGGGATTTTAACTACCCGGAAATTGACTGGAGTAATGGTACTGCAGGAACAGTTAAAGGACAAACATTTTTAAACCTACTACAGGATAATTTTATGGTACAGTTCATAGAGGCCCCAACTAGGAATGATGCTCTGCTGGACCTGGTAATCTCAAACCATGCAGAGCTTATTACGAATGTCCATATAAAAGAACATCTGGGTAGCAGTGACCATAACATGATTTCATTTATTGTTATCTGTAAACAGCAAGCACATACGGGAAAAATAAAACCGCTCAATTTTAAGAGAGCTACTTTTCCAAGGCTGAGAGCTGCTCTCCAAGACTTAGACTGGGAGGGAATATTGGCATCAATGAACACAAAACAGAAATGGGAGTTCTTCAAAAAGACTGTATGTCACAAGTGTCAAACACAATGCCCGCGGGCCGATTCCGGCCCTCCAGGCCATTTCATGTGGCCCCTGCACCTCTCGTACAGATACTCCCTTGTCTCAGCAGTCAGCAGCAGAGAGAAGAATAGAACTCCTCTGCCAAATCCTGCACCTCTCTGTGCAGCAGCCCCTCATCTCTTTCTCCCCTGGTCAAGCATTCAGCAGACTCTGGTAACTGGCTCCACTCTTCCTCTGGTCCTCCTCCAGACTCTGCACTTTCTGCTTTCCAGCTGTGCCCCCAAAGGGGGTGCACGGTGATGTTAGGGAGGGTGTGGTATTCTTGACATCTGATGTAATGGGGGGGTGGGTGCTCTTGACATGTAGTCTTACAGATACAACCAGCCCTTTGAAGGCAAGCGTAATGCTCACACGGCACCCCTGCTGTGTGAACACACTGCAAAATATATTCCCATGGGCAACAAGTTTAAAAGGCTAAAAATCAAACCTATGTGGCTTACGGCCAAAGTTAAAAAAGCTATAGATAATAAGAAAAGAGCTTTTATTAAATATAAAAATGAAGGAACGCTATCATCGTTTAAACATTACAAAGAATATAACAGAATATGCAAAAAGGATATAAAAGTTGCAAAAATTGAAAACGAACGACAGATTGCAAAAGATAGCAGGACCAACCCCAAAATATTCTTCAAATATATTAATAGTAAAAAGATCTGGGGTGACTGGAGACAAAGACAAGACAAACTGATTAAATACCTTCTTCAGCTCTGTATACAAAGGAGCATGGGGGAGCTCTTGTCCATAATGGACAAGGTATTAACACAGCTCCAGATGATCTCACAATTGATATGATCCAAAAATATTTAGACAGATTAAAGGTGAATAAATCTCCAAACACGGAAAGGTTTCTCCACAGTAAGAGCTGTGAAAATGTGGAATAGACTCCCTCAAGAGTTGGTTCTGGCCAGCTCAGTGGATTGCTTTAAAAAAGGCCTGGATTCTTTATTGGATACATAGAATATAACTGGATACTAAAATTTATAGGTAATGTTGATCCAGGGAATATCCGATTGCCTCTTGGGGGATCAGGAAGGAATTTTTTCCCTGCCGGAGCAAATTGCTTTATGCTTTGCTGGGTTTTTGCCTTCCTCTGGATCAACTGTGGGTGTAGGATTATAACTTTTTTTTTATGGTTGAATTGGAAGGACTTTTGTCATCTTTCAGCCAGACTAACTATGTAACAATAATAAACTAAATAGATTTAAAGTGAAAGGTACTTAATAAGGTTTGCCTGGTCATTGGTTTCATGCAGTGTAAAATTTAATTGAAGGGTAGTTTATGCTGGTATATCGCATTGGCATTCATGAATAGCCTTTAGCATTCCTTCATACTTTCATTGAAGATGAGAGAGCTGCAGCTGTTGAGTCAACCCCCACCCAGTCCAAGAGCTGATGGATGTTATGTAGGGGTGCTGAAGTGTTCTATTATACTTCAGCAGACATACCCTTAAGGTCAGTTAGCATAACTATATCATTACTCCCATGTGACCATATTTTACAGTCTGACAACCAGCATATTATTGCACAGAATTAAATTACGGTTCATTAGCAACCAAACCTGATATAAATTGAATGTGTACATCACCCAGGAGATTCAATGTGCTTCATCTGCCTGCTAAACCTAGTAATATAGGTGTGTTTGGTGCCTGACTGATTGACATCTTCACTATATGTTAGTGCAATCATATTTTATAATTGCTTTTCCATTACAATAAGAACTATGAATTATGGATAGAGTTGATAGTTTTAGATACATTGCAGGCAGGGCATATTCAAGTCAAATAAAACCAGATTTACAGATGGGTATTGCTCCTAGATGATATCTGAGAGGGCTACATTGAGAGTTTTGCACATATTGGAGGTTTATGACACCCATTTAAGGCTAGGGTCATGCTTGCCCGCAGGCTGTGGGCTGATTGCGGGTGCAGGAATCACACCTGTTTCCACGCCCGCAACCATCTGCAGCCAAATTACGCATCTCTTACGAGACGATGAGGCTGCTATTCATTCTCAATGGCAACCCCATGCATCTCAGCCCGCAGCACGTTTCTGGGTGCAGGACCCACAGGGAAACTGCATGGTCAAAAAGACCATGCGGCTTCCCTGCGGAGGTATTATTAAAAAGGTGTGGGATATGTGGACACAGCAGCCCATTCAAATGAATGGGCTGCCATGCCCGAGCAAATGCAGGCCGTATTGCCCACAGTAGTGTGAACCTAGGGTAAGACTGGACACATTAACATGGTTGTGCAGTTCTTTTATGGTTTGTATGCATTCTGTTCAAACTGATCTGTGTTGTGTCAATATGTCTTGAGCAGATTGTTTATTTTTTTTAATATATGCCTTCTCTGCCTCCTAACACAGATATGAGTTTTAACTTTAACTGTCTCCATTACAGAATTTCAAATTGTTTGGGAAAATAAGGGCGGCACTATGAGCAACATGACTTTCCCATTCTCTTCACACAGGTTGGGGTTTGTCAGAGCTCATTTTTAAGAGAAACAAACTGCTAAATATTTAATCAAGTCATCAAGCATCCATATCTTCAAGCCTCCTAGCATTCTTCAAAATTCATCCACATTGATCACTGATTTGTCTACACATTGTCTAATTCTAACAAATTTCCCTGACTGCCAGTTTAATGGGGGTATTTACACTGACCACCATTATATTGGAGATATTGGTGGTCAGTGTAGAAACCTCTCTGCAGTGGTGAATGACTTTTAAGAGGGCTTCACATGAAGGAAACCCAGTGGTGGATATCTATAAGAGCATGATTGTCATACTTCCCAGTAAACATGGCAGTCACCCACTATTTAGCGGAGTCCTCCAATATTAAAGGGTGGTCTCTTGGCCGCCCAGGAGCTTTACTCAGTCTCCTGC
Organism: Staurois parvus; assembly: GCF_062004578.1. NCBI lineage: Eukaryota > Metazoa > Chordata > Amphibia > Anura > Ranidae > Staurois > Staurois parvus. The sequence goes on along the minus strand of NW_028317854.1, from coordinate 9,682,220 downwards.
ACTCTCCCAAAACTGCATTTGTCACTGGGGTGTGGGAGGTAATACACAAGTGCTAAATCTGCACTTAAAACCCCAAAATAATTTTTGCCCATCCTCTTTTCCCTCCCCCCTCTAACCCGTCCTTCCCAGAGTAATGTTTACCTTACCTGGTTTAGTCAGTTATACTCACCTGAGTCCCCCCCATTCAGGTCCCTTAATGATGCTATTTCCCCCCCTGTGGGGACCACTAATCCAGAACCATTTTTAAGCCTTGCTTGCTGGTCCCCTTCACTCCCTTTGGTCAAATGTTATCTCTCTTCAGGATCCTAAGAGAACCCTCCTCTGGCTGACAGATGTGAATTGTTCACAACACATATGTAGAAGGTAAACAGTGAGGATAATGACTCCACACTGGATAATCACAAAAAAGCAGCACATTCAAAGAAGTGTCCTCTGCTAAATGGTAAATTAATGGCTGTTTTTCTTTGTAAAGAAAAAAAACACTTTTAAAAGGAGTACATGCAACTGCTGTGCAACTTCTGCAGGTTTAAGGTATCGCCAAAGCATGTAATTCAAGGATTTTTAAAATTTATTTTTAATGTTGCCCTTTAACATGAATTAAATATCTGCTCCCCACTAAACTGTATTGTTGAAAAGTTTTTTGCGCTGATACATACACTATACCTCATGGCAGTACCCAGCTATTCATGCCCTTTTTATAAAAACTGAAATTGTCCTTGAAAAGGCCAGAACTCTCCTCCCCACTCCCTCCTCCACTGCCTTATATGTATCTACACCATCGGATTCCTCCTGCACCCCCATTCCCCTCAGCATCTATAAAAACCTTCAACCCATTAGTAGTCACAACGGGTTTCCCAATATTCATCAGAAAGTTCATTGGCAAATTATGCTTTTTAAATATTTTATTCCAATTTTTGTAAGAGTGTAATTCGTGTTTATTACTGTATTTGTTGCACAGACTGTTAATGTGCAACACTTTAAATGGACTGTAAGCTGAAGTGTAGACTAAAAGTTGTAGCTAGCAAAACAAATACACAAATATTTTAAAAACATAAACAAACTTTCTTGGCTGTATGAAAAATATTTCTGTATATCCATTATTTTATATATACATTTTACAATAGGCTAACAATATGTCTATTGTATTACTCTTCAGATTCAAATGAATGCTCTGGCCCTGTTGAAAGTAATTTCTTTGCAATGGTTTCCTGGATACACGGAAAAAGGTGTCCCTGGAGGTTTTTTGTAAATGGTTTATTTTAGTTACATCATGCTAAAAAAAAGTGGCTACACAGGAATAACAATTTAAATTTCTTCACATGTACCTAGAGGAAAAAGGCAGAAAGGCACCACAAAAATTATGTTTTTCATTTAAAAAGTTGTACTGTGTTTGTCTAATACTGTGCTTCTGAACATAGTATCCTCTTGATTTGTCCTTGAAATGTATGCTTTGTAGATTAAGCATTACTAGTGACTAAAATGAGCAGGTCATAACATAGCCATTGCTGGATAAGGCTCTAACACAGAAACAGTTCCAGACTTTGTCCATTGTGTGCCAGACATGTTCTCTCCAGCTTGTTTTGTGAGAAAAAAAAACATTTAGAAACAGAATGGACTGCAAATGTAATATCTACATTTCAGTCTCAAGGGATACATTATTTGAGTCTGTCTATTTTAGAATCCTCCCAATGGATGCTGAGAATTTATAAACTTTATGGTTATGCCTGAAACCGTATACATTCTAAGCACCGTATATTACATATATAACAGATTTATGTTTTACAATAAATTCTGGTGCCTGGTGGAAAATGATAAAGGTAATTGATCCCCTTCATACTGAACTATTATTACCACTTCCTTCACCATAAGTACTTTTGTCGCTTTCAAGGATAATGATGTTGTTGCCTGAAAAAGGACTTCTGGTGGTTATATAATAGACACTAGACGATAGCTTTTAAGAAAACTGGGTGCATTTACAGTGGTATCATTCTTCATAGAGAGAGCTAGGTTCGCTCATGGTCACTTTTTCCTTGACCACTCTGCTTAAAATCACACATTTAGGGCAGTTTTGTGATTCAAAATAGCTTTCTGGAAGCTAATTTATCTTCCATTAGCTCTTAAAAGCATGCTATATGTATATAATATATTTCTAAATATAGATAGTAGTACTTGAAAGAAAAAACATTTTATAGCATTCTGATGATGAATACAAAGTACAGAGAATATTTTACCATGGATATCATTCCCATTAGAAAGTTTATTGATATTTCAGATTTAAAAGTTTATATTTCTCATACTCCGTATACAACCTACCTACTTAGTGGCTCCAGTTATCATCCTAATGTTTATCTTGTACAGATCCTACCAACATAATTTGTATGGTTGGGTTGCTGTTATTTTTATTTTCTGAATTGCCTTAATCTGCACCTGTAAAAAAAGAAACAGAAAGTTCCCTGGTTTCAGTCATCACCCCCCGATGGTTCATACACAAGGTTGGTGCACAACTTAGAATTCTGTGGTGAAAAGAAAAAAAACAAATGTAATGATTTGGTAAAAAAGGGTAAATCTAAATATTTAATTTTGTCAAACCAAAAGAGATCAAATATGAAGTTCATTGTTAGGGTTTGCAAACATTTTAAGCCTTCCCTTCGCAAAGCATTTACAGCCACTTAAGCCTTCATGATGTTTTGCAAATGTGTATTTAATCTTCTTGTTTATTAAAGTGGAACTAAACTTAGCCTATACTTACTGCCGTTCCAGTGATGTGACTTTCCGGGTCTCCCTGGCACTGACATCTTTTCTGCAGCTTCTTCCAGGTTCACGTTTTTTGGCCATTCTGATTGACTAGGGAAGATGTACACTGAACTGTGCATGTGTTTAGTGTCTAATGTAATAAAAAAAAACTGCGCTGAGGAAGGTAGAAAGCATTTAGTGCAGAAGAGATATCAATTCACTAAAAAAAAACTTCCTGCTCACAATTTTTTTCAGGCCACAGTTTCACTTTAAAGTATACAGATAGATAATCCTGTATATGCTATATGTGCCCCAGCTTGGGAGACTCAAAATTATAGAGTTAGGACCGCAGTACACTGGGGTGCCTTGATGTGGCCACTGCAGCTAACACATATACAGTATTTGCAACTAAACCCCTTGTTTTTAATCTGAACTTTTAGGCTCGGTTCACACTGCTGCGAATTGGGATCCGACCTGTGAGACCCCAAGTCGCATGACATGAGAAATCCCATTTTAGCAAATGGGAGCTTAATTAGCACTATTGTAGTCACTCCAACTTTAGAAAAGGTTCCTGTACTACTTCAAGGCAACTTCTTTCTGACTTGTGCCCATATACTTTAATAGTCGCCTCCAAAGCGGATCCTCATCTATATTGATGTGATTTGGATCCGACATTACAGGAAGATTACCCAGGCATTCCCTGAAAGTTGCTTCAGAGTTTGCTTCAAAGTAGTACTCAAGTCACCTGGCAAAGTCGCACTGCAAGTTGCGCGACTTTCAGGTAGTAGTAGTAGTAGTGTGAACCGAGACTTACAGGGTCAGTGTGGTTTTGTTGCAGGCTAGCTGGGAGCTGAGAATTTCTGTTTGTTTTTGGTATAAATGTTCTTTGCATGGTGAAACAACGTCACGTTGTCTCCCAAAAATGTACTTTTATTATATGCTTACCAGACTGAAACTACATTGTGACTCTTGTGCAAATTTAAAGTGTATTTAGACTCTTTAACCTATCTGTTCATCTATACTGAATGCAATGCAAATACAAGCCTGTAACCAAAAGTACATACATCAGTTTTTCAAATGGTTCTAATAGATTTTTTGCAGTTTTTTTTTTTTTATACCCAGTCACATGATCATCCCTTCCTTGCGCCACTTCACACTGTGATGGAGTAAGCAGACAACCTATGACACTACCTGTAGATGTCATAGCAGAAAATTCATATGGTTTCTCTGTTCACATGTCGATAAAAAAAACACATTTTATTTATATTTAAACTTAAATAAAGTAAATGGAATCCCTCCTTTAACCACCTCCAGTCTGGGCCAGTTCTGACGTTTCTCTCATAAATGTAAAAATCTGCATTTTTTCTAGAAAATTACTTAGAACCCCAACCATTTTATATTTTTAAGCAGAGACCCTGTAGAATAAAATTGTGGTTGTTGCACTTTTTTTTGCATTTGCACAGTGGTTCATTAAACACAAATTAATTTTAGTGCATACAAACACAATATAATACACAATTTTTTAGTAACATATGAAAGATGATGTTAGGGAGAATAAAGAGATACATAACATGTCATGCCTTAAAATTGCATACACCCTTGGGACGGCAGTAGGTATGGTACGATACCTAAAAATCTTCATAGACTATCCTTTAAATGCCTTTACAGGTTACGAGTTTGGAGTTACACAGGAGGTCTTGCACGGGAATTATTGTTCTCATGAAGATATTCGCGATGATACCCCACATGTGTGGTACGATCACCATTTACATGTGTGCACAGGACCTACATGAGCGGTCACATTTGCCTGTAAGCACATTATAATTTGCAAATTGTTTTTTACACTGTACCTCTAATTTTTTTTAAATTGAACTTTATTGCTATCTCAAGGGATGAACAACATCCCTTGTGATAATATGGGCTGTGACAGGTCCTCTTAATGTAGAGATTTGGTCTACAAAGCATCTGATCAAGCCAAAATTGGTTTGATCAGATATAATAGCTTGTAAACAGCCAAACCGAAACCAGAAATGACAAAATCCTTGTAGCTCCTGGTTTCTGATGTCACAGAGGAGGAGGAACAATGGAAGTCCCTCTCACTCTGTGTAGTGCATCCAATGTGACCACATTGGTACTGGGCTCCCTAGGTCGGGCAGTAGAACTTTGGAAAGGCAGCAGCTGACAACATAGAGGGACCCCCTTTCACCACTTGTAAAGGTGATAAGACAGCTGTATAGTTTCTCAGATTGCTTTTACATAAAAGCCCATCCCATGTATACATAGAGTATGTTCAGTGGACGGTAAGTGGTTGAATGTGAAATACCTGTAATAAAACAAAAATAAATATTTACAAGGTTTATACTGGCATTGGTGGAGTTTCTGCAGTTTTACAGCACCAGGCACACGCTGGAGCTTGGCCCAAAAGCTGCTTTGGAGTATCATGTAAGATGTCTGGCAGGGAAGAAGATAAATATGTCAACTAACTTTGCTAAAGCCACCCCATATGCTGCTGTAGATAGTCATGCACAGTGGATAGCAAGAAGGAAAAAAAATCTATTATTCATCGATGCTGGATACAGGCCACAAGCCACAGAGAAGAAAAGAAGAAGTGAACAGCTTCTTCACAAGGACTAACCTGAGCATGCACGCTGAATATAATGATATTTAGAAAAAGCCAAATGGTGGGGTTATCCAGATACTGACTATAAATGCATATATACAGTATGTATATAATATACCGTGTTAATATATATGTATATACATATATATGTACAGTTGTGTTCAAAATAATAGCAGTGTGTTGAAAAAAGTGAATAAAGCTCAAAATCCTTCTAATAGCTTTTATTTTCATACACACATATGCATTGGGAACACTACACATTCTATTCCAAATCAAAACATAAAGAATAATATATCAAATTTGTGTTGTTCCTCTAAAAAAAGTGAAGAAAAGTGAATATTAGACTGTTCAAAAAAATAGCAGTGTTTGTATTCTTCTTTACAAACTCAAACATTCACTATATAAACTGAAAAATGTTTGAAGATTTTGCTTTCCTTTGAATCACTTAATTAATATTTAGTTGTATAACCACTGTTTCTGAGAACTGCTGTACATCTGTGTTGCATGGAGTCAACCAACTTCTGGCACCTGTGAACAGGTATTCCAGCCCAGGATGATTGGACTACATTCCACAGTTCTTCTCTATTTCTTGGTTTTGCCTCAGAAACTGCATTTTTGATGTCACCCCACAAGTTTTCTATTGCATTAAGATCCGGGGATTGGGCTGGCCACTCCATAACGTCAATCTTGTTGGTCTGGAACCAAGATGTTGCACGTTTACTGGTGTGTTTGGGGTCGTTGTCTTGTTGGAACACCCATTTCAAGGGCATGTCCTCTTCAGCATAAGGCAGCATGACCTCTTCAAGTATTCTGATGTATTCAAACTGATCCATGATCCCTGGTATGCGATAAATAGGCCCAACACCGTTGTATGAGAAACATCCCCATATCATGATGCTTGCGCAACCATGCTTCACTGTCTTCACAGTGTACTGTGGCTTGAATTCAGTGTTTGGGGGTCGTCTGACAAACTGTCTCCAGCCACTAGACCCAAAAAGAACAATCTTACTTTCATCAGTCCACAAAATGTTGCGCCATTTCTCTTTAGGCCAGTCAATGTGCTGTTTGGCAAATTGTAACCTCTTCAGCACACATCTTTTTTTCAACAGTGGGACTTTGCGGGGGCTTCTTGCAGATAGCATGGCTTCACATAGGCGTCTTCTAATTGTAACAGTACTCACAGGTAACTTTAGACCTTCTTTGATCTTCCTGGAGCTGATTGTCGGCTGAGTCCTTGCCATTTTGGCTATTCTTCTATCCATTCGAATGGTAGTTTTTCGCTTTCTTCCACGTCTTTCAGGTTTTGGTTGCCATTTTAAAGCATTTGCGATCATTTTAGCTGAGCAGCCTATCATTTTCTGCAACTTCTTTATATGTTTTCCCCTCTCCAATCAACTTTTTAATCAAGGTACGCTGTTCTTCTGAACAATGTCTGGAACTACCCATTTTCCTCAGAATTTCAGAGAGAAATGTACTGTAACCAGCATGTACAACATTTGCTGCTTTCCTTCCTTAAATAAGGACAATAATTGCCACCTGTTTTTCAAAGAATGAATGACCTCACTAATAGAACTCCACACTGCTATTATTTTGAACATGCCCCTTTCAATTAGTAATTCAATTACACAGAATCAGCAGCATGTCATGGCTGTTGGGTCTGTTGGATTTCTATTACTCTACTACACCTGCTAGTAAAATATTTGCCATGTAGAAATATCATTTCTACCAAAAACAGTGATTGATCAGGTTAGTGATGTCTGACTGCTATTATTTTGAACACAACTGTATGTATATATATATATATATATATATATACAGTGGGGATCGAAAGTTTGGGCACCCCAGCTAAAAATTTGTATTAATGTGCATAAAGAAGCCAAGGAAAGATGGAAAAATTTACAAAAGGCATCAAATTACAGATTAGACATTCTTATAATATGTCAACAAAAGTTAGATTTTATTTCCATCATTTACACTTTCAAAATAACAGAAAACAAAAAAATGGCGTCTGCAAAAGTTTGGGCACCCTGCAGAATTTATAGCATGCACTGCCCCCTTTGCAAAGCTGAGACCTGCCAGTGTCATGGATTGTTCTCAATCATCATCTGGGAAGACCAGGTGATGTCAATCTCAAAGGTTTTAAATGCCCAGACTCATCTGACCTTGCCCCAACAATCAGCACCATGGATTCTTCTAAGCAGCTGTCTAGAAAACTGAAACTGAAAATAGTTGACGCTCACAAAGCTGGAGAAGGCTATAAGAAGATAGCAAAGCGTTTTCAAACGTCAATATCCTCTGTTCGGAATGTAATTAAGAAATAGCAGTCATCAGGAACAGTGGAAGTTAAAGAAAGATCTGGAAGACCAAGAAAAATATCAGACAGAACAGCTCACGGGATTGTGAGAAAAACAATTCAAAACCCACGTTTGACTGCACGATCCCTCCAGAAAGATCTGGCAGACACTGGAGTTGTGGTACACTATTCCACTATAAAGAGATACTTGTACAAATATGGTCTTCATGGAAGAGTCATCAGAAGAAAACCTCTTCTACGTCCTCACCACAAAAATCATCGTTTGAACTTTGCAAATGAACATATAGACAAGCCTGATGCATTTTGGAAACAAGTTCTGTGGACCGATGAGGTTAAAATTGAACTTTTTGGCTGGAATGAGCAAAGGTACGTTTGGAGAAGAAGGGGCACAGAATTTAATGACAAGAACCTCTTTCCAACTGTTAAGCATGGGGTTGGATCAATCATGCTTTGGGGTTGTGTTGCAGCCAGTGGCACAGGGAACATCTCACGAGTAGAAGGAAAAATGGATTCAATAAAATTTCAGCAAATTTTGGATGGTAACTTGATGCCATCTGTGAAAAAGCTGAAGTTAAAGAGAGGATGGCTTCTACAAATGGATAATGATCCTAAACACACCTCGAAATCCACAGGGGATTACATCACGAGGCGTAAACTGAAGGTTTTGCCATGGCCTTCACAATCTCCTGACCTCAACATAATTGAAAATCTATGGATAGACCTTAAAAGAGCAGTGCGTGACAGACAGCCCAGAAATCTCAAAGAACTGGAAGACTTTTGTAAGGAAGAATGGTCAAAGATACCTCAAACAAGAATTGAAAGACTCTTGGCTGGCTACAAAAAGCGTTTACAAGCTGTGATACTTGCCAAAGGGGGCAGTACAAGATATTAACTCTGCAGGGTGCCCAAACTTTTGCAGACGCCATTTTTTTGTTTTCTGTTATTTTGAAAGTGTAAATGATGGAAATAAAATCTAACTTTTGTTGACGTATTATAAGAATGTCTAATCTGTAATTTGATGCCTTTTGGAGATTTTTCCATCTATCCTTGGCTTCTTTATGCACATTAATACAAATTTTTAGCTGGGGTGCCCAAACTTTTGATCCCCACTGTATATATGGAGATATTAAAGAAACAGGTAGACTAAATCATTTTATATGCACTGACATAAGTAACGTTTTGGATTTACCAACACACAATATAACTTTTGGAAATGTTGCCAAACAGATGTTCAAGTGAAACTCCAGTCAAAACTTTCTCTCTACTTTTTTCACAGTATGAGGAGGGACTAGAGTCCCTTTTAGGTTTTTTTTACAGTATACTTTTTGACAAACACATGCACAGCTCAGTGTGCATTCTCTGGACTTTTTGATGCTGGTTTGAATAAACTCCCATGGAAATACTGTATGCAGGAGTTATGGTATCCCCAGCTAATCTATCAAAACGGCCAAGCACATTGAATTTAGGAGAAGACTTGGAGAAGACAAAACCTCTGTTAAGGGAGCTCACATTGCTGGAAGAAAGGTGTATAAATCAGAGTTTGATTCTGCTTTAAAATATATTGTTTAAAGTTTCCAATAGAATGGGGAAGAGTAAGACCTTCTGTCAAGTTTGGATTTCTGTCTTAGCCCCCACTGGGGAGAAGTTTAAAAACAAAATGTTAAAGTTGTCAGTTGAAATCATCTAAATGTGACCCTTGTTCCAGGGAAAACTATATAAGAGGGAAGCTCTCTTAATTTTTTTTTTCTTAGATTTCCACTAACTTTTTGTTGCGTCTCTCTGGGTCAGAGAGTGAAAGGAAATGTATCAAATGGTACACAAACAACAACAAAATAACCTACTTGGGAATTGGTAGCCCTTTTCATACTCTGTCCAAAACTAAAAAAAAAGTTTTGGCTATAAATAGACTTTAAGAGTATATAAATATTTCAGTGTTCATCACCTGTCACAGATTCACTTTAAAGTGTATTTCTATTTTTGTAACTAAAAATTGGGATTATACCTACTTGTTACATGTTCCTATTCACAAAGTATAATAAAAAAATAATAAATGAAAAAATTGAAGCTTACCATTTTTAGATGTTCTTTTATGGAAACTCCATGACTGAAAAATCCTACTTAGTGCTTCCTGTTTATTACAAATTTTCCTTGCTTTCCTTGCGGCTGAGCACCAAGCACCCCCGAAAAGAGAACAAGTAGTGCAAAGCTCAAACAAGCATGGGTGCCTTTTAGGTACTGTATCTCTGCTGATGGCTGCTGGCAGTGGAGTCCAACAGATAGTGAGCCGTTCTTTTAGGACTGATGGCAGTATTTATGTTGCCCTTTGGAGAAGCAGCAGGACCAAGGTGGCGGCCACAAGCAAGATGGCACCAGGGGTGGTGGTGTGGTCAGAAAGGCGGGACTGGATTGAAAAAGTGTAGTCAGGATGGAAACCAAGGTCATACAGCGAGAGGCAAGCCAGAAAGTGGGCAGGAGTGTGGTCAGGAACAATAGCCAAGGTCATACTCAGGAATCAGAAGGAGCAGGCAGAAGAGTAGTCAGATGACAGTCGAGAGTCATGCACAGTTGGACAGGCAGAGTCCTTAGAGCAAGCTGGAGTCAAAACCAGGAATCAGACAGTAGGAAGGTCCAGAGACAAACTGGGTTGGTAACAGTTAGTCCAAGGAATACAGGATACACAGAAGCAAGGAGCACTAGTAGCTGAAGATCATCCAACAAATTCTGAGTGCAGCCACTGTCCTTATAAAGAGCATTTGGCACCAGTCCCGGCAGAAGGTATGCATGAACGTGTGACAGTGCGCCCACACGCACATTCATACGCATGCACACATTTCTGTGCAAATAAGCATGGCCATGTATAGTATTGGCAACTATGTCAGGTCTTTTCCTCAGCACATGTTCATTTTTGTTGTGCCATCTTCTTCTCAGCACATGCCCGCCTCAGCTCTACATGGTGACCTGACACTTGTGTTTACCATAAGTAATCCTATCTGTACTGTGCAGGTGATTTCTTTATCACTGTAAACTGAATGAGCAGGAATGTCTGTCCTAACAAAGGATATACCAGGCCTGGGGGTTCATTGTATGTAAATACATTTTTATACAAACTGAACTTTTGTCCCCTATCTGCACAATGCCATCTATTCAAAGCAATAGAAGCAGCTCCAAAAACAGCTAAAAAAATAAGAACATTTTAAAAGTTTAGGTATGCTGTGTGAATAGGAACACATTGGTAACATATAGTGGGGGTAGGGGCGGACTGATAACTCATGGGGCCCTCGGGCAATAGGGGATCATGGGGCCCCTGTGTCCTTGCCCAAACTCAAAAAAGCCTATGAAAAAGGTACCAAGGGCATCTCATGGGGCCCCCTACTGACCCCGGGCCCTCGGGCAGTGCCCAAGTTTCCAAATGGTCAGTCTGCCCTTGAGTGGGGGTTTCTCAAATTTGACTTTAGGTTTTACTTTTTAAAGTATGTGTTTCTCTTGTATTATTTCATAGTGAAACCATTCAACTTTAGGTAAAACACCTATATTAAAGTCAATAAAAAGGATAAATCAAATAAAGCTAAAGTCCTATATAGTAGCAACTTGGCAGGTTTAATAAAATCATTAAAGTATAGGTTAATCAGTCTGACTTGAACAGTAACATGTTACATATCCCTTTGTGATTAGTAAATCTGTTTAAACAAGTGCACAGTCATTACATATCTTGTACAAAAGGTCAGAATGATAAATCAGTATACAGTACTTTGAAATTTTCCGCTACGCAGTAAGTAGTTATCTGCTCCGAAATACTTAATGACTGCCAAAGGCATCCATTGTCTTATCAAGCGATGTCCTCTTTTTCGGTCGGAAGATTTTTAGATGGAAGAATGCTCTGCACAATACAGCAATCATGATCTCTATGCCATTACAACAGCATTGTATCAGCATGGTTAACAATGATGTTGATTTAAAAAGAGCTATTTGCCTAATTTCTTTTGTGTTACTTAAAAAAATATAGTTTTGCATTATACAAGCAATGTCTGCATATTTATTAAATGTAAAATGTAATGCTGTATTCTCTCTTCTTGCTGTTAGTTTTTTCCTGCTCACTAACATTTTAACAGCACTTATGCTACAGCTGCCCAAATTTCTGCTACCCCTCCCAAAGCTTAACAGATTTGTTTTTCACTCAATTATACTTGTGATCATGAGAATCTCAAATAGCACTTTTACTCCTTCTGTAGAGACTCGCACTCTGTTATGTGTAAAATCTCAGGAATAATTTACCAAATGGTGGGAGCATCTCAGTCTGCCAGTGACCCATTTTTTTTAACTCATCAGATGGTAGGGGCTGCTGCGCATCCTTCTGTAAGTGTCTTTATCAATTGTAAATTAACCTTGAATATTTTCATTAAAGCTTATCTAAACCCAAGAAAAAATGAATATATTGAATATACTGTATTGATGGGTACTAGCCTTAGATGCATTTTTCCCATGCTTTCCTCCCTTTATTTTCACCTTTTGGTCCAGCCAGCCAGCAACACACTTCCTGTATTAGGGTGTCTCTACTCTGTATAGAGATGCAATAGGGCCACCCTTGGACAGCAGCATTGTCAGTTTTGGGAAAGGGGAGTGATGCACCAGCAGATATAGATGGACTTGACTAACAAATTAAAACCAAATTCCAGCTAACACTTTTAAGCAGTTGCAGCAACAGTTTTTTTTCCTTTGGGATAAAGGTTTAACACACAGAATATATACACAATAAAAATGTTTGTTTCTGAGTTTAAAAATCACTTTAAGATTTGCTGTTAAATTGTAACATTTTCAAAATGACTAAGGGCCTAATCTGTTTCCTGAAATTGTACCTTTTGCCTAAAGGTGGTATTAGACACAAATGTATGTGTCTTGGATATTCCAACATCCAGATTCCCAATTATAATTCTTGACTCTGTGTTTGTGAACCTTAGAGCTTTGGTAATCCTATGAGTAAGCCACAAATTTATATGTCTTGAAAACTCCAATATCAAGATTCCCAAACATAATTCTAGACTTTTTTGGTGAATATTGGAGCTATGGGTGTCTGTGCCAATGTTAGCACATTTCAGCATCTTCTCTTGCATTATTTTTAAATATAAAATAAATAAGTAAAAATTTAGCAAGGGCAGTAGGACCCTCTTATAATGGCTACAGCAGGTGTGCAGATATTAGAAACTATCAGGATATTCAATCTACCAAAATTTTAGTGTTTGTGTCCTAACTTGTCCAGTTTATATCCAGTTGCATTAGGCAGCTGCAGGCACCATGGAACACTTAATCCTCAAAGTTCACAGTAGAAGCTCTGCTAACTCCTCCTGCTAGATCCTCCTGCTAACTCCTCCCATCAGTGATTTGACAGCATTCCAGCCTTGTAATTCCCAATGCATACAGAGAGAGGGTGCTCTATAAGGGGTAGGGGTAAGTAGTGTGAGCTAAGATGACTAAAGAATGGATTCAGGATAATTTGCTCCACAGTGACTGCAGACACATAGGTCAGGGATGGTTAGTATAAAACACATACTGTATCTTGCTTGTTAAAATATGTAAAGGTTTCAATTCAACAACCCACTTTAGGGCTTCATGTTGTGTATTGACATACTATGGTAAGTTTTTTATATTTGCCTAAATTCCCACGCATTTCTCTTTCCTTTGCAGATTGCTATTTTTTTTTTTGGGGGGGGGGTCCATATTGTCTGTGATATGTCATTAGTAAACATACAGTCCACTGGCACCTGCAAAACATAAGATAACATTCAGACCACATTCATATTACACTGATAGTATATTGAGGAAGAGCCAAGAGCAACTAATCACAATAGGAATAATATTGAAAAGTGGACAATTTAATTCTTTAGGCTTATGAAAAATGTTGGATATAATGCCATTCTTTTTTTTTTATTTCTTTGCTATTTTCTACCATTTTTGTAACTAAAGAGAAAAAATACCTAATAATATAATATGAATTTTACAAATATTTTGCTTTGAAACGGCTAGCCTGTATAAAAGCCATCTTTTCTGTCTACTGCCTACATGATCTAATTCTCTTCTTCTGTAACAGCAGAAAATACAGTACACGTGCAATTTGAGGTCAGGCAGATGGAAACTTTTTAAATATATCTTTCAAACAGGTGGCACTTCTTCATCATTTCCAAAACTTAAAGACAGATTCCTGCCATATGGACACCTGCAGAAAAAAAAATATTTCCATGGCTTGTATGTGTAACTGTCAAAGTCTAGTAGTTGGGTCAATGTTTTCTGTAAAGATGTTATCTCATTTAATCTGTCCTTTCTATTACCGAAAAAGTGAACTGTTACTGTGAAAATCAGCCAAATAAAATCTACAAAAGAATGGTATGCTAACCTACTATAGCCCCAATACAGGATTTTCTTTGTGTTAAAGGAAGCTAGCATTTTATGCTTTCAAGTAACGCATTTATTTGAGAGTATTATAGAACATGGCAACCGCTATCTTACCTTAAGCTGAAAAAAAAATATATATATATATATTCTGAAAAAATGAAATTGTCACATCACTACCTTTTAAATGGTTCTTATTAAAAACATAATAGCAATATGGCTTACTAAATGTATTTTAGAAACAACATTTTAAAAATGTCATGTACATTGGTTCTGTGCAAATGGGGGCAAAATTAGATGTTAATAAACTATTTTCTATCATTTAGATTAAGTATATAAAAATTAAATCAAGAAAATACCACATTGTGGCCACCAGATAGAGCTGTGGATCATGTTAAAAAAGTATTTCCTATGATTATCAGCTCCATCTAGTGGCCATAATGCAGTATTTTATAATTCTATTCTTTATATTTCAACAACATTAGACCTAGAGAGAATATATCCTAGTAACATTCAATTTTGCCCCCATTTACACAGGATATACATGTAGTTGTATGGGATGAATAGCATTTTTTTTTTACTAAACACACCCTAAAATATTTCTGCCTTTTTTAACAAGATCTAACTTAAGAATTGTGTGGTAAAATTCTGAGAACAACAGAAGAAATTTTACTAAGGGGGTAGGTATGCAACTGCACTTGAATCTCTAATCGTGATGTAGAATAAATTACTACCCTTCCTTAAAAGATGGTATATCACTAGAAGAATGTACCACATGTTATTTAAGTGCTTCTTTTGACCCTTTCTATGATTAACAATTATTGCGAGCATCCCCATACATCGTTTATGTGTGGAGACTTTCAATGCCATATCATATTTTAAAGCATAACCAATGATGATTAAGGACTCTTGCATACAGCCATAATTTACAGCATATGGGTTTACAGCAGGGGTGTACAACCTTTTGACCTTCGTGGGCCACAATTGAAGAAGAGGAATTGTCTTGGACCACACATAAAATACACTAACAATAAGGATAGCCAACGAGCAGAAAAAAAACGGGCAGATCACAAGTTAACGATCACTGATCTATCTGCATCTATCTATATACAACTTCTTTGTTTTTTTTGGTAATATTTTTTATTATAAAAGAAAGCAATATAAAACTAGAGCGATATTTGACACTTTTTGATAAACTAACACATCTGGTTCGATGAATGTAGTAGCAATTCTCTATGAATTATCAAGGTGCTCATCATCATATTTTTCAAAAGGTAAAATGTTATGTTTTAAAAAACTACCTATATGCATGGGTGAGGAATAGTCAGCATTTTCAATATTGCAATCCTCTGGGCAAAAATACACTCTCCCAGCTCACAGACACCACGACAACAACAGCCATATTTTACTCTATATGCCCATACGCTGGGTGCAAGAGCCATAATGTGACTTCTGTATTTCAATGAACAATCATATGCTACTTAAAGTGCTACTAATATCATATGCTACTTAAAAAAACCAAGTCCATCGAGTTAAACAGATAAAAAAATTAAAAAAATAATTTAATTGAAAACCTGTATATACATTATCCTAAACCCACAATTGATCCAGAGGAAGGCAAAAAAAAGGCTATAATTTTTTTTTTTTATTTTAACCTCCCTAGCGTTCTGATTATGTCCATATTTCTGTGCTCAAAGCAGTACATTTTTTTGCATGGAAATATGTATTTTTTTATTGTAGGCCTGTAATTTGTAGGAATAACTCACTGAAATCTGTCCGAACAAGAGTCTAGTAAACATCTAGTATGTTAAAATTTGAAACATGAAATCATAAATTATAATTTAATAAATAATTATAAAAAATAATAATATAATAATAATACATTTAATTCAATAATATAATCAAACAAAAAACACTGAAATGTGAAATAGAGCACCAAGTTCGCACATCACAAAATCTGAAATTGTTTTCAGTGTCCGATGACAAATTTCCCCACAAATCATTATCACTCAATTCTGCAAGTGATTCTAATTTACTATCGCTGTTCTCTAGCTGGTCTAAAACCGCTTTTGACCTAAAGGGACACTTTTTGGACACCATGGACTTTTCTCAGTTTCCAGGCAGAAAGAACAGTAAAAATGCAGGCAGGGCACAGGACAAAGCACTAGGGACAAAATGTATGTGAAATGGTTTGATACAGCAATGTTTTACTATGTGATTTTAGTGAATGTCACTTTTACAACTTTCAAATTTCCCGCCAGTTCCGTCCCCCGTACGTCCCGAAGTTGCAGGGAACGGAACCCAGAAGACAGATGCCGGCATCGGCCGGGGACAGAGGACACTGCAGGAGGGACATCGCAGGAGTGAAGGACAAGGTAAGCGAAGAAGAGATCCCGGAGCAGCGCTACAGGGTATTCCCGAGGGTAGCTCGGGGTTACCTCTTGTAGTGCTGAAACTTTACCCCAAGCTACACTCGGGAATACCGCTAGGGAGGTTAAAACAATTTACTGAGCTGGATAGAACTAGTTCTTGCAGGCTAGCTGTCTGCCCATGCCTCCATTATGGTCAGGCAGTTACGTCAGTCCAGGAAGCTCAATGGACCACTCGTAGCTCATTCAAAATTACTAGCCTTTGCAGCTGATGATGCTTGTAGGCATGTGTAGGCAGAGCCCTGCTCTGAAGTTGGCTTCCCCATCATCAGAATACACTGATCAGTGCTGCAGGATATAGGCTGCAGCAATGATCAACAATAAGTTTTTCAGCAGGGCAGTTGTACAGAAGTCGATTGGCAAATCTACTTCTGTACAGCCCACAGCCCATGCTTGGATCAAAATTCAGGCCAGTCCCTGCTGAATCGGCCAAATTTTGATCAATGTACGGACAGCTTCAAAATAAACCTGCCATGAGAAAAATATTGAGGTTGCTTTTGGTGAACTACTTGTGAAAAAAGCCTGGCTGGTATAAAGGACCATAAAGGAGGTGGAGTCAGTGGTATCATGAGTGATGGCCCCCCCAATTGGATGATTCCTGTGCTTTAATCTCTTATTATTTGAAGATCAGGGAACTTGCACACTTGTCTATGAGGCAGTTTGAGATTTTCACACATGAACTTTCATTATTTTCAAGGTTTCACATTTGGATTGTTGCTATTTCACCATTTATGGGATGCACATTGTTTACTTGTACTTATACATATATACATGTTTGTAATTCCTTTGTGTCCCAAATATAGATTGCTGCATTATCTCTTTTTGCACTTAGTGCACACTTTTGTTCTGTGATTATATGATATACACTTACAGCTGTCACAAGGTAGATTGGCATATACCATAAATACACCATCAGTCTTGGAAATTGCAGATCATGGCTTTGAGAGGGAGGGGAGGGAGAGATGACAGAGAAAGGGAGGGGGGAAAGAGGACAGAGAAAGGGAGAGGAGAGAGAGAACAGAGAGAAGGAGGGGGGGTAGGGAGAGAGAATGGGGGGGGGGCAGAGAAAGGGAAGGGGAGAGAGCATGGGAGGGAGAGGACTAGAGGGGGACAGAGGGAGGGGGGAGAGGACAGAGTATACAGAGGGAAGGAGGGAGAAAGGACGGGGGAGAGGACAGAGGGGGAGGGGGAGGGAGAGAACAGAGAGAGGGAGGAGGTGAGAGGATGGGGGGGAGAAGACAGAGGAAGGGGGGAGAGAGGACAGAGGGGGAGGGAGAGGACAGGGAGAAGAGATAAATGGAGGGGGATGGGAATAATGGGGGGAAGGGGGAAGATAGGGAGAGAGGAGGGTTAGAGGGTAGAGAGAGAGGGGGATGGAGGGAGGATAGAGGGGGCAGAGAGGGAGAGGCGGGAGGGGAGAAGGGGAGATAGAAGAGGAGAGGGGCTGACTTGTGACAATTAATACCTTACCACCCAGCCTATAGCAGATCAATGGTGGGATGCTCCTCCTTCTGAGTGGACACAGGGCCATGCAGCAGCACCATCTGTCACCAGATGTGTCCACGGGACACAGACATTACATTATTACATTACATCGAGTTTATATAGCGCCAAAGGGTTTGCTCAGCGCTGTACAATAGAGGGGGGGACAATACATGAAACAGTACAGCAACTACAAACAGCACACGAGGGGTTAGAGGGCCCTACTCTTTTGAGCTTACAATCTAGGAGGGAGGGGGTAGTGGTACAGGAGGAAGTGGCTGTGGGGGATGGAGTGGTAGGAGGAATGAAGGAGAGCGGCAGTTAGGTGAGGGTGGGGTAGGCTTCCCTGAAGAGGTGGGTTTTCAGGGAGCGCCTGAAGGTGAGGAGGGAAGGTGACAGTCTGATCGATTGGGGTAGTGAGTTCCAGAGGATGGGGGAGGACCTGGAGAAGTCTTGCAGACGTGCGTGGGAGGAGGAGACCAGGGGGCAAAATAGAAGGAGGTCCTGTGAAGAGCGAAGGGTACGGGCAGGGTGATACCTGGGAATCAGGTTGGTGAGGTAGTCAGGGGCAGTGTTGTGAACGGCTTTGTAGGTCAGAATGACTAGTTTGAATTTGATGCATTGGGTGATAGGGAGCCAGTGGAGGGATAGGCAGAGGGGGGTGGCAGAGGTGGAGCGGTTGGTGAGGTGGATGAGTCTAGCCGCTGAGTTCAGGATGGTCTGAAGCGGGGAGAGCCTGCACTGGGGTAGGCCGGTGAGGAGGGAGTTGCAGGAGTCAAGGCGTGAGATAATCAGTGTACGAGAGAGTGTACGAGTAGTTTAGTGGTGTCTGGGGTAAGGAAGGTGCGTATTTTGGCGATGTTGCGAAGGTGGAGCCTGCATGTGTTTGTAAGTGATTTGACATGAGGTTGGAAGGAGAGGTTTGAATCCAGAATGACGCCAAGGACTTTGGCTTGCAGGGCGGGATTGATGGTGGTGTTGTTAGTAGTGATGGATAGGATGGGGGGGAGGCACAGGCAGGGGGGAAGACGAGAAGCTCGGTTTTGGAGAGGTTAAGCTTGAGGAAATGGAGCGACATCCAGCCAGAGATGTCGTTTAGGAGGTGAGTGATGCGGGCAGAGAATGTGGGGGTGAGGTGGGGGGTGGAGAGGTAAATTTGAGTGTCAACAGCGAGAAGGTGGTAGTTGAAGCCGTGGGAGTGTATGAGTTTGCCAAGGGAGGAGGTGTAGATGGAGAAGAGAAGGGGTCCAAGGACAGAGCCCTGGGGGACCCCAACAGAGAGGGGGAGGGAAGGGGAGGTGGCACTGTTGTAGGAAACGCTGAAGGAGCGTCGGGATAGGTAAGAGGAGAACCAGGAGAGAGCGGTGTCTCTGATGCCAAGGGAGAGTAGTTTATTAAGGAGGAGGGGGTGGTCAACTGTGTTGAAGGCCGCGGAGAGGTCCAGGAGGAGGAGGACAGAGTAGTCGCCTTTGGCTTTGGCGGTTAGTAGGTCGTTGGTGATTTTGAGGAGGGCGGTTTCGGTGGAGTGTAGGGGGCGGAAGCCGGACTGTAGTGGATCAAGGAGGTTGTTGGCAGTTAGGTGGGCGCTTAGGCGGTCGTAGACTAAGTGCTCAAGGAGTTTGGAAGTGAGTGGCAGCAGGGAGATGGGTCTGAGGTTGTTTGGGTCAGTGGGGTCCAGGGAGGGCTTTTTGAGTATGGGGGTGATGTGCGCATGCTTTAGGGGGAGGGGAATACGCCGGTAGAGAAGGAGAGATTGAAGATGTGGGTGAGGGAGCAGATGAGGGAAGAGGGGGGTGATCGGAGGAGTTGAGAGGGGATAGGGTCCAGGGGGCAGGTAGTGAGGTGGGCTTCTGAGAAGACCCTGTTGACTTCCTCAGTGGTAGCGGGGCTGAAGGAGTGCAGAGCTGGGGGGGTTACGGTAAGCGGGGTCTTGGGTGTGGTGTGGGGCAGTGCGGTTGCGAGGTCAGAGGAGGGAAGAGATGAGGGGGAGATGGGGGGGGGGCTAGGTGGGGAGGTAGATTGCGAGTTGACTATGTCCTTATGGATTGCATCAATCTTGTTGTGGAAATGAGTGGCAATCTCGCGGGCGGTGAGTGAGGTACTGAGTGGAGGAGGGGGGGGGGGAGAGAGTAGGGAGTTGAAGGTGGAGAAGAGTCGGCGAGGGCAGGAGGAGAGGGTGTTGATCAGGTTTACGAAGTAAGCCTGCTTGGCGGCGTGGAGGGAGGAGGTGTAAGTGAGGAAGGCAGATTTGTAAGCGGGGTCTTGGGTGTGGTGTGTCCTTATGGATTGCATCAATCTTGTTGTGGAAATGAGTGGCAATCTCGCGGGCGGTGAGTGAGGTACTGAGTGGAGGAGGGGGGGGAGAGAGTAGGGAGTTGAAGGTGGAGAAGAGTCGGCGAGGGCAGGAGGAGAGGGTGTTGATCAGGTTTACGAAGTAAGCCTGCTTGGCGGCGTGGAGGGAGGAGGTGTAAGTGAGGAAGGCAGATTTGTAAGCGGGGTCTTGGGTGTGGTGTGGGGCAGTGCGGTTGCAAGGTCAGAGGAGGGAAGAGATGAGGGGGAGATAGGGGGGGGAGGCTAGGTGGGGAGGTAGATTGCGAGTTGACTATGTCCTTATGGATTGCATCAATCTTGTTGTGGAAATGAGTGGCAATCTCGCGGGCGGTGAGTGAGGTACTGAGTGGAGGAGGGGGGGGGAGAGAGTAGGGAGTTGAAGGTGGAGAAGAGTCGGCGAGGGCAGGAGGAGAGGGTGTTGATCAGGTTTACGAAGTAAGCCTGCTTGGCGGCGTGGAGGGAGGAGGTGTAAGTGAGGAAGGCAGATTTGTAGAGGAAGAATGCACGGGGTGACCTGGTTTTGCGCCATAATCTCTCTAGCGAGCGACTTCAGACAATGACAGATCTTTACACCGACCCATTGCCAGTGTCATGTGACCACTGTGACCAATCCCAGCAGATCACATGACAATTGTATACAATGGATGGCTATATACAATTGTATACAATTCATGCCATCCATTGAAAAAATATATAGAAATCCCCCTGCGCTCCACAGAACCTAGTGAGTGAGCTGCTATCACCTATTCTCTATACCCCAAGATATGTGAAACAAATTGTATTAGTGGTGAAGCGCTCAACTAAAATAATCAAAAAAACTAGTGCAATAACCCCTTTAAATATACCCTGGTGAAAAAGGTGATAAATAATACCTCTTATACAAATAATACAATAATAACTAGTGCAATATCCTCATCACTGTATATTCCTAGTGGTGTAGTGATAAACAACTAATAATACTTAAACTGTGCAAAAAAGATACTCAAATACAATTAATCGGACCAATTTAAATAAAATCAAATAGGATGGTGATGCCACACTTTGCAAAAACATAAAAAGTGTTCAAATAATATCACTCCATGCTGCAATAGTGCTCTTCGTGAAATCTTGACGTGACTCCCCTCAATGATAGCCAAAATGCCCCCTCACCTTCCACATTCGACCCTTGCGGGTCACAGAGCTTTTTATATATATATAATTGCCAAATTTATTCTCCTCCACTGCCTCCACCGACCATGGTCCTCCTCCAGGCAGTAAGTAATACTCCAAAAGCTCCCTTCACAAAACGGACTCTGCCAGATATAATTCTCCTCCACTGCCTTCACCGCTCAAAATCCTCCTCCAGGCAGTCAGTTACACTCCAATACCCCTCATAGAATGGACACAGGCACAGGGCGCATATGAAAAACAGAATCACATCTCCATAGTGCAACACCGTTTAATACACTGCATCAGTAGAATCAAACATTACACTCACATGTCCTTCAGCAAGGTAAAGCAGTTCCCATGTACCATGGGTGTATACAGGTGTCCAAAGATGGCGTCCGAACCCGGAACCGGAAGTACGTCACCCCTATACGTCGACGCGTTGCGCCACAGTCACATGGCTTCTTCAGGATACCGTATTGGATGGCCGCACTTCCTTATAACCGCTCTCCTAATCTACAAGGGGCATGCATATTAACTCCATTTTCATGGAGCCCTCTACACAGGACGTCCGCGATCCGCCACTACTTCCCCTACTCACAACAATCAATGAAGGGCATATATATCTATATTTACAAGGATGACCCATGTATAACGATATGCTTTAATAATACAATTAACCCCCATTAAAAACTTTTATTACCCCATCTTTAATATTTATTAAAATAGGTATACAATATATACCAAATACCAATCATAAGCCAAAAAGGGATCTATTCAGGGAATAAAACAATATAGGTATCAACACACCCATATCTACTACCAATACTTCCCTACTCCTAATTATTTGAAACCCCCATTACATAAGCTAAATTTAATACATTATATTTATTTTAAACACATTAATTAAATAATTTATTTTAATCAATTCCAATAAAAACATGATTAAAAATCTACTAAAAATCTAAAAAATATATATAATAAAAATCTAATACAGAACTCCTGTATACTACCCATACCACATGTACACATAGATGAAATCATACATTTCTAAAATCGCCACATCTCGCATCGCCAAACTGATGGATTTTTTGAAACAATTAAATAATAACAATAAAAATATAAAGTTTGTATGGAA
The DNA here is from genome assembly GCF_062004578.1 of Staurois parvus. Lineage (NCBI taxonomy): Eukaryota > Metazoa > Chordata > Amphibia > Anura > Ranidae > Staurois > Staurois parvus. The sequence continues at coordinate 9,659,646 of NW_028317854.1, read as the reverse complement.
ATGCAGTAACCAGTCCATCCAATTTTTAGATTTGGACATCCAAGTACAAGGGGAAATTATTAGTACTATAACGCATTTTAAGGATGTGGACCGGAATGGTTACATCCCGATAGAGAGCTGTCATTTTCCTTCTTGGTTACTGAATATTCCAAAGGGCCAGTTCATTAGGTTAAAAAGGAATTGCACATATAAAAAAGATTATAATACTCAGGCCATGATTTTAGAAGAAAGGTTTGCATCCAAAGGTTACGCTGTGTCTGATCTTAAGAAGAGTAAATTGGAGGTGGCCAATATGGATAGAAAGATACTTATTGGGAATAAAATAAAAAGTGATGATAAGAAGAAGGTTGATCAAGTAGCGGTGATTCTGGATTTTAATTTACAATATAAAAAAATTCAAAATGTTTTTAAGAAGCACTGGCCAATTTTAAAAATGGATCCGTTATTAGGCAATATATTGCCAGAACAACCCAAGTTTGTCTATAGGAGAGCCCCCACTTTAAGGAATAAAATTATGAAGAACGTATTGGATCCACCTAAGACGAATAGAGAAGGTACCCTGTTTAATGTCACCGGTTTTTTTCCTTGCAAAAAATGTAGTGTCTGCAAAGCCACAAAAGGGCAAAATCAAAAGAAGAAAGAGTTTGCGTCCAATAGCAATGGTAGGCCATTTGAGATTAAAGATTTCATTACGTGTAAAACCGAAGGGGTCATTTATGTTCTAGAGTGTAACTGTGGTCTGCAGTATGTGGGACGCACTAAAAGGGCTTTGTGGGTGAGATTAAGAGAACATGTGACAAACATACTGAAGGGGAACCCAAAACATAATGTTTCTAAACATTTTGCGAGCCATCATGGTAATGACCCCTCGGGATTGAAATTCTGGGGGGTAGAGCGTTATAAAAAACATTGGAGAGGAAGCCACAAAGTGAGAACAATTAGTCAGGCGGAGTCCAAGTGGATTTATTTTATGCAAACGTTGTCACCTAGAGGTTTAAATATAGAATTTGACCTCAATTGTTTCATTAATGACTTTTAAATAATATTTGGTTAAAACCTAAGATGCGAGATGTGGCGATTTTAGAAATGTATGATTTCATCTATGTGTACATGTGGTATGGGTAGTATACAGGAGTTCTGTATTAGATTTTTATTATATATATTTTTATATATTTTTTAGATTTTTAGTAGATTTTTAATCATGTTTTTATTGGAATTGATTAAAATAAATTATTTAATTAATGTGTTTAAAATAAATATAATGTATTAAATTTAGCTTATGTAATGGGGGTTTCAAATAATTAGGAGTAGGGAAGTATTGGTAGTAGATATGGGTGTGTTGATACCTATATTGTTTTATTCCCTGAATAGATCCCTTTTTGGCTTATGATTGGTATTTGGTATATATTGTATACCTATTTTAATAAATATTAAAGATGGGGTAATAAAAGTTTTTAATGGGGGTTAATTGTATTATTAAAGCATATCGTTATACATGGGTCATCCTTGTAAATATAGATATATATGCCCTTCATTGATTGTTGTGAGTAGGGAAAGTAGTGGCGGATCGCGGACGTCCTGTGTAGAGGGCTCCATGAAAATGGAGTTAATATGCATGCCCCTTGTAGATTAGGAGAGCGGTTATAAGGAAGTGCGGCCATCCAATACGGTATCCTGAAGAAGCCATGTGACTGTGGCGCAACGCGTCGACGTATAGGGGTGACGTACTTCCGGTTCCGGGTTCGGACGCCATCTTTGGACACCTGTATACACCCATGGTACATGGGAACTGCTTTACCTTGCTGAAGGACATGTGAGTGTAATGTTCGATTCTACTGATGCAGTGTATTAAACGGTGTTGCACTATGGAGATGTGATTCTGTTTTTCATATGCGCACTGTGCCTGTGTCCATTCTATGAGGGGTATTGGAGTGTAACTGACTGCCTGGAGGAGGATTTTGAGCGGTGAAGGCAGTGGAGGAGAATTATATCTGGCAGAGTCCGTTTTGTGAAGGGAGCTTTTGGAGTATTACTTACTGCCTGGAGGAGGACCATGGTCGGTGGAGGCAGTGGAGGAGAATAAATTTGGCAATTATATATATATAAAAAGCTCTGTGACCCGCAAGGGTCGAATGTGGAAGGTGAGGGGGCATTTTGGCTATCATTGAGGGGAGTCACGTCAAGATTTCACGAAGAGCACTATTGCAGCATGGAGTGATATTATTTGAACACTTTTTATGTTTTTGCAAAGTGTGGCATCACCATCCTATTTGATTTTATTTAAATTGGTCCGATTAATTGTATTTGAGTATCTTTTTTGCACAGTTTAAGTATTATTAGTTGTTTATCACTACACCACTAGGAATATACAGTGATGAGGATATTGCACTAGTTATTATTGTATTATTTGTATAAGAGGTATTATTTATCACCTTTTTCACCAGGGTATATTTAAAGGGGTTATTGCACTAGTTTTTTTGATTATTTTAGTTGAGCGCTTCACCACTAATACAATTTATTTCATGCCATCCATTGTATAAAATTCTGTTGTTAGCTGTCAAAGCAGACAGAGCCCAATCACAGCTAATCACAACAAAAGACTGAATGAATCAGTTTCATTCAGTAATAATGGTTGCTAATATCAGTGAAATACAAATGGTATTAGCAATCATAATGTGTAAAAGAAAAAAAAAATCCTGATGATCTTATAGTAACATTATATTGCTCTTGTCACAGTGTTGAAAATAAATAGTAAAAAAAAGAAAAAATGTAATAAGAAAAAAAATTTAAAAAAATTATGATTATTTTTTTTTTTTACACACTATCACCAGTCAGTGTCCCTGATCACCACCACACCAATTATATAATAACGCTGTAATGGACTGGTGTAATAAAAAAATTGTGAATTTTTAATTTTCCAAAAAAATGTAACAAAAAATTACAACTTCAGAAAACTCACCATGCCTCTTACTAAATATCCTAGACTATCTATTTTCCAAAAATTGGTCATTTGGGGGTTATTTGTACTATCCTGGCATTTTCAGGCCTCAAGAAATGAGATAGGCCATCAATACATCAGGATTGATAGATTTTCAGATTTATAGAACATGGTTTGTGGACTCTATAACTTTCCTATAGACTAAATAATATACACTAATTTGGGTATTTTCACCAAAGAAATGTAGCAGAATACATTTTGACCTAAATTTATGAAGAAAGGTTATTTATTTGCAAAATTTTATAACAGAAATGTAGAAAAACTTGTTTGTTTTTTTAAAGTTTCGGTGATATTTTTGTGTATTTAGCAAAAAATTAAAAACCCAGTGGTGATTAAATACCACCAAAAGAGATTTGTGTGAAAAAAAATTATAAAATCTTTTATGGGTACAGTGTTGCATGACCGCACAATTGTCATTCAAAGTGCAATATCACTGAAAGCTGAAAATTGGCCTAGGCAGGAAGGGGGTAAAAGTGCCCTGTATTGAAGTGGTTAGGATACATGGGTGGTGTTGTACCTCTGTAGGGTTGCAGATATATATCAGGGTGTTCAAAGCTCCTCCTCCTCACACGACAAAGCCATCCAGACAAATGTAATCTCACTTACACTGTGAGCAGGACTGATACATCATGTTTCCACCTCCAGTCTCACAGTAAGTGCTCCTCCATAGACATGATGGATAATGTAGTCCACAGACCGTGCTTTACAATGGGGCACATGGTAAATCTGCCCAGCCTCCATCACACACAGCCCTCCACTCAGCTAGCGTGTACTTCTTCCAGGGCCAATCCCACTACCGCTGCCTGTAGGTCTTGTTCTCCTGTACTAGCTCTCGATGTGATGTGTCGGGAGGAGATGCCTGAAAAAGACTATAATAAAATAGTCCCGAGTGCAGGAGTGAATTGGGAAGCCCGCTGCCCCGGGGCACAATTACAGGAACCATGCCCCATATCTGTGTCTTTCCATCCATCAGCTGAAAGCCAGCAAGTGGGGGGTGGTCGCTTTTAGCTGCTGGAGGGAGACACACAGATACAGGGCATGGTTTCTGTAATTGTTCCCCGCTGTACCGATCCCACTCCCTGTTCAGTGCCCCGACTCCCACGGTTGGCAGGGCATCGGACCCAGGGATGCCCCCCCCTTCCCCGTTACACCAGTGCTCCTCTCCCTCTATTAGGCAAATTAGGTGACCTCGAGGCCCCTATGAGCGCAGGGCTTAGATGACCACCTAATTTGCCAAATTAAAGAGCCACCTCTGCACTATGGGTTTTAGCTGGAGAGTGCAATATCATGTGCACTTCAGCATAGAAACCAATCAGCTTCCAGGTTTTATTGCCATAGCTTAATTGAACAAGCTAAAGTTAGAAGTTGATTGGCTACCATGCACAGCTGCACCAGATTCTAAGTAAATCTCTCCCTGTACGTTTTAGATTTTTTTATTGTCAACAATGTCGAAGTTTGCAGTGACAACTGTGACCAATGACAGGACTGTGTTCAACTGTGTATGCGCCTTCCACATCCTTTGTGCCAGATCAACTACATTGCATTATTTTGCTTTTTCTGTATATAGGTCTCTTTAAACATGAAATTATTTGCAATAGTGAATTACATAGAAAAATAGTTTCCAGTATGTGCCAGACCTCATGTAGAGGCTTTAAAACATAATTCCAAGGCTGTTCAAATGATTCACACTTATTTATGGTATGTTCACACCCACTAGTATTTAATTGCATTTTTTTAATCTTTACCACTGCGTTGCTAAGCTGTTTAATGCCAACAAAAAAAACGCATCTCGGTCTTATCCTAATTAAAGAATCTCAATTAAATCCATATTGCATGACAATTCAATTTGTTGATTGTTTTTGCTAGCCCCCTCTTTGTGAAATTCCCGTCAAATGTATTAATTCAACATGATGAATCCTGTATTCAACTCACTGGAGTGAATAATTAAAATTAGCTGATAAAACTTTCAGTAGAATTACTTTGTGAAATTGCTGAACAGATGTGTCATTTTAATGAAAATCCACAGACAAGCACCTTCCCCCCTTGGCAGGATAAAAATATTATCCCCATGGCACATACTTAATTTGGTGGTAAATACACTCCGAGCGATTGCTGGAAGGCAAGAAAAAGCAACTTGTCACACTTACTAACTTGATTTTTCCCCAGCATGCAGTAACAGCTATCTACAGTAATTCATAGTGCTCTATTGTTGCTGCAGGTCCCAAAGAGAACTTATTAAAATGCAATAATCTCCTATTTAAACAGAAACAATAACCATTAAATTTCCTGTGGATCCAAAATTGAGCACAAGCCCCATCTGGTAAGAGTGATTAGAGGACTGATGAGGGAATTTAATTTGCAACATTCAAAGCCTAAATCGGAACACATCATGTCACCTGGGAGTCGAGTTGCTGCTCGCTGTCTTCTTAAAAATCCAGACCTAAACTGAAAATGGATTGTAGAAGTGAAAATTTTACCCAAGGGCCATCCCTGACTGGATTGTATTTCATTATGTGCATCTCCACTAGGCTTTGCTGGCTGCTTACACTAGCTATGGCATACGGTTTCTTTTAGAAGGATATCTGGTGTCTGAAGGTTTGCACTAATGCTAGCCCCTTCCTGTGACACCTGCAGTCTGATTAATGGAAGCTCCTTCGTGCACTAGACCATGTCAGTCTTTAATCCATGGGTTGCTTGAATTCCCTTCCCACCGGCTCTCCAGATGGAAGGTGCAAAGCTCACTGTAATGTGTTTTATGATCCAAGACCAGATGCACTTTTCTTCTGCATGCTATGTATTTATCTTCTGTCCAGGCTCAAAGATCCCTGAACAAAACACTATTAACAGGCTATGGCAACCTTTCAAAAGCTATGAAGAATATTCAGAGGAAATGGCAGAGGGGTGACTCAGATTAAGCAACTGATGACACAGTTATGATCTGCTACCACTGAAGGGTTTATTAAATACTTTAGATATTTTCTTTGGTTTATTGTACCTATGAGGGGTCAATTTTTAAAGCAACATACCATAGTGTAGTTGGCAGAGCATTTCTTCATAGTTCAACCTCACTTTTTTACAGCTACGCTTGCACAGAAACACAGACGACTAAAGGCAGAAAAAAGACCAAGTGGTCCATCGAGTCTGCCCCCATTTTTTAAAATTTAAACATTTTTTTATTTTTTTTAACTCTCTTGTTTGAGTATAGATTTGTTTGTCACAAGCATGTTTGAATCTACTTACTGTTGACTGACTCACTACCAGTGCTGGAAGTCTATTCCAAGCATCAAAAAATATTTCAGTAAAATAATACTTTCTACAATTACTTTAAAATTTATGTAAGGTCATGTCCCCATGTTCTGGACATTGGTTTTGACTTTGGTTTCATATTGAAATTATTGTTCTCCTGAACCTTATTCACTCCCTTGATGTTTTTAAAGGTTTCAGTCATGTCTCCCCTTCCATTCTTTCCTCCAGACTGTACATTTTAATTTCTTGAAGTATTTCCTGATATGTTTTATCCCTCAGACCTTTCACCATTTGTGTTGCTCTTTTCTCTGGACCCATTCTATCTTATCAATATCTTTTTGTAAGTGATATCACCAGAACTATACGTTATTCTTAATTACCTATAGGAGAATCAGGACCCCCTTCCTCTTGCTGGTTACCCCTCTAGTGTTGCAGCCTATAATTTTGTCAGAACAAGTGGTGTTGGTGAGTGCATGGTACTCCACATCCCCATGAACCAATATAAAACAAATACAGAACAGAAGATGGGACGTTCACTGCAGTGCACAGACTATTTGCCTTTAGTAAATCCACCACATAATATACAGAGTATGATCACTAAATTGTAGATCTCCAAATGATGAGGTGAGCATATGGCATGAAGTATATCCCAGCGCATTTCAAAAGGAGCTTCTTCGTGGGAATAAGGCAAAAACAATTACATCACACAGTGTATCAAACAAGAGTAAATTGGTGCTGTGTAGTGAAAAACCCAGAGGTAAGGGGGAGAGCCACAGAGTGAGGGTGGGTCCCAAGGGGGAAGGCACAGGTATATAGCAGTTGTGTCCACATGGCTGGCTCATCCATTAACATTATATCATAATGCATAAGAATGAGAGGAATCATTGGACATTGACCAAAAGCCCACTAAGAGTGCATTTCTTAAAATGACAAATGTGAGATCCGTTTCTCATAGGCAATGCATGCAGAATGCATAAATAAAAATAAAGTCCATCAATTAAATCATAGACTTTGTGACCCCTTGTGATTCATCCACCACGTAGAAACACCACCTTCTTACAAGAACACTAGACCCCATATTATAGGAGGTCTGCATGGTGTTCTCTAAAGCAAGAGCCTTGTCCACTGAGTTCTCCCACTGTATATGGACCAAGTAGTGGGAACCACAGACCACATCAGCAGCAACATAATGCAGGAAATATATGAATCACAGAAGCCACATAACATTAAACTGTAACCACCAGTTTATTTATTCTAATAAGGTACTCACATTATATAGCATACACAGTAGTGATATTACAAAATGGACCACCAGAGGGTCCGACAGCGTGATAACGTCAGCTCTAGCCCTGTCCCTTTACCTTTCATCATAAGGAGACATTCTCCATGGGATCCCATTTGATTTATAGGCACAACACAATAAACTTTATTGGTGTTGATGAATTTTATTTTTTCGATTTATTTATTTATTTCCATGTTTTCAAATTATGGTGTTTGCACGTTTTTTGGCTTTTGCTCATTTAAAGGAACAGCACAACATTATTTGTATATATATTTGTGTTGTTAGTTTGTGTTTAATATTTCTATAAATAAAAATTGATAGGCTGTTAATGACAATATCTCCAGTTTTGTGGTCATTTTGTTTTCTAAAAGTTTAATAAATCAGCCTGCATATGTCCCAACAATGTAATACAAAGTTAATCTTATTGCCCGACTTAATTTTTCTTCCTTCTGCCATATAAATTTTGTAGGGTACAGCAAAGTAATATTCAGTTTGTACTATTTTCTTCCTGCAGTGTTATGCTTCTCCAAGCATTGAAATCTCCATAGTAGCTAGACATATTTAGATTTTGTAAAGACTACTATAAAGACTAGCAGAAAGGGTAGAGGAAGGGGTAATGTAACTCTGCCAATGGAATGCTGTGTTTATATGAACACAACTACCTTTTCAGTGTTGTTATGTAAATCTGCAAAATTTAAATATGACACATGCAAGGCAGCAGATACCTATTTTTTTATTTTTATAGTTTATCACTAAGTGCTCCTTCAGATGTGTGGCCTAGAAGTGGTAAAAACATCCCCTGGCCACCCACCCAAACTGTCTTAATACAGCCAGACCTGGCTGTACAGATGCCATGGCAGTGCTTTGCATTTTAACTCATGGTGCAGAGTTTGACAGATGTTACCGCTGTTACTCAGCACAGCAGGGAAGGGCACTGAGTCAGATTGAATTACACACAGCACTGGCAGGGCTGTATGATCAATCAGTGGTATTAAAGATAGGCTGTTCTAACTGGCAGAACACTTTGTATAACTTCCCTCATCTCGGTGGAAGTTATACAAAATATTCTACCATGTAAACAAATGTCAGAGGCAGAACTCCAAAAGGTTTCCCCTTCTCTCACTACAGGTTTGATCTGATAAGGAACTTCTCAGCTGCACTAAACTCCTCCTTCCCATTTTATGGGAGGACCTAATGGGGAACTTAAAGACCATGGGTGCTCAACCTGTGATCCTCCAGGTGTTGCGGAACTACAAATCCCATGAGGCATTGCAAGGCTGACAGTTATCATGACTTCCAAAGGCATAGGCATGATGGGACTTCCACATGGAGGGCCACAGGTTGACCACCCATGTTCTAGGCAATAAATTGTATTAAACTTTGTCCCACCTCCAAAAGTGGACCTGAAGGAGAACTTGTAAGAATCAAAATAATTAGTAAAAATTCCCAGAGGCATGTCCAGACAAACAAATGAATTGACTGACAACTCATGAGGCCCCTGGGCAATAGGGGATCATGGGGCCCCTGTGTCCTTGCCCAAACTCAAAAAAGCCTATGAAAAAGGTACCAGGGGCATCTCATGGGGCCCCCTACTGACCCCCTGGCAGGGCTGTCTGACCAGCTGCTGCTTGTAATAATAGGCTGTACTGACTGTGGCAGAAGTTCTCTGAGGAGTATCCTGGCAATAGAGGATGTTTTAACAAGTAGTGACTAATCACATAGCCTTACTAGCACTGACTGTGGCAGTATAGGTTCTATAATTTCCTCTTCAGCATCCTATGTTGCCTGGACATGCCTAGGGGAAGTTATACAAATGATTTTGCAAAAGTGGAGAGAATGAGAGACACATCAAATTAGCACAGGCAAGAAATGACTAGAGTGCTGGCTGTACCTTCCCGTTGGAATGCCTACACATTTTGCTGCTACCTGAGATGTAGCAACAGCCAACACAAACATAATAAATAAAATAAATTTTAACACTCAAAAAGATGGGGCTTTATGCACATGGTGCACTGGGTCATGAAACTCAGATTTTTAGAGGGTAGAGATAATTCATCATTAACAAGTAGTAAAAAAACTTTTAAAGAAGCCCTCAATGACCCGCATAACTGAAGACACTATACAGTAATTCATTCCCAAAATTTACAACTGAACATATCTTAAATTTCTTTTTAATAGCTCAGTTCATTGCTCCCTCTTCCTAGTAGTGATTTAGCATGGTATCAACCATCTAACCACTAGTGTAAACAAAGACAATGCATAGAGAAAGGGAGAGAGAGTAGAGTGTTTAGACTAAACTTGAAGGGTTTCACGGTTTCTCCTGTGAATCTTGAGGATGATTTCTTTACAGAGCCTACAGCCCATGGCTTGTTTTAAAGCTCATTTACTGCATGTTAGAAATATGTCAATGCTTGAATGTCCAAAGCCTGGACCACCTTCTACTTTGAACTAATAAGTATAGGTTTCTACTTTATGAACCGAATGGCAAACCAATACATGTGCCCCAGTGGGGCACTTTCTATTACCTATGTGCTTGCCAGAAAATGAACAGGAGCATACTGTACTTGCAATGCCAAGAAACAGAGAAACAAAAAGAGGTTTTTAGTGAAAACAGAAAATTTTATGGCATGAAACTTTTCAGCGACATCAGCTTTCCTATTTAAGGTCCACAAAAAAAGCTTTCTCAAACAATGTGATTAAGCTCAACAGAATGTCTTGCCATAGGCTATTGTCCAAGAGAGGGCTGGCACTACAGATGAGGTTCATCAGTGAGGATGAAAAGGCCTACGTTAATATTGCACGTGTGTAGTTAGTACTCAGTACTTCTTTAGCTATTTATTGATGTCACTGTCTCATATTAGGAGACTCAAGGATTTTAGTTTACATATATCATACATCTGTGACTATTTAGCAGAAATATTATTCTATTTAATCATAGCAGCGGGCACCGAAGCCTACATGTCAGTCCCTCTTACCATAAATCTAGGCTAAATGCTTCTTCCTTATGGCTTTCAATTCTGTCTGCCCTGCAGCCACTATAGCAAGCCCTTGACTTATTTTAATGAGCAAACTTAGCAAAGTTAGGCTCGCTGGAAGTTTGCTAAAAAATGGAAACAAAAAATCTGCACACCTGGAACATAGCACTTGAAACCAATTGAAGTCTAAGGAAGACACATGTTGTTGTTTTTTTTCTGGCCCTTTTCAAGGCCAACCCTTTTACCAACAAAAGGGTATGGCTACCTAGCATTGCCACAAAAGACATAGACCAATGCAGTTTTTGTTTTAAATACTGTAGTGCAGGGAAAAGGGCTTTTTACAAGACTTAAAGACCAACATTAAAAATACAACATTTCTTTATATATTGTGTGTAAACTTTTAGCATCAATCTAGAGCCTCAAGGATTCACCAACTTCATTTAAATACTTTATTCCCACTTGTAGTCATCAACAAGCACCTCTACAGGGGTTTTCGGTATTAATAACAACTCAAGATGAAAATTGTTCAGGCGTGGATATTTCTTTGTTTCACTCATGCCTTCAGTCTGTCTCTTCACAGACTAATATGAGTCAACCTGCTTGCTATGGGATTGCCCAATTTGGGTTTACAGGCTTTATAGCTAATGGAGCACTGTTTTTCATTATCAGATAGTATCCCTAACTTCTCATCAGACAGCAGGCTGGTCCAAGTGCTTGCTTGTAAGCCCAGATATACTAGAACACAGACACTAGTTGAGGAGGGAGGAGCCTTTGCTGGCTTAATTCCCTTTTGTGGGACAACACCCACCTGACAGTTTACTAAGCTACATTAAACCATGTCAAAATGTTTTAACGCCTTTGGATGCTTTAAAACATGGCTGTAAAGCCAACCAATCTCTTCCACAAACACTAGCATGAGTTGCCCCCCGCCATGTATCCTGGGCTCCTTTGTTCCACCTGTGGGCCCTTGATGGGCATAGTGAGTTTTGCTGGGTATGGTGGAAGGATCTCTGGGAACATCAGTCTGCTGATCCTCCCACAGGCAACTGTACTAGGAAGTCATGTGTATTATGTCACTTCCTTGTTCAGATATGTCATTCCCTGGGAGCACAAGGTTAGGTTAGGTGCTCATGGAGTATGATATGTGCTCCATTAACTTTTATAGAGCACAGGCAGACATCAGCGGTCTAATACACTCCTGATGTCCAAAAACAAGAGCCTTTTACATTCTATATATTAACACATAGTGGGCTATTGGTTTACTATGTGATAGCAATAAAGTTATAAAAAAAAAGTTTAGCAAATTTGTGACAAATAAATAATATAAAAAGCTTTCAAAGCCAGGGCAATTGCTTTCAGAAACTATATAATGCTTTGGGGGTTTTAACTAAGCTTTAGACCTAAAATGTACGTGTGTGTTCAAAACAGCACTGGCAGCAACAGAGTTAAATCTGTACAGGAAGTGGCACACCTGTAGGATGATGAATGACACCCACTGACACAAGGTGAGGTTAGGATCTTAAGGAGCATGATATGAACTCAATTAGCTTTTGCAGAGAACAAGAAGACATACGTTGTCTAAAAGACTAGGTAATAATTAAATTATGAAAAAAGTTTGGCAAATTTGTAACAAATAAATAACTTTAAAACGTTTTCAAAGCCAGGGCCATTGCTTTCAGAAACTATATAATGCTTTGGGGTTTTAATTAATTTTTAGAAATGCGCATGTGTGTTTAAAACCACCTTGACAGCAAAAGAGTTAAATCTGTACAGGAAGTGGCACACCTGTAGGATGTACTACTGAAAAAAGTTAAATTACATTTTCTGCTCAGTTTTGTTATGATTGTAAAGAAAGAGGCAGGGGGTTTCCATCATGATTTTTACCAGATCCTTACCCAGGCTCTGGTATGGATTTTAAGGGTTGACCCCAACTTTTTTGTATATTTTAATTTAGGACATGTGCCCTGGTATGACTGAGGAGTGTAAGGGAAGGCAATCACAGTCACTGCCTCTCCCCTTTCTTGGTCACTGGGGCCTCATGCTGGGATAAGGGTATGGTTTTTGAGAGGGATTCCATGCAACCCCCCCACCCAAAGAACGGCATGGCATCTTTCCTAAATTTCCCATTGGCGTCTGGTATGGATTTTATGGGGATTACATGCAGAAAATAGCATGAGGTATCCCCCAAATCTATACCAGGCTCTTAGCTGAGTATGCATCCTGGTTGGAATAGTGAAAGAGCAGTTACCATGCATTCTCCCCTGAACCATACCAGGCCACATGCCCTCAATTTGGGGAGGGTATTTTTCCTGGGGTCTCCCAGGCAACTCACCTGGTTCCCATGTTGATGGGAACAAGGGCCTCTTCCCCACATCCCTGGCCTGTGGATTTTGAGGTTTGCTGAGGGAAGCTTATCAGTTACTGAAAGCCCCATTTAAAATAAGGGTTGATCCAGATGTTTGCCCTCCATATAAAATAGGTAAGGGGTACAAAGTACCCCTTGTTGCGCATTCAAAGACAAAAAGGACAATTTAAATAGATACACTCAAACTGTAAAAAAAATCCTTTGTTAAAGATAAGAAATGTCCAACAGTGTAAATCTATATTCAGTTCAACCATCATGTAATCCAGTGGCGTGGATCCATCATCAGTCAGGATGAATGATTACCTGATGACACAAGCAAACTCACCATCTGGCTGATGAATGTTAATGTGATGTCGGCTGATGTCATTGATCAAATATGGTCATGATTATATTTCGTAAATGACGACATCTTAGATTCTCACTGGCTTGTTTACTATGTGAAACAAATTGTCAGACAAGTAGTGAAGCCAATCATTTAGTGGCAGTAAAGTTTCCACCACAAAATTAATCACTTCTAACTGCATCAGCAGTCAGAGATTCGGTCTGGTGTATAGGCCAAATATGGACATTTAGTTCACCCATTCATCACACCTCAAACAGCTAGAGTCAAGTTGTCCATCAACTCAAACCAAGAGCTCATCTCTAGTCATCCCAAATTCCAAAAATCAGGGAGTGGTTAGAGTTATGCAAATCATTCCTTTATGCCTCGAGCCTATCTATATATCCAGAACCACTGGTTTACTATCCTAGATTGAGGAATAAATTAATTTTTTGGTGATTTGTGATGGAAGTGAGCCATGTGGATACCTCACTTTCCCCATCTGCAGTGGATGTGGGGTCTGGGGAAGGGGGGATTTATTAGAATCTGGAAGCCCCCTTTAAAATAAAGGGGAACCCAGATATCAGACTCCCCTATGTAAATGAGTAAGGGGGTACATAAAGCCCCTTGCCACTCATTTACAAAAAAAAATGTAAATAATACATCCACACCATAACAAAGTCTTTAATAATAATAATTTAAAAAAAACTCAGGATACATATTCATTGTCAGTCATGTTATCCATCCATGGTCAGTTGTGATAAATGAATTCCCAAAAACCAACTGACACAAACACAATGATCATCACACTATGATCCTGCTACTGATTGATTACCACCACAAATAACAGCTTGCCAGTCAGCTGCTACTTGTCAACAATAGACCAGCAATGCAGGCTGACATCTTGGACCAAATTTGGCAATTTCACTGAACCTCCAACAGCTAGAGTTCATGTTGACCTCTGTCAACCAAAATCCTAAGCTCATTCCTAGTCATCACATCACAGCCTAAAAACAAGGGAGTTTATTCCTTATTCTAGGATAGTGGTTGGGGGCATGAAAATAATAATCTTATACCCCCAGCCTATCTGGGAATCCAGAGCCTCTGGTTTACTATTCTAGGATTAAATTCCTTTTTTTCTAGGAACAAGGATTAAATTCCGTTTTTTGGAATTTGCGATGGAAATGAGACATATAGATACCTTATATTCTAAGATGGCTATACTGTTCTTTACACTGGTTAAATAGGGCTTTTTGGTTCCTTTTAGTCTATCTCACCACACCAAGTCATTTTGGTTATCCTTGTTCACTATTCTAAAGTGTTGTACACAAAATATTTTATATCATAATGATGTGCCCATTCGCTGATTATGCTCTGATGCAGATGCAAGACTTAAACTACTTTTCCCACAATTCGCTGAGTTCCTTGACAAGTTTCCCTCTCTCAGCATTTTACAAAGGCCACACCTGATGAGACAAAGGTAGCTGAGTAAGTGATCTGTAGCCAGGTGATAGACCAAAGACCAACAATATATACTTTCTCCAGGACCCTAGCTCCTTGATTGCTAAAAGAGTTCTGCAGTTCCAGTGAGATGCTGCCCCCCTTATACTTGGCCCACCACCTTTTTATCTGTGTTCCCAGAGTTAACATGTGCAGTTTTTATTACTTTATTTGCATTATTCTCAGTGTATGCCCTTTGTCATCCTGAACCAATTTTACATTACTGAGTCTAACTTTGCACCCGGTTAGTAAACTACAAGTTAGTTACTATCTGTTAAGCAGTGCACTTTGAACAGCTGTATTTAAAGCGAGTTCACTGGTTTAGTTGTTTGTCTTGCTTGTTGTATTCATGGCTTGTGTTCCAGCTGAATTTATTTTCTGCTCATCTGCAATGTTTTAATAATTCCATGCGTGAAGTAATTGCAGCCTGTTCTTTATCCAAATCTGTTTTGTGTAAATAAATCACTTTCATCTTGTACCATCAATATCTCCAAACCTTGGTTGGCGTTTCGCTTCTCTCTTGTGCCCTCAAGACAAAACTAGTGGATTTCTTAATAAGCCCCAAAGGTAATCAGAAGCAAGACAGCAAAATGAAACAACTCGTAAAATATTCCTCAAGATCTTAGGGGAATACTTAATGCACACAAGGTCAAGGCTTTATAATGTTAATTTAAGGGTTGCAGGAAACAATCCATCATTTTAAAGCGTGGTGTTGCCATTTGTGAAAAACTTTTAGATTTTTTTAAGCAAATGCGATGCAGAAGTAATACAACAAGACATATGTCTTTAAAGGCACATCTCACATGACAATTTGCATCTTGTCTTCAAATGTCACAGGAGGAAAGATAAAAAAAGTTCAAGGCCAGCTTATTCAGGAGATGGGAACAATCATTCTCTGAAATATATATATATATATATATATATATATATATACACACACACTGTATATCTAGATACAATAGATAGATACTGTATATATATATATATATATATATAATATTATGCTAACAATATTTTACAGATGTATAAGTTGTTTCTTTCAAAGTCCAAAAGAAAGCTTAGCTTAAATCTGCTAAATAGATTGCAAATGCAAATAAAAGGTATGCAACGTTTTACAGTTAGTTTTCTTCAGAAAGCAGCCACAAGGAAACCAACATTAAGACTTTGCACGCCTTTTCTTCGGATGCACTTTAAATGCATTTTGCTGATATAAACCGAAAGTTTGATTGAGCTTTGACTGAATTTGCCATTGTCTAAGTAGAAATATCTATCTAGTGTTCTCTGTAAAGCATGGCACTTTAAATGTACATAAACATTGCTGCTTTCAGCTGTCATAAATGAGAGTTAAAGCTTAAACACCTCTTAGGTAATTGTACCTAGGAAAATAGAAAATAAATGGCAAAACTTTCAGATCGATGGGTATAAAAATGCATATAAATGAATAGATACTTATTTAGCTTTCTCCCTCCCACTGTCTGTTTGTGTGACCCCTGCTGACAATTATTTTTAGTAACTGAGGTTTGAAGCAATTCTGGCATATAATAAAAAGAGAAACTGTTGTTTGACAAAAAGCACAGACACCAACAGGTAAAACACACCTATACAGCCTCTAAATTGCTGCGGTTGCACCCAAGGGCTGGTCTGTTTATTGGGCAAAGTACTGGCTCTTCCTGTCTCCTGCACATTCGTATTGTCTAAAGCTTAGCATTTAGGCAAAATCAAAGATAAATAAAGGCTGTTACATGTATGCAGTACATCTAAGTGCTTGCATTTTTTACTTAAAGTGTTACTAAACCCACAAAAGTAAAATCCGCCAGTGTATGTAGTAAAGCATGCTTGTTATACTCACTGTGGAACCTAAGGGGTTAATCCTCTGCATTGTGTAAAAAGGATGTTAGATCCTGTCTTCTCTGATTCTCCCCTTTTTACACAGTCTTCAATCCATTTGCTGATATAACAGAGCCTTTGGCTGCACATGCTCAGTTTGGTGTGTATTGCTAGATAGTTTTTTTTTTATTCTTTGGAAAGTGAATGTGATCAGCACAGGGCCACATCAGCACTGTCCAGACAGAGGGTCAGGGTTTATGCAGCTTCATATGACAATCAGGGGAGAATGAAAACTCCTCCTACAAGTTTCAACCAGTGCTCTGCTGGACACTGATAGAAGTCACAAGACTGCTCTAACTGCTGTTGAGAAAAGTTATTTGGCAGTTTATATTTACAAAAATGATTGCATTTCCAAGTTATGTGCACTGTGGCAGATCAGATATAGTGATTACAGGGTCCTGGGTTTAGTAACACTTTAAAATAATTTTTTTTTGTTTTATAGCAGGAGTATCAAACTGGCGGCCCTCTAGCTGTTTCAAAACTACAAGTCCCATCATGCCTCTGCCTTTGGGAGTCATGCTTGTAACTGTCAATGTTGCAATGCCTCATGGGACTTGTAGTTTGGCAACAGCTGGAGGGCCGCCAGTTTGACACCCATGTTTTATAGTATTGACAGAATTTGCTTATAACATGAGATGGCACAATTCTAGACAATTCTAGACTTTAACCATAATAGTAGCAACTTCAGCTACTTCAGTGCAAGCCCATACTGTATCAAAAGCAGCTGTTTAGCCCCACATTATTTCTACAATAATTTAGTACTATCTTTCCATGGCTCCAGTGCCATGTTTTTTTCAGGCCTCTAAGGCAAGGAAAGGGTTTTGATGATAGTTTAAGTTTAATCACTTTGTAGGTAAAAAGTAGGAATATGGGGAAATATATGTTGGTACACCTATCTAATAAAAGGTAGGGCATGCTTTTGCCTTCAGAACACATTTTTTTTAATCTGCATAGTAATTTCTGCAGATTTGTAGACTGTACAATCATTCCATGAATCTCCCTGTTTCCTCTTGTACTGAAGGAATGTTTTATATTTACCACTTGCCCTCCAAAGGATTTACCCCTGACCAGGCCATTGTTTGCGATGTGGCGCTGAGTTACTTTAACTGACAATTGCGCGGTCATTCAACGCTCCACCCAAATTAAATTTAGGTACTTTTTTCCCCAGGAATAGAGCTTTCTTTTGGAAGTATTTGATTGCCTCTGCATTTTTAATTTTTTGTGCTATAAAAAAAAAACAACATTTTTGAGAAATAAAACAATATTTTTGACTTTTTGCTATTAAACATGTCCAGTAAAAAAATTTAAAAATCTAATTTTGTCATAAATTTAGGCCAAAATGTATTCTGCTACATGTCTTTGCTAAAAAAAAATCCCAATATGTGTCAATTAATTGGTTTACGTGAAAGGTATACCGTTTACAAATGGTGGTATTACTAGTACTATTACTATTTACTAGTAATGGCGGAGATCAGCGACTTATAGCGGGACTGTGGCGGGCATTCTGACACTGGGGAAAACTGACTTAGTGTCACTGACATCCCCAGTAACACCAATACAATTAAAATGTGCTAAAAAAAAGCACTGACACTGTAGTAATGGCACTGGGCAGGAAGGGGTTAACATGAGGGGTGATCAAAGGGTCAACTGTATATTGTTTTACTATGGGGCTGTGTCTGTGTGCTTCAATGTAAGCACACTGCTTTGGATGGCTGTGCTGTGCACAACCATCCAAAGCAGTGTGCAGGAGCTGACAGGGAGAACTGTTTTGTTTACAAACAGTTCTCCTCCCCATTGGAGATGCTCGGAAATCACTGGGTGCCAGCGAGTAATCACCAGCGAGGACCCAGTGATTTACAGCCGCGGCCATGAATGGCGGCGCGAGTAGGGCTCCCACACGCCCAGTGCACGCCCCTACCCGGAAATGCAAACTCACATATGTACGTGATTTTGCGCACCCGTGCCACCCTGTAGCAGTATGTCTGCGGTTAAAAACAGTGAACTGCTTTTTTAGGACAAGCTGCTAAAAGATCCACTCTCTTCATCTGGACAAATTATTACTGCAAAACAAAGGTTTAATAGATTTAAACAGTTCTTTCTTTTATGTTCCATATATTTTCTAGTGTTGACTTTTAGTGTGTGAAAGCTGGAACTGTGAAGATAGTTTCTTAAAACTACCTATAATCTAGTGTTGGATAGTATACGGAAGAGAATCAAAAGATTGCTATCTATCATAACAAGGAAAATCTCAACTAAATCATCCAATAGCCACCAATTTTGGAAATTGAACAAACACCCTAGCTCAGGTATAAACTAATCAGGAGGAAACATTTTGCTGAGTATGAATACATGGACACTGAGATGTGAATTGAATACAGTGTAGTAACTGCCATCAGACATGTTTCATTGGTGAAATAGGACGATTACAACAAATTAATTTACATAGACAATAAGAGTTCAGGTTACATAAATATTGTACCTGTGGGATACAAGTTCTTACAACCAAGCTGCTCTGTGATGGACATCATTCAAAAAAGAGAAAAAAATTGGAATTAATAATAATTCAAATTGACATAAAAGGTAGAAGCCTTAAAGAAAATGTAAACCCTCATCTACTAAAACAACCCATTCATTTTAAAGTAGAAATGAAAGGCAAAACATTAGTGTATACATATATAAACAATTCTAAATACTCTTTTTCCCCTTTTATACACATATCAGGAATATGAAATGTTTGGTTTACATATTCTTTCATTTTAATCTGGATGTCCTAAATCACTGTCGAATAAATGTATCATCATTCTTGTTTTCTTGACTCTACAATCATTAAAAAGCTCACTCGTTACTCTGGATCATATTTATGACATTGTATATTTACAGTATGAAGGAAAGTGTGTTGTGATATGCCCCAGTGGATTGCACTCTACTGTACAATGCGTTGGAGTGCTATTTGCAATTAATGGCATTGCAACGTGCTGAAAAGAACATTATTGTGTACATTGTTGCAAAAAGCACAAATATGAATGACCCCTAAAGGTTAAAATATATGTGTTTTTAAGGGGGTATACCTATAACTGTAGCAGCTCATGTAGGACCTGTGGGCAGGAAGGCCTGGTCAGGCCTCCTTTTTGCATGTATATCCCTGTCAATGGTGTGGCATGCACTCAACTATAACACATCCAGATTTACCTAAAAGTTCAATTGGTCAGACAGCTTCTGGTTTCTGATTTGAACATTCCTTCTACGGTTGGAAGATGCACTATATGTCCTATTCCCTTACTGGTTCATTTATCAATGGCAAATGCAGTACACTTCATGTCAGTATAAACCCAGAGAGTACATGAGGCTACAGGGTCTGCTTGAGGAAGTCATAAATATGGTGTTAATGGAGAGAGATGTACTGTAGGAAAAAGACGTGCTGCTGAGTACACTGATCAATCATAGGTATTGTTATCTGTCAATGCAGTTAGTACATGGACACTGACAAATGCTTTAAAGTAGAGCCATTGAGGAGAGGGTCAATGGTAAACAGAGAGGGGTCCAATTAAGATTTTGATGCTCCATGATGTGTCGTTTTGCCCAAGGTGATAATATTTTAAAAACCTTTGCATTTATGTAGAATTGGAAATGTTATATGCACATGAAGGCAGCTACACTTGCTTATTACATACTCAGGCTCTGTTTCTTGGTTGGCAGTATCGCACATTAGTTATGCATTTATTGTTCTTTATCTTATTCCAAAACTATGTGCTGGTTAGGCAACTTTTGTTGTTCCTTAATTTGAATGGAATTCATATACATACACATCCAGAGTGCTCATAAGCAGACTATCAACAGCAAGCAGTTCTGAAGAGTAAGCTCAGTAACTCATAGTATATCAGAACGTCATGTATGCTTGGCAGATCAATAAAATGTATTTGTAAGTTTCCTACAGGCATGGATTTTATATATATTACACGTTTATGTTCTTTAAAATTTCAGAAGATTGTAAAGCCTTTGCTACTTAGTAAATAATAATACTATATTATTGTTTTAACTTCTATATTGGAAATTATTGAAAAAACACATACATTTTGGTATCTATTATTTAAAAAATAGTAAATTATTTTGTCAAAATACTGTTATAACATTACCATAATTATGGAATAGTTACAGAATATACAATCTAAAAAGCTCTAGTGTTGATGGAATTATTGTTGAAGTTGCCTGTGAGTAGAAGGTAGTAATGACACATACATTTATTCTAGGCTTTCTAGGCTTCAAGGTATAGCATTGATCACAAGTAATGAATTCAGGTTTAATACTTGATCACTGCAATAGTCAAGCACCTACAGAAAGACATTCCCATCTTTAAATTAAAGCTCCAATTTAAATTCTCTTTCTTTGATTTCTAATGAATGAGCTATTCACATCTATGTGTCTGAAAATATGTACCTTTTTAATGCACATTTTCATATGCATTTTACATGCATTACGACTGAACTTTTCAGTTCATATTTTCATTTCTGTATTTATTAAATCTCTTCCTGCCATGGCTAATGAAAAACTCTCACTTAAATTTTCATCCCATATTCCTAAATGCTTTGTATGCCTAACAACAAGGTCAAAAAGGAGTGCCTGATTGGCAAGTGGAGCCAAAACAAGCACTGGTTATCAAAAAGCCATCTCTTTGCCAACTGTGTTGTTGGCTGGCCACAGGAGAAGTTTAATTAACATCATAGCCAAGACTTGCTGTTCCATCAGGAATCAAGACAACATACAATGCAGCAAACATGCAAGATTTATTTTGTGATTCATCCCTTGTATAACGACACTTAAATTATGTTTCTAGCATAGAATATGGTGAAGTTATTTACAAATGAATTGGAGATATTTCATTTAATCTTGTGGTGATGCTTCAAAAAACTACTAGTAAAAGGAGATGTTAAATGAAAATCTATTGTAACAAAATTTTTACAATGCATTTATGAATGAAGCCTGCAACAGTTTTTTACAGGCTTCATTCAGACATTAAACTGTATATATGGTCAAAATGTAAAATCAGAAATCAATTCCACATATATTTCAAATATTTATAGTCTCCTCTTATTAATCTAAACAATCTTGAAGTTTGTAAATGTATTTTGTGACGATCACATACATTTATTTTCTTTTAATTCTGTGACCCATATTCACTATGCCCTGTAAGTAGGCACTACTGTGTCACAGAATTCACAGAGCCTGTTTTCTGAACCACAGAGCTGCTGAGAGGAGGAGTTTCAGGAGGCGGAGCCAGTACAGGAATTACTGCTTGCAGGCAGCTAGGTACCATGGGATATGTAGTAAACTGCAGAGGAGCAGCTGCAAAGCATGCAGGGAATCCAGGAAGTTGTGGAAAGTGATGGCCAGCAGACAGGCAGCACTCACAACATGAAAGGAGAATTTTCAAGTAAACTTACATTGGATCATCAGTGATAACTATTGTTTGTATTGCTATTACATAGCTGACATTATACAATGAAAATGTATGCTGTGACCATAGATTTCCTTTAATTGATGTTGGTTCTCCTGATACACAAAATGGAACTACATCCAATCCCCTAGATTAACACATGAGAGCTGTTTTCCTAAAATAATCTGTTTGCTAACTGTACCCTCCTGACTCTAATTTATAGAGGCATTAAGACCTCATAAATAGTGTAGAGTTTCAGTTTTGTTCTTTCAATTGAAGTAGAGTTATATATTGTTTCCAGTGTAGATACCTAATTGAGTTATTTTTAAAATAAAATAATGCCAATGGGTACACATTGGGGGAATTTATTAAAAGTGGTGCACACGGAATCCGGTGTAGCTGTGCACAGTAACCAATCAGCTTTCAACTTCAGCTTGTTCAATTAAAATGGTTGTAAGCCTCAGACATGAAATATGAACAAAGAATATCCCCCTCTATAGTTTGTACTTGTCTCAATCCAGAGCACTAAGTGTCATTTCTGTCTGCTGGCTCATTCCTCTGCTATCAACATGAGTCACTTCTGACAAATTTTCCTGACACCAAGAGAAAAATGGTGACAAGGGAGGGCACAATCTGTGACTGACAGCCTCAGCTCTGTTCCTGTGGTGTATTTACAACAAAGCAAACAAGGCATTTGTCTAGGGTGGCAATTTGTAGGGGGGGGGTCAGCACTGCCCCCTGGAAGAAGGGACCTGGTGAGCAGCAGCAGACTGACCCATGCAGGGCCACCATCAGAGGGGTACCAGTGGTAGTCCTGTAGGTGGCCCGGACAGCAGGAGGAATGAGTGGTGGGGGAGGGTAGTTGCAGAACAATGCACTGTGTATCTCTCCCTCCAGCAGCTGAAAGCCGGTTTCTCCCCTTCTCCCTCCCACTGGATTTCTGCTGCTGGAGGGAGAGACACACCTGGTTAGTTTGAGGGGGTGCCCTGGTGTTCCTGAGTGGCCACTCACTGCTGAGCTCCTTCCCCCCGCCCACACTCAGAGCCAAGACAAGGGGACACCCTGGAGCAAGGAGTGGGGACGTGGGGGAGAGGAAAGAGTTGTCCCTCCTGTCAGAACAGTGCTCATCCATGCAGCATATGAGACAGGATCACTGATAGATCGTATGGGACTGCTCCTGTTCGAAAAGATGTTGGACTGTAGTATGGCTCCAAAACATGTCATTTCTGGGATTTATAAGATTGTTACTGAATTTAGGGGGGCGGGTCCTCCTCTGTTCTTAGAGATATTGGAAAGAGAACTGGGAACAAAAATGAATGAATCACAGAAGAATAAAATGTTTAAATTAACGTATTGGGTGACGAATGTGAACACAGTTGAAATTAATTACAAATGTTTAGCAAGATGGTATTTGACACCGAGTGCTGCACATAGACAATGAGCAGAAGTCTCACTGCTCTGTTGGAGGGAATGTGGAGCTAAGGGAACAATAGCACATATATGGTTGGACTGTCCAAAAATACTGGGGTTTTGGCAGGATATAATCCAACTTATAAAAGAGATATTGGGGACAACCATACAGAAGGATCCGTGGGTGTGTTTATTCTGTAGGTCAGATTTACCGGTGAAGCAGTATAAAAATAGTGTATTATACCACCTAATTAGCACAGCTAAAGGGCTTATTCCCAAATTTTGGAAGGTACAGGAGTCTCCAACAATGAGGGACTGGTCAGAGAGGGTTGATTATATAAACAAGATGGAGGAGTTATACCATATAGACAAAGGTAAAATAGAAAAATTTAGAAAGGAATGGGGAAGATGGTTTGACTTCAAGACATCCAGAAAATATTTGGAAGTAAGTAATGGGAGGCCCAGTGATCTGAGGATATTTAAAGGGAAGGTAGGAGATTTAAAGGGAATGTCTTGTATGACAGTAGCAGAAACAGTAAAAGGGAAAAGAAAGAATAAGAAAAAGAAGAGCAGGAAGAGAGGGTTGAGGAGAAAGGGTATAGACATGAACAGGATTGTTGGAGAGATATGGACTGGGTTGGGTTGTGTGGAGGGAAATGGGAAATAGAAAAAAAAAAAGATTGTATGGGACTGCGCGCACACACACACACACACACACACACACTATGATTACCACCCTCTACCCACATTTCCTACTGCCCAGAGATGAGCAGCCCTTGGAGGAGGTAGGAGGTGGAAATCATACTGTGTGTGTGTACAGTCACATACAATCTATCAATGATCTTGTCTTGTGTGCTGCATGGACAAGCACTGCTCTGACAGGAGGGAGAGCCTGGAGAACACAACACAGTGCACCTCCTCATATATATATGATCATTTAAATATATATAATCGTGAGAAAGAGTTTAATGATCATGTATCATATATACTGTATATACACACACACATGCACATACACACATGATCATTGAACTTTCTCGCTCTCTCATTAGGCAGCGCATGATTTTTGTGTTGTCTAAGGCAGCACAAAACCTAAATATACCACTGGTGGAGGGGGGGGGGTGTCCTTTCCCACCAATACGTTCTCAGAACTTTCTTCACTGATGTCACTTCAGCTCCATGTCCCCTGCTTTTTAGAGCTGAGAGATCCTGATTCCTGTGTAAATTCTGCACTTTGAATGGATGTAGGAGACATACAGCTGTAGATAAACAGGTACGACTTATGTAGGAGGATTTGTTTCATCTCTGTGGAACACCTGAGGCCAGTCACTTCGCTGCATATATGTAAGAGTTTACAATCACTTTAAGCATTGACAATAAAACATATAAGCTGATTGGTTACCATGCACAGCTGCACCTGATTCTGTGTGCACCACTTTTAGTAAATCTCCCCAATTGTTACTTTCACACACCATTTTTTATAATGCTGTACTCATCTGCAGTATTGTTTGGTGGTTTTCTACAAGTTTTATATGTATTTGTGCTAGCCAAACACACAGATCTGATATTTGTTTCCCCATGGCTTTGTAATAGCTTTTCCATTTGCAGAGTAATGAATGTGTAGGAAGCTAATGATGTGCTCTCTAGGTGTTTCTCTTCTACACTAGAGTGATGATAATGAGCTCTGCATAATAAGGTATGTGTCCCACAAGAGGAGTTTGGTAGCCTTTGTGGTTGCATCCCCTGATTGCCCTGTTCTTCATTTATGTTTCT
This sequence comes from Staurois parvus, assembly GCF_062004578.1. Lineage (NCBI taxonomy): Eukaryota > Metazoa > Chordata > Amphibia > Anura > Ranidae > Staurois > Staurois parvus. The sequence continues at coordinate 9,634,460 of NW_028317854.1, read as the reverse complement.
GCAGAGCATATTTGGAAATTAATGAGTATATATTTTGGTATTCCATTTAATTAAACATACAGAAAATGAAAGTGGTTAAACTGTATTACATACAGAGAGAAAGAAATTATAGTTATGGAGTGTCAAAAATGCAATCATCAGTAACTTCCAGATAAACCAACATCAGGTTACTTCTCTCACTAAATAGAGGCTAACTCAACTCATGTAATCAAATAAGGGAAACTGTGACCATAGAGACAGAATGGTGTAAAAAAAACAACTAAATAACATTTAACATTGTGATTGTGTCCTGAGACTATGTCCATTTGATAAAACATTCTCGAGGGACTTTGCTATAATGCTTAAATCATTGGTGACCAATGTAGCTTTTTAATAGGCGTTGTTCTCAGCAAAACAGCAGCTATTGATTTTTTTTTAAACTAGCACAAAGAAATACAATTTTATTTTAATCAAAACTGCATTCATCAGTTGCAAAATATATGATGGCCTAATACTAATGGGGTCTTTATTGTTGCCAAAATGCATATTTTAAAGGAAAAGTACAGTGTGATTGTGTGGGTAATTTGACATATTATTTAATTGTTTACTATAAAGTAATTTTAAACGTAAATTATTATTATTATTATTATACAGTATTTATATAGCGCCAAAAAGTTTGCTCAGTGCTGTACATTATAGTGGGGGACAGTACATGAGACAATACAGTAACAATACAATACATGAGGGTTCGAGGGCCCTGCTCCTTGGAGCTTACAATCTAGAATGATAAAGCATAATTTTTTGAGTAACACCATCAAGTAAGAAGCATGTCTTGCATATGGTTACAGATTATTCATATGAATAAAGTCTTGTAAACAATAACATATATTGATAAGATTCTTTGCATTAGAAAAAACAAACTGGACTGGCTAATGCAGATAAATTACCCTTTAATAAGTAAAATATGGATACAAATACACTTACAAAGTGAAAATTTGATTCAAACATATCACCAGGCAAAGAAACTTTCATCAGCCAGCAGGTCATATCAACAAGTGTGGACTGTAGTGAACACAGAATCAACCAGGGTATGAAGCACCATAACTTTTCAAGAAGTGTAAACCTCTAAGTGGGAACCAAGATTGTAGCCTGGCTTAACAGTACCTCCAGTATTGTTGTTGATTCAATGGGGTCAATTTACTAAATGTGGAAAGTGAAAAATCTGGTGTAGCTGTGCATGGCAACCAATCAGCTTCTAACGTCAGCTTGTTCAATTAAGCTTTGAAAAAAAAAAGGGAAGCGGATTGGTTTCTATGCAGAACCAGATTTTGCACTTTTCCAGTTTTAGTAAATCAACCCCATTGTCCTCTCCAGTGTTTTTATCTTCTACCTCTCCTTCTGCCAGCTTTTCATTGAGAGATAGTCCTTCACCTGTTGATGCAGTGTGATGACTGATGGGAGTTGCTTTGCCTGGTGATATGCCCGGTCATATATGTCTGGTCATTACATGCAGTTATATCACCTTTAGAATTATAGTGTATAGAGCTGGCAAAAAAAACCCCAAAAAGACTACATAATCCTTTTCAACTTGATGTACCACGTCCAGAGGAATCATGTTAATCTTTTTTAGAGTAAATATAGAGGACTTTTTAGGCATCAAAGAAAGACACAAGAAAAATAATTATAAGTTTTTTCAAAAAATAGTTGGTATAAACCTCCTGCGCTAAGAAGTGGAAATTGAATCAAAACAATGGCTGCTGACACCCACGACTTAATACCTATAAGTATTAAGACTCCACCTCTGCAACATCGCCAAAATCCGCTCGTTCCTAACCCCAGAAACCACTAAACAGCTCATCCACTCCCTCATCATATCACAACTCGATTACTGCAACTCCCTCCTTACTGGCCTGCCTCGCCGCTGGCTATCCCCGCTTCAGTCGATCCTGAATACGGCTGCCAGACTCATTCACCTTTCCAACCGCTCCGTTTACGCCACCCCCCTCTGCCAATCCCTCCACTGGCTTCCGATTGCGCAACGGATCAAATTCAAAACCCTAACACTGACGTACAAAGCTGTCCACCATACTGCCCCGAACTACATCACTGACCTAATATCCAAGTACCACCCAGCACGCACACTCCGCTCCTCACAAGACCTCCTTCTCTCTAGTTCCCTGGTCTCCTCCTCCCATGCCCGCCTCCAGGACTTCTCCAGGGTGTCACCCATCCTCTGGAACTCCCTGCCCCAACCCATCAGACTGTCACCTACTCTCCTCTCCTTTAGACGCACCCTGAAAACCCATCTCTTCAGGGAAGCCTACCCCACCCCCTGCTAACTTGACCGACCTCCTCCACTCTTCCTACCACTCCATCGCCCACAGCTTTCTCCTCCTGTGCCACCATCCCCTCCCTCCTAGATTGTAAGCTCGAAAGAGCAGGACCCTCAATCCCCTCATGTTTTGCATTGTATTGTATTGTTATTGTTCTGTCCCCCATTATAATGTACAGCACTGAGCGAACTATTGGCGATTTATAAATACTGTATAATAATAATCATAATAGTGCTAAAACATTTAAATATTGGTGTAGTGCTCATACATACCATATATATACAGTTGCAAGAAAAAGTATGTGAACCCCTTGGGATTACGTGGAGTTTTGCATGAATTGGGTATAAAATGTGCTCTGAACGTCATCTATGTCACAACAATAGAAGAACACAGTCTGCTGAACATAATACTACAAAAACATTAGATGTTGCCATAGTTTAATTGCACATAACATGTAAACATTCACAGTGCAGGGAGGAAAAAGTATGTGAGGCCCTAGCCTAATGACTTCTCCCAGACCCAATTGGAGCCAGGAGTGAGCCAACCTTGACTCCAATCAGTGTGATAATATTGGATGTGTTGCTGACAGCTGTCCTGCCCTTAAAAAACACACACCTGTTTTGGGTTTACTGGTTTCAAGAAGCACTGTCTGATGTGAACCATGCCTCGCAGAAAAGAGCTCTCAGAAGACCTACGATCAAGAATTGTTGACTTGCATGAAGCTGGAAAGGGTTAAAAAAGTATCTCCAAAAGCCTTGATGTTCATGTGTCCACGGTAAGACAGACTGTCTACAAATGGAGAAAGTTTAGCACTGTTGCTACTCTCCCTAGGCGTGGTCGTCCTGTAAAAATGACTGCAAGAGCAGAGCGCAGAATGCTGCATGAGGTAAAGAAGAATCCCAGAGTGTCAGCTAAAGACCTACAGAAATCTCTGGCACATGCTAACATTTTTGTTGACACATCTACAATAAGGAAAACATTAAACAAGAATGGAGTACATGGGAGGACACCACGGAGGAAGCCATTGCTGTCCAAAAAGAATATTGCAGCACGTTTGAAGTTTGCAAAAGAGCACCTGGATGTTCCACAGCACTACTGGCAAAATATACTGTGGACAGATAAAACCAAGATTGAGTTGTTTGGGAAGAACACACAACACTATGTATGGAGAAAAAAAGGCACAGCACACCAACATCAAAACCTCATCCCCATTGTAAAACATGGCGGAGGGAGCATCATGGTTTGGGGCTGCTTTGCTGCCTCAGGGCCTGGACAGATTGTTGTCATTGATGGGAAAATGAATTCCAGAGTTTATCAAGACATTTTGCAGGAAAACGTACGACCATCTGTCCGCCAACTGAAGCTCCGCAGAGGATGGGCGATGCAACAGGACAATGACCCAAAGCATACAAGTAATTCAACAAAACAATGGCTGCAACAGCACAGAATACGCCTTCTGGAGTGGCCCAGTCAGAGTCCTGACCTCAACCCGATTGAAATGCTGTGGCATTACCTTAAGAGAGCGATTCACACCAGACATCCCAAGAATATTGCTACACTGAAACAGTTTTGTGAAGAGGAGTGGTCCAAAATGACTCCAGATCGTTGTGCAGGTCTGATCTGCAACTACAGGAAACGTTTGGTTGAGGTTATTGCTGCCAAAGGAGGGTCAACCGGTTATTAAGTCGAAAGGTTCACATACATTTTCCTCCCTGCACTGTGAATGTTTACATGTTATGTGCAATTAAACCATGGCAACATCTAATGTTTGTGTAGTATTATGTTCAGCAGAGTGTGTTCTTCTATTGTTGTGACTTAGATGACGTTCAGAGCACATTTTATGCCCAATTCATGCAAAACTCCACGTAATCCCAAGGGGTTCACATACTTTTTCTTGCAACTGTATATGAACAAATAATCAAATATTAATAATCATAAAACAAATATAAATAGTGATATATAAATATATATTTATATATATATATATATATATATATATATAGTGACCTGATCCCCACTGGGATCTCAAAGTGACAAAAACAGTGGGTGAAAAAAAAAAATCGTCCCAAATTGGACCCAATGTGGTAAACATACACACAAAGTGCTGACAAATACCCAAATCCCTAATTGGGATCAGTGGCTGAACACAGCCTAGCAATCAACTGAAATAAGTGACACATACACGTGAATCCCTGCACTGGGGGATGTATCTTCTAAATACAGTGAATAATGCTCAGTGACCAAAAACACTCCAAAAAGATTCCCACATATCGTAGGAAATCACAACCTCCTCCCCATTAAATATACCTCAGACTTAAATCCCAAAATATATCCTAAAAATCGTATAATGAAATATACAGATAACCACAAAAAATGTTAAATTAAAAAGTCCAACACAAAATGTGCATATAAGCCCAGTGTTTCACAGATATTTTAAAACATGCAGGTGGTGCTGTGGATGTGCATTGCAGCCGCTGGTGATGAATCCAAAAAATGGCTGAATTGCCTCCTCACCTCGTTACCGTGACCCAATGGGCCAAACCGCTTTTTGGATCACTATTGGATCCTCCAAGTACGATTCCCCTTTAATGGTATCCTTCCAAGTAGTAGTAAAGATCACTTCAAAACCGTGCATTTAACTTCTCAGATCCGATCACCTTCAGCTCCCCTTTAGGTATACTCAATATAGCCAACTCTCACATGGATCATATTAAGAACATGAAAAAGAGAGTCTCCATAGTGTAATACCGTTTATTGTGCATATCTAGCCATAAAAATACCAATTTCTCACTCACTTGATATCAATAGAAAATGAGCATTTCAGCATCATGCTATGAGTGTAGTTTGCATGGGTTCATTTTGGAGTACCAAGATGGCATCCACGTGGGATATTGCGTCACCACGTCACCTACGCGTTGCGTCACGGCTCACGTGACTTCATCAGGGTAACGCCATTTGTGAACAATACTTCCTATTATGGGGAAGTAGTTGCCACAGTACATAGGCCGACCTGCGGCGGCCTTTTTCTTGAAGAGGGGTGTCTAGTAAGTTATGGGGGTTCGTTTTTTCAGTTTTTTGTTTAATCCAGGAATCGGAGACATGCAGAGTGGGTGAAGCAGCAGAATAAGGTTTTTTATGTTACAGATACTGTAAGAGGTAGAGTATATTACACAATGGTTTTTTCTCTTGAATCTAAAAGTTCCTTATTGTTCATTAAGGTTACTCTATAGAGCTTTGCACACTGTTAATAAGTCAGTAAATAATTCTGAAAATACTTTGCATAATAATCATTGGAATATAATCTTACATCTCAATCTGATAAAATAAATAAAGCTTGCATAAAAAAAAAGTTCTGCCTTAATGGCTATAAAAGTTTGAATTTTGATATTAACTGTTAAGGTTTTATTTCTTTTATACGTAAGTTATTACTTTTTTTAGTTGCCTAGGCAGCTGAGGCAATTTAAGAGACATGTTGTTACACACACTCTTGTAATTTAGCTGCCATTTTGCCCTGCAGAGATAGTGATTGGTTATGGCAAGGCTGTAATGTGTTGTCAGCATCAGTTATTTACAATTTGTTGGCTGCAGCCTAACATCGCCTGAGAGGCAACGCCATTGTGAAAATGCTTGACAATGTTGATAGTGTAGTTACATTAACCAATAACAACCTCAAAGGTCAAGGAAGGTTGTGTATTAGATGCTAATGCAGTCGATGGGAGCACTGAGAGACTATGGGTTACATGTTTTGCAAATGTCATGCAGAGTCAGTGCATGGCACATTTTTACAATAAAGTTTACAATGCCAGTGTTACTACGCTAGAGGCTTCACTTCTTATGCCATCTCTGATTCATTGTTAGCTGGAAAAAAAGAACATATGCATATGAATATTGTTGAAATTATTTACTTAGTTATGAGCAAATCAAGCAAAGTTTGGTATGTTGAGTATTTGCCGAAACGAGCGAATTTTCACAAACACAGAGCGTTGCACCAAACCCTATTAACCACTTGCCCTCCAGAGGATTTACCCCCCTTCCTGATTTTACCTGAAAAATGCACGGTCATGCAATGCTGTACATAAATTAAATTTATGTCCTTTTTTTTCCCACAAATAGAGCTTTCTTTTGGTGGTATTTGACCACCTGTGCATTTTTATTTTTTGTGCTATAAACAAAAAAAGACCGACAATTTTGAAAAAAAACAAACAATATTTTTGACTTTTTGCTATAAAACTTATCCAGTAAAAATTTTAATTTTGTCATAAATTTAGGCCAAAATGTATTCTGCTACAGGTCTTTGCTAAAAAAAATCCCAATACATGTAAATTAATTGGTTTTCGTGAAAGTTATAGTGTATACAAATATCGGTATATATACTGGAATTTTTATATATATACTAGTAATGGTGGCGATCAGCAACTTATAGCAGGACTGCGGCGGGCATTCTGACACTGGGGGAGAACTGACTAACTGCCACTGACATCTCCAGTGACACTAATACAGTGATCAGTGCTAATAAAAAGCACTGACATTGTACTAATGTAACTGGGCAGAAAGGGGTTAACATCTGGGGCAATCAAAGGATTAACTGTGTGCTGTTTTACTAAGTCCGTTGTGTGTGTTTTACTTGGGAAACATACTGCTGTGAATTTCTCTGCTGTGCATAGAAATACACAACAGCATGTTACTGCTGGCAGGAGAGAGATCTGAGTTGTTTAGACACAGGTCTTTCCCTTGTCAGTAATACTTAGCGATCGCCAGGTGCTGGCGAGGAATTTACAGCCAGGGTCCGGTGATCAACATCTGAAGCCGCCAATGGTGGCTCGGGTAGCGCAGAACACGCACGCGTGTGCCCCCTACCCAGAGATGCAAAATCATGTATATATACGTGATTTTGCACAGCCCTGCCACCCTGTAGCAGTAATTCTGCTTTAGGGCGGTAGGGAATCGGTTAAAGTCTATGAGAGCCATTTCTTGGTATTTTTCTAGATTATTTCATAGCTAATGTGCTAGTTGTTATTAAAAACAAACAAAAAAAAAATGAGCATCTGGATGCTGCCATGAGGGACATGTACCAACACAAACATATATTTTTTTTTAATTACTAGTCAGTGGGCAACTGGTCTTTGAATGTGACTTAAAGGGCAATATTAAAAATACTCAAATTCTTTAAATAACATGTTTTAGGTATGCCTTAAATCTGCACATGAAATTGCACATGAAATTGCAGTTGTAGTATGACTTTAAAGGTTACAAGGTTTAGCACTATCCCTGCTAAATGACATCTGTTGGAAACAAAAAACCTGGGGCTCAGACAGACATCATTGACTAAATATGACAGTTCTTTTTCTAATTCGATTACAAACAGCAGCTGGCCTAGGATCTGGCATCTTTCAGCAGTAGCACTACTACTATGACAGAATTCCAACCAGCTTCTATTTGAAAAGAAAATGACCAGGGATCCTGGATGACATCATTGACCAAATATGGTCATAACCATATTTGATCAATGACATCATTCAGGCTCCCAACAGCTTGTTTTCAAAGAAAAGTCAGCCAGGAATTTGTAATTTGTCAGGGAATATGATTATGGATACACATAGAAACATTATTGGTTGGCCAGTCAGCATTGTCATCATCATGGTTGATAAGGATCTACATTGCTAGCTGACATTAATAAAATTGGATTTACATAATTGGACATCATGGTTCTTTTTTATTCTTTTTCAGTTATGTGTATGTTTTTATTCACTTTTAAAGATTACCATGTATGTTGTTCTCTTTCATGGGGGGGGGGCAGAGATTTTGGGGGCTCACACATTCTAAATTTGGCTTTCAGTTAAGCCTCCTGGCAGACCCCCACATCCCTTTTGACGGACAGACTGTGATGTTGAGGACATTGTTCTTTCAAAATGGGGAAAAGGTTCCTTGTGAAGGAGGAGGCATTGCAATTCCACTTTGCAGGATGCCATCCCAATGTTGAAGGCATATGGCCTGGTATGGTTCAGGGGGAGGGGGATAAACATTTGCTGCACCCCCCCTCCTAGCATCCAAGCTACATGAATCTGTAGAGGGACCCCACACCATTTTGTTATTTCGTTATACATGGTACACAGGCTATATAAAATAAACAAAAACAGCTGACATGGGGCCCCAAAGATTGAAAAAGACCCTTATCAAGGCATGTGGTCTGGCGGGGGGCAGTGAGCATGCACCCCCACTCCTAAAATCTAACAGGCCACATGCCTTCAACATTCAGAGCCCCCCCCACACACAAACATACATAGTAACCCTGTTAATTGTTTACAAAGCAACTTTGAAAATAGCAGTGGATGGACGATGGTGAGGATTAGGGATGATGTCATTGAACAAATATGACATCACCAGGATCCCCACTGGCTGGATTACAGAAAGAAGCTGGCCAGTTATCTGCCATGTCATTTAGAATTGCTGCCACTAAATGACGGACTGACTGCTGTCAGTTTATATAGGGTCTGGGTCAAATTCATCCCTAATACTGTTTACAATATGTCAGGAAAATGTATCTCTCTTTTTTTTGCATCATATTCAATCTTGCTGTAAAGGGGAAATAATAAAAATACTTGTGACTTAAATGATCACTTGCTTTGAACTCCTAATATGGAGCAATCCACCTGCCTACAATCTTCATGTAAGCAACAAGTGTTTACTCACAGGTATGATGTTGTGTCATAGTGAAATTAAATTATTGAAAAGCATGATGGGATCTGAGGAAAGATACTTTTTTTTACATTATATTTAAAGAATACGTTCCATAAGTTGATACAGTCTGACTACTATAGCTCTGCTGCACTGGCCTAGCTAATTGTACAAATATTTATCTATGTAGTTTTTCTCTGACAATTAACCTAATCAGGAAGCCAGTGATAAGCTTCAATATAGGAATATTGAATAGTTTCATGAATGTTCCCTCTGTTGCAACAGACAAGATATAGAATCTCCTCTTGTTATGTGTTTTTTTCAGGGAGGTGGTGACGCTTCCTGTCCTTTCTAGTATTTCTCAGACCCCCAGTTATTGTATTCTAATTGTGCACTCAAGCTGGTGGTAGTTAGACTGTCTGCTGTGGAAGTACAAATTAATAAATAATAATAAATAAGCAGTCTTTATCTTTAGCATGCCACTTCCTTTTCAGTCATATTTAAACAGAGATTTTGCAAAAGTTGACAATCATGGGGCAGTCATTGGACTATCTCATTGACCATGCTGCCAGATTGTCAAGATTGTAGTTTATATTGTTTTATGCTCAGAAAAATTATTGGGAGATTGCCCAACACGTGCAAAACATTGAGTAAATGTTTTGAGTGTCTGAATGTTTGAATATAATAAAAGGAGAATTAAAAACCCTCATAGATGGCCAATATTAGAATGATATCACAATGCCTGGAAAATTCTATAGCTTGCTCCTTGACTTGTAAAAAAGATGTTTCTCTGTACCCTTTTGTATATGTGGAGCAAAAAGATGGTAGTAGTGCTATGACATTAAAAATCATATCTGCTGGGAAAAGCTGGACAAAGTTAGAAAAATTCTTATTTACTTAGTCTCAGAGCCCTAACAAAGTGTGCTATAGCTATAAAGAACAAAATACTAAGGCAGCTTAAACTGTAACATCATATAAATAAATCCTGTCAAAAGTGTCAATGAACTATTTGGACTTCTTTTGCCATATAAAACAACAATGACACTAGGGGTATTGTACAGGATTTATTCCAGTTTCAGCTCATTGTGACCCTGGGCATGAATATCACTGTCACTTTAGATGCCAAAAAAAAAAGTTTCACTCTCCATGGAAAAGTAGAGGAGAAAAAAGAGAATGATAACTGGAAAATAATGTATCATGGCATAAAGTATCAAAACTTTTTTTTATAAATGATTAATCTTGTCTTTTTGGCTCACCTTGTGTTGCATATTGATAGATGGACAAATAATCCAATAGGCATGGGAACGTATTTAACATAGTTAACATATTTAACATATTTCCTTGCACTGTTTTGGAAGTTATAAGAATTTGGACATACACTTTATGGATTGGACATATCTATTTTTCAACACTGCTTGATGATTTACTTTCTGTATCAGTTAATGTATGATATTTGGATTGATGTTTATTTTGGACATTTATTATAGAACAGTATATGGAGGTGATTTTTTTGCACATATACTGTTTGCACTAATTTTTATATTCCATGTACTGATGATTTTTCACTTATAAGGTAATTTATATTTTGATCGAGTGATATCTAGTGTTGCACTATTATTTTTCTTATATTTAACAAGATAATTTAACTATGACTCAAACAAACAGCACTACAAATTGTTGGATGAAACTGGTATGTTAAATGAAATGCTGAGTGTACAGTAACATGTAGACCTTTATACACATTGACATCCATATAGTTCATTGTGTTCTGCAAAAAAATTGCAGCATGCCCTAAATTTGTGTGCATTGTGGTACTTTACAAACCATTTATTTTTAATGCGCTGGCTAATGTAGCACACTGCAATGCACCTCAACATACAAAAACTTGTTGTGGCGCATTGTGATCAAGTGTAAATGGGCCCTCAAAAAAAATGGGTTGCAAAGCACCTTAGTGCAAAAAACAATAGGAAATACTACATTTTTTCAAATCAAATAAATATTCTGCAATATGGCACACTGCAAAAGGAATGACACTACAATAAACCAACGCGTGCGTGCTGTATTGCAACACATTTTGGTGACATGGACATTGTACTGCATATAACAGCCTCACATTGGTGAGGACAACAATTGGTTAGCACAACGTTGGATAAACTACTACCCCACCCTCTACTAATATCACCACTACAAAGAAAGCCATTACTATTAAATTAACATAAAATAAAGCAGTCCCCAAAAAGTGAAAGTATTCCTGCATTTAAGGACAGAGGTGGTAACTGAGGTGCTAATAGGGTTTGATGAGTGCAATGGAAGTATAGCCTACTGTATGTACAAGAGTAATCAATGTAGCTAATGGAGTGAGATTGCATATGCCCTATGAGCTTGCAATGCCATGAATAGACCTCATATTGATCTTAAATCAAAAAACACAGATGCATAGTTGCAAGTCTATGAATACTTATCCTAAAGTGAGTTGCAGGTAATCATGCACTGCTCATATTCATTTGTTTAAATTTAAAAAAAAAGATAACATGTGCATCACAATGGTTAAAATACAATTTCGCTTTTCATTTTCACAATTTATTTCCATAGATTGGGTCTTATTTATGGAAAACACAGTCATTAATTAATATTAGTACAACCTCATCCATAGGAATAGAGCACGTGGCATGCATGTGCGGTTGACACACAGCCTGGGAACACAATTTTATAACAAAAACCTGGCAAGGCCACACAGTGAACATTTCCAGAGCAGGATTAAAGGTGGGTATTGGTATTTAAACCTTCTGGTCACACTGTGGGGGGATAAATAAGAAACTTCACTAAAAGTGAAGTTGTTCTTTGTGGTATAGTTAAACAAAAGTTTTTTTTCTATTTTTAAGGGTTAATATTACAGTTAAAACTCATAAAATGCCTTTGATGTGTGTGGCAGATTTGAATTCAGCATGAAAATCCATTCAGCTTTCCTTGCATAGAAAAAGAGTATTTTCCATCATCACATATTCTGACAATTCCTGCTGCAATATAATAGAGTGAGAAAAAAATGGCAAGAAATAGAATTGATGCCCAATTGGATCAAATTACTAGTCGAACAATGTAAGTGAATATGCCTTTAGTGTTTCACAGTTTTGAAAACTTGAAGAAGTAAAATTGCATGACCCCCTGGTAACTTCCACTCAATTCGTACGGGTACAAATTGTTTGCCTCAAGCTGGGTGAAATATACATTCAAATTCAAACTCTTGACGGAAATTATTAAGTAGAGTCATATTAGCTTTCTCTAAAGCATACTCGTTTCCTATATTGCTACTGTATAGACCAATTATGTTACCTTTCCATGCTGAGAAATGATTGTTCAGCTAACACAGTTCTGGTAAAAATCAAAAGCACTACATTTTAACCTTAGGGGATTTTTTTTTTTTTTTGTTATTGCTGTTCCCTCGCTTACTTGTTCAAACGGAAAATATCTTCCATTAATCTAAATGCAAAATTTGTTTCAGCTTTCAAAAGTTACTAGAAAATTTAAAGCACAAAGCAATAAACTTTTTTATGCTCTCAAGACCACTAATGCTTAGAGCTCCATATTCATTTTGGAGAAATGAACATTTGATGGTTCACAGAGGAATATCAACATGAATAATATGAGAGATTATAATGCATGTAGCAGTAGAAGAAAATATAGATTGAGTTTATGTAAACTATTTAATCAGTTGTAAGCTTTTCTCTGCAGGATACAAATCCACAGTTTACTGGAGGTATGCATACAGTAAACAATGGCAACAAAAGGAAATGTCCTTTTATTTTACTCATTAAAATCTGACTGATCAATAAACATAGCAACAAGATAAGATTTAGAGTAATAGTGTGCAGTCAAGACCATTTTAAAGAAGGGCAAAAAAGAGCACTTCCAAACTGATGAAGTGATAATTACAAAACACAACCAAAAACCCTTGTGCTGAATGCATGCTTAAAGAAATTACTTCAATAGTTAACAAATAATTGACAAATAATTATCACTGATGCCACTTTAAATGAATAAACTGTACATAAATAAACATAAATAATCCAGTAGCGCTATGATCAGCTGATAAGTGAAACACATTTCCAGTGATAAATTGTGAAATAAAAAATAAAGTGAAATAAAACAATTGTGCTATAAATCAGTCAATTAATGTGAAAATAAAGTCCATCATAATATGTAGATGTCACTTTCAGTATTGCACTCTTCTACTATTCCCAAACCAAAATCACCACGTGCTCATTAAACCGCCTTACCTTTTGGGTATGCACTCACCAGACCCACATACCTTCCAGTCTCATGGTTGGCATGTATCGCTTGTTAAATCTCCAATTGTGGTATCAGTATGTAAACTTCATAATCTCCATAAATCTCCTTACTCCTCTCCACCAGATATCATGGTCTTGACTTTCAGGCTGGGCAGCATTGCTTTGAAAATCCAAATGTTCTTGGTGATTAGTCAAGATGATGTCACAATTGCACAGTTTGATTGTTGGGAATAAATACTCTTAATGGTAGTGGTGTTCCACACTTCTTGAGGACTTAAAGATTGACTTAACACAAGAGTTTGCCCCTTAGATACCAGAGGATTTGTTCAATCAGAGCCACAAAAACTGCACAGATTCTCACTGCTGAACATCATGTGACAAGTTTCCCAGACCTAAACATCCCTCTGTCTGACACCACTACCTTTTGGAGTATCCATTCCCTAACAACCAGCTCCCATGTGTACCAATATACCACTAATGTGCCTTGGTTGCAAAAAAATAAAAGCTTTCTTTGATTTTGAGAACTAAGTCATATTTTAGCCCTATGTTGTATTTCTTAGAAAGCTTCATCACTTGGTGGTATGAAGACTTAGGACAGAGAAGCCACTAAGATGCAGGAAGGAATTTACCAGTTCTCATGAGCACACACATCCTGCACTGACCTCATTAAAACCCACACCCTTCGACTATTTTTTCACAGCATCTCCGATATCTCCTCCACATGTGCATTTGCCTAGCTTCCCCAGTGTTGCTTCAGATGGACTCAGGCCGCATGCTAAACTCCCTTGGGCCTCACGCAAACCATGGGACAACCCTGATACAGTACTAGGGCCTCCCTGATTGGGTACAGAGTAATTGGATAGATGGTGTCCTCCTCTAAAGTTTTGGAAAATCTAAAGGAGATTGTACAGAGATTGTACAATCAGATTATATAGTGTACGGCCACATTTATACACCTAATATTACCTAGATTTGCTTTCAGTGTCATTAATTGTTAATGGCACACCAAACACAGACGCAACGCAAACACACATTTTGCCCATGAAAAAACAGGTGCCAAACACAGCAAAACACACAATAAAAATGTGCAACTTGCACCACATCAAAATGTCCCATGAGCTACTTTGCCACGTGTAGCACAGCCCATTGCAATCAATAGGTTGCCCTATGTGTGTCACTGAAAAAAACAAGCCAAAAAACATGCACTCCCATGCGAATGTGTCCTGAAAGTGGACAGTGAGGCTTCATTCACATCTGTGTAATTCCAAAGGCAAGGCAAACTGCACAGAAAATGCATGCTTTGCCATGTGTTTCAGAAACCTTCTGCAAATGTGCATCATGTATGAGTTTTCGCTGTGTGGAGATGTGAATGGAGCCTGACAACTGAGTGTCTCTATCCACTCCCTCCTATGTACTTGTATAAAGATGGCCATACACTATGCAATCTGATTGCACAATCTCTGTATAATTTCTTTTACATTTACCGGTACTATGGACTAGGACAAACCTGAACAATCTATTCAATTTGTATCAAATCAGACAGGCCCTTGCACTACACAGATGATCTAAAAGAGATTGTAGCATCATATTGTAGAAAAAGTGGGTGTAAAGTAGTATAATGATGAGGGAGGTGTGGTCCAGAGTGGCGAACACACCCTTTCACACCAGCTTCTGTGATGCAAAAAGGAAGTGAAAGCTTCATGGGGATGGCCTACAGGAAGTGAATGCTGAGAGACAATCTACAAGAAGTGATGTAATCTAAAAATCATTTTGAAAAAATCAAATAAACTGACCTCCTGTGGATAAGGTAAGTAAGAGAAAAGCACAATGAGATGGCTGTGCCAGAAATGGCTTTGGAAAACGCTTCTATTTATTATGAAAAGTGAAATTCTGCTTGAAAAGGTGAACTTCTCCTTTAAAATAAAAATCGTTCCTGGGAGAAGCATGAAAACTGCCATAGCTGATGTTTTCTAAACTCGGTACTTTATGAAGACAAGGAGTGTTGACTTTATGCCAACTTTCCTGATTTGCATAGTTCTAATGAGTCAGTGACTCAGAAACAGTTTAATTTGGAGGAAAAGCAAAATAAAAATGTGACTGGCTTTTTCTTTTGAAGGTCAGCAATGCCAGCTTCCATGTTCTTCTAATGATAGGTTTACCTAAAGGCTATTAGCTGCTTGGGGGCAGTAGTTAAATCTTCAAAGTGGTTGTAAACACATATACCCAGTGAAGTGACTAACCTCAGGTGATATACAGAGAGAAAACAAATCCTTCTACATAGGTTGTACCTTTTTAGATGCATTATTCTCTTCTCTTCAGCCATTCAAAATCTAGAATTTACATATTTTTTGGTTGAGAAAGCAGGGGGTGGGGAGATGAAGTTACACTCTGTGAGAACTGATTGGAGGGGAGGGTCACCCCCTTCACACAGCAACAGAGCTGAACCTGCCAATCATAGGCAGTCACCTTTTCACCTTTTGGTGTCAGAAAAACTTGTCAGAAGTAATTAATGCAGATAGCAGAGGAATGAGGTAGCAGACAGAAATTACACTTATTCTGGATTGAGACAGGAACACACTGTAGAGGGATATGCTTTGTTCATATTTCATGTCAGGGATTTACAACCACTTCATCTCCTCTGATATCTTAGAGGACTGGTAAATACTGGCTGGTATACTCCACCAAGGATCGCTTTTCAGGGGGGCATAAAGAGCTGCCACAAATGTAAATTAGGTCTTATGAGCTTAGATAGGTTGAAAAATGACAAACCCATATTCAAGATGTAATTCACATGCATTACTTTGTATTAATAAACATTGTCCAAAGGTCACCTCTGGTTTTTAGTTTTTTTGCAAAGGGAAGTGAAAGTTGTAAACACTACAAAAATGCACCTATAGCATTGATGACACATTCAGCAGGCAATTTTGAAGCTTTGTAATTTAATTCAATGAGGGCGACAGGTTGCACCAAAACCCAGAGCATCCAACAAGTGATGTAGATATGCAAGTGTATACTGTCCTGTCCACTTGTCATTATTTGGATTACCTAGCACATTGGCAGGCAGTACGGGCGTGTTAAAAAAGGTGGATAAAACACTTGTTTCTGCTGCATTTCTTTGCCCATGTGAAGGAGGCCTAAGGAAAGAAACCATGTTAATCACACAAATCCACATAAATAGCTATCTTCGTTAATCTGGAAATTCCATATCGGATAGCCTATCCAATTTAAAGCAATAGCATCTCTTGGGAATTACCTGGAATAAAAAGCTGATTTATCCCCAGGATGCAATAGTATTCTATTAAACTGTAAACTCACTTTAATACCAAGAGGTTACTGTATGAATCTTTTCTGTTCATAGAGCATTTATATGTAAAGGATTCACACAGGGATTGATTTTCCAAAGGAAAATAGACTGTTCACTTTGCAAGAGAATTTTCTCAGCGCTTAGTGAATGTGGTGAAGTTTCACTTTATAAACAATAACCATCAAATGCAAGGAATAAACCACATCATTTATTAAACTTTGTGGCAAATTCCCTTGTGAAGTCTTTTTGCCTTTGGTAAATTTGGTAACAAAGCATCAGAACTGAATGTAGAAATAATCTACTCCAGGAGCAATGGTTGTGATATGCTTCTAGGCTAATTAGATTCTTAAAGCCGAACTCAGGAATATAGCTACTTTGAAAAATGTGCTGACATACAACAAGTTAAGTCTAATGAGGTGCATGCCACCTTGTGGACTTATCTCTTTAATTCACATCTGCAACTTTTATGGTGGTATAACAAATAACTATGCTCCCAGCACTCAGTAAAAGATTAATTGTAAATTAAAGAGATAAGTCCACAAGGTGGCATGCACCTTATTGGATATAATCTCTAGTAATTTGGCACATTTTACAAAGTGGCTGAATTCCTGCAATTAAAAGCCACTATGTATCCACAGCCCATATGACATGTCCATCAAGCTATAACCATCCTGGGAAATACAAATATCCACAAAGTTTGTGCTCACAAAGAGAAGCATCATTAATGCATTAATGTACAAAATTCTGCCATCTATAATATTTCATGCAACCAATAAGCTACCAACTGTCATTTCTGCTGTGTAGTGTTAAACATGAAATAAGCATTTTGACTGGTTGCTCTGAGTAAGTATTATCGTAAGCACACACACATCATACATGAGTTCCAGTGTATGACAAAGGACATTGGCCAGATAAGGATTTACAAACCTGTTAAAATACTTTGCGCATGTGTGTGACCAAGCCAAAAAAAAGCATATCATGACATGTTTCTCCACTCATGTTGCATTCTTCAACAGTGTGTTCTTCTGTACAGTTAGCACATCCAATGTTATATTATGCTGACATCAGCATAGAGGAATCACAAAATCCACACTGTGAACCAGGGTGAAGGGCACCTCCACAAATGCCAACATAACCACATCAAATGACACAATGCCCATGGCAACCAGGAACATATACACTAATTGGAGCCAGGGCAACAAAGAGTGATGGGCATACTGGCTAGTGAATCTATTCAATATTTTTTTTTTAAGCTGTAACAAAGAATACACATTCAGCCACCATATCCCAAGAACTAGTAAGCTAAGCTTTGAAACCTTGTTAACATTACATAACAATATCAGTTGAATGTAACTAACTATTACTATCTTTAAAACATGTTTTCTCATTAACTGAATGGATAATTACAGTTTATTAAGAAAAAAACCACACAAACAAAAACAAAATTTAACCACTTGCCTATCTAACATTTTCACTCCCTTCCTGCCCAGGCCAATTTTCAGCTTTCAGCACTGTACCCAGATTCATTTTTTTTTTTCATTTTTTTGAGACAGGTAGAGCTTTCTTTTGGTGGTATTTATTCACCACTGGGTTTTTTATTTTTTGCTAAACAAACATTTTGAAAAATAAAAATTTTTCTTAGTTTCTGTTATAAAATTTTGCAAATAAGTAATTTTTCTTCTTCTCTGATAGGCATTGATAAGCTACACTGATGGGTACTCATAGGGCACACTGATGGGCACTGATAGGCGACTCTAATGGGCACTGATGGGGAGGCACCGATAGGCAGCACTTATGGGCACTCACAGGCTGCACTGATGGACCCTGATTGGCACTGATGGGGCTGTACTGATAATCAGTTTAAAAGTTCCCTGTCAGAATTGCTTTTTATTAGCTCTCTTTTTCTCATGCTGTGACAGTGCGTCAGGAAAAGACTGCTGTTAACCGGTATGTCTGTTTATAGTGTGATCAGCTGTGATTGGAGACAGTTGATCACATGGTGTAGGGCCACTGTGATTGGCCCTATACCACGATCTGTGATCAACTGCACAGCAGTCACAGAATACACCCAATGCATACCCCGGGGGCATGCAGGGGGGAAGATTGTGGGAGGACATCAATAGATTCCCTCCCAGAACTTGCCAACCACTCTGTAGCCAAGATTCGGCTATAGCGCGGTCAGCAACTGTTTAAACCCAAACTTTGTGCAGTCATTTAGGATAAACAGTGAGTCAATCACATGTGCATAAAGAATACTTTGGAAACCCTTTAACATGGGACCCTTCTGCTACAGTTGCAGTTTTTTTTATTAGTATTTTTGGACAGTTTTGAAAAAAGCACTACCAAATTACCACACCAGGCATATACATGTGTTTTATATGTGCTTTTATGTGTAATTTTCATGTATTTCAGTTAGATTGAAGGTAAAGGGTGCAGTTGACGTACATAATCAGCAATATTTGTGGGACACATATAAATAGGATTATACATATTTTTTATCTACATTGGCTGCACTTGTTGTTTATGGTGCCCCATCCTTGCATCTCTCTCAGCTAGGTTTAAGTGCCCAGATTTTGATATTAGGTCAATTTATGCTGGTGAAAATGGTTCAAAATGTTTCAATGACTGTGGTAATTCAATCCATAATCTGACCATCATTTCGCAACCCTTTTTAAATTGGAGCATTCTTTAAAGGATTACAAAATCTCAAGGCACCAGTGTCTCAAATGTAAGAAAAGGTAAATGTTACTTATCAATGGGAAATCAAATCCTGGGATAAAGCACACAACTACCTTGATCAAATTCACTTCACATCAAAAGACCCCCTTCACATCAGAGGTCCCACATCACGTTAGGGATAGCTCTCATCACATGAGAGCGCCCTTTTACATCAGAGTCCCCCTTCACATCAGAGTTATCTGATCATGTCAAAGTTTCCCTTATTACATTCGAGACCCTGTTCAGGCCAGATTCATCCCATCACATCCTCGATCAAATCAGACCCCCCCCTATACATGAGACCCCCCTCATCATATCAGAGTCACACTTATACATCAGAGGCCCCCGATATTTGAGTCCCTTCATCACATCAAAGTACCTCCAATGCATGAGAGACTCTTTATCACCACAGAGTTCTCCCATCGCTGCAGAATTCCCTTATCACATTGGAGTCCAACATTACAGAGCTCCTCCTAGCCACACAAGCTCCCCTATCACAGAGCCCCCAAATCACATAGTTCCCCATCACAGAGCCCTCCAATCACATAGTCCCCTTTTCACATCAGAGTCCTACCTTTTGGCTTCAGCACTGTTGCAGTAGGTGGAAGGTATAGGAGTCTGGAGATACTTCCATCTTCTCCTACATGCTGAGGGCAGCCCTGGTGTGGGTGAGCCTATCACCGTCACCATGGCAACAAAAGATGCTTTGTGTCCTGGTCTTGGGGAGTTATTCTTTGTTATGGTACTATTATCAGTCAGCCTACACCATGGCAAAGCATGCCGCTGAACCAGGGCAAACTGGGTCCCATGCTTGTGCACTCCAGAGGAACCCACATGACACCAAGGTGTCATTGCACTCTGGTTCAGAAACACTGATTTTGGCTGCAGGGGTGTATGGGTTTATTAACAGCAGAGTAATTTATAAGAAGTTAATTTATCTGTAATGAGAACGTATTTGGAGTCTATGGCATTGATTTACTAAAGGAAAATAATCATCTTACCTTGTGAGGGAATTTTCCCTAGAGTTTAGTGAATGTAGTGAACCTCTGCTGACTTCAATCCTGTGTTTTCAAAAAGTTCTTGTATATGATTGAATACCCTTTGCATTGTGACATTTTACCACATTGTCTTTCTTTGCAAGGATGGTGGCATCAAATGTAAACCAGTTATATTTAGCAGTTTCAACAGGACTTTTTTTACTGATTGTCTTTCACTTAGGCCAGAGAAATATTTAATTTAATAAAAGGAACACTGCTACACAATCATCGACAGGTATTCACATCATAAACTACCAAGCGATATCATGTCATTATACTTTCATAGCTTTCATTAAAAACTTGTTATAACATAAATTAAATTCTTGTGATGAGCATGACACATATTTTGAACTTTGAATTGCAGATGGAATTCTTTAATAAATTGTCCATGATGTGTGTTTGTAACTTGAACCTCAACACATCAGAGATTAGAGCTAATAAGCTGGATAGGCTCTGTTGTTCTTTTTTTTCATTTAAAAGCTTTCAGAAAGCGTGGCTTGAATTTGGTTAGTGATGTGACAAAGAGAGAGATAAGTAAATGTGACAGTTATGAATGATGTACTGTCACGCACTTCTGAGTTCAGACGTAGATAAATTGACACCGCCGTCAAACACACGTTGGGAAAAGCAAAGACCTCTGATGAACCCTCTAATATGGTAAATGGGAGTCTTAATTCTTCATTAACAGGAATACTGAGATTTGACCATGTAATTTTCTCCTTGCTGCTTGTTTTAAAGACTCCAAAAGCTCAGCATTTACAGTTCACTAGACAGAGATTGCTTTTTTTCCATGCTCAGAACTTAAAGGTAGTGAAATGCGAGAAAGTGTAGCTGTAGTACAAACTCATTGTCTTGCTTATCTTTAATGGATTTGTAATGTTTTGGTCTTACTATGGAAGAACACACTTATCTGTTCTTATAATTAGAAAACACTGTTTCATTACAAATAGGAAAAAGTTAAAAGAAAAAAAATGCATTTGTGTAGAAAATTGATATAACCAGTATCATTGCCTCTCAAGGCATTTGTTAATTTATTTTTATTTAAAAAAAAAAACCTTTTCATTTGAATTCATTTCTGAATATGCTATTTTAAAACTAGCCAAAAATAAAAAAAATCTCTTAAATGCAATTGTATCAACAGGGTCCTGTATAAAGGGTTTCCCAGACATTCTGTCTTTTGGTACGTGACTGGCTAATTGTTTATCATAAATGGCTGCACAAAGCTTGGCATCAAATGTGTGTGTTGTTTTTTTTTGCTTTTTTTACCATAAAGTGGAGTTACCCATTTATTGCTTGATATAACATGCTGGGGGCAATCAGCTTCAAGCAGAGAGCTCATAGAGAGGTAATTCAGATGCCAAAGTGTGTTTAATTGCTGTCTGTCCATGGTTATTCATGAGCTTTACAGCAAACACAAGCTAAAAATGTTCCCTTGTGAGGGTAAATGCCATCATAGTCAAATAAACAGGTAATTAGCCTCCTGGCTAGCTAAGAGATCACTTTGGGTTTGCTCAGACCTACAGACATGTTTCATCACAGCTTGCATGCAGACTTTCTTTAATACAAATGGCCCCTATTCCTCCAATGGAAAGATAAATGATGCATTGGGTGGTGGGAAGGGTGTGGCCAGTGATTGTATATTGTCTGTATATTGCCAGAGATCTATCACTGCTACCAGGTTATCTTATGAGAACCCACAGCCTAAACAGTAGCACCTCAATCCCCAACTCTTCACTGGACTGGCCGGGGCATTTGTCACAGTTCCTTAGCGCTAGCACCTTGGTCCTTAATCCAATCACCATGGGACATGTCATGACATATATTGATTGTCCAAGAACATGATAGGAGATGTAAAGGTTGTGGAAATACCCTGTTCCAATTGCACAACTCTATACTTAATTGTCAAGAAGTCAGGAAGAGGTATTAATGCTTGAATTTACATGGATGAAGGTGTGAATTGGCCTCAAATTTGCCAAGGTAGACATGATATAATGGTATTATTTGTGGAGGACAGGTGATGGTTGATTACTCAGGGCAAAAAAGATTGTTCAATTTGCAAGGGAACTTTCAATTTGTAAAGGGATTTTTATTTAGCTTGGTGAATGAGCTGACTGCTGCTACAAATATATATATTTTTCCTTGCATGTGTTTGGGTATTATTTGCAAAATTAATTCATTTGTTAAACTAAGTGAAATTTTCCTTTCAAAAGTGAACAACCTAATTGCCTTTAGTAAATCAAACCCATGGTGTCATATGTTCCCACTCTTATTTAACCACTTGCCCTCCTGAGGATTTACCCCCCTTAATGACCAGGCCTCTTTTTGCTACTCGGCGCTGCACTAATTCAACTGATAATTGCACGATCATGCAACGCTGCACCCAAACAAAATTTACGTCCTTTTTTCACACAAATAGAGCTTTCTTTCAGCTTTTTATTTTTCACACTATA
This sequence comes from Staurois parvus, assembly GCF_062004578.1. Lineage (NCBI taxonomy): Eukaryota > Metazoa > Chordata > Amphibia > Anura > Ranidae > Staurois > Staurois parvus. Next base: position 9,611,678 of record NW_028317854.1, on the reverse strand, counting down.
AACAAAAAAAGACCAAAAATTTTGAAGAAAAATTATAATTTTTACTTTCAGCTATACAAAATATATAGTAAACTCAAAGTTAGTTATAAATTTAGGCCAAAATGTATTCTGCTACATGTTTTTGGTAAAAAAAATCTCAATAAGTGTATATTGATTGCTTTGTGTGAAAGTTATAGCATCTACAAACTATGGTATAGATACCATAATTTACGCAATTTACGCCATTTTTTTGCTATACAGTGCTGCGCTAGTTTAACGGACAATTGCGCGGTCATGCAATACAGTACATAAATGAAATTTATGTCCTTTTTTTCACACAAATCGAGCTTTATTTCGGTGGTGTCTGATCACCTGTGCGTTTTTTATTTTTTTGTGCTATAAAAAAAAAAAAGGCTGAGAATTTTGAGAGAAAAAAAAATATGTTGGACTTTTTGCTATAAAACACATCCAGTAAAAAAATTTTAAAATCAAATTTCAAAATGTATTCTGCGACATGTCTTTGCTTAAAAAAAACCCCAATACGTGTAAATTAATTGGTTTACATGAATGTTATAGCGTTTACAAATGGCGGTAAAGATACTGGGATTTTTAATTTTTTTTTATACTAATAATGGCGGCAATCAGTGACTTATGGCGGTGATCAGTGACTTATGGTGGCGATCAGTGACTTATGGCAGGACTGCGGCGGACATTCTGACACTGGGGGGAACTGACTTGGGGTCACTGACATCCCCAGTGACACCAATACAGTGATCAGTGCAAAAAAAACCCACTGACACTGTACTAATGGCACTGGGGAGGAAGGGATTAATTTTTTATTTACTGAAAGGGTTAACTGTGTGAGGGGAGTGTTTTACTAGGGGGCGGGGTGTGTACTGCACAGAGAAACGCTGATCAGGAGAGATAAACTCTTCTCTCTGGCTCAGCATGTCAGGAGCTGTCAGGGAACTGACAGAGAGCAGAGCTACTGCAGCTCTGCTCTCTGTCAGTGATTGCCGCTAATCGGCGGGACACAGCCGGTAACGTTCCTTTTACTTTCTGTTATGCCTGGATGACAGGAAATTAAGGGAAATCTTCCCAGCAAGACACAGACAGAAAAAAAAACAAAGACCTGATGAAGTCTTTACTATTCCCTACTTTATCCAAAACTAAAACTACATTTTAATGTAATTTCAATCATGTTTTGTGTCATTACAAGTATATGTCAAAATACTTGTTGATCCTACCATGATGGTTCTTATTCAGGCAATTCCTGATATTGAGCTATAATGCTCTTTTTCTGTTTCCTAGTTGTGCTCCTGTATTACCACACTGTTATATGTACTTATGAATACCAGTACATATAATTGCATAAATACGTCCCTCCACTGTGACCATCAGAAAACACGTACTAAGCAATGAAGTGCAGCCTTCGCTGTAGTGAGTACATGTAAACAGGAAGTAGTTGCAAAGATGGAGGAGGTGATAAAATGATGAAAAAAAGGTGAAATGATGTATTAAAAAATCAGTATTTCGTAAAAAAAACATGTTTATAATACACAGTGTTAAATGTCATCCAGTTGAAGCTTTTATTTACTTTAAAGGATAAGTTCACCTTGGAATCCAAAATATAGTTGAGCTGGCACGTGGTATAACTTATAAAATGAAAATACTTCATTGGCTACATGTTAAACACACTGGTAATATGCTAATGTTTTTGGGTGTAACAGCCTTCCTCACAGCACAGTTCACTTTTACAGAAAAAAATAATAAATGCACATATTTTTAAAGAAAAAAATGTGCATTTATTATTTTTTCATGCAGCCTGGAAAACGTTGCACCTGTGATCAGCAAATCAAGGGTGCAATGTGGACTTCTGCAGACATGTCTTCTGGCTTTCAGCTCATACCTTTGTATGGGCTTTTTGTTTGAAAACCGGAGGACACGTCAGTGGACTACGAGAGCTCTCTTCAGTGCCCCCACAGACCATTGAAGCTACAAGTTAATCTGCTGTGGAAGCAGAAGTTACTTGTAGTTTATTAATTCACATGAATCTGTTAATGAATGATGTGGTTGTGTGGGCGAAGCTTTCAGAAAGTTACAGTAGGCGTGGAGAAGAACCCCTGCCCCATGGGGGGGTAATCAGTGGGAGAAGGTGGAACATGTAGCATGTTCCAAAAGTAAACTTAGTCTTTAAAGTGGTAGTAAACTATTATAGTAAGCCTATAATAAAGCTTACTTGTAGGTACAGTGAATATCTCCTAAACTTGCAGTTTTTTGCCGATATTCACCCGGGATCCAGCCAGTGACGTCTCCGGCTCATGTGCTCTGAGGAGATGGCATACTCATGTCTTCCCTTCAGAACTCCGGACCATAGCCATGACTCCTGCGCACATTCAGCCATTCAAGCGGCCACAGCCCGCAACCCAGAAGGAAGACTGGGTGAAGATGGATGCCTTATCGCGGTGACAGTGCACTGCTGGAGGGCTTCATTTTAAGGTAAGTATGCCATTGGTACATACTAGCACATTATGGCTGAAACCCCCCAGGGCCCATGTTTTTTCTTTTTTATACCAAATTTGCTACCAATTTAAATTGGCCAGTAGCAATTTGATAGTATCCAGTTACAGTCTTGATCTGGAGCATCAGGTGCTATGGCCAGCCATTTTCTGACCACTTTGAGGGTATTATGAGTGCCTTCTGCCCCAAGCCTTTATTCTGCTCCATAGCAATATGTGGGCATCCATAGATGCAAATGTAAAATTTTAGATGTGAAATCAGAAAATTATTAAAATTTAGAAATTTGAGTTCATCCAAAAAAAAATTGACATCTGCTAAGGAGAGCAAAAGGGCTCTAAAATTAAAAAACAAAACTGAGAACAACATATTATAACAAAAATTGCCAAAAAACAGGCTTCCCTAGCCCGGAGAGCTTTTAGCTTTCTTTAATGAACTTTTTTTGGCAAATTCCAGAACTTCCATATGGCCAGTCCCAGCCTGCATATAAGTGAAAATAAGGTTACATTTGCCTTCACTGTTAGAAAAAGCACTTATACTAGCGGTTTCCTTGGTAGAGTATTATATAGGATTCCATTCCAGTGTAGAATATATATCTGAAGTAGACCACTTTGCTGAGACATAATGCTAAATGCATTTTTTTTTTAAACATTACAATTTAGATACTTGATGTTACAGTGTGTTCTTCCCATTTCATTCACTTTTGATTCAGTCACTTCTGAGCTGCTGTTGCTTTCACCAGTCTACATGTCAAGACTTTCAAATTGCTACCTTACTGTGTCAACAGCACTTCATGTGTCAACTACAGGAAAAGCAGACCTTCCGTTTTTATTAATGTTTTTAATGGTTTCATCAATAATGAAAAGTTTTTATAAACACCTAATTATAAAACTACACATAGCTCATGTGGTTTGTATTAGTTATCTACAGTATATGCATCAATAGGAACACCTATTTTTCTTTTGAATAAAGTAAACAAAAGGTAATGAAAAAATGACAATGCCACACATTTATGTAAATTAATTTTACATATATTTTCTTTATACAGCTTAAACGCATTTCTTTTATTCCCTACAAGTGCCATTGAGCACCAAGCTGCCAGCAGTGCTGAATGCGCCACCTATGCCAAGCAGCACTGCACTTCCGTTGTGACACAATGAGAAATGGAGCTGCAGTGCGGCTTCTGGCGTGATTGGGTGCAGATTCCTCAGTTCGAAGGGCAACACCTTGTCATAGGAAACAAATGTCTTCTATGTATGTAGGTTCCCTTTACAGAGTAATACAAATGTAAAAAGGTGAGATAGTGTTTCAAAGGCCGGTAAACCTAAAATACATAGTAACTTAAAGAGAAAGTATAGTGTACTTTAAAGTGGAACTTCACTCTCTCAATCAACATTGAATATCTTGAATCCTTGAATGCTGCTGGTTTTAGTAAATAGATAGGAAAGTATATCATAATAACTTGTTTTAAACCAATTTTTACATTTATTAATTTTCTTCCTAGTTTCCATGCCTAGGCAAATGATTTTATACATCCCAGGAACCTTTGGGAGGGGAGGAGGGGTTTTCTCAGCTAAGTACACCCTCCTATCTGCATGTCTGAGCTAAGGGCAGATGGGTTCCAGGAAGTAAATGCTACATGAACCATCTGACCTTACTCAAGATGGCCACAGCAAGAAATGCTAGGGAGGTGTTTTTCAAGACGTTTTCTCAACAAAATGCCTGGAGACATAGATGGATGGGGAAGTTTGCTTTGAATATTAAAAATGAAATAAATATTACATTTGGTGTGTAGTGCTCAGATACAATGTAGTTCCACTTTAAGAGAGCACGTATTTTAAGTTATTGGAGTTTTTACCTTACGTCTTTTTTAATATAAGTTTAAATTTTAACATTTTCCTTTACATTTTTTGAATATATTAACTATAGAGATTTTTAGATTAGCCACTACAGGAAGCTGTGAATTTTACTGCAATCACTCTGCTTCTGCATTGTAAAAAGAAAAAAGCAGGAAGTAGAACCCGTACATGTAATATGCAAATATTTTGTTTACTCTACATACAAATATAATTGCAAAACCATATATAGAAACAAGTCTTTTAATATGCCAACACACACAAATGTGAATATTTATATCATGCTATTTTGCAGGTTTATATAAAAACTGAAAAAAACTACACTTTCATTAAAAGATATGCCCCACTGATCACACTGGCAAACATACATGCGAAATTCCTGGTACGAAGATAACAAAACCTATTCTCATACAAACACCTGAATGCAACCATTTGTTAGGCTATCTAGGATTTTATGCTCAGCAGAGGCTGACGACGGTGTTCCTCAATTTGATAATTAACAGGAAGTGAGTTGAAAATTATCTGCTCACATTCCTGAGCATTCAAAGCTTAACATAACTACAGTATATTCAGCAGTAAAAAACACATTTAAGCTTTGTATACATATACTGTACATTAATGTTTCTAATAATTAATTTATTTAAATCAAATGTAATTTGGGTTTACTGGTCTTTAATTTACCTGTTCAAAAATTATGGAATATATGGTGGAATCATGAGAAAGAAATATTGTTTTCTTTGACTGTATATTTGTATGTTTTTATATTTTTTATCTAAAGGTCAGAATATGACTTCTCATGAGTGATGATTATCTGCCTAAAAGTGCTTATTTGAAAGATCTGTATTTTATCTTGCTATTTCTATTACCATTGCAAATTTTCTACTACTCCTATGATATTATACTAATTACCAGTAAGACTGTTGTGAGATGATTGCTTTTACAGCCAACTTGTCATAACTTTTACTATATACTTTTACTATGGTGCACTGGAGTTTTGAACAATAAAATTCAGTAGACTAAATGCTTCCAGAACATGGAGTCCTGGTTTTTCCCAATGTCCATGCTGCTGAATGCTCCTGTAGTAATGAGGAAGACTTACTGAAGATTCTGCAGTTTTTGACACTTCTAGCAAGTGTCAGCTTCCTAGTTGCCCACCGCAGGCTGTAATTCTTTCTGATGGCCCCTTAATTGCTTGCTACAGTTGTAATGCAGCGGCCAGTGTATCAAACTGCTAAGTGCAGTGGGCAACCACAAATTCTGGAAGCTCTTCATTAGGTATCTTTTTTTCATTACAGAAGTGAATAATGGCATAGGTAGCAGGGGAGGTGAGTATTCCATTTTTTTCTTTGCAGGATACATTTATTTTCAAAATTGTTTTAGTGACAATTTCATCAATTTTAATGAAACAATGCTGGCAATTCACCAAAATTCAGCATTGCAGTGGACACTAGTTTCCTTATATGATGCAGACTGTCTGTTTTCAGGCTGTGCATGGTCAAAGGCAGAGTGTTTTATAGATTAACCATTTCCATACCGGGCACTTTTACCCCCTTCCTGCCCAGGCCATTTTTCAGGTTTCAGCGCTCTCACACTTTGAATGACAATTGCGCGGTCATACAACATTGTACCCAAACTAAAATTTTATCATTTTCTTCACACAACTAGAGATTTCTTTTGGTGGTATTTAATCACTGCCAGGGTTTTTATTTTTTGCTAAATTAACAAAAAAAGACCGAACAATTTGAAAAAAAAAAAACACTTTTTTCTTTGTTTCTGTTATAAAAGTTTGCAAATAAATAAATGTTCTTCATAAATTTAGGCCAAGATGTATTCTACTACATGTCTTTGGTGAAAATAACCCAAATTAGGGTGTATTTTTTAGTTTGTAAGAAAGTTAAAGAGTTCACAAACCATGGCATAGATCTGAATATTGATGAATCCTGAAGAACTGACAGCCAATCTAATTTCTTGAGGTCCAAGAATGTCAGAACAGTACAGATATCTCCAAAATGACCCCTTTTTGCAGAGTAGACAGTCCGACGTACTTCATAAGAGGCATGGCAAGTTTTTTTAAGTTGTATTTTTTTGTCATAATTTTTCGGAAAATAAAAAAATTTTAAAAATTATTTTCACTATTTTTTTTTTACATACTGTCACCAGTGCAGTACAGCGTCATCATATAACTGGCATGGCGGTGAACAGGGACACTGACTGGTGACAGTATGAAAAAAAAAATATATTTTTTTTAAATGTTTTTTATTATTTTTAATTTTTTATTACATTTTTTTCTTTTTTTTAAGATTTTTTTTTCATTATTCAGTATGTCCAAAGTAGTACAATGTTACCATTAGTAACATTGTACTACTTTGGGGAAGTGATCAGTATTTTATTTTTTACACAATTTGCTTATAACAAAGAATTACTTTGTTATAAGCAAACATTTACCTGAATGACATCGATTCATTCAGGGTTTTTTTTTTTTGTGCTTAGCTGTGATTTGGCCACAGCTAATCACGTCATGTGCATGTGATCGCTGTGGCCATTCACAGCTAGACACTAGTATACAATGGATGGCATGTGACCTGCTGTGATTGGTCACAGCAGGTCACATGGTACCGGCAACGGGGGCCAGTACTCAGATCTGTCATCGGCCGTGTCCGAGGTACATGGCCGGTGACAGATTGCGCCGCTGCGCGGCTCTGCAAGCGCGAAAACTGCTCATACCCGGGAGGACTCCATATGGCGTCCACCCGGAAATCTACAGCATTTTGCCGGCCGCCAAACGGCTATTGGCAGGGTGGCTTTTGGGTAAGGTATATGTGAGGACTTTTGCTCAGAAACACAGAATCTGTACTCACAAGTATCTGAACATGTACCTTGGACATCACCAGGATACCTTGACCTAAAACACAGACTTTATTGTAACATATTAACCACTTGCCTACCAGGCACTTATACCCCCTTCCTTACCAGGCCAATTTTCAGCTTTCAGCGCTGCCGCACTTTGATTGACAATTGCGCCGTCATGCAACATTGTACCCATATGAAATTTTGATCATATTTTTCTCACAAATAGAGCTTTCTTTTGGTGGTATTTAATCGCCACTGGGCGCTTTACTTTTTGCGCTATAAATTAAAAAAAGTGCAAAAAATTTGAAAAAAAAAAAAAAGTTTATTTGTTTCTTTTATAAAATTTTTCAAACAGGTATTTTTTCTTCTTCACTGATTTGCGTTGATGAGGCGGCACTGATGGGCACTGATAGGCGGCACTGATGGGCACTGATAGGCAGCACTAAAGGGCACTGATAGGCAGCACTAATGAGGTGGCACGGATAGGCGGCACTGATAGACAGCACTAATTAGGGGTCACGGATAGGCGGCACTGATATGCAGCACTGATAGGCGGCACTGATAGGTGACACTGATTATGGGTACTGATAGACGGCACTGACTGGCATCACTTCTGGGCACTGACTGGCGGCACTGACTGGCACAACCCCTGGGCACTGACTGGTGGCACTGACTGGCAGCACTGCTGGGCTGCACTGGTGGGCGGCACTGGTGGGCACCACTGGTGGGTGGGCACAGGTAGGTGGCACTGGTGGGCACAGGTGGGTGGCACTGGTGGGCACAGGTGGGTGGGCACAGGTGGGTGGCACTGCTGGCACATGTAGGTGGCACTTCTGGGCACAGGTAGGTGGCACTGCAGAGTGGCACAGGTGGGGGCACTGCTGGGCACAGGTGGGGGCACTGCTGGGCACAGGTGGGGGCACTGCTGGGCATGGGCGGGCGGGGCTAGTGGGCGCACTGCTGGGAGGAACTTGCGGGGGTCACTGCTGGGCACCGATCATCAGGGCACTGATCATCAGTGCCCTGATGATCGGTGCCGATCCCCGCTCTGACAACTGCCGGTTCTCGGCAGTACTTTCCTCACGATCTGACAGCGTGAGGAAAGTGCAGCCGAGAACCGGCACTTGCATTTCCCTGTGATCAGCGTGTCATTGGACACCGCTGATCACGTGGTAAAAGGCCGGTGGGATCGGCCTTTCACCACATCTCGTGATCAGCTGTGTCCGTAGGACACAGCGATCACGGAGATCGCCGGGTGCGCGCCCCCTGGGGCGCGCAGGAGAGCGCGTTCTGGGAGGACGTCATATGACGTCCACCCAGAACTAGCCGGCCGCGGTGCAGCCGTCATTCGGCTATGCGCGGTCGGCAAGTGGTTAAAGGTGTTATAGACCCTAGGGGGAGTTGTTTCTAGGCATTTTCTCAGCAAAGTAAAGCATGGAGACATGGATGGATGGGGGAGTTTGCTTTGAATATTAAAATGAATTAAAATAGCACTTTCGGTATGTGGTGCTCAGATACACTATAGTTCCGCTTTAAGAGAGCACATAATTTATGTTATTGCAGTTTTTAGCTTAAGTCTTTCTTAATATAAGTTTAGATTTTAACATTTTCCTTTACATCGGTTTATTGTATTAACTATAGCGATTTTTAGATTAGCCACTATAGGGAGCTGTAAATTTTACTGTAATCATTCTGCTTTTGTACTGTATTGTAAAAAGAAATAAGCAGGAAGTAGAACCTGCACATGTAATATGCAAATATTTAGTTTACTTTACATACATATATAATTACAAACCATATATATAAACAAGTCTTTTATATGCCAGCAAACTCAAATGTAAATATTTATATCATGCTATTTTGCGGGTTTATATAAAAACTGAAGAAAACTACACCTTCATTAAAAAAATTTAAATTGCACCACTGATGACACTGGCAAACATGCATGCAAAATTCCTTCCCCTCCCCCCTTTTGGGTGAAGTTCCGCTTTAATTCCAAAAACAAGTAGTAACATTCTCCTGTATTATGTTCTATTCATATACTGTAGCTACACATATTCTAACTTTTATTATTATACATTTTATTATTATTTTATTCAATATCAATAATAGTCATTATATCACTTGATATGCTGAACCAAATATAAAGGCCACAATGGCCATAAAAACTTACACTGACCCAGTGTATAAGCTGTTGGATGGACCTGTAATAAGCTATTCATTTATTACACTTTTACTTGAATTAAAGTACATACAAAATGGAAAATCCGTTTAACCCTCATATTTAAAATATTTCCAACAGGTTTAACTAGATTTGATGGCATCATTAACCAACCCAAAAGGAAGGGTTCTACTGTAGGTGCAGTGTTTATGTTATATTAAGTGGTGTAATCATCCTTATTCTCTTCTCTTTAGTTGAAAGAAAAAAAGAACAAACTGCCCTATTAAAATTATTGATTTATGTTCTTTTCATTGAATTGGCCTCAAAACAATGAGCTAATTGTTTGGTGAATAGATCATATGTGTTATTGGGGGTTCTCTCATTAAAAATGTAGTACAATTATGCTCTTTCTCTGATCATTATGTGTATGACCTATTTAGAAGACCTTGCCCAAGCATAGTTTATTTTCTACCTGCCCTAGAGGGTTTTTTTTATTATGCTAATTCTCTACTTCTAATAGAGTACTGTAGGGTCCTTACTTGTTCCACTATTATTCTTATACAAAAGCAATGGGAAAATAATATTAATAGCTTCATCTTCTGTATAAATAATGTTACCGTTTTGTATTGATATTTATTTCTATTGTTATCATTCTTCTTCTTGATGTTAGCATCAATTTATCCTAAGCCAGACTATTAGTAATTCCATCTTTTGCCAACAATACTATACCACACTGACCTAAAGGCACCCACAATTACCAACTCCTCCTTCTTACAGGCTAATAGTCAGCTGTGACCCCTTCCTCTACTTCCAAGTTTAAAATCCACACCCCTTTGCACTCTTAGGGCTGACAACTAGTTGAACCCCACCTCCTGAACTGGCAGTTATATCCTGTTCCACATTACCTGGACTAATGACCACATGCAGTCCTTCAGAAAAAAAGGATACAACTGGCAGTCATCAAATCTCCACCACCTCAAGTAGAAAATGCACGAACCCCACTGACACCTGTCCATAGACAGTAATCACTCTAGAATGAAGATTTACTAGTGCTTTCAGCATCAACTGCCTATACTGTTTTGACTGGAGTCTGATGGGCATAGTTGCATGTACAAGAACTCCAATGATCAACCAGCGAGGCTATATCTGAAATTAAGAGTGGAAATATTCAATACAGTTTGTTACTTTAAAGCATTCAGGATTTTTCACATTTCGTAATCTTATTTTCACTTTAACAGTTGATTCATACGATGTGAAATTGTCATCTTAACTGTTTTTTTATACTGTTAATTGGAAACTCATTATGTGATGGTTGCACATGCTGAGAAATGAGAATTAATACTAAAACATGAATATTTCAATTCATTTTGAAGAAACAAATGCATGTGATAATAATTATAAGCTAAATAATCACAGTGAAATAGAGAATGAGGGAGTCTCTAATAACACCTTTAATGTGACACTGTATGTGTTTTTATAACAATTTAGCTGTTTTAACATTGCAGTGTTTGATACATGTTATAAAATACAAATTTACACTTACAATGATTGTGCAATGAAGTTGGGCTAGTATTCAAAGGCTATGGTGCCATATGCTATGTGATAGAAATGCCTTATTACACAGCTGCCAATTCTGTCATATACCATATTATTAAGATACCATGTTACAAGAGTACTGTGATAACATACACCCTGACTCTTAGGCCCCTTTTAGACAGGGTAGACTTTGTCAAACAGATCCACCCGCTCAGAGTTGGATCTCTCTGTTGGTCCCAACTAAACAGGTGGTTGACAGGTCTGACAGAGGCCGCTGTTTTCTATAGGGCAGTCAGATGGAAATGAACCACCTGTCCATTTCCATCTGACTGTCATCCGATCTATCGGACAGATGGAGAACCCATCTGTCTGTTTTTAGCATACAGGATTGGATCAGATGCTGGCGGGTGTCAGCAGATACATGTCCACTGACACCCGCCACTCCATAGAAAGCTATGGATGGTCTGATCGGGTCCATCCAAAAAAACTGACAAGTGGACCCAATCGGACAATCAGTGGGAAAGGGGCCTTGTGTGCAAGGGTGCCATTGTACACAGATGCTCTTTTGCCATATATTATGTTACTGAGGTGATGTGTTGCTAAGTGGAATGTGGCATGGGTGCTATGATATTTAGAGAGCATGTTGTCTTATACTATGCTGCCATGGTCTCATGTTGCTAACAGTATGAGCTGTAGGTGCTATGTTATATAGTTGCCATGTCATTGAGGTGATCTATTACTCTACTTCTCTCTTCATGGACAGGCATCTTGTAAGATCTACATTATTGAAAATATGGTGGTTGTGGCGCTGGGGGGGGGGTGCTTTCATATTAATCTTCTTTTATTTGAATGAGGAAAAAGCATATACCTAACAAAGCATGTAATGTGTACTACGGCCCACTCGTTTTTTTAAAAAAACATTTTTTGTTTTAATTTTTTTTAAAATAATGTTTATAGTGTAACATAACAAAAATATTGCTTATATACATGAAGGTACATCACAAAAGTTCAGTTAGGACAGATCTTGTACAAATGACTATGTACTTGTACAAATGATCTGGATCTGAAACCATTTAAACAACCACTTTTGTTCATTCTTCTCAGAAATATATTATACTAACAATAATAAGTTGGGAAATCATATTGGTTCTAGTAATGATGAATCATTTTTAGGATTTCTGGAGACAGAGGTAGCAGGGAAACTGGCTGGGTTAAAGATTATTAAAGCAATGGACCCTGATGGTATTCATCCCAGAGCTCTAAGAGAACTTCAAGGTATAGTTACTGGACCATTAACTGATCCTTTTAATCAGTCTCTTCTAACAGGAGACGTTCCCCATAACTGGCCGGACAGCTAATATTCTACCTATTCACGACAAGGACAGCAAGGTAGAAGCTGGCAATTACAGGCCAGTGAGTTTAACATCGGTTGTAGTCAAGTTAATGGAATCACTCCTAAAAAGAAGGATCAATCATTGATCACTTAAAAACACACCACTTGCTAGATCCAAATCAGCATGGCTTTACTCAGGGCAGATTATGTCAGACTAATCTGATTGGAGTTTTTTTTACCATATCACCAATGTTTTTTTACCAAGGTGGTGCTGTGGACATAGCATATCTTGATTTCAGCAAGGCATTTGATACAGTTCCACATAATGATATAATACAAAAGTTGTACAAGCTAGGCCCTGGGTGGTTCAGTGGATGTGCAGCTAGCAAAAGGATAGATATCAGAGTGTGGTTGTAAATGGGTATCACTCAGAAAAGACCAGTCACTAGTGGAGTACCACAGGGCTCTGCACCAGGTCCTGTTCTATTTAATCTATATGTAAGTGATATAACTAAAGGTTTGTTGTGTAAGGTATGTCTTTTTGCTAATGACACAAAGGTGTGCAATAGGGTTGACATTCCCGGAGGTGTATGTAGCATGAAGAATGATTTGGCATTTGCTGGAAGATTGGTAAAAAAATTTTCTAAATGTAAAATAATGCACCTAGGGAAAAAGAATCCCTTGAGAGAGTACAACATTGAGGGTACATTATTGGCCAATATTTCAGAGGAAAAGGACTTAGGGGTACTTATTTCAGATGATTGCAAACTGAGCAAACAGTGTGGCCAGGCAGTGAACTAAAGGGGTCACCAGCAGGAGGAAGGAGGTCTTGATTCCTCTATATACAAGTGAAACTCAAAAAATTAGAATATCGTGCAAAAGTTCATTTATTTCAGTAATGCAACTTAAAAGGTGAAACTAATATATGAGATAGACTCATTACATGCAAAGCAAGATAGTTCAAGCCGTGATTTGTCATAATTGTGATGATTATGGCTTACAGCTCATGAAAACCTCAAATCCACAATCTCAGAAAATTAGAATATTGTGAAAAGGTGCAATATTCTCGGCTCAAAGTGTCCCACTCTAATCATCTAATTAAACCATAACACCTGCAAAGGGTTCCTGAGCCTTTAAATGGTCTCTCAGTCTGGTTCAGCAGGAATCACAATCATGGGAAAGACTGCTGACCTGACAGTTGTACAGAAAACCATCATTGACACCCTCCATAAGGAGGGAAAGCCTTAAAAGGTAATTGCAAAAGAAGTTGGATGTTTCCAAACTGCTGTATCAAAGCACATTAATAGAAAGTTATGTGGAAGGGAAAAGTGTGGAAGAAAAAGGTGCACAAGCAGCAGGGATGACCGCAGCCTGGAGAGGATTGTCAGGAAAAGGCCATTCAAAAGTGTTGGGGACTTTCACAAGGAGTGGACTGAGGCTGGAGTCAGTGCATCATGAGCCAGCACACACAGACGGATCCTGTACTGGGCTTCAAATGTCGTATTCCTCCTTTCAAGCCACTCCTGAACAACAAACAACGTCAGAAGCGTCTTACCTGGGCTAAAGAAAAACAGACCTGGTCTGCTGCTTAATGGTCCAAAGTCCTCTTTTCTGATGAGAGCAACTTTTGCATCTCATTTGGAAACCAAGGACCCAGAGTATGGAGGAAGAATGGAGAGGCACACACTGCAAGATGCTTGAAGCCCAGTGTGAAGTTTCTGGGGAGCAATGTCATCTGCTGGTGTTGGTCCACTGTGCTTCATTAAGTCCAGGGTCAACACAGCCGTCTACCAGGAGATTTTGGAGGACTTCATGCTTCCTTCCGCAAACAAGCTTTATGGGGATGCCGACTTCATTTTCCAGCAGGACTTGGCACCTGCCCACACTGCCAAAAGCACCAAAACCTGGTTCAATGACTGTGGGATTACTGTGCTTGATTGGCCAGCAAACTTGCCTGACCTGAACCCCATAGAGAATCTATGGGGAATTGCCATGAGAAAGATGACATGAGACCGAACAATGCGGAAGAGCTGAAGGCTGTAATTGAAGCATCATGGTCTTCCATAACACCTCAGCAGTGCCACAGGGTGATAGCTTCCATGCCATGCCGCATTGAGGCAGTAATTGCTGCAAAAGGGGCCCAAACCAAGTACTGAGTACATATGCATGGTTATACTTTTCAGAGGTCCGATATTGTTCTATGTACAATCCTTGTTTTATTGATTGCATGTAATATTCTAATTTTCTGAGATTGTTGATTTGGGGTTTTCATGAGCTGTAAGCCATAATCATCACAATTATGACAAATCACAGCTTGAACTATCTTGCTTTGCATGTAATGAGTCTATCTCATATATTAGTTTCACCTTTTAAGTTGCATTACTGAAATAAATGAACTTTTGCACGATATTCTAATTTTTCGAGTTTCACCTGTAGATCTTTAGTTAGAACTAATTTAGAATACTGTGTCCAGTTGTTGAAATCTCACTTACAAAAAGATATTTAAAAGATAGAACAAGTCCAGAGATGGGTTACAAAAGTGGTGAAAGGTCTGGGGGATGAAACATATCAAGAGTGACTTCAGGAACTTAATATGTACAGTCTGGAGGAAAGAAGGGGAAGGGGAGACATGTTTGAAACATTTAAATACATCAAGGGGGTGAATAAAGTTCAGGATGGCAGTATTTTCAACATGAAACCAAAATCAAGAACACGAGGACATGACCTTAAACTAACTGGAGGAAGGTTCAAAACTAATCCCAGAAAGTACTATTTTACTGAAACAGTAGTTGATGGTTGGAATAAACTTCCATCAGAGGTAGTAAATAGCTTCAAACATGCTTGGGAGAAGCATAGATCTATAGATCTCAGACAAAGAAAGTTAACAAAAACAAAAAAAAAAAACAGGCAGACTCGATGGACCATTTGGTCTTTTTCTGTCGTCACTTTTCTATGTTTCTAAAAGCTACAGTAACAATATGAGATCTCACTTGAAGGTTGGATAAGCATGTTAGAAATAAATAAGCATTTGACGTGAAAAAAAATAGTACATACAGGGATGAGAGTTCCAATGTATTCAATTCTAATAACCCTGTTGTGGTACAGAAATGTGCAAACACTGTCCAACTAAGTTTAAGTATACAGGAAGGGAAAAAAGGAAAGGAATGGGGAAGGAAGGGGATAATGAGAAAGGGGGAAGAAAAAAACCCACAACATATAACCTTCAAATGCCCAACTGTGTCCTTCAGTATTGTCCAGAGAGAGGTACGTCGTTCGCTTTAGGCTTTATGCTGGCCATAGATGGTTAGACAGTTCAGCAGAAACCAGATTTGAACCATGTATGGGCAGGCTAAATGTACCCAAGTTGATCAATCGATCAACCTGGGTACAACCAGCTGGCCAGATTTTACATGCGAGTATTGCTCGTATAGCCGGTAGCAATAATCACTGTGTTCTCCCAAAGGGGACAATTTCCCCTGCCACCCCATGTCCTCATCGCGAGAGCACGATGGCTCATCAGGAAGGATTACCTTGTCAACACTGTCTGTGTTGATGGTAATTGAGCAAATTATTTTCCTGTAGCCCATTGTTGCAGGAAAGAAATTTGCTTCATCCTTGGCCTGCCTTATTAGCTAGTGTGTAGAAGAGATAATTAACTGGTATTCAGATCCAGTATTCAGCCCCGACCCAAGACTGATAGCTGCTGTGGCCAGACTTCATCAATAGTGAGTGTACAGCATGCTTGCAGTCCAGTGAAAGTTTAAGTGCCCTGTGATGATACAGGAAAGTGTAGATTAAAGCGGAGCTTCACCCAAAAGGGGAAGTTCTGCTTGTTTGCCTCCTCTCCCCCTCCACTGCTGCATTTGGCACTTTTTGGGGGGAGAGGGTACCTGGTTTTGACAGGTACCCACTCCCACTTACAACCTTACTGGTCCCAGAAGACTTTGGGACCGTTCACAAAGAGCAGCATGTTTTGCGCATGTGCGAAAGGAAACCAGCTGTGAAGCCGCAAGGCTTCACTTCCGTTTCCCTCTCTAAAGATACCAGCACCTGCACCCAAAGCTGATTGGAGAATTGGTTTGGGCAAGGACATTGCTGGATCCCTGGACAGATAAGTGTCCTTATATTAAAAGTCAGCAGCTACAGTATTTGTAGCTGCTTACTTTTACTTGGGGGGGGGGGGGCTGAAGCTCCATTTTAAGGTTATGTTTTCCATCCACTTTGTTATGTTTTCCAAAGTCATATTTTTTGGGAATATTGATTGATTGAAATAAAACATATTCAAACCCCAAGCATGAAGACATCTTGAAAACAGGGTAATTGGAGTCAAGTATTACTGTCAATAAGTCAGAAAACTGTTAACATTTTTGTTTTGATGCACCTGGAATGTCTTTAGCTGATTCATACGGAAAGTCCAGTTGGGCTTAAATATAAACTATATTGCCAAAAATATTGGAACGCCTGCCTTTACACGTACATGAATTTTAATGGTATCCCAGTCTTAGTCTGTAGGGTTCAACATTGAGTTGGCCCACCCTTTGAAGCTATAAGAACTTCAGCTCTTCTGGGAAGGCTGTCCACAAGGTTTAGGAGTGTGTCCGCCGTCATGTTTGATCATTCTTCCAGAAGCGCATTTGTGAGGTTAGACTTTGATGTCAGACGAGAATGTCTGGCTCGCAGTCTTCGCTCTAATTCATCCCAAAGGTGTTCTATCAGGTTGAGGTCAGGACAGGTCAAGTTCTCTCACCCCATATTCCCTCATCCTTGTATTTATGGACCTTCTTTTGTGCATTGGTGTGCAGTCATGTGGGAACAGGAATGGGCCATCCTCAAACTGTTCCCACAAAGTTGGGTGCATGAAATTGTCCAAAATGTATGCTGATGTGGACCATGGAATATTTAGTAGCAAGGAAATTTAATGGATGAACTTATTGTACATGTGGCAATCTATCACGTTGCCACGCTTGAATTCACTGAACCTCTGAGAGCATGAACATTTCTTTCACAAATGTTTGTAGAAGCAGTCTGCATGACTAGGTGCTTGATTTTATACACCTGTGGTCATGGAGGTGATTGGAACACCTGAATCCAATGAGTTGGAGAGGTGTCCCAATATTTTTGGCAATATAGTATATTTTTAAATGCAACTTATAGAGGTTTTTTCTTGATATTAGCTCCATCTAATAGATTGTGAGAGGGCCCCCATTAAGAGTCAGTCATATTCTGCAACATTGCACATGTACTGACAGGGAACATACTGGTAGAAGGATAGAGCTGAGTGAGTATAAACATGACTTCATCACTGCTACACTGCAAATTCAGTGTAGCAGTGATCCACTAAACAGGCTGTAAGGATGGTTGCTGACCAAGCTGTGCTTTGCGTGTCTGAAACAAAAACTGACTGCACAAAATTACAAATCAATTGCTAGGCAAGCACCTTGTTTCATGTGTTTGAATTGTGTATATTACCTATAATATGTTTTTCAGGTTTAACAGATACATTGAATTAGTCTGCCTTTTCAATGTGACTGTCTATACATTGATTGGTGGTTGTCAAACCAGGCCCCTATGTTGCTTATGTGTTCAGGAGAAACAGATGAGGAGGGTGGATCTTTTTGTGACACTACAATAAGTGGGTACAAGATCAAACCCATTTCCTTTCCTATGGTGGAAATCCCTATTGCATACTGTTGTACAAACAAATGCTATGTAAACTAGCAATAAGGAAAACAGGTGCTTTTATCTTTTCCTGTAGACTAATAGATGAGATTAGAACATCTTTAACACTAAAATGAATAGAAATCAATGTATTGTTCCTTTATACCCCCAGTAAAATATTAGAAAATAATTTTCTCAGCATAAGTTCAATTTCACAACTCGCTGGTGTCCATAGCTAGAGCATTTCAGCTGATCAAAAGCCACATTGCAGTTCAAAGTTGTCTTGTCATCTTGCCAACCTTTTCTCAAACAAGGCACACATCTTGTCTCCCTGTCTTTAAAAATAGCAATTATGTGTAAATGCTTTATGATTTATTTGAGCTTAGACCACAGACCATTGTGAGGCACCACAATTTATTGCAAGCCGTCACTTTTTACATGATAGGTTTGTAACAAATATCTGCCGCATATTGTTAAATTAATCTTCCATTTAAAATTAATGGAGTTCGACTCCCCAGGTTCAGTGTAATTTCATGTTCACAGGCAGAGAGCAGTGTGCTCTGCATACTCAATAAGCCAAGGCCAAACGCCCTAATCTTTTATCACCTTGAACCAAGTGACTAGGACGCTTTCTCAGCACAGACTAATGAGATAGAGCTTGCTTCCCTCCTGAGGATGCCTGCTCAAAGCAGCTTTTCTGCTCAGATACAGCAAGCTCTGTCTTATTTTAATAATTCCTCAGATATGACAAGTCTGATGTTATGTATGAAAGACTCGGGCTCAGGGGGAGGGAGGAGGCCTTCAGGGGAGGGGTATAGATGAAATGAATTTTATATCATTACTTCAAAACCAAATCTAGCAAAAGCGTGCAGGCAACCATTAAGGGAAGTGGGGGATAAGAGAAATCATGACATATGCATTAAAAACAGTGATATGCTGCTCAGGCAAGCGGACTACAGACACAGAGCCTTTAGGGGACTGAATAGGGTTATTTTATAGTTAGAACACCTAATGTAATCGCACATTTTTTCTGGACTCATTTGAGAACCAATTAAAATATTGAAGATGAAAGTTAAGTAGCAGAAATCTTTGGGGAATGGGAGTTCCACCTGCCATAGCATAGTCTTATTTAATAGTAAATGTATCGCTTTATATGAGATGAATCATAGGAAAGCAATGTCTAAAGATCCATGTCACATTTTTATCATCTAGGCTGTTTTTTTTCATAACTTAATTTTACATTGTATTTTATTGAGATATATTACTTAGTCTAGTCTGGCTGAATAAAGAACATAGAAAAATCTGTTCTGTCTTTTTCAAGACGGCTCTAGTAATAGCTGTTCCTGAAAGCCGGAGTTACAGATTCCAGATCCATGTCCTAACTGCAGCCACAGACTAAAAGGAAGCTGGAAGTTCTATAATCAGGTAGTATCATAGATAGTAGTGATGATATTCAAGTTTCATTTTTTTTTACGTTTTGGACAGAGTAGTTAAAAGTTCAAACCCCTATCAGATTGTTCTTTTTCTTGTTTTTGTTTTCAGTGTCTGATTGTGGAGAGTTCTCTCCACTACCTAGTATCGGAAAGAAACAGTAGATGACAAGAAAGTGAAGAAGATTCCCATCCTAGATAGTTGTCTCCATAACATGTTTCCCCATTGGATGTTGAACCCTCAAGCCTTGATGTGTTGGCAACTTTAATAATCTCAGAAAATAACTTTGTTTCACAGTGGCTAGAATTTAGTCAGGGGAGGAGAAGTAGAAAAATGCCAACATGTCAAAAAATGGAAAATATCATAGGTAACTAGGTAAGGGTAATCTTGGATCTATAAAGGCACAATAATAACAATTGATAATGAGACACAAATTCATTCAGAAGTGTATAAAAGCAGGCCATAGATTATGCCGTTTACTTTACCCATAGTGGAAGGAAATAAAATCGCTCAATTTTTCCATCAACAACAGTCAGTGTTGATGGAGGAATTCCTCCAGCAGTGCTATTGTATTCTGCCGGAAGGGAGAACACAATGATTACTGCTAGCAGCTATAGTCGCCAGCAGTAATGTCATGTAAAACATTCAATAGGCTGGTTGCACCCAAGTTGATTGATGGACTTGGGTATAACCAGCCTGCCCATAGTTGGATCGAATCTCAGCCGGTACCTGCTGAATCTGTTTAAGCAAGGATTCACTGTCACAGATGTTAGATAATGAATGACAGATTATTGAAATTATGATTTAGGGTTAGCAATTAGCCATATAGGCTATAAGGCATGCAGCAGGTCCTAACCTGTCTGTTAAAAATAAATGTTCTTTGATGCATATTAAATCTCCATAAAATGATGTTAAATATTAAAAATTCTGATTGGACCCTCTTCATGTACATTTTGCACAAAAATAGGGTTTTTTTTGTTCACATACATCACAAAAGATGTTTAAACTGGCAAACTGCATCAAATTAATCCCTGTAGGGTCAGCCTTAATCTGCTCTGCAAAATGCAAATGGTCCAGTAGATATTGTGCCAATGTGGGGCAAATAGACACAGGTTGTTGGGGAGCTTCAGGTCCAGGTCTGATCACTAACCTGCACAATGCAATAAAAATAAGGTATACCTCTGCTGAAATCCAAATAGTTTATATATATTTATAACCCACCAAGTGCAAAAGAGGTATGAACCCCCTAAATATTCTGAGTAGATCCTCTGCACACTGCTATACACCCTTTCTAGCAAACTTTGATTTACCATTTGGGAACCAGTTATGACAGTTGCTTCTAGGTAGAGGGGAGGTAGTCAAGTGAACACCAATGCGCTCACCTCCCCTTCTTCTTGCTGACCCAGAAGTGACATGTAAAAGGTCCCTTCCAGGTCCCCTTTTCACTTTCCCTAGCCTGCATGACTGGGAAAGAATCTAATACGTCATCATATAGGGGAATATTTGCCCCCTATGCAATGAAAAAAGTTATGGAAAATAAAAAATTGGTCTTTTAAGGATACCTTATCCACAGGAATGGTACTAACTGATTGGTGTAAAGCAAATGTGGTACCAATATTAAAAAAAAAGGGTTGGATATATACCAGGAAATTGTAAACCAGCCAGATGAAGGGATAAGTTCACTTTTTATAAAAAAATAATAAATGCATATCTTTTTCAGTTAAAAAAGTGCATTTATTATTTTTTTTACATTGGAGCCTGTAAAGCATCTGCAGATCACGGGTGCATTGCCAGGATCCTGCAGACTCTCAGTCAGTTGTCTGCCTATACCTGTATGGACAGACAATTACTGAATAGCAAGAAGATTTAATGAACTATGAGAGCAGTTTAATGGTAAAAATTTGTGGGCAACAACCAGCATTGATTTAGTGAAAAAAAAATGTTCCCTCTTTAAATGATACCACAAATGTCCATAAAAGTCCTCCACCAATGTGCCATGATCTTAATGCTTTCTTGCAACTTCTTAAAAATCCCATCCAGGTGGCACATGCATCCACCCTGTGCTCCTCACATGCTCACCTTCTTTTATTGACCCTAATGATATTTTAAGGTCATAGCACCATTAGGCATCTGCTCTCCTTCTGGATTTTTCAAATAAGGTTTATTGATGTAGACGAAATTGTATGTACATGGATAAAAAATTGGTTACAGATATGAGTCCAGAGAATAGTGATGCTATGCTCATTCTCTAAATGAACACGGTCTTGATGCTGAAGGTGGAATTAGGAGTGTAATTTCAATATTTACTGAGGATACCAAATTATGCAGGGAAATAAATTTGCCACAAGATGTATCATTGTTACAGGAAGAACAAGATGTGGGGGGCAGCTACATGGCAGATGAAGTTCATATTGAAAAATGTAATCCACTTGAGTACCAGAAATACTGTTAGCATATAACATATCCTTTGGGAAAGCCTTCTCTGGGTAAATCTGTGATGGAAAGGATCTGTAGGATCGTTTAGATGATAATCTTATCAACAACATGTAATATCAATCTACAGCTAACAAACCAAGCAAAATAATTTCTTGTATTAAAATTGGAATATAATCAAGATATAAATACATAATTATACAGTTCACTTTTGGTCACCAATCCACAGAAAGAATGACACTGAACTAGAAAAGGTTTAGAGAAGGGTAATCTTTGTAATCAATTAGAGAAGAGGTGCTTGGGGGGGATATTATCACAATGTATACATTGTACACAATGAAGAAAGCATGTGGCCACAATTTAAGATTGCACCAAAAATAGGTTTAATTTTAAATGAAGAAAGGAATTCTTTACTGTAAGAGCAATGAAAATATGGAACTCTTCTCCCCCGGAGGTTATATTAACTGAGAGTGTTGATAAAATTCATTGTAAAAAGATAACATTTAAATACAATATATTCCCAAAAATATTGGGAAACCCCTGCAAATCATTGGATTCAGATGTTCCAATCACCTCCATGGCCACAGGTGTATAAAATCAAGCACGTAGGCATGCAGAGTGCTTCTACAAATATTTGTGAAAGAATGGGTCACTCTCAGGAGCTCAGTGAATTTAAGTGTGTTACTGTGATAGGTTGCCACCTGTGCAATAAGTCCATCTGAGAAATTTCCTTGCTATTAAACATTCCACGGTCAACTGTTAGTGGTATGATAACAAAGTGGAAACAGCTGGGAACAACAGCAACTCAGCCACGAAGTGGTGTGCCACATAAAATGACAGAGCGGGGTCAGCGCATGCTGAAGCGCACAGTGAGCAGAAGTCTCCAACTGTCTGCAGAGTCAATAGCTAAAGACCTCCAAACTTCATGTGGCCTTTAGATTAGCACAACAGTAGTGCATAGAGAGCTTCATGGAATGGGTTTCCATGGCCGAGCAGCTGCATCCAAGCTTTACATCACCAAGTGCAATGCAAAGCGTCGGATGCAGTGGTATAAAGCACGCCACCACTGGATGTGTAGAGCAGTGGAGACGTGCTCTCTGAATCATGCTTCTCTGTCTGGCAATCCAATGGACTGAGTTTGGCGGTTGCCAGAAAAACTGTACTTGCCTGACTGCATTGTGCCAAGTGTAAAGTTTGGTGAAGGGGGATTATGGTGTGGGGTTGTTTTTCATGGGTTGGGCTTGGCCCATTAGGTCCAGTAAAGGGAGCTCTTCAGGCATCAGCATACCAAGACATTTTGGACAATTTCATGATCCCAACTTTGTGGTAACAGTTTGGGGATGGCCTCTTCCTGTTCCAACATGACTGCACACCAGTGCACAAACCAAGGCCCATAAAGACATGGATGAGCGAGTTTGGAGTGGAGGAACGTGACTGGCCTGCAAAGAGTCCTGAACTCAAACTGATAGAACAATTTTGGGATGAATTAGTGCGGAGACTGCAAGCCAGGCCTTCTCGTCCAACATCAGTGCCTGATGTCACAAATGCACTTCTGGAATAATTTCTCATATTTTCCCATAGACACACTCCTAAACCTTGTGGTCAGCCTTCCCTGAAGAGCTGAAGCTGTTACAGCTGCAAAGGGTGGACCAACTGAATACTGAACCCTACAAACTAAGACTAGGATCCCATTAGAGTTCATGTACGTGTAAAATCAGGCGTCCCAATACTTTTGGCAATATAGTGTATCTTCTTCAGTTAGCATAATATACAGAGCTTTGGGAAGTCTTACATTTGACAGAAGTAAAACTTTCCAACAGAAGTTGAATTTGATAGGTCTTTGTATTTTTTCAACTTTATCAGTAAATAACTTTGTCTCCTGTTTCTCAAATTACAATGTGCTAAATCTTTTACAAGAAGAACAGTTTACATAGTATCTAATATTATAGAGTAAATCACGCCATCAATCCTATAAAAATATAATTATACCACACATATTCATATTTTCCGCTCTCTATTTACAAATATCTTGATGCATAAAAAATTCTCCAAATCATTCATATAAAATGACAGCCTGATTAGCGCAATCAACATACGGGCTTGATTGTCTAATCATTGTAGATTAAGAATTAGAGAAATCAACGGCAAACAATTATGCTGTATAAGCTTTGAGAACATGTAATGCACACACAGAAGCACAGTGGTGAGCATGGGGATTCATCAGCTGTCAGAGAACTCATAGAGAGTGAGGACCCTTAAAGAGTGAGAGCTTCCTGATGCATTGCACTCTTCTCTCCTGTGTTTTTGATTGTCTTAATGCATTCACAAATCTTTCAGCTACATGAGCTTTGGGATTGCACACTTAGATTATAATACATCTTTCATTGCTCCATCGAGAATTCACTATCAATGAAAAACATTATTTCTAATGTTCTCATCTTTTATTTAATAAGTGCAGGCCAGATGAATCTGTTTTGCTGTGCAGTTGATAAACATTTGAGCTTTTAACTATTACTGAAAATTCAGAAGATAGTGATTTTTAAGGTACAAATATATTAAATGGCAATACAAGATTTAATATGACCTAAATGACCTAATTCAGAAAACAAAGATCAACGAACCAACCAATTTCAGATCTCACAATTTCAGATATGTGAGATCGATTTCTCATATGTGTTTGATATGAAGACAGATCTATGTATATGGTACCGGTGACTGTGCCTGGTATTGCAGGGAAACTTTGCTTTATGGTAAGTTTTCATCACAACCTTCTAAGTGTTTAAGAAAGCCTGATGGCACAGGCAATGGGGGAGAACTCGGTGTCAAAAAAGGGCAAGGGTCGCTAGGAACTGCCAAGGGGGACATGACCAATACATAAAAAAATAAACACAGTTCAGTAGGAGAGGGTCTTTTAAAAAGGCTTAAAGGGCAACATAAAAAAAATACAAATATTTTAAATATTATGCTTGGGAATGCCTTAAAGTGGTTCTAAAGCCAAAACAAGCTTTTTTTTAACCTTAATCATTCACTGCATTAAGGCAAAAAAACAAAAAACAAAACATTTTATCACTCTCTGTCCTCTATTCTGTGTGTGAAGGGGAAGAGATGGGATTGAGTACTGTGCACAGCTGTATCTCGTTTCTCCTTTCTTCCTCTTCACACAGGACTTGAGCAGGAACCATTAGCTCCTGCTGCTGTGAATCAAATGCAGTATGTCTATGGCGCATGGCTCCATAGACACATACAGCTCAAGAGTGAGCATGCACTGTGTGCTCCCATAGCAAGTGGCTTGCTATGGGGGCACACGAAGAAGAGGAAGAGCCAAGATCCCCAGAGACAGACATGAGAAGAGGAGGTTTGGGACTGCTCTGTGCATAACCATTGCACAGAGCAGGGGAGTATAACATGTTTAATATTTTAATAACAAAAAAAAAAGCATTCAGCATCACTTTAAACTTGTATGTAAAGTTGCAGATGCAGTATGAAGTACTCCTTTAAAAGTGACATGGGGGCGCATGCGCGGCCGGCTCCGGGATGGACGCGCTGTGACAAGAGATCCGTCCACCCGCCAGCACTGACGCGGCTCACTCCGACCCCAGGGCAAACCGAGTGCTCAAGTACACAGATAAGGGTCACGGGACCCCCTGCAGACAATGGCCCGCCGCCGTAAAGCTTCAGGACAGCCAGGGAAGCTCACCAGCTTCTTCCCTCCTGTCACCTCATGCAGCCAAGATGGCGCTGGCTGCATGACAAGCAGCCTCATCTCCTATGAGGGAGACAACGCCGCACAGCACCTGGATTCCAGACTCAAAGCACCACTATACCCAGGAGACCCGGGTGAGTCCTCTCCTCCCCTGTCTCCCACCACCAGCAGCCCTGCCAAATCAAGGCCCAAACTAGATACTGACTCCACTCCTGACAGACAGCCTTCCTTTCCACAAATGCTGCCTACAAATCTTACTCCATCTTTAATTGAATCTTTCCCTGCTTCTGACCAACCTATTACTGAAATCTCCATGAAAAACATGCTTCTTTCTCTGCGACAAACACTCCACAATGATTTGACAGCATCACTATCCCAAATCTCAAATGTGGTACAAAAACAGGAATACCGCATACGCCATATTGAGAACAAAATGGGAGAAATGTTCACAGCGCATAATGACCTGATTGACGCACACGCAGACCATGCAGATGATATTGAGCAAATAAACCTTAAACTGGCGGACCTAGAAGACCGTTCCAGGCGCAATAACATAAAATTTAGAGGTATCCCTGAATCCATCACCAACGATAACATAGTGCCATATATCCAACAATATATGAAATACCTCATTCCTTCATGCACAGATACGGAGCTCGCCATAGACCGAGCGCACAGAATACCCAAACCGGCATTCCTGCCAGTCACAATTCCCAGGGATATTTTGGCGCGCATACATTTTTACCACGTAAAAAACAAAAATTACTGTCAAACATCACGGTAAGATCTACACCATCAAAAATCTAGAAGCAGGCATCGACCTCCTGAAAGCATGGAACATAATACCTGTGGATCCCCACCAATCCACCTCCACCAATACGCAGCAAATGGATGCAGAGTGGCCCTGATCCACCACCTCCTCACACCACTAAATACCCACCATCTTGGACACTGCCCCTTACTGCACTAATTGCTGGCAAATGGCCTTATATCGAATATTTTTAAGCCGAAAGTTACTTCTCAGCATGACCTCTCTTACGGTCATACTTGTTCATACCCCCCTGTTACGAAGTAGCAAGATACGCTACTCATATTACTTGTATTTTTCGCGGGTTTTTTTTACCCTTTTTACCCTCTCTACCCTTCTCCCATTCCTGCACCACCAGTCTACCGACTCGATCCACCTCTCAACTAAATCCTTCAACACAAGAGGAAAAACAACGTCAGATCCAGCAACCAAATCAATACTATACCATCATACATATGGAAGACCTCCACCTACGACCACAGAAAACTTGCCTTCCTCAACAAATTAAAAAAACAACTCTCCTACTCATCAAATCCAGTCAACAATCAACACAATGATTACTATATCATCTCTAAATGTTTGTGGCCTCAACTCCCTCTTCAAGAGGTCCCTACTCCTGAAAGAAACTCGCTCACTACACGCCGACGTACTTTTCCTACAGGAAGCACACTTCGCATCAACCAAAGCTCCTAAATTCCATATGCAACACTTCTGCCATGTATACATGGCTACGAATCCCCCAAAAAATGGTGTCATTACTGCCATAAAGGACTCCCTCCGATTCCACCACATCTCAGAAACAGCAGACCCTCAAGGTCGCTATCATATCTTGATCTGCAGGATCAACTAAATTCTATATACCCTGATCAATGTCTACGACCCTAATACCAACCAACCCTAATTCTACACCAAACTACAAGCAATCATCTCCTCCAAAAACAAGGCAGACTTCTCATTGGCGGAGATTTCAACATCACTGGCAACCCACTTCTGGACTCTTCCTCCAACAAACGCTCCTCCAAACATAACTTGAACCAATTTTTACATAACAACGATCTCTACGACATCTGGCACTGCCAAAACAGCACAGAAAAAGATTACACCTACTACTTCCCATCCCACCTATCCTACTCCAGAATTTACTTCTTCATCACAGACAAATGGACCCTACAACATATAACCTCCTCAAAAATTGGCACCATAACATGGTCAGACCACGCTCCAATCAACATTACCCTCGACAACAAGCAACACTCTTCGATCCCTCGAATTTGACTGAACTCGTCAATACTGAAAAACCCAGATGACACAAAACGCATATTGGATGCGCACAACATGTTTTTTGAACTTAAAGACACACCGATATCTCTATACCTACATTATGGTCCACTTACAAAGCATACATGAGAGGTATCCTCATACAATTAAATTCCCGAATCACCAAAGAACCCAACAAATTGACCAACTTTTCACGTCAATTAAACTTAAAGAAGTAATTAATTAAAAAAACCCAAGTCCTTCCATATCTACTTCCCTCACCTCAGACAGAAATAAACTTTGATCCATTCTACTTTACCAATACGACCTTAACCTCCAAAAAACTAAGGCAACATTCTATTCTCTAGGCAATAAGGCAAATTCACTACTAACTAAAATAATCAAACAAAGACGCCTAAAATCCAACATTTTCTCAATCCTACATCCAACTACTCACACCTCTCTCACAAATCCACAAGAAATAGCTAACGCCTTTGCAACATACTACCAAAATGTATATAATCTTAAAAACAACCCAGACACTACCCAACCAACAACCACATCCATACAAAAATTTCTAAATACAACCAAACTCCCCCCAACTTACCCCATCCCAACTAAATACTATCTCCACTCCAATTTCACCCACAGAAATAGGAAAAAAACATCAAAACTCTCCCACTTAATAAATCACCAGGAAACGATGGTTTCACTAACAAATTTTACAAAATATTCGCCTCCGACCTCTCACCATATCTGTCCAAACTCTTCAACCATGCTGCCTCTACAGGCACATTTCCCAAGGAAATGTTACAATCCATAATTATGACTATACCAAGACCCGGCAAAGATCCACAAATTGTGCAGAACTATAGACCAATATCATTACTCAATACAGAAAAAAAACTTTACTCCAAAATAATAGCCCAAAGACTCCTCCCCTACCTCCCTACAGCCAGACCAAGTAGGATTTATCCCAGGCCACCAAGCACTGGACGCAACTAAAAGACATATCCCTTCTCCACAACCTAGAAATCACCAAACAACCATCCCTATTACTACCCTTAGACGCAGAAAAAGCATTCAACCGAATACAATGGCAATTTATGCAGTCAACCCTACAGAAATTCGGCATCACAAGCTGGATGCTGTCTGCCATTCTACCTCTCTACACCAACCCTTCAGCGAGAGTATTAACATATGGAACATTATCAGATCCCTTCGACATCTGAAACGGCACTAGAAAAGGCTGCCCATTTTCCCCCATAATATTCACACTACTCATTGAACCCTTAGCCTCGAAACTCAGAGACGATCCAACATTTACAGGAATCACTCATCTCAGCACAGAACATAAAATCAGTTTATTCGCGGATGACATCATACTGATGGTAACTAACCCACACAAATCCCTCCAGACGATTCGCACACATCTCCAAAATTACTCAGATGTTTCTTATTACAAACTTAACGAACCCAAATCCAACATCTTAAATCTCCATACGCCAATTCAAACCCAAACAATACTAGCCAAACAATTCCCCTTCTCTTGGGAGCAACACAATATTCCATACTTAGGAATCAAACTCACCGCAACAACAGACCAACTATATTCCTCAAATCACAAGCTACTACTCGAAACCATTCCACAAGAAATCGCCTCACTGCGTAACTCAACACTCTCCAAACTGGGACGAGTAGCAACTTTGAAAATGTACATACTACCCAAAATCCTGTACATATTCCGCACACTCCCCATTCCCAGTATCTTTTTCTCTAAAGTACAACTGCAACTTTTTCTAACTTCCTCTGGAATTCCAAAAAACCCAGATGCACCACAAATCTCCTAATACGCTCAACATCTAGAGGAGAAGCAGGCCTCCCACACCTAAAATCTTACTATAATGCAATTCTTCTTGACCAAATATACTTTTGGTGGCACATTCCCATTTCTCCCGCTCATATCACGAAACCTACTCTTAATACCGCCAACACCTCACACCAAATGTCTACTAAAACACCCATGTATCCAAGCCCCCCTACCAGCCTGGTACGACCTTCTAACTACTAAATTCGCTGATACTAAACATATCCCCACCCCAATAAACATTCTAAACTTCATTACCCCCTCCTTAAATTTACTACAATGGGAAAATTGCGGCCTAACTAACATAAAGGAACTCTACACAGACAAAAGTCTTTCCAGATCCTTCAAATCAAATTTAATCTGCCCACCACTGACTACTTCACCTACATGAGAATAGCTCAATGCTTACAAACGAAAAACATACCTCACTTCACGAGAATTCCTACCACTGCATACCATTTCTTTAACAAACCACAATACCCGGGTAAAGGTATCTCCACCTTCTACACATACACAATAAATTCACAATTTACCCTACAAACTACATCCCTAACTAATTGGGAGAAAACCCTCTCACAACCAATAACAACACAATCATGGGAAAAAGTGTTCAACATCACCCATAAATCTTCTCGATGTAGCTCTCATTGGGAATCGTACCTGAAAATTCTACACCAATGGTACCTAATACCCGCTAAACTCTCCCTATACTACCCACAACATTCCTTCTCTTGCTGGAGACAATGCGGAGAAATAGGCTTAATACTTCACACACTATGGGCATGCAAATCACTCAGATCCTTCTGGAATAGCGTCTTCCAATTGATTCAACACTAATCAATATCTCAATAACCCCAAACGACGATTTTGCAATCCTTCACATCGAAATTGACAACTTCCCCCGCGAATCCCGTATCATCATTCTCCACACACTATCTGTGGCTAAAATCAATATCACTAAATTATGGAATACTACTAAGATTCCTTCCCTCACATCAGTGATAATAGACCTTAATTTTCAATGTGACATGGAAAGAAGATCCGCACTTAACAACTCCATCCACCATACCTTTATTTTCCAATGGTCTCGCTGGCTACAAAATCCAAATTGCTCTGTAAAATACTGATAACCTAATTGTAAACTACCCTGACCACTATGTTTAGACTGGTTGCACCCACCCTCCCTATCCTCCCCTCCTCCTCCCTATCCTCCCCTCCATCCCGTCTCTCTCCTTGTTCTCCATCCCTTCCCGATCACCTACACATCTCAACACGGTTCAGATTACATCGAGAATACCTCTCATGTTATTGCCATATACACCACTATCAGCCCCAGCCAATTGGTGGGGCATATATTTAATACTATGTTATATTCCCATAATTGCCGATGAACCGTAAATGCTTATTATTAGAGATGAGCGAATTATTCAAAAATTCGATTCGGCTGATTCGCCAAATTCGCGGAATAAATTCGATTCGAGGCGAATATATTCGCTGCGAATTTAACGTGTAAAAAGGGTGTTTCTAGGCTTCAGAGAGCCTTTATATTAGTGCAGAACACTGTACCTTTAATTTAAATGCCCTTGGAGTCTGCTGGGGAAGAGAAATAATACTGTCAGTCAGTATGACATGCAGATGAGTGCCGTCGATCTTAGAATCACCGTACACTTCACTCATTTGGGCAGTCACGGGGCCAAAACCAGAGTGTGGAGCCACAGTGTGGCGGTGGAGGCAGCAGCAATGGGAGGCCATACAGCACCCTATGACAAAATGGAACCCACCAGCAGTGTGAGGAGACCTGAAAGTGGCACATGGCAGAGTGTGGCGATGGAGACAGCAGCAATGGGAGGCCGTACAGGTACCCATGACACACTCTGGACCTGGCAGCAGCATGAGGAGGTGGTACAGGGGCCCATGACAGATTACGGGCCTGGCAGCAGCATGAGGAGTCGGTACGGGGGCCCATGGCAGATTACGGGCCTGGCAGCAGCAATGGGAGGCCATACAGCACCCTATGACAAAATGGAACCCACCAGCAGTGTGAGGAGACCTGAAAGTGGCACATGGCAGAGTGTGGCGATGGAGACAGCAGCAATGGGAGGCCGTACAGGGACCCATGACACACTCTGGACCTGGCAGCAGCATGAGGAGGCGGTACAGGGGCCCATGACAGATTACGGGCCTGGCAGCAGCATGAGGAGTCGGTACGGGGGTCCGGGGGTCGTCGACTATCAAGAGTCCAATGGCAGAGTGGCGGAGCAGAAGCAGCTTCAATTGAAGGCCATACACAGGCCTAGGTTTAAAAGTTCCTCACAGTTAATTCCAATAACGAACTCTACTCCTCCGTGCAATCTACTTACGAGACCCTGGGCAGGTCTGGGTCCAATTTGTGGTAGAGACTGGTTTTGTTCAGCCATGCTTGAGCGAGTAATAACAGGTCTGTGCTGCCCTTTGGTGTCTGGCTTAATGCGCACAACACTGAACGTCCCAGCGTTTGTCAACGATTTGCCGTTAAGTGATGCAAACCCGCTGAACCACGTTCATGAGGAGCCGGTACAGGGGGCCATGAATCAGTATGGACCTGGCAGCAGCGTGAGCAGACGACAGAGGCACATGGCGCAGGGTGGCGGTGTAGGCAGCATTATTCTGAAGCCATACACAGGCCTAGGTTAAAAAGCGGAAGCCGTCAGCAGCGTGAGCAGACGACAGAGACACATGGCGCAGGGTGGCGGTGGATGCAGCAGTATTCGGAAGCCAAACACAGGCCTCGGTTAAAAAGCGGAAGCCGCCAGCAGCGTGAGCAGACGACAGAGGCACATGGCGCAGGGTGGCGGTGGAGGCAGCAGCAATGGAAGGCCATACAGCACCCTATCACAAAATGGAACCCACCAACAGTGTAAGGAGACCTGAAAGTGGCACATGGCAGAGTCTGGCGATGAAGTCAGCAGCAATGGGAGGCCGTACAGGGACCCATGACACACTCTGGACCTGGCAGCAGCTAGAGGAGGCGGTACAGAGGCCCATGGCAGAGTGGCGAAGCGTAAGCAGCTTAAATTGAAGGCCATACAGAGGCCTATGTTAAAAATAATAACATGTTTGGGGCATGATTCATGGCGGATTTAGTCAGTTGTGTCAGGAACTGGTGGTTTGAAATCCAGACTAATCCACGAAATCCAGACTAATCCACAAACGTGAGTCTCTCCACACTTTGGGTGGACAGTCGTGTCCTCCGCGGAGTTACAATACCTCCTGCCGCACTAAACACGCGCTCCGATGCCACGCTACTGGCCGGGCATGACAGCCTTTCAAGGGCAAATTCAGCTAGTTGGGGCCAAAGGTCAAGTTTCGTTGCCCAGTAGTCAAGGGGATTGTCTACCTCGGTTGGCAGGGTGCTGTCCAAGTAGGCCCGAGCCTGTTGTTTGAGGTCCTGCTCCAGGTCCACCTGATGCTGCTGCTGCTGCGGCTGGTTAGTAGTTTCCTCACTGCGCTGGTGAAGAAAGCTACTCATCATCGACTGCAGACTGAGGCAGCCGCTGCTGGTGGAGCTGCCACTGCTCCTACCACCCCACCCCTCCCCTGCTGCCATGGCAGCGGAACGCGAGCGCACAGGGCCCACAGTGTCTGAGGATGGACGTTGGCGCAGAAAGGCAGAGACCAACTGACTACATAGGTGGTTTTTATAGTACTTTATTTTGGCCTCCCTCTCAGCAGGTGTGAAAAAGGCCACCATTTTTGAACGGTAGCGAGGGTCCAACAAGGTGGACAGCCAAAAGTCATCCCTCTGTCTGATGGTTATTATTCGGCTGTCGCTACGCAAGCAACCGAGCATGCTATGGGCCATTTGTGCCAAGGAATGCGAGGGACTCCCTGCCTCCATCTCCACAGCATACTGCCACGGTGCGTCTGGGTCCTCTGTCTCCTCCTCCTCTACCAGATGCTCCTGCTCCTCCACTCCTGTCCGCTGAGTGGAAAAACCACCCATTTCACTCAATAATTCCTGAGCACCAATGTCCTCCTCTACCTCCTCCTCTTCTTCCTGTCCTGCCCCCACAGGGGTCATGTGGCGTTGAGATCTGTGCGCCACGTCTACCGCACCCTGACCAGCCATTGTTAACAGCATTTGTTCCAGGACGTGCAACAGAGGAATGACGTCGTTCATCCCATAGTCCTGCCGACTCACGAATAGCGTGGCCTCCTCAAAGGGCCTGAGCAAGCGGCAGGTGTCACGCATGAGCTGCCAATGGCTGACATCTAAGTTACACAGGGGAGTACCTTTATCCGCTTGTAACATCAGGAAATCGGTGATGGCCTTTCGCTGTTCGTAAAGGCGGTCTAACATATGTAGGGTTGAATTCCACCTTGTTGCAACGTCACAGATCAGGCGATGCTGTGGAATTCCGTTCTGCCGCTGCTGCTCAAGGAGGGTGTGCTTTGCGGTGTAGGAATGGCTGAAATGCATGCAAAGTTTACGTGACATTTTAAGGATGTCTTGCAGTGGGATGGTGGATTTTAGGAACTGCTTGACAACCAGATTGAACACGTGAGCCATGCATGGCGCATGGCACAATCTTCCTTGACGCAGAGCAGACACCATGTTCTTTCCGTTGTCGGTCAACATGGTTCCGATTTTCAGTTTGCGCGGAGACAGCCATCTGTCGATTTCTCTGTTCATTACACTCAGAAGTTCCTCCCCTGTGTGACTACGTTCGCCAAGGCATACCAGGTGCCGCACAGCGTGACACCGTTGCGCCCTGCACATGTGATATGCCGGTCGGGTAATGGGACTTGGCACGGGGGTGGCGGCTGAGGACACGGCGGAAGAAGAGGTGGTAGAGGCGGACATCTTTGCTGGACCAAGGACGTGCAAACGTGGAGGCAAAAGCGGTGTGACCTGTCCAAGTTGCTGGTGCGGCTGTGCCGGCACCACGTTCACCCAGTGGGCCGTAAATGACATGTACTGTCCCTGACCGTAGTTACAGCTCCACACGTCGGCGCTGCCGTGCACTTTGGCAGAGACCGACATGCTCAAAGACTGGCCCACCATCTCTTCTACATGTGAATGCAGGGATGGCACTGCCTTTTTGGCGAAGAAATGCCGGCTTGGCACTCTCCACCGCGGCTCGGCACAAGCCATCATTTCTCGGAAAGGTGCTGAGTCCACCACTTGGAAAGGGAGGGACTGCAGCACCAGCAACTTGGACAGGAGGACGTTCAGCTTCTGCACCGTCGGGTGCGTGCTCGCAAACTGTTGTCTCTTGGAAACGGATTCCAAGAAAGATTGCTGACGGAATCCGTGAAGAGGAGTAGCAGGAGAAGGAGCATCTGAACGAGCGGAAGATGCCAACGAGCGACAACTCCCCTCAGCAGAGGTGTTGGAGCCTTGACTGGCTGATAGAGGGCGATTGACGTCGGGTGACGGAGCAAGTAACGAAGCGGGTGATGGAGCAGGGGCTGGGGCAGGCAGAACCGCCATATCTTTATCACGGTTTTCCCAGGCCACCGAATGGCGACGCTGCATATGCTGACGCAACGCTGTAGTCCCAACATGGGCCCCCTGGCCACGCTTGACTTTCTGGCCACATAGTCGACATACGGCTACGTTTACTTCCTCGGGCGGCTTGAGGAAAAATTGCCACACCGCCGAGTAGGAAACTTTGCCCCCGCTACTCCTCACTGGCTGACTGCTACTTCCTCCATGCACACCGGCACCACTACTGGCCGTGGTGGTAGGCTGCAGTGGAGCTGGTGCTCTACTCCGTGGCCGTTTGCCTCCACTGACACTGCTGCGACCCTGCTGCCTCCTGGGCAACCCACCGACAGTTTTGCTCGCTGGCAAGCTGGCACCCTCTTCTCCTGATGATGCGGAAGCAATAGCCTGATGACGACGAGGCTGCCAAGTGCGATCAGCCTCATCATCATCAATTAGGGTCTCCGCGTCACTACTAGCCCCCTCGGCTGCGTGTGGGTCAGGAGACAGACCTGTCTCTAGACCGGCTACCGAGCCACTCTCCTCGCCACTACTTCTTCGCCTGGCTGCTGAAGAGGCGGATGTCTCCCCCCGTTCCTGACCGCCCTCTGTTAGCTCTTCCTCACTGTACAGTGGGGCTGAGCCCACAGCATGCGATACTTCGCTTGGTGAGGGAACACCAAAGGACAGGGGCAGGTAGAGGACACGTGATTTCAGTGGGCTTGCTCCCGGGCCATGCCAACTAACGGTTGTGTCTGACGTACCCACCGACCGTTGGCTGTAGGTGTCAGAGGTGACCTGGGAAGAGGAAGACGACCGAGTCAACCAATCAATGACGGCAGGGTTGTCGGTGGAGACACGACCGCTGGATGACACCGGGAGCACTGGCCTCTGGCTGCGACTAGTGCTGCCTCGACCCCTTCCTCTGCTGCCACGTCTGCTTGCTCCTGAAACATTGCCTCCTCTGCCACTCCTCTGCGTGTTGTCTGACATACTCTTTAATTCAATAGTGGTTGTGAAGCAGAAAGTAACGATTCTGTGTCCCCGAGTAACGATTCTGTGTCCCTGAGTAACGATTCTGTGTCCCCGAGTAACGATTCTGTGTCCCCGAGTAACGATTCTGTGTCCCTGAGTAACGATTCTGTGTCCCCGAGTAACGATTCTGTGTCCCCGAGTAACGATTCTGTGTCCCTGAGTAACAATTCTGTGTCCCTGAATAACGATTCTGTGTCCCTGAGTAACGATTCTGTGTCCCTGAGTAACAATTCTGTGTCCCTGAGTAACGATTCTGTGTCCCTGAGTAACGATTTTGTGTCCCTGAGTAACGATTCTGTGTCCCTGAGTAACAATTCTGTGTCTGTCCCTGAGTAACGATTCTGTGTCCCTGAGTAACAATTCTGTGTCCCTGAGTAACGATTCTGTGTCCCTGAGTAACGATTCTGTGTCCCTCAGTAACGATTCTGTGTCCCTCAGTAACGATTCTGTGTCCCTGAGTAACAATTCTGTGTCCCTCAGTAACGGTTCTGTGTCCCTCAGTAACAATTCTGTGTCCCTGAGTAACGATTCTGTGTCCCCGAGTAACGATTCTGTGTCCCCGAGTAACGATTCTGTGTCCCTGAGTAACAATTCTGTGTCCCTGAGTAACAATTCTGTGTCCCTGAGTAACGATTCTGTGTCCCTGAGTAACAATTCTGTGTCCCTGAGTAACGATTCTGTGTCCCTGAGTAACGATTTTGTGTCCCTGAGTAACGATTCTGTGTCCCTGAGAAACAATTCTGTGTCTGTCCCTGAGTAACGATTATGTGTCCCTGAGTAACAATTCTGTGTCCCTGAGTAACGATTCTGTGTCCCTGAGTAACGATTCTGTGTCCCTCAGTAACGATTCTGTGTCCCTCAGTAACGATTCTGTGTCCCTGAGTAACAATTCTGTGTCCCTGAGTAACAATTCTGTGTCCCTCAGTAACGGTTCTGTGTCCCTCAGTAACAATTCTGTGTCCCTGAGTAACGATTCTGTGTCCCTGAGTAACGATTCTGTGTCCCTGAGTAACGATTCTGTGTCCCTGAGTAACGATTCTGTGTCCCTCAGTAACGATTCTTTGTCCCTGAGTAACGATTCTGTGTCCCTGAGTAACAATTCTGTGTCCCTGAGTAACGATTCTGTGTCCCTGAGTAACGATTCTGTGTCCCTCAATAACAATTCTGTGTCCCTGAGTAACAATTCTGTGTCCCTGAGTAACAATTCTGTGTCCCTGAGTAACGATTCTGTGTCCCTGAATAACGATTCTGTGTTCCTGAGTAACGATTCTGTGTCCCTGAGTAACGGTTCTGTGTCCCTGAGTAACGATTCTGTGTCCCTCAGTAACGATTCTGTGTCCCTGAGTAACGATTCTGTGTCCCTGAGTAACGATTCTGTTTCCCTGAGTAACGATTCTGTGTCCCTGAGTAACGATTCTGTGTCCCTGAGTAACGATTCTGTGTCCCTGAGTAACGATTCTATGTCCCTGAGTAACAATTCTGTGTCCCTGAGTAACGATTCTGTGTCCCTCAGTAACGATTCTGTGTCCCTGAGTAACAATTCTGTGTCCCTGAGTAACAATTCTGTGTCCCTGAGTAACGATTCTGTGTCCCTCAGTAACAATTCTGTGTCCCTGAGTAACAATTCTGTGTCCCCGAGTAACAATTCTGTGTCCCTGAGTAACAATTCTGTGTCCCTGAGTAACGGTTCTGTGTCCCTGAGTAACAATTCTGTGTCCCTGAGTAACGATTCTGTGTCCCTGAGTAACAATTCTGTGTCTGTCCCTGAGTAACAATTCTGTGTCCCTGAGTAACAATTCTGTGTCCCTGAGTAACAATTCTGTGTCCCTGAGTAACGATTCTGTGTCCCTGAGTAACGATTCTGTGGCCCTGAAGTCTCTGTGGCCCTAACTCTGTCCTTAATACAGACAGGTCTGTCTCTCTTGAATGACCGGAGGCTAATGGAGAATTCTAAGATGGCCGCAATTTATAGCTCCACCATTACACAGTGCTGGCTGGCTGGCTGGCTGCTGATTGGCTAATGCGATCACATGTCATGAATGAATGCATTATGGGTCAGCGCGCCTTGTCTGCGCGCCTTCCCAGAGATCCCCGCTCCGTCGCCACACATGTCGCCGCCATTTTTGGGAAAATTCGATTCGTGCATCCGAAGTTTGCTAATTTTCGGATTCGGCGCGAATCGAATTTTTCCTGATCTTCGAAACGAATTCCACTTCGCCATGTTCGATTCGCTCATCTCTACTTATTATGTTATGTCATAAAACCTTTCAATAAAAATTATTGAAATTAAAAGTGACATGACTTGCTAATGAACAGAGGCCAGAGATCTGTCAATTACTGGTGGCAGTTAAATGATATGCTAGGGCTTTAAAATATAAACACAGTATGCAGTTGCCATAAAAACTCATAAAAGACATTTATACACGCATGCAGCTAACTGGCTAAAAAAGTGGGTGAGGGAAATGAGCATAAGGCCCCCCTCCTAAACCATGCCAAGCCACATGTTTTTAACATTGGGACGGTACCCTGTTTGTTTATGGGGCGTATGTCCAGAGGACAAGGGCCTCTTTCCTACATCTTACAAGAGGTCTCAGTGAGGACATTTCTTTTCCTCACTGATGTACTGCATTGACTGGACTTGGAGATGGTGCCTGGGCCCTCTGAATGCTGAATTCCTGTCTAAAGACATACACCTCTGCTAGATGGGAGATATA
Organism: Staurois parvus; assembly: GCF_062004578.1. Taxonomy (NCBI): domain Eukaryota; kingdom Metazoa; phylum Chordata; class Amphibia; order Anura; family Ranidae; genus Staurois; species Staurois parvus. The sequence continues at coordinate 9,573,073 of NW_028317854.1, read as the reverse complement.
TTGAACATCCATATTCAGTTTACTCATATTTTTCTCATAAAGGGAGTTATGCAGTATGCTCACAATCAGGTCTGTGAAGAAATGCATTTAACCATAGCTATTATACAAGACAGGGCATTAGTGTATCAGCTTGCATGTTTATGCATAGCAATAATTCATAAACATTATATTTTAATATCTAAGCTGCAGATTGTAGGAAGGAAGCTAAGGGTCCTATTTATAAAGCAGCAGTATAACCTTAGCAAAGCCAAAGGTACTGTCACATTTACAAAGCACAGTGGTGTGCTTCACAAATGTGCATTAAACTCATTTTGTTTCAGGACTCCAAAAAAGTGGGGCACAATCCATAATATGAATTTTTAAAAAAGGTGAAAGGTAAGAGATCAATCACATGACCCATTGATGTTTTTTGACTTGTCTTTCCAATGTGGGGCTATGCAGAAAGAGCTCCATGGGTCACTGCAGCCTGAATTTTATCAATGTGTTGTAAAATGCAGGTGCAGTACGGAGTAAATACTATGGTATTCAGTAGATGGCAGATAGTTGTGTAAGTGACCCTACTCCATACAGTATGTAAACATTGCTGGAAATACTCTTAGTAGAGTAAAAAGGACAAAGCAACCAAAACTGAGGGCAATGCCAGCTTCCATGATATTCTTGCACAAAGGCAAATTGTTAACTGTAGCTCAGAATGGTTTGAACACAGAATGAATAAAGAGATACTGTAATAAACTACAGTGGCGAGTACAGTGATAACTTCTACTTAGAGATATAACTGGTATAATTAGGCAACCTTGATTTCTGTGTTTTATAGCTAACATGTAGGATAACAAATAGTAAAAGGATATCTCTGACAGCTATGGTACTTTCAGAGTTCTGACATCCATTTAGGTGTCATGTACTCTGTTCTAAATCTGGCACCGTATCATTTCCCAAATTCACTTGAAGTCTGTATTTTACAGAGCAAATTGCATTCTGCAACTGAGACACTGTTTAAAAAGATTTCCAAAAATTCACTGAACAATACGCTTACAGTGACAGTAAGCATATGTCCAATTTTCTTGTGTGAGAAATAGATTGCTAAATGGGTAGGTACACAGCAGAAGAGCAGCTTGCCAGAAGCATATGGAATTTATTAAATTGGAAAAGAAATTTGTTTTCTCTTAGTGGTATTGTTTGGACTGATAAATGTTGTTGCTAAATCTTTTCAGCCATGTTGTTTCCGTCAACGGATTAAATGAAAGCAATTTTCAGGGCTTGTTCTTAGATGTGCGGAGCTTTGAAGCTGTAAGAAAAATAGAACTGTTACTGTCTTTTTTTGTGTTCCTTCTGTTTCTTCCAGCATGTATTATGTTGTGTCAGTATCCCACATGTTTCTTGGTCTTGAAAATCACTATGTACATTTTTCTGTAAATAAATCATTCTCATTTGATTTCAATACAACCAAAACATCATTGGTGTATGAAAACAATTGTCTTCATAAAAATGATGTTCAAGAAAAAAACACTGTATTGCATAACGACTCTATATTGACATGCAGTACACATAATCAAACACAGAGGCTCAAAGCATGCATAAAGTGTTTGGTCTTATCCTTTAGCGCTTGCTTAAAATCCTATGCAAATACAGACATTAAAAGTACTGTATGGCTTCCTTACTCCACACTACCCATGTGACAATAGTCATGCTTTCATTTGGCAGAACAAGCACTGATCATTGAATCTTGGGACACCGTAGATATTGTCCATGTCTTCCCATACAAAGGTTTTGCTCAGGATTGAAGAAGTGGTCTGGGTGCCAAGAGGGGAGGAAGGTGTAAAGACCAGGCACCTTATGCCTTGCTGTTTTACAGCCTCCATGTTTAACTATGTCATACAGTACCTTGGGGGCCCCCTGAACCTAGGGTGCTTGGTTATGCAAATCTCAAGTTCAACTTGGAAGTCAATGCTTAGTCATTCTTTTTCCCACCCTACTGACCCATCACTATCATGGCTAGGCTTTTACCAATAAAATGTAGAAGTGGGGTCAAAGCACCAATGTCTTGAGTAAAATGTAGATTTGAGTAATAAATTATACATGTTTCCAGGATATTTGGGCACTCTAAGACAAAAAACAAATCTGAAACCGTGTGTACTGCCAGCTTCCTGAAGTGAGGCTGCTGAATATTTTGCCACCCTACATTTCATGTTCTTTACTCAAAGACAAGGGTGACCCCCATCTGGTCAGATTCTCACTACTGCTCTGTACCCAGCCTACGTTTTAAAAAAAATAGCTGTTTAGGATGTTTCAGAGAACAGGTACACTTTATTTATAATTTTTATTTGTTAACTTTGTACTTAGTACATATCACTTTCTAGATGTGCATGGTCTACTGAAACATAAATATGAACCTGTATAAATTGCCAAACAGCCTACTTTTAGATAAAATACCTGTTTAATGTGTTGCGGAGAACAGGTACACTGTATTTATTTATATATTTTTTTTGCCAAGTTTGTAGTTAGCCATTTGTCCACAGCATTTGCCAGAAGGTCTACTGATACATAGATATAAACCTTTATAAACTGCCATTGGGGCTTATTTACTAAAAACTGTATATTGCAAAATCTGGTTCAGCCCTGCATAGAAACCAAACAGGTTCCATTTTTTGTCAAAAATAATTGAACAAGCTGAAGTTAGATGTTGATTGGCTACCATCCACAGCTGCACCAGATTTTGCACTCTCCGGTTTTAATCAACCCCATTGCCTGCAATGTGGGATGAGGCTATTAAAGTACATTGTATACCTCTACGTACCTGAGTCTTAAAAGGGTGTTTGACCGCTTTGAACATTTATAACAGGTTATGCACTGATTTATGTAAATATGTTTTTTGTCATTGTTAAGCAACTACAGATGTGAAAAAGATAAAATGTTAATTAGTATGCTACAATTAATTACAAGTATGATCAATTACCAAAGCAAAAATATCATAGATATAATACCATACTATAAACAATGGAACTACTCATGAAATATTTTGGAGAAGCATTTAAAGAGGGATAATGTATGTAAAATCAATGACAAACCATGACCTTGCCCAACACTTCACATAAACTCACAGGAGGCCTTGACTCTACAGTGTATTATCTGAAAAGATACACAACGTATGCACTTTATGATATACATTAATCCGCTAAGGAGGAAGAATAAAAGCAATGCATATCACCATTAGGCTTTTTTAATGGAATAGACTCAAAGGGAATTAAACTCAAAGGTCTGCCTTTCCGGTCCAGCACTCAACTAATCTAACCACTCATAAACTGGATAGTTGATATACAGGTTCATACTGACATTCACATTCAACCTTTTATTGATTAATGAAAGATTTTTAGCTTCATAATGTTTCCTGTCAAATTTCATATTACATTATCTCCGTCTAGAGTAGTTGACACCACAGCTGGGTTATAAATGATGGAACCTTTACAATCCAATTTTGCAGTAGGCTATTGCTTTCAACATTCATCATTCACTATTAAAAGGTACTATAACCCAACTTTGTGTTTTCCTGTTTTAAATGCACGAGGCATATACTTGTTTTCATGATATGAATATAAACAAACACAATTCCTTTTTTTTTATATCCTTTATGTATTAAAAATAAAATTGAGATGAGTTTGTTAGGATTGTAGGATTTGTAGGATACATGCCAAAGTGACATTTGTGCATTCTTAATTGAGTTGTTACCCTGATGCAATGAACAGGTTGATAATAGCTGAGGCTGAACATGTTATCTGCCTATTGGGTAGATGATGTTAGATATGAAGGTGTGTGGCTGTGATCCATGAGATATACTCTATGCCCTGTACTGTATCATCTGTCATCCAGCCTTCTAAAATGAAACCCTGTGCAAATGAGAGTAACTGGATGTGCAGCCAGCTATGTTTGGGCCCTCTCACCTATGCCACTGACCACCCTGTTCACACAGGCATAGTTGGGACCCAGAAATAGGGTCTTTAAATTAATTCTGTATTGAGTAAAAGAGTACAAAGTATCATTTAGTTAATTAAGCCAATGCTGTGCCATTCAAGGTCAGTTTTCTGCATACCTAATATAGGTTGCTGCCTTAGCTTTAGTGGTGTATAAGGTAGAACTTCATGAAGAGTATGTGATTAGTTTGAATCTGAGAGTAATTATGATATAATCAGCTCTGTTTTTTTTATTGGATATTCTTCAATAACATTGGTAAATGTAGAACAGGTAAGTAATGTAACTTATCTGGAATTTTTCTAATGACAGCGTAAAGCCTCTAAAAGTCATGTGGCTGGTATTGCATGCTGCATCACTACTGACCTTCCATATTACAATTTTTAAGTTTGATAATGCAATCAGAAACACATATTTTTATGAGTAAGAGTCTTATTTGATGCCTATTCATTAACCACTTCAAGTCCAGTCACTTTCACCCCCTTCCAGACCAAGACAATTTTCAGCTTTCAGCACTATCACACTTTGAGTGAAAATTACTCATTGTTGTGCAACACTGTACCCATATGAAATTTCTATCCTTTTTTGAGATAGAGCATTCTTTTAGTGGTATTTGATCACCACTGGGTTTTTTATTGTTTGCTATATAAATGAAATAATACCGAAAATTGTGAAAAAAATCCTCCTTTGCTCGTTGCTGAGAATGTATGCACAATAGAATGGGCGACTGCATTTAAAGGGCAACTCCACTTTAAGGGGAAAAAAATTAGCAAATAAAAAAAAATAATATAGCATTTACAGTTGCAGCTCAAGTCATATTGTGTTGAATGTTATTAAAAATGACCCTTCCTTTTTAATCTGTAACGCTGTCATTTTCTGTAAAATGTAATGTATTATGGCTACCTGGAGGCATTCTGTACACAGACTGTTTACAGAAAGCCCCCTGAAATGTAATTTCTTGCTTGTTTGATTTGCTCACTGATTTTCCCAGAAGTCTGTATGATACAAGTCAGATTTTTGGCATCCTTTGCAACAAAAATGTCATTTTGCTAAGATACCCCCCAAAGGGAAATTAAGTCTAAAAGGATGCAGACACTGCAATTTTCCTCATTAGAGCCATGCAGGTGCAGCAGCTGACTGATAATTATAAAACCACTCTCATACAGATTTACTTTGCACATGGTCACAAGAAACAGCTAGATCTTCAAAATAACAAAAGGTAGGACTCAAGTTTGTTAAAATCCATGCAATGTACTTAGATCACCCAGAGAGGAATGTATTTTGCTCATCAAAAGTGGAATTACTCTTTAAGCTAAAAGTTTACTTCTTTATTCATTTCTGGGGAATTTTCTGGATGCAGGTGGCGTGTGTGAAAAATTATGAGTTGGGCCACCTTCTCCTTCCTATACGCAGGCTTATTTCAATGAATATTTAAACAGTATAAACAATATGTATACATTTATCATGCCCAGGTAATCTGCCTGGTCTATCAGCTAAGAAGTCAAAACAGTGGGCAGCAGACAAAAAGAGAGCATGACTAAGATAATAAAAGACTTGGGGCACACTGTGAGAGAAAGCAGAAATAAATCTTGGAGGAAAAAAATGTCCCAGCACAGGTGTCAGGGGAAAGAAAAAATGTCCCGTTGTTGGTAATATCACTGGAAGGGAAATGTCCCTGTGCTGGGGGTGTCACTGGAAGAGACAAATACCACTGCATCAGTGATGTCAATGGAAAGGACTGGGTCAGCGGGAGGGAAAAAGCAGTACGGGGTGGGGGGTATGTTGGGAACATGTAGTACAGAGCAGGAAGATGATGATGGAGAAGGGCAGTACAGGGGGAAGCAGTTGATGATCAGACAGCCAGTATAGAGGGGCAGTTGGTAGTTGAACAGTCAGTACAGATGGGGTAGTTGATGGTGGAAACAGACAGTACAGAGGGGGCAGTTGATGGTGGGAACAGACAGTACAGAGTGGGCAGTTAATGATGGGAACAGGCAGTAGAGAGGGGACAGTTGATGGTGGTTACAATTAGTAGAAAATAGACATTTAATAGCAGAGAACAAGCATATACATAGATCATGAGGAAAAAATACACACAGGCTCCTTTTATTCCCCCCAATTCTCAGTTGCCCACACTATTGTCCCCATACTGTGCATGTCCTTGCATATGGGGCCTCCCTACAGGTGGTAGCTGATTTGGAGTCCATTCCCTGGCTCTGTGGCTGCTCTCTCTTTCTCTCCTGGTTCATGAAGGTCTGCGGTGGGACTGATAATATTACATTGCAGGCTGTGTTGTCCAAGCGGCAGGACAAAAAGAGATCCAGTATGGCAGCCATTATTCCCCGACCAAAATACTCCCAGTCTTACAAGTATATCCATTGAGCTGCAGCAGCAAATGACAGGTGTGGCTGCAGCTCATTCATCACGGCAGGATCCAATTGCACAGTTAGAAATTTGCATTCATGGAGGGTACACTATTGATTAATAGCAATCCATAAAGCAGATACACCTGCCTTATGGATTGATAATAATAATAAACTTTATTTTATACAGCACTTTAACTGCTATAAATAAACAAGTTCAACTTTTAGCTGGCGTGTACTCATCCATTATGTTGTGCTGACAAATCACAGCTGTCCTTTGCTGTTCCACGACGCTCCATATACACCTGACATTCTTTTTCAGGCACAGGGCAACCACTGACAATGTAAGTCCTGTAGGTATAGGCAGGAATGACATTGTCCAGCACCTGGCTCCATTCTCCACATTTTGCACGTGCTGTAAATAGGCTGGACGTGTACTCTGCAATGCGCATGTGCCACAGGTGGTATACAATAGAAAACATTGCTAGGAGAGAGTGAAAAATTTTATTTTCAAAAGGCAAATGCAAAACTATTTTTCCCTTCAACTGTTGGACAGTATTTTAGAACATTTTGTTAAAGTTTTTTAGCATTCCAAAAAATTGGGCGACTTATTTAGCAATTTTGGAGTTTATTGGAAGTTTAGAAGATATAAGATGCAACAGGGGAGAAAACAACTTTCATTACTGGGATGAACAAGCGGCTGCAGATGTTTCTGACATCTGTTAATGAACAAAATAACTATCAAGACTGACAGAAGAAAATTTGCCTATGATAAATTCTGCTACACAATGCTTATATAAGGATTATTTCAAGGCATTACAGGATAACTGGTACACAATGTTGAACAGAACAGTACTTTAGTGTGCTTTTGTATGCGACATATGCTTATTAAAGGGCAAACTTTACTAATCTAACTAGGAGGGACGTTCAAGTCGCACCAGGACTTTTAAGTTTATATAACAAAAGTGGAAACTTCATTTATTTTTTGACCTGTTCCCCTGCTACATTTATACACTTATCCCAGTGTGTAACTAATGCCTGGAAAGCTTCAGCATAGAAAGATTTGTCAGTACACCTGAACTATCCTAGGACAGCCCGCTTCACTTCGTCATCATTGTCTTCACCTTTCCCACAGAAAGGTTCATCTCTTGTGCAAGTTCATGTCAGGTTATGCATCAATTATCCAGGATCAGGCATTCCACGGGCTGAGTGTTCACAGGAATCACTGCTGTGGGCTGAGAACCACCACAGCTGGGATTGTCACTGATAGATGTACGCCATCTTTGAAACATTTACACCATTCAAATGTCTTACTGCGGCTGAGCGTCTCATCACCATACTGAAATTTTGTGTGGATATCCATGGGTTTTACACCTTCGTTCACAAGAAACTTTATCACCACACGCTGTGCCATGCACACACTAAAACTGTTGTCTGCCATCTTGAATAATGATCTCAGGACTGGCCCGCGACATGTGCGACACCTATCAATAAAAGGATACTCTGGTTATCGTGCATAGTACCGCCGTGCTAGCATCCCTTTTTAAACCTGTAAAATTAAAAGTCCTGGTTTGACTTGAAATCCATAAATTTACCCTAAAACCGTTGTCTTTAATTCTTCGATCTCACCCCCTCCTTGCTTAAGGGTCTGTGAGACAGTCTGGGCCTGTATGTTGTACCCTTTTGTGACTGAAAGTTTTCTTATGTCCCAGCAAAACAGACACATCTGGAGAAGGACAGAGATGAGTAACATAGATTTAAATGGCAGAGTATAGGGTTAAGAAGCATGGAGACAAGGGTGAGGTATGTACCGAAGTCCTCCTCCAATGTAAAATTTTACTCATCCCATTCAAGTACCAGAGTGCCAACTGCATGAAGTAGACCTACAAGTTCATGAGTGATTTCAAACAACACCTTAATGTTATATCTCTGGATCTTTGGCAGATACCAAAAACTCACCAGATGTAATGACCACCAAGTCATAAGTAGGTCAGAAATCATTTAAGTATCTCAATAAACAACTCACAATCTCTGTAGGACAAAGTTTTTGTTAGGTAAAATGGAATAATCCAGCTAAAATTAGATGTTTTTACATTCATCATACAGACATTAAAGAAGACAGAGGATATCTACTGTATGTACCGTATATACAGATATACAGTATTTGCTAAAAATAATAATAGGGAGAGTCAAAATTCCTTGTGTTTTTATGTCTTAATATAAATATAATGGGGGTGTGTAATAGCGTACAGAATCACTAGGCTTGGTTTACATGCGCTAAGGGTATTTCAAACACTGCACAGATATAAAGTATGTGGTTGTAGAGGGGTGTTGGAAAAATCCTGCCTTTGAATGTAGCGAATGGTAAGTTTTCCTTGGTCTATTACCATGTTGCACTGCGTGACTGCATATATTGTGGCATAGATACTGCAGGAGTAAAGCGTAGTATTGCCCCATGTCCAGTGACCTTCTAGGAACATTACTTACTTATCTATTCATCCTGATTGCCTTGTAGAAATCTAAGATACACAATATGAAAAGAAATTATTTAAATGGCCAGTCCCTCAAAAACTGATATATCATTTAAAGTGGATGATAGTGAGCAGACTCGACTGATGCATTTTTATATCTTTCGGGAGCTTCAACTTTGCAATCAGCTTGCTGAGGTTTTTGGTTTTGTCCCTACTATCTAGCCCCTGTTCACAGTGGATATGCTTAGAATGCATTATACTTTATTGTTTTCACTCCAATGCATTTTCCTGCAGTGCGTTGTAAAATCCTATATCCTGTCTTTGGATTTGTTGACATGTATTTTGCCATTTAAGTCACCTGAATTTAAATGGAATCAATATATGCCAGTTTACAGCATTGAATACATTACAGAGTGCATTTGTGGCTTAAACCAATCTATTCTCTACTTGGGAGTCAACTCTTCCTCCTCCTTCCCCTCCTACGGCCCTCCTGTGCCATATCATGTATATACAGTATATACGTGATTCTGCACTTCCGCCATAGGGGGGCATGCATGTGTCACTGGTGGCTCGCTTCTGCTTCTCACAGCAGAAGCTGATCTGCGAGTCCAGGTGAATGGATGTTCGCCGGCACCCACCGATCATCAGGCAAGACAAAGCACAGAGCTCTACCTATGTAAACAAGGCAGAGCTCTGTTCTGACAGGAAGGGAAGTGAAGGATTGTGTGTGCTGGTCCTTCACTTACTAACAGCGTCACCTAGTGTACACCAAGCACATAGCTAGGCACACAGTTAACCATTTGATCACCCTAGATATTAACCCCTTCCCAACCAGTGTCATTAGTACAGTCATCAGTGCATATTTTTGGCACTGATCACTGTATTAGTGTCACTGGTTCCCATAAGGTGTCAGTTAGTGTAAAAATGTCTGCCGCAATATCGCAGTCCCGCTACAGGTTGCTGATCGCCGCCATTACTAGTATAAAAAAAAAAGATTAAAAAAAAAATCCATTATATATCACATTGTTTATAAATGCTTTAACTTTTGTGTAAACTAATCAATATAAACTTATTGGGATTTTTTTTTACCAAAAATATGTAGCAGAATACATTTTGTCCTAAATTTATAAAGAAATTAGATTTTTTTTTTCATTGGATAGGTTTTATAATAGAAAATAAACAATATTTTTTTTTTCAACCGTGTCGGTCTGTTTTTGTTTATAACACAAAAAGGTAAACCGTAGAGGTGATCAAATACCACCAAAAGAAAGCTCTATTTGTGGGAAAATAAGGACATAAATTTAATTTATGTACAGCGTTGCATGACTGGACAATTGCCAGTTAAAATTACAGAGCACCGTATCACAAGAAATAGCTTGGTCAAGAAGTGGGGTAAATCTTCCAAACGGCAAGGGGTTAAAATGGGTGACACCTAGTCTTAAATATAGCAAGTTTTCAGTCCCCTTTGACCCCTTCCCACTGAGCGTAGGCATATTTGCAGCCTCACGGAAGTGGGTTTTCTTCTGTGAGGCCTAATATGTACTGAAAGCATGCTACACAGCATGCTCCCAGCACAATGACTGAGCTGTGACCGACAGGTCTGGTCTCTTACTAATGACTGGGAACCAGGAGGACTGGTTTTCAATCACATGATCACTTTGACAGCCTGTGATTGGCTATCACAGTGATCAGTCACTGTACGGCCCACCTCTGTACTCTCTCTCCTCTTGAATACAGAAAAAAAAAACATTGTAAAAAATAAAATAAAATTAGGATAAAATAGCTGAATCTAGATGAGGGTGAGGGTTAGGGTCAAGGTTAGGGTAAGAGGTCAGGGTGAAAGTCAGTGTCAATGTGTTTTAGGTAGGATAAAAAGCTTAATGCTCACTATTGTACTATGAGTATAAAAAAATAAAAAAAAAATTATACACATATGTGGTATTGCTGCAATCGTCGTGAGTAAGATAACTTGTTCAGCCAAATGTAAAAAATAATTTTTCACTCTTGTCCTTTGATAATAAAAAATAGGATATATCCATTACCATTTACCACCAAATGTAAGTTCAATTTGTCCTGAAAAAAAAAGATACAATTCATCTCGATAGTTGCAATAGTATGTACACCTGAAATTTAACATGTGGGGTGATCAAAGGGTTAACTGTGTGCTGTTTTACTATGGGGGCTGTGTGTGTGTTTCACTGTAAGCACACCGCTTTGTATGGATCTACTATGCAGAGTCATACAAAGCAGTGTGCAGGAGCTGACAGGGGAGAGATCTGTATTGTTTACATGCAGGACTCTGCCCCATTGGAAATCCTTGGAGATCGCCGGGTTCCAGCGGGGAATCACCGGTTGGGACCCGGTGGTTGACAGCTGAAGCAGCGAATGGCACAAGCCTGCTACCCGAAACTACAAAATCATGTATATATAGGGCGACACAGAAGCGGTTAAATTAAAGGGATAATTTGTTAAACACATAATAGGCTGTTGATGTCAAGAATACTCCATCAAGTGCTAGAAAAAAAAAAAAAGGTATATTTGCTTGCAGATGATTGGATGAAGGAAGTTAGCAGAGCTTCACCACTGCAAAACAAACAGCCTATTTGCCTTTACTAAATCATTCCTGTAAAATCCATCCCAATCCCACCAACTTTTTACTAAACACCTCAAACATAAAATTAAGCTAGACTTCAAATTAAAGAATATGTTAACCTAACATTTCATATTCCTGATTTGCTTGCTGTACCATGTACTTGTGTTAAAAATCACCCTGTTCTCTTTGTAATTCTACCTTTGTGTGAAATCCCTGATGTTCCTGCCAGTCCCTTTGTTTTCCTATTTCAAACTGATTACACTAGGCATGAGAGCACATCTATCTCAGCATGGTCAGTTTTCTGGCTGTACTAGGAGCTCAGCCTGCCTGTCCTCCAATGGTCACACCTCCCTACACAGTCATTCACTGAGAAAATCAGTGTAATGCTGCTTTTCCACCTCCACCTCTCCAAGCCCTTTATGCAGCTGAAAATAGAGGGTATGTTATCATTTACTGTATAAAAAAAAAAGAAGAAAGTTATTTCTAATAATCTAAACCAAACAAATCTGATATTAATCAGATTAAAACAATAAAGAAAGTCCACTCTAATAAAGTATAAAAGACTAAGTTTCAGTAGCTAGCATTCAGGAATGATTTATAAATTCAGCGGTCATAAACAATAAATATATTGCAACACTTCCACAGTATTAGCATAAATATTAAAAATATAAAAAAAAGATGAAAACTTCTAAAAGTGTAACTTGTCTAGTGAAGTCCAAGTGTAACACCCAGGGGCGGACTGACCATTTGGAAACTCGGGCACTGCCCGAGGGCCCGGGGTCAGTAGGGGGCCCCATGAGATGCCCCTGGTACCTTTTTCATAGGCTTTTTTGAGTTTGGGCAAGGACACAGGGGCCCCATAATCCCCTATTGCCCGGGGGCCCTATGAGTTGTCAGTTCGCCCCTGGTAACACCCATGTGCTTCAACACAATACAGCAGTGATCTCCATGTGCAGGCCCATCACCAATAGTTAAGAGGCTTCCTAGAGTAAAACCTTCACACACAGAAGTATATTGTGCTCAACTTGGAGCTGTGTCAGACAGCCAGGACATAAATGGAGGAGCAAGGTCTGACATGTAGATCTCATAAACACCAGCAGATCTTGGCTACAACCTCCTCGATCCTCTCATCCATCAGGCATCCCCAAAATAATACATATCATGAGGGGCAAAAAAAAGACTCCCATAGTGCAGTAAATCCTAGCATTTATTATGTAATAGTATGTGCAATAGTTGTGTAATATGTGTAAAAATGTAAGTGACATCATGGGACATGTGATGCACTATGGCTTAGCTCTGCCTTTCCCCAGGCCATGCTGTAGTGATATTAAAAACAGCAACATGATCTAAAGAGAAAAAAAGAAAATAACGGTACACTTAACAAGATTTTTAAGGCATATATTTATTTGTGGCTGTTGGTTCACCCTACCTATACAAGAGAGGGCAGATATCTGGGTTTAATACCAATTTAATCATGTTCCAGCCTAAACTCCTTATTTGCACAATTTGAAAAAAATCAAGATCACTGTAACTGACCTATTCATAATTCATTATTTTCATTTAAAGCCACTACACTCTTATATAAATAAGGATATTGCAAACGTCAGAAATAAGGAGATTCTTCCTTGCTCACCAAGCCCAGAGTGACTGGCTAAAGAAAAAAGTTGAAAGATAAGCCTTCTCAAGTTAGTGAGTTAGGGCTCTTTCCAACATTACAACATGTGTGGCCTAATGCATTGAGGTATGTTGTGTTGCATGTGACAACCAGTTGCTTATGGGACCTTAACACACCAGAAAATGCACATGACCCATTATTTTATATTGTCCGCAATATGGACCATGTGCATTGTGTGGTATAATGATGTTCATTGAGGTTCATTAGAACTAAATGGACACACGCATAAAACATGTGTAGGCAACACACATTACAATTCATGACAAATTGCATGGTAATGCACACATGGAAATATGAATGCAGTTAAAATTTTTGGACACCCTGTCTACTCAACAAATTTGTCCCTAAGCACATTGTGTTATTTCTACAAAAGGAGCATGGTCAAAGTATGAATTTATAACTTTAAGAAAATATCCTTGTATTTTATGTGACCACATACAGTATTTCGATTTTACGACTTCTTCTACAATCTAGTCAGAAACCGCTGACAATCAGGGTCTGCAGGGCTGGTCAGATTGTGATGTTATGGGCTGACAATGGGACTACAGGACACCATGCACTGGCACTTTGCCTTGGAGATCCTGTCACATACCTGGTTGGGGAGCCTGACGTGGAGAGAAGGCGTCCTCTTCCGACTCCCGCCCCTGATAGTGAGAACAGAGGGCGCAGAGCCAGGAGTGACACGAGTGCTGGGTGGATCTGGAGCTGGCGGCAGGTAGCTGGAGACCTAGGAGATCCGGATGCAGGCCAGGTGCGGATACAGGAATGTAGATGCAGCAGCAGGCAGGTATGGCGGCAATCAGGATGCAGACTGAGACTGGACACCGGAGCATGGATGTGGTAGCAGGCAGGTGTGGCAGTGACCAGGATGCAGGCCAGGTGCAGGACCGTTGGTGCAGTGACAAGCAAGTATGGCAACCGTCAGGATGCAAGCCAGATGCAGGACCATGGGTGCAGCGGTAGGTAAGTATGGCATTCGTCAGGATGCAAGCCAGGTGCAGGTAAGTAGATGCAGCAGAGTCAGACAAGCCGGGTCAGTATCAAGTACAAGGGAGAAGGCAAGCAGATGGTCAGGGATAGCCGAGGTCGGTGCAGGTGGAGTTCTTTCTTAGTCAGGTCAGATCAGAATACAAGCAACAGGATCAGGTAATAAGTGCAGGAACGTTGTAGACCAGAAGGTATTGATTGTAGTGTATTGCAAGTTTAAATAGCCCGTGGGGACGTGAACTCTACTACCCATGCGCGCATTTGCGCGCTTCTGCGCATGCGCGCCCGCACGCTCCCGTGCATGCACACTCGCACCACCGTGGCCCGAAGGGATCTGTCGCCATCGCATGGCTGCATGGTAACAGGGTCCCTGACGGTACCTTAATATAATTTTTACAGATTCATACTTTCTCTTCCATATTTTTGTTATTGTATAAATATTAAGATTTGTAGATGAGACACAAGAGGGAGCTCTGTATTTCACCTCAATCAATACAATCTAAGCTAGTTGGAGGTAATGCAGTGTTTCTGGTTGGTTGGCAGGCCCATAAAGTTACATTGTGAGAGTGGACAATGAAATACAATTGCTGAATGGCCCAGCAAAGCAGGAATCTGATCCTAAGTTTATCTAATCAAATACTATGTAGTTAAAAATTATACAGAAGCCAACAATTTTTAAATATACAGAACATTATTAAAATTATTTACATCAAACTGAAAGTATGCCTAATGACTTTACATTTGTATTAAAAGTATAATTTTACATGTTTATAGTTTTATAGCTAATTTCATCGCCAATTAAGAAATCAAGAAAATGTAGACAAAGCTTTCACTGCGTTCAAACATTTTCCATGTTAACAAAAAACATATTTTCTTTAGGCAGAATACAATGCCAAAATGTGTTTATTGTGATGTCTTCTAGCAAAATATGTTCATAGTAAGTGCAACAAACAGAATATTTGTAGTAAGAGAGTTTTTGAATTTGATGGCTTTTTGTTATGAAAACAAGCAAAAAGTGTTTTTTACATTACAATATATATTTTTCACATTTTCTAAACAAGGACCCTGTCTGTATACTGTATGTTGGATGATAATGTTTCTAGCTTGCTTGGTATGTGGAAAGTTTTAGCCTATTTATAAGGCCTGCTGAGTGGCCACCTGGTCTTTTGGAAGCCAGCTGATAGCTCTCATAGTGGAAGTAGACATAAGAGGATTCTGGGCTTGGCTTGGTCTAGGCACACAGCCTTCAGGAGTAGGAAAGTCACATTCTCTATATGCCAATCTGTTGAGCAGCTCAGCCCACACAGAATGCTGGAACAAATGAAAACAGCCAGTTTTCACATTGAACATCACGTCCTGACAAGGACAAGGAGAATTATAGCAATTAGCTGAACCTCTAGTATTATTGTGACCTAAATATTTCAAGCACACACAAGCACATCTGGTTTGGAAAAAGTTGTACTGTTGGATCATTTCTGCTTTTGAAATGAAATGTGTGCCCTATAGTTCAGTAACTGTAGGCATAAAACAGTCTGTTTATTTCCCCACTGAGTCTATTGCATTCCCAATTCGAAGTGCTCCATCTCTTTTCCTTCCATATTAAACACTTTGATTTAGTGGAGATTTTTTTTCTCTTGTGGGTCTTAGGGGAGTTTTTGAAGTTGGCTTTACTTACACAATGCTCTGGAAAGTGTAGTCATTTGCTTGTAAAGTGGCAGCTACACATCAAAACTGATTTTCCAAACTAGGGAAACAGAAAAGCAGATATATTTTAATTTTACCACCACATTATTTCCATTAGGAATTTTAAAATACTTGCCCAGTGAAACAAAATGTTTTTAACACAATATGAATATATATATATATATATATATATATATATATATATATATATATATATGTGTGTGTGTGTATCAGGGGCGGACTGACAACTCATAGGGCCCCCGGACAATAGGGGATCATGGGGCCCCTGTGTCCAACACCCAAAAAAGCCTATGAGAAAGCCAATGAAAGGTACCAGGGGCATTTCATGGAGCCCCCTACTGACCCCGGGCCCTCGGGCAGTGCCCGAGTGCTTGAATGGTCAGTCCGCCCCTGATGTGTATATATATTATACATACACACACACATTTTATAGAAGTTTGAAGCAATAATTTGTTAAACTTTGTTAATTTTGTTAAAACGAACATGGATTTAAACATGACTTTTGTGCTGTGAACTTGCAAAACCTTACTCTACAGAAAGCATATCAAGTACTGCTAAGATACGTGACTATAGGTTTAGATGTACATCTGTTCTATAAACTGGTGACTCAGGATGCACAGTTGACCACAGGAAATAACAAAAGATAGGGAGATCTCAGTAGCAAACCTGGACCAACGTATTCCCATAATGGAAATGCAAAAATGGAATTTATGCTCAGAATGCACACCAGCTGCATGTTGAAAAGATGAACATAATTCCTATATTGGTAGACCTACTTTTTTCAGTAAACATTGTGTGAGCACAATGTGGGTACTGTCTATGGCACACAGGTAATTAATCGCACCCCTGCCTATAAATTACAATCCTGTTTCACCTTCTTCCATTCTTCCAAAGTTGTAGGAAGATGCAAAAAATAGTACAGTGCCAGTGTGAAATGATCTAGTCCTCATAAATTGGAAAGCTTAAACTTTAAGCAGCTTGCAAAATGCACATTTCTCCTAATTGTTCTAGATCCTTTGGGAGAAGCTCAAAGTTTTCCAAGATAAGGCAATAGCTCTGCAATAACTCATTCTCAAACAGTCCATCCACAGGATAAGCATGCGTTCTTATTAGATCAAGCTATCTCATGCCCCTCTCCCTGAAGCACGGATCCTCTGTTCTCCCTTGCTGCTGCCAGCTTCTCCTCCTCTCCACTCTCACTGGGTTCAGGTGCTGTAGGGAGCCACAGGGGGATTCAACTGTAATAGACCCCCCTGCCTGCTGCTTCAACCCCCCCCACTGTTCCACCACCTCAGGGATTACCTAGGACCCCCCCTCATGCAACACTGTGGGCCAGTTTCCCCTCCTCCCCCTTTCTTCTGGCTACAGCTGCTGCTGGGGAAGGAGATCAGTGATCAGTGCAGTGTTCAGGGGGGCTGGCAAACATGACATGTTTACAAGCCCCTTCCTGAATGGACACAGGAGCAGTCGATACTGATCACTCCTGTGTCCATTCATCACTAAAACATAGTAAACTGTGTTTACTATACTTCAGTTTGTAAGCAAACAGGAATCTCTAAAAGACTCCTCTTCATTCATGTACAGTGCAGATGACTCTGTAGAGAAAGGGAATAGGAACCTTACGTCCTCAGTCCCGTGCTCTGTTTCAAAAATCCTTTAGACCCTGATATTTCACCAAATCCCCCCCCCCCCAAAAAAAAGAAAACAATATATTAAAAACAGCATTGAAAAAAAAAAGAAACATAGTGAGACCACGTTCACACAGGGCATACTGCAGCGTACGCCTGTGCAAGGCCGTGTTTATCTACATGCAAAGGTGTTCCATGCATCCCCATGCAGGCAGTTCCATTATGTTAATTGGGATGCAGCAGCTGAACAGCCACAACTCTCGATTTGACATCTGTTTGGGTGCATGCCCCTAAACTCACACTGTTCACGTTCAGGCAGGGGCATTTTATGAAGTCAGTGGGCCTGTTTGGAAGATCAAAAGTTGGACCCTATTGCTTAAGGAGAAAAGAAAATGCAGTGTACTTTGTACAGAGTGGGCATGGGTTTTCCAAGGGTGTTGCTAGGATTGTAAAAGACCTGGAGCACCTTTGGGCACATGAAGTATAAGAATAATTTGGCACAGAGCACTCTGCAGTGAAAAGTGAGTGTGGTCAAATTGTGTCCACATGGATGTCAGATTGTGAGCTATGGCTGTGTCTATGCAGCTGCTGCATCCCAATTGACATGAATGGGACTGCCTGCATGGAACACCTGTGCATGTAAACATGGCCCTCACAAAGGTGTACACTTTAGTACGCCCCATGTGAATGAGGAAATAGAAATTTAACGGGAATTTTGTAAGTTATGTTGTATTTATGTGTGCTAATAAAGATTTTAGTGTATTTTTAGTCAAAACAGTGATTTAACCGCCTCCCGTCTGTCATATAAGGAAATGACGGGCAGACAGTTGCTCTCTCATTCTGGGAGGACGTCATTTGACATCCTCCCACTCTAGCTGCACATGTGCACCCCCCCTGGGCGTGCGGTGTGGCAATCAGTGATGCGCTGTGTCCCTGAGACACAGCGGATCACCGATCACAGTAAAGAGCCGATCACACTCTAACATGTGACCAGCTGTGTCCAATCACAGCTGATCACATGTAAATAGGAAATGCCGGTTATCGTCTCTCTTTTCCGAATGCTGACAGCGTGTGAGGAGAGGACAGCCGGTAAGTGGCATTCCTCAGAGGTGACATCTACACTGATAATCAGGGCATTGAGAGAGGCTGCGGGCTGCTTGATGGTGTATGCAGAGCCCGACTCTCATTCCCGGGGATGTCCAGAGCTGTGAAGGTGAGTGTCTCTCTGTTGCTGGGTGGTGGGGTGTTAGTAGAAGGCTCTCTACTAACAGGGGTGTTGTTGGTGGTCACTGTCAAGCTCTCTATGAGGAGGGGGGGAGCAGGTCTGGTGTTGGTCAGTGTCAGGCTCTCTCCGCCGGGGGGGCGTCTAATTTTTGTGTTTCCTAGGGCAGCGTAAATCCTAAATACACCACTGGATGCAACACAGCAGAAATGGTGAGGCATGGATTGGACACTAGGTGACACAGAACTGGAAATGTATTTTCCCTTTAGTAAATAAGGACAAGCTAGGTCAACAAATACATGGGCATAAGGGAATCAATCAGCCATGTCATTACAAAATACAGCCACAACATGTAAGTCCATCATTATAAGGAAAGGCAAACAAACAACACAGACAATATAACTACACTATTACTTAGTCAAAACAGCAAAAACATGTGAAATTGCAGAATACCTTTAAAATCACACTGATATATCTGGTGAAAAGAACAGTGGAAATGCAATAGGATTAGCAAACAATTGAAGGCAGCCCATATATGATTCATTCATTTTTGTAACCAGCGGGTTAAACGGAAAAAAAAAAAAAATTACCTGACTCCCCCCATCCATACACTCAAGGTGGATGGGGGAATGACTTCTGACAGATGGAAGACATCCATTTTGGTTGTTATGGGCAACAGCTACATTAAATAATTAACATTCTTCTATACAGATTATAAAAAATTTACATGAAACCCACAAGAAAATCTTCTTTGATCAATCATCCTTGCATAATCTTAAATTCCTTCAAATGTAGGAAAAAGATGTATTTGATTTTCTGAGCGAAACCAAACAAACGTTATTTTTGATTGCATCGCATCAGTCAGTTTCCATGCAGCGTTCTACCTACTGCACATGCTGATAACAGAACTGTTATCACAAGATCCCCAGAGATTAATGTATTTACTAACTTCTATGAGATATTGCATCAATACATTTTAACAGTCTCTGACAGAGACATAAAGGATCCATTAAATTAGATTCAAGTTTCTATTAAATTACTTGCAGAAACAGCCAGGCTCCTCTTATCTCCAGACAAAATTAACGGATGCTATTAGGGGCTCATATTCAAGAAACGCTCCCCAGGAGGAAAGAGGCAACCTTGTAAAATGAGCCCTTGGGAGAATTATGCTACACAGAGATATATTGGAAACCTGCTGGATATTTGTGTACTAAATAGTAAGTGTTGATCCCTACTTTTCTCCCCCAGCTTTTTGCAGATCACATTACATGCAGGCATACCCTGAATATGGAAAGTAGTTCTTAATTCAGAATATAATGTGTATTATTAGATTTTTGTGTGCCGTCTAAGCAGAGTCAACAAAAAGGACTTTTTAATTAAAAAAAAAAATGTAATCTGTATAAATAGAAAAGGCACTGTTATATTGGTATTGCACACATAAATTTGATCTCCTACAGCTATAAAAGCTTTTTACAGAATTAAAAGAGCAAGAAAACTGTTCTTTACTTTACACTGATTTTTATACATCGCCCAAATGAAATTAAAGCTGATCTAACCCTAACTTGATGACATTTATTTTGATAAAGCACCAAATAATTGTCATGTCCCTTTTTCCATAGAATACAGAATTCACCTTTTTTTCATGATTTGTGCATCCTAGTGCTGCTGATCTTCTGCAAACTCTTACAACCACTTCCTGTCTACACTCACTCGCTCACTAGCTTCATTTTCAGTTGCATGTCATTACTGATTGTAACAAGTTTTATGAGATTTTTAAAGATTGTATTTAGATCTACTTTAAAAGCTGTCTCTGGGAAAATTAGTACCCCCACCCACTGTCTTGCTTTCATTCATAATATATTTTTAAATTATCCAGAAAGCTTTTTCACTTACCCGAGTCCACTATCATGTGGCCCCCAGTGGCACCACTTGTGGGATTGTATAACAGTGATTCATCATAGCAGTCTGGGTCATCTGCTGGCCAGTCTTGTTGCTGGCTGGTCTTGTGGGTGGGGGTACTAATTATGTGATGTCAGGACATTTGAGGACCCTGCTGATGGACAACCAATGGGAAGTGCCCACATCCCCAGTTAATGATGTAAACACCAAAAACAGGTCCCTCCCACTGTGTAGGTCACATTATCCGCTTGCTGACTGCTCACTGTAGCTTTACTGCTGCAGTGTGGATCGGCTGTGCAAAATTATGTATATTTTCATTTATTTTATTTATTTCAGGTACTTATATAGTGCCATAAATTTACGCAGTGCTTTACATACATATGTTGTACATTCACATCAGTCACTGACCCTCAAGGGTTGTACAATTTAAGGTCCCTAACTCACATTCATACATACACATATTAGGGCCAATTTAGACAGGATCCAATTAACCTACCAGCATGTCTTTGGTATGTGGGAGGAAACCAGAGTACCTGGAGGAAACCCATGCAGGCACAGGGAGAACATGCAAACTACAGGCAGGTAAGTATATATTAGTGTATATGATTTTATGGGTAGGGGACGCATGCGCCTGCCTACCCACGCTGTCATTGGCTCCCTGACATGCCGATCAGCGGGTCCTGGATGGTAATTTATGGTTGAACCCATCGATAGTTGGAGCTAGTGTCAGGAGAGAGATCTGTGTTGGTAAACAAAACAGATCTCTCTGCTGACAGCGGGGATATGCCCTTTTGTGCAGGGAGGCAAAACCCGTCACATCCCCTATTAAAATAGCACACTTTTCATATAGTTAGGCACATAATTAACCCTTTGATTGTCCTAGATGTTAACCCCTAATTGTCCAGTGTATTTGTTGCAGTGTCAGTGCATTTTATTAGCACTGATCACTGTATTAGTGTCGCTGGTTATGTCAGTGTCAGTTAGCCAGTGTCAGAATGCCTGCCGTACTTTCACAGTCCTGCTATAAGTCACAGATCGTTGCCATTACTGGTATTTAAAAAAAAAAAAATACAGTATATGTACCGCCATTTGCAGATGCTATACTTTTTCCGCAAACAAATGAATATACATTTATTGGGATTTTTTTTACCAAAGACATGTGGCAGAATACATTTTGGCCTAAATTTATGAAGAAATATTTTCCCCATTTATAGCGCAAAAAAATAAAAACAGCCAGTGGTGATCAAATACCACCAAAAGAAATCCTTATTTGTGTGAAAAAAAATTATATCAATTATTTGTGTACAGTGTTGCATGACTGCACAATTGTCAGTTAAAGTAGTGCAGTGCCATATAGCAAAAAAATAGCATGGTCATGAAGGTGGGCAAGAAGACTTGAGACCCAGTGTACCATGTGACCAGAGATTTGGAGAGTATTTGGGTCCTTTATGTAGATTTTTTTGTTAAAATCCAAGTGGAGGGATGCCAAGATGAGAATAGGAGTGTGGTGTTTGGGAGGCATGTTAGCAAAGAGAGCAGATTTAAGTATAAGGTTGGTTAGAGTTTAATAAGCAGTGCTGTCATTTTAAGTGAACATATATTTGTGACCACATAATTCCAAACCTGGTTAAGCAGTATGGTAGTACCACTATACAGACCTACCACAAAATGTCTATAGGCTGCAATCAAAGAGCAGTTTTACCCAAACTGATGCTGGCTGGGTTTTTTTCTGATGTTTGAAAGGGAGATCTCCATAATATTGTATGGACAACATGCCCAGTAAAAACAAAAGTGGAGATTGTCCTCCTTGGTTTGCTCCTTGACAGCAGAAAAGTCTTGAAACCCATAAAGCAGAAATGTGTATAGATGAAGTTGCCCTTTAGAGGGAATGTATACACAATTGTTAATGTTAATGGAAATACCA
This sequence comes from Staurois parvus, assembly GCF_062004578.1. Lineage (NCBI taxonomy): Eukaryota > Metazoa > Chordata > Amphibia > Anura > Ranidae > Staurois > Staurois parvus. The sequence continues at coordinate 9,550,644 of NW_028317854.1, read as the reverse complement.
ATGTCAAAATTCCAGCTAAATTGACAGTTTTGCTGAGATGGAATAACAAACCTGAAGCAGACCATAGATTAGTCATTTTTTTCATTCAACCAGTGGGTTGAAGAAAAAAAAAAGATTTGATTCCCCCATCCACACACTTGATGTGGATGGGGAATTCCTCCCCAATGAGATATTGCATTTTGACAGTGAGCAGACTGCTCACTGCACCCTGCACCACAATACACTGATCATCGTTGCCGGCTGTAGCCAGCAGCACTGATTGAGTGGAAAAAATGAAACAGGATGGTTGGATAGAAGTCGAATAGTTGATCGGTAGATTGTCTTCTGTACAACCAGCCTGCCCACACATGGATTAAAATGTGGCTGGTCCCTGCTGTATCAAAATTAATTTTCTGTGACTGGCTTAAGGCAGAGCTGAAACCTTTCTTAAGCTGGCCATAGACGGAGCTTTTTTTTGCGTGGTTGCAGGAAAGAAAATCACTAAATTCCCCCATCAACACAGTCAGTGTCGGTGGGACTTTACACAGCTAACGTAGGCAGCATTATTAAACCGCCAAATGTGCATGAAGCCTAAAGCTGGCCATACATGGGTCGAATTCCAAAAGAATTTTCTTTCAAAAATCTCTTCTAAGAATTTTGGTGTGGACCACCATAAGTGAGCCACAGCAACAGCCAATTTTCGAACGACCATTGAATTTAAGTGACCGGGCATGTTGGACATTTTTTGAAAGCTTGTGCGAGAAATATTATATAATATAATAAAGGAATGAGCATGAGCTGTGACCTGGAAAGAAAAGAAAATTCTTGGCCACGAAAGTTCTTTTCTGTAGCAACATTAATTTCGAAATCAAATCAATAGTGGCGCCATCGGATTACAAAATGCAGGAAAGTTCAGATTTTCTAAAGAAAATTTGTTCAAGATTTGACCCATGCATGGCCTGTATTAGAGTCCTAATGCAGATATTTTAGTAATAAATCGTCATATCACATAATCTGCCTGTTTATTTTTTAGCCACTGTCAGAATTGTGTTTGTCATCAGCCCCTGATAACTGTGAGCCTGGGTTCACACATATGCAGTGTGGTATATCGCATGTAATTCTCACAGGAACCGCACTGCATTCCTGTGCAAACCACATGCGAATTGTGTGCGGTGCGATTGGAGCCATGGCTCTATTCGCACTGCACCCGCACCAAAATCGTCCAGGACCCTTTTTTGGGTCCGCACTAGAATCGGATCGCATGGGTATTCTCACCTGTACGATCTGATTCTGCACATCGCACTGCGTTTTACAGACCACTTTCAGGGTGTTGTTAGCTTAACATCACACCTGCTGCGGTTTGCATGTACGGGGTGCGATTCTGATGTGGCGTGGAATTCGCACTGAAATGCACCGCATCAGAGTGAACCAGGGCTGAAAGGTAAGTTCCTTGCAAGTCAAGAAAACCCTTTGTGAGCAATATCACCGTTTTGATCCATTAGTATGTGTACACCACAAGCATATTTGTAAACCTTCTAGGCAAAGCCAGGATCATGGAAACAAAGGTTTTTATAGCTAATGTCAGGAGCAGCAAAATGTGTGAACTTTTATTGTGTCTGGATGAAAATCATCTTTTTTTTTTTTGTTTTGGCTTTGGTGTTAGGAGCCTTGTATAACCTCATCTTCAGACAGTGGAAAAAAAATTTAAATTCATGAGCAGTCTGGAATAGGAACTCCCCCCCCTCCTCCCTTTGAATTGCTAGTGGATGACAAATAGCTACTACTTTCCACTCCATTTCACCAGGCACAGCTACCTTTCTATCCTCGTGAGGTTTGTGACCTTTCCATCGATGTCATTTGCAGTTCCCCTCAGTCCCCTCCTGGTGCCCCAAGGGAGCTGTAATGGACTCACTTTAATTGCCTGTTGAAGGACAGAAGCAGTTCCTTGTAGGCTGATTGGTGATCCCCCTGTGAGTACAGCTGTCCTGGTCAGTGAAAAGATTGCTCTGACACACACAAACATTTTGGCTCAGTGCTCAATACATTTCGCACAGCATGTACATAATCACTGCTCTGGCTTTAGTGGTTTCCTGTCTGCCCACTCTGCACTGTGGCTTTATTTGTTAGCCGTGTGACTCACGGGAGAGAGACTATCCATGCTAATCCCCTAGTGGGTTGCTGTAGTTGAGATAGAAGATACCCCACAGAGTGCTGTATAATTCTGAGATTTAGAAAGTCAATCTTCTGTGGGTTTTGCTATTGCACCTGAGACTACAGTACGGTTCTACCTTCTGCATGCCAAACTGTCCTCACGGTTTATTTACATTTTTTATTATGTCTTTCAAACGCTAAAAGGTGCTCCTGGGATCCTGTACATAAATAAAGCAGTAAAACTAATGATTTGCAGTTTAAAAATGAGAACACGTTTTAGATTAAATACATTTTAAATGTCAACATGTGAGCAATAAAGTGTCTCAATTAGGGAAGCCTTATATGCGATAAACACGTAAATGATACGAAACACATAGGATGAGATGTGTTAAATAAATGGGGACATTTACAAAAACCGGTGCAGAAGACAGCAGTGACAAATGCTTGCTTTCATTTTCTAAACTGCCCTAGAAAAATGACATAATTTATTGGAACTGGGAACACGATAGTTTTGGTCTCTCAGCCTTTTTCCATATAGTCTTTTCCATTTTATATTTGGATTAGCAGTCCTCATTCAATATACTGTATCTGGAAATGCTTTGATCCTCTACCTCTACAGGAGCATGAACCCTTCTTTAACAAACCATTTTTGGGTACTGCATCAATCAATCAGATTAAGACTTTTCATTCCAGATTTTCCAGTATCAGTGTGACTTTGATTAACCCCTTGGCGTCGGCGCCTCCCAGCCCTTTAAGGGTTTCAGAAGCCGGAAGGTGGGGCGGGGTTTAGGGTTATGAGACCGCCGTGACAGCATGTCACATGATCGGGAAAGATCCCTATCGAAAGAGGAGATCGGGACCTTTCCGTGAGTACTGGACATGTGTGCTGGGAGCGCACTCTCAGCACATATGTTTTTTTTAATAGAACGCAAATGTGCGGCCGCTCGGCATCTAGGCCCAGACGCCGGGAGCCGCACATTTGTGTTCGGCCAGCGTGAAGAGGTTAATGTACACTGGTAAGACTCATGGACAAACACAAACACTGTTTTCTCAATTTACTGACACTGTGATAACTGAATCCTTTATTAGAGTGAGGCTTTGTCCTTGTGAGCAGCACATTATTATTATTATTATACAGGATTTATATAGCGCCGGCAGTTTGTGCAGCGGTGTACAATATAAGGGAGGCAGTACACTTACAATACATTTCAATACAGAAGGAATATGAGGGCCCTGCTCGTGGAGCTTACAATCTAAAGGAAGGGGGAGGTGATACAAAAGGTGATAGCTGCGGGGGATGATCTGGTGGAGGTGATCCAAGTTCTTACATAGAGGTGGGGTAGGAATCCCTGAATAAGTGAGTTTTCAAAGATCGCCTAAAGGCAGACAGGGTGGGGGCTTACCGGACATACTGTGGTAGGGAGTTCCAGAGGATGGGAGAGGCTCTGGAGAAGTACTGGAGGCGAGCATGGGAGGTGATGAGGGAGCTAGAGAAGAAGATATCTTGGGAGGAGCGGAGTGGGCGATTTGGGCGATATCTGCGGATGAGGTGTATGAGTCTAGCAGCAGCATTCATAATAGACTGAAGGGTGGATAATCTGTGTAACGGTAGACCAGTGAGGAGGGAGTTGCAGTAATCGAGGCGGGATATAACCAAGGTTTGGATAAGTTGTTTTGTGGTGTCATTGGTCAGAAAGGGGTGGATTTTCAAAATGTTCCGGGGGTTGAGGCAGCAGAATTTGACCAGTGATTGGATGTGGGGCCCAAAGGAGAGGTCAGAGTTTAGGATTACGCCTAGCACAATGGCATGAGGGGAAGGACCAATGGTTGTGCTGTTAATCTTAATGGTAAAGTCATGAGTGGGGGATCAGGGAGGAGAAAATATTACAAGCTCGGTTTTGGAAAGATTGAGTTTAAGGTAGTGGTGTGACATCCATGCTGTTATGTCGCTCAGTAGATTTGTGATACGTGTTATATACATGTATTACATATATGTGTCAATAAGAACTGACCAAAATAAGTGTAATGGTAAAAATATTTTTTTTTACCATGGTTAACTATGTCATTTTCCTACATGCTGCACATTTACCTGCACTACACAAGCAAGTACATGCAGTTTATTTTGTAGGAAATGTGTGTTATGGGCTCATTTAGACTTGTAGCTGGAGGGCCTTAAAACGTAAAGTTAAGCCGCATTTTAAGCACCCTCCAACTATCCCCCATTAAGCTGCAAAGGCTGCGGATAGTGATGTTCACATGCCACGGTTTCAATGCTTCATTACTACTCCTTTTGCATTTTTCAGGTAGTACTGCTGCCAAATGCAACCCATTCAAGTGAATGTGGATGCACTGCATACTCCCTGCAAGCATGTGTGATGCATGTGGACCTGTTAGTGCAGAATTTACAGGGTTATCAAGCATGTATGTATTGTATATACACTATATATACACTATATTGCTGAAAGTATTGGGGCACCTGCCTTTGCACGCACATGAACTTAACCGCTTTCCAGCTGCCCTATAGCAGGAATACTACTACAGGGCTGCAGGGCTATGCAAAATAATGTATACTTAATTTTGCATTTACGGGTAGGGGGCGCCCTACTTGTGCCGCCATTGGCGACCTCAGCTGTCGATCACCGGGCCCGAGCAGGTGATTCCCTGCCAGCACCCGGCGATTGCTGAGTATCACTGATGGGGGAGAGACCTGTATGTAAACAAAACAGATCTCTCCTCTCTCAGCTCCTGCACACTGCTTTGTATTGTGCTGCATAGCAGAGTAATACATAGCAATGTGCTGACACAGTAAAACACACACACAGCACACAGTAAAACAGCACACAGCACACAGTTAACCCTTTGATAGCCCCCCATGTTAACCCCTTCCTGCCCAGTACAGTATCAGTGCTTTTTATTAGCACTGATCACTGTATTGGTGTCACTGGGGATGTCAGTGACAGTCAGTCCCCCCCCCCCCATTGTCAGAATACCTGCCACAGTCCCGCAGTCCCGCAATAAGTCTCTGATCGCCACCATTACTAGTATATTAAAAAATAATCCAGTATCGATATCGCCATTTGTAGACTCTATAACTTTCACATAAACCAATTAATTTACACGTATTGGGAATTATTTTAGCAAAAACATGTAGCAGAATACATTTTGGCCTAAATTTGTGACGAAATTTGATTTGTTTAAATTTTTTTGCTTACATGTTTAATAGCGAAAAGTCAAAAATATAGTTTTTTTTTCTCAAAATTGTTGGTCTTTTTTTGTTTACAGCATTGCATAAGCGCGCAATTGTCAGTTAAAGTAACATAGTGTTGTATCACACAAAAAGCCCTGGTCAGGAAGGAGGGTCAATCCTCTGGAGGTCAGGACTCTGTGCAGGCCAGTCAAGTTCCTCCATCATAAACTTGCTCATCTGTCTTTATGGACCTTGCTTTATGCACTGGTGCACAGTCATGTTGGAACAGGAAGGGGCCATCCTTAAACTGTTCCCACAAAGTTGGGAGCATGGAATTGTCCAAAATGTCTTAGTATTCTGATTCCTTAAGAGCTCCCTTCACTGGAACTAAGGGCCAAGCCCAACCCCTGAAAAGTAACCCCACACCATAACCCCCCCTCCACCAAACTTTACACTTGGCACAAAGAGGTCAGGCAAGTACCATTCTTCTGGCAACCGCCAAACCCAGACACATCCATCGGATTGCCAGACAGAGAAGTGTGATTCATCACTCCAGAGAACAAATCTCCACTGCTTCAGAGTCCAGTAGTGGCATGCTTTACACCACTGCATTTGAAGCTTTACATTGCATTTGGTAATGTAAGGCTTGGATGCAGCTGCTCAGCCATGGAAACCCATTCCACGAAGCTCTCTACACACTGTTGTTGTGCTAATCTGAAGGCCACATGAGGTTTGGAGGTCTTTAGTTATTGACTCTGCAGACAGTTGGGGACTTCTGCACACTGTACGCTTCAGCATACCACTAACAGTTGAGCGTGGAATATTTAGTAGTAAGGACATTTCATGAATGGACTTATGGCACACGTGGCAACCTATCACGGTACCACGCTTGAATTCACTGAACTCCTGAGAGCGACCCATTCTTTCACAAATGTTTGTAGAAGCAGTCTGCATGCCTAGGTGCTTGATTTTACCCACCTGTGGCCATGGAGGTGATTGGAACACCTGAATCCAAGGATTTGGAGTGGTCTCCCAATACTTTTGGCAATATAGTGTGTATATATATATATATTTATATATACATTATGTAATGTATGGTAGTATATGCACAGGTTTATACTTTGCCTAAACCTTTTGTGCCTAGGGGTCATTGAAGCCTTCCATGTATAAACACTGCACTGCCCCCAAGAAATTCTACAAACAGTATATACTGTAGAAGATCAGTTAGAAAATACATATACTTATCGTATCTTACATGGATTCCTTCTGTGGCACCTAAGGATGACTTCAGAGAACTTTTTATTGTGATTGTGGGAAAACTGAGTATTTCAGATCTCCCAAGAAAACACTACTACACTGCACGATGCTTAAGTGTACTCTCACAAGATTTTGGATCCTCTGTTTTCCCAGGATCTTGCCTGAAGGGAGAGAAGAGTAACTGGCAAATAGATGCAGTCTATTAAAATGTATGCCAAGCCAAAAATGTTTTTTTTTTTAGTGTTGAACAGAGTAGAGAAGGGTTACAACCTTGTCAGACTTTTACTTTAGAGATTTTCTTTGTAGACATTTTTTCCTGTTTTATTAATAGTGTTTAACTAGGCAGAGAACTGGTGGTAACACAAAAAGAAATAAAAATGCTTTTCTCTAGTAAAGTTGCAAAAGGCTGGAACCCCTGTCAGATTTTTGAAGAAAATGGAAATATAGCATTGAAACTGTTAAGGCTATCCTGGTGTTGCTGTCCTAAAGTATTGATGCTGACATTGTGTACTTTGTGTAGAGTAGTTCACTTTAAGGTCATCACAGAGAACAAGAGGGTACTCTTTACCTCTGGAGGAAAAAAAAATGTAACCTCCAAAGGTTTCCATTTACACATAGGGATTTCAAACCGTTGGCAGAATTGCCACTATTCTGCCGGCGATTTGAAAATGTGCTGTGAAAATGTGAGAACATGCAAACATGTTCAGGTGCCATTTATTTCAATGGCAGTTGAATGGGCAGGATGTTTTTGCCATAATCACGACAAATGTGCCACGACAGCGCAAGCAAAATCCTGGGACTTGTGATGCCCAGTACCTTTTTTGGGCAACATGCGTCCCAAGATTTTGTTTGCTTGATTGCGGGAAAAAATCTCAGCATTTTCAGGTTCCATTGAAATGCATGGCACCTGAACATGCGATTTCGCGTTTTCACATTTTCACGACGCGGTTTCGAATTGCAGCCAGAATCACGCCTAATCATTTGAACGACATATCAGATTGGATGTCGCTCCACTTCCTTAAACTTAACCTCTCCAAAACCAAGCTCCTAGTCTTCCCCCCAGCCCGCACACCACCCCCCACTGACTTCTCCATCACGTCCAACAATGCCACCATCAGGCCCGCCCCACAGGCCAGAGTACTTGGTGTCATTCTTGACTCCAATCTATCCTTCCAGCCCCAAGTCCAATCACTAACTAACTCATGCAGACTCCACCTCCGCAACATCGCCAAAATACGCACGTTCCTAACCCCAGAAACCACTAAACAACTCATACACTCCCTCATCATATCATGACTCGATTACTGTAACTCCCTCCTCACTGGCCTGCCTCGCTACAGGCTATCCCCGCTTCAGTCGATCCTGAATATGGCAGCCAGACTCATCCACCTTACCAACTGCTCCATTTCCGCCACCCCCCTCTGCCAATCCCTCCACTGGCTTCCGATTGCCCAATGGATCAAATTCAAAATCCTAACACTGGCATACAAAGTTATCCACCATACTGCCCCAAACTACATCACTGACCTAATATCCAAGTACCACCCTGCACACACTCTCTGCTCCTCACAAGACCTCCTTCTCTCTAGTTCCCTAGTCTCCTCCTCCCATGCCCGCCTCCAGGACTTCTCCAGGGCATCACCCATACTCTGGAACTCCCTACCCCAATCCATCAGACTATCACCTACTTTCCTCTCCTTTAGGCGCACCCTGAAAACCCACCTCTTCAGGGAAGCCTACCCCACCCCCTGCTAATTCCCGACCTCTTCCACTCTTCCTACCACTCCATCCCCCACAGCTATTTACTCCTGTACCACTTATCCCCTCCCTCCTAGATTGTTAGCTCCAATGAGCAGGGCCCTCGAACCCCTCGTGTATCGCATTGTATTGTTATTGCATTGTCGCATGTTCTGTCTCCCATTGTAATGTACATCGCTGAGCGAACTGTTCACCCTTTATAAATACTGCATATTAATAATAATAATTTGAAATACCCAAGTGTGAGTGGAGCCTAAGAACTGTGAAAATGTGGAATAGACTCCTTGAAGAGCAGGTTCTGGCCGTATATGGTTATGGTTATATAACTCAGGGCTTGAAAAAGCCGCTCGCCCGCTCGCCAAATGCGAGGAGAAATTCCTCTGTAGCGAGCAGTGAGCACAGATGAAGCATGGAGCGACTGCACCTGTGCTCCAAGCCTCATTGTGAAGCCAAGTTCTGGTTTACAACTTCCGGTTTCCGGCTTCTTCGGCTCCGCTGAGAGGAGACACCTTCTCCACCGCCGTGGGGGACTCGGAGGGACTAGGAGTAAGTACTGTATACAACATGTCATATCACTATAATGGAGTACAGGGGAGCTGGGTGGGATATACATTACTCAGTAATGTATATCCCAGCTCCCCTGTACCCCATTATAGTGATGACATGTATACAGTAATGATTACTGTATACATGTCATATCACTATAATGAAGCACAGAGGAGCTGGGATATACATACTGTATACATGTTATATCACTATAATAGAGTACAGGGGAGCTGGGATATACATTACTGTGTACAGTTTTATAATTTGGACTCTTTATTCTAAATAAAAATGTAACTTCATAAGCTTTAAGGGGGTGTGGTTTGGGGGCGGGCCAGGGGTGTGGCTTTGGGTGGGTGGGGTTGAGGTTGGGGGCGGACCTGGACAAGGTTGGGTGGGGCAACTGGTGGAGGGTAAGATTTGTGACCGGCTAGTAGGTCTGGACTCGACATTTTAACCCCTGATAACTGGATACTAATATTCATAAGTAAAGTTGATCCAAGGAATTTCCGATTGCCTCTTGGGGAATCAGGAAGGAATTTTTTCCTTTGTAGGAGCAAATTGGATCATGCTTTGCTGGGGTTTTTTTCCTTCCTCTGGATCAACTGTGTGTATAGGATTGTGTATATAGGATTGTATATTTTTTTTATTGGTTAAACTAGATGGACTTGTGTCCTTTTTTGAACCAGACTAACTATGTAACTATGTGTGTAAAAAAAAAACAATTAAAGATAAAATAGCTAGATCTTGATCTAGGTCAGGGTTGGTGGTAAGGGTCAAGGTAGGGATCCAAGGTCAAGGTCAATATATTTTTTGTAGGATTTAAAAAAAAAGTTTGCAATTAGTATTGGTGCCAGTTAGTGTCAGTGTGTTTTAGGTAGGATAAAAAAAGCAAAATGCAAACTATTGTTTCTGGGCCCTACTATGGGTACAAACACATGTCAAAGTTAAAAAATTGTGTTCAGGCGTTAAGATTTGTTTTACCCTCCATCATCAATGGGTTAAAATACCAGTCTACTGTTCCCTAATGATGTGCCCTCTCTCCTACCAGGCACAGCCCGACAGCTTTAGTTTCTCTCACCTGTCAGTTGCCCATAGCCAGTAGGCAGAATCTGTGAATGCATAACTCTGCCCCCTCATTACACACTGCCATTTAGTGGGAGATATTATTATAATTATACAGGATTTATATAGCACCAAGAGTTTGCTCAGCACTTTACAAAATGAAGGTAGACATTACAGTTACAATACAATTTAGTACAAGAGGAAACAAAGGAACCTGCTCATTAGAGTTTACAATCTACAAGGAAGGGTTGAGTAATAAAAAGGGTGATAGCTGTGGGGGATGAGCTGATGGAGGAAATAAATAGCAGATTACTAGTTAGAAGCAGGATAGGCTTCTTTAAAGAGAAAAGTTTTCAGGGATCGTCTAAAGGTGGATAGAGTAGGAGATAGCTTGGGATAGGGAGTTCCATAGGATGGGAGAAGCTCAGGAAAAGTCCTGGAGATGAGCATGGGAGGAGGTCACATGGGAACTAAAGAGCAGAAGGTCTTGGGAGGATCAAAGATAGCTGTTTGGTTTATACTTTGAGACCAGGTTGGTGATGTAGCTGGGGGCAGAGTTGTAGATGGCTTTGCAAGTTGTTGTTGTTAGTATTTTTAATTTTATTTGTTGGGCAAGTGGAAGCCAGTGGAGGGATTGGCAGAGAGGGGTAGCAGACACTGAATGGTTGATGAGGTGGGTGAGCCTGGCAGTTAATCACAGTTCAAATTTTCAGTGCTGTGTGACATCCTTCAAGCTGCATCCCATCACATTACAGGTGCAAGATGCATGGGGGGCAGATAAGGGACAGGAAAGTGCACTTTCGCCTGTATGGACAAAAATCCTTGCACTGGTCCTGGATGTAAATAATCTACTTCCCAGGCAGGGAGCTTTTACACCCCAGAGGATCTTTATGGTCTCTTTGATTGTATGGAAATTGAAGCACCACACAACTACTAATTAGTCCAGATAAAACTTTATTCTAGCAGTCCAAGAAGTAGCAAATGCATTATTGGGTTGCAAAAATACCTCTTGATCTGGGCTTAAAAACAACATAAATAGACTAGAAGTAAACTGGACCTTTAATGTTATGTATTCTAGAGTGATTACAAGCACAGACCTTGTCATCAGCTGGTTTGACAGCCCAGAGTTTTTATTTTGTCTGTGTCCCTGTTTTTCATTCACTTCCTGTTTGGTAAAACTGTTGTTAAGAAAATGGGTATGTAGGCAAATACCTTTAACAGAGCCTTGGAAGCATTAAAATCCCAACAGGGGTTTTAATCCTCCCCACTCCTTACAAAGCTAGAAAAAATAATTGTTTTCTTTGGCATTCACTTCAAGTCAGGTAGATATGAAATACTGCATATTAATATGTTCTGTTGTGTTTTCAAGCAAGCAAGTGAACTTTTAGACTTCGTTTTTCTTGTTTTTCAGGATATCGTTCACCCTCTCTGTTGTTTACAGGGCTCAATATATTAAAATGATGTTTATACATGCAACTGACTGAACCAGAGAAGCAACTAATATTTCTCTCACCCCCTGAAAGCCTTAGCCCAAGGTGTCAGTCAGATACATCATGCTCAAAAGGAGATAACTATTGGTGTGTCCTATCTTTAGAAAATCCATAGCGTTCTGAGAATTCTTTGTGATATATTAAATGTTTAATTGTACAACAAAACTCAGAAACTGAAATATTTAGAGCAAAATTTACCCAAAGCCATTTTAGTTTCCCTAGTATTTCCTAATATTCAGTGAAAGGCGAAGATGTGTAGAAAATATTCTGTATAAGGCAAATAGTCTAATACAAAATTATGTCAAGGACTAAAGACTAGACTGCACTCTCATAAAAATATCTCATCAATAAAAAAATATAAGAAATACTGACTATAAACATCAATAAGTGTAAAAACATAAACATAACGTAAATGTCCGTGTGACATGAATTAAGACTGTTCAAGGTTTGGTGCTCAATCTCGTGTGAATGGTGGAAATCACAATCCAAAGTGACAAAGGTAGTGACACCCGGAGAAGGTATGTGCTCTTCCTCTTCAGCAGTTTCACACCTCACTCACTGGAAATATATGACCCCTTTTACTCAAATGAAGTCAAAAGTGCTTGTATATCCTCAGTTGGCACTCTCCCACATGCGTCAATTGAAATTCAATCAATTTGCTGCTCCATTTGGTATAACATCCTGTACATATGGACAAATGGACAACACCATGCTCAACGTAGTGCTCCTGCACCTATTAGAGACTCCATATACCTTTCATTCATATAAGGGAAAAATAGAAGAGCCATCATAGTGTTGTGTAATACATTTAATGAATAAAGAGTAAAAGATGCACTTACATAGGTTAAAAACACACAGCCATTGAAACAGAAACTAGGAGTGCTGGTTTGTGCTTCACCTGTGCTCCAAACAGTAAAAGTGACATGTTCTGGAAGTCCCACCCAATGCATTTCATAAACAACATCTGACGTCATCAGGGGGAGCGCTACTTTGAGCATGGTGGTGTTCATTCCTCCATATGCACGGGGAGGGGGGCAGGAGCCTCAGGGACCAGTCTTGTGCAGGGAAGATCATAGGATTCAGTAGGTATATCTCTCTTCTCCAATTCCTGCCTTTGCATGCTTTCACTTTTGTTGTAAAAGGCTAAACAAAGGTACCCACCAAATTAGATGTTGTAGCCTGTTTTGGCTTCCAAAATTATTCTTCCATGTTACTGAGTTCTGCTGGCAGCCATGTCTTTTATTTGGGATCCCTATCTCATAACAATGGCAAGCTGACAACTGGAGTCTAAGAACAATTAGTCAATGATACCTTATTTCATGTTCCCTCTACATCTAAAAATACAGCAAATATATTCTCTCTTCGGGTCTCAGTAGGATATAGAAAAACACAATGTCTTTTCTGAGTTTGTTCTGCATAAATAATAACAAATATAGATAGCTTTAGTTAACTGTAACCATTTCAGTTGCACAAGGTGACATCCAGTGGGAAGAACTAACAACTATTTTTCTCCATTGGGTGAATTCATTACAACATACACTTAAGGCATGCTTCCTGTATGAATCTCTGATTTTCATTTGAGACATATGCTTCCTTAACCCCATTCTTTCTATAGCATAAAAGCTGTCTGAAAAGACAGGGCCACATTTCTGTAAAAAATGTCTTCCTTCTGGCAATGAAACAGTACTACATAATGCAATACTTACTGGATGCTGTTAGCTTCCTAGTGTTGACTATGAGTGGTATGTTTCTGAATTTCTGAATACCGGCTTTGAATTGGGTAATCTGGGTAATCATGAGGGCTTTACACCAAGCCTGATATACTAATTTGTGAAGGGAAATGAGCTGGGTTCACATTAAACATCCAGTCATGAGAAACAAAAGCTCTATTTCATTCTGCACATTAATTGTTGAAATATTGATTAAATTATTGTTTTCACTTTACTACTTAACTTTACTGCCCTTATCTTCACTTCATCCTTTACCAAAATAGGCCAAAGAAAAATATAGGACATTTTGAAAATTTGAAATGATCACAAACAGATTAAGCAAGATTCACTTTTTTTTACTGGGGAGGAACCATAGGTAAACTTTTCCACAAGGCACCATATAGCCGAAGACTGGCCCTAATGACAAATGGTCAAATGCCAATGCAAAATAATGTGCCTTTTTATGTATACTCTCAAAGGCATCATCTTATTAGGCATCTAAGCCTTTTGGGGATATCACCATGATATTTTTTTTTTTTTTAAAGTTTGGAATGGTCAGTCCAGCATCTGATTGTAAAAACATGGATAAATGCATCCATGCAAATGAGTAGGTATGTATAATATTATTCACAAATACATAATATATATGTTATATTATTCTTCTAAACAGCATAAAGAACAGGTACTGAATTAGTTCTGGTAGTCAGAGATCCCACAATAGGTTGTCCTTGTAGCATATACTGTCAAAAATCAATAACGATAAAGAAAACAAAAAATAAACAAATATGTTTTTATCATAACCAGAATGTGCAAACTTTCTAGCTGATCAGAATTATTCATTCAAAACTATTACTATATGTGTATGAAAGTTTATAATATAACTTATTAAGCCTAAACCACACAGATAGACACCACCATTACCATTACTTAATTTAAAGCAGAAAAAACATTTATTACTTCTAAGATTAGGTATTACATGTGTTTTATCGGTAAGCTATATCCCTAACATTAATGATTAGATATCGATGAAGGAATTTACATTGGATGCATTTTTTTTAAAAAATGGGCAATTGGACAGGTTTGTCGACACTGATAGATATTTGAATGGATAAAATGACAACACCACCAACAAATTTGGGATACTTTAGCTTTTAGATGATAATCCTTTAATTCTTATTGTATCTGCAGCTAACTAAGAGAAGCATCTAATATACTGTAGCAGATACAGTATTTGAAATATTTGAATTTTTAAAATCTATACTTTGTTGAATTTAATCATGATGTTAGATATAGGGGACAAACAAATGTCAATGATGTGGAAGTGTCCTTGGGTGACAGTCACTTGCAACAGGACCCCTGGGCACACACAATTCTTCAGCAGATACCGTTCAGTTAGGCAGCTTAGTCCCCTTACACTTCTACTCTCTCACCACTTTTCCTCACTTCTCTGCTGCATCCAGCTCCTCCTCCTCCTTTCTTTTTAGGTAGAACCAGAGACCACCACAATGGCTACCCCCAGGGGTCTTCTTAAAGATGGCCACCACATTTCTGTGTGTATTAGTTGGGCTACACCCAACTAATCATCTTCTTAACCTCTTGCCCTTCAGAGGATTTACTTCCCTTCTTGACCAGGCCATTTTTTGCTTTACAGCGCTGCGTTATTTTAACTGACAATTGCGCGGTCATGCAATGCTGCACCCAAATGAAATGTATGTACTTTTTTCCTCACAAATAGGGCTTTCTTTCGGTGGTATTTGATTGCCTCTGTGTTTTTTATTTTTTGTGCTATAAACAAATAAAAAGACTGACAATTTTTTAAAAAAAAACCCTATATTTTTGACTTTTTGCTATTAACATGTCCAGTAAAAAAATGTAAAAAATCAAATTTCATCATAAATTTAGGCCAAAATGTATTCTGCTACATGTCTTTGCTGAAAAAAATCCCAATATGTGTAAATTAATTGGTTTATGTGAAAGTTATAGTGTTTACAAATGGCGGTATATATACTGCAATTTTTTTTTACTAGTAATGGCTGCGATCAACGACATATAGCATGACTGCGGAGGGCATTCTAACACTGGGGGGAACTGATTTGGTGTCACTGACATCCCCAGTGACACAAATACAGTGACCAGTGCTAATATAAAGCACTGACACTGTACTAATGGCACTGGGCAGGAAGGGGTTAACATGTGGGCGATCAAAGGGTTAACTGTGTGCTGTTTTACTATGTGGGCTGTTTGTACTTTACACTGTAAGCACACTGCTTTGTATGGCTCTGCGCAGAGCCATACAAAGCAGCGTGCAGGAGCTAATGGGGGAAAGATCTGTATGTTTACATACCGGTCTCTCCCCCGTCAAAAATACTTGGAGATTGCCAAGGACCCAGTGGTTGACAGCCGAGGCCACGAACGCCGGCACAAGTAGCGCGCCCCCTACCCGGAGCTGCTAAATTACGTATATATATGTGATTTTGAGCACTCGTGACACCCTGTAGTAGTATTTCTGCTATAGGGCGGCATGGAAGCGGTTAGATGGCTGTTGCATATATACACAAACAACTGCTAAGCTTAACTCTGTCCATTCCACAGAAGAATAATGCAGCAACAACAGGAGGAAAAGCAAAAGTTTGCAACAACTGTAGTTTTGACTACATATCTGACTAGAGTAATAAAACAGAAGATTAAAGCAGGAATAACAATTAACTAGAAAGAATTAATTAACAGCAGAATACCTATTTTTCTTGTTTTGTATTTATAGGTTTACATCCGAGATTATCACAATGACAAGAAGTTCTGCATCAGACAGTCAGAATCAATACACATAGTCAAAATTAAGTGTATAAACAGGGAATGACAATGATTACATAATAGTACAAAGAGCATCAATTGCCATTTTCTTACCCCTTAACAGGAGTGTCACACCAGTCATGCAAGCAAGTCCAATGCTCACCAAGTTTTTAGTGGTTTAACCACTTGACCTCCAGAAGGTTTTACCCCTTCATGGCAAGGACACTTTTTTCTATTCAGAACTGTCCTACTTTAACTGACAATTGCACTGTCATGCAACACTGTACATAAATTCAATTTTTAGAATTTCTTTTCAGACATATAAAGCTTTCTTTTGGTGGTATTTATCTACCACTGGGTTTTTACATTTTTATTATATAAATGAAAAAAGACCAAACATTTTGAAAAAAAACAATATTTTCTTTTTTCTGTTATAAAACATATCCCATAAAATGTTTTTTTAAAAAATCAAATTTCTTCATAATTTGAGGCCAAAATGTATAGTGCTACATGTCTTTTGTAAAAAAAATCTAAATAAGTGTATATTTATTGGATTGTGTGAAAGTTATAGCGTCTACAAAGCATGATATGTATATATTTGAAGATTATTCAACTCTGATGTACAGCCTCGTTTCTTGAGGTGCTAAAATGCCAAGACAGTACATATACCCCTCAATGACTCTATTTGGAAAGTAGACAGTCTGAGGTATTTAGTTAAAGGCATGGTGAGTTTTTTGAAGTTGTAGTTTTTTTGTCACAAATTTTTGGAAAATGAAAAAAATTAAAAAAACATTTTTACATACTGTCACTAGTGCAGTACAGCATCATCATATGACTGGTGTGGTGGTGATCAGTAATACTGACTGGTGGCAGTATATAAAAAAAAAAGAAGAAAAAATAATTTTTATCCAAAATGTTTTAACTTTTTTCTTTTTTTTATACTTTTTTTATATCCTATCATTACAGTAGTTCAGTGTTTCCATAGTGACACTGTACAACTCTTTATTTTAATTGTTACTGCTTATAACAATGAAGTGCACTGTTATAAAAAATTGTTTAATAATGGGTTAACAATCATGACAGCTTAATTACTGTTGACATGCTGTATAGGTAGCCAGGTACCATGTGATAGCTGTGAACCAATCACAGCTTTACAACACTAAGCAAGCAGTAATGAATGGAAAACATTCATGACTATTTTGTTTACATTGTAATCATGTGATCTCTATAACCAATCATAGCGATCACTTAATACCCCAGCTGTTTACAGCCGTGCACAGATCGCCATGCACAGGCAACGTGTATGTGACTGTGCCTGTACCTGCTGCCTGCTCACAGTATAATTACTGTGATCAGACTGCAGATGGTTAATAGGCATAAAAGAAAGGGGGGGGGGGGAAGAGGGGCAAGGGCAAGAATGAAAAAGAAAGGAGAGAGAGAGGAAGAAAAAAAAACATAGGGCCAAAGAGGGGTTTTGAGGGTAGCCTCCCCTAGTATAGAGTAATGGAATGTATCAGAAAGATATTATCAGACTACAGAAACTGTTACTAGTAGAACCAGCTAGCCATATCATTTGCATATTTATCCTGAAGGGCACATGTAAGCTATTCCATGTATTGTAAATTATTCACCCTGGAAAACCATTGTGTAACTGTAGGAGGGAACTGTTGCTTCCACATGCTAGGGCCCTTAATTTAAGAGATGCTTAAGCAGCAATTTGTGGTCTTATTTTCTGGATAGAGGCATAAAATTTAAGAGGACTGCAGCTGGATCATCAAAAAGAGAAATATCCGTAAGGTGTTGGATTATTCAAAGGATCTGCTGTCAAAAGGGATGTATAGATGGACAATCCGAAAATATGTGTAGAGGCATCTCTCTGTGAATCTTATATCTCCAAGGAGCAGGGCCCTCGAACCCCTTGTGTATTTTATTGTATTGTTACTGTACTGTCTCATGTATTGTCTCCCATTGTAATGTACAGCGCTGAGCAAACTGTTGGCGCTATATAAATACTGTGTAATAATAATAAGTTGCTTTTTTTTATGAGAAACATAGACAATTGGGGTCCTATAATAACTTGTCAATATATTGTAATTAGTTTCTTGATATTTGCTACAAATCAATGTTTTGTGCGCACACAA
Source organism: Staurois parvus (assembly GCF_062004578.1). Classification (NCBI taxonomy): domain Eukaryota; kingdom Metazoa; phylum Chordata; class Amphibia; order Anura; family Ranidae; genus Staurois; species Staurois parvus. The sequence continues at coordinate 9,532,574 of NW_028317854.1, read as the reverse complement.
CAAAATTCTGGCTTTCTGAGCATCTGAAAACATACTCAAATCTCTTTCCCATTTGGGAAGGTAAACCTGGTCTTGCTGAAAATGTGCTCCCAGAAAGGTTTGGTAGGGAATAGAGAGGGTCTTTCTAATTGCACCTCTGCCTTAACATAGCATCTTAAATGTCATAAGTTGTCTTTGAAAATAACTTGGTCCAGGCAGTGAGTGGACGAAATGGGTGAGCTGTTGGATTTTCCATAATCCTAGAGTTGGAGTCAAAGAATCAGATGGGAGATCTGTAATGCTTACCCAATGATCAGAATGTAAGAAGTGATTAGCTCTCATGTATCCCTTTGCAGACCAGAGAGTAAACAGAGAACCCTGAAACAAACTCTTGATGCCCTAATACTGGCATCATAACTGAAGGAAATCACTGTACTGCAGATAGTTTGTAATACCTGTCTATTTCTAAGATAATTTTCCCAATTAAGGAGTGGGCTTGGAGGTGCTGTATAGCCTGTTTTCCAGCCCAAGGGATGCCTGCTAGGGGACATGGTGTGAAGTCATGTTCCAAAGTAACCCAGAGTTTTTGAGAGCCATGATTGCACCAATCCACTACACTTGCCATTTGCACAACTGTGTAGTACAGGGCAGAGTCTGGGGATCCAATTCCTTCCCTAGGTTTTCAAACTATGTAAAGTAGCTCTGGCAATAATGGATGCTTTACCTTGCCAAATAAATCTTACAAATTCAGCCTAAACAGATCAGAATAATGTCTGAGGGAACCAGATAGGTAACGCTTGCAGCAAATATAGGAGGTGTGGCATTATATTCATTTTTAAGATGTTACTCCCACTGAACCACAAAAGGGACGACTGTTTCCATTTTACAAGGTCAGCTGCTAGGGAACCAAAGATCAGTAGAAAGTTCAGCTTGTGAAGAGGATTAAAATTTGTGACAATATTTACCAAGATACTAAATGGTTTGTGGGACTAGCCAAAAAGGTAAATTGTGATGTAACAAGGACAGGTAATGAAAACATGGAGGACTTCTGGTTTTTGCAAATTTACTTTGAAATTAGAAAGAGATGCTTACACCCTTCTACTCATACTCAGGTGAGCCTAATGTCTCTCACAATTTGGATTCTATTTGGTCTTATTAACAGGTTTGTCAGTTTCCTTTCAATGCTTATTTATTCATCTGTCTGGTTAATTCATGTGGTAAACTCTAAGTACCTGGACTAGGCTGCATCACCTTTTAGTTTTCAGAGAAGGCAAAATTGTTAAGTTTAAAATAAACAGGTAAAACAGTTCATATATTAATTTCACCTATGTATTGGCCAAGTTGTCTTGAGCTCCGTGCTAACCATATTAAATATCTATTCATATGGAACACCAATTCTCGAACCTGAATAAGTATTACAGCTTGTTATGTAATTGTTAGGTAAAAAGAGCACCCACTGAAGCTTGCTGTGTTTTTATTTTGTTGTGATAGGTATTAAGAACTGTATTTTTGGTAACAATCCATGAGCGCAAACCAATATAGTATTGCAATATTTTCTACTTACACAAGGCTGCCCTTTTGTGATCTGAAGATATTACACTGTTCTGTTCATCTGCTATGTTTTGTTCCAACTATTTGTGGATGCCAGTTTTAGACAGTAAGTATCACAGCTATCCCTGAAGCAGATATGAAGATGTTCTAAATTATTTCTTCCTGACCAAAAAAGTTTAGAGACAAACTTTTGACATTATTTAAAGCTTATATGAAGTATACTAATAATAAGCAGGCTAGCAAATAACATCCACCCCTTCAGCTCTAAAATGGCACTGTTTTTTTTTGTCTGGCCAGTACCTGACAAAATAAATTCCATTCAGCAGCCCTGATGCCGTTTTACCCACTTACAGAGTTATTCCACAGGGTGGGGGGCATGGCTCAATAGTAAGTATATGCCCAGTACTGTGAACTTCCTCTTCAGATTGACAACCATATTTACAATCTAGTCAGAAACCACTGACAATCAGGGTCTGCATGGCTGGTCAGATTGTGATGTCATGTGCTGACAATGGGACTACAGGACACCATGCACTGGCACTTTGTCTTGGAGATCCTGTCACGTACCTGGTTGGGGAGCCTGATGTGGAGGGAAGGCGTCCTCTTCCGACTCCCGCTCGGAGCCCCTGATAGTGGGAACAGAGGGCGCAGAGCCAGGAGTGGCACGAGTGCCAGGTGGATCTGGAGCTGGCAGCAGGTAGCTGGAGACCATGCAGGCCAGGTGCAGATGCAGGAACGTAGGTGTAGCAGCAGACAGGTATGGCGGCAATCAGGATGCAGACTGGGACTGGACTCCGGAGCGTGGATGTAGTAGCAGGCAGGTATGGCGGTGACCAGGATGCAGGCTGGGTGCAGGACCATGGGTACAGTGGCAGGTAAGTATGGCAAATGTCAGGATGCAAGCCAGATGCAGGATCGTGGGTACAGCGGCAGGTCAGTATGGCAGCCATCAGGATGTGAGCCAGGTACAGGTGAAGGTAAGTAGATGCAGCAGAGTCAGACACGCCGGGTCAGTATCAAGCAGGCAGATAAGGTACAAGGGAGCAGGCAAGTGGTGGATGGTCAGGGATAGCCGAGGTCAGTGCAGTTCTTAGTCAGGCAAATCAGAATACAGGCAACAGGATCAGGTAATATGTGCAGGAACATTGTAGACCAGGAGGCATTGTTTTTACTGTTCTGCAGGTTTAAATAGCCTGCCTGGCGTGACGTGTATGCTTACTGCGCATGCATGAGTTTCTGCGCTACTCCCACACCTGCGCACTCGCGCAGCCACGGCCCGGCTGCACGGCGACGGAATCCCTGACAGATCCCAAGCAAACAAAAGAGGACACAAACTGATCACACTATCATGGACATACATCTATGGTCAGCATGGTTAGAAGAGAACAGGAAGTTCTGCAACATAAAGGGCAATGGCAGGGTCAACAGGCATTTAGTCTGTATTATACATGTAAGGACTGTATTATACAAATAAAGATGGTAAGAGGAATGCAACATGTCAATTTTCATCATCTGTATTAATATACATTTCAATAGACCAAAGTACTTTTAAGGCTTTACCTATTCATTTAAAAGATACAATTCTTTTTTTTTTGGGTGGGACAATATTGGTGAAGCACCTTTATTATGCTTTCCAGTGGGAGTGTTCATTTAAACGTAAGAGATGAAAACAAAGCACATCAAGAATATATCATATCACCATATTTTTATACAATATACAGTGGTTGAATTAGAACTCCTGGGGCCAACAGAGGGAATTTGATGATATAAGGTTGAGTAGACCCATACTGCTATCATTAAGGCCATCCATACATTACTGCTATAGAAACTCTGTCATGGGAACAAACAACAAAGATGCTTCAGGTATAATGTGCAGAAAATGAAGGTTGCCTACATATACTGACTTACTGGTTGCCTACAAAGGATTGAAAGTGGCCTATTCTGACAGCCAAAGTTTTAAAACTTTCTCACCCCAGTCTGCCTTCTGATCATTCTTAGTGGCCAGCAAGACTGACTATTATAGTAGTACCCCAAAAAGAAAGTACGATGGTGGAAAGAACTCCAACACTAATCAGAAGTACAGTATTTCCATAACAGGAGGTATAGGAGACTGCTGCATATATTGCAGTCACTTCAAGGTGCCTGAACTTTATAGTGGTATCAGTTTGTATTTTGTTCTTTATGATGGATTTCCCTTAAGGCAGTTTTGGTAAACCTAGCTACAGTTAAATACTTTCACAATGATCAATACTTTAAGTTGGAATCCCTTTGACTGTGCATTTTCATTAATAAATACAGTATGTTGCTAGTAAATATATTTCAGAGGGAATATATAATCTAATTAGTAAATATTTTTTAGGCCTATGCAGTTCCCTGATAACATCACTGCCATCTGTTGATGCATACCATTTAATGCCCTAAAACCCACTATCAAACTATTGATATCAACCTTCATTAGAGAATTAAAAAAATTAACTTTCTATTGCTAGGGCAACATTCTGTTCTATTTGCTGGTATATTTAAAACTATGGTCTTATAGTCTGATTCAAATCATGAGTTCCCAATGTACTATTATGAGATACAACTTATGAGCCACCTTAGGAATATGTTGGAGTGTCACATGAATAATTTCTAAAATGTAATCTAGTTTTCATATAATTGTTGTAAGTTAATTTTAGAAAGTCCTATTAAAAAACATGCATACAAAACTTTAAACAGATTTCAACTTTCAATAATTTCTGAACATTAAAGTGGTAGTAAAGTCTGCTTTAATACTTATACCAACAGGTAAGCTTATAATAAGGCTTACTGTAGGTACAGTAAAAATCTCCTAAATGTGCACCGTTTGGGAGATATTTACTTTAGTAGTAGTCGGTGATATCACCACCAGCACATGAGCACTGCGCTGTCAATAAACGGCACGCCACTGCCATAAGTCCAGTGTGCATGAGTGGGACTGACATCATCACAACTCAGCCATTCAAAAGGGCAGAACCCAAAGAAAGATCTAGTGAAGATGGAAGCCCTGTGAGGGGTTACAGTGAAGGGCTTAGTTTGTCGTAATGTGCTAGTATGTGGTGCATATTAGCATATTATGATATTATCCTGGGAGGACTCTTTTTTTTTTTTTTTTGCAGTTTACTACTGCTTTAATTTGTTTTGTTGGTACTGAGTATTCTTGCATGACAGTGTGACGGGGTACTGAATTTCTATCATTTGTAAACATCACATGTGATTGAGGACTACTGATCCAAAACTCACAGCTATAATGCAAAAAAGTGCATAGCTTTCAAATGCTAAATCTAATTGAACACTTTGGAAACTGGAAGCAATGCACCATCCTTAAGGTTATATACAGCAATGTATATAGAAAAAAAATGGCTGCTTAGCAGGACTCACCAACCATTTCTCTGGGCAACAAACAAAGGAATTACCTTCCTTTAAGAGTCACAAAAGATACTGAGAAAGTGATATGATAAAAAAGAGGATTAATAAATCAAAAAAAACATATAACATCATAAAAGCAATTGGCAAACAGCTCATCAATTTATAATCCAGAAGGAAGTTTCACAAGCCTGCTGGAGACACTGCGGAGAAACTGGCTCACTCTTCCATTTACTCTGGACATGCAAGTCCCTCAAGTCTTATTGGAATAAAGTTTTCCAAATAATCTCCTCAATTATAGATACACCAGTAACCCCAAATCCTGCCCTAGCCCTCCTTCATATAGCAATAGATAAATTCCCCATAAGCTCACGCATTATTATCATACACATCCTGGCAGCAGCAAAGATCAACATCACTAAATTATGCGATCCACTTCCTCTCCCTTACTGTCCCGTCTCGTTGCTGATCTCAACCTACAATGTGAGATGGAACACAGAACGGCCCTTCGAAACTCCACCTACCACAAATTCACACTACATTGGTCTCGATGGTTAAAACACCCCAATTGCTCAATTACCTGATGACTAGTCCCAATTCTTATAAGATGCTATATTCCTAATGCATTGGTGCCCTCCTCCCTTCCTCTCCCACTCTTCCTACCCCTTACCTCAAACCCCTACCTAACCCCTTGAGTTTCACGTTCTTCAACAAGGTTCACAAATCAACGAGCATACCTCTCATGTAAACATGATTACGATAAATGGTTCCCCAGCCAAATGGTGGGGATCTGTCACTTCCTCTTCCCCCTTATATGTTGTAAACTTTCTTATGTGAACCTTCCATTCGATTGTTTGTATATACTGTTCAGATGTTAAAACTTTTTCAATAAAAACTATTTGAAATATAATCCAGAAGGAAGAGGCAAATACATTAAACTAATTTCTTAGCACTTCAAATCCTCAAATTATTATTTCAAAAATATAAATTGAAGTGATAATAAAAAATTACTTTAAGTAATGTGTTATATTAGAGCAACATTGATCCTGATTTTTTTTAATATAATTTGGATTTTCTATAACAACTAATAATGTCCAGTTAACATTCTTCTTGTTTTTGGTTGGTTGAGGACTGGAGACTAGTGAAATCATTGCTACACATGTTGAGGCTGTTAAACAATCACTCCCATCAAAGTCATCCATAATAAGTGTAAAAACGCTAATCACAGGTGCCAGTGGGCATGAAATATGTGCCTGTGTGCTATACACTTGGATAAAGAACGCATTCATCTCCTTCCTAAAAGGAGCATTTGTGTGACTAGTCATGTGTCCTAAGTACTGAACAGAATATTTTACTTAATTTGTCAGAATGCTGCTGAATTTTATTACAGCCATCAAGTGTATATACTGTGTGCTTTATCCATTGTGCATGGATCATACAACGCCTGTTAGCCTCACATGTTTCAGGTGTGATGAGGCTTATGGAGACCAGGTATAGCAGTAAACAGTGTTTTGAAAACTCACATGAAAATTTCACAACTGTAATGTCTTCTGCATATTTTAGAAAACATATGTTTAAAGTCAATCTGTGCAGCTATAAAGCTCTAAACATCAACATTAAGTTAGTGTTGGCTCCCCTTTCTGCCTCTCACATTCTGTATCAGTATAAAAAAGTGGGAAAATCCTGAAAAAAATCTCATGAGCTCCATATGGCAAAGATAATAAATACATTGTTGTGAAGTGATTTTGTAAAAACTTTATTTACTGCCTCACTTCCCTGTCTTTCCTAACCTAAAAGTGCTAAATTCTGTGATGTCTAATGGCTGTGTATAGCCCTGCACTCCTTGTGTTCTTAAACGTAATAAATATTAACTACATGAGCATATAAAGTGTCTAAACCATCACACAACAATTATCACAAAGGATACACTGGAATTACAATCATAATGTGCTATGATCAAATATAAGTGCAAATAAAACTGTGCCTATCATTCTAAAGTGTTCACTCTGAAACAATTCCTCGTCTTCCAAAACAGTGTCCTTTGACATAAAATGCCCAGTGTGAAATGTTTAAACAATTTTCAATTACTCTTCCCTTAGGGTGTGCACTGTGGTGAACAATTCTTGAAATTGGTGGAAGACACAGATGAGTAATTGAAATGATTTATTGGACTTTTTTTTCACATTACAGTTTTCTGAAAGTTTGAAACAGCTCACAAGTCAAAACGTACATAGGAGAGTCAAACAAATATGACAATGTTCAAGCATTCAAGACATATCAGAGAGTTCTCCACTAATGAGGAAAAACACATGAACATTTAACAAAGGAATAATACAAATTTGTATCGTAATATACACAAATTGTTATAATAATTGCAACTCCAAGTTCTAGTACTTCTCTATCTCCTATGCAATTAGTCTTATACTTAAAAGGGTTTAATGTGGTGTAGACATGGGGAATTTCAACCCAGCTGGCTGAATGAAAAAAAAAACCTGAGAGGCCCAGTACAGTACAATAGACTGTACTAATAAAGCAATGTTAGTGTGGAGATCTCCCCTGCTGAACTATTGTGTTCAGACAGGGGAACCTCTCTCTCGCCAGAACACAGTAATCAGCGCTCACAACCATTGGCTGCTGGTGCTGTTAAGGTGTTGGATTTCCAGAATGCCTGTTCATTAAAAGCTGGTTGTTAGACCCACTTCTGTCAGACAGGCTGCTGTACAAGGCTGAATATCATCTGGTGTCTCTTGAACTGGCCAATACTGGGCGATATTCAGTCCGTGTGTACAGGACAACCAAACAGAAGAAAAAATAAAGTGGAAAAAGGTTGGGGAAACACTCTTTTTTATGATATGTACAGTTTATTTCCTCTTATATTTGGTTATAGAAGATTATGATTGTTGTAATTCCAGTGTATCATTTGTGATATTCGTTGTTTGATAGTTTAGATGTGTTTTCTACACATAGAACTTATTTTTTAAGTACTATTAGTGCTTTCAATAAATACTTGTAGTGGCTGTTAAGTAGTACAAAACTATCACAACTTATTTATTTTAGGTACTTATATAGCGCAGTCAATTTATACAGCGCTTTACCTATGTATTATACATTCACATAAGTCCCTGTCCTCAAAGAGCTTACAACCTAAGGTCCCTAACTCACACTCGTACATATACAGTACATACTAGGACCACTTTTGACAGGAGCCAATTAACCTATCAGCATGTCTTTGGAATGTGGAAGGAAACTGGAAAATCGGAGAAAACCCATGCAGGAACAGGAACATGCAAAATCTGTGCAAGTAGTGCTATGGTTTGGATTTAAATTGGACAACCCTAGTGCTGCCAGGAAGATATGTTAACCACTTAGCCACTGTGCTGCCCCTAACTATTGACTAAATGCTAAACCCTCAAAGTGTAAAAACATGTACCGTAGGACAAATCCGCAGAAGTTAATTCGGGTACCCTCCCCAACTCCTCAAAGGTCTGCACTCTTTGTTCATCTCCTGTACTATGTACGCAGTCTCTGGTCATCTCCTGTACTATGTTCACAATCCCTGTTCATCTTCTATAGTATGTCCGCAGTCTCTTGTCATCTCCTGTACTGTGTCTGCAGTCTCTGGTCATCTCCTGTACTATGTCCGCAGTCTCTGGTCATCTCCAATAGTATATCCGCAGTCTCTGGTCATCTCCTGTAGTACGCCCGTGGTCTCTGGTCATCTCCTGTAGTACGCCCGTGGTCTCTAGTCATCTCCTGTAGTACGTCCGCAGTCTCTGGTCATCTCCTGTAGTACGTCTGCACTCACTGGTCATCTCCTGTACTATGTCCGCAGTCTCTGGTCATCTCCTGTACTATGTCCGCAGTCTCTGGTCATCTCCTGTACTATGTCCGCAGTCTCTGGTCATCTCCTGTGCTATGTCCACAGTCTCTGGTCATCTCCTGTACTATGTCCGCAGTCTCTGGTCATCTCCTGTACTATGTCCGCAGTCTCTGGTCATCTCCTGTACTATGTCCGCAGTCTCTGGTCATCTGCTATAGTATGTCCACAGTCTCTGGTCATCTGTAGTATGTCCACAGTCTTTGGTCATCTCCTGTACTATGTCCACAGTCTCTGGTCATCTCCTGTACTATGTCTTCAGTCTCTGGTCATTTCCTGTACTATGTCTGCAGTCTCTGGTCATCTGTAGTATGTCCACAGTCTTGGTCATCTCCTGTACTATGTCTGCAGTCTCTGGTCATTTCCTGTACTATTTCTGCAGTCTCTGGTCATCTGTAGTATGTCTGAAGTCTCTGGTCATCTCCTGTACTATGTCTGCAGTCTCTGGTCATCTCCTGTACTATGTCCTCAGTCTCTCGTCATCTCCTGTATTATGTCCACAGTCTCTGATCATCTCCTGTACTATGTCTGCAGTCTCTGGTCATCTGCTATAGTATGTCCACAGTCTCTGGTCATCTGTAGTATGTCCACAGTCTTGGTCATCTCCTGTACTATGTCTGCAGTCTCTGTTCATTTCCTGTACTATGTCTGCAGTCTCTGGTCATCTGTACTATGTCCACAGTCTTGCTCATCTCCTGTACTATGTCTGCAGTCTCTGGTCATCTCCTGTACTATGTCCACAGTCTCTGGTCATTTCCTGTATTATTTCTGCAGTCTCTGGTCATCTCCTGTACTATGTCCGCAGTCTCTGGTCATCTCCTGTACTATGTCTGCAGTCTCTGGTCATCTCCTGTACTATGTCCGCAGTCTCTGGTCATCTCCTGTACTATGTCTGCAGTCTCTGGTCATCTCCTGTACTATGTCTGCAGTCTCTGGTCATTTCCTGTACTATGTCTGCAGTCCATTGGTTCAGGATTTTTTTTCTTGTTTTCTCTAAAATCTAGGTGCATCTTATGGTCAGGTGCGTCTTATGGAGCAAAAATACAGTAATATTCCTTCTGTAGCATTTATACAAGAACTAACATTTTAAAAAATGATGGCATTCTTTTTTTTTTAAATGAGTGCTTTCTGGCTAAAGGTGCGCACATAGCGTTCCCTATTTATACATTGTCCACATTAGTTTGGTTAGTCATATAACATTTTGTCGTTGCTATAAAGGCTCTAAATAACATGATTTATGGCTAGTATCTATAGTTAAGGTAGTCCCTGAGAATGCAGATTAGTTCAGCCTTCAAGTTTATCTCCTGTATCTTTTTTTTAAGTTTTGGACAAAATGAGGTAAAAAAAGGACAAAAAAGAGGTAAAAATTCTGTTTGGCTTTTATCTGTGTGTGATCCCACTGGGGAGATTTTTCCTCAATTACTGTCCCAGTGACACAAAACAACAAATGCAAGGGTATAGTTGAAACCTACTCAGTACAGACACATACAGTAATCGTATCTGCCTCAGGATGTCTCTCTTGTTTGTGTGGAACAGCTTTAGCAGAGTTTCCACTGGAACATTCCTAATAAATGCTCAACTACTCCAAGCAGCACCTCTCAACTTTACATTTTACAAATCACAAAGAGATCATAGACAGTGATGAACCATCACCTAATAAGGACTTTTGCTGTAAGATCCATTCATAAGAGCTGAGTATCACTTAGTGGCAAGCTTCACTGCAATAGCCTCATATTTAAACATGAAAGAAGTTATACCTCATTACTTTTCTACCCACCCCCAAAATGCTTTAGCTGTAGATTTACTTTAATTGACAAGTTACTGTATTAATGAGATGTGATATATTTATGGATTGCCTTAATTCAGTTCTCAAATTAATAAATTTATCAAGTAGACTTGTTTTAAGCGTGACAGAATTACTAAGTTTAAAACAATAGAACTGTCATCCATTTTAACTGATACATGACCTATAGTAGGATATTGATCGGCAGCACACAGTAAAACCTAACTCTAACCATACAGTATGTATGGCCATTTTCTGTCAATTTCAACCACTTACTCTGGTTCAAGGCCATTTATTCAGGGGTATGGATTAAACTTGTGATGCCAGATCTCTTCCTGTATATTTGTACTGGACAGTGTCCCACAAAGCATTGAAGGAAAATTGTTCAACATGATGTCCAGGCATCTGTTTACGTCCTTTCCATGAAGATCAGTAATCTCATTCTTTGCCATGGTATGTTTCCTTTAAAGCTGCACTCTGGTCAGCTGAGTAAAATAACATTTGGGTAGCCACCTCCTGCCCTACTGTAGGACTCCAATGATAATTTAGTCTAGGGAGATAATAAAGAGAGAAATTATTAACCTATTTGTTGTTCATACATATGCCAGTATTCCTTCCCATTCCCCTTCTTGCCCCAGAATGTCATTGGATCCTCAATGTTCTCGCAATGCAGGGCTGCTGGCCCTGTATTGTATACAGTGATGCACCTGAGGGACGTTTCTGCATGACTGCTTAAGAAGAGCAGCTTTTGGGCAGCATTTATCTGGTGGGAAGGAAGCCTGTGGGAGTTCAAAATAAGCTATTTTGTCTAAGCAATGCCCTTTATACTAAACTTTATTTTTTTTTATAGCTTTTAATGTGTCAACATAATCATCATGTTACAAGAATTATCATTCTAATTAACCCTGTAATGTATTTTCTTAACCCCTTTATCTAAACAGTCATACAATTACCATTACCATTAGCATTGACATTGTAATTACATGGCTTTGTTGATTAAAATAAAAGAAAACATTTCACTGACAACTAATACTGTATTTCTGTCAACATGCACTCTTAACCACTTGAACTCCAAATGATATTACCTCCTTCATGGCAAGGGCATTTTTTTTATATGCAGCACTGTGCTATCTTAATTGGCAATTGTGCAGTCATGCAACACAGTATGTAAATTACATTTTTAGCATTTCATAGAGATCTCTTTGCTGGTATTTGATCACTACTGGGTTTTTTTATTTTTGAAAATATAAATGAAAAAAGACCAACATTAAAATAAATAAATGTAAAAATGTGTATATATTTAATATAGAATATATATATATATATATATATATATATATATATATATTCTCTACATTAAATTCTGTTATAAAACACATCCAATAATAACATTTAAAAAATTTAATTTCTTCATAAATTGAGGCCAAAACTTATTCTGCTACATGTCTCTGATTTAAAAAACCCAATGTGTGTATGTATGTTAACTGGTTTGTGAGAAAGTTATAGCGTTTACAAACTCTGGTGTATATATAGTGGAATTTATGCAGCTATAGACACTATACAGTTATGGTGGTGATCAGTGACTTATTGTGGGACTGTGATAGGATGATGGGCAATCTGGCACTGGAAGGCACTATTTTGTAGGGTCACTAACTGACATTGACATTGCTAGTGACACTAATACAGAGATCCGTGATAATGCTGTACACTGACACTGTTCTAATGACACTACCTGGAAAGGAGATAACATCCATGGGCAACCAAGGGGTTAACCATGTGCCTAACACTGCGTAATTTGTGCGATGTGTGCTGCTTTGTATTATGATCTGACTGTTTTTTCACAACCGATCAGCTGATTTCAGCAAAAATTATTGGCTGAAATCTGCTACCAAACTCGTGCTGTGTCCAATCACAGCACGGGTCAGCAGGGGGAGTGCATATTCGCTCCCTGAAGCTGGAAGAAAGGCCTGATATACACATATGTGATTGTGCCTGTACCTGCTGCCCGCTCACATTATATTTACTGTTAAAAAAACATCTTCCCTACTGATTTCAATGCATTTCCCCAAAATGTAGCTGCTCTGTGTAAAGGAACATGTCTGTTAAAATCACCCTAACCTGCTTGCAAGTCAGCTTTATTAGAGAACCAATGCATGCAGGAAATGTGAAGAATGGGAAGTTTCTTTACAGTTAGTTTCATCCGCACCATATCCCAACTGAAGAACACTGTTGGCTGGATTCTGTGCAATATATGTAGTTTTTTTAGCAATTTCAACCAGCTTTAGTTAAAAAAAAAAACAGAACACACACAAAGATCAAGGAAATGTAGCAATCACAGTTTATTTATGTGTAATTTGTAGGGAAGATGGATTGCACTCAGGTCTTTGGCCTCCTTTTTCGACCCTCTTCTATGTACCCTTCCACAAGGACCCCCCGACATGCACTCCTCCGCTTCCCACTCCCAGGCCTCTTTTCCTACCAACAGAAATTGGCTGCATACCTCTTCATAGCTGCAAAACTCACCATTGCCAAGGTTTGGAAGAAGCCCTTGGTTGGGTTCGTAGAGGTGAAGAGCATCTTGACCACTCTCATGGTTCATGAGAAAATGACAAGTATACTCCAGGATTCCCATTCCAAATTCCTCAAAGTGTGAAGCTCATGGTGGTCTTATGCTCTCCCCACTCTGCCTCCAACCAGCCTGGGTATTCCATTTGACTTGCAACCAATTTCTTTCAGTCCTACCTAGCTTTGTTCTTCACTCTCTTCTTCTCCTCTTGCTTCCTCACTGTCTCCTCTCCTTACCCCTTCTTCTTCCCTTCCCCACAACTCCTTCACCTTCCTACCCCTTCTTTTTTTTTTCTTTCCTCCCCTATTATTTTAACCTCCCCCTCCACCAGGTCTAGTGAATACCCACTCCATTCACCTTGTCAAGCCCTGGGTCCTTGCACCCCTTCATATGTTGCCAATTCCGGCACTGGCTACTGTATGCTACTGTCCTTCTCTGTTTTGAATCTCCCTGAAAACGTGAATTGTTTGCAACTCTATATTTTATTTTGTGATACTGTGTGGAACCTAACTGCTCAGTTTGTGTTCTGTTACTATTATTCAATAAAAATCATTGTACCAGAAGATAGGTTGCACTAACCCATTTATTATTTTTTGTAGTTGAAAGCTGGTTAGAAATTAAAGGTTCTTAAATATTGCCACATGTACAGTATGACCAGCAGAAGAGGGAACCCAGTTCACTCACTAAAGATCAAGCCTTGAATTCATCTTCCATTTTAAGGCTGGAAAAGCATATGTCTTTGTAAAAATGTTTATACCTTTCTGGTTCTTCATCGGACTTAGATTAAACTTTATATTTTACAGGGCAGAAGTAAATGAGTATATATGATGTACTCACTGTCCCATCAATGCTCTCCACTTCCTTATATAGATCTTTGCCTATTCAAAATGGCATATTGTATAAAGGAAAACTGTCATTTTACAATACAGTTGCAAGAAAAAGTATGTGAACCCCTTGGGATTACGTGGAGTTTTGCATGAATTGGGCATAAAATGTGCTCTGAACGTCATCTAAGTCACAACAATAGAAGAACACAGTCTGCTGAACATAATACTACACAAACATTAGATGTTGCCATGGTTTAATTGCACATAACATGTAAACATTCACAGTGCAGGGAGGAAAAAGTATGTGAACCTTTGATTTAATAACTGATTGACCCTCCTTTGGCAGGAATAACCTCAACCAAACGTTTCCTGTAGTTGCAGATCAGACCTGCACAACGATCTGGAGTAATTTTGGACCACTCCTCTTCACAAAATTGTTTCAGTGTAGAAATATTCTTGGGATGTCTGGTGTGAATCGCTCTCTTAAGGTCATGCCACAGCATTTCAATCGGGTTGAGGTCAGGACTCTGACTGGGCCACTCCAGAAGGCGTATTCTGTGCTGTGGCAGCCATTGTTTTGAAGAATTACTTGTATGCTTTGGGTCATTGTCCTGTTGCATCACCCATCCTCTGCGGAGCTTCAGTTGGCGGACAGATGGTCGTACGTTTTCCTGCAAAATGTCTTGATAAACTCTGGAATTCATTTTCCCATCAATGACAACAATCCGTCCAGGCCCTGAGGCAGCAAAGCAGCCCCAAACCATGATGCTCCCTCCGCCATGTTTTACAGTGGGGATGAGGTTTTGATGTTGGTGTGCTGGGCCTTTTTTTCTCCTCACATAGTGTTGTGTGTTCTTCCCAAACAACTCAATCTTGGTTTCATCTGTCCACAGTATATTTTGCCAGTAGTGCTGTGGAACATCCAGGTGCTCTTTTGCAAACTTCAAACGTGCTACAATATTCTTTTTGGACAGCAATGGCTTCCTCCGTGGTGTCCTCCCATGTACTCCATTCTTGTTTAATGTTTTCCTTATTGTAGATGTGTCAACAAAAATGTTAGCATGTGCCAGAGATTTCTGTAGGTCTTTAGCTGACACTCTGGTATTCTTCTTTACCTCATGCAGCATTCTGCGCTGTGCTCTTGCAGTCATTTTTACAGGACGACCATGCCTAGGGAGAGTAGCAACAGTGCTAAACTTTCTCCATTTGTAGACAGTCTGTCTTACCGTGGACACATGAACATCAAGGCTTTTGGAGATACTTTTGTAACCCTTTCCAGCTTCATGCAAGTCAACAATTCTTGATCATAGGTCTTCTGAGAGCTCTTTTCTGCGAGGCATGGTTCACATCAGAGAGTGCTTCTTGAAACCAGTAAACCCAAAACAGGAGTGTGTTTTTTAAGGGCAGGACAGCTGTCAGCAACACATCCAATATCATCACACTGATTGGAGTCAAGGTTGGCTCACTCCTGGCTCCAATTAGCTCTGGGAGAAGTCATTAAGCTAGGGACTCACATACTTTTTCCTCCCTGCACTGTGAATGCTTACATGTTATGTGCAATTAAACCATGGGAACATCTAATGTTTGTGTAGTATTATGTTCAGCAGACTGTGTTCTTCTATTGTTGTGACTTAGATGACGTTCAGAGCACATTTTATGCCCAATTCATGCAAAACTCCACGTAATCCCAAGGGGTTCACATACTTTTTCTTGCAACTGTACATTCAATTCAAACAGTGTCATTTCTAAAGGATTAAAGATTTTTTTTTTTTTTTTTAGTTATTTCACAGTGTTAACAGGTAAACAACAAATGTTAAAGATCATTGTCCTGAAGCTTTGAATTTAATTAGGCATAAAGAAAAAAATATATGCATGCATAAATACATATACTTTGCTTAGTGATACATGCAGTATGCTAGTTAATTGGTTGCATTTTAATTAGAAAAATCCTAAAATGATGTTAGGTCTTTAGCCCTAGAGGACAAGTTGGAAAGCTCAACTCTAGAGATGCCAGATCCTGCTAACAGAAAGACTCTAGAGAAATGAGACGTGTATATGATTTTTATTTTAATGCATAATTAAATGTGTGCGTATCATCTACAATGGTAACCACATTCATAAAAGGATTCAATTTCAAATGCATATTTTCTCATTTTAAACTAAGCTTTGTACATTACCAAACATATGTATAGAATTTAGGAACTTTGTATTTCCGCTTTTAAGATGTAAAATTGATTTCTACCATATGCTCTGCATTTTTATGAGTTCGTTGAAGCAGTTTACATATCAGTGCAAACTCATATCCTAGTTGCTGGAAAAAAGCTTGGAATCTACTTTTAAGCTACCAAGAGGAGTCATGGACTGCTAAAATAGTATTTATACCTTTGGATGGTCATTTGAAACATGTTCCTGTGTTCCTGACTCTTTTTTCAAGTAGTTGAAGAGAACCCGGTGCAATTTGATTCACCCCGTTCTTTATATTTAAAGTGACACTAAACAATATCCTTAGTCTCCAGAAATAGCCCTTATATGTCCACAAATTGATGGCCCTGTAATCAATTTTTTTATGAAAATATTTCTTACTGTGTTCTCCTGCCTCCTTGTAACATCCTCCATGAGCTCCCGGAACTTCTGTTTGTTTGGAACAAGTGTGCACATTAGTGATCATGTGCACTGCTCTATACACACTACACATCCCATTGTCCATAGTTTATAGGCTCTAGTCCATCTCAGGAGTGAGCAAGAGGGAGTGTCTATGTTCCTACATTAAGTGGGACTATAGAAACTGAACATATTCACCCTCTAACAGAAAGTCAGGTGACAGCAACATAGAAAAGGAGATTTAGAGGTGGCTGAGAACAATAGAAAGTATGTTTTCAAGTTAAGAATACATACTTTAAAGCATTTTAAAGGATAAATTTACCTTTTGGCCAAAAACAATAAATGCACATTTTTTTGCAGTTAAAAAAATATGCATGTATTGTTTTTGTTTGCAGAAACATGGAAAGCATTGCACCAGTGATAAGCAGATTGTTGGTGCCATGCAGGTTTCCTGCATATCTGTAAGTATATTTGTTTGCCCATATGGGATGTACGACCAAGCAGATATACTGACAGGAAGATTCAATGAACTACCACGGCGATCCAAAGCACTGTGGTAATTCATTGAGAACTACAAGCCGACAGCTGCTAAGGCAGGGGCGGACTGACCATTCGAGCACTTGGGCACTGCCCGAGGGCCCGGGGTCAGTAGGGGGTCCCATGAAATGCACCTAGTACCTTTTTTATAGGCTTTTTTGGGTGTGCTTTGAGCAAGGACACAGGGACCCCATGATCCCCTATTGCCTGGGGGCCCCATGAATTGTCAGTCCGCTCCTATTCACAGGATAGTGTTTGAATGACATAGCCATGTGGGCGGAGCCGCATAAAAAAGGGTTGAACATGTAATATTTTCCCAAAGGTGAACTTATCCTTTAAATCTGATTTTAGTATCACTTTAGCATATCACAAATTAGGGTTCCATGCACACTAGCATTTTTTTTTAAGCTCAAAAAATGCTGGAGAAAACGCTGGATAAAAAACGCTGGTAGGAGCGTTTTTTATTAGCGTTTTAGTAGTGTTTAAGTAGCGTATAGAAACATTAAGAAGCATTTAGGAAAGTTAGTGTTTTATTAGCGTTTTTACAGTACATGTGGAAAAAAGCTGTTAGGAGTGTTTTAGTAGCTTTTAGTAGCGATTAGTAGCGTTTCATAGCGATTAGGAATGGTTAGCATTTTCTTCTGCTGGAAAAATTCTCCAAAAAACGCTACAAAAAAAATTTTCTGCTCCGAGCTGCTGAAGCTCAAAAAATGCTAATAGCCTAAAGTAGTGTGCATGAATACATAGGATAACACTATTTAGCTTCTAGCAGCAGAAAAAATTGCTAATAACAGCTTCTAGGAGCTTACAAAAATGCTAGTGTGCATGGAGGTAAGCTACATAAAATCTAAAACTACCCTGATTCTGTATGGCAGTTATTTACATCTGTAATAGATTGTAAATATTTATTGATGAATGTAAGCCATCTTGTTGTAAAGTATGGCATCAACTACCTTCTATGTTTATGTTTGCAATTAGAAGGCCAAGTGATATCTAGTAAATTTGGCTATGGAATATTACAACCTATTAAAAGGCATGTGGTTAGGCTGCTCTTAGGTTTATTTTCCTGCCTAATGTGTGTTCATTTTTACAATCATTTGTGTATCAGATTTTAGTTTTAAGTGTTTGGAAGATTTTTTTTTTTGCTTCTCTTGGTTCAAATTGAGTAGCTCATTTTCCTTTCATCAGCATCTTTACTCTTTTCATCTTAGTGTCATACTTAGGTTGAAAAAGGCACGGCTAATACATAGAACCATTATATAAAAAACCTTTATCCTCAGGACCACTAACCCTAGCTCAATGTTTGCTAGGCTGCGGCATGTGCCCTTAAGGTGGGCCCCTCCCACCCTCAAGAATTATATGCAAAACTATAATTTGAAAAAGATTTAAACTCTGGAATTACTTACAGTATCAGGGAACATAAAGGGCATGGCAAACAGTTTGTATAGGTTGTGTTCTTGTGGGCATTTTAAAGATGATAACATGGTAACTGAAAGTTGTTTGTGTAGGTGTGTGGTACAGGTACTCATTTTTAGCATTGCAGATAATACTTAGACATGGCAAAGGTTGTTATGAGGATACAAAATCTAGCTAAATTAAAAATTGCCATTCAGCCTGCTTTTGCAGGGAAAACATGTTTCATAGTCCCTAGGGGCAATCCTGTAACTCCCTGATCATCCTTCTTTTATGTAATATTTATACATTTAATTAACCATTTAAATTTTGTTTATATAACTCATTAATGATCAGTTCTTGCTATCTTTCTAGTTACAACATAATTTATATGAACTATACTATGCTAGTGCCTTGTAGAAGAAAACCAAAAGTATGTTGTTCTCTTGAATGAAAGTGCTTTTTAAGAACATAAATTGTCTTGCTTAGCTGTAGAAGAAGCAGGTTAACATTGCAGGTTGTTATTTGGCTTTGATCTATAGAAACATATTGAACCTTATCCCTTATTGATTCACTGTATCTGCCATGACCCCCCTCTCCTGCATACATTTGTAATATGCATGTATGTTTTTAGTCTCTAGATCAGTAGTCTCCAAACTTTGGACCGGGGGCCGGATGTGGCACTTTTCTTGCCTTTATTTGGCCATTTGGGCACTATTTCATCCACTGACTCCGGTTATGGGATATAATTCCTCTCAATGACACCAATGATGGTGCACTTTTCCTCCCAGTGACACTAATGATGGGACACAATTCCTCCTACTGATACCAATGATAGGGCACAATTCCTCCCAATGACATCAACGATGGACCAATGATAGGACACAGTTCTTCCCAATAACAACAACGATGACACACTATTCCTCTCACTGACACCAATGTTGGGGCACTATTCTTCTTAAAGACAGTGATGATGGGGCACAATTCCTCCCAATGACACCAACGGTGGGACAATATTCCTCCACTAATACCAAAGTTGTTTATTTCCATTGAGGCCAATACATTTTCTACTCTCACTTGCCTGAGTCTGGCCCCTGAAAGACTGAAGGACACTAATTTGGCCCTTTGTTTAGAAAGTTCGGAGACCCCTGCTCTAGATGATTACATTTAACTGTATTATTTTCCAAGTAGCTGACCAATTAACCAATGTGTCAACATCACTAAGTTGGACATGTTGCAAGGATTGTGTCCCACTACTGAGCTTTGTGTTGTCTTCAACCTAAAAAGTTGTATTTAAAACGCCAAATTCTATAGCATTTATCAATATTTTAAAGTATGATGGCTCCAAAACTGTAACTTGGGATACCCTACATGTAACATTATACCATTAAGAGCCTGGATCTTTTATTATAATGTCTTTTCTAGATTCAATGTTTGAGCCAGTTTGCTAACCATTTACATATTTTCTAAACCAACAGAACTTATTTACGCATTTGCATATTAAATGTCTATGAGGAGTCATGAACAATGCACTCAGTGGTGTGGCAAAACGTGGTGTCCTTCTCACCAATTTGTGACATAGGACTGGCCAATCTCATACTTATGTAACAATGCCACTCTCAGCTGCACCCTGCACAAAGATTTTCCGGCTCATAGGACCACAATCTAGATGCCAGCAGCCTGAGAGTGATTGTCACTGTGTTAGGACCCGCCAGGTGGTGCCCCTGGCTGCCCACTTGACAGACCTACCCAAAGCGTGGAGTCTAAGTCCCGGTCTGTGCTTTCACCAGGGCCCCTGATGGTGGGGATGGACTTGAAACAGACCGGGACCAGGTCACGACCTCCGAGCAGGCCCACCAGTGGCAGGGGCAACCTCCGGGGATGTATTGGTACCGGGAGAGCCAGATGTGAGGAGGACAGCAGGACCTAGCAGGATGGATCACGAGCGGGGGTCCCGTGGGGTAGGCGAGGTACAGAATCGGCAGGCGGAGAATCGTCAGGTCACACGCAGGGTCAGCAGGATAAGTCAGTCCGTAGAGAGGTCAAAACAAGCCGGGGGTCAGGATGGGAGTAGGCAGAGTAGTCAGGACAATCCGGGTCAACACAGGAGTAGGCAGCGTAGTCAGGGTCAATCAGGGTCAAAAACACAGGTACAGGACTCAGGAACTCAGATAGACCTTGCGGCGATTACTGACAGTGCCTCCCCCCTATGGGCACCCTCCGGGAGCCCCACTGATCTCTCCACCGCGGGTGGCCACTAAAAAATTCCCGGATGAGCCTGGGGGCGTGAACATTCTGGATGGGTACCCAAGAATTCTCCTCAGGGCCATAACCCTTCCATTTTATCAGGAACTGCGTCTGGCCCCCCCTCTTTCGGCAACTGAGAATAGTTTCTACCTCATATTCCTCCTGGTCACCTATGGTGACTGCCTCAGGAGGTCTGGATTGGCGATCCGGGAAGGAATCTGGTCTGGATGGTTTCAGGAGAGAGACATGGAACACAGGGTGTATTTTGAAAGACTCCGGGAGCTCAAGTTCGTAGGCCACTTCATTGATCACCCGTTCAATTGGAAACAGTCCAAGGTACTTCGGTCCTAACTTCCTGGAAGGACACAGCATTTTCAAGTTGGTCGTAGCCAACCAAACCTGATCCCCCGGCTGGAGCAACAGCTCTCCTCTTCTCTTCCTGTCGAACGCCTTTTTACTATCTTCTTGGGCTTTAGTGATGGCCTCCTGAATCGTTTTGTTATTGACAGAAAAGAAATGCAAGACATCTTGAGATGCGGGTACCGGACTTTCGGGCATTAGGTCGGGGAGAAACGTAGGATGATATCTGAAATTGGTAAAAAACGGTGATTGTCCCGTCGCTGAGTGGCTCGAGTTATTATAGGCGAACTCTGCAGAAGGCAACAGTGTTAGCCAGTCGTCCTGGAGATAGGAGGTGTAGCATCTGAGGTACTGTTCCAATGTTTGATTGGTCCTTTCTGTTTGCCCGTTGGTCTGTGGATGGTAAGCGGATGACAGTGACAGTTTGATTCCTAATGCTTCACATAAGGCTTTCCAGAATCTTGATGTGAACTGGACTCCCCGATCCGATACTATGTCTTCGGGTATCCCATGTAGCCTCACTACTTCCTTGATGAATATCCGTGCAGTCTCCGGTGCCGACGGGGTTCTTTCCAAGGGCACGAAATGAGCCATCTTTGAAAAGCGATCCACGATCACCATTATGGCAGTGTAGCCTTGAGACGGTGGGAGTTCGACTACAAAATCCATGGCAATCATTTGCCAGGCCCGTTTGGGTATCGGCAATGGACGCAACAATCCCCAGGCCTTGCTTCTGGAGGGCTTGTTCCTTTGGCAGGTGGGACAGGTCTGGACGTAGCGCTCGCAGTCTTTGACCATGTTTGGCCACCAGAATGAGCGCCGTAGTAGCTCCAGAGTCTTCGTCACCCCAAAGTGCCCTGCCATTGGATGGTCGTGGCAGTGCCCCAGGACGAAAGTTTGAACTCCTTCTGGCACCACGATCCGATTTTCCTTCCAAAGCAGACCATCGCGGTTCTGGAGAGGCGACCCAGGCGGGACTGGCAGTCCAACGGAAGCGTCAATCAGTCTGGAGCGAAGTTCCGTTTGCAAGACGAGGAAGCTTCCGGATGGCAAAATGCGGGACAGAGCGTCTGGTTTTGTATTCTTAGACCCAGGTCGGTACGTTATATGAAAGGTAAACCGAGAGAAGAAAAGAGCCCATCTCGCCTGGCGTGGTCTCAGTCGTTTCGCCGTCCTTAAATACTCGAGGTTCTTGTGATCCGTGAATATTAGGATTGGGTGTGTGGCTCCTTCCAGGAGATACCTCCATTCTTCTAGAGCGGACTTGATGGCCAGGAGTTCCCGATCTCCAATATCGTAATTGCGCTCCGCCGGAGTCAACTTCCTGGAGAAAAACGCCACGGGATGCAGTAACTCCTTGGTACCACTCCTTTGGGAAAGAATCGCTCCTACCGCGTTTTCGGAGGCGTCCACTTCCAAAACATATGGAAGAGAAGAATCTGGATGGCAGAGAATGGGAGCAGAAGTAAACAATTTCTTGAGCGTGTCGAACGCAGTCTGGGCTTCAGGGGTCCATTTAAAACGAGTCCCTTGTTTAGTCAGTTGCGTGATTGGGGAGACCAGCCCTGAGAAGTTCCTGACAAACTTTCTATAAAAGTTTGCGAATCCAATGAAACGCTGTACCCCCCTCTTATCGGTGGGTGTTGGCCAATCTAAGATCGCCGTGACTTTCTGGGGATCCATCGCGACCCCTGCGGGAGAGAGGACCAGTCCCAAGAACGTTATTTTACACTGTTCAAAACAGCATTTTTCTGCCTTGGCGTAAAGCCCGTGTTGGCGTAAACGTGTTAGGACCCTTGCCACATGCTCCCTATGAGCCTCCAGTGAGGGTGAAAATATCAGGATGTCATCTAGGTAGACAACCACGAAGACATCGAGGAAATCACGAAAGACATCGTTAATAAAGTGTTGGAAGGTGGCCGGTGCGTTACAGAGCCCGAACGGCATCACCAAATATTCGAAATGACCGAATCTCATACGAAAGGCTGTCTTCCATTCATCCCCCTCCATGATACGAACAAGGTTATATGCCCCCCGCAAGTCTAATTTAGTAAAAATCGCTGCTGACCCTAACCTCTGGAGGAGCTCAGGGACTAGGGGTAACGGATAGCGATTTTTTACTGTGATTTTATTCAGGTCTCGGTAGTCAATACAGGGCCGTAACGATTTGTCTTTTTTTTCTACAAAAAACAACCCAGCCCCGGCCGGGGACGTGGATGGGCGAATAAATCCCTTCCGCAGATTGTCATCAATATACTCCCTCAAAACCCCTGATTCTAGTTCCGATAAAGGAAAAATGCGACCGAATGAAATCTCAGATTCGGGTAGGAGGTCTATGGGGCAATCGTAGGAACGGTGTGGGGGAAGAATGTCTGCTCCTCGCTTACTGAACACATCTAAGAAATTGTGGTAGGCCGGAGGGATAACCTGAGACAGATCCGTATCACCATCCATGCATAGGAGAAACCGGGGAGGCACGGGCCCTGGGACGTGGCAGTGATCCCGGCAGTATGGTGACCGAAATTGAACCGTTCCCTTCTCCCAATCAACCTGGGGGTTATGGGCCCGCAGCCAAGGAAGCCCCAGAATGATTGGGAAAAGGGGGGATGCGATGGCATCCAGACGGAGGAACTCCTGATGATGGTCAGCCATCGTGGTAAAAATAGGGGGAGTCTCCTGATCCACCACTCCCGACTTTATGCTAGACCCGTCTGCCAGGAAGATGTTAAACCCCCTTTCTTTGGTCTGGAGGGGAATCTTTTGCCGGTGAGCAAAAGTAAGATCAATGAAACAACTACATGCTCCCGAATCAATGATTGCGGTCACCGACAGGGTTCCTCCGGGGAGCTGTAACGACACAGGTATTGCCAGGTAACTAGATAGGTCACCCCTTTCTGTAGGTAAAGGAAAACAGGAAGCGGACTTACTCATTTTTGCAGGACAGGAGCGCACCTGGTGACCAGCTTCCCCACAGTACAGACATAGGTTCTGCGATAGTCTCCTCTGACGTTCCTCGGCCGATAAAGTGGAACGGGCTAGTCCCAGTTGCATGGGTTCTGAGGTGTCCCCTGCTTCCGTGCTCCGGGCATGGTTCCCTGGGGTTGGAGCTGCTTCTCTCGGTGGGATCCATGCCACCCTTTGACCCTGGCTACTCCTTTCCAGGCGACGCTCTCTCAGTCTGCGGTCAATTTGGATGGCCAACTCTATCAGTTTCTCAAGAGAGTCCGGTAGTCCTACTCGTGCTAATTCGTCTTTTAGCGACTCAGACAGCCCAATGCGGAACTGGTGACATAATGCCGCATCGTTCCATCTGGTGTCTCCCATCCAACGCCTGAAATCAGACGCATACTCTTCGGCCGCCCGGCGGCCTTGCCGCAGAGAGTATAGCGTAGCCTCTGCGGAGGCAGCCCGCTGGGAGTCGTCATATAGGATGGCCATGGCCTGAAAGAACTCAGTCACGGAATCGAGATGGGGGTCACGCTTCTCCATCAGGCGGTGAGCCCAATCCTGGGGCTCATCCTGAAGGAGAGAGATTATAAACCCCACCTTGACGGTCTCGACGGTAAACGTGCGGGGCTGCAGGTCAAAAAATAAAGTGCACGCGTTCCGGAAGGCCCGAAAACGGCTTCGGTCTCCACGGAATCGTTCCGGCAGGGGAACGCGGGGTTCGGGAGCTAGGGGTGCCGCAACTGCTCCGGATGCTGGAGCAGCGGGTGACTCCGCAGTTGCGGAACTTGGAGCAGGGGGAGTCTGGGTGGCAAACGACTCCATGCGGTCCTCAAGCCGGGTGCAGCGGCTGTGAAAATTCTGGAAGGCCTGGGTCAGTGTCGCCAGGTGCTGGCATATATCCTCTAGGGACGCCGGTCCTCTTCCTGGCTCTGTCATGGCCGCAAGGTACTGTTAGGACCCGCCAGGTGGTGCCCCTGGCTGCCCACTTGACAGACCTACCCAAAGCGTGGAGTCTAAGTCCCGGTCTGTGCTTTCACCAGGGCCCCTGATGGTGGGGATGGACTTGAAACAGACCGGGACCAGGTCACGACCTCCGAGCAGGCCCACCAGTGGCAGGGGCAACCTCCGGGGATGTATTGGTACCGGGAGAGCCAGATGTGAGGAGGACAGCAGGACCTAGCAGGATGGATCACGAGCGGGGGTCCCGTGGGGTAGGCGAGGTACAGAATCGGCAGGCGGAGAATCGTCAGGTCACACGCAGGGTCAGCAGGATAAGTCAGTCCGTAGAGAGGTCAAAACAAGCCGGGGGTCAGGATGGGAGTAGGCAGAGTAGTCAGGACAATCCGGGTCAACACAGTAGTAGGCAGCGTAGTCAGGGTCAATCTGGGTCAAAAACACAGGTACAGGACTCAGGAACTCAGATAGACCTTGCGGCGATTACTGACACACTGGGTTAAGTTAAATAAGCAATTTACTCTTTAAACTCCAAACTGCCACCAGATAGCTTTGGGCCTATCAACCCGTCACAATATTAGCAAGAAGAAATATGAAAAAATAAACATCTGTACACACACTGTCAACACAGACAAGTATATTCAGAGATTTATCATATAGAATAACACTCTTCAAGAGACAGGGATTCTTTAGTTTGCAATAAAAGCTTAGAGACAATTTCAACACTTTTCAAAATAGGGTTTAATAATGAAAAATTCAAAATGGTGCAAATAAAATATTTACAGAAAAAGAGTGTTACAAGGAAATAAAGAGACAACCAGGCAACATAGAAATAAAAATGCATTGAAAATGAAGAATACTTAACAATGTCCTGGTTTGCAGAGTCCAGAGGATAAGCAAAGTTGGTACAGTGGCTCTCTCTCTTTCTCTCTCTCAAGTCCAGTTAGGTGTTCCTTGGTTTGATGTTACACGAGAGCTGTCAAAGTATCCTAGCATTCCCCTTTTCTGTGCTATCAAAGAGGTGTTGACAGAGGCCATCTGACCAATCATCTGATTTTAGGGGTGGTTGCTGGGAGGTCACCCATTGATGACCCAGTCCCAGATACAGTTTTTTATAAGTTTTAATAACTCTGCAGGGTACATCTGGCTACCATGCATATTATTGTCCATCATGAAATTAGCTTCACAATAGATATAGATATGTCACATCCCGGATATTTACTTCTCATAGAAGGGGTGTGGAGGCCTAATCCACTCTGGTACCTCCTAGCATAGGGGTGTTTGGGTTAAAAATGCTACCCAATAACAGATGTAGGTGAATATGACTTTATTCTGGCTATACTGCCATGATTTCAGAAGTTATGGAACAAAGTGGGATGAAAATGGAAAAAGAAAAAAAAGGGAGGGGGGCCGGGGTGAGATGGTTTGGGGGGGAGTCTGTGCGGTTTTAGGTTTAACATTTTTATGAGTTCCATTAGCCTTTATATTCCCATGTATTGGTAAAGTCTATCCAATGAAAGCATATTTTCAGATTTTTTTCATCAGTACCTTTAAGGGAACTGGTAAAGTTCTTATATGTTTCATGTAATTTATTGAATCAAATCATTGCTGAGCTGTAGGTGGGTGTGACTTGTTCAGGCATAGATGCACAGTTACTGCAGTTACTAAATGCATAATAATTAATCTCTTTTAACTCCTTGCCTACCGAGAGTACCCCCTTCCTGCCCAGGCCAATTTTCAGCTTTCAGCTCTGTCGCACTTTGAATGACTATTGCACGGTCATACAACATTGTACCAATATGAAATTATTATAGTTTTTTTTCACATAAATAGAGCTTTTTTTGGTGGTAATTAAGTGCCAATTGGTGTTTCATTTTTTGTGCTATAAACAAAAAAAGAGCAAAAAATTTGAAACAAAGTTTTTGTTTGTTTCTATTATAACATTTTGCAAACAGGTAATTTTTCGCCTACATTGATGGTCACTGATAGGTGGCACTGATGTGCAACACTGATGGACGGTACTGACTGGCAGCACTGACTAGCGGCACTGCTGGGCACTGATTGGTGGCACTGCTGGGCACCGGTAGGCTGCACTGATGAGGTGGCACTGATGAGGCGGCACTGGTGGGCATTGATGAGGAGGCACTAATGCTGCTGCACTGATATGGAGCATTGATGGGCACTGATAGGCTGCACTGATGGGCACTGATAGGCAGCACTAATGGGTGACACTGATGGGCGGTGCTGACTGGCAGCACTGACTAGCTGCACTGCAGGGCACTGACTGGTGGCACTGCTGGGCAGCACTGATGGGCACAACTGCTGGGCAGCACTGATGGGAGGTACTGCTGGGCACTGCTGGGCACTGGTGGGTGGCACTGCTCAGTGGCACTGCGGGGCATTGATCATCAAGGCACTGATCATCAGTGCCGATCTGCTCTGTGACAGCTGCCAGTACTTTCATCACACTGTGACAGTGTGAGGAACATGCTGCCGATAACCGGCAACTGTATTTACTCAGTGATCTGCTGTGTCATTGGCTGTGATTGGCCTTTTACCTCATAACGTTACCAGCTGTGTCCATAGGACACTGCGATCACAGAGATCGCCAGCTGCGGCACACGGCAGGGCTTGTTCTGCAAGGACGTCATATGATGCCCTCTCAGAATTGGATAACCACGCTGTAGCCATCATTCAGCTATAGCATGGTTAGCAAGCGGTTAAAGTTTGAAGAGAATGGAAGTATGACATCATAGAAAGCAAAGTCTATTGGAATTGTAAAGTCAATAAATTTCTGCATTATACTTCAGACCTCATTCCAAATATGTGACAGTCTGGGGCAAGTTCTAAAGATGTCTGCAGATGGGGAATCCAGCAAATATCAAAAGAATCTGGAAAAACTGAATAAAGTGCAAGTAAAGTCCTACACCAATTATGTTAATATGTTCCAGTATTCTCACCTTACATGGTTTGGGAAGTACATGAATCTTTTACCAAATTTATTTTGACTAAAATTGGAACCATACTTAAAAGTCAGAAAAAAACCAACAAATTATGGATCAGCTCTTTTAAATTGGCACTCTGGAGATTATTCATAAAAAGAACCATAATCCATATAAAGTAAAGTAACCAAACTTGCTCATTTAAGAGACTTACTAAGATTCTTCTGCCTCTTCAAAGCCAAAACCTCTCTTATTAAATGTAACCCTTTTTTTCTATATAAAATTTACACCAGATACTAGGAAAACACTCATGTCAGATGTCACAGAAGCAATCAGAAATTATTATATAACCTTACATAACCTTTCTAAATCTTTTTCACTATGGCATATGAACTTAAGTCTTGAAAGCATATGGAAATACATCCGTAAAAGCTATCGTCCTACTCTTGATAATCAAACCAGATCTGTTCTAGAAAATCCTAACACCTCACTTGAATTAGATACAGCTATTAACAAACCAAAAGCAGGAGAGCCCCAGACCCAAATGAGTTCACATTTACATATTACATTTTAAATGTAAAATTTTATCCCCATACTTATTTAAAGCAATTAACTCATTATGGGGTGATTATTTTATATCAATGGATGTACTTTCTCCTCACATTACATGTATTTTTACAAAAAGAAGTTCATACAGTCTGACCCAATAAGTGACCTATCTCCCTGCTTAAAAGAGAAGTATGGGTTGTTTTTTTTTTCCAAAATCATACTTATGTAGGTGGATGCAGCATTGTTCTAATTGCTCAGTACTCCTGCTCTGCTCTGAGCAGAGAGTGGTGACTGTCAGTCACCACTTACTGCTCTGCCCCTCCAGCACTGACTGGAGTGCTGAGCTGAGGAAGCCGCTGGCTCAGGCTCTTAACTGCTCTCTGAGAGGCTGAGCCAAATGCCAGTCCAGGCTTCTAGATGGATCCCGACCATATGGTCACAATCTTTTCCCAGCGTGGACTGGCTCTGTGACATCAGCTGACAGTGGGCTTTAGCACAGAACGAACTGCACTCCTGTGATCCACATGAGAAGTACAGCCAATTGAGCTTTACCATAGACACAATGTTTTTTTTGCTAAAAGGTACCTGTGTCTTGTTCCTCATATCAAAAACATTATTAATCTCAATAAGACAGGATTTATGCCTATGAGGGATGCAAGAGACAACATACCCAGGCTCTCAGTATTATAGCCTTGGCCCTGTTTGAAGACATATTCATGCATCCTACTTACAAATGCAGAGAAAACCTTTGACAGGGTCGATTGGTCCTTCTTATGCCTTACTCTGGAACGTATAGGCCTAGGCTCCCACATGACTAAATTGATAATGTAATTCTACTTGACCCCTTCAGCCTGGGTCCACATTAAAGCTTCCTATCAGAATCCTTCACCATCCCTAATGGGACTAGATAGGGTTGGCCTGGCTTTTCTTTTCATCTTAACCCTTGAACTTCAACTTCTCTCTATCAGGGCAAACCTAGATATCAACAGAATCCGTATAGGCCCACACCATCATAAGCTGCATTTACAGATGAACTTTTTTTTTTTTAAACTCACTAGGCTAAAACAAAATTTCTCAATTAAATGAAGTCCTCACTCCATTAAATATTTGGGTATCTACTTGGAGACCTTATTCATGTACAGGTAGATGCAATGTCATCAATATCATCACACAGAATGTTCCACCCAGACTATTGTATCACCTACAAACACTACCTGTGATTATCCCTCAACATCTTTTGAATTCCACTCAGTCATTACTATTATAAATATGTTTGAGCCAACAAACCATCCAGAATACTATACTATGCAAATTCAAGAATGAAAGTGATCTGGCCTTAACAGAATGTGTTGTAGACTGGTATAGACATTTTAGAGCCCATTCACACTGATGAGGTGCGGTTTGACCGCAAGTTGGGTATAGTAAAGCGTACCCACAGGTTTAGTGCATGCTAGCTGTGCTTCTCCATTGACTTCTATTATCTCCTGTGGCTTTTGTGTGCTTTCTGAAAGTGCACCAAAAGTCCAACGTGCATTAATGCAAAAAGGGACTTAAGCCTAAAGTATAACTAAAGGCAAAACTTTTTTATTTAGTTTTGGATAGTGATAGTTTTGGAGAGGGATTAGAACACCTGTTTTTTTATTGCTGACTGTGTCCCTGTTAGGATGATTCACTCTATTTGTCATGTTTTGAAAGTGAACGTAAAAAAAATCCCTTATTATGGGCTGTCCCAAAACAGTAATAAGGGGGACATCTTTCATTGGGGACATTAGTTATTGTAACCCTGGTGACACACTGGTATTCCCTCACTTTGGAGAGATTTCCACTCATTTCCTGCTTTGGATATAGGACAGGAAGTAAAGGAGAATCTCCCTAATGGGACACAGATGGCACAAAAAAATGACAGGGGTTATAACCTTCCCCTACTCTATCCAAAATAAACAAAAAAGTTTCCCTTTAGTTCTATTTTAAAGTACGGATACCCTTAGATCAGACTGCATCTTCTATCTCACTGTTGGTTCTGCCTTGGCACCTCTAATCCATCCCACAATCGGTTAGACTTCACCAGACAGCAGGCCTCATTTGGAAAACTTTCCTTAGATTCGTTTCCACAACCACCTCATCTAATACCAATCAGTGGAAATCCAACATAACTTCCTGGATTTAAAAAACTAATCTTCACATGATTTTTTACAACTGGCAAATACCAGCAAAAAATTTCATGACTTGCTCAACATGGCTTTTACTTAAAGACATGTATCTGAATACTGACCTAGCAACTTTTGGACATTACGGATGGAGACAGTTATCATTTTTCTTCTCTTCATTACCCTTCACTTGAGACATTTAATCAACCTTATGAACAGGAATACTTGAAACCAGAACTTGTTGACCATGGCACCTCAATCTGCTACAAAAGATTACTTATATGGATTGAGTTTCCTGATTTCCCCTTCTTGAGAAATAGGAATGAGACCTAGACTTATGCCTCATGTCACAGGAAAAATCCCAAACTTTTTTCGACAGATGTCGGGTATTGCGATTGATGATCAATTTACAATGAGGGAATTTTTTTGAGATTTTTATGTTTTTTATTAAAGGACTTGTCAAATGTTTTATTGTCTTTATTAGGTATCATCATTTTGTTACTCATTCACATAGAGGAAGTGGAATCTGGGACCCCCACATAATTTAAGGGGGCATCCAGATTCTGATAAGCTACCCACCCACAGAACCCACAAGCCACCCACAAGGAGCTTTTCTGGAATCATCTCCAGTGGCAAGGCACCCCCCCATGTTGAAGACCTGTAGCCTGGTATGGTTGAGGATGGGGGGTCATACTCCTTTGATGACAAGCCAGGCTTCATGCTGAAATCAAGGGCTTGCTGTGGATTTATAGGGTGATTCCAATGTTCTTTACATGGAAATTCCCTTTAAAATACATATCATATCTAAAGTGTCTGATATGTTTTTCTTTTTGGGGTTATGGGGGACACTACACTTTTTTTTTTCAATTCTTGCTGTAGGGTATGTTACAGCAAATGTGAAATTTACAAAGCAAAAAAACAGTTTACATACCCTTCCAAATGTCCCTCAAAATAATAGACAAAGTAGTAGACCTTTGGTGTGATCTATGTGCTCTTCCATCAAGGAAATGTCTTTTTCTGATAATTTCTAAACATGGTGCTGCTGACATTGTACTATACATCACAGAAATGTGGCCCCTCAAATGTAATATTATGTCCTTACTCAGACAAGTTATTTAAAGGTATTGGGCATTTTTTTTGTTTTATTTAAATAGGAAAAATCACTCTTCCTGGCCAGATGGAATTTTTTATTTTTGGAGTTAGTACATGATCCCCAGGGTAGTGTCCCCAAATGCTTAGAAGTTTTGACACCAATAGATTTCAATAGGGTTTCGGTTTGGCATCTGAACTTCTTTCAAGTTTACTGAACCTTGCTGTAATCAAACCCACAGTAGTTAGGCTCATTCCTACTGAGGAGTAATCAATGGCTGATTACATTTTGCTCCACCTCCAGATCCACAAAACCATGGCAGTAAAGTGTTTAGCAGTAAAGGGTTGGTAAAGGGGCAAACTATTATCTTGAGGGGCAAAGATGATAGAAGTACTGTGTATCACAACTTGGAAGAGGAGAAGGGAGCCAGAGACATACTGAAAGTAGCAATGGATAATTTATGCACACATAGTTGATATTGAGGGGAGAGTTTATAGCTAACCTAATGGTGTTGATAGCGCAGTGGAAAAATTAGTGCTTACAATGGAGTTACAGATTCACTGGGTTAGTGAAGAAAAAGCACGCATTATACAGAATAAAACATTCCCTATGGAAGATTATAAGACTATGGTAATTCAAGTTGGAGTGTCGTGCACTTCTACTGTACACATATATAGATAGATAGATAGATAGATAGATAGATAGATAGATAGATAGATAGATAGATAGATAGATAGATAGATATATAGATAGATAGATAGATAGATAGATAGATAGATAGATAGATATACTGTATATATGTTGCATATACATATATTTGTGTTCATGTACCTTTTTAAATTAATAGTCTTCATCTTTCATACTGCGCTAATTATATTATTGCTTTTTTTAATCGCTACCTTTTGGAAAATGACAGCTTGAGCACATAAACAGAGATTGGCTTAATTCCCTTTTGGAGGACAGTCTCATGCTAAAAGGGTTAATATTATGCTTATGTTACAGTGCATTAAAAGCTCTAATTAAAACAGCATTACATTCCCATCTGCCAATCTCCAGTAATCTTCTCTAATTGCAGTAATTAAACTATATTTACATGTTCAGAATACTTGTAATTTAGCAAATTGCACTCTCTACTCTACATTTAATCAAACAACCAGTTCCAGTGTATTTAGTGTGGAAAGAGTAATTTCAGTGTTTTGATTACTATAGCAGATTTGACAGAGTAAGTGCCCCTCTACTAGAGGCTTTGAAAAGGAATGCAAACATGGAATATAGTCATGGTTTTTGATTGCCAAGTGAATGCCTAATTGCATGTTGCAGGATTAACTGTTAAATTACAGTACCTCTCTTTCAGAACAAACTAAGGTTCACCTTGTTTTGTTTAGTAATAGGCAGTTTACGCTGCTTTCAAATGTCATTATATCATATAAATCAGAAGGAAACCAGAAATTTTAGCAGGAGGAACAAAAGAAAAACTTGTATTGATAGTTGGCGAAAGAAACACAGATCATCACACTGTAAGTCTCTATGGTTGACTCCATTTAATTTTATCCATGAAGAGCAAAAATCCTAGTCTACTGTGTGCTCAAACTCATGTTTACAGAATTATGCTTCCTGGGTCCTTGATGGAGGACTAGGGCTGAAAAATCTGCTTTCTTTGTCCTTGATGGAGGACTAGGGATTAACTTCCCTTATATTGCTTACCTGTCTTAGACTAAGATATGGACAAAAGTAAAAGAGTTTTTAACAGGTAATGAATCTCCCCAATGGGACACAGATGAAAAAAAAGTATAGGGGTTATGACCCTCCTTAGTCAATCCAAAATGAAAAAGAAAGTTTTGTTTTTAGTTCTACTTTAGAATGCAGTAGAACGAGCCTTTAGAGGACCAGTGTCTTGTGCTACAATTTTAATTCAGTGCTACATACACTGTACGTTTATAGTTAACCTATGTCTCCTTAATTTTTTTATCTATTTCAGTAAGTATTAACTCCCTCTTTTAAAGCTCCAACTGGAATGATAATATCTCTGGATGGTGGAAATTTAATTAAACTTGTGATCTATTGTGTCATGGAAGAAAACAACTGTTGTCGCCCTACTTATCAACTGCTGTCATTGCCTAAATTTGTAGCAGGCCATATCATGCAGGAAACAGGGAGCTCAACTCTGGGTTCATGTTTTTTAAACTGTTAACTGAAGATTTACATACTTACCTTCAACTTTGGGCTGTACCCAGTAGTACCTCTTATTCCCCAAAATATGTCCTTATTCTTATGAGTTGAATGATGCACAGGGTACTCAATCCTGAAAAAAGACTGTACATGGCCCAGCTTTTTTTGAGCATAACACTTTGCATTCAGTTTATTGATGCAGAAAGGTCTGCTGATGTCATCACATCAGCGCGGATCTCTCTATCACCCAGGATTTCCCACCACCAGGAGTACATCAAAGAGAACCCAGCATGTCACATGACTAGCCAGAGGATTTCAGAAATTGGTAAGAAATAAAAAAGCAGAAAATATTGCTTGGTTGACGCTAGGAGGCTACTGGGAGGAGCATTTAGCCAGCAGCTGGGTTTAAGCCTGTGAGATGCCACAGCAACTCTGAGAGAGAGGCCAATGGGCAGCTAATGAATTGGCTACCACATAAGGTAAACCTGTGCTTTGAGAGTATGGAGTCTGCCAGCACTGACCTTTCCTGTGGAGGTCTGGTTGTACTGTATGTCAATCATGACTTTAGTACTTTGAGACAGAGACTTGGAATAAGTATGATTTTGTATTCTGACTTCCTGTTCTTCCTGTTAGGAAAGGAATTGAGGGGAAATCTCTCCAAAGTGAAGATTGTAACATGTTTTTATTGCTTAATATACCTTTTCTGGCCCAGTGATTATCCCCAGATCCTGACCTCCACCACCCTAATTTCTTGTAAGGGTTTCAAAAGGGGTGGGAAATGAAGGAACATTATTTCACTGAGACCAAATATCTAATAAAAAGCCTCACAGTAAAACAAAATAAAGTACCGGAATCTGCAGGTAACCTTTAAATAGTGCTTTAGCTATAGCCAGATTGTTAAGTTACTACTCTGTAGAAACAAGGGCCTTTTTGGCCTAATTTTATGTGAAAACCTTGTCAATTCAAAATCAGTATATGCCGTTTTAGACACTATTAATATAACCTCCATTTTCTCTTGTATCCCAATTGCAAGTGAGAGATTTGAGCATATTGCCCCACAGAAGCTTAGTTTAGTACTCATGTTTGTTCTATTGGCTAGAGACAATAGCGCAGCATCTGGCTCTTATATCTTTTGTTGTCATTTTGGGAATCAGAACATGAGCTATTAAGGAGGAGGTTGTTTGCTTGCGCCTAATTAATGTGCAATTGTATCTCCTTCCTTTACCAGCACCGCAGCATCAACTCTCAAACTAGCTTCCCATTGCACTGTATAGCTATTAAAGTTAATTACTTTTCAGTCTGTTGAATGGGTTTTATGAAATATAATGAAATTAATAGAGGTGAACTAAAGAAAATCAGTGAAGATCAAGCAATTATTAAAGGAACTGAGCACATTTAAAGTCTCGTTTGCCCAAGTCAGTCAAGCATAATGATGAAATGGCTATTTTTAGTTTACAAGTTCAGTAACTAAAAAGTAAGCCTTACTTTTTATGCAGTTTGTCCACTCCATAAAAATTGTGCTTGTTTTGTTATCTAGCTCTGGAATGATTCCAGTTTAAAGAATAGATTTTCAGGCATGGTTTAGAATGAATAAATGTTTCAGCGTTATAGCAATATTTTTATATATACAAAAATAATCTTGCAGTTTATAACATAATGAGGTCTTTATGGAGCAGATATAACCTGGATTTTTGCATTTTTTTCAGCAGTTTATTTTTCAGGGTGTTATTTAGTTGCTTTTAAATAACTATATATTATTTGCGGTGCGATTTTCTCCTATCATGGGAAAATGCTAATTTAAAGCATAGCTTTTCTTCTAAATAGTTTTTGCTAATCCTTTTCCTTATTAACCTCTTTGTCTCTTAAATTCCCAACTGCAGATTTCAGATCAGCCAATGATTTCCTATTCCCACCATGGCCTTTTTTGACTGTGATGGTTCTGCACTTACCTTCTTGAGCTGGCAGGCCTCATGCTTCAAAAAGATTGTTTCTTTTTGGGGTAGAGCAAAGTTGAGTGGACACAATACAGTTAGATGGCTTTTCCATTGAGGCTTATTGAAAAAAACAGTCTATGTACAGCATGCTAAGGTCTGTCTTGAGAAGATGACTGCAAAACTGCAGCAGCTGGTGTAGACCATCTTGAGTAAGGGAGGTTGAGTGACTCATCTGAAGTCTTTATCAGAGAATATAAGAGCGGCGACAAATATGTCTGAAAGGAAAAGTTATCCATTATGGCATTAAAGTGTTAAACCCACAAAAAAAATAAAATTGCACCTTCCAATTTTTAAATGTCTTGGCTGCATAGGTTTTCTTTTTTTAAAGCTCTTTGCCTTTATTTTCACCTGGTGATCCAGCCAGTAAGTCTGTTATTTTTAGCTTACTTTGGCAGACCAAGCTGTCCAGACAAAGTAGCAGTTAGGGGGTTGAGACAAACCATCTAACACTAGCAGTGGTGCTTAAATTTGTCAACTTTTATTTATTTATGTAAAACATTTATTCCACAATGAAAAAATGTTTTATGTAACTGCTAATAAAGTGTTCGCTGGAGTTCAGCTTCAGTTTGTTTGTCTACTCCATTCACCTCATCTAAGGATTTGAAACCTGCAAATATATTACACTTTTGCTTTTAGGTTTAATACCACTTTAAGGTTAGGCTTTTGGCTATAACAATACATACTAATACCGCCAAAAGATGCCATAAGACAGCTTCCTTCTAAAGCAAGAACATTGATCACAGTGACCCCAACTGTTATAAGCAGGGCTTTTTTTCTCAGAGGAAAGGTGGTGGAACTCCCCCACCCAAACCTGGCCACGCCCCCATCAAACCCTAGGACCACCCCTTTAGAGAACAGGAATGCAAGTAAAATTTGGGAGGGGCTATAAAAGTAAATGTATGGAATTAACACCGCCCCCCCCCCACATTAGTAAGAATAGCGAGTAACACTGCCCCCCCCCACATTAGCAAGAAAAGCGAGAAAAATTGTATCGCCGCTCCTTACCTGATGCTGACGATCCGCGCTATGGTAGGATCGACGAGCAGAGGGCGTGATGACGTCAGCGCGCACCGCCGGGTGTACTAAGATACACCTTTCCTATGGGGGTGGCCGCGCGCCCCCGATGTTTACACGCTGGCGGTAGAGGGGGGGGGGTGAAGCGTGCATGTCCCCGCTCACCGGCTGTGAGCAGCGGCAGTGACAGGTGCCGGGCACGCGCAAGCATGACATAAACAAGCCGCGTCCGGCACCTGTCACTTTCGCTGCTCTGCATAGCTTGTCAGCTCTGCAGAGGCAGTCGGTGAGCGGGGACAAGAAGAAAAAGGTGGCGGAACGCAGTACCGCCGCGTTCCGGCAGAAAGAAAGCCCTGGTTATAAGGCTTCAGAAGCCAACCTCTTCTATGTGCCTTATTAGATTTTTAGAGCTGCAAGGCATATGCAGAACATATATTTTAACAGATATGTGAGATTCTATATATATAATACAATGGGCTCCCAAAGACATAGACATTTCAATAATTAATCTGCAATTTGCAAATACCTATGGAGGAAGTACATGCTATGGTTCCTGTCCATAGCAGGTCAGAACAACAATTCATCCATGTTCAAAAAGGAGAAAACTGCATGCTGTACTGTATTGCATGTAAGATACATAATAATGGTGATTAGACATTAAGGCTGAGACTTCATAGGTGTTTGTGTCATAATCAAGTGGTATTTCTGTATCCAGTAAAGTGTAACTTTGTCCAATACTTTTTTCTTTCTAGCAGGGAAAAGCTAGAAGCTCAGCTTTTTTTTTATTATTGAAAATAAGAAGTGAGGGAAAGTTTCCAGTGGGGACAAAGACAGCTATAGGCAAGCCATTTATAGCCGTGTCTTACTCTACTAGAAAAAAAATGTTCTCATTGTGCTTTGTATCTTTACTGTAGGTAATATTTGATTTTACACGTAATGTGATTTTCTGGCATAATTGTATACTGTAAATGTATGATTAAAAAAATAATAAATCATAAGTTTCTCCAGCCAAAACCTTTTACTTTCACTGCTCCCCATTGGGGATTTTTCCTCTCTTTTTCTATCCTGGTAACAATGTTATCACCAGAAAAAGAAGTCATGGGGATATTTCAAACTTTTGAATATATCCTTTGCCATATATTCTAAATTTAAAACAAACTGTTTTGAAAAACCCACTTCCTCTTTTTGTTGCCCCATTCATATTCTCAGTTCAGTTTGGGGAAGCCTATTGTTTCCCAATAAAATGCTTCTTTTAATAGCAGAACAATACCAGGTTATTCCCTAAACGCAAATTACAACTATTTAGAAATACCATGTACAGTTGCAAGAAAAAGTATGTGAACCCCTTGGGATTACGTGGAGTTTTGCATGAATTGGGCATAAAATGTGCTCTGAACGTCATCTAAGTCACAACAATAGAAGAACACAGTCTGCTGAACATAATACTACACAAACATTAGATGTTGCCATGGTTTAATTGCACATAACATGTAAACATTCACAGTGCAGGGAGGAAAAAGTATGTGAACCTTTGATTTAATAACTGATTGACCCTCCTTTGGCAGGAATAACCTCAACCAAACGTTTCCTGTAGTTGCAGATCAGACCTGCACAACGATCTGGAGTAATTTTGGACCACTCCTCTTCACAAAATTGTTTCAGTGTAGAAATATTCTTGGGATGTCTGGTGTGAATCGCTCTCTTAAGGTCATGCCACAGCATTTCAATCGGGTTGAGGTCAGGACTCTGACTGGGCCACTCCAGAAGGCGTATTCTGTGCTGTGGCAGCCATTGTTTTGAAGAATTACTTGTATGCTTTGGGTCATTGTCCTGTTGCATCACCCATCCTCTGCGGAGCTTCAGTTGGCGGACAGATGGTCGTACGTTTTCCTGCAAAATGTCTTGATAAACTCTGGAATTCATTTTCCCATCAATGACAACAATCCGTCCAGGCCCTGAGGCAGCAAAGCAGCCCCAAACCATGATGCTCCCTCCGCCATGTTTTACAGTGGGGATGAGGTTTTGATGTTGGTGTGCTGGGCCTTTTTTTCTCCTCACATAGTGTTGTGTGTTCTTCCCAAACAACTCAATCTTGGTTTCATCTGTCCACAGTATATTTTGCCAGTAGTGCTGTGGAACATCCAGGTGCTCTTTTGCAAACTTCAAACGTGCTACAATATTCTTTTTGGACAGCAATGGCTTCCTCCGTGGTGTCCTCCCATGTACTCCATTCTTGTTTAATGTTTTCCTTATTGTAGATGTGTCAACAAAAATGTTAGCATGTGCCAGAGATTTCTGTAGGTCTTTAGCTGACACTCTGGTATTCTTCTTTACCTCATGCAGCATTCTGCGCTGTGCTCTTGCAGTCATTTTTACAGGACGACCATGCCTAGGGAGAGTAGCAACAGTGCTAAACTTTCTCCATTTGTAGACAGTCTGTCTTACCGTGGACACATGAACATCAAGGCTTTTGGAGATACTTTTGTAACCCTTTCCAGCTTCATGCAAGTCAACAATTCTTGATCATAGGTCTTCTGAGAGCTCTTTTCTGCGAGGCATGGTTCACATCAGAGAGTGCTTCTTGAAACCAGTAAACCCAAAACAGGAGTGTGTTTTTTAAGGGCAGGACAGCTGTCAGCAACACATCCAATATCATCACACTGATTGGAGTCAAGGTTGGCTCACTCCTGGCTCCAATTAGCTCTGGGAGAAGTCATTAAGCTAGGGACTCACATACTTTTTCCTCCCTGCACTGTGAATGTTTACATGTTATGTGCAATTAAACCATGGGAACATCTAATGTTTGTGTAGTATTATGTTCAGCAGACTGTGTTCTTCTATTGTTGTGACTTAGATGACGTTCAGAGCACATTTTATGCCCAATTCATGCAAAACTCCACGTAATCCCAAGGGGTTCACATACTTTTTCTTGCAACTGTAATGTAGCTGGAAGCATTTATTTTCTACAAAAACATCATTCTCATTCTGTACCTCTAACTGACTTAAATTACTGTTAAAAATATTGGCTTCTCCCAAGCTGTCTGGCTTAACCAGTACTGGTCTGGTTAAGGAAGACATGCAATGCCATTTCAACAAGGCCAATAGGGGACAGGAAATGTAATATTGCTGTGAATGAGAGCTGGGGGTATGTCAGTGGCATTTTCACTTACAAGCGCATCTGTGCACAGTAGTCATGCTGCCCTGCCTGAAGGCAATGAGTCTGTTTACTTTGCAAGGGAATTTTCACTTTGCAAGGGATTTTTAATAAATGTGTTAAAGATTTACTTTGCCAAAAATACCGATTCACTTACAATGAAAACAGAGGAAAAAACATATATTTGCTTGCACATGATTGGATGATGAAAGTCATCAGCTTAACCACATTTAATAAAGTAAGAGTAAACTCCATTGCAAAAGTGAAAATTATCTTGCATAGTGAACAACCTATTCACTTTTAGTAGATCAATCCCAAAGTTTTGTAATTCACAGGCAATAAATAAATGTCCCAACATTATTGGACATCACATTTCGAGATAGTTGGAAGTATGCTATTTAATTTTGTTTCTCAGCTTGTGACTCTCTGTTTTCACATTGACTGAAAGCACAAGGTCATCTAATTAACATTTTCTACCTGTAACATATTTGCTGTGCTTTTTAGTGTATTAAAAGCCCAATTTCTCTTTCAGTAAAAGATAACATAATTCATCTTCCACAGTTATTAAAAACAGTGGCTCCTTTTACTATACTAACCTGATTTCCAGTGCTGTCACCATTGACTCATTGGGGCTGATTTACTTAAAAAAGAAAGAAAATAGGCTGTTTATATAGTGCACTGAATTTTTCTAGTGCTAGTGTCATACAGAGGAAACTAGATTTTCAGTTTCCTCAGATAGGTTAAACCCAGTTTGGGTCCTGGAGTCTGAAGACTTTGTAGAGACTTTGGAGGGATGAATTCTCCAATCTTGTGTTCAGGTTTAGAGGACAACCAGCATTTTCAGTTTCCTCAGAGATCTGTAAAACCCAATTTGGATTCTGGCATCCAAAGGCTTTGTAGAGACTTAGGAGGGCTAAACTTTCCATTCCGGGGTCCAGGTTTGGCGGGAAACCAGCACACTGATTCTGAAGGTGTTCACAGGGCTTTGGTTAGAGAGATGACTAGTGCTATGGGTTCCAAAGGAGATCTCTGCCTAGGAGTCAGGAGGCATCCACCCAAGAGACAGATGGGAGCCATTGCATCAGCAAGCTGTTCAGCATATGCATAGAGTTTGTGGGAGAAGACTGTCTGGAGGTGACAGACCATCAATGCTGCAAGTGGAAGCCAGGAGGCTGGGGAACATTTGATTTTTGACAGAGAAATGAATATAAAGCTCTTCAAGGGAAACCTACGTAATGACTGGAACATAATTCAGCCAGATTGAAAAAAAATAAATAAAAAGACACACTTACCTGTCCATCACTGTCCTCCAGACCTGTTCTTTGGAGGTCTTTGGGTCCCAGGCTTTGCCATGATGACTGTGGGAAGCTGGCTGTGACTCCCTGCAACTTCACAGCTGGCTCCCCAGTGTTTATGCATGAGCCATGCTGCGCTCTATGAATGGTCCTACAGGCTCCTGGGACCTGTGGCATGTCCCAGGAGGTTGTAAGCAGGGAGGGAAGGGAGTGAATGTCTGCTGGGGTCGCATAGGTGATTCCAGCAAAAATGGGAGTGAATATCTGTCAAAACTAGATACCGCTTCCCCACCAAAATAAAAAGTTTCCAATAAGGACAAAGAGGGGGAGGGAGGATAAGTGGAACCTCTCTTTTGTGGTGAAGCTCTTTTTTAAGCAAGTGGCTGTATCTTTAATGATCTTCCATTTGAAGCTGGTTTGCACACACTACAAATCCAAAAGCAGGAAAGCCAGTGCACTAACTTGAAACCAAAGGAGATGCTTTACTGAAGTCCCTTTTCAGTGCAAAATACCAACATTTTGTGAGTACCTGTTTCTCATATATGTGTATTTGTGCATATATATCTCCATGGTTGTGGTTATTTGTTTCTATTACCTTAAAAAAGAGGGTCCACATGCTCTTGAAACTTTAGTGCTTTGTACTGATTAGGAACTTCAGTAAAGTGTTGCTTTGGATTTCAAATTTTTATTGCTGTCTTGTGTACCCACTGAGATGTATCCAATCTATTTTTCCTAGCAACTATTACTACTTTGAAATGAAATTGATTGTTACTGGAAAAGAAGGTGATGCAAAATAATTTCAGTGAGGAAAGGGTTCTTGTGTTCTGGAAAAAAGATCTAAGAGGTGAAATCCAATCATTTTGGAGAGATATTTTCTAACTAACAGAGGTTTCCTTCCCCTGTTCTTTATTTCTCTGTGTCCTGTCATTGTCACATTTTTCTGGTTGACATGGGTAATCTGCAGGCGCGGACTGACCATTTGGAAACTCAGCACTGCCCGAGGGCCTGGAGTCAGTAGGGGGCCCCATGAGATGCCCCTGGTACCTTTTTCATAGGCTTTTTTGAGTTTGGCCAAGGACACAGGGGCCCCATGATCCCCTATTGCCCGGGGGCCCCATGAGTTGTCAGTCCGCCCCTGGTAATCTGTATACAAAAAGAGCCTAGGAATTACATCTAACTTGAGTCTTTCCACCAGTCATGGCCAGTGCAGTACATGTCAACCTTAGGAGAGAAGCAAGACCGTAAAGCTTTTTTTTTTCTTTAATTCCATTTCCTTGAACTTGTACCAAAGCATATAAAACATTTAAAATTATGGAAGAATAATGTACATTGGAGTCAAAGTAGATTCTACATAAGAATAACTTCCATGTTGTCCCTTGCATATTGCACCTATACTAATTTCTTTAAGCATGGGTGTAAAGTTAAACCTTATTTTTAAGCGTGCAATTTGATGCTAGTTAGTTCTTCAGGGACATTTAACATTGCCAAAGAAAGCCTGAAGCTCCAGGAGAGATACCTAAAGATATATGATACTAGCACGACATCCTTTGTAAAGCTTAGAAATAAAATTAGATTGCTTTAAGTTTAAACAAGCAACAAAATTATTTGAAGGTATCACGGTGTCACACTCTAGAGACTACTATAATTGCTTTACATTGACACAAAGGTTTCTTGTAATCTTGCTTTCTGTCTTCATTTGTCTTCTTTCCAGGTTCCAGGAAAATGTTCTAATTGGTCTTTCAGCTTTTTATGCTGCCACTATACCTGTAGGGCTCAGTGAGCAACATACATTGGCTTAGAGGGGATATAAGGGCAATGAGCAAAACATCAATGATTTGCCACTACTACTTTAATTAATGAGCTCTGTACGAGACATAGATTGAAAGAAATCTTAGCTCCCTTGGGATTTAAACACAGATCAACAAACTGAATTATGTGGCATTTTCTGGATTTTATGCCTGCCTTGTTCTCAAGGAACAATCATTAGCCTTGTAATTGTCTAACAATAAACTGCTGTCTTGGATTCCATTTTGGTCTCTTTAGAGGATCAGTTTACCTTAAATCAATAGTCTGAAGTAGGTTGGAGATGCATGAGAAAGGAAGTGGCCTCTAATTTCTGCATTTTAGCTACTAATTATTTAATAATACATTTTGTTGCTTATAATGTGGCCCAACTTGCTTGTCAGCACAAATGAATGGAGCATTTAAAGAGAAGGATAATTGCCACTTCTGCAGATGTTTTATATTATACCCTTAGAATGTTTTAAAGAGAACTTGAGCCTTTCTTGGATGTTTACCTGTTTTGAACAGCCAGTATGGTATGCAGACAAGTGTGACTCAAGGCAGATTGTAATTTTACTGGAGGACAGAAAACTTTTTCATAACTATAAAAGTTTGTTGTGCCCAGGAAGAAAGGGTATGGCAATGTGAGATATAACTGGCCAGCCATTTCATAGTTATAACATTATCATTATTATTATTTTTATATCCTAAATATATGAGTTTGAGTTTGTAAATAACATAACATCCTTCTACTGTACAATCTAATTGAGTTCTTTCTTTCTTCTATATTGTGATTTTGGTAAGAGAAATGTTCTTTATACAAGCACGTACGGCTGATAAAGCTTTCT
The DNA here is from genome assembly GCF_062004578.1 of Staurois parvus. Classification (NCBI taxonomy): domain Eukaryota; kingdom Metazoa; phylum Chordata; class Amphibia; order Anura; family Ranidae; genus Staurois; species Staurois parvus. The sequence goes on along the minus strand of NW_028317854.1, from coordinate 9,488,583 downwards.
TTGAAATTATGATTCCCATAGATTCACAAGAGTTAATTGTCTTCTGTTTTATACAGTATTTCATCTATCTATCTATCTATCTATCTATCTATCTATCTATCTATCTATCTATCTATCTATCTCTCCTATGTATATATATATATATATATATATATATAACCATATGTTCTTTAGAATAATGTTTACTGAAGTTGTTTAGAAAGTGGGAAGGGAAAAATAGTATAGGTAAGTCTGAGGTGCAACCTGGCAGCGTTAGATGGACCGAAACATGATATCCCAGAGGGGTTCTATTGGATTTAGGTCAGGCGAGCGTGGGGGCCATGTAATGATATCAATTCCTTCATCCTCCAGGAACTGCCTGCATACTCTCGCCCAGTCCATCACTGACCCACCACCAAAACGGTCATGCTGAACGATGTTACAAGCAGCATAACATTCTCCAGACCCTTTCATGTCTGTCACGTGCTCACGGTGAACCTGCTCACATCTGTGAAAAGCACAGGGTGCCAGTGGCGGACCTGCCAATTCTGGTGTTCAGTGGCAATTGCCAATTGAGCTCTATGGTGCCAGGCAGTAAGCACAGGGCCCACTAGAGGATGTTAGGCCCTCAGGCCACCCTCATGTAATATATTTCTGATTGTTTGGTCAGAAACATTCACACCAGTGGCCTGCTGGAGGTCATTTTGTAAGGCTCTGGCAGTGCTCATCCTGTTCCTCCTTGCACAAATGACATCCCCAGTGACACCAATACAGTGATCAGTGTTAAAAAAAAAGCACTGACACTGTACCAATGGCACTGGGCAGGATGGGCTTAACATGAGGGGTGATTAAAGGGTTAACTGTGTGCTGTTTTACTATAAGCTGTGTCCGTGTTCTTTGCGTGCCCCCTATCCGGAAATGCAAAATCACGTATATATACGTGATTTTGCACACTCGTGCCACCCTGTAGCAGTATTTCTGCTATAGGGTGGTCGGGAAGCGGTTAAAGGATAAGTTCACCTTTCAACAACAAGAACATCACAAACAAAAATAGGTAAAAAATGTGCATTTATTATTTTTGTTGTAGGAACCTGTAAAGCATTGCACCAGCAATCAGCAGATCGCTGATGCCATGCAGGTATCCTGCAGACCTGTCAGTGTATCTGTTTGCTCATACCTCATACAGGCAAGCCGATACTGACAGGAAGAATCAATAAACTACCACAGTGCTGTGGTAGGTCATTGAAAACTACAAGCCGACAGCTGCTAAGGCTGTCTGGACTTGTGGTTTCAAATTCACAGAACACTGTGGATGAGTGATGCTGCCAGGCAGGCCACTAGCTGTCAAAACGGGGGATTGGGTCATTTCATAACATGTTACATGTTACACCCTGAATATGGATGTGATATGTAACATGTTATGAAAGGTGAACGTATCATGTCATTAATCAAAAAGAAGAAAATAAGTAGGTGGCTTTGGAGATATTTTAACTACACCACTATTTCCCGTGTTCATGTCCCCCAGTGGGTGTCTTATTGTGGATATCCACACAGGTTGCTATCATTTACATGAAAATATTCATGGCTATTTATTTCAGGACTTTAATCAAGAAAGGGTAAGAAAAGTAACAGGTACAACAAACTGGCACTTTTTAAGAGTACTCTGAGCTTGGTCCCAGGCTACACCCAGATAACCTTTTGATTACTAACAGTAACATACTAAGGTACAAAAACCATTAAATTAATTTGTGGATGAACAATGCTTGTAAACCAGCCTCTTAGCTTTGCTTATACTATTTAATAAACAGGGGGACTGGTGTACATTTTAAATGCAAGTATTAATTTTTATTTTGGCCAAAATATGTAAGCACAGTTCAAAAGAAAAGGAAATAAAGAGAAAATTAGAAACTCACTTTCAGTAAGGAAGGCCCTCCAATACTGTTTTTTTTTACTGTCTGTGTCTTCCTGTCCAACAACAGCTGCATTCCAGCTTTGTACAGGTGTCATATGGACAGAAAGTAAGGAAATAGCACCTGAAGGGGGGCACCAAAAAGGGAAAATATAACATTGCACAAATGTTGCTATTCTTCAAACTATGCAAGACCAACGTTTAAAAAAAAATGGCCAGAGTTAAGCTTTACATTTTAAGTAGAGGAGTAATTATAAAAATACAGCTCCACTGTCTTTTGATCTAACCAACCAGAATCCACCTTTCCAAACATCCAGACCATTCAATACAGTAAAATAAACATAAAAGACTGATCTGAATTCACAACGTCTCAGAACCAAATGTGCTTGCATGGGCTTTATACAGGTAAGGTTTCTCCCAGGTCCAGATGAAGATCCAGATTTCTTCCTTAATTCAAAATAAGCAATGGTAGTACAAAAATTCATATGCAAATAGAAGTTTTTCTAAAACAAAGAACAAAAAATATATTTAAGCTTACTAATTCTTAACTGTGTTAGCTATATTAGGTGTACTTTTTACAGGCTGTCTTCCTTTTTCACCTGGTGATTGTGTCCATAACTCACTGCTGTCCTAGGATGCGAATGCTCAATAACTGTACTATATACAGTATATATAAAGGAGTAGCATAGTCACTTTAGGTTTCTCTTCTGATTTGGACTACAAAACATTTCCCCCCTCTCCTCATCACCATAACATAGGAGGGAGGTGATCTGTAGTTCACAGAGGCAATCTGAACAAGGTTGATAAGACTCTAGTTGATAAGGTTGATAAGAGTTTAGTGCAGCAGAGACACAGAGGGATTGATTTACTAAAGGATAATAGACTGTTCACTTTGCACGGAAATTTGCCATAGCAATAGGCAATAGCCTATTTGTCTTTAATAAATAAACCCCACTGTGCATTTCCTGCTCATTACAAGATGTTAGAAATAGTGATGCGCCAAACATATCTGGGTTTGGTTTGGAAGAGGTTTGTCAAACAGCTTCAGAATGTTCTAATTCTAATCATTTTCAAGGCAATGGCAACATTTGGTCAATCAACTGCCATTTTTGTCCCTTTGATTTCAAGTCAGCTGTCAGCTAGGATCTCCTACTTGGTGCAAGCATGCGACAGGATTGGGTGTTTCAGCATTTTTTTTGCTGACGGGTTGGCAGGCACCATGGTTAACATGGATCTACATCACTAGATAGTGTCACAGTGATTGATGTAATTTACATTGTAGGGACTTTTTTTTCCTTTGTTTTAAGAACTCGTTTGGTGTATTTATTTAATCCTATTTTTTTTTGCATTCATCTGTGAGCTGCGATCCTCAATTGAATGGCAGAATATATCACTGTTTGCTAAGAAATTGATGGCTGCCAACTCCCTAACAACCAGCATGAGTGGGAAGCTGTCACATTCAGCAGCACTAAGATTACCTCTGCTAAATGCTACTCCTCCTACTTCAGCCAAAGGTTGCCTTATGGAATGTAACCAAATATTCCTAGAAGTTTGGATTTTGGCTGATCTCCAGTCATTTAAAATTTGGACAAAACGTGAGTTCAGAACTTAAACCTGAAAGCTCACCCCTAGTTACTGGATTTCTGGCAAGATCAACAGGTATAGGTTGCACCTACTGAGCAGATATAACAAACCCTTTCAATTATATGTTCAAAGGAGCAAAAGGGAGCATTTATGAGAAGTTCATTGCTAGGGTTTATATACACCTCAGGAAAAACATGAATGTGCCATTTATCTATGAAAATTATGTTGCATGTCATGAATTTTCTTATATGTTTAAAATGAATTGACATTGACTTATATTAGGGCATAATGTCTGTATTTCCAAACATAATTTAGTTTTATCCAGGTAAATGCTATGTTTTACTATGGAAAGCTGTTCTAGCAGTGATACATGCCAAATATTTAAATGAGATGAAATTGTAAATTAAAAACAGTCTGAGGCTGAATGATGAGGCAGATGTTTACTTAATGATTATTAAAGAGTTGAATAGGGGGCCACATAATAATCATATGATCAAAAACAAATGAGATGTGAAGGTCCCATGCCATTTCAATGACACACACAGAATGTCAAGCTGCCTCACTTATTGTGATTTCTGCTTAGTCTAGGTAGATATTAAATCTGAAATATTGGTGAAAAGTGTGGATGAATCTTTACTGAATGTTGCTGTCATAAGACTTACACGGGGTAAAAAGGTCTAGATTGTAACATGTGCAAAGTGCAAAGTGTCTTTCCTGTTCCATAGGTTACCAGATTAAGAAGTTAGAGGAAATCTCTTCAATGAGGGCACATATAGAATTAAAAAACACATTTTAGTAGAGTGTTGAAAGTTTAGAATGTCTGTTTAATGTTCATTTCTTTCAATGTTATCTTTAGTCAATGTTCTTATTAAGACGTTTCAGCCTACACTTTGCATCTTATCCTATGGAGGGTACATCTCCAAAACAGGAACATGGACAAAAAAAATTACATATGCTACAAAGCTGGCCATAGATGGATAGATTTTCAAATGAATATTCTTAGGAAACATCTTAGGAAAATTCATATAACAATTCTCAGATCTTTCTCAGATCATTTGAACGTCATTCAAAAGATTGTGTTTGCTTAGGAAAATTCATATAAAAATTTTCCGAACATTCTCAGACCATTTAAATGTCGTTCAAAAGATTTTTTTTGCTTTTAACATTTGATTTTGGAATGAATGGACTTTAGAGAATGAAAACACATACACTTTTAGAAATGTGTTCATTCAAGAACAAATTTCTATCCTGCTTCAGATTTTTTCTTCATTGCAATCGAAAATAAACATCAATTTGACTCACTAATGATTGGAAAAATGAACAAACTTTCTTAGAACCTTCTGTTCCTAAGATTTTTTTGTTAATAATTTTACCCATTTAAATCCAACGTAACTCACAGCTCTAAGCTATAGCCATTATCTCCCCTTCCTAAACAAAATAATAATATCTTTATTGGTTTTATCCTGTGTGTACTCAACAAATTAGAATAAATACAATTAAACAGCGTCTTACAAAAATTAAATATTGACTGTGCTTATACTGACCCATTAATCCAATAGAAATTCCTTGGCTTGGATTTTGTGTTTACATTAAGGATAGTGCCATGGAAAGGAGGGTAAACCATGTGGAATGGTGATTAACCGCTTTCCCACCACCCTATAGCAGAAATACCGATACAGGGCAGCAGGGGTGCGCAAAATCACATACATATATATGATTTTGCATTTCTGGGTAGGGGGCCAAGTGAGCCGCACGTGCACCCTACCCGTGCCGCTATTCGCTGCCTCACCGGATCCCAGCCAGTGATTACTCACCGGTACCTGGTGATTGGCGAGTATTACTGGCAGGGGGAGAGAACTATATGTAAACAATACAGTACTCTCCCCTGTCAGCTCCAGCACACTGCTTTGCATGGCTCTGCATAGCAGAGCCATACAAAGCAGTGTACTTACAGTTGCAAGCACACACACAGCTTACTTTGAAACAGCACACAGTTAACCCTTTGATTGCCCCACATGTTAACCCCTTCCTGCCCTGTACCATTAGTACAGTGTCAGTGTTTTTTATTAGCACTGTACGCTGTATTGGTGTTACTGAGGATGTCAGTGACACCAAATCAGATCCCCTCTGTGTCAGAATGTCCTGCAATCCCGCTATAAGTCGCTGATCACCACCATTACTAGTAAAAAATAAATACATTTAAAACAAATTCCAGTATCTATGCCGCCATTTGTAAACGCTATAACTTTCATTTAAACCAATTAATCTACACATATTGGGATTTTTAAGCAAAGACATGTAGCAGAATACATTTTAGCCTAAATTTAAGATGAAATTAGATTTTTAAAATTTTTTTACTGGACATGTTTAATAGCAAAAAGTCAAAAATATTGTTTTTTCAAAATTGTCGGTCTTTTTTTGTTATAGCGCAAAAAATAAAAAGTGCACAGGTGATCAAATACCACTGAAAGAAAGCTCTATTCATGGGAAAAAAGGACGTAAATTTCATTTGGGTGCAGCATTGCATGACCGCGCAATTGTCAGTTAAAGTAATGCAGCGCTGTAACACAAAAAATGGCCTGGTCAGGAAGGGGGGTAAATTCTCTGGATGGCAAATAGTTAATAAAAGGTAGGTTTATAAGGGGAAAACACATTTAGTTTAATTTAAGCATCTTTGGCAAAAATCTAATACCGTATTTTTCGCTCCATAAGACGCACTTTTTTCCCCCCAAAAAAGGGGGGAAAATGTCAGTGCATCTTATGCAGCGAATGTAAATCGGCCGGTCCGGTATTTCTGCCGCCACCATGTCAGAATACCGAGCTGGCCACTCAGCTCTTCTCTCCTGCAGGACCTTACCTGTTCCTCGCTCCAGCGCTGCAGTCTTCCCACAACGGCTCCTGTGACAGCCGGGTGCCCACTGCGTATGCGCGAGAAGCACTGCGCTTTGTGACACATGACAGGTCCCAGAAGGCTCCGGGCCATTCACAAAGCGCAGCGCTTCTCGTGCATGCGCAGTGGGCACCCAGCTGTCACAGAAGCCGCCACGGGAAGAAGAGGGAAGGACAACTCCACGGAAGTGGGAGCGGGTACCTGTCAATTTCAGGTACCCGTTCCCCCTCCCTCCCCAAAGGTTCACAGTCTCTGGTAATCTCCTTTACTGTCTGCAGTCTCTGGTCATCCCCTGTACTGTGTCTGCAGTCTCTGGTCATCCCCTGTACTGTGTCCGCAGTCTCTGGTCATCTCCTGTACTATGTCCGCAGTCTCTGGTCATCCCCTGTACTGTGTCCGCAGTCTCTGGTCATCCCCTGTACTGTGTCCGCAGTCTCTGGTCATCCCCTGTACTGTGTCTGCAGTCTCTGGTCATCCCCTGTACTATGTCCGCAGTCTCTGGTCATCTCCCGTACTATGTCCGCAGTCTCTGGCCATCTCCTGTACTGTATCCGCAGTCTCTGGTCATCTCCTGTAAAATACATATAAAGTCTGTTAAACTGCAATATACAGTATTAGATATGCCACAAATATCAAAAAATGTAGTTTATTTAGGCAACATTGTATATGCTATTTGAAGGTACACCTCAGTCTTTTGAAACCTATACATTTCTGTCCTATCATGCCCATGTTTGGACTTAACCTTCCATTTTTGCTACGTTTTTAAATCTTAACATTGTTCTACAAAAAGCCAATATAGGCCTAGTTTAAACATAAATCTGTCTTTATTTTTAAGCTTATCACAAAACAAAAGATTTCCCAGCAACACTTACCAGCCAGTTTGCAACACAACCAATTTGGCCCTGTCTAACAATATGCATGAAAAATGGAAGGTTTTGTTTGCACATATTTACAAATACATGCGTAAGCCACAGTCCCACGTCAAGGGTCCTCTGTATACTGTGGTCCTAACTAAAATTTCCAAAGCCTCCATAGTAAGAGCACATGTATAAATGGATAGGTTAAGGGCAGGTGTGCCTGGAGGAGCCCATCCCTCCTTAAAGGCAAAGGGACGCACGTGATGCCCAGCTATACCAAAATTACAGCAAAGGCATCCTGCACTTCCCTGCATCCAATTTAGCCAACTACAAAACAAAATGTCAACCGTCCCAACCTATAACCAGCCTTTAGTTTTAAGCTTGTATAGATTTTAAAGGTCAGTCAGATATGCAGACATGATATGGCCTATGTAAGATCTTCCTGTTGCAATAAACATAAACATTTACACTTAGTTTCTCTAATTTTCGTAAATTTAAGAGATTGTGGGGAGATCAGAAATAGTAGTTCCTAGCCAGACTTATATTGGAAAATACCATAGTGACTGACCAAATACTTACAACACAGATGGCTTTATGCCTGAGATCCCTAAGGTATTTATGCTGTTATCAACTGGGATTCACTGACTAAGGATTGATTTCCCTTCAGACAAAAAAGAGTGCAGTCCAGAACAAACCTAATTTGTGGGTTCCTTTAGCCATCAGTTGTATGATCACTATCCAAGATTTAGACAGAGTTGAAAAACAACTACGGTGTTTTTGGGGTACTTTAGACTACCATAGATCCTCTGAAGAGCTTTGTCAGAGAAAGGTGTGGAAGTTTTAGCTCATATTTCTCTATAAATAATAGTGACAAAAGGGTGTATTCAAATAAACATGTGCCTTTCATAGCCTGTATAAAAAATTTATGACTAATATTATTTTTTTTGTAAAGGCAGAAAAAGCAGAAAACCCTTTGAGAATAATTACAGTAAGGTATCAAGATAATAATGGACCCTCTACATTGCCAGGTGAATGTACGCTTGAAAGAGGGCTTAGGCAAAGAGTCTAAGAAACCAGCTAATATTCAGCGGAGCACACCACAAGGAGTGATGGGATTTGCTGCAGATGGTTCCCATGTTGTGGTCCTTGGATACAACCAGACTGGCAACAGCTGACAGAAGTGAGGAACAAAATTCTGAGGCAAAGTTATGGTCAAACACTTGAGAGATTGGGACCTTAGTTTTAAGTATTTTTTTCAGACATGGCATCATACAAACTACCCTCTAGTACACAATGAGAACCAGCATGAGCAGCATGCAAATGCCTAAACACATAGACCAAATACATTTGCCCAAGGTTTCCAGGCAGGGATAATTTTGTTGGATAAGGAGAGATTCACAACATCTCCAGTAAGGGATCCAGGTGAGAAACAGCAGACTGACTGCAGAAAGTCATTTGCAAAAGGGACAGCTGCGAACAGCAGCACAGGTCCATTCTAAGGACAGAAAACTGTAAGAGGTTATTTATATTATGTAGGGGTTTAAAAGCTACAACTTGGGATATAGTTTTTTATAGATATAGGGGTTGATTTCAGAAAGTAAAATAGGCTGTTCACTTTGCAGGAGAATGTTCCCTTAGCTTAATGAATGGAGAGAAGCTCTGCAGATTTTCATCATCCAATCACATTCAAGAAAAAAAAATACTGTTTTTTTTTGCATGTGATTGGGTAATTGATTGGGGTATACCTTGCAAAGTGAATTCCTCCATGTTCTCAAACCTAGGAGAAAAGTCCCGTCCAAGTGAACAGCCTTTTCACCTTTAGTAAATCAACCCCATAGTGTTTGATGACATGTGGTTAGATCTGTAAAGGCTAAGCAAAAAATACTTCAGAGTGGGCATACTCACTAAGCTAATAGTGCTAGTGAATTTTATTTCTGTACTGATTATGGAAAGTAACTTTACTCTGCCTGTCACCTTTCTGACACTTTAAATCCATTAACATAACAAGAACATAACCTTCTGAAAATGGAGAACTTTCAAATCAGATGGCTTTCATGAAAACATTAGAGTTGAAATTCAAATTTCTTGAGAGACTTGTTCTCTGCATCTTTCAACAGCTTTCTAACAAGTCAGTATGATGATTTTTTAAAATCATTTATCATTTATGAACCTAGCACTGCACATGTTAAAGAACCAAGGCATATGGCGTATTATATTAACACATTAAAACACTGCAAGAAACATGTTACATATTCTTTTAATACTAATGAGAAATTGTTGGAAATTGTCAGATCTAATGCAGCTCAAAGTTCTAATTAAATATTTGTTGTCAGCTTTGATTCAGTTCTTATTAGTATATGGGAATGTCTAACAGTGGGTCTAGTATAACACCTATCAAATCATGGGTAATTCATGCACATACACTTTTGATGCAGACACACACATACACACACAGATATATATATATATTTAAAAATGTGTGAAGTTTTATATGATATTAGTTTTATATGATAAAATTTATACATGCAGAAAAGACATTGTTCTTATTCTGTTACACCTGACAACTTCAGAACTTGAAGAACTGCAAAGGGGTGTAGATGACATGTGGTGGGAAAAGTGGGCATGGTTACATTGCACTAAATATTTGCTGTATCTAACGGGACATGTTTATAGTCTGAGCCTATGAAACATGGAAACATGGGTGGTTTTGTAAAACCATGTCCAGCTTTAAAATATAACTAAATGCTTTTTTTTTTAGATTTGGATAGAGTGATGAGGGGTTAGGTGTCAGGATTTTATAGCTATCTCTATGCCTCATAGGGAGATTCACCCTCTCTGACTGTCCCGATCACCAATGTCATGGGAAATGAAAGTGAAAGTAAATCCAAAAACTTGAGTTGCTACAATACAACAAATAGAGGGGAATCTTCCAATGGGAACACTGGTTTCTATGGCAACTATCTAAAAAGGGATTTTCTTCACACTGAAAAGTTAGCATCCCACTTCTTGTTGAATCTACTTGACAGGAAGTGAAAGGAAATCTCACTAATATAGATAGAAAAAACATCTGTTTTAACCCTCCCCTGCTCAAAAACTTAAAAAAAGTTTGACTTTGGATACACTTTAAGGATTTGTGTATTTCTCATGTATACTGTATGAAAAGGTCCACCCACTGTACCCATTTTTTTCTTATTTTGCCAACTGTGGGGGGACCCCATGCTATTTAGATAAAATATCCCACCCATCAACCCTGCAAAGGATCAAAAGTGACCATCAAAAATTATCTCCAAATGACTTCAATGTAATTCTATATTCAAGTTTGTCAATTTTTCCCTGCTCTAGAAAAATTTGCAGCAAGCTGAAATTTGACTAATTGGCTTATTGCTACAAATATTCCTAGTTGTAGAAAAATATATAATGACAGCATGGAGTGCATATGCTACAATGAAAAATGTCATGTGTCTGCAAGTTCCAGGTCTGCAAGTTCCAGACCCGATACCAAGGAAAACTAAGTCACAATTTGCAGTTCCAGGTGGTAGTTCAAATGTGGTTAGGATATGAGAGAATTTGGTGTTTACAGTGAGGTTTTAAAGTACTGAATCACACCTGAGTACACCTAAATTACCTCTTCTACAGGGTGATCTACAAGTGCAGCCATCATAGGCAAACACCACAGAAGCACATAGAATTAAAGAAAACATTAACATCAAGTGTCCATAATACAATCATACCAACATTATAGTAAGAAACAAGAACAGTTTATTTGTAATAACCTCCTTTTATTTATTTACATTTTCTTAAAGTATAACTTTCTATATTATAGACAGTAAATCCTATTTATTAGCCACCAATTACAAATTGTTAACTGTCTTGCATTGAATTGTTAAAAAAGAACAACACATTTAAAAAATTGATTCTTTTATTTGGTTTTTATGTTATATTACATTTCTGATTGTTAAAAGTAGTACGATTTTATTAAATGAGTCATCTTTCATCATGAAAAAATATTTTGTGTTCAACTTTACATAAATACCTGTTGATACAGACCCACAATTAAGCACAAGCCAACTTTTTTTTTATATACAGTTATATACAGTACATTTATAATTGGTCATCACTAAGCAAAAAATAGTGGTTTCACAACTTTCCTGCAAATGCTCTGATTTGTTCTAGTATATTGAATCAGTACCCTTGGGATTAATCATCTGCCAGTGGAACGCTGTCTTGTATTAAAGACGCCACATTCAAAAAGAAGGAAAAAAAAACTGAGCTGATGAAAGTAGCTGTCAAATTAGCAGCTCTGGAAGTTGTAGTGTGTATTGTTAAAAGCTGCCTGAGTTCACACCACAGAGACCCAACTCCATCCATCTTTCTCAGTTTACATTTTAATTGGCTTGCAGTTAAGGTTTTTTAAACACTGGCAAGACTGCTGACATACACTGTAATATCATGTGAATAATTTATGGATGTTGCTCCAGAGATGATCTCTCTGTCGATTTTAGGGAGTGGAATGGGGAGGAAAAAAAATAAATAAGGCATATTGAAAAAAAAAGTGCTACAGCACAGTAGAACAGGTGTCCAGCTGTGTTCAAGTCTTAGGGAAAAATATGTTAATGAAGAGCCAAAACTGGGTCTAAATAATGTGATCAGGTGGCCAAATCCAGCAGGGTAATCATTGCATGAAGGGGCTTTTTACTTTCATATTACTTTTGGAAGGAAAACTTGAATATTGTTCTTTTTCTGGTTATCAGTATTAGAGATGAGCGAATTATTCAAAAATTTGATTCGGCTGATTCGCCGAATTTGCGGAATAAATTCGATTCGATGCAAATTTATTCGCTGCGAATTTAACTTATTAAAAGGGTTTCTAGGCTTCAGAGAGCCTTTATATTAGTGCAGAACACTGTACCTTTAATTTAAATGCCCTTGGAGTCTGCTGGGGAAGAGAAATAATACTGTCAGTCAGTATGACATGCAGATGAGTGCCGTCGATCTTAGAATCACCGCACACTTCACTCATTTGGGCAGTCACGGGGCACGAAGAAGAAGAAGAAGAAGAAGAAGAATGAATGAAAAGAAGAAGAATGAAAAGAAGAAGAAGAAGAATGAAAAGAAGAATGAAAAGAAGAAGAAGAATGAAAAGAAGAATGAAAAGAAGAATGAAAAGAAGAAGAATGAAAAGAAGAAGAAGAAGAATGAAAAGAAGAATGAAAAGAAGAAGAAGAAGAATGAAAAGAAGAAGAAGAAGAATGAAAAGAAGAATGAAAAGAAGAAGAAGAAGAAGAATGAAAAGAAGAAGAAGAAGAATGAAAAGAAGAAGAATGAAAAGAAGAATGAAAAGAAGAAGAAGAATGAAAAGAAGAAGAATGAAAAGAAGAATGAAAAGAAGAAGAAGAATGAAAAGAAGAATGAAAAGAAGAAGAAGAAGAATGAAAAGAAGAAGAAGACGAATGAAAAGAATGAAAAGAAGAAGAAGAAGAATGAAAAGAAGAAGAATGAAAAGAAGAAGAAGAAGAATGAAAAGAAGAATGAAAAGAAGAAGAAGAAGAATGAAAAGAAGAATGAAAAGAAGAAGAAGAATGAAAAGAAGAAGAAGAAGAATGAAAAGAAGAAGAAGAAGAAGAAGAATGAAAAGAAGAAGAAGAATGAAAAGAAGAAGAATTCCAGTACAGCAAAAAGTGTATCTGCAGAGAGCTCCGCTATTTCTGACAGTTCTCTGACAGTTCCTTCACATTTCCAGCGGTTGAAACATTGTATCTAGAGATGAGCGAAGAAATGAAAAATTCGATTCGACTGATTCGGCGAATTCGTGGACAATATTCGATTCGAGTCGAATAAATTCGCTGTGAATTTAACTTAAAAAAGGGTGTTTCTAGGCTTCAGAGAGACTTAATATTAGTGCAGAACACTGTACCTTTAATTTAAATGCCCTTGGAGTCTGCTGGGGAAGAGAAATAATACTGTCAGTCAGTATGACATGCAGATGAGTGCCGTCGATCTTAGAATCACCGCACACTTCACTCATTTGGGCAGTCACGGGGCCAAAACCAGAGTGTGGAGCCACAGTGTGGCGGTGGAGGCAGCAGCAATGGGAGGCCATACAGCACCCTATGACAAAAATGGAAACCACCAGCAGTGTGAGGAGACCTGAAAGTGGCACATGGCAGAGTGTGGCGATAGAGACAGCAGCAATGGGAGGCCGTACAGGGACCCATGACACACTCTGGACCTGGCAGCAGCATGAGGAGGCGGTACAGGGGCCCATGACAGATTACGGGCCTGGCAGCAGCATGAGGAGTCGGTACAGGGGCCCATGGCAGATTACGGGCCTGGCAGCAGCAATGGGAGGCCGTACAGGGACCCATGACACACTCTGGACCTGGCAGCAGCATGGGGAGGCGGTACAGGGGCCCATGACAGATTACGGGCCTGGCAGCAGCATGAGGAGTCGGTACGGGGGCCCATGACACACTCTGGACCTGGCAGCAGCATGAGGAGGCGGTACAGGGGCGCATGACAGATTACGAGCCTGGCAGCAGCAACTTGGACAGGAGGACGTTCAGCTTCTGCACCGTCGGGTGCGTGCTCGCAAACTGTTGTCTCTTGGAAACGGATTCCAAGAAAGACTGCTGACGGAATCCGTGAAGAGGAGTAGCAGGAGAAGGAGCATCTGAACGAGCGGAATATGCCAACAAGCGACAACAGTGGCCCATGACAGATTACGGGCCTGGCAGCAGCATGAGGAGTCGGTACGGGGGCCCATGGCAGATTACGGGCCTGGCAGCAGCTATGGGAGGCCCGTAATCTGCCAGCACCCTATGACAAAAAATGGAACCCACCAGCAGTGTGAGGAGACCTGAAAGTGGCACATGGCAGAGTGTGGCGATGGAGACAGCAGCAATGGGAGGCCGTACAGGGACCCATGAGAGACTCTGGACCTGGCAGCAGCATGAGGAGGCGGTATAGGGGCCCATGGCAGATTAGGGGCCTGGCAGCAGCTATGGGAGGCCCGTAATCTGCCAGCACCCTATGACAAAAAATGGAACACACCAGCAGTGTGAGGAGACCTGAAAGTGGCACATGGCAGAGTGTGGCGATGGAGGCAGCAGCAATGGGAGGCCGTACAGGGACCCATGAGAGACTCTGGACTTGGCAGCAGCATGAGGAGGCGGTATAGGGGCCCATGGCAGATTAGGGGCCTGGCAGCAGCTATGGGAGGCCCGTAATCTGCCAGCACCCTATGACAAAAAATGGAACACACCAGCAGTGTGAGGAGACCTGAAAGTGGCACATGTTTGGGGCATGATTCATGGCGGATTTAGTCAGTTGTGTCAGGAACTGGTGGTTTGAAATCCAGACTAATCCACGCCTGATTCATTTTCACAAACGTGAGTCTCTCCACACTTTGGGTGGACAGTCGTGTCCTCCGCGGAGTTGCAATACCTCCTGCCGCACTAAACACGCGCTCCGATGCCACGCTACTGGCCGGGCATGACAGCCTTTCAAGGGCAAATTCAGCTAGTTGGGGCCAAAGGTCAAGTTTCGTTGCCCAGTAGTCAAGGGGATTGTCTACCTCGGTTGGCAGGGTGCTGTCCAAGTAGGCCTAAGCCTGTTGTTTGAGGTCCTGCTCCAGGTCCACCTGATGCTGCTGCTGCTGCTGCGGCTGGTTAGTAGTTTCCTCACTGCGCTGGTGAAGAAAGCTACTCATCATCGACTGCAGACTGAGGCAGCCGCTGCTGGTGGAGCTGCCACTGCTCCTACCACCCCACCCCTCCCCTGCTGCCATGGCAGCGGAACACGAGCGCACAGGGCCCACAGTGTCTGAGGATGGACGTTGGCGCAGACAGGCAGAGACCAGCTGACTACATAGGTGTTTTTTATAGTACGTTATTTTGGCCTCCCTCTCAGCAGGTGTGAAAAAGGCCACCATTTTTGAACGGTAGCGAGGGTCCAACAAGGTGGACAGCCAAAAGTCATCCCTCTGTCTGATGGTTATTATTCGGCTGTCGCTACGCAAGCAACCGAGCATGCTATGGGCCATTTGTGCCAAGGAATGCGAGGGACTCCCTGCCTCCATCTCCACAGCATACTGCCACGGTGCGTCTAGGTCCTCTGTCTCCTCTTCCTCCTCCTCTACCAGATGCTCCTGCTCCTCCACTCCTGTCCGCTGAGTGGAAAAACCACCCATTTCACTCAATAATTCCTGAGCACCAATGTCCTCCTCTACCTCCTCCTCTTCTTCCAGTCCTGCCCCCACAGGGGCCATGTGGCGTTGAGATCTGTGCGCCACGTCTACCGCACCCTGACCAGCCATTGTTAACAGCATTTGTTCCAGGACGTGCAACAGAGGAATGACGTCGTTCATCCCATAGTCCTGCCGACTCACGAATAGCGTGGCCTCCTCAAAGGGCCTGAGCAAGCGCAGGTGTCACGCATGAGCTGCCAATGGCTGACATCTAAGTTACACAGGGAGTACCTTTATCTGCTTTTAACATCAGGAAATCTGTGATGGCCTTTTGCTGTTCGTAAAGGCGGTCTAACATATGTAGGGTTGAATTCCACCTTGTTGCAACGTCACAGCATGAGGAGTCGGTATAGGGGCCCATGGCAGATTAGGGGCCTGGCAGCAGTTATGGGAGGCCCATAATCTGCCAGCACCCTATGACAAAAAATGGAACACACCAGCAGTGTGAGGAGACCTGAAAGTGGCACATGGCAGAGTGTGGCGATGGAGACAGCAGCAATGGGAGGCCGTACAGGGACCCATGAGAGACTCTGGACCTGGCAGCAGCATGAGGAGGCGGTATATAGGGGCCTACGGCAGATTAGGGGCCTGGCAGCAGCTATAGGAGGCCCGTAATCTGCCAGCACCCTATGTCAAAAAATTCAACACACCAGCAGTGTGTGAGGAGACCTGAAAGTGGCACATGGCAGAGTGTGGCGATGGAGACAGCAGCAATGGGAGGCCGTACAGGGACCCATGACAGACTCTGGACTTGGCAGCAGCATGAGGAGGCGGTATATAGGGGCTTATGGCAGATTAGGGGCCTGGCAGCAGCTATAGGAGGCCCGTAATCTGCCAGCACCCTATGTCAAAAAATTCAACACACCAGCAGTGTGAGGAGACCTGAAAGTGGCACATGGCAGAGTGTGGCGATGGAGACAGCAGCAATGGGAGGCCGTACAGGGACCCATGACAGACTCTGAACTTGGCAGCAGCATGAGGAGGCGGTATATAGGGGCCCATGGCAGATTAGGGGCCTGGCAGCAGCTATAGGAGGCCCGTAATCTGCCAGCACCCTATGTCAAAAAATTCAACACACCAGCAGTGTGAGGAGACCTGAAAGTGGCACATGGCAGAGTGTGGCGATGGAGACAGCAGCAATGGGAGGCCGTACAGGGACCCATGACAGACTCTGGACTTGGCAGCAGCATGAGGAGGCGGTATATAGGGGCCCATGGCAGATTAGGGGCCTGGCAGCAGCTATGGGAGGCCCGTAATCTGCCAGCACCCTATGTCAAAAAATTCTACACACCAGCAGTGTGTGAGGAGACCTGAAAGTGGCACATGGCAGAGTGTGGCGATGGAGACAGCAGCAATGGGAGGCCGTACAGGGACCCATGACAGACTCTGGACTTGGCAGCAGCATGAGGAGGCGGTATATAGGGGCCCATGGCAGATTAGGGGCCTGGCAGCAGCTATGGGAGGCCCGTAATCTGCCAGCACCCTATGTCAAAAAATTCAACACACCAGCAGTGTGTGAGGAGACCTGAAAGTGGCACATGGCAGAGTGTGGCGATGGAGAAAGCAGCAATGGGAGGCCGTACAGGGACCCATGAGAGACTCTGGACCTGGCAGCAGCATGAGGAGGCGGTATATAGGGGCCTATGGCAGATTAGGGGCCTGGCAGCAGCTATGTGAGGCCCGTAATCTGCCTGCACCCTATGTCAAAAAATTAAACACACCAGCAGTGTGAAGAGACCTGAAAGTGGCACATGGCAGAGTGTGGCGATGGAGACAGCAGCAATGGGAGGCCGTACAGGGACCATGACAGACTCTGGACTTGGCAGCAGCATGAGGAGGCGGTATATAGGGGCCCATGGCAGATTAGGGGCCTGGCAGCAGCTATGTGAGGCCCGTAATCTGCCTGCACCCTATGTCAAAAAATTTAACACACCAGCAGTGTGAAGAGACCTGAAAGTGGCACATGGCAGCAGAGTGTGGCGATGGAGACAGCAGCAATGGGAGGCCGTACAGGGACCCATGAGAGACTCTGGACCTGGCAGCAGCAGGAGGAGGTGGTATATAGGGGCCCATGGCAGATTAGGGGCCTGGCAGCAGCTATGTGAGGCCCGTAATCTGCCTGCACCCTATGTCAAAAAATTTAACACACCAGCAGTGTGAAGAGACCTGAAAGTGGCACATGGCAGCAGAGTGTGGCGATGGAGACAGCAGCAATGGGAGGCCGTACAGGGACCATGACAGACTCTGGACTTGGCAGCAGCATGAGGAGGCGGTATATAGGGGCCTATGGCAGATTAGGGGCCTGGCAGCAGCTATGTGAGGCCCGTAATCTGCCTGCACCCTATGTCAAAAAATTTAACACACCAGCAGTGTGAAGAGACCTGAAAGTGGCACATGGCAGCAGAGTGTGGCGATGGAGACAGCAGCAATGGGAGGCCGTACAGGGACCATGACAGACTCTGGACTTGGCAGCAGCATGAGGAGGCGGTATATAGGGGCCCATGGCAGATTAGGGGCCTGGCAGCAGCTATGTGAGGCCCGTAATCTGCCTGCACCCTATGTCAAAAAATTTAACACACCAGCAGTGTGAAGAGACCTGAAAGTGGCACATGGCAGCAGAGTGTGGCGATGGAGACAGCAGCAATGGGAGGCCGTACAGGGACCATGACAGACTCTGGACTTGGCAGCAGCATGAGGAGGCGGTATATAGGGGCCCATGGCAGATTAGGGGCCTGGCAGCAGCTATGTGAGGCCCGTAATCTGCCTGCACCCTATGTCAAAAAATTTAACACACCAGCAGTGTGAAGAGACCTGAAAGTGGCACATGGCAGCAGAGTGTGGCGATGGAGACAGCAGCAATGGGAGGCCGTACAGGGACCATGACAGACTCTGGACTTGGCAGCAGCATGAGGAGGCGGTATATAGGGGCCCATGGCAGATTAGGGGCCTGGCAGCAGCTATGTGAGGCCCGTAATCTGCCTGCACCCTATGTCAAAAAATTAAACACACCAGCAGTGTGAAGAGACCTGAAAGTGGCACATGGCATGAGAGACTCTGGACCTGGCAGCAGCAGGAGGAGGCGGTATAGGGGCCCATGGCTGATTAGGGGCCTGGCAGCAGCTATGTGAGGCCCGTTATCTTGCAGCACCCTATGTCAAAAAATTTAACACACCAGCAGTGTGAAGAGACCTGAAAGTGGCACATGGCAGCAGAGTGTGGCGATGGAGACAGCAGCAATGGGAGGCCGTACAGGGACCCATGAGAGACTCTGGACCTGGCAGCAGCAGGAGGAGGTGGTATATAGGGGCCCATGGCAGATTAGGGGCCTGGCAGCAGCTATGTGAGGCCCGTAATCTGCCTGCACCCTATGTCAAAAAATTTAACACACCAGCAGTGTGAAGAGACCTGAAAGTGGCACATGGCAGCAGAGTGTGGCGATGGAGACAGCAGCAATGGGAGGCCGTACAGGGACCATGACAGACTCTGGACTTGGCAGCAGCATGAGGAGGCGGTATATAGGGGCCTATGGCAGATTAGGGGCCTGGCAGCAGCTATGTGAGGCCCGTAATCTGCCTGCACCCTATGTCAAAAAATTTAACACACCAGCAGTGTGAAGAGACCTGAAAGTGGCACATGGCAGCAGAGTGTGGCGATGGAGACAGCAGCAATGGGAGGCCGTACAGGGACCATGACAGACTCTGGACTTGGCAGCAGCATGAGGAGGCGGTATATAGGGGCCTATGGCAGATTAGGGGCCTGGCAGCAGCTATGTGAGGCCCGTAATCTGCCTGCACCCTATGTCAAAAAATTTAACACACCAGCAGTGTGAAGAGACCTGAAAGTGGCACATGGCAGCAGAGTGTGGCGATGGAGACAGCAGCAATGGGAGGCCGTACAGGGACCATGACAGACTCTGGACTTGGCAGCAGCATGAGGAGGCGGTATATAGGGGCCCATGGCAGATTAGGGGCCTGGCAGCAGCTATGTGAGGCCCGTAATCTGCCTGCACCCTATGTCAAAAAATTTAACACACCAGCAGTGTGAAGAGACCTGAAAGTGGCACATGGCAGCAGAGTGTGGCGATGGAGACAGCAGCAATGGGAGGCCGTACAGGGACCATGACAGACTCTGGACTTGGCAGCAGCATGAGGAGGCGGTATATAGGGGCCCATGGCAGATTAGGGGCCTGGCAGCAGCTATGTGAGGCCCGTAATCTGCCTGCACCCTATGTCAAAAAATTTAACACACCAGCAGTGTGAAGAGACCTGAAAGTGGCACATGGCAGCAGAGTGTGGCGATGGAGACAGCAGCAATGGGAGGCCGTACAGGGACCATGACAGACTCTGGACTTGGCAGCAGCATGAGGAGGCGGTATATAGGGGCCCATGGCAGATTAGGGGCCTGGCAGCAGCTATGTGAGGCCCGTAATCTGCCTGCACCCTATGTCAAAAAATTAAACACACCAGCAGTGTGAAGAGACCTGAAAGTGGCACATGGCATGAGAGACTCTGGACCTGGCAGCAGCAGGAGGAGGCGGTATAGGGGCCCATGGCTGATTAGGGGCCTGGCAGCAGCTATGTGAGGCCCGTTATCTTGCAGCACCCTATGTCAAAAAATTTAACACACCAGCAGTGTGAAGAGACCTGAAAGTGGCACATGGCAGCAGAGTGTGGCGATGGAGACAGCAGCAATGGGAGGCCGTACAGGGACCCATGAGAGACTCTGGACCTGGCAGCAGCAGGAGGAGGTGGTATATAGGGGCCCATGGCAGATTAGGGGCCTGGCAGCAGCTATGTGAGGCCCGTAATCTGCCTGCACCCTATGTCAAAAAATTTAACACACCAGCAGTGTGAAGAGACCTGAAAGTGGCACATGGCAGCAGAGTGTGGCGATGGAGACAGCAGCAATGGGAGGCCGTACAGGGACCATGACAGACTCTGGACTTGGCAGCAGCATGAGGAGGCGGTATATAGGGGCCCATGGCAGATTAGGGGCCTGGCAGCAGCTATGTGAGGCCCGTAATCTGCCTGCACCCTATGTCAAAAAATTAAACACACCAGCAGTGTGAAGAGACCTGAAAGTGGCACATGGCAGAGTGTGGCGATGGAGACAGCAGCAATGGGAGGCCGTACAGGGACCATGACAGACTCTGGACTTGGCAGCAGCATGAGGAGGCGGTATATAGGGGCCCATGGCAGATTAGGGGCCTGGCAGCAGCTATGTGAGGCCCGTAATCTGCCTGCACCCTATGTCAAAAAATTTAACACACCAGCAGTGTGAAGAGACCTGAAAGTGGCACATGGCAGCAGAGTGTGGCGATGGAGACAGCAGCAATGGGAGGCCGTACAGGGACCCATGAGAGACTCTGGACCTGGCAGCAGCAGGAGGAGGTGGTATATAGGGGCCCATGGCAGATTAGGGGCCTGGCAGCAGCTATGTGAGGCCCGTAATCTGCCTGCACCCTATGTCAAAAAATTTAACACACCAGCAGTGTGAAGAGACCTGAAAGTGGCACATGGCAGCAGAGTGTGGCGATGGAGACAGCAGCAATGGGAGGCCGTACAGGGACCCATGAGAGACTCTGGACCTGGCAGCAGCAGGAGGAGGTGGTATATAGGGGCCTATGGCAGATTAGGGGCCTGGCAGCAGCTATAGGAGGCCCGTAATCTGCCAGCACCCTATGTCAAAAAATTCAACACACCAGCAGTGTGAGGAGACCTGAAAGTGGCACATGTTTGAGGCATGATTCATGGCGGATTTAGTCAGTTGTGTCAGGAACTGGTGGTTTGAAATCCAGACTAATCCACGCCTGATTCATTTTCACAAACGTGAGTCTCTCCACACTTTGGGTGGACAGTCGTGTCCTCCGCGGAGTTACAATACCTCCTGCCGCACTAAACACGCGCTCCGATGCCACGCTACTGGCCGGGCATGACAGCCTTTCAAGGGCAAATTCAGCTAGTTGGGGCCAAAGGTCAAGTTTCGTTGCCCAGTAGTCAAGGGGATTGTCTACCTCGGTTGGCAGGGTGCTGTCCAAGTAGGCCCAAGCCTGTTGTTTGAGCTCCTGCTCCAGGTCCACCTGATGCTGCTGCTGCTGCTGCGGCTGGTTAGTAGTTTCCTCACTGCGCTGGTGAAGAAAGCTACTCATCATCGACTGCAGACTGAGGCAGCCGCTGCTGGTGGAGCTGCCACTGCTCCTACCACCCCACCCCTCCCCTGCTGCCATGCCAGCGGAACGCGAGCGCACAGGGCCCACAGTGTCTGAGGATGGACGATGGCGCACAAAGGCAGAGACCAACTGACTACATAGGTGGTTTTTATAGTACGTAATTTTGGCCTCCCTCTCAGCAGGTGTGAAAAAGGCCACCATTTTGGACCGGTAGCGAGGGTCCAACAAGGTGGACAGCCAAAAGTCATCCCTCTGTCTGATGGTTATTATTCGGCTGTCGCTACGCAAGCAACCGAGCATGCTATGGGCCATTTGTGCCAAGGAATGCGAGGGACTCCCTGCCTCCATCTCCACAGCATACTGCCACGGTGCGTCTGGGTCCTCTGTCTCCTCCTCCTCCTCCTCTACCAGATGCTCCTGCTCCTCCACTCCTGTCCGCTGAGTGGAAAAACCACCCATTTCACTCAATAATTCCTGAGCACAAATGTCCTCCTCTACCTCCTCCTCTTCTTCCTGTCCTGCCCCCACAGGGGTCATGTGGCGTTGAGATCTGTGCGCCACGTCTACCGCACCCTGACCAGCCATTGTTAACAGCATTTGTTCCAGGACGTGCAACAGAGGAATGACGTCGTTCATCCCATAGTCCTGCCGACTCACGAATAGCGTGGCCTCCTCAAAGGGCCTGAGCAAGCGGCAGGTGTCACGCATGAGCTGCCAATGGCTGACATCTAAGTTACACAGGGGAGTACCTTTATCCGCTTGTAACATCAGGAAATCGGTGATGGCCTTTCGCTGCTCGTAAAGGCGGTCTAACATGTGTAGGGTTGAATTCCACCTTGTTGCAACGTCGCAGATCAGGCGATGCTGTGGAATTCCGTTCTGCCGCTGCAGCTCAATGAGGGTGTTCTTTGCGGTGTAGGAATGGCTGAAATGCATGCACAGTTTACGTGACATTTTAAGGATGTCTTGCAGTGGGATGGTGGATTTTAGGAACCGCTTGACAACCAGATTGAACACGTGAGCCATGCATGGCGCATGGCACAACCTTCCTTGACGCAGAGCAGACACCATGTTCTTTCCGTTGTCAGTCAACATGGTTCCGATTTTTAGTTTGCGCGGAGACAGCCATCTGTCGATTTCTCTGTTCATTACACTCAGCAGTTCCTCCCCTGTGTGACTACGTTCGCCAAGGCATACCAGGTGCAGCACAGCGTGACACCGTTGCGCCCTGCACATGTGATATGCCGGTCGGGTAATGGGACTTGGCACGGGGGTGGCGGCTGAGGACACGGCGGAAAAAGAGGTGGTAGAGGCGGACATGCTTGCTGGACCAAGGACGTGCAAACGTGGAGGCAAAAGCGTCGTGACCTGTCCAAGTTGCTGGTGCGGCTGTGCCGGCACCACGTTCACCCAGTGGGCCGTAAATGACATGTACTGTCCCTGACCGTAGTTACAGCTCCACACGTCGGCGCTGCCGTGCACTTTGGCAGAGACCGACATGCTCAAAGACTGGCCCACCATCTCTTCTACATGTGAATGCAGGGCTGGCACTGCCTTTTGGGCAAAGAAATGACGGCTTGGCACTCTCCACCGCGGCGCGGCACAAGCCATCATTTCTCGGAAAGGTGCTGAGTCCACCAGTTGGAAAGGGAGGGACTGCAGCACCAGCAACTTGGACAGGAGGACGTTCAGCTTTTGCACCGTCGGGTGCGTGCTCGCAAACTGTTGTCTCTTGGATACGGATTCCAAGAAAGACTGTTGACGGAATCCGAGAAGAGGAGTAGCAGGAGAAGGAGCATCTGAACGAGCGGAAGATGCCAATGAGCGACAACTCCCCTCAGCAGAGGTGTTGGAGCCTTGACTGGCTGATAGAGGGCGATTGACGACGTCGGGTGACGGAGCAAGTAACGGAGCGGGTGATGGAGCGGGGGCTGGGGCAGGCAGAACCGCCGTATGTTTATCACGGTTTTCCCAGGCCACCGAATGGTGACGCTGCATATGCTGACGCAACGCTGTAGTCCCAACATGGGCCCCCTGGCCACGCTTGCATTTCTGGCCACATAGTCGACATACGGCTACATTTACTTCCTCGGGCGGCTTGAGGAAAAATTGCCACACCACCGAGTAGGAAACTTTGCCCCCGCTACTCTTCACTGGCTGACTGCTACTTCCTCCGTGCGCACCGGCACCACTACTGGCCGTGGTGGTAGGCTGCAGTGGAGCTGGTGCTCTACTCCGTGGACGTTTGGCTCCACTGACACTGATGCGACCCTGCTGCTGTCTCCTGGGCAACCCACCGACTGTTTTGCTCGCTGCCAAGCTGCCACCCTCTTCTCCTGATGATGCGGAAGAAATTGCCTGATGACGACGAGGCTGCCAAGTGCGATCAACCTCCTCATCATCAAGTAGGGTCTCCGCCTCACTACTAGCCCCCTCGGCTGCGTCTGGGTCAGGAGACAGACCTGTCTCTAGACCGGCTACCGAGCCACTCTCCTCGCCAGTACTTGTTCGCTTGGCTGCTGAAAAGGCCGATGTCTCCCCCCGTTCCTGACCGCCCTCTGTTAGCTCTTCCTCACTGTACAGTGGGGCTGAGCCCACAGCATGCGATACTTCGCTTGGTGAGGGAACAGCAAAGGACAGGGGCAGGTAGAGGACACGTGATTTCAGTGGGCTTGGTCCCGGGCCATGCCAACTAACGGTTGTGTCTGACGTACCCACCGACCGTTGGCTGTAGGTGTCAGAGGTGACCTGGGAAGAGGAAGACGACCGAGCCAACCAATCAATGACGGCAGGGTTGTCGGTGGAGACACGACCGCTGGATGACACCGGGAGCACTGGCCTCTGGCTGCGAATACTGCTGCCTCGACCCCTTCCTCTGCTGCCACGTCTGCTCGCTCCTAAAACATTGCCTCCTCTGCCACTCCTCTGCATGTTGTCTGACATACTATTTAATTCAACGATTAGGTGTCCCTGAGTAACAATTCTCTGGCACTCAGTAACAATTCTGTCTGTCCCTGAGTATGAATTCTGTGGCCCTGAGTAACAATTCTGTGTCTGTGCGAGTAACAATTCTGTGTCTGTGCGAGTAACAATTCTGTGTCTGTGCAAGTAACAATTTTGTGTCTGTGCGAGTAACAATTCTCTGGCACTCAGTAACAATTCTGTCTGTCCCTGAGTAACAATTCTCTGGCACTCAGTAACAATTCTGTCTGTCCCTGAGTAACAATTCTCTGGCACTCAGTAACAATTCTGTCTGTCCCTGAGTAACAATTCTCTGGCACTCAGTAACAATTCTGTCTGTCCCTGAGTATGAATTCTGTGGCCCTGAGTAACAATTCTGTGTCTGCGCGAGTAACAATTCTGTGTCTGTGCAAGTAACAATTTTGTGTCTGTGCAAGTAACAATTTTGTGTCTGTGCGAGTAACAATTCTCTGGCACTCAGTAACAATTCTGTCTGTCCCTGAGTAACAATTCTCTGGCACTCAGTAACAATTCTGTCTGTCCCTGAGTAACAATTCTCTGGCACTCAGTAACAATTCTGTCTGTCCCTGAGTAACAATTCTCTGGCACTCAGTAACAATTGTGTGTCTGTGCAAGTAACAATTCTGTGTCTGTGCAAGTAACAATTTT
Source organism: Staurois parvus (assembly GCF_062004578.1). Taxonomy (NCBI): domain Eukaryota; kingdom Metazoa; phylum Chordata; class Amphibia; order Anura; family Ranidae; genus Staurois; species Staurois parvus. The sequence continues at coordinate 9,463,320 of NW_028317854.1, read as the reverse complement.
GTGTCTGTGAGAGTAACAATTCTCTGGCACTCAGTAACAATTCTGTCTGTCCCTGAGTAACAATTCTCTGGCACTCAGTAACAATTCTGTCTGTCCCTGAGTATGAATTCTGTGGCCCTGAGTAACAATTCTGTCTCTGTGCGAGTAACAATTCTGTGTCTGTGCAAGTAACAATTTTGTGTCTGTGAGAGTAACAATTCTCTGGCACTCAGTAACAATTCTGTCTGTCCCTGAGTAACAATTCTCTGGCACTCAGTAACAATTCTGTCTTCCCTGAGTAACAATTCTCTGGCACTCAGTAACAATTCTGTCTGTCCCTGAGTATGAATTCTGTGGCCCTGAGTAACAATTCTGTCTCTGTGCGAGTAACAATTCTGTGTCTGTGCAAGTAACAATTTTGTGTCTGTGAGAGTAACAATTCTCTGGCACTCAGTAACAATTCTGTCTGTCCCTGAGTAACAATTCTCTGGCACTCAGTAACAATTCTGTCTGTCCCTGAGTATGAATTCTGTGGCCCTGAGTAACAATTGTGTGTCTGTGCAAGTAACAATTCTGTGTCTGTGCAAGTAACAATTTTGTGTCTGTGAGAGTAACAATTCTCTGGCACTCAGTAACAATTCTGTCTGTCCCTGAGTAACAATTCTCTGGCACTCAGTAACAATTCTGTCTGTCCCTGAGTAACAATTCTGTCTGTCCCTGAGTATGAATTCTGTGGCCCTGAGTAAGAATTCTCTGGCACTCAGTAACAATTCTGTCTGTCCCTGAGTATGAATTCTGTGGCCCTGAGTAACAATTGTGTGTCTGTGCAAGTAACAATTCTGTGTCTGTGCAAGTAACAATTTTGTGTCTGTGAGAGTAACAATTCTCTGGCACTCAGTAACAATTCTGTCTGTCCCTGAGTAACAATTCTCTGGCACTCAGTAACAATTCTGTCTGTCCCTGAGTATGAATTCTGTGGCCCTGAGTAACAATTCTGTCTCTGTGCGAGTAACAATTCTGTGTCTGTGCAAGTAACAATTTTGTGTCTGTGAGAGTAACAATTCTCTGGCACTCAGTAACAATTCTGTCTGTCCCTGAGTAAGAATTCTCTGGCACTCAGTAACAATTCTGTCTGTCCCTGAGTAACAATTCTCTGGCACTCAGTAACAATTCTGTCTGTCCCTGAGTAACAATTCTGTCTGTCCCTGAGTATGAATTCTGTGGCCCTGAGTAAGAATTCTCTGGCACTCAGTAACAATTCTGTCTGTCCCTGAGTATGAATTCTGTGGCCCTGAGTAACAATTGTGTGTCTGTGCAAGTAACAATTCTGTGTCTGTGCAAGTAACAATTTTGTGTCTGTGAGAGTAACAATTCTCTGGCACTCAGTAACAATTCTGTCTGTCCCTGAGTAACAATTCTCTGGCACTCAGTAACAATTCTGTCTGTCCCTGAGTAACAATTCTCTGGCACTCAGTAACAATTCTGTCTGTCCCTGAGTAACAATTCTCTGGCACTCAGTAACAATTCTGTCTGTCCCTGAGTAACAATTCTGTCTGTCCCTGAGAATGAATTCTGTGGCCCTGAGTAAGAATTCTCTGGCACTCAGTAACAATTCTGTCTGTCCCTGAGTAACAATTCTCTGGCACTCAGTAACAATTCTGTCTGTCCCTGAGTATGAATTCTGTGGCCCTGAGTAACAATTGTGTGTCTGTGCAAGTAACAATTCTGTGTCTGTGCAAGTAACAATTTTGTGTCTGTGAGAGTAACAATTCTCTGGCACTCAGTAACAATTCTGTCTGTCCCTGAGTAACAATTCTCTGGCACTCAGTAACAATTCTGTCTGTCCCTGAGTAACAATTCTGTCTGTCCCTGAGTATGAATTCTGTGGCCCTGAGTAAGAATTCTCTGGCACTCAGTAACAATTCTGTCTGTCCCTGAGTATGAATTCTGTGGCCCTGAGTAACAATTGTGTGTCTGTGCAAGTAACAATTCTGTGTCTGTGCAAGTAACAATTTTGTGTCTGTGAGAGTAACAATTCTCTGGCACTCAGTAACAATTCTGTCTGTCCCTGAGTAACAATTCTCTGGCACTCAGTAACAATTCTGTCTGTCCCTGAGTATGAATTCTGTGGCCCTGAGTAACAATTCTGTCTCTGTGCGAGTAACAATTCTGTGTCTGTGCAAGTAACAATTTTGTGTCTGTGAGAGTAACAATTCTCTGGCACTCAGTAACAATTCTGTCTGTCCCTGAGTAAGAATTCTCTGGCACTCAGTAACAATTCTGTCTGTCCCTGAGTAACAATTCTCTGGCACTCAGTAACAATTCTGTCTGTCCCTGAGTAACAATTCTGTCTGTCCCTGAGTATGAATTCTGTGGCCCTGAGTAAGAATTCTCTGGCACTCAGTAACAATTCTGTCTGTCCCTGAGTATGAATTCAGTGGCCCTGAGTAACAATTGTGTGTCTGTGCAAGTAACAATTCTGTGTCTGTGCAAGTAACAATTTTGTGTCTGTGAGAGTAACAATTCTCTGGCACTCAGTAACAATTCTGTCTGTCCCTGAGTAACAATTCTCTGGCACTCAGTAACAATTCTGTCTGTCCCTGAGTAACAATTCTCTGGCACTCAGTAACAATTCTGTCTGTCCCTGAGTAACAATTCTCTGGCACTCAGTAACAATTCTGTCTGTCCCTGAGTAACAATTCTGTCTGTCCCTGAGAATGAATTCTGTGGCCCTGAGTAAGAATTCTCTGGCACTCAGTAACAATTCTGTCTGTCCCTGAGTAACAATTCTCTGGCACTCAGTAACAATTCTGTCTGTCCCTGAGTAAAAATTCTGTGGCCCTAATAACGTTTCTGTGGCCCTAAGTAACAATTCTCTGGCACTGAGTAACAATTCTGTCTGTCCCTGAGTATGAATTCTGTGGCCCTAACTAGCGTTTCTTTGTCCCTAAATAACGATTCTGTGGCCCTCATTAACAAGTCTGTGTCCCTGAGTAATGGTTCTCTGTCCCTAAGTAACTTCTCTCTGTCCCCAATTCTCGTTTCTGTGGCCCTAACTCTGTCCCTGTCCCTAGTACAGAGCGGTCTGCCTCTGTTCAATGACTGCAGGCAAATGAAGATTTCCAAAATGGCCGCTATATATACCTCGACCATTACACAGTGCTGGCTGGCTGGCTGCTGATTGGCTGATGCGATCACATGTCGTTGAGGAATGCATTATGGGGCAGCGCGCCTTGTCTGCGCGCCTTCCCCGACATCCCCGCTCCGTCGCCGCACATGTCAGCCGCCATTTTCGGAAAAATTTCGATTCGCGCGTCCGAATTAGGCTGTTTTTCGGATTCGGCACGAATCGAAATTTTTCCGATATTCGACTCGAATTCCACTTCGGATACTTCGATTCGCTCATCTCTAATTGTATCTATTTGTTTCCGAATAAAAACATCTGTATCCTAAATGGAAACAAATAGATACAATGTTTCAACCACTGTAAATGTGAAGGAACTGTCAGAGAACTGTCAGAAATAGCGGAGCTCTCTGCAGGGACACTTTTTGCCGGCTGTAGAAGGGATGAAAATCGGCCGATCGTGAAAAATTTGATTCGTGCATCCGAAGTTTGCTAATTTTCGGATTCGGTGCGAATCGAATTTTTCCTAATATTCGAAACGAATTCCACTTCGCCAAGTTCGATTCGCTCATCTCTAATCAGTATAGGTACCAACTCTTGAACTGTACAGGATTAGAACAACCATGGCTGCAGAGTTATTTACCACTAGGCATTACCTGACATATTGCAGTTCCAAAACATCCAGCTTCTTGCCCCAGTATACATTTTTATAATGACATTTTTAAGCCCAGTCAAGTTTCTCAGGAAATATTTGACACAAAGAATATAATACACAATAATGTTTAAAAAATCTTTTATCAGTTTTGCACGATTTAAAATGGCGTTGCCCCTGTAAAACATGCCTTTGACAGGCTAGGGGTGTACCTATTTGAAAAAAAAATGTTGCTAACAAAAAAACAAAGTTATTGTGAATACAATGTCACAATTAGACATGTAATATTGAGTAGAACCTCTTGTCCTCAGAATAAGTTAATTTCTAGTTGGAATGCTGTAAGTCCTGAACTTTGTGTAGTAGAAGTTTGCACCATTAGTCAACAAGAAATATCTCTATACTTTTTTTTTTTTTTTGAGAGATGAAGGAAATAGAAATTGTCTGTTCTCTAGAATCTTGAACTCCCCTTTAAGATGATGTTTAAATATTTTTGATGGAAGCACTTGAAGGCATCTGATTTTATTCTGATGTTCATAGAACAGCCTTTGATTTTGTTTAGCATTGTGCATGAGGGCATTATTTTCCAAAATATAGGAAGACCATGAAAAAACTATGTTTGTCCAGCAGAAATACCTGATCGTAAAATTACCCCTTATTCATTAATCATTATACAACCAAGTGAACCAATCATTGCTCCTGATAGCTACAGTAAAATAGCCCATACTATTATTTATCCTTTCATTTTTAATAGTTGGCAACAGAGTGAGTAGGTATTGAGCAGGTAATAGCTATAGGGTTTTATTTGTTGCAAATATAACCTATGAATGAAACAAATGGGGGAAAACTGTTTCATTTGATCATGTTTATTAGTGTGTCAGCCTTTCATTATAGCAGTTTCCACATGGCGGCTCTGCCTTTTATTCAAGCTTTAGAATTCCTATTATGTAGAGTTTGTTGAAAATACTTCTCAGAGGTGTCAATTCAATCATATGGTAAGTTTGGAGATGGTAGCATCATAGCTATCATGTTCCTGGCAGAAGAGCCTGAAAATATGAGGATGGTCTTTCCTTCACCTCTGGCTTAGGGCTCCTGGTAGAACAAACAGATGGCACAAGGGCCAAGAGTGCCAAAATGGCCTTTTAGTTCTTTCTAGATGCTGATGCAGGAGAAGAGACATATCTGGACTGGTTAATGAAGTGTAAACTCCCCTCAAGAGATGACAGACAGGAGACTGGACATAGCAAACAGGAATAGCACAGAAGGGAGTAACAACCATTGGATAAGTGGGCATTTGATAGACTGATACATTGGCTATGAGGCTCAGGTAGATGAATAATCTGGAGCTTCAACTAAGAGACTGCATCCTGATGATTGTTCATGGCACAGGAACTGGGATTAGTGTGAAGTCAGGCAAGCCAGGTTAGCAACTGACAATTAGGTCAGGCACAATGTCAGCAGGAAGAAGGTCACGATTCAGGCATAGGTCAGTAACAGATGAGCAGGTTAGAAACTCAAGGAGCAAGCAGATGCGTAGTCCAGGTGTAAGCCGAGGTCCGTACAGGCAGATAGTGGGAAAGGTCTGCCATGTCTGTAGTGTGTAGTCAGGTATGAAGTCAGAGATTGCAGAGTTATAGGTAATGCTGTAGACAAGACAACAATGGCTATTCTTATCTGACCAGTTTAAGGGCTTGTTCACACAACTGATTACTTCTTTGTGCTGTGCAGAGCTGTATTTTGTCGAGACAGGGATACACAGGTATTGTGTGCATCCCTTTGCTGGCAGTCTTATAGATGTCAGTTGGGGAATGCAAATGCATGCACACAGTTGCTGTGTATCAGTGTAACATAGGTGCAGGTGCATGTCCCTGGGTGCAATTGCTGGCCCCAATAGATATCTGCCAGCACGGGAATGCACCCAACACTTGTGCATCCCTATGTTGACAAAACATGACCCTGCACAGCACATGGAAATAATTGCTGTGTGAACAAACCCTTATAGCCTGTTTGGCACCAACATTAGCAACTGGTGCACACATACATCTTTATGCACACACATATGCTCACACCACTAAGTGCATATGTCTAGCTAGTGGCAACCCCTGATGAAAAGCCAGTCTGCACATAGATGCTCACACAGATGCAATATTCTGCATAATGGCATGATCTTCCTGATGAGCATTTTGTAAATATCCTGTTAAGTGTCATAAAATAATCAACAAACTTGGGACTTCTGTTCCTCCTCGCTGATGCAGTTTTTACATGTTTTGTTTCTTCTATGTTCATTTTAGTCTGTTATTTTGTACACAATATATATGTTTTTCAACTAATGTATCAGCAATGTGTCGATTTGGCATTTTGGGAACTGTTAGTTTCTACATTTTGCTTTGAAATCTGACCTTTCAAAGTTATTATTGAAACACCTTTTATATAACTAAAACATTCTTCTAAGCATTCGTACTCTAATATGATTCACCTTTGCAGATGTGGTTGATTCAGTCGCTTAAAATTTAAACCCCTTTCCATGTTTGTGTTACTTTGTCCACACCTGAATATGTTATAGGCATCAAACAGAAAGCAAACAAAAATTGAGGTTTAATATTTTAAAGTGTTTAACATGTGGGGCGATCAAAGGGTTAACTGTGTTCTGGGTGTGTTTTACTATGCGGCTGTGTCTGTGTGCTTCACTTCTTTGCGGTGTGCATGAGCTGACAGGGAGGAGAACTGTTTTGTTTACAAACAGTTCTCCCCCCATTGGAGATGCTCGTCAATCACCTGACGTCGGTGAATAAACACCGGCCAGGACCCGGTGATTGACAGCCTCAAATGGCGGCATGGGTAGGTAGTGCGCTCCCTACTCGGAAATGCAAAATCATGTACATATATGTGATTTTGCACACCCGTGCTGCCCTGTAGCAGTACTTCTGCTATAGGGCAGATGGGAAGCGGTTAATATTTCATTATAAGTCTTTCACTGTTAAGACATATAATATATTTTTAAATTATAAACATTTCTTTCAACTTCTACCCAGCAGACACATTTATTTTACATGTGCAGTGTTACACAATAGTTACACTTCACTGTGCCTTCTCACAATGCAAATCAATTATTTGGCTGCCTAAGTTTGGATAGAGTAGGAAATGGTTAAGACCCCTTTCAGGTCTTTTTTGCAGTCTGGGGCCCATCAGGAAATGTCCTTTCACTTCCTGTCACAGCAGAAGTAGATATAGCAGGAGGTAAGAGGAAATCTCTCCAATGAAAGGGGGAAAATGTTGTCAACAGAGGAAGTTTATAGTAAACAAAAGTATTATCTTGCTCTTGGTATACCAAAAGCACAAAAATAAAAACAAAACAAAAAAGGGAACTGCTGCACTTAAACATCAGCTGGACAGGCCATTCTAAATGATAAAACTGTTATAAGCCCTGCTTCCCACTAGTGCAGGCAATATGCCTCGCTTTTACTCGGGCATGGCAGCCCATTCATTTGAATGGATTGCTGTGCCGGCGTTTCACACAAGAAAATGGTGCATGCACCTATTCAAAAATGCAGCCGCATTATCTTTTTGACCATGGAGTTTCCCTTTGGTTCCCACACCTACAATCGTGCTTCAGGCTGAGATTCATCTCGTAAGAGCAGCACAAGTCAGCTGAGGGTGGTTGCTGGTGCAGGAATCGATACGATTCCAGCAACCAGACCCAACAGTGCGCTGTTTTCCCAATCAATGTTAGGTGATTACCTCAAACTAAAGTACAAATATCAGTCACAATATTCCAAAAATAAATATAAATAACAAATCCATGAAATAATTAAACTTAAAACGTTCTGTCAGCAGACCCAGAAAAAATATGAAAACATCAAAGTCCAAGATCCAGATATCCATGTGAATGAAAATAAATGTCCATATGTGTGAAGAGGAGACCAGGAGTCACCCAGGGAGGAAGCCATGCTTTAGGGCTGCACCACCAAAAATGAAAAAGAGGCTCCTTACCAGATAGTTGGATCCCATAAAGAGATCATGGAGCGCATTAACGCTCTGCAGCCATATCCAGCAACAATCGTCTTTGTCAGGGAAATCCACATCTTTCCTATCCCCCAGTCTGGATGGATGGCTCAAAGGGATATGTGAGTGCACAACCCCTGCACATCCTCATGCAGCATCGCCATTGCTGGTCTTCAGTCTGCTTGCTCCTTCCTTTCTGCTGATACTCCATGCAGGATCACAATATGAAGGGAACTCCAATAGTTTAATACCGTAAGGCAAGTTTTTTATTAAAAACAACACCACAGACACATTCACTTGTGATACAGCATGGATCACAGCTATAAAACCGATCCAAAAAATTACCAAAAAAAAACACCCCCCGGGGTTAAACCACGGGGTGCTTAATGGCTTCACATGTATAGCTCCTGCCAACATGTTTCTCCATAACAAACATTGTCAGGGGATCAAAGGCCAAGACTTCTGCTGTGAGATGAAGTAAAAGGACATTTCTTGATGGAGCACAGACCGCTAAAAAGCCATTTCCTACTCTATCCAAGCTTAGTCACCCAACTAATTGATTTTCATTGTGAGAAGGCACCATAGAATTTATTTATTGGGGAGTATATACATAGCACTTTATTATTTATTTTTGTATTGTGTAGGTTCATATATTTGACATACAAATATTGAAGGACTGCACATAGTGATCACAAATTAGAACAGGAGGTGCATTGTAGCACATTTTTTTCTTGCTTTTCATTTTTTGTTCTGGCAGCACTATATCATATATACTTTTTCCAGTTTATTACACATAACTATCTAGTAGGGTTTTTTTTTCAGTAACAGCAGCAGCCCATTGATTAATTAATTTATTTCAACCACAGCACAGAATCCTTTATTCCAAAATACCAGGTGTCAGCAGTTGTGGGAATGTACATAAAGCATTGATATTATTGCTTCCAACAGTGTCAGGGTCCTAGTGATTGGTCACTAGGCCTGAGAACTGCATCATGGGAGGAGGTGACATGCTTCTCCATATCTGGAAGCTCTAGATATTTTGTGATGACTACAAAGGAATAAATAGTGATAGGGTAGTACTGTGAAGGTGAATTTAACTGGATTTAGGGATAGGCTTTAAACTTTGCAGTGAATGGACAGGGTCTCCTTCCAGGAAGTTTGTATTGATAATACCTAAACAGGGACATTTGTATACACACATACAAAAATGGGAAACCTGGGACTTGTTTTTCCCATCCACTAATTATACTGCAGTCCATATTTAGTAGATTGCAAACTAAGACAAAATCTACCCAGAAATGAAGGCAAGAAATAACTTAACCACTTCGAGTCCGGACACTTTATCCCGTTCCTGTCCAGACCAATTTTCAGCTTTCAGTGCTATCACACTTTGAATGACAATTGCGCGGTCATGCAACAGTGTACCCATATGAATTTTTTAGCATTTTTTTGAGACAGGTAAAACTTTATTTTGTTGGTATTTATTCACCACTGGGATTTTTATTTTTTTTGCTATATAAATAAAAATGTCCAAACATTTTGAAAAAAAAGTGCTTTCCTTATAAAATTTTGCAAATAAATAATCTTTCTTCATAAATCTTGGCCAAAATGTATTCGATCATCTTTTTTAAAAAAATATAACCCAAATTAGTTTATAACCAAAAATTATAATTTTTCTAAATGTTTTTTACATTTTTATTTTATTTTTTATATTATTTATGTTTTTTTTAACATACTGTCACCCTAGCAGTACAATGTCACCATAGTGACACTGTACTACTTGTGGGGGGTGATGAAGATTTTTATTTTTTTATTTATTTATTTTTTTTACACTGATTGCTTTTACACCCATAAAGGCTGTAAAAGCAATCATTTCCCCTTCTCTCTGACTGCATTCTTGCAGCCATTGAGAAATACTGTGAGAGCTGTGATTGGTCACAGCTTGTCACATGGTACAAGGCTGTTGTGAATGGCCCTGTACCATGTGACCTCTGTGATCATTCACAGTAGTATGACTACTATTTCACTAGTAGTAAGCAATCATGTCAGAAGTGACATCTTCCTTACTACTATTCATGTGATCACTGATTGGCCAATCTGTGATCACATGATCGGGACCTCACACAGAGGTCCCGTACAGCTCCGGACACAGCGGATCACGGTGCCGCGCGCTCCCAGGGAGCGTACACAGCCAAAAAAAGTGGGCACCGTTTATGAACGGCAACCCGCTCCTGCACTGCTCCCATCCAGCCATTTATGTACATGGACCAGATGGGAAGTGCTTAAAAAGTAATTTCACAATGCATTTTAAACAATGTTATCTTAGTACCATGAAATTTTAGACTTAATGATTTTAGGTAATCCCCTATTATGACTAACATAATTTTCGATTTAGAAAAAAGATCCTGCATTTACAGAAGCTACATATTCAGCAGAATGTAATTTTGTTTATGCAGCACTATCCCCTTAGGAGTTGCTGAGTTATTTTTGGACTCCCTATCATTCTGGACCCCTCTCTGAAAGTCCAGCCCCTGCTGACACCACAAGGTTCCTTTGACCAGTGTAAATTACCACCAGAAAGCAAAACTCACACACAGATTAGAGAAAACTGATATGAAGTTTATATTAAACTTCAATGCAGACTTGGATGAACAGTAATAACTGCTATTGATACTTGAAATGGCAATAATTACTCTTTGCAACTCTAAGCAAATATGTAATACATATAGCAGACGTTTAATCAATCAGAAATTAACCCAATGCTTCCAACCTGAGGTGGTAGCAACGACAGTGAGCAATAAGAACTAGCAACAAAGAGACTAGCTCACTTTGGGCCCTAAAAGTCTGATGGCAAGGTTTAAATCTGAGGTAGAAATCCATGCCCCTTTAATTGCAGTGAAGACTCTTTTGCGCACTCACTGGGGCCCAGTTGGTGCACAAATGGCAGGACTGTAGCTGATGTATTTGAAAGTTCCTAACAGGATTTACACAAAGAGGAGGTAGAAGAAAGGGCAAGGACTTTCCCTTTAAATGACAATTGACTTGTATGTTGTCTCCTTTAATGTGCTGGGAAAAGAGCAGTTTAGGCAAATAAAGTGTTAAACTGGCAAATGGGCTTATTGGCAAAATGGCAATTCTACTCTGGAATGCGGGGACCAATGGCAGTGGTGATAGAAGTTCCTTTAGGGGGATAGGCCAATGGTTCAGAGAGCACTTATGTGGTTTGGCCTGCAGGAGGCATGCAGTGTGGTCAGCTTTGATGATTTAACTGCACTGCAAATATGTTCAACAGTAGCAGTTATGGGAACTAGGCCGCAACATGTGTTAACTGGATGTAATGTCCACAGCTGTGTGCAGGTAAAGTAGCAGGTATAAGAAGAATGTCAGTGTTCTCTTGCTTAACTGGTGTATGGGACTCTCTCACCTAATCGGTGGCTTCCAGCAAGTCCTGGCTGTCTGTCTCCCATTGGATGGGGGCCCCCACAGGTCCTCCGGCCTCATGTGCAGCATTCCATCGGGTCACCTGCTGGCAGACTGTCTCACTGAACAAGGTGGCAAAGTCAGTGGTCAGTGGCTCCTCCTTGCGTCCTTTCTCTCCGACTCTGCGGTCTGGTCTGGTTCTTCAGCAGTTGGTAACACTCTCTCTCTTCTTTCTCTCACTTCCTGTCCTGCCTCCTGGGCCTCTGTATATATCTGCCCTCGCTCACATACCAGCACTTAAGGGTAGTCCTGTGGTACACGGCTCCCCAGCAAAGTCCTGCGTTTCGGCATACAAGATCCATGGAGCTGCTTCGCAGAATTTGCAGGACACTGCCATCCTGTGCAGGTTTTAACATCTTGCAGCTGACATTGCAGTAAGGGTGTTACTTTTAATAACTGTGTAACAAATAAATAAGTCTCACAAAGTGTATGCCACCTCCAGGATCACATCCCTTTGTTTATTTGTTTGACATTTTGGGGGAAATTTACTAAAACTGGGGCAGACAGAATATGGAGCAGCTGTGCTTAATAACCAATCAGCTTCTAGCCTTGGCTTGTTCAGTTAAGCGGTGAAACTGAAAAGTAGAAGCTGGTTGCCATTAACATCTGCTTTGGATTCTGTCTGCCCTAGTAAAATCCCCATTTTTAGTCTTGCTGGATAGTAAAGATTTCACTATATTTCTAGCACTGTGAATTTGAGAGCTGCAGCTCTCATACACAGAAGCCATGATCTTATTTATACACAGCTCCAATCCCCTTGCTAAAACACCTTGCATTTAGTCATTTTTCACATATTGGTAACACAGGACATTTAAAAAGAAGCATACCTGTACTTTGCCTGGACTAGACAATGTACCAAGTTTGCTTAATAGCAGACTTCAAAGGCAGTTATGAGGAACCTATACTTAAAGCGCAACTAAACCCACCTGAACTTTTCAGCCAAGGAAGCTGCCATATTGGTCTCACTTTGATTTGCAGTTGCCATAAGGCTGCACGTGTGATCAGCTATGACAGACATTTGATGGCTTGACAGTTCAGTTGAGGGCAAAAGCAAATGTGACAGTTATCATTCGCAGCATGCCTTAAATTTAAGGGCTCATTCACACCATGGTGCAGAGCCATCAGTTTTTCAGCAAGGGTACAACAAAATCTATTGTTCTCTATGTTCCCTGTTCACGCCACAACACCAGTATCACATGCAGATTTTTTCTGAGCAGGAATCTGTAACATGCATAAAACTCATTGAAGTGCGCATGAAAACTGATGTCTCTGCAAGTGAAATCTGTGTGTGTCAGTTTCCATTAGTTTTTCTGCACGTATGGAGTGAACGAGTCCTAACTACCTTGGGCAACAGTTAAATTGTTGGTTTTAGTTCCACTTTTAAGGGTTGTAAATGGTACCACCATCCTTGGCCAATTGGCCACTGCTCAGGCACCAAGTAATGAAACTACAACAATAAAAACCAGCAGAGTGTTTACTTCCATGCACAAAAGTACCTAGTCTTGACTAATGGATTGGGGCAGAGGGGAGCACAGAGAAGGTAAGAATCAATTTCTCGTGGTGCATGCAGTAAATAAAACTTGTAACCTGTAACTATGCTTAGACAAAGTACACATTATCTTAAAGATATATTTTTTTTTCAACAGTCTAGGTGGACGCATTACTGAAGGTGTAATATTCACTCTTGGAAAAATTAACCTTTTAATCACTTCAAAGACATGTTTAGTCTTTTTTAAGAAAGTCATACATATGACTAGATTCAAGTTTACTCAATCAAAAGGTAAAATATCTCCTTTAGTAAAAAACAAAACAATATCTCCAGTCAAGCTGTCATTTGTTTTTAAATTTCTTACTTTTCCAAGTAAACCCATTAAGTAAACAGCAACAAAACTGTTATGCTATACAATATATCAAAGACAACCTTGATATATACCACAGAATAAACAGCAGAAAGAGACTGATAAAATTATTGGATTTGTTTCTTCACTGCTTCTTTGTTCTAAGTTTTGAAACAAGTCACATCATTTCATAAATACCACTTAAAGCGTACAAGGTATCTTTTAGGTTTTCAAGGCTGTTGCCAAGCAAAGTGATTTGGAATACAGCACATATTTATCACTCTAGACATTTCATTCCTGAGAACTATAATGTAGAACCCAAGCATATTTTTATCTTTACATTCTAATTTTGAGGTATATGCAAATGTCACTCATTGTATATGCAAAAGCTCATACATAACAAGATAAAATGGTTGCAGTATATAAACATTGTGCCTCTGGCTTGTATAAATCTTGACATTTGCAAGATTGTGTTGTAATGCCTCAAGCCAAAGGACTTATGACATTCAAGTATTTTACAGGTTACATTTATAACCTAAGGAAAATTGTTTGTTGCTGTTCCGCCTGAGGAAAATGTTGACTGGTGAAAAAAAAGAAGGAATACACTTAGGATTCTGCAAGCCGAAATACATTTCATGGTTTATCGTTATAAAGTTATCAAATACAAGGCAAAATAAGATGTATTTATATACATTGTTTCCTTGAAATTAAGCAAAATTTGTAAATGTTAATTGTTAAAATATAGTACCGCTACAAGGAAAGGTTGCAAGGTTACAAACATACATACACTAATTACCAAAAGTATTGGGATTCAGTTGTTCCAATCACCTCCATAGCCACAGGTGTATAAAATCAAGCACCTAGGCATGCAGACAGCTTCTACAAACATTTGTGAAAGAATGGGTCACTCTTAGGAGCTCAGTGAATTCAAGTGTGGTGCCATGATAGGTTGCCATCTGTGCAATAATTCCATCAATGAAATTTCCATGATACTAAATATTCCAGGTCAACTGTTAGTGGTATTATAACAAAGTGGAAGCAACTGGGAACAACAACAACTCAGCCATGAATTGGTAGAGCACGTAAAATGTGGGGTCAGCGCATGCTGAAGCACACAGTGTGCAGAAGTTGCAAACTGTCTGCAAAGTCAATAGCTAAAGACCCCAAACTTCATGGGACCTTCAGATTAGCACAAGAACAGTGCGTAGAGAGTTTCATGGAATGGGTTTCCATGGCCGAGCAGCTGCATCCAAGCCTTACATTACCAAGTGCAATGCAAAGCATCAGATGCAGTGGTGTAAAGCTCACCCCCACTGGAGCAGTGAAGATATGTTCTCTGGAGTGACAAATCACACTTCTTTGTCTGGCAATCCCATGGATGTGTCTGGGTTTGGCAGTTGCAAGGAGAACGGTACTTGCCTGACTGCATTGTGCCAAGTGTCAAGTTTGGTAGAGGGGGGTTATGGTGTGGGGTTGTTTCTCAGGGGTTGGGCTTGGTCCCTTAGCTCCAGTAAAGGGAACTGTTAAGCCATCAGCATACCAAGACATTTTGGACAATTTCATGCTCCCAACTTTGTGGGAACAGTTTGGAGATGGCCCCTTTCCTTCCAACATGACTGCGCACCAGTGCACAAGGCAAGGTCCATAAAGACATGGATGAGCGAATTTGGGGTGGAGGAACTTAACTGGCCTGCACAGAGTCCTGACCTCAACCTGATAGAACACCTTTGGGATAAATTAGAGCGGAGATTGCAAGCCAGGACCTCTTGTCCAACATCAGTGCCTGACCACACAAATGCGCTTCTGGAAGAATGGTCATTCCCATAGACACACTCCTAAACCCTGTGGACAGCCTTCCTAGAAGAGTTGAAGCTGTTATAGCTGCAAAGGGTGGGCCAACTCAATATTAAACCCTGCGGACTAAGACTGGGATGCCATTACAGTTCATGCGCGTGTAAAGGCAGGTGTTCCAATACTTTTGGTAATATAGTGTACATACATTTCCCATTAAGAATAGTGTGCAGTTGTCTAAGGGTTCCAATCAGGGCGGGGTTATTTACCATTGAAAATAACAGCTGCAAGCATAGAATGCACACTTGACAGTAGGCTGTCTGTTATTACCTCCTTCTCTTCTTAAGTGACATACTTAAAGCTGAACTCTGGACGAAAACAATCTTTGGGCATTTGCCCTGTAAAAATAAGTGAACATTAATGAAATGTATGCAATGTGCAGCTGCTGCTGTGTTATGTAATATTCTTAATTTCATTTTCCCCCCATACAGTACAGTCAGTGCTGAACATCAATGTTGAAACTTTCAGTTCCAGCTTGAGTACACTGATAACAGCAAGTCACTCACTCTGCAGCTCAACCATTCCAAAAACATCTTGCACTCTTTTCAATGAAAGTAGAGCATTCTGTGGTTGAAGGAGGGGAGATTGTGATATTCATCTACACCTTCCCCAATCACAGAATGCCTTGTGCCTTGCCTTCATTGAAAATAAAGTAAGGCTTTTTCATAATGGACAAGCTGCATAGTGAGTGACCAATAATTATCTTTATACCTATGATCGGTTAGTGCTGACTGTACTGTATGGTGGTGGGTGGAGTACTTCATTTATTTTTACAGTGCAATTAGCCAAAAAAAATCTTTTTGAGTGGAGTTTAATATCACTTAAAATAGTTTTTTTGGAGCCAAGCTGTCCCAAATGAACTATTTCCATTACAGAACAATGTGGTGTGTTGTAATTTACTCTAGTAGCACTAGCTACATACACTAAGAGGGAAATTTACTAAAACTGCTGCACTCAGAATCTGGTGCAGGGCAGCCAATCAGCTTCTAACGTGAGTTTGTTCATTTACGCTTTGGCAATAAAACCTGGAAGTTGTGGCATGCTCCATTTATTGCATGTTTTCTGCTATCCAAGTTCTTGGTGCTGAATTTAGGTTTATGTCTGTGAGATTCTTGTGGCACAATGATTAAAGGATATTTTGTGGGTACTGAGAGACTTTTGGATGTGTGTTGTACACAGTGAGTAGGCTCAGGTTTTATTAAAAAGTACCTGTTCATACCCCTCCATACCCAAAGTTCTCCACTGCATCATTGCTTTTCTCAGGGTTCCCAAAGCTGCCCCAGATGTTTCATAATCCTAGTCCTAGATTCTTAGTCTTCCTAGTCTTAGATCCATCATTCTTGGCATCATTCTTAGATATGTATTAAAGTTGGAGGAAAAAAGGCTTTTTTTCATACATTTCCAACCTGTTTGCCTTCAGAGCCACACAGATGGCTTGGTAAGTATTAGATCACACGTACATTGCCATTATCAGATGACTGTCTACTGTAATATCAGCATCCTCCTTTATATTAGAATCCCATTACAGATACTCTGGACTGAACAAAAGAATATTCTCCATATAGGTTTGGAAGCAATTGTTACATCTCTGACTTGATTTTGCATAAAACTGAGATCAAGACTGACAGATCACCAGATCACTTGTTTTACGCCACTTGTGATAATGATGTATGTTATGTGAGCAGCCTGTGCTTGTTTTACAGCCCTACTATGAAGGAGTGTTTTTTAGGGGTTGGCACTAAGTGAAGCTTGACATACATGTCCTCGGTTTCCCACTCACTGTCTGTATTCTCTGCTGCGTGCATACATTTTGCTACTCTGCCATTTGCTCAGTGGGAGGAAGTTTTCTTAGCCAAGTGGTGCACAGCTCTGCCTGAGGGATTGAGAACATACTGCTTAGCAGGTGGGGCCTAGCCAGACGCATTTACTGTTATTTCAACACTGACAGCAATCGTACATCATGTAAGCTCACAATGCCAGCACATTCCATGGTAAAATGATCAAAGGACTGCAATCAGAAAACAAAGTGCTCTTAATATAATATTTTGACCATGTAATTGGGAAGTAATTATGGTTGACAAACCACTTTGCCATGTTGAGAGCCTCGAAGCTGAAAGAAATTGGTACTTCCTCATGGATTGCAGAGCTTTTTACTTCAAATATCCGCAAACATTAAATATTTATGAGGGCAAAAGTGCACCATAGGCATCACTCAGACACCAAAGGGGGTTACATGAATAATCTGTATTAATGAGTAATGCATACATTTTTATTTTCTCCCTCAATACTTTTTTTAATTAAGCAATTAGTGATTAAATCATAACATAACATTAATTAATCAAGTTGCTATGGTAGTAAATGTTAATTTGCTAATTAGATATTCTAAAAACAAAATACAGAGATTATATTTTGTGCTTGAACATAAAATGTAATCTATTGAGGTCTAGGGAGAATTGCGACCTTTACATAAGGTGTAATTAAATCACATGCTCTGCTAAATTACACATAAAGCTTAAAATAGCCACTTTAAACTATATACATCTCCAATATTTCCACTTGTTTGCAGGAAGTGTATAACATTTGCTTATGTGAGTATAATTTTTTGGACGTTTTCCCTTAAATTGGCTAAGTATCTGGTATTTGTTTTAATATAATGTCTTGCAAACTATAGGTTTCTTTCCAAGACAGTTAAGAAGCAAATACATTGGCATTACATCATTATATGAAAACAATTATCTGTAACTAGTATATTCAATGGCTTTAGTTAAAATGCTAGTCTGGGTTTTTTGTCTAGACTAGTAGCATGGAATGAATGTGTGATCTGCATACGCACGCGCGCGCACACACACGTACATAGATGACGAACAATTTTTCTGCCCAGTTCTGCCTAAGACTTAGGAATCACCCAAACAGCAAATGAATAGTGACTTTCAATCATAAATGGATCTTGCAAGAGTTTCATCTCTGATATCTCCATTTCTGATTAGCCTTGTACTTAATACTTAGAGAGATGTGTTACTGACGGGTGATGGGATATAGATGTGGTATAAAAAAGAACATTTTGAATTTTTTTTAACCTCTATTTCACCCTCTTAACATTGGTGGTCAGAGATGGGCAATTGTATTATATTGTACTTCTGAACGGCTTCTATTTATATCCTTTAAACCTCCAGTCCACTGTAATGTAATACATAAAAGTTTTAGCCAAGCCATCAGAATTAGTCACTTCATAGTATGCTGGAACTAACATGGCTTGGGTTGGTGTATCAATGGTGTGCAATATGTAAAATGTCTGCACTTCTCAGCTTTGGAGCCAGTTATTTTATATTCCCTATTTTTTTGCCCTTGGTTATTAGTCTAAGTGAAAAAATAAGGTGACCTGAACATAAATTTGATTCTGATAAACTGCCTCTTTATACCAATTGTATTAAATATAGTAGATATCTAAATGTAATACAATGACAGATATACTGTATACAGTCAACTTTACAGTGACATATAGGAGCTACAAACAGTGCACCAGAGTAGTGTCTCCAAACTGCAGCCCGGGGGGCGGATGCAGCCCTGTGCTTGCTTTTATCTGGCCCTTGGGGCACTATTTAATCCACTGACACCAACAAATTCCTCCCAGTGATACCAATGATGGGGCACAATTCCAACCAATGACACCAACGATGAGGCACAGTTCATCACAATGATACCAAGAATGGAGCCCAATTACAGCAATGATGGGCACAATCCCTCTCACTAACTCCAAAGATGGGGCAGATTTTATTCCCACTAATGCCATTTCATTTTCTGGTCTGGCCCCCCTAAAGTCTGAAGGACAGTAAATTGACCCTTTGCTTAGAAAGTTTGGAGACCCCTGCACTAGGGCAACATGAAATGAACAGGTGTAGGTCATGTTATGTGCTCCTGGTTTTATCTTTGTTTTTGCTCCTTGTTTTTATCTTTATTGACTTAGTGTGGGTATCTTTTGTAGTACTAGTATGAATGAAAATTGCTAAACCCTTAAAGGAAAACTGCAATTATGTAAAACAAAATATATACAAAATATATAATATATACACAACCATTTATATAGTAATGCTGCTAAAAATATTACCTTTTTAATTCAGCCTGCAGCTGTGAATCTTCTAACTCTGCCAGGAAACATTGTATCTTGCTAACTTATGACTATGGCATCTTGTTTTTTTTACACTATTTGAGTGCAGAACACCCCTAAAACTATAATTTCCTGTTCATATGTTTGGATCACTACTTTTCATAGACATCTGTAAAGATTCAATTTACAAGCTTCCCCTAGATTAAGTTGTCCATTTTTAGTAGGAGCTTTTCACAAGTAAAGAAATAGAGGGATACTCATTTTCTTATTACACACTGAAAATAATTAGACATTTATAACAAAGGCAGACTTGCCAACCTAACAGTCAGTATAAAAAAAAAGAATAGGATAAGACTTGCATCAAATTCTTTAGAAAAGGAGAGTAAAAATCTGCACACAAAAAACATTTCACCTGTGGGATTGTTTTCTTTTTTGTTTCCAAGAGAATAGGAGTTTCACTTTTAGGATTACAATTTATTTAATATGAAAACCTATCATGATATTGACCTACTTTTTTCTTTTTTTACCAGTTCCCCACAATACTTACTTAAGTTTTAAGGACTTTTAGATAAAACATTAAGTTATAAGACTTTGTGATAGTCATGCAGCACACAAATTGTCATTATGAGCTAAGTTACAATATAAATCTGATGTACTTCTTTTTACTATTAAAAATATTCTCCCTGCAATACTTCCAAATGTCAGACAGAGCTCAAAATCAGGACATTTTACAGTATTGCTGTCTGGAAGAGCCCCCCATTGGGAACAGATGCCATCTCCGTCTTCATAGACTTTTAGAAGACCTGACATGTTTCATGGTTTTCATACGTAAAAGTCTGTGAAATGGAAATGAAAACAGCTTTTTCTGTCAACCTGTCACTGATATAAGCTTTTACATTCTATCAGAATGACTAAACTTTAAAGTAGTGGCTTCAATGCTGTGTATCTGAGAACTCCCCAGTGCTATCAGATTTATAGAGTCTCAGTATCTGATAATAAACCAAAGGAGTATATGCAATGGTAATAAAGTGTTTTTTACATATCTGAAAAACTAAAGCTAACTATAATGTTTATGGAATGAATTTAGTTAATTTTTTTTAACTTATTAGGATTACTTACCAGTTACAAGATTAACATTGACACTTAGCAATTTAACTTAATTTCATAAACAAAAGCCTTGGGAAGGTAGCTGGTCAGTTACTGTTTTTTAGTATACTTATAGTATGTATATATTATAGTAAACTATGCTATACCTCTTGCCAGGAGTGTACCACTAAGGAAGCAAGGTCAGGTAACTTCTTCAGGCACTTTTTTTTCGTGGGGGGGGGGGTGGCAGTAAGGCTGGAGTGTCCATTCCAGAGACTTTGCATTCATTGCAGCTCAGTAACATTGCCTTGTGTACACGGTACTTGGCGTGGGATGGCAGTGAGGCTGGAGTGTCCATACTGGAAACCTGCTCCTCACTATCTTACTAATAGTTGCTAGGGTAGTGGCAGTTGGTCTGTACAGCATCGTTGGTTGCTATGGTGCACCATAACAACCAATAATACTGTACATCCTAGGCAACTGCATTTTAGAAGCCAATGATGCACAGCATCCTTGGTTACTAGGATACTGACGGTTGAGCCACAACATTATTGGTTACTATGCCAGCAAAAATGGGACTGCATTGAAGGGGGTGGTGTGGTAACCTAGTAGGGTGGGAGGCAGCGAAAATAACTGCCTCAGATGGAAATTCACCTAGGTATGCTCCTGTCTCTTGTCCCAATGAGAGAGGCCATTGTAAGCTCTATAGTGTACCCTCTATCTTGTCACACCTTCCTAGCAATCCCTAGATAGCAGCTGTTAAAACTCAGACTGGAAATAAGGCTTGTGAAGGTAAAATTGGTTATTACACAGTCTGTCTGGATCCAGTCACATAATCCCTCCTTTCCCCACTAGCTCGGGATATTTTTTTTAACAACAACTGAGGTCAGGTAAAAAAAAAATAAAGAAAATATTCAAGCCAATAAGGAAAGGAGGAAAGAAGGAAGGGAAAATGAAAGTAAGTAAAGTTTGAAAGCTTCAAACTTTCTGTTTACGGATTGCTAGAAAACTGTAACATGAAAAAGGGAGCATTAATCAACTTACCACAGCCTCTATGCATGGGTCCTTTCGGGGATAGCAAGTTGGAGGGCAAGAATAACTTATATATGTGGGCCAGCATCGCTTTAAATATATTCCTAACTCAAAAATGGTATCATATGTCCAATATTGTATTAATGTGCTAGTATATCTGTAGCAATTAAAGTGTTACTAAACCCAGGACCCTGCATTCACTATATCTGGTCTCCCATAGTACACAGAACATGAAAGTGCAATTATTTTAGTAAATACAAACTGCTAAATACCTTTTCTCATCAGCAGTTATAGCAGTCTTATGACTTCTATCAGTGTTCAGCAGAGCACTGGTTAAAGCTGGTAGGAGGAGTTTTCTTTCTGCTCTAGGAGGATGTAAAACCCCTGACCTCTGTCTGGACAATGCTGATTGACCCTATGCTGATTACATGCACTCTCCCAAGAAAAAAAAAACCTCTCTAGCAATAAAAACCAAACTGAACATGTGCAGAATGGCTACGGTTCAGCCTGTCTTATCAGAAGATAAGACGTGTACATTTGAACAAGAGGAGGAGCAGAGAAGTCAGGATCAAACTGCCTTTTTACACAATGCAGAGGATTAACCACTTAGGTTTCACAGTGAGTATAACAAGCATGCTTTACTGCATATACAGACTGATTTTACTCTTGTGGGTTTAGTAACACTTTAAGTGTAATATAGTTTTCTATTATCCTTTATGGATAGCCAGGGACGGACTGACAACTCATGGGGCCCCTGGGCAATAGGGGATCATGGGGCCCCTGTGTCCAAACTCAAAAAAGCCTATGAAAAAGGTACCAGGGGCATCTCATGGGGCCCCCTACTGACCCCGGGCCCTCAGGCAGCGCCCGAGTTTCCAAATGGTCAGTCCGCCCCTGGGGATAGCTTACTATTGTCAAAATATTCAATGCAGAAAGAGGAATAGCCATTATTCAATGCAGACAAAGGAATAGCCATTAACCTCACATCAGCTGCTGAACAGGCTGGGAACGTTTCCCTATTGGAAGGGTTATCCTCACTTTGGATCTCCAATCATGTTTCACCCCAATGGACAAACAGAGAGGGTAAATCTCCCATGCCGTGATATAAAAAGCAAGAAAAACCTGACAAAGGTTCTAACCCCGTCCTTAATTTATCCAACAAAAATAAAAGAGAAGCTTTGGTTACAGACACACTTTAATGTATTTTTTTTTTTTTTGTAGATTAGCGTGTATGTTATATGCACGTATTTTGCTTCATTTGAAATTTGAACACTTCTCATCAAATTTGTGCTTGCACCTAAACACACAGGGGTTTATTTACTAAAGCTGGAGAGTGCAAAATCAGGTGCACTTCTGCATAGAAACCAATCAACTTCCAGGTTTTATTGACAAAGCTTAATTGAACATGCTGAGGTTAAAAGCAGATTGGCTACCATCCAGGTGCAACAGATTCTGAGTGAATCAGCTTTAGTAAATCTCCCTTACAGTTACATTTCTTTTTCAAGTATATTCATTCTTTAACATATATATGTAGATACAGTATCTATACAATGTGTAGAATAGGTCTTCTTAAAAAGTTGTAATAGATTTTCACAAGGAAACTAAGAGAACAGGGATAACAGCTCTTTAACGGCAGAAAGTGACTTTATAATATCCATTGCGCTTTGATGATGTTATTGATGTTTTTCAGCGACACACAAAATAAGAATGCATTTATTTTCTTTGTATTCCCTCTTTCATTCCCTCAAGGTTTTATACCATTAAGCAGCACTATTTCCTCCATAAGTATTCCTTTATGTATCAAAGAGAAATAGAAAAAGAGAAAAAAAAGCAAAGCTCTCCATAGAAAGGCAAAGCCTGCCATGTTCCTGCCTGAAAGACAAGAATGATAGCTCAGAGCCGTATCCTTTCTTTGTTCCCTCTTTAAAATCATAGGGCAGAATGCCTCATTGGTTTCAGATATTAACTTTTGTGCTGAAAGCCCAGTTGGAGTTGCTGTGACAAATGGGTTTTACCTGCTACCATAAAATAATCCCTATTCGCTCCTTGTACCTCCCTCTATCTTTCCTTGCCTAACCCCCAGGAGCACTGCTACAGAACGCTGCCCTCCGGCACCATCTGTTTCTGCCAGAATCCACATTAGGCATCGTCTTTGCATCTACAGAAAGCAGCTTACTCGCTAAGCATTCCAAGGCAATCTTCCTAGTCTGCTTTTCACCTAATACTTGCTCCCTTTGTGACCAACTCTGGCAAGCAACAACCAAATCACAAAGTAAACTGGTAAATTATTCATTTTAAATCCAGCTTACAGCTATGCAAAAGAAGGCACTAGTTTTAAATATATTCACTCTATCAAATAACTAGAGTCAAACACAGGCTGATTCACATGTGAACTCTTTAAAAAAATACAGATGCACTTCACTTGTACTCCTGTTTTCCATGTTCTTAAATATTTTGATATAAGTATTTTAACTCAGTATGACTTACTTATGACATTTTTTTTTTAAATATAGGAGTTACAATGTGAAAAACTATTTTTTGTTGTATTAGTGCAACATAATGAATGCAGTTTTGGGATAATTTAAAGCAGAACTAAAGTATCTTTTTTCACATAAACACACCGAAATGGCAAGTAAAAAGATTTTGCATGCATCTATATTCGCAAATCTGTTTAGTTTTTGCATTTTCCATATTTCACATTATCCATATGCCATCTTGACTAGTCTGATCATCAGCATTAGTAGAAAGTGAAGAAGTGCTAAAGAGAAGTGGAAGGGAAGTAATGTAATCATTGTCTCACATGAAGTTCTCTTTAGAAACTGTGGGGGTTTTTTTACAGGAACTCAGCGTGTTATAGAGCAGTTCTATTATTGCCTGACTCCTGTTCTATCATTAGCCAATCATTACATGTTTTAATACTAGAAGTCACAGTCTTCTGTGCAGTGATGCAAAAAAAAAAAAATTCTGAGCTGTTCAGCCAACAAAACTGAAACCAAGAGGTCATAGACAGTGAGGAGTGATGAGGGTTTGGGTTGCACAGGGTTCAGCAGACTTCAAAGAAATTTGGATACCAAACAGGATGCCAAATCTGTCAAATTAACCCCTTCTTGACTGGGGGTAAAACAAATGTCACTGCCTAAACACAATTTTGCAACTTTAATATGTGGTAGTAAAACTTTATTATTATTATACAGTATTTATATAGCGCCAATGGGTATGCTCAGCGCTGTACAGTAGCAGGGGGGACAGAACATGAGACAAGACAGTAACAATACAATACACGAGGGGTTCGAGGGCCCTGCTTTTTCGAGCTTACAATCTAGGAGAAAACTTTACATATCATCGCAACAACTTTGTGCATCTAGGTGAATTATGCCTTGATTTTTTTTTCTTGTGAGCTATCTTCTGGTGGAAAATAGTAATGGATATCTCAAATGAAAACTGGCCCACAATAATACAAAAAATATTTTTTTTTAATTTAGCTGTATATTTTTTGCTATTACCATAGCTTTGCTTTTTGTTTAATCCTACCTAAAATACACTGACACTAACTGACACTGATACTAATTGAAAAAAATGCTTTAATAAACAAATCCTACCCAAAATATACTGACCTTACCCTTTGACTCTTACATTGACTCTTACACTATCCCTGGCACTGACTAGCTATTTTTTTTCTTTAAATTATTATTTACACACTTCTGTTTGTTTACATTTTTCTTCCCTGCAAGGACAGGAAGATACAATGTATCTCTTCGTTCAGAGGAGAAAGAATATGTGTGCGGCTTAGTGACTGATAACTGGGATAGCCAATCAAAGGCTATCACAGCAATCAGGTTACCAGGGATCAAGAGTTCTGGGTCGCGATCATTAGCACAAGACCTGTGGCTCTCTGTGAGAGCCTGGTTTCTGTGCTGGGAGTGCTCTGTGCAGCACTTTCTGCACAAGCACAGGAACGGATATATGCAGCCTCACGGAATAAGACCCACTTCCGTGAGGCTGCATTTATATGTATACAGTTGGTGGGAAGGGGTTAATCATTTAAATGAAAAATGGCACACAGACCCCAAAAGTTTCTCAAAATACATGGTAGACCCATAAGGGTCTACTATGTATTGTGGGGAACATTGGAGGTTGTATGTGTGCTGTTTTTCTTTTTTTTAAAAGAAGCCAGCAATTAAGTTTTATTTGCTAATAAGTTAAACGGGGTCTTTTTTTTATTTGCAAGTGTAAATTCCCACAGGAAATCCATACCAGACCCTAAATCCAAACATGCAGTCTGGCAGTCAAACCATAATCACAGCAGGCAACATGCCCTCAACATGGAGAGGTGACTTGCCAGTACCCCATACTACACACCTACAAATTAGGACATCCAAATGTCTGAGAAGTCCCCTAAATGTTTGAGAATCCCCCTTGTTAATCTATTGTCAATCATGATGTCTGCTGCCTACAAAAAAAACCCCAATAATCTGCTGCAAACAAAGCTGAATGGCAAGTAGCTGTAATAAGCTATATAAAGGAAGGGACAAGGATAGTGGTAATAGTGGAAATTACATACTGTTCCATTCCTTGCCCATTTGCTTACATGGCTGGTGATTCCTGGCCATGTAATTGAATGAAACAAGAGACAGCAGTAGTTGGTATGGATGTGGTGGCTGCTGGCAGCCACTGTTTCCTTAGCGATCCCTGACATCCAGGATAGTGGCAACACCATTGCCCAAATATGACAATTTAGGCAATGTAATATTCTCCATTCCCTGCCCATTGGCTTACGTAACCAGGGATTCCAAACCATGTAAGTGAATCGGCCAGGTGGCATCAGTGGTTGGTAGGGATCACAGGGGTAAAAGCAGCCACTGTTTTTTAGCAATCTTTGGTAGCCAGAAGCTGTTACATTCATCCATGCCGAACGCTGGAAGCATTCAATGTTTGGGTGAACGTCTGAACAGCCAATGTTCTGTCCTAATTTACGTTCAGACCAAAGTGTACAAATGATCTCTTTAAAAGTATAAGCATCAAAGGCCACTAATAGGAATGAGATGCTGATTCGGGTGAGACATGGGTTCGAGATGAACCCAGCCTGATAGCAGTTCACAAACCTGGTGAACTAATGTGGCAATTCACCTGCTGTTATATATCTTAATGTGAATGCACCACAAGAGCTTTTGAACTTTGGTCAGCTGGTTCCTCCCTCACTATAAAAGGTAGGGAGGGGGGGCACAAAGCAACCATAGTGTTAGTGAATTATAAGCTGTGGCAAGGTTAGGGAAGGCTATCGAACTGCATTGAGATTAGGGTGAGTTCAGAAAATGCTAGCTCTTTGGGCAATCAGTGCTTTGTAGCCTTCTTTCCAAGTTTCAGGGGTGCAGCATTATGGGGTTTTTATCTTATTTTGGGGTAGAGGGCCTTCCTTTTAATGGGACTTTGAAGGCAACATGGTAAAAACATCAATCCTTTAAATGACATGCTAGGGAGATGCCATTAAGCTATTAGAGGTCATAAGGATCAGTACTATTCTCACAAACAGCCTCAATCAAGCACCGTATACTGGCATCACATATTTTGCATACATGATTGATTACTTTACTTCTAAATTATTGCTTGGTTTAAATACAGAAGCAGTTCTCCAGTGTGATTCATTATAGCTGAAAAAAGAGGCTTTTTACTCTGTTGTCTGAATTGAATGGCGTAAGTAGGAGTCACAACACATATAAAAGCTATAGGATAATGTAATCTTAAAAACAAATGAAGTACTTTCTACAAAATGGGCAGTGACACAAACATTTATTACTATAGTATTTGAGCTTCTTTTTCAAGTACCACACCGGATTGCAAAAAAAGTTAATAAATTGTCATAATTAGGGGGCATGGCCTGAATAGGCATGGAACAGGGTGCAAGTGATAAGAGATCCATTCCCAAACAATTCGTTTTGATCCATTCTGTGAGTACCCGCACACTTATTGACCACCTTGCTGACATCCGGGAGTCCCCTTTTCTTTTTGCTATGTTTTACCTCCAGAAAGCTCCAGAAGCCAATGCTAAACTTGAAAAAATTTGGCAGAAGAAAAAGGACAATCATGGGGAAGATGGCAAACAGTCTCCTTCTGACATAAAGCAGCCAGCTATGGACATCCTCTGACGACATTCTCTTGTACCTTTTTTATGATTTCATTTTTTTTTATTTTATTGATCTTTCTGCTGCGAAATACAGTAGTTAATTTTAATTAATTATTTTTATGTATTAGCATGTAATTGTGGTGGATTACAAGATCCGATTGTGGTGATAATGACCAACAACTTATTAGTTGTGTATACCTTTAAAAATTTCTGGCCATCCCCTCCTTTTAGGTCTGCTCCGGGAGCCAGCCTTTTAAATTTCAGCCTTTCCTGGTTGCCATTTGACTATGACAAAGCACTAGATGTGTGAAATGCGTTCTCATGCAACCAGGATTTGTCTAGCCAGCTCCCTGCTTTACGTCTTGTCTCCTTGAAGACCAGTGGCTTCCTTCCGGCTCTCATTCTGGCTGCATTCCATTGAGGTCACTTCCGGTGCATGGACATATCACTTCGATGATGTCACTTCAGACACATCACTGCATCACTTCTGTGGAATACTGCATCTTCTGCCAGCCGCCAGCCCCCAAGTCACCAGTAATCATCAGTAGAGACTTTTCCATCTTCAGATTATTGCACCGATGTATCCATTATCCAGGAACATTCAGAGTTTTAGTTTTTAGATTAAATGAGCCCTTTACCTCCTTTGCCTCAAGGGCACAAAACAGCCATTTTTTGAGGACAGCCTCTTCCTCAAGTGTACATTTTTTTGAGGTCCTCATCTTCCTCAAGTGTACATAGCAGTATTATTTTTTTTTTTTTAGGATGGCCAATGCACCCATTTTCTCCTTCTCCTCTTTCAGCACAGTAGGAGGAATGGAATGGGGTGCTAACTGTGAGGAGGTCCCTATACAAAAATAAATAAAAATGTCCCTTGCAAGATAAAGTCACAACTCAGACACAACTCAACTCAGACACTTACATCAAATGACGCAGTGGTGTGTTGCAAAGAAAAGGCAGATAGTCATTACATGGATTCTGTGTTTTCAGCACCTAAAGCTGAAAAAAGACCATATAAAAATACAATACTAAACAATAAAAAAGATAAGGTCTTTGCAGGAAAGAAAAATGTAATGATTGACTGGCAGAGGTGATGGCCACAAAATATACAAATATACAAATTTTAGGGGAGAGTAAAGAGAGGGACATTTCCACAGAGAAGACTGCCTCTAATATATAAAAAAAATTTGGTATTGGCCCCCCTCCCCCTTTCTGTGCTATTTGCACATTGAAAAGAGTGCTTACCCTAAAGGAACTCAGGAGCATAATCCAATCACCTTCACCAGAGCACCCCACAAGAATTGATGGACTTTATTTAAGGGTACACCAGATTTTGGGCCTCAGACTGACCTCTGCAGATGGCAACTGACCAGATGTAGAAACATAGAGTGGACAACAAGCAATATCAAAGCAGGGACAGGTAAAAGGAACCAACTTGGATTTGGGTTAGGAAAATTCCAATGGCTCAGTCAATAGGTATGATCTGAGCATGGCTACGTATTGGACTAGATTAGTATGCTGTGCAAGGAAAGAGAGACCACATGCTAGTATAACCAAAGTAGCAAATCTGCTTTGCTGCTAGCGGTGAATAACAATGAATCACAGAAGCTGGCAATGAATGACATTTGCTGGCAATCTAAACTGTGTATGTTTTTTCCTTTGTAAATGTCACTTTTGCTGTAGCATATCCTGCAGCAAGAATGAAAAACAATTTTTCATATGACTGGATAGAGTATGGTACGAACTTTAAAAAAAAATGCATGAGGTCTCCCAGGAAATCCATACACAACTCTTATGGTCTGCTACTGATTTTAAATGGGGCTCCATGCAAAAAAAAAAAAAAAAAAACACATTGCTTGAGGTCCTTCCTAACAATCCATATCAGACCCTTAATCTGAGCATGCAGCATGACTGTCTAGGAAAGAAGACGCGCATACACAATCCTCCTGAATCATAACAGGCCACATACTTTCAACATGGGGGGGTACCTTGCCAGGGGGATCCCTCATGTCAAAACACCTTGTCTGTGGGTGGGGGGTATATCAGAGTCTGGAATCCCCCTTTAATAATAAGGGGGACCCAGATACTGACCCCCTACATAAATACCCTTACTTATTTACGAAAAAAATAATAATTTTAGCTTAGGAATTAAGGCACCCAATCCTTTATTTAAAAAAATAAAATACCAAATAAAAAAAAATCAATCATCAATCATGATGCCCAGTGACCCCCCCCCCCTAAAAAAAAACCAAAAAACTGGTCACACACAACCAATCTCAATGGTACTCACGGCTGAATGACAGATCCCCAAATTGTCATCAGCTACAGTATATAAGGGAAGGGTGGAGATGGTGGCGATATCATTGGCCAAATAGGGGCATGGCCAAATTTGGGAAAAAAGCCCCTGCTATTCCACCCCTTTGCTTAAGTTGCCATCATTGATTCCAAGTTACATGACAGGTGTAAGCACCCAATGCTTTCTTAGGAACCAGTGACAGTGGAAAGCTACAATTATAGAAGTGGCAGCATTACCACTTCTATATATA
The DNA here is from genome assembly GCF_062004578.1 of Staurois parvus. Lineage (NCBI taxonomy): Eukaryota > Metazoa > Chordata > Amphibia > Anura > Ranidae > Staurois > Staurois parvus. The sequence goes on along the minus strand of NW_028317854.1, from coordinate 9,433,510 downwards.
ATTTTAGCTCCCCCTGAACAGGAGGGCAAATGGCCAAGGTTTGGGCATTTGTCCAAATGTCAAAGAGCCAAATTTGGTCTGAACCTAGGTTTAGACTGTATTCTCAACTCATCCCTACCAGAGAGTCACAATGCATGCAGACTCTGCATGTACAAATAATAGATGGTTTTCTATAAGAAAATAATTTTCCTGTAAATTAAGAGAAAGAAATCATTGGAGACTTTGATTCTACTAGAGATGCAAAACAGAGGAGTTTGCCACCTCCATTTGTTTCCCACTGTGGACAGCTCCTGAATTAAAAGAAGCACAACCTGCTTCTGATGCCACCAGTGTGTCTATCTATGGAATGATATTGCTATGGCTCTGCACTGGTAACAAAATTTGTCACTCAAACCAAATAGAACTTCTGATCTAAAAATGATAGATGTGGATACCAAAGCAAAATCTAATCTATCTATCTATCTACCTATATTTGTTGCGGTGATGGTATTTAGCTCAAGTAGATAAAAGTTCATCATGAGTATTTTCTGATTGCCAAAGCAGACATTACTACCTTGTCTGACAAAGGTAAAGGTAAAGAGTTTATTGAGAATGTATTAGCTGACTTTTTTTGTTATGAAAAACGAAAGGAAAAAATATCTAGTTATGCAGCTCATTGTGTTCGCCTAAGTATGTTTAGGCAGCTGCTGATTAACTTAATATATACAAAGTGAATCTGTACACCAGTTATGTAAAACCCAAAGCTGTAAGGAAAAAGTTAATAAATCGCCAAAGACTAACAAATTTGAATATGCTGCACTAATAAATCATGTGAACACTTGAATCAAAATATGAATCAAACCTGTATACCATATACATATAGTAGTTATGGCATGTGATAAAATCATCAAATAAAGTAATTAACACAAATGTCCACCTATTTATTTAATCCAGTGAGCACGATGTGCAGTAGTAGAAATCTCCAACATTTTCCCCTTTTGGGCAATGACCACTCAGTACAATGGATGAGGGATCCTAACAATAAGTGCAATAGACAAAACATAGATAGAGACAGAAGTAGCCCCTATAAAAGCATGAATGGCAGTCAGTACCCTTCCAAAAAAGGAGGACTTAAAAGACCCAAAAGGCGAAAGAGAAGATTGAAGTCCTTGACAAAGATTTGAACTTTGCCCAAAGAAGACTTTAAACAAATTTGACACATACAGTATATCAACATTCATAAATATGTTAGAAAACTGAATTTGAAAAAAATATTTTGCTCCCAGTGTAGCTAACTCATTTATGGCCAAGTGGGAGGCCAAGCCTGAATAATTATTACAGTATAAATCTTACAGCGATGATGTGATTATGGTATGGAAAGGAATGATGTGATTTGCTTAAATGATGGATTTTTATTGACCCCAGTATATTGACAATATTTTTTTTGGGTGATATTTCTCAGGAAGAAATTGAATTTCTTCCTATGTGGCCATAACTTTAGTGGGAGTAAGATATATATTATCTCCGAGGTTCAGGGAGTTGTGTTTGGGGGTCTCCCTCCTATAAGTAGTAAATTGAACACATTATGGTCCTACCACACATATAAGTATTAAAAATAAATTAGGCTATCTATTCTCCCCTTGGCTTTTGTGCATGGGTAGGCACATCCTCCTTTTGTTTTGAGTGTATGTTTTGGGTATGCACACTTATGCAACCATATTAGTTTATTTTTTTATTTTTACTTCCCTTCACCTAAAAGATTTTAGTTTGTTGTTCAACTGAGTTTTACCATTTATAGGTTACATTAAAGGTGAAAAAAGTTCTGAAATGATTTATCTTTGTCTCATTTTTTTACATCACAGAAACCTGCCATTTTAACAGGGGTGTGTAGGATTTTTATATCCATTGTATATCTATTTATTATATGTGTTATTTTATTTTGATTTTAAGATGGGCATCATGCTTGGTAAGAGTAGTGGATACATGGAATGTAGGCTGGGACCGCCAGCAGTGTAATTCTTGTCAATTATGATCATTTGATGCCAGCTAATGTTTACCTGATGTACTCCAGTCTCTGAATGACAGATCCCTAGCTTTGTGTAATATAAATACAGTGCTGAGGATCCTGAGTGGTGTAATTGACCAAATATGGGCATTGCCATTCTATACAAGAGTAGCTAAAAGCTACTAATTTACTAAGTCGCCTCTCCCTGCAACAAAGAGAATTATCCCAGATTTTATTTGTAAAAAAAAAAAAAGAATAATAAAGAGTTTTTAATTTGTGTGCTGTAGTTCACCAAGAAGGTAGTGAACACCAACATTCCCTGAATGGGAGGGGGCAGGTAGGAAGAGCATGATGCCTCCTGGTCATCAGGAATTCTGAAGAGCCAGGTTCTAGTCAGCATCAGACAAGGATGCTTTGTGGGGACCCTGTTATTTGCAGAGACCCCCTTCAAAGCTCCGCCCAATTTTCAAGGGCCTGTGAGATGGCATCAGCATAGAGGGAGGGGCTGCGCAATTGTGGCTACCTTGCTCTGGGGACACCAGCCTGCATGCCTGGTGTGCCATGCTGGTTTGCTCAGGGAGGGAGGACACACTGTTTTTTTTTCTTTTAATTTTGCAAACATGATATTAATCCTTCTGGTGCTGAAACTGTATAAACACACTTTTCAGTACCATAGGGAGCATTTCAGCAAATGAACAAGTGCATATATTCGCTAGCACACCTGGATGAATCCAGAGAGAAAATACTGGGGGAATGCTGTCAAATCTTACTTGGATGAATGTATCTATTTTTTCACTGAGCAAATTTTCCCAGAGAATCATTACACACTTTTAACCACTTTTGGTCCGCCCACCTGCCCACAATGTACTATGGGCGGGCGCACAACCCTTTCCTCCCTATGTCTGCTGTGTCCACTGGACACAGCAGAATGAGAATCCTGTGAATCGGGACCCGGTGATCAAATGACAACAAAGCTTTTATGAATCAATCTAATTCACAAAAGCTTTGCTTCTGTTCCTGGAGAGCTGTGATTGGTCCACAGCTCTCACATGACAAATGTGGCCCTGAACCATGTGACAAGCTGGAGCCAATCACAGATCACTATTACATTGAACTGTCATAACATTAACTCATTAATGACAGTTAAAACCAAGCTTTGCATTGCAGAGCAGTGATATACATTGCTCATGCAATGCAAAGTGTAAAAAAAATCCCTGATCAACTCCCAGAGTAGTACATTGTTACCATGGTAACATTGCATTACTCTGATCAAAGTATTTTTAAAAAATAGTAAAAAAAGAAAAAGAATGTTTAAAATAAAAAAATCGTAAAAAAATTATTGAGAGAATTTTTTTTTTTTAACTACTTGCCACCCGCCCGCTTACAGTGTGCTGGTGAGCAGCGGCTCTGGGCAAATCAACGTAATCTTACATCGCTTTATATTGTCGTTTGTGCTTGCACATGTGTGCTCCCCCCGCTGCTCCCTATGCTGTCCAGGGAGAGAAGAATGAACATGGCACTGAGTAAAAGCACTGTATTTTACATGCACACGTTAGATTAGCACATTTAGCCTTTGTTAACCCTTTTATCACCCCATCAACCAGCTGGTGCCATTAGTACAGTGTCAATTTTAAGAATGTTTCACTGATCACTGTATTACTGCCACTAGTGACATCAGATAACATCAGGGTCAGTTAGCGTCCCTCCCAGCCAGGTTCTGCTAGCGTTAGATTGCCTGCACACTATTACACTCACGCTATAGGTTGCTGATTACTGCCATTACAGTGTTTGTACAGATCAATATATTGATCACGAACAGAACTATATTAGTGCCTCCTTTGTATAGTGTCCAAAAAAATGCAGTGTTAGCAGGATCAGCCCCGTTCGCTGCCAGCACAAGCATTTAGCCCCTCTGCTGTTTTTCACAGAAGATTTGTATCAATTGATTGTGGGCCAAAGCAATTTATATGCACAACAATACATGGCTGCCCACCCAAGTTCAGCTCTTGCCAGACAAATCACATGGAAATCTATTACAGTTTATGAATTTAAAACTTTTTTGGCCCAAACCCTCAACAAGGGCATTACAAAAAAGAATGAATTGTGATCATATTGGTCCACAGACCCGAATCATCATATTCCCATGTTCTCTGCTGTTAAATATATGCCCAACATGGACCAGCAACGTACTGGTACTTCGCTGGACTTTGAGTGGTCATACTGGGATGATGCCTGCAGCTACAGGCATCATCCTGGTATATTTTTTTTCAGTCGGTTTTCATGTAAAAACAATCCTAGTGGCTAATTAGCCACTGGATCGCTTTTACAAGCAGCAGGAAGAGACTCTCCCACCACCTTCCAAGGTTTGCTTGGGCTCCCCTGTCCCACCGGGGAATCCGTAAATGCAGTTGGCAGTTCCATTGGCTGACAATAGAGCTGATCAGAGACTGGTATGCCTCCAATCATTTCTATGGTCTAAGAGACCAGGAGCTACAAGCATATCATCATTTCCGTTTTGCCGGATATAACAGCGTCATTTTAAAATGGGGAAAGCATCTGATCACACCTATCTTGCTGTGATCAGATGCTTTAAGCGCAGAGGAGAGATCTAGAGTCTAATTGATCCCAGATTTCTCAGAAAAGAATACCTGTCACTGTCTATTGCTATCACAGGGGATACTTCTATTCCCTCTAATAACAATAAAAGTGATCGAAAATAAAAAGAAAGAAAAGTATAGTGTAAAAATTATTTAAAAAAGGAAAATAAAGAATTAAATAAAAATTCACCCCCATCTCCGTGCTTGCATGCAAAGGCAAATGCAAGTGGCAGTCCGATGGTGGTATGTAAACAGAGATTGCACCATGCATGTGAGCTATCACTGTAAATGTCATATCGAGGGAAGTAATTCTAGCACTAGACCTCCTGTGTAAATCTAAAGTGGTGACCTGTAAAGGCTTTTCAAGTGTTGCCTATGGATATTACACATTTATGTAATTTGTTGCTGTTGCACAGGCGTTCGCAATTTTAAATCATGTCATGTTTGGTATCCATTTACTCAGCGTAACATCATATTTTATAAGTTATTAAACAATTGGGCAATATATTGTGTTTTTGTGCATTAAAAAAAAGTGTATTTTTTCCAAAAAATTTACATTTGAAATTACTACGGAAATACTGTGTGACATAAAATATTTCAACACCCACTGTTTTATTCTCTACGGCCTCTGCTTTAAAAATATATATAATGTTTGGAGGTTCAAAGTAATATTTTAGCAAAAAAAATGTTTTTTCAAGTAAACAAAGAGTGTCAGAAAAGGCTTGGACTTCAGGTGGTTAGAAGAGTGGGTGATGTCTGGCATAAGCTTCTAATGTTGGCCGTGAAATGCCACGATAGTAGAATCACCCCCCCCCCAAAAAAAATGACCCCTTTTGAGAAAGTAGATAATCCAAAGAATTTGCTTATAGGCATGGTGAGTATTTTGCACATCTCATTTGTTGCCACAAGTTTTTGGAAAAACCTTTTCAAAATCATGTGACAAAAATTAAATCTACAAAATACTCACCATGCTTCTTATCAAATTCCTTGAGGTGTCTATTTTCCGAAAAGGAGTCATGAGGGGGGGGGGGGGGGTTTAGGGCCTCCTAAACTGTGATAGGTAGTGAGGAAGTGATATTAGGAAAAAAGCCTTGAGGTGGTCATTAGATTTTGGGGGCCTGTATGTGACTAGGCTGCCAAAAAGTCTCTCACATATTGTATCCTCATACTCAAGAGTAGTAGCAGAATGTGTATTGGGATGTTATTCCACATATACCCATGGCATGCATGAGCAATATATCATATAAAGTGATATAAGTGCAGCACTAAAACATAAAATGTGAATAGTCCTCAATAAATTACACAAAACACATGTATATGATAGAAGTTCATAATGGGTATATAGAGCTCAGCGTGACTTCAGATATCTCAATTCATCATTTCTTCAAGGAATAGGTGAGAGGCAAGGTACGGATAAAGTGCTCACTCACCGGACGCGCAAAGGACGCGCTGCACTAATTTCACTTTATATGTTATATGGAAGGTTTATGGTTTCCTTTACTGTGCATAGCTGCTTATTTGTATTGAGCGCTCGCTGAGTTGTCTATCCTTTTTACATGAGCAATATATCATTTAACTGACAACTTTGTGTAAAATAAAATAAAAATTGTCATTTTGCAAAAATTTGTGTTAAATAAATTAATTGTTCCATGGGCTCAACATGCCTCTCAGAAAATTCATTGGGGTGTCTACTTTCCAAAAAAAGGGTCAGTTGGGGTTTTTTTTGTACTGCCCTATCATTTTAGCACCTCAAGAAATGTGATAGACAGTCCAAAAGTAAAAGCTTTGTAAATTCCAATATATATATCCAAGTTTGTAGAAGGTATAACGTTCACACAAAGTAATCAATATACAATTATTGGGATTATTATACATGTATTGGGATTTTTTTACCAAAGACATGTAGCAGAATACATTTTGGCCTAACTTTATGACTAACGTTGAGTTTACTATATATTTTTTATAACTGAAAGTAAAAAATGTTGTGGTTTTTTTTCAAAATCTTTGGTCTTTTTTCGTTTATATCACAAAAAATAAAACACCCCTTGGTGATCAAATACCACCAAAAGAAATCTCTATTTGTGTGAAAAAGACGACATAAATTTTGTTTAGGCACAGCGTTGCATTATCACACAATTACCAGTTGAAATAGTGCAGTGCCGAATAGCAAAAAATGGTCTGGTCATTAAGGGGGGTAAATCTTCCAGAGGGCAAGGGGTTAATAACAAGGGTGAATAGGTTTTTCTAAATTATCATAACAAAAAATATTTTAAAATAAGTTATCGCACTTAGCTGTGATATTTATTTAACTTGCTACTTAATTCCTATGACATCCTTCCGAATATTGTTGGTGCTCTCACAGAGTTACAAAACATCTATTGTTCTAGTTTCTGTAATGATGTGGTTAGCTTTACTTACATATTCATAAATTCTTAATGACAATTTGATATAATTTAGTTGAACCCCAAGCAAACACATTAAAAAACAGATGACATATAAGGCAGTTCTTTTGCTGTCAAATGATATGTATTTATGTGCATCCAGTCCTGAAATTTACGCAGCTCTCCCACACAACAAAGCCCCACCTGGCAGGGAAGGATAACTGAGTTTTCTCTGCTGCAGTTAAGTAAGACTTACAGGTTTTGTTCCTACCTCAGTTGTGACTGTGTAGGTGAAGCAAGGATCTTATCTCTCAGTCAATCTGCTCAATCTGTCCTCTGATCAGGATGCTCCTTGTCAATATATTTGCATGCAGCACACTTGATTGGCTCCGAGTCCTACCCCTTTTTCTCCTAGTCTGCAGTATACGGGATTGTAAGAGATTGACATTAAGTCAAATTGAAGAACCTACACTGCTTGCATGACACATACATGTAATGTTGTACTGAGAACTGCATTAATGTGCCATTTTATCTGCTTGGAAATCATCCTTTACTTCTCTAACTTTTTTATTTTAGCTTTAGCGTGAGACAGTTGCACAGAAAGTGACCTCCAAAAGCAATCTTTCCTCCATAGGTTGCCAGGGGTTCCTTGAGCAATGAGCAACTTCTGCTTCTCTAATGTGCAATCACTGAAACTAATGCACGTGTTTAGCTATCTGTAAGGGTGGATACTTTCCAATGACCATAAATTAATTTTTTTATGTATTACAGGTACTTACTGTACGTATATAGCACTGTCAATTTGCACAGCGCTTTGCAAATCTATGTTGTGCATTCACATCAGTCCCTAACTCAAAGAGCTTACAATCTAAGGTCCATAACTCACATTCATACATGCACATACTAGGGCCAATTTAGACAAGAGCCAACTATCCTACCAGCATGTCTTTGGTATGTGGGAGGAAACCGGAGTATCCGGAGGAAACCCACGCAGGCTCAGGGAGAACATGCATACTCCAGCCAGGTAGTGTCATGGTTGGGATTAGAACCAACAACCTTAGTGCTGCTATAAATGCATTGAAAATCTTCCAAGTGATCATCACACTAATGTACAGTGAGCTGTAGATTTAGTACCGTATTTGCCGGCGTATAAGACGACTGGGCGTATAAGAAGACCCCCCTACTTTTCCTGCTAAAATTTAGTGTTTGAGCTATACTCGCCGTATAAGACTACCCCTCTTCCAATGGACACCAGTGGCAGGAATAGTGCCCCATCATTGGTATCAGTGGCAGGAATAGTGCCCCATCATTGGTATCAGTGGCAGGAATAGTGCCCCATCATTGGTATCAGTGGGAGGAATAGTGTCCCATCATTGGTATCAGTGGGAGGAATAGTGCCCCATCATTGGTATCAGTGGCAGGAATAGTGCCCCATCATTGGTATCAGTGGCAGGAATAGTGCCCCATCATTGGCATTAGTGGCAGGAATAGTGCCCCATCATTAGTATCAATGGGAGGAATAGTGCCCCATCATTGGTGTCAGTGGGAGGAATAGTGCCCCATCATTAGTATCAGTGGGGGGAATAGTGCCCCATCATTGGTATCAGTGGCAGGAATAGTGCCCCATCATTAGTATCAGTGGGGGGAATAGTGCCCCATCATTGGTGTCAGTGGGAGGAATGGTGTCCCAACATTGGTGTCAGTGGGAGGAATGGTGTCCCATCATTGGTGTCAGTGGGGGGTGGAATAGTGCCCCATCATTGGTGTCAGTGGGGGGGGGGGAATAGTGCCCCATCGTTGATGTCAGTGGGGGGGAGGAATAGTGCCCCATCGTTGGTGTCAGTGGGGGGGAGGAATAGTGCCCCATCGTTGGTGTCAGTGGGGGGGAGGAATAGTGCCCCATCGTTGGTGTCAGTGGGAGGAATAGTGCCCCATCGTTGGTGTCAGTGGGAGGAATAGTGCCCCATCATTGGTATCAGTGGGAGGAATAGTGTTCCATCATTGGTATCAGTGACACCAATGATGGGGCACTATTCCTCCCACTGACACTTGCTGACCCTGTTCTCGTATGGTGCTGCTGCAGCCAGCATATGTGGTTGCAGCAGCACCTCTACACTGACCACTTACCTGCTGGTCCTGCACTCGATTTTCACGGGGCCGCTCGGCTCCACCCCCTCGCCGGTGATTGGCCGCCTGTGTGCCTTTCCTGAGCTACAGTTCTGGCGGCCAATCACTGGTGAGGAGGCGGAGCCGAGCAGCCGCACAAACATCCAGTGGCCAAACTGAAGGCGCAGCCGCGCTTCCTGGACCGGATCGTCGTGGGACCGGAACCAGGTAAGAAACAGCCGCTGCAAACCCCTGTACTTAGTGTCCCTTCCATTGGGGGAAGGGGGGGGGCGGCGGCGGCAACGCGCCGCCCCCCTAAAAAGTGTCAGTATGCCGTATACCGGCGTATAAGACGACCCCCGACTTTTGAGAAGATTTTCAAGGGGTAAAAAGTCGTCTTATACGCCGGCAAATACGGTAATTATTAGCTGGGGTTCCATGAGCCTGGGAAGTTATTTTAAGGGTTCCTCCATGTTAAAAAAAAATTGAGAAAGGCTGCCCAAGAGCATAGGTTGTCTTTGTGGTGACATCCTCTCCTCCTCCCTGATCCTATGCACCATTATTATTTATTTCAGATACTTATATAGCGCTGTCAATTTACACAGTGCATTACATATATATATTGTACATTCACATCAGTCCCTAACCCTCAAGGGGTGTACAAACTAAGGTCCCTAACTCACATTCATACATGTACATACTAGGGCCAATTTAGACAGGATCCAATTCAGCTACAGCATGTCTTTGGAGTGTGGGAGGAAACTGGAGTACCTGAAGGAAACCCATGCAGGTACAGGGAGAACATGCAAACTCCAAGCAGGTGGTGCCATGGTTGGGATTTGAACCAATGACCCTAGTACTGCTAGGCAGAAGTGCTAACCATTTAGCCGCTGTGCTGCCCACTGTGTGCCATTAACGATATGTCTCACCTTTCACCCTTATAGTAGTGGTTAGGCAAGAATGGGGCCATAGAAAGGGTTTGTTGTTAATCCCAGAGCTCAGTTTTAATAATTGTAATAATACCTCAAACTCAAATGCCAAAATGACCACAAAAAATATTTTCATGCTTTGGTAGTTTTACTTACATTACGTTAGTGAAGTACTATGTTCTCATTGATACTTGTGCAACTATCAAAAACCATTTTCAAAGGAATAAAGCATCACATATTTTCTGTTTACTTTGCAGAACATGGCGAGGTCCATGTGTGTTGTGTTTTCATGCAGTTGAGAGCATTTCACATTAATCAGCCAGTGGCTGATATCTTGTAACTCTTGCTAGCATAGCAAAACTGTGGGAGTCAAACCTCCCCTGCTCTGTATGGTAAAACAAATAAATTAATCATGCATTCCATCCAATAAGGCAAACAGCTGGTACGTTCCTATTCTATCCATGAGTAGCCAAAAGCTACTAATTTATTACATTGTCACCTTTCCCTGCGGCAGAGAGGAGTATCCCAGATTTTGAAAAATATGAAGTTCTTTTTTTACATACTGTATACTGGGAGAAAAGGTAGTGAATGCGGTGCTTAATGTAACTGAAATATTTAAAACACATTTCTCCACTGCTGCAATGTTGTGAACAATACACATTAAGCAGTGATGTCTACTAATAATTCCATTATGGTCATGAGAAGAATTTCAACACTACCTAGTAAACCCATATAGATGTCAATTTAAAATAGGATTTCAGTTAAAATAATAGCATATTTAATAATAAATTTGAAGAAGCAGCTTTTGCTACAATGCTCACCTTCAATCCAGAGCTGGATTTGAAATTTGGTTCTCCTTTTTCACCAACAGATATCTGCAGTCTTTCATGTTGAATCAAAACCAGTATCATCCAACCCACTTTCTCATCAGACAGCCTGTTCACAGAAAATTACTTCACTTGCATGACTCTCACATATAATTACATGAGTGCCATTCAGTGTAGCAGTGGCACTAATTGCTATCACAGGTAAAGAGACAGAACTCATAACATCATCAGACCAGCCAGGGAGCCCCTGGAAAAAAAGGCATATATAAACTTTTTTTAAGTGCAAGCATAGGGGGCAGGAAATGACTGAAAACAAGACTTACTCTTTAAATATTGCCTAGCACAGTAACTATTTGCTTCTAGAGGCAGATAGTTGACAGTAGGGCTCTAGTCTGGCCACAGGCCAGGAGCAGATGTGTCATCATAGTTTACGGTCCCCAAAATGTTTGCGCAAATGGCTAGTTTACTGTTCCTTGCAATGTTGGGAGACTGGACTTTGGTCAGAAGGAGTAAGAAAATACTCTGATATCGGAAGTCAGTGGGAGTAAAAAAGCCCCTAATATGGTGTAGATGTGCCATCATAGTTTACGGTCCCCAAAACTTTTACACAAATGGCTAGTTTACTGTTCCTTGCAATGTTGGGAGGCTGGACTTTGGTCAGTAGGAGTAAGAAAATACTCTGATATCAGAAGTCAGTGGGAGTAAAAAAGCCCCTAATATGGTGCAGATGTGCCATCATAGTTTACGGTCCTCAAAACTTTTACACAAATGGCTAGTTTACTGTTCCTTGCAATGTTGGGAGGTCGGACTGTGGTCAGTAGGAGTATTATTATTATTATTCAGGATTTATATAGCACCAACAGTTTACAATATAATATACAATATATTTACAATATAACAAGAGACAATACGGCAACAATACAGTTCAATACAAGAGGGTTAGGAGGGCCCTGCTCCTTGGAGCTTACAATCTAAGACGGAGGGGCTAGTGGTACAAAAGGTAATAACTGTGGGGGATGGACTGGTAGGAGGAGTAGAAGATTCCATTATTAGCTGAGGGCAGGATAGACTTCCCTGAAGAGATAGGTGTTCAGAGATCTCCTAAAAGTGAGCAGAGTAGGCGATAGTCTGTCAAATTGGGGTAGAGAGTTTCAGAGGATGGGGAAGCTCTGGAGAAGTCCTGGAGATGAGCATGGGAGGAGGAGACAAAGGAGCTAGAGAGCAGGAGGTCATGCGAAGAGCGGAGAGTATGGTTTGGGTGATATTTGGAGACAAGATCGGTGATGTAATTTGGGGCAGAGTTATAAATGGCTTTATATGTTATTGTTAATGTTTTGAATTTTATCCGTTGGGAAATGGGAAGCCAGTGGAGGGATTGGCAGAGAGGGGTGGCAGATATGGAACAGTTAGTAAGGTGGATGAGTCTGGCAGCAGCATTCATGATAGACTGAAGAGGAGATAGCCTGCAATGAGGTAGGCCAATGAGGAGGGAGTTACAATAGTCACAAGAGTAAGAAAATACTCTGATATCGGAAGTCGGTGGGAGTAAAGAAGCCCCTAAAATGGTGGTTAATGGGAGTACAAAATACAGTTGGAGTCAGTTGTAGTAAAAAGAGACTCCCACTAACCCCGGCTTGGTGCCATTGAGAGTAATAAACTGTGCAGGAGTACTATGAATGCAGGGCCTTCTCATTGCAGGGTTCATCTATGGACTTAGGCAACCAGTGGGTGATAATGTGAGGACAGCTGTTTTATATGATTACACTGTTTCTTGTCAATCAGTCTTGTCAGCAATTATGCAAAGACATGTAGAACAGGCGGAGAGCTTGTAGACATGCAGCAAGTATATAGGCCAGTATTCAAAATCTAAGAATTAGGACTGTCCTCATCCTTTTTCTCTTTATGTTTTAATATGCCATAGATAAGGATTACATTTTAGCAAATCTGGAAAACTATACATCCAAGCTAAGGTCCTTCCAGCTTTAAAGTAAATACAGCATATACAAGGTATTTCTATTGATGCCATTGCAATAGTATCACCACCAGGTAAGTAGTATTTGTAGAATGAAAGGTCAGCAATGGCAACCATGATTCTCTTAAAGTGTTACTAAACCCACAAGAGTAAAATCAGTCTGTATATGCAGTAAAGCATGCTTGTTATACTCACTGTGGAACCTAAGGGGTTAATCCTCTGCATTGTGTAAAAAGGCAGTGTTATCCTGACTTCTCCTCTTGTTCAAATGTCCACTTCTTAGCTCCTAATAAGACAGACTGAATCATAGCCGTTCTGCACATGCACAGTTTAGTGTGTATTGCTAGAGAGGTTTTTTTTTCTTGGGAGAGTGTATGTGAGCAGCACACAGCCAATCAGTTCTATCCAGACAGAGGTCAGGGGTTTTGCACCTTCCTAGAGCAGAAAGAAAACTCCTACAAGTTTTAACCAGTGCTCTGCTAGACACTGATAGAAGTCACAAGACTGCGGTAACTGCTGATGAGAAAAGGTATTTAGCAGTTTATATTTTCTAAAATATTTGCACTTCCATGTTCTGTGTACTGTGGGAGACCAGATACAGTGAATGCAGGGTCCTGGGTTTAGTAACACTTTAAGTGCTACAGATATACTAGCACATTAATACAATATTGGACATATGATACCATGTTTGAGTTAGGAATATGTTTAGTAACACTTAAGAAAGGTTTCCTTTAATAAGGCATTTTACACTGTATTGTTAAAACTACCAAAGAACACATTGAGAAATGTTGGGTAGGAAACTGCATTCATTGTGACAACTGGAATACATATCTGATTAAATACCAAAACTGCTTGCCTTCCCACACTTTGAAAATCTTCTCAGTGATTGTTTTCAGCCTTTAGGTAAATTGAGCTTAACTAACCTATTTTATCATAATCATTGTGTATATGAGGAGGAATCTGCTGTTGTGTAGGAACAGTAATTGAATTATGCTTTGAAATAGCAACATAGGTATTTCAAGCATGCTACTTATTTCTAAATCAAAATGTCAGCTCAGTAGCTTTTCAAATTCATGGTAATGCTTTTAATTTGTTGCACATTGAATGCCCTGTAGTATTGTGTGTATTAAGAGAGCATTACCTCAGCTGAAGGTGAATTGCACAGTTTTACAAGGTCAGTGATGTTTTACGGCAGATGTTTTAACTATGAATCACATCTGATTCAAATTAAAAAGCACCTTGCCTCTTGTGTCTGTATTTTGATTTTCATTTCCTTGTCTGTATTATCTGAACTGAGTCCTCCTGGGGATTGCGTGCAGCATTTACTTGAGGGACAGGGGAAGTTTCTATAGAAACAGCAGAAAAATCCAAAAGGTTCAATAAAAGACTTAAGATCGCATTCAGTATCTGGAAACTATCAAACGCTAAAGAACCCTCCTTGTGATCACTTTACAATTTCTTTACAATAGAGGCCATCCCACAATAAAAAAGCATTCATCATGTACTTCAGGAGACTTCAGAGAGTGACAGGACTGCCTAATGTTTAATGTCATATAGAATATATATATATATAGAGAGAGAGAGAGAAAGTAAGAGCAGACAAAAAGAGAGAGAGATGGATAGCGGGCAAAGTCATGTAACAGCAGAATCTTCAAAATACCCTGTTAAACTTTGTGAGTAGCAATGTAATTACACACATGTATATATATATATATCTGTATATATATATATATATATATATATACAGTATATATATATATATAAACAATAATCAGCGCAGATCACCACCTCAATAAAATTATACATAAAGTAATTGTGACAAAAAAGATTATTAAATCAATATGTGAATATTCCAAAACAATTAAATAATTTTTGTGTTGCCCATAATAATGTGTCCAGAATATATGTAAAGTCCAAAATATATAAAATCTTTACTCCCTAGTGCCAGAAAAAATATACTTCCACCATCCACCAGTGAAAAACCAACATCTACCGCACTCACCAGATGTTGGTGAGTGTTGCGCCTTTTAGGATTATTTTGGGCTCCTAGACCCCCTTTAAGACCTCCAGGATTCCTTTCCACCACAAAGTATAGGATATTCCTCCACTCGCTCCTGCCTTTTCCTCTCTCCAGCTCCACAGCTGTGCAGGGAAAAGAAATACCAATAGTGTAATACTGCTAATAAACTGTGTTATACCAGAAACCGTGATCCTGTACGCTGGGGTTTTATATTGATATATATATATATATATATGTGGCTTTCTCGTATTAAGTTGGTCTGATGCTCATAGGTGGTCAGTGGTGGCTTAGTATAATCAATGTGATCCCTGAACGATAAGCGTAATCTAGGTTTATTCAGTGTGTTCTGTACTAACTATTCTAGGAATATTATTTGTTCTTTTTGTTTACAAACGATTTTATTTTTCAAGAAATAGACTGTAAAATGACATTACAGCTTCAAATGGTATGTAAAACAGAAACAGGGCATAACTGAAGTGTACATTTCAAAAAGGTACAATCATGTAGAGTAAAGAAAAAGAAAAGAGCAGAAGAGAGAAAAGAGTTTACGTACATGAGCAATGTAAATAGAGAGGTAGGCAGAGTTATACATCTACCAACAGAGTAAGTCAATCAATCCAAACATGGGTGTTCCTTAGTCATATAGTAAATCTCTATGAGCTCTCCAAATTTCCCATTTTCTATCAAATAAGTGCATCTTGTCCAGTAAGGTATAATTAATTATTTCCATGAGCATCACAGCATCAATTCTATGCAGAACAGAGGCCAATTGTACCGTGAGAGATTTCCACTGTAGGGCAGTAGCCCATAGGATGGATATACAAATGGTATGGATTAGCCTCATAACCTCAGTCTGAGCTCCCAATAGGCAGGACTGCATTGTCAGATGCACCGGGGCACCTGCCAGTGCAGAAGCTACCTCTGAGATCCTGCACCACACCAAGAAGAGGCCTGGGCAAGCCCAAAATGTATGCACCAGAGTACCGGCAAGGCCACAGCCCCGGAAGCATAGATGGGACGTCCCTGGATACAGGACATGCAGTCTAGATGGGGTATAATACCATCTGGTTAATACCTTGAGGGCTGTCTCACAGACAGAAAGAGATCTAGAGCTCTTGCGTATGTTATCCACCATGGTATCCCAATCCTCATCCGAAAAGGTGATACCACTATCAGCTTCCCATTTTTGCCTATATAGAGGGGGTGTGGGAAAGGAACTAATCAAAAATTGGTGATACAAATCTGCAATAAAACCGCTGCCCCTGGGAGAGTCACGACTACTGCGTTCGAAAAACAAAATTGGAGATGAAGGTATAAGGCCAAAATGTGAATTAAACAAATGTCTAATCTGTCGATAACGATAATATTCCCGAAGCGGGATATCAAAAAGTATACGTAGCATCTCAAAGGTGATACAGTTGTGTCCAAAATTATTCAACCCCCACTGAAATTGAGTGTTTTGGCCAGTTTGACATTGCTTTTGATCATTCAGTCATCTTGCTTACATTTACATTAAAGAGGCACTTGTAGGTCAGACAAATATAACATAACAGTTATAATGAAATAACCACAAATGTCTTTTCTGTGCTCACAGCATTATCAGTTTTATTCAACCCCCAAGTGACATTCAATCTTAGTACTTAGTACAGCATCCTTTTACAGTTATAACAGCTTTTAAACGTGAAGCATAGCTTGACACAAGTGTCTTGCAGCGATCTACGGGTATCTTCGCCCATTCTTCATGGGCAAAGGCCTCCAGTTCAGTCACATTCTTAGGCTTGCGCACTGCAACTGCTTTCTTTAAGTCCCACCAGAGGTTCTCAATCGGATTTAAGTCTGGTGACTGCGATGGCCACTCCAAAATGTTCCAGCCTTTCCTCTGCAACCATGCTCTAGTGGACTTGGAGGTATGCTTGGGATCATTGTCCTGTTGAAAGGTCCAACGTCTCCCAAGCCTCAGGTGTGTGACGGACTGCATCACGTTTCCATCCAATATCTCCTGGTACTGAAGAGAATTCATGGTACCTTGCACACGCTGAAGCTTCCCTGTACCTGCAGAAGCAAAACAGCCCCAAAGCATGATTGACCCTCCACCATGCTTCACAGTAGGCAAGGTGTTCTTTTCATCATAGGCCTTGTTCTTCCTCCTCCAAACATAGCGTTGATCCATGGGCCCAAACAGTTCTAATTTTGTTTCATCAGTCCACAGAACACTATCCCACAACTTTTGTGGTTTGTCCACATGGCTTTTGGCATACTGCAGTCGACTCTTCTTATTCTTTGGAGACAGCAAGGGGGTACGCCTGGGAGTTCTGGCACGGAGGCCTTCATTACGCAGTGTGCGTCTTATTGTCTGGGCTGAAACTTCTGTACCCACATCTGACAAATCTTTTCTCAGTTCCTCAGCAGTCACACGGGGACTTCTCTCCACTCTACGCTTCAGGTAGCGCACAGCAGTCGAAGTCAGCATCTTCTTTCTGCCACGACCAGGTAGCGTTTCAACAGTGCCCTTTGCCTTGAATTTGCGAATGATGCTTCCTAAGGTGTCTCTTGGTATGTTTAACATCTTTGCAATCTTCTTATAGCCATTGCCCTTCCTGTGAAGAGAAATCACCTCTTCTCTTGTCTTCCTGGACCATTCTCTTGCCTTCACCATGTTTGTAACCACACCAGTAAATGTCTAGAAGGAGCTGAGTATCACAGTCATTTTAAAGCTGCCTAATTGGTGCTTATTATGCTTGATTGCTGCTCGGTGACATCCACAGGTGTTTTCAATACCTGATGGAAAGCACCTGTATGAACCTCTGTTCTTCAGAGTGGTAGTCTTTAAGGGGTTGAATAATTGTGGCAATGAAGAAACCACATAAGAACCATTTACTACTGTATTACATAAACAATTGATGTCATTTTAGTTGCATTTGGGTAGTTACAACGTCCTTGTAGGATTTGATTCTGAATACAATTCCAAATGTACACTATAGTCCCTAAACCCCTTTACAGCATTGGGGGTTGAATAATTTTGGACACAACTGTATAAGATCTTCCTCTTTGAAAGTATGATAACCTAATAAAGGATCTATCGTACCACCAACGAAGCGCCTGTGGAGAGGAAAAAGCCATAATAAAATTCGGGTCACCAAAAAATGATGCACCTGGAGAGACAGAGGAGACCAGATTTAATTTAAATTTATTTTGGGACCAAAGCATCAATGATTGGGCAACAATGGAATCATGGATCCATAACGAGCGGGGAGGGGGAATTTTGGACCACAATATGCCTGGTAGATAGAACGGATGTATAGACTGAGATTGGAATATTATTTGTTAACATAGATGTTACTATAAATAAATAAAAAACAATGTACGCTATCAAACTAGTGATTAAGCTAATAAAATAGAGCCGCTGCAATAACACTTAAAAGGTGATACCACACTTAAAACATAAAACATACATAAATAGTGTTGCACTAACTCATATAAACAAAATAGTCCATGAACAGAATCAAAATGTGATAGTTCAATCAAAATATGAAATCTAAATCTAAATATAAAGTGCTTGAATGGTGAAAATCAAATAAGGTGCTTGAATGGTGAAGAATCACTATGATGTGCTCCGGATAAATAAAGTCTATACATGTTACTATGCAGTTGCTTGTAGACGTGCACATCGCAGATTTTTGTTTCAGATGCATTCATTAATTGAAAAATTTTAGTTTAGTCATATTTGTTATATTGAACCAATTCATTTTCAGAGTTTTTTTCTTATCTTTGGCATTCATTTTGTTTCATTTGGAATAGCTGGTTGTTGGAGAATGAGTGGTCGCTACATCCTTAACAACCATGACTCATCTGCTGTCAGGAAGATTCCCTGCTGACAGCAGAATGTAAACAAAACAAGTGCCAGCATTAAAAATAAAAAAAAAACTGCAGGGGGGACCCCCCAGTACAATGTCTCTGATCACTGCTATACCACTCAATTTTGCCCTTGATCATCACCACACCAGTCCCAGTGTCCTGATAATCACCACACCAGTCATATTTTCCCTGCAACAATGTTCCTGATCATTGCCACCCCAGTGCAGTGTTCCCTCTGCCTGTCACCTATACTGACCCTGGCATTTTTTTACCACATTTCTTCCTGTTGCCTTGACTGATCCTTTGCCTGTTTGCTGACCATGTCTCTTCCTGCAGCTTGAACTAACCCATCTGCATGTCTGACTGACTATGTTCCTGTAAGACACCAGCTCCAGCTATCCCCTGCAGACAACTGCACTCTATGAACTACAGAGACTCATTTGTTCTTCCTTTCTTCAGCCTCTTGTACTTCCTGATAAGTGAGCATGATGTTCCTGGGGGCAACAATGTACTAACAGGCTAGGCTTGCTTGGCTAATAGGAAGTGGGACTGCTATACCCGATGTTACACTAAGCTATATTCCCTGACCACTCACATAGAGGCCACCTTTGCAATATATTGGTTTTGATACAATTGGTTGATTTGTTTGATACACAAGATACAACGTCTGGTATATAATTAGTCCAAAAAGTGATAAAGTCTCCCATATGTGATATCACCATACTCAACAGCAATAGCAGAATATTTTTTGTGATGTAATTCTAAGTATGCCCATTCTGTGTGTGAGAAACATCTTATCAAATTGACAATTTATCAATTTATCAAAAGACTCATCATGCCCCTTAAAAATACTTTGGGATCTTTCCAAAATGTGTAATTTTGTGGGTGTTTCTACTATCCTGGTGCTCCACGGCCTCCAAAAATCTGATAGGTAGTCAGGAAATTAGATGTGTAATTTATCCCCCTAGCACGCCTGATGGTGCTCCTTGGAATTTTGGCCCCTCTATGTAGCTAGGCTGTGAAAAAGTCTCTTATGTGGTATTGCCATACACGGGAGGAGTAGGATAATGTGTTTTGAAATGTATGCCTATGATGTGTGTTATAAATATCTTAATAATTGAGAACTTTGTGTAAAAAAATGTGCATTTTCTTTGCTGAGTTTCCCCTTTGGAAAAAAAAGACATTTTCAGAAAACTATGCCTTTTAGATATGCATTACGGTGTTTGCTTTCCAAATTGGCGTAATTTTGTAGGTGTTTCTACTGGTGTTTCAGGGCCTCCAAAAATATGTTGCGTTGTCAGGAACTTAGATGCCTAATGTAGGCTTCTTGAAAGCCCAAAGGTGCTCCTTGGATTTTGGTCCCTTCTCTGCATCTAGGCCAGGGGTGTCAAACTGGTGGCCCTCCAGCTGTTGTAAAACTACAAGTCCCATCATGCCTCTGCTTTTGGGAGTCATGCTTGTAACGGTCAGCCTTGAAATGTCTCATGGGACATAGCAACAGCTGGAGGGCCGCCAGTTTGACACCCCTGATCTAGGCTGTGAAAATGTCTCACACATGTTGCATCCCCACACTCAGGAGACATAGCATAATGTAGTTTGGGTTGTAAATATAAGTATGCATATGCTGTGTATGAGAAATAACTTGAAAAAATTACAACACACATTTTATTTAATATCTTCATTTTCCAAAAAAAAGTGACAAAAAAAAATTACAACTTCATAAAACATATCATGCCTCTTACTAAATACCTTGGACTGTATACTCTACAAAAAACATCATCTGGGGGGTATCGGTACTGTCTTGCATTTTAGGGCCTCATAAAATGAGATAGAAAGCCAGTACACCAGGAATGATCAATTTTCAAATATATATATATATATATATATATATATATATACCATATATATACCATAGTGTGTAGACTCCATAACTTTTACACAGACTAAATAAAATACATTTTAATTGTTTTTACAGAGTGTAGCAGAATACATTTTAGACTAAATTTATGAAGAAAGATTATGTATTTTCAAAATTTTATAACAGAAACAAATAAAATATGTTTTTCTTTTTTTTAATTTTTCACTTATATAGCAAAAAAGTAAAAAAATCCAGTGGTGCATAAATACCATCATTTGGTAAAAGTGTTGCATGGCTGATTAATTGCCATTCAAAGTGTGAGAACACTCAAAACTGAAAATTGGCCTGGGTAGGACGAGAGTGAAAGTGCTTGGTATTGAAGTGGTTAAAATAAATGACTGTAGCCTTATCTTCTCAGATCTTGGCATTATACAACACCTGCAATCTTGCTGGTATTCAATAAGCATTAGTAGCCCCCAAATAGACCCATACCATTAGTAGATACAATGGAAATCTGTATTGGGTATATTTTAAAAGTGTAATTGGAGTAGCATGTGTACACAGTGTTGGGCTAGGGTGCTTTATAGGCCAATATCTGTTTTATTTATTATTATTTTATTTTTAATAGTGCCAAGTTGACCCTGGTGGACCAGTGACTTGCATAACTGCTTTAAAGTGAGAATAAACCATTACATCTCTACCCTGACTTATAGGGAAATATGTAAAGTTGTTGGGATAAACTGTCAGAAGTGCAAATGTCAGTGGAAGGAGAGAGCAGACAGGAGCAACACTAAGTGCTGTAGATTGGGGAAATTACACACTATAGAGGTATATGTGTTGTTCATTTTTTTTTTTCATTTCAGAGGTTTGCAACCACTTTAAGGCTTCCTTTGGGTTTACTTGAACTTAGCACTATCTGTATAGAGTTTGTATTTTCTCTAGATGTTTATGTGTTTATAGGGTTTTTTTTCATTGCTACAGAATGCCTTCACAATCCAAAAGTGTTGAAAACTTAATTAGCTTCTTGGAAAGCTGTTGATGCGTGTGTGTGTGTGTGTATGTGTATATGCATAAATCACATTTGACAGTAAGTTCAACTGTAGTAAGAGCTGAAATAAATGGTGCAATGTTCTTGGATAGTCTTCAACTACTAAGCTGAAGACTAACTCTAAATAATAAAAAACAATCTAAATGGTCAGTCTAAATAGAATAAATAATGTTTTCTAACAAAAATGTTTTGCAATATATATGAACTACCTGGAAGAAAATCTAGTTAAATCCAAGTTTGAAAGGGTTACTTATTCTTTCCAGGGCAATTCTTGAGTTTTTTTTCTTTTCATAATGTTCGCAGAGATATAAGCAAGTGCCATAAGGTGCATGGAATATTAGCCAAGAAAGAATCCCTCCAGGGTTCTGCAGACTACTGTTTTCAAATCTGTTCTTTCATCAGATGTGCCAGTCGAAATTACTTCTGCAACATGGTCAGGACCAACCTGGACAGATTTATGATTCATAGTAGTGCTGTGGGCATATTTTTCTGAATCACCTGGAGACAGACAGGGAATTCTCTCTAGATTAGCAAATCCACTCATTCTCATGCATGTCATGATTCTTCCAACTGGCCTGTTTAAACCAGGAATTGGAGAATATGTTGTATGTCATAAACACAATGCTGCTCTGATATCAAGGAAATGTGCCATATTGCCCTATCGTCCCACTGTGTTCACTAAAGGTATTTGCAATACTTATAACACTTAGGATTGTTGATTGACTGAATATGTGTTGTCACCCATGTTTTCTGCCGTTTTCTATATACTAAAAAGTATCTTTTAATAATGACATTATATTTCTAAACTGTACAACAAATAATACGTATGTATTTCAAAACATAACATAATAAAAATTCTGCATCATTGGAAAGCCATGATCTCTTATTAAACTATGGGGAACCTACATGCAGGCACTTTTCATGGAACTTTAATTACCACAGCTGAAGCAACAGATTCTCTCATAGGGATTGCAGTCCCAGTATCTTTTGGTGCAGGAAGGGTTGATTTCCAGTATGGAGTATCACAGTGCTGAATTAGTGAGTATGTCAACAAGAGGTTAGTTTTGCCTGAGATGGGTTACCCAAATATTAGGTTACTCAAAAGGCTAGTGTAAAGGTTAGCGTTAGCGTTACAGTGAAGTTTATTCTGAGAGTATGGAGTCTATTTTTAAATTATTTGTTGGACATTCGTCATATACATTCATTCAGACAAATTATCCCCTCATTTCTTTTCTAATAATATGACATCCTATGATTATCAGCTTCATTTAATTGCCAAAATACAATATATTTTCTCACTGATTTATTTCAGAAAATTATACAGCATTTTTGCCACTAGACAGAGTTGACAATCATAGGAAGTTACAGTATTATTTATTTATTACAGGTACTTATATAGCGCCATCGATCTACGCAGCACTTTATATATACTGTATATATTTTTTACATTCACATCAGTCCCTAACCTTCAAGGAGCGTACAATATAAGGTCCCTAACTCTCTCACATCCTAGGGCCAAGTTAGACAAGATCCAATTAACCTACCAGCATGTCTTTGGAGTGTGCGAAGAAACCGGAGTACCCAGAGGAAACCCACACAAGCACAGGGAGCATATGCAAACTCCAGGCAGGTGGTGCCATGGCTAGGATGTGAACCAACAACCCTGGTGTTGCCAGGCAGAAGTGCTAACCATTTACCACTGTGATGCATTAGAGGAAATACTCTATAAATGCTGAATACAGAACCATTTTCTAACTGATGCAAACTTGAAGATCACTGCCAAGTAAGCTATTGTGATAATTCACATTAACTGCTGATGCTATTATGATTAAATCAAAACTTTCCATACAGTTTACTTAACTCCTTGGCTCTGAGCACACACAAATATGCAGCCTCTCAGCTGCTGGGCCTTGGCACTGAGGGGCTACATATCTGTGTACCCAAACAAAAGATGTTCCGAGAACGCGCCCTGCACATTTGCCGGCACCTCATAGAAAGGTCTTGATTGCTACATGCGGTGGGGGAGTTTCCAGTCATGTGACTGCCATGTCAGCCAATCACGGGGCTAAACCAGCCGGGGCTAAACCCACCCCGCCTCCCAGCGCCACAAACCCCTTAAAGGCCTGGAAGGTTCTGGTGCCAAGGAGTTACATTTAAATATATAAATAAATTGATATAGTTTTCTTATTGCAAGATAGCATGAAAAACTATCCTACAAATTCTGTGGAATATTACAGTATTATAGCTACAACTTACTGATCATGTTACTGTAGTAATAATAACCATTAAGAGAACACTGGGACTTTTCAGGTGCTATTGATCAATATACAGCATATACAACAATTATTTTTTTTCTTTAAGTGTTTCCTTGTATTGTTAGAAAATTTGTGAAAACCATATTAAGCACAATAATAGAGGCCTATGTATTTCCACAAATAATATACATTTATGAAAACAATACTTTTGACGATAATGATTGCACAGGAGAATACTTTGCATTACCTCTGCTCAGCATTGTCCATATGTTCCAAGTCACAAGTGTCTTTCCATTTGAATGAGTTCTGATCCTAACAATGGGGTAGAGATGTTGTTCAGTGCTGTTCTCAGACTAAATGGCTTCACTGCAAAACTGTTGAAACTGTATTTATCTATGCAAGAAAATGTGCCAGCTAAAAAGGAGTGACCAGACCCTATTCCTGCTGAAAAATGATCTAATTAATTGCAATAAAAAGCATGGAAGAGGACAACCTTGTTACATAGTTAGTCTGGCTGAAAAAAGACAAAAGTCCATCCAGTTCAACCATAGAAAAAAAAAAAAAAGTTATATTCCTATACCCACAGTTGACCCAGAGGAAGGCAAAAAAAACCCCAGCAAAGGACGATCCAATTTGCTCCTGCTGAGAAAAAAAAGTTCTTCCTGATCCCCTGAGAGGCAATCGAATATTCCCTGGATCAACATTACCTATAAATGTTAGTATCCAGTTATATTCTGTGTATCTAAGAAACAATCCAGGCCTTTTTTAAAGCAATCCACTGAGCTGCCAAGAACCAACTCTTGAGGGAGTCTATTCCACATTTTCACAGCTCTCAGTGTGAAGAAACCGTTCTCCGTGTTTGGAGATTACATTTATTTTCCTCCAGACGAGAAGACTGCCCCCTTGTCCTCTGTGATGACCTCAGGGTGAATAGCTCTACACCGTGTTCACTATATGAACCACTGATGCATTTATACATGTTGATCATATCCCCCCTTAATCTCCTCCTCTCAAGAGAGAATAACTTCAGTTCCTCTAATCTTTTCTCATAGCTGATCTCCTCCATATCTCGTATCAGTTAGTTGCCCTTCTCTGTACTTTCTGAAGTTCCCCAATGTTCTTTTTGTGAATTGGTGCCCAAAACTGAACTGCATATTCCAGATGAGGTTTTACTAATGATTTGTATATGGCTAACCTTGTAGCCATATATTTACTGTTTATACATATTTAAGATGTACAGTAATATCCTCTGTGTTCCAACTGGAACATACGATCAAAGCCTCTAGCAGAAGTTTATTCCAGCAGTCCCCACTTGGCATCCCTTTTATGGCAAGGGGGGATCAGACTCCCAATATCATATTCCATCTTATTTCAGTGGGAATAGGGTCTAGTTGCCCATTTTTGATGACACATTTTCATGGGAGTTTGAGGGTATTCTCCTGTGGAATCAGTAGCATCAAAAGTATTGGTTATACCTTTATATTAGTATTGGTTATACCTTTACATATACAGCCCTCTATATATGTGCTTAATTTGTTTTACAAATTTTGAAACAATAATACAAACTTTTATAAAAGAACATTGTTGTACATATTTTATATCTATCTGTAGCACCTGAAGACTCACAATTTCAAGAGTTCCTCCATTGTAAATAGGATGAGAAAGGCTGGCATAGAGCTTTCAATAGGTCTCTGCTTGGGACTTCAGTCTCTTGCTTGTCAAATCAATGCAAATTTGCTTCTTCGGGCACATGTAGAATTTCTTATAGATTGTAATAGAAGGAGTGCACAAGCATAAATAATTTACCTATTTCTGGATGATCAGAGTGGCACTTAATTAGCTAATTAGTTATTAATTACTGGATAGCAGTATTTTATGTTAAATTAATAAATAATGCTTATGAAAAATACCAATAACTACATTATTTTGTGGAGTGTGTACTTAAGCATTCCCAGGGTAAAAACAAATGCCGCAAGCAGACAGGTTGTGTACCTTCTTTTTTTAATGCAGATTTTTTTTTCTACATTGGCTTTAGTGTACCCTTAAAGTGTTACTAAACCCACAACAGTAAAATCAGTCTGTATATGCAGTAAAGCATGCTTGTTATACTCACTGTGGAACCTAAGGGGTCAATCCTCTGCATTGTGCAAAAAGGCTGTTTCATCCTTTCTTCTGTGTTCCTCCCCTTTTTCAAGTGACCACCACTTATCTCCAGACTGGACCATAGGCATTTATATGCTCAGTTTGGTGTGTATTTCTAGAGAGGTTATTTTTTTCTTGGGAGAGTGCGTTTGATTAGCAGGTCAGGAGATTTCAATTCTCCTAGAGCAGAAAGAAAACTCCTCCTACAAGCTTTAGCTAGTGGTGAGCTGGACACAGATAGAAGTCACAAAACTGCTCAAACTGCTGATGTGAAAAGGTATTTAGCAGTTTATATTTACTAAAATAATTGCACTTCCATGTTGTGTGTACTGTGGCAGACCAGATATAGTGAATGCAGGATCCTGGGTTTAGTTACACTTTAAGGTAATCTCTGTCTTATCTGTTAACACAACTAAATCAAATTGTAATGAATTTTTTTTAGCTTGATTTATTGCTAAATAGGGATAACACATTCAATTGGTGTTTCCTTCCAGCTGTATGAAAATGAGGATGTTTTCCCCCTGCACTTATCATTTGTAGTAGGAAGCTTTTCCCTACATAGCTGAGAAGCTTGGATTTATGCTTGGACTACTCAGGGGAGATGTCTTGCATTAGTTTACATATTTTTCAGCACCACAATGTGTCTAAACTTTGATCAACCCCTTTAACCCAGCATTCTACTCTATGAAGTATCCGAGTTAATACTTATTTGCTGACCATTTTAATTATACCAGTTGGGTTTATTTTTTCTTTTTCAAGATTTGTAACTTTTAGGGTATTTGCTTTTTGGTTTGGTAGTGTTTAGCACATACAGGGGTTCATTTACTAAAATATGAAAGTGCAAAATCCGGCTAACTTCTGCATAGAAACTAATCAGCTTCAAGGGTTCATTGCCAAAGCTTAATTGAGGAAGCTGAGGTTAGAAACAGGTTGACTACCATACACAGGTTCACCAGACTCTCAGTGAACCAGCTTTAGTAAGTCTCCCCCACAGTATACTTCTGTGTTAAACCTTTTGCTCAGGATATTCCAAAGTTTCAAGTGCCCTGTGACACTTCCTTCTTGCCCTGTGACATTTACCTTGAAGTTGTTGTGCTTGTTTTTTTTTGTTTTTTTTTGAGATGATGATGTTTGTCCATTGTGCTTGAAGAGGACCTTGACATCTAACAGGTAGTGGGCTGCCCACAGTGTGTCCATAGGTGGCTGGTAAGACCTATTCAGTCACAAAATGTTCTTCCACATGTCAGGCAGACACATGTGGGCACCACTGTTGCAGCATTTGCAGCTCTGGCTTTGCGGAGTGCTCTCTTCTCTTGTGCTGTGGTTGTTCTTCTCTCCTCAAATGTCTGGCAGCCTTGGTGGATCAGCGTGCGCCATGTTAATGTATTTGAGAGAGAGAGAGAGACAGACCTTTTTGCATACTATAGGGCCAGGAATGCTGCTTCAGTGAGTACTGGTTCAAAGTACACTATATTGCCAAAAGTATTGGGACACCCCTCCAAATCATTGGATTCAAGTGTTCCAATCACCTCCATGGCCACAGGTATAAAAAATCAAGCACCTAGGCATGCAGACTGTTTCTACAAACATTTGTGAAAGAATGGAAGCTCAGTGAATTCAAGCATGGTACCGTGATAGGTTACCACCTGTGCAATAAGTTGATCAATGAAATTTCCTTGCTACTAAATATTCCAACTATTAATTGTATTATAAAGATGTGGAAGCAACTGGGAACAACAGCAACTCAACCACAGAGTGGTAGGCCACGTACAATGACAGAACGAGATCAGCGCAAGCACAAAAGTTGCCATCCATCTGTAGAGTCAATAGCTAAAGACCTCAGTGGCCTTCAGATTAGCACAACAACAGTGCATAGAGAGCCTCATGAAATGGGTTTCCATGGCTGAGCAGCTGCATCCAGGCCTTACATTACCAAGTGCAATGCAAAATGCTGGATGCAGTGGTTTAAAACACGCTACCACTGGACTTTAGAGCAGTGGAGATGTGTTCTCTGGAGTGACCAATCATGCTTCTCTGTCTGGCAATCCAATGGATGTGTCTGGGTTTGGTGGTTGCCAGGAGAACGGTACTTGCCTGACTGCATTGTGCCAAGCATAACGTTTGGTGGAGAGGGGATTATGGTGTGGGGATGTTTCTCAGGGGCAGGGCTTGGCCCCTTAGTTCCAGTGAAGGGAATTCTTAAGGCGTCAGCATACCAAGACATTTTGGACAATTTCATGCTCCCTACTTTGTGGGAACAGCCCCTTCCTGTTCCAAAATGACTGCGGACCAGTGCTCAAGGAAGGTCCATAAAGACATGGATAAGCAAGTTTGGGGTGGAGGAACTTGACTGGCCTGCACAGAGTCCTGATTTTAACCCGACAGAACACCTTGTGGAAGAATTAGTGCGGAGACTGTGAACCAGGCCTTCTTGTCCGACATCACTGACTGACCTCACAAATGCGCTTCTGGAAGAATGGTCAAACATTCCCACACTCCTAGACCTTGTGGACAGACTTCCTAGAAGAGTTCAATGTTTTATAGCTGCAAAGGGTAGGCCAATTCAATATTGAACCCTATGAACTAAGACTGGGATGCCATTAAAGTTCATGTGCATGTAAAGGAAGGCGTTCCAGTACTGGGTGTAGTGTATATTGCAGCACCTAAGAATAAAGTCCTTCTTCTGCTGTATAAAAAAATAGCTACATCACTTAAAAATATTTTTCAATGCCATTGTTGTTTTCACTTATCATCCTTCCTGCATGTCTGGCTGAAGGATAAATATTGAAAAGTCTCATAAGAAAAGCCTTAACATAATTTAGACATATTTCCACCTCCAGTTACGTCTTGTAACTGAAGATGGAAATATGTCTAAATTATGTTAATCTATTATGTTGTGATAATCATTTCAAGCATTATCATAAAATATTAAGCTCCCACCTGTTGATAAAAGCTTTCTGTCCTGCAGTGTATTAGGAGAGTTAGACTGGTATTAATTGACTTAACAAATGTTTCCTCCCACTTCCCTTCGAACATGCTCAGAAACTCATTCATTTTTACTGTATGCAGAAGTGATACAAGCCTACAAGTTAAACCAGCATACTAAATATATAGTTAAGAGCTCCAAGTGGCTTCCGATACCTGGGGATTTTAGAATGAGCAGATCTCACACAGTGCTGATTTGCAACAAGCCTTGTGGCTTTTTAATAATGTGCCAAAGCAGTCTCTGTGGTGAGCCAGCAGGCACCATATTCTATCTTCTATGAAAGGAGAAAGCCCAGCAGGTCTTAGCTAATGCAGACAGCCCCTTCACTCTGCTGGAAGAGGCAGACTCGGAGATGGCAATCAAGGCTTGATTTGCCAACACATTTCCAATGATTAAAATGTAATTAGCACAACTGAGTACCTCCTCCCCAGCTAATTTTAATACATGCTGTGACAGGCAGGCAGCCGGCTGTGCCTTGGCCCAGCAGCAGATGGAAGCAGAGGCAGGGGGAGAGGAAACCCATTTTACACTGAGATTTTTTGCATCACAAAACCATCAGGGTGTTTAGCTCTTAGAAAGTCATTGATGGCAGTGCATCAAATTGGCACTATTTTAATTTTTTTGACCGTGGAAATGGCATCCATGGTTCATGCTATCCCAAGAGACATGTGTTTAATTGGTAAACGTAATATGTATTGGCAGGTATATTGCTCGTCAATTTTCCTTCTGCCTGTTATGCATGGTCACTGAGTACAAAGATTGGAAACAGAGATTTTAGTATCTAAAATATATTTAGCTCTTAATAAGCTTGCAAGCACAAGCTTAGCTGTAAAATATTCTCTGTTCAATAGATAGGCAGAAACTAAATTGCAGCACCATGCTGTGTATGGATTATAATATTTATAGGGAAAATTAAGTTTCAGAATGAATTGCTCTCATATGAAAATGAACTAAGCACAAATCACAGTTGTCATGATGAAAATGTTCTTGCTGTGGAAAAAAAAAATGTCATTGGTATTAATAAATGTTTGGTGAGTATATGGACTTGCTGTTTTTGTTATGAGAAAATATCTTTTTATAAATGTTAAAGAAACTATACACATTATATGTCTGCCATCCGATATGCTCAGGGGCGGACTGATCATTTGGAAACTTGGGCACTGCCCGAGGGCCCGGGGTCAGTAGGGGGCCCTATGAGATGCCCCAGGTACCTTTTTCATAGGCTTTTTTGAGTTTGGGCAAGGACACAGGGGCCCAATGATCCCCTATTGCCCGGGGGCCCCATGATTTGTCAGTCCGCCCCTGGATATGCTTGATTTTAATAGGTTTCTGCAATAGTTGGGCTGTTCATGGGTTATGCACAACTGCAGCAATTAATCTCAGAGCATTTTACTTTCAAGAAAAGTCTGTTGCTGAGGTTGGGCCTTTGGGCAAATAACCTATTGTTCTTAAAGTGTATGTCTGTGCAAAATAAAAGAAAAAAATACAGTGCATCTATGGAATACTTGCACATTTCTCTATTCTTTTGTCTCTACAAAAGAATACATCTTGATCTGCCAGAAATCCAGCAAATTCCTAACTGCCTGTTTGGAATGACAACTAGTGCCTCTGCTGTACTGACATTCCAAACAGTATTGTTAGTCCAGGGCTTCAGATCTCTATCTGTCCTCCATTCTTCTCTGTCCCACTCCACATGCTTACATTGAACTATTTCTCAAACAATGCTTTTTCATTTACTCCTAAGGGCCTGCCTAATAAACTATTGTTTTTCCATATGTTTTTGGCACATGCACAGTTGACATGCACCAAATAAACAACATAGTAAACATATGTGCACCAGAATCTAGAAAATTGTAAATTGTGATTTATCCCAGGAATGTTGCAGTTCATGCATCCTGTAAACTAATATATTGCATACAACGTGGCACAGTTATTATCCAGATCTCTATCTTACGTGACCAGGCACAGTGCTGCACATTGGGCTGATTCAGTCTGATAAGTGCTTGTTTAGATGCTTAAAAGAGGAATGCTAAGCCAAGACAAGTTGCCTACTTCTTCCCTCTTTCCTCTGTCTCTTTGAGAAGAGGGGAGGAGGCAATCAGTAGATTTTCTCTGATGAGTGCTCCCTCTGGTGATTGTGACACTGTGTATCTGTGCTACTCTGCTGCCTGAACCTCTCTCTGTGCAGGCAATCACTTCTTGATTGTGGAGGAGAGGGGAGCAGAAGCAGTATAGTGAGCTGATATAGCATGACAGTATGCTGAGTGTGCTCTGTCAGTTTGCAATATGCGCCTAATAAACAAAGGTCCCTCAGGAAATATTGTGTTCAGGGCACTGCACCATGTATAGTTTATCAGACCTACTGTTTAAGAAAAGGGCTCTTGGGATGTGTAGTTCTGGGGTGCCTATATCAATAGGAAATGTCCCTGCAAGAATTTAAGCCTAGTAATGGCATTACACAAAGTTTTTAAAGCTGTTTCTCACTGCAAGAAAAGATAAAAGAAAAAAAATCTTCTGGGATATGAGCTAGAGGGACAGAGAAAGGCTTGAGGGTAAATTTGGGTAATGTTAGGGCATTCAATTTGTAAGCAGAGTGTTGCAGTTCACAGCCAATGAATACTTGCACATATTCCCAACATGGAATGTGTTCATGTTATCTCTTTAATATAAGTTAAACATTAGTGGTGACACAAGTAGCCCACATAGTGGCATATACTTCAATTGTTCATCTTGTTTGCTCTTGCCCATCGAATCAGTTCTCTTCTTTGGATTTCAGCCCCTTTAAAAATGTAAAGCATTGACAAAGGGGGCCCTATGAACCCCAAAACACAGCAGATAAAAATGGATATTTCAAACAACCTGTTTGGTGCTCTTTTCTTCTTACATCCCTAAAGAAAATCCTGTAGGTTCCTTCATTATCCAAGACAAAAATCAAGGTCTGATAGCTTTGCTATAGAAAGACTTGATAGAAATGTTATCACATTTGTGTACATTTTTATTAATTGTGTACCAGAGGCATAACTAGAACCTTTAGGGCCTCCATGCAAGAAACCATAAAGGGTCCCCCTGCCTCACTGATCCTGGGGCCTTATCCATTGGTCTCAGGATCCTTCCCTCCAAGCCCAGGGCCCAAGAAAGAAAGAAAATAAGGGGGATTAAAAGGGCAGAGCAAGAAAGAAGAAAAGAAATATGCCCCTTTCACACTAGTGGTCTGATTGGGTCCTCCTGTCCATTTTTCAGGCAAACCTGATCAGACCCTCCATTTTCCTCTTTGTTGCAGTGTCCTTTTACACCTACTTACATCCAAACTGATCCAATCTACTGAAAACAGATGGATGAGGAATCTGTTCTTCTCCATCTGGGTGGATCGGATGACAGTCGGGTAAAAATGGACAGACGTTCCATTTACATCCAACCGCCCATAGAGGAAAACGGGCTATGTCTGTGTCCACTCTGCATAATCAGAGTAGACATGAACCAGTCATTGACCTGCTCAGCGGACAGGACAGATCCCCCGCTGAGCAAGCAGACTCCTGGCAAAGACTGCCCTGTTCAAAAGGGGCCATACAGAGAGAGATAGAGAGCAGAAAGAAGTGACAGTGAAGTGATCCCTGGTTTAGTGTGCAGTGACCACAGTCTGAATTGTGGGTGTATTACAGACAGGGGACATGGGGAGTCGGAGGGATTGTGGGTGGAGCAGTGAAGTGTACACCATTTTCCTGTATTGGAGATTCTTACTACATCCCCACCCAGATGGAGGAGAGAGACCCACAGTGCTCATAGACAGGCTATGGGAAGACAGGGGCATTGCTGAATGCCAGGGACATGACCTGGAACCCGGAACACCCATAGGCTGACACACACAGTGTGGCTGTCAGTGAGCTCACACCTGTTGCAGAGGGATCTGGAAGTGAAGCAAACACCTCTATGGCTCACACTTGGCTTATCAGTGACACATCACTGTTGGAAGATCAGTGCGGAGATCAATTGGGGAGAGCGTACTTTGAGCCCTTCCAGCTGGAGGCACTGCATCAAATGGAATTGACTGCTGGATGCAGAAAGAGCCATTAATCATGCAGAGTACACTTGTACCATGCTCCATGGTCTGTCCAACAAGGGCTGCCTTCCTGCTGTCCTGGACCCCCCATGGTGGCGGAACGCCAGGGCTTGGTCGCAAGTGTGTCTTTTTGTGACCCTGGTAGTTCAACAACTGTTGTGTACCCTTTTGCAGGTATAGTCTTTGAATATTTTTTTTCATGTTATAATGGGAAAATGTATTTGTAGAATTGGTGTTTCTATGTGATTATTCCATGGGCAAGTTTTTACAGATATTT
The DNA here is from genome assembly GCF_062004578.1 of Staurois parvus. Taxonomy (NCBI): domain Eukaryota; kingdom Metazoa; phylum Chordata; class Amphibia; order Anura; family Ranidae; genus Staurois; species Staurois parvus. The sequence continues at coordinate 9,400,216 of NW_028317854.1, read as the reverse complement.
ATAGACATCTGTGCTCCTATGGCAATAAACAAGATTTAAATGTTTCTTAGTGAACCAATGCTTAAAAAATCACTAACAGCACAATGGAAGAAAATAGGTAATGAATAGCATTTGCAAAGTTTATTGTTACACAGCTCTGCCTTATAATATCTGATTTGTCAAAAAGATGTAGCTTTGCCAACTATTTGCCATGGGAGGCAAATCAATAAAGAAAATAGGATTACATGCTTCTACTACACGCAGGATCGTCACACACAACATGGCAGACATTAATGAGATGTAAGTCACGTTTACCATCTTGCACTGCTTTTCAGCGGCACTTTAAACCTGGGTCCCTGATTACACTTGGAAGGTTATATATACAGAGGTGAATGATTAGATAGTTTTGTTTTTATTGGCACAGATGGCTTCTTTGTGTGGATGCCAGCTAAGCAAAGCATTGTTCTGTTGGCTTTTGAAAGAAATGATTAAGTCTAGAATTCTCTTTCATTTTCAGAAGAGTCTCTTTTATTCACCCTTGTAGTCTGGAGAGACATTCTGTGTGCTGGCAGCTGCATGTTATCTATGATTACCCCCATATGCATTTTGGAGACACGAAAACATTAGTGTTCCACAGTGACTGAGTTTGCTTTTGAATACTATTTAGACTTGCTACAAAGTTGCTTGTGCTATGCTACAGCCTGTTTATTTATCTAGTGCTTATTGATGACAATACTTACATCTGTTTTTGAATGAATTAAATATTTAGAATGTCTAAATCTATTAAATTAAACCTGTAATGAGGACGTATGGTAGCTGCTATATGCTGACTTCTCTTTCTGAAAATACTAGTCCCCTAATTAGCATTCTAATCCAGTGGTTTCAGTATTTTCTAATTCACTGACCTGGAAGACGTAAGCTGATTCAGAGATATAACTTCACTCTGACTTTCCTGATTGGCATGTTATTTCAGGTTAGTGGTCCTAAAAGTATTCATGCTAGATACAACTAGTGAGCTAGCATTATCAATTGGAAGTTAGCTGTGGCAACCTCTGTATTTGTATCAGTATATGTTTCCTTTAAAGGGAATTTATTTTGCTTCATGCTTATGGGACCTCCAGTGGGATCACCTACCCTTCAACTCCCAGCTACATATTAGTGCTATTGGATGGATGCTTCAGCAGCTTCACTGAAAATGACTGCTGGTGTGAAACTGGGGAAATGGATAGTACTGTTGAAGTCCAGGCTTCACACTGAAATAAGTATGGAGTTCACTGAATTCTATCATTGAATTTTCTCAATATCTTACAAACCAGGTAAAATGTGGCCTAGTAAAAGTAGAAAGCGAGAAAAGTGAATTATAAGGTATGAAATGAGAACCATCCTGGAGTGGCAAAGAATGTGAAAAAGGAAAGGGGGGAGGAAACAACAGGTTGGGAATGGTCAAGGATGTCAGGTATACTAGGTTGGAAGGGCTTGAGAGCTAGACTGGGGCCCTGGCAGGTGATCAAATGCTTTACGGATTAAACCCCTAGAAGGAGTCTGGGGAATCAATGAAATATGAACATCACTTTTCTGTCAGTTGTTTCCTTTAGAACTACCTATGCCTAAAGTAGTCAGGCATTTTTTTACCAGTTTTGGTAATATTACCTACAGTACATCGGTAATACATTTCTAACTACTGTCACTTTGTATCTGCTGTCACTATGCAGCTACAAATTCTTAAAGATTTACCACCAGTTCAAAGATTTAAAAAAAATGTTGGTGGGTAAGACCCACTCTGAGCTGGTATACAGAGGCTTGTGCTCAGAGTGGGGCAGCAGGTTGATTCCAAAACTACTACTGAACTGAATAATGGCTACATATCAACCCATTGCCATGTGCTGTTAATCAACAAGGTAGACATATGGGGAACTAGTCTCTCTAGTTTCCCATCAGGCTCTGCCCACCATGCTATACTCCTCAGCCATGCACCTGTCATAGTGACAATCGCAGTGGCCAGAGAAGAAGTGCATTGAGGAAGAAATGTTCAGTATGGACATTTCAGTCTCAGTGCTGGGCTTTGACACGTTCATGTACCTGTCTGTGACGAGGACCAAACGGAATTCCAAAGGATGTCTACTAACCCGTTTATGAGTACTTCCACAGTCTTTTTAAATCTGCAGTTGTTCTTAAAGTATATGTAAACCCTCACTTTGTAAACTAGAAATTAAAGGCAAAATATTTATGTATACATATAAAAAAGTTATAAATGCCTTCTTTGCCCTTTTTTTTTTAATAAGTGATCACATACCCTCTGTTGTCAGCTGCACAAGGAGGTGAGGGATGAGAAAGAGCATCACACTGATCTCCCCAGTGAATGGCTGTGTGTGTGTGTGGGGGGGGGGGCATGGCAGCACAAGTCTGATCATTGGAGGAGAGCAGCCTAAGTTCTCAACAGAGCTAGAGAACTAACCACTGTCAAGCCTAGTGTGGTCAATTTTTAGTAGGAAATCAGAGTGACAGGCAGGAACACCTGGTATTCCACACAAAAGAAGCAATACAAAGGGGTTGATTTACTAAAGGCTCTGTGCACTGTAAGTGCAGTTGCTCCAGAACTTAGTAAATGAGGCAAACCTTCACTTTGCAAAGAATACCCAACCACATGCAAGGAAAATAAAAAAACAACATTTTTGCTTGCACACAATTAGATGATAGAAATCAGCATAGTTTCACCTCATTTCAGAGTCTCCCCTGAAATCTAAACCAACTGCAACTGAAGTGCACTTGCAATGCACAGAATATTTGCCATTAGTAAATCAACCCCAAAGAGAAATTGATATTTTTTCATACATATACAAGGTACAGCAGGCAAATATCAGAGATATGAAATGTTGGGTTTATGTATTCTTTTAAGTTCTGTTAACTGCATATGGAGTTTGTTTAGCATCTCACTAAGAATCTGGTCACCTTTGTGGCAGCTCAGGAAAGTAAATGGGTGCCCTGTATCAGTGCCAAAGGAAAGTGTGCAATTGATGCTAGAAACTAATGCTGCCTTCCTTGGATTTGTGTTGGTTTCGTAGTACTTGTAGTGCATTGCAGAATAACAGCTTTAAATCAGATTTCCACGTTTTAAATCTCTTAGAGATTTGCTTCAGATTTATAAATACGTTTGCATATTCATATCCAGATTTTGGGGGACAGTGCCATGAAACAGACACCTACAAAGATGCTGTATACAGTGTAGAACATTCTCTCACTCTTAAGGCCTTGTGCACACAGGGCGTTTTTGCAGCCACTTTTGGGGAGTCAGGCATTTTTTTTTAAAGCTTCTAAATGGCCCTCTATGTTATCCTATGTATCCATGCACACATAAACTTTTATAGAAGCTTTTAGTAGCAGTAGCATTTACCAGCAGGAAAAAAAAAAGGGCCAGTGCATCCAGGAGCAGCAGTGTTTTGGCAGAAAAAAACGTTTGATGCGGCTAAACGAGCCTAAACGTGTCTAAATGCTAGTCGCGTTTAGCGCTTGAGTGTTAATTCATTTCAATGGCTAGAATAAATTAGCATTCTGCCCTATTAAATGAATTAACTTCCAAGCGCTCGGCACTTGTAAACACGCTTCAACGCTTGTAAAAGCATTAGATATTTTTACAAGCGTCGGGCATTTTTTTCTGCAAAAACGCTGCTGCCAGAGGATAGCTTCTAGGAGAGTTTTTTTTAATGTTCTGTGTGCATGAGGCCTTACTGCAAACCATTATTTTGTCAAAAGTGGCATTTCCCAAAGCTGGCTAACTGTGGCAGCCTACATATTTCCCTAATTACTTTTTTTTTTAAAGAAGATCTAAACTGTGGAAGATTTGCCGCAAAAAGGCAAGCCGAAGACAATAAAGTAGTCGCCAATAATGTCTATAGGCTGCAGCTGATCTTTTCCTTATTAGTGACTTACTATTAGTGGTGGGCTGAACACCCCCCTGGTCGGTTCACGGCTGAACATTTGAACCTACCGAAAGTTCAACCGTGAACTTCTAACAGGGACCATTTACTGAGTGGTATCTTATCGCATCTGAGTATGCGGTAAGATACCACTCAGTTACTAAAATGCTGTATGAGTTTTATTATTAAGTCATGCAATATTTTAGTAGTGAAACATTCATTTATGTTTCAGCTGTCAGGGGGGTTCCCTGCTGACAGCTGAATGTCAAAAGTATTGTCGGCATTGCCCGACAATTAAAAACATTTTTTAAAAACCGGCATGGAGTCCCCCTCCCATCCATACCAAGCCCTTTGGGTCTGGTATGGATTTGGCCATTTTGCCACAATGTGAAACTGAGCACAACTTCTAGCCACTATGTGACCTATTTTAATTCTTTATACTCCTAATGAAGCTCTGTTTTTTGGAGCAAAACATGTATAGTTTATTTTTTCTTTGGGTCTTTCTTTGGGAGCACCTTTTGAATGCACATGGTATTTACTCCCCCCCCCTCCTTTTTTTGGAGTGGACTGTACTGCACTATATAGTGAAACATTTGCATTCCTCAAGATAATGAGATGTTTTTGACTGGATATGGTGATATATGGGGCTTGTCCATTACAGACTGATATTAAAGCCTGTGGATGAACGTACCCGTATTACATATCTGCAGTAAGACAGATTATACTATCCATCTACAACTTCATCTAAAATGGTATCATATGTGATCTGGTCTGGTGTTATCAACCATTTGATGCAAGGTAAATAATTGTCATGGTATCCAGTCATACTGTTGTGTGCAGTGTATTCCACTTCAATAGGCATTAATTACAGCTTAGCATACATTATATATTGTGGGGTTAGCTCAGGTAGGGGATCTCCTTCCCTGGGACAAAGGTAGACCGCACAGCAGGCTTTTGTCAAAATCTGACTGGTTGTCAGCTTTATTTAAAAGGTTTGCAGAAAATAAACAAAACATGAAAATAAACCCTTGCCATCCAGGCACTAACTAAACAAAAGGCTTTTCCTCTCTCAGAGGTGAAGGGCTTCTCCCTGTCACCAAAATAAAACAAAAGCAAACCTTTTCTTGTAGGTATCGTCCATACACACAGCTCTCTCAGAATACCTCTCTGAGTCCCAGGCCACGAGTAACTCCTTGCTCCAGCCCTGCCTTATTTATACCACCTGTTGGTGGTCATCAGTGGAGCCCAAACTCTGGTCCGGACCCACCTGCTTAACTGTGGCCCCGAAAACCCGGAGTGGACTCCACCTAAACGGTCAGGTATGAGCATATGCGAGGTGACACATAGCGTCCCTCTATCACCTCGCCGTTCATCCTGTCACAATATATATATATATATATATATATATATATATATATATATATATATATATATATGTTATATTTTAGATTCATCAATTGGCCGGATGGTGTGTAGGGACATGCACCCTCGTCCGGCATAGATTTGTTATTTGCCAAAGATGATGATTTACAATTAGGGCTTAGTTCAATAGGCAATCTGCTGAGAGCCTGAGCCAGCCACTCTCTTCCCTTCCACAGCCCAGCGCTCCAGTTAATGTGGGGGGCAGAGCAGACAGCAGTGACTCAGGCTCTCTGCAGTGAGAACTCGGTGATCAGCGGTCATGTGGTCGCTTAGTTCTCACACTTAGTGCCGACAGGGGACAGATGCGGCATCTGACCAATGCTGCATCCACCTAGGTAAGTATAACGGGAAAAAAAAGAAACCCCTACTTCTCTTTTATGCTCTCTAAAGATCTTAAAGCAGCATTCTCTTGCCAATTGGTGCATTGAAATTATTCTTATGTGGCAAAAGTGATCCATTTCCTTGTTTGCTTTGACCTCTCTATCATGTCCCTGAAGTTGTAGTGTCAGGCTCAAGCAAATTAAACAAAGTAATCAAAGAAAAATAGGAAGACAAATTTAACAGTGTCAAAAGCAAGGCCATACAGTTATAATAGTTAGAATAAACAGTCAGATTCTTACATAAACCATATCATGACCAGTTGTCTTTACGTTTGTTTTCTCAAGGTCCTGCAGCTCTGGGAGTGACAGTTACATGATTAAGAAAATGCATGAGGGAGTGTTTATCCATAGTACCACCTACAAAAGATAAACATTCTGTCATTCCTACACTCCATGCACTTGGAGGTTTTATAACTTGTAGCAAATGTGTGTCAATTCTTTGGAGGTAACTCGGAAATATGTTCTTAATATAAATGGCAAAGTGAGCACTGGAGGGATTGTGATACTGAAGACAACACAGTATTTGTTGATTTACTGGGGGATAACAGACAGAAACAGGGTGTATTTTGTAAATGAATGTATTCAGTGGTGCAGTATGGTTTTTAAAGGATGTGGCTTCCAAGAAAAATTTTTAAACCAGTTACTGAGTTCGGAATACATAAATAAGGTTTGCTTCACTCTAAGGACATACAAATGACTTGCCCTCACCTGTCATGCATGATCGTTGTATCTTAGCAGGCCAATTATGAACACAATCATTCTGTCGCATATTTGCATACCTTCTTTCTTGAAAAGTAATGACAGCAATTTCTTACTCCTCGCTCACTTTCCGAGTGTCTCATTTAAAGGCACCTGTGAAACAGACAGGCACAGGGATGAGAAGTGAAAGAGAGCAGTTGATTAAATCATCATCAAGTCAGGCCTCAGAAAGTCAATTCTGCTTGCCGTCTGCAATGATATCCTTTTATCTTAAGGTAATGAGCTATGGCACTTGTGCATCGGGTAATGCGATGAGTTCTATTAGCATGTTCCATTTGCCTCACAAGCAAGGGCAAGTCATTTCAGCATGCTCATAACACTGCAATCAAAGCAATTGGCTTCACAGACAGACAAGAAAGAGAAAGGGCTCAGGGTGATTTTTTTATGTATCACAAAACTAAAGAAGAAAAATTGTGCCTAGTTTTACTTTAACCCATACTGCTCTTTTTATCTGCATTGATGTGAATTCATACTCTTACATTTCAGCAGGCTTTTATGTTGGATAAGTGTTACATAGAAATGAATAGACAGTAGGATAGTTTACTGTTAGATGCCCAAAGCTAACCTATCATGATCTGCAATATTGGTAAAATAACTGTGCTTTTTTAGGCAAACAAAGGTTGCCTGCAAATATTTTTGTTATTCTCAAAAATGATTTTATTGTGCTCCTGTAAGCCCATTCAAACCTGGGCACAGAATAATGATCATGACCTTGAACCTTGAATTCCACAATTTGAAACTCCACCCTTTCCTTCTCCACTACCCTAATGGCCAATTACGTCATTGGCTGTCACTAGAAGAATACATTTTGAAGTGGGTATCATGTCATTCCAATATATATTTTTGCAGTGTTACAAAAAAAATACATATATTGTATGGTGCCTGTGTTTAAATAATGATTTAATAAGTGAATAACCTCTATGATGTCATTTAGAGCCAGTTCACATATATGTGGATTGGATGCAGTTTGAACCGCATCCAATCTGCATGACATGTGAAATAATATTGCTTCCTATGATGCCTTTCACGTATATGTTCGGTGCACTGGCAGTGCAGATTCATTGTGAATTGAAAAAGAGTCCTGTCTAATTTCTGAGCACTGGATCCGGTTCAGGTGCTGATTACAGGCTCATTGGCTTCTATGTGAACCATTTCTGAATCGCACATGTCATGAGTTTGTGAACATGATTTCAGACTGGTTTCGTCTTCTGATCATGATGTAAACCTGTTCTGATCTTGATGTAAACCTGACCTGATCCTGATCTAAACCTGACCTGAACCACTGAACAATTGCTAAATCAATTACTGGAGCTTCAATTCACTCTTAAACAGTTGATATAATTTACAGCAATCATCACAATATAACCAATACAGTGGCCATGCATGGCCCAATAATAGCAAGCAATATAGCTGATCTGTAGATCGCTTATGTTAACCCTTAAAAACATGTATACAGGTCACCCAATAGTTTGGTGTAAAGAAATGGACATATACTCCAATCTACCCTACATAGATCACCTCTGAATGCCAATATTTAGACAAAACCATGTCTATATTTTACTGGACTTCTGCCCCTCATGTCTGGTTAGTACTCAACCCTCTCCAGGACAGTTTAACTTCTTCTTGCCTGGCCTATTGCAATATGACAGCTGAGTGGGAACCTTATTATCCTGGGAGGACATCATATAATGTCCCTACAGGCCACACTCCAGCGCAATCTGTCACCGGTTGTGTCCACTGGACATGGCTGATGATATGTCATCAGCCATGTCCAGTGGACACAATCAGATATGTCACTACACTGGCCCACTGCCAGTCACAGCATTCGCATGACAATTGTAAACAATGTATGGCTTCCTTTCATGCCATTGATTGCTTACAACTGTGCTGTGAGCTGTGCTTGGTCACAGTGATCACATGTACAGACTGGGCCAATCACAGCCCATCTGTAGCATGTGATCAGCAATGGCCATTCACAGCTGATCACAGCAAAAACTATTGAATAAATCAGTTTCATGCAGTAAAAATGCTTCCAATCATAATGTGTAAAAAAAAAAAAGAAATATGATCACTTGCCCAGGGTAGTACAAAAATTTTTTTTTAAATGTTTAAACATTTTTAAAATTTTTTAAAAAATATATATTTTTTCCATAATCTCACCAGTCAGTGTCCCTGATCACCGCTTCACCAGTTATATGATGACGCTGTACTGTATTGATGACAGCATGTGAAAAAAAATCTTTGGGTATATTTGTACTGTCCCGATGTTTTTGGGCCTCAAGAAATTAGATCAGCCATGATTTCATCAGGATTTATCAATTTTTAGATATATACCATAGTTTGTGGACTCTATAACTTTCCTACCAACTACATAATAAACAGTAATTTTTTTGTTATGTTCACCAAAAACATGTAGCAGAATATATTTTGGCCAACATTTGTGTAGAAAGATTACTTATTTGCAAAATGTTACAACAGAAACAAAGAAAAACATATAAAAAAATAAATCTGTCTTTTTTCATTTATAGAGCTTGAAAAACCCAGTGGTGTGTATATACCGCCAAAGAAATCTCTATTTGTGTGAAAAAATGCTGAAAATTTCATGAATACAGTGTTGCATGACTGTGCAATTGTCATTTAAAGTGCAAGAGTGCTGAAAAGTGGAAATTGGCATGGGCAGTAAGGGGGTAAAATGCCCGGTAGGCAAGAGGGTAAAGGCAACTTACAAGTCTTTTCAATGCTTTTTTTTTTTTAAATAAATATGTAAAAGAGATCTGCTTGATATACATAACCATACTAACAAGTGTCAGCATTTAAGTACTTTGCTTATATGTTTAAATTCTAATGATCATGGGGACATTTTGACTTATTGCATTTACAGGATCTGCTTCTGGCTTTGCAGTGTTTTGCTTTACTACTCTCATGAACATGCATGTCTATAAGTCAGCCAAGTAACTGAAAACAATTCAGTTCCTCTGTGGTTGATATTTTGTATGAATGTGAAAGAAGGAAGAGACACAACTAATTGCACATAACTACTGTGGGCTCCTTGGGTCTCATTCACATTTAACATAGTGGGAACAAGCATTCCCACTTTTTTTTACATGTGTTGCAGAGTTTGCATGTCGCGCATACAGCAGCCCATTCACTTGAATGGGCTGCCCTATGTGTGTTTGTCACACCAAAGAAGATCATGTACAATGTTTTTCACATGTGTTTTGTAGCACAGCAATAGCACCCCATTTGGTGTGCCATTAACAATGAATGCCACCCAAATGAGAGTTGTGCATTTTACCATAATTTTAGTACATTTTGGAAATGCGAGCAGCATATTGCCAGTTCCAAATCCCTCAGATGTGGACAGGGCCTTATAGTAGCTAATTTACAAATCTCATATGAAATGCAATAACAAAAACATAGAGGTACAAGCTTGTAAAACAATGGAAGTCATGTCTGTTTTCTGTTAACACTGCAATGTGATTTAAAATACTTGGTATATGTAAAGCCTAAGCATGAACCTCTCATATTTTCTCCCTTTTATCTGTTAAATATTCCATTGTAAACTTTGTTTCTATCTGTTTGATCAGTGCAAAAAACCTTTTTCATCTACCAGAAATCCAGTGAGCTTCTAACTTTGTGTAGTACCTATTGACAATACTGCACTTAAAATGTAAACATGATCATCAGATTTGCTGAGTTTTCACTGTGAACTGCAAAACACCTTTCCCATGTGTTATGGAGATAACCTTGGTCCACACCTATGCATTTTATAGTGCATTTTTCATTTTGCAGAAGCACACTACAGATCAATTTAACATGGTTTCCTATGGATTTAGTTCACATCTGTGCATTTTGAACCAGTGTATTTTCCGGAAAGGGTCAAGGACTATTTTCTCACAATAGGTTGCGTTTTGAGTGTAATAGACTTCAATACACCAGCACCAAAAATTGCAAGTGTTGTGTTTTTGATGCATTTTGTGTTTTTTTTCTTTTACTAATAAGAAAGTATGACAGATTCTGTTCATGTAGTGCGACTCTGATGCAATTTTGATGCAACTTTGCCATTTTCGGCACTCAAATAGCATCAAAGTAACATCAAAGTAGTGCAGGAACCTTTATGTGTCCAAAGTAGCACTGTTTTCGGCTAATTGTAAAGTATGACAATTCTGTTCATGTAGTGTGACTTTATAATCTCTGAAACTCAAGTAGCATCAAAGCCACATGCTAGGATTAGGGTTAAGGACTAGGGTTAGGGTTAAGGGCTGGGGTTAGGGTTAAGGGCTGGGGTTCGGAATAAAGGCTGGGGTCAGGGTTAAATGTTATGGTTAGGGTTAAGGGCTAGGATTAAGGCAGTAATTGTTAGGGTTAGCAGTAGTTAAGACAGCGGTAATTGTTAGGGTCAGATCAATTACCGCTAACCCTAACAATTACCACTAACCCTAATGTTTACTCCTAACCCTGACCCTAGATCTTAATCCAAACCCTAATATTTCACCCTAGCCCTTATCCCTATCCCTGACATTTAACCCTAACCCTAGCCCTTAACCCGAACCCTAACATTTAACCCCAACCCTAGCTCTTAACCCTAACACTTAACCCTAACCCTAGCCCTTAACCCTAACATCTAACCCTAGCCCTTAACCCTAGCCCTTAACCCTAACACTAACATTTAACCCTAACCCTAGCCCTTAACCATAACATTTAACCCTAACCCTTAACCCTAACACAAACATTTAACCCTAACACAAACATTTAACCCTAGCCCTTAACCCTAACCCTAGCCCTTAACCCTAATGCAAACATTTAATCCTAGCCCTTAACCCTAACCCTAACATTTAACCCCAACCATAGCCATTAAACGTAACATTTAACCCTAACCCTTAACCCTAACACAAACATTTAACCCTAGCCTTTAACCCTAACACAAACATTTAACCCTAGCCTTTAACCCTAACCCTAACATCTAACCCTAGCCCTTAACCCTAACCCTAGCCCTTAATCCTAATGCAAACATTTAATCCTAGCCCTTAACCCTAACCCTAACATTTAACCCTAACCCTAGCCCTTAACTGTAACATTTAACCCTAACCCTTAACCCTAACACAAACATTTAACCCTAGCCCTTAACCCTAACACAAACATTTAACCCTAGCCCTTAACCCTAACCCTAACATCTAACCCTAGCCCTAACCCTAGCCCTTAATCCTAATGCAAACATTTAATCCGAGCCCTTAACCCTAACCCTAACATTTAACCCTAGCCCTTAACCCTAACACAAACATTTAATCCTAGCCCTTAACCCTAACCCTAACATTTAACCCTAGCCCTTAACCGTAACATTTAACCCTAACCCTTAACCCTAACACAAACATTTAATCCTAGCCCTTAACCCTAACCCTAACATTTAACCCTAGCCCTTAACCGTAACATTTAACCCTAACCCTTAACCCTAACACAAACATTTAATCCTAGCCCTTAACCCTAACCCTAACATTTAACCCTAGCCCTTAACCGTAACATTTAACCGTAACCCTTAACCCTAACACAAACATTTAAGCCTAGCCCTTAACCCTAACCCTAACATCTAACCCTAGCCCTTAACCCTAACCCGAGCCATTAATACTAATGCAAACATTTAATCCTAGCCCTTAACCCTAACATTTAACCCTAACCCTAGCCCTTAACCATAACATTTAACCCTAACCCAAACATTTAACCCTAGCCCTTAACCATAACACAAACATTTAACCCTAGCCCTGAACCCTAACCCTAACATTTAACCCTAACCGTAGCCCTTAACCCTAACATTTAACTCGAACCCTAGCCCTTAGCGGTAAGCCTAGCCATTAACCCTAACGCTAACATTTAACCCTAACCCTAGCCCTTAACACTAACACAAAAATTTAACCCTAGCCCTTAACTCTAACCCTAACACGCAACTTTGGACACATAAAAGTTCATGCACTGCTTTGATGTGGCTTTGATGTTACTTGAGTACCAGAGAGTGTAAAGTCACATCAAAGTTGCATCAAAGTCGCACTACATGAACAGAACTGTCATACTTTCCTATTAGCCCCCCCAAAAGACACAAAATGCATAAGATGTGTGTTTACAAATGTAAAATGCACCACAAAATGCTCTGGAAAAACACATCAACTGCATCCTGCATAAATGTAGACCTAGCCATAAGGAGAAGGCAAGTTGTCCTCAAGTACATACATACAAGAGCGATCATTGTTACTCTATTACAGGAAGTGTATTGCTTGCAGGGTCAACATTTAAAAATACATTGAGAAAAAACTATTAAAAAAGAAAATAATGATGTTACTGCATTTTAAAACTTGTGAGCTGCTATTCCTTACATTTTTGTTTTTGGGTTTAAATATATTAATAGTAAATATACACTCACTGAAAATAAACTACACTTTAACAATAGGCTCTGCAAGAATATTTTACTTAAATGCACAATTACTTGGGAAAAGCCTGGAAATTAGTACTGCCTTCATTGTATGGCTCTTTAGTTAATACAAATACACATTTCAGAAGGGAAAAACAAATGCACTGTTTTCATTTTGGAATTCATGTGTTTATATGGGTCTAATGCTCACCTAGAGCTTACATTTAATCACTGCCAATCCAACCTTTTGACTCAGAGACTTCTCTTCATACTGCCTTATCCTGCACTCTGTATGAGAAACATATAAATCAAAAATACATTGTATGGCAGGTAGACATTTGATTTTTATGGAGTTCAAGCGAGTGCACAGTGGAAATACATACTGTACTGGGATAACGCATGTGACGTAAATAAATAGCTTCTCTACAAGAGGAAATTGAGAGAGTCTTTTCAATTCAAACGCTTTCATGTGTAATCATTTCTATTTACAGAAACTCTTGGATTAAATGTAGAAAAATGTAGCAACTTGATATATACTTCATCATTAGCATGGGTAGTCTTCTTTTCCCTTTGCATTTACAGAGAAAAACATGTTACAAACTGCAAATGTGCAGATACACATGTCCTTTGACAGCAGCTTATGCCACTTATGTATTTTAAAAAACAATAGGCATATGCTCTTATGCACATGATGTATGAGACATCCACTACTCCTGGTAAGTAAATATTACTGGCAGATCAGCTGGGGGATATATAATTTCCAAGAACTCCTATATTTTATATACATTTGTTGCAGTCCCTGTTGCTCAGAAACCTTCCTTTTACCTTCTTCCATGCCTGTCTACATAACGTCTGTGTGTTTCTTTTACTGGGATGGGTCACCACTTTTCATTATAGAATCCCTTGGGTTTCCAGTGCCTAGGCCATTTAAGAAAACGTATTTGTTATGGACGGTCAATCTGTCTTTTCTTAACTTACTCTTTTTGCATGTTTGAATTACCTTTAGCAATATTTTAAGCCATAAGCTTTTTTGAGCATCTGACTCAATATTACAGGTTGTATTGCAAACAAATGTCCACCATGCCTCTGATTTACTAAAGCTGGAGCTTGCAAATCTAGTGCAGCTCTGCTCAGAAATCAATCAGCTTCCTGTTTTTTGGTTTTTTTTTGTCAAAGCTTAATTGAACAAGCTGAAGTTAGGTGCTGATTGGCTACCATGCAGAACTGCACGATATTTTGCACTCTCCAGTTTTAGTAATCAGCCATCCTGTCTCCTGTTTTTTTTCTCAAGTAAATGTGATTTGATCAGACACGAACATAAATGTTCTAGGGAAGCTGTCTTTTACTGTTGTATGCATGTAATCTATCCTTGTTGAAAGAGTCTTCTAAAATGGCAGGGCTAATAATTGCCAATCAGTTAAATGCACATTAACCAGTTCAGCTCTCACACCTGCATACTACTAAAGCTGGCCATACACAAGTAGAATTTTATTAAAAGTTTGTTGTTTTAAGAATGGTTTTTGATTTACTAATTGTTAGTGGAGTCAAGGCGGCACAGTGGCTTAGTGGTTAGCATGTCTGCCGTGCAGTAAATGGGTCATGGGTTTCATTCCCAACCATGGTGCCTCCTGCATGGAGTTTGCATATTCTCCCTGTGTTAGTGTGGGTTTCCTCCCACACTCCAAAGACATGCTGGTAGGTTAATTGGCTCCTGTCTAAATTGTCCTAGTTTCATCCCTGGCCATGTGGGATCTCCTGCATGGTAGGGGTTGGGGAAAGACCTGACAACCTACACTGTGAAATAATTGCTACGAGAATTCATGGAAAAAGTCGCTTAGGAGTGACGGTCCATGCAATCGCCAAGCGTCGGATACAACTGAATGGATAGATAGATAGATAGATAGATAGATAGATAGATAGATAGATAGATAGATAGAGGAGTCAAATGAATGTACATTTTCGACCACATTGACAGGCAAATTCAAAAACACAGGATGGAAATTTTTTCTCAAAATAACCTAATTTTTAAAAGGGTATGTGGTTTTCTTTCAAGAAAGTCTATTCATTCCAAAATCAAATGTTAAAAGCAAACAAAAGTTTGAAGCGCATTTAAACAACATTCACAAAGTCATTGAATGTACTGAGAATTTTCAAGTTAATGTTACCACAAATAATCATATGAATGGTCATTTATATATTCTGTTAGTGTATGTACAACTTTATTCTTCAACACAATGTTTACTTGTCAGATATGGGACTATTTTATACTTTGTCATTACTATATACCAGTGTTGGTTTAAAACAGCTAATATTACTTTAAATAAAAAGTGCACATCTTATTCAAAAAATTGTACCATTTAGAATACCACTAAAATTACTTTTCTATTACAAAGCATGGCAATGTTTTTTACAAATAAAAAGAAAAGGATTTTTCACCCAATTTTGCACATTTCTTGTTAATCAATGGGTTTCTAAAAAAAATTAGTAAAGTAAATGAAAACAAAAACGTTTAACTATAATGGTAAAATGCAGGAAAACTCCAACTTTTCATGTGTTTTGTACTGAGGAGAAGCTTCCGTCTAGCCACTCTGCCATAAAGCCCAGATGGTGGAGGGCTGAAGTGATGGTTGTCCTTCTTGTCCCATCTCCACAAAGAATCTCTGGATCTCAGAGTGATGGGTTCTTGGTCTCTTACTAAGGCCCTTTTCCCCTGATTGCTCAATTTGGCCAGGCAACCAGCTTTTAGAAGAGTCCTGGTTGTGCACAAGTTTTTCCATTTGTAGAGGACTCTGTGTTCTTGGGAACCTTCCATGCAGCAGAAATGTTTTTGCAGCCAATGTGATATTTTTAATAAAGTCACAGACATTTCTAAAATTCTGTTTTCATTTTGCCATTCTGGGGTACTGAATGTAGCTTAATGAGAAAAAAATTATCTTACAACAACTGTAGTATCATGTTACAACAGAAATTTTTTTTTTAAAAAGTGAAAGGAATCTGCTTTCTGAATGCACTGTAAGTTCCCACTGACACCAATGATCTTTTTAGCTATCTGAAAAGGGTTAATTCTTCTCAATGACCATAAACGTAAGGAACATTCTCCCCACTGACCATCACACTAATGTATCATGAGTTGTATATAGTGATTTTTAGCAGGGGTTCCCTGAAACTAGGATTTTTTTTTAAGGTTCCTCTGTGTTGAAAAGGTTGAGAAAGGCTGCTGTAGACCCTGCTCTGCTAATGTCAATTTCCACAGGAGAAGTGAGATCTCCTTTTTTGATAGTAATAAACAAGTCCTAGCTGTCCAACTGACAGGCAAGATTTGAATGCAAACACAGCTATGAAGCTGTGGGGGAGAAGGAGGGACAGGGCATACCACACCCTTCCAAGTTAGCATGCCCAAAATCAAGAATTGGCTAAAGTCTAACTTCAGATATTTGGGGGGTTTTTTTGGATAGCGCAGTGAAGACTTAAAAATTTGTCAGGTTTTTATTTATATCTGTGGTTCATTTGAAGAGATTTTGCACTTACAAGAAATGGGAGGCATAGATGCCACAGGAAGGCACAGGCAGAAAAAACAGAAAAGGTTGTCTTCAGATACTTAACTTTCCTGGTTTCTCCTCATGTCAGCATACTGGTCAACTCTGCCCTCTGACCCCACAGGACCATCTTCCCTCAAGCCCATCAAAGACAGATATTAAACCCCCCAGGCATCCTATCTCAGCTCGCAACAAGCCTATTGACAACAATTATGCTTTCATGGACAGGAACCAGCAAAGGAAAATTACAGTGCATAGCAGAAGACAATATTTTGTATTCCTGGAACATAACTAGCAACCACAACACACAGGGAAGGAAAAAGGATGTAGAATGAAAGCTTATTAAAAAGCAAGAGGAGAGGAAATAACCAATGAGAAAAAATAGCTCTTCTCCAAAATGTGCACGTCTAGCCTATGATTGCAGTCAGCATTGCAAAGTTCACAAGAATTCTAGCATAGGCTTTTCAGGATGGCATGCATCCCTCTGCTAAAATAAGCTCTCATCTCTGTTGGAGGGGAAATGCCTTTATAGGAAATACCTATCTATGTGGTTTTAAGTGTCTTCAAGATCCAGGAAGTGATTATTCTTTGAGAGATAGCCTTACCTCTTCATGGCCCTGAAGGATACATAAAGAGGTTGTCTACTGTATGGAGCACCACAGTTCTGGAGAGGTAAGCTGTGGTTATTTTAACCATGTAAAGAGAGCTGAAGTCTTCCCCTTCCTCTGAGGACTGTGGCACTACACAAAAGGTAGCTTTTTAGTTACTATAGAAGGCAGATATAGCTTTTGAAAGGAAGGCTAAGGCAGGACAAAAAAACTGTTTTACTTAGATAAATCATACATAGCAGTTCCTTGGAGGAAAGTGCATGCGATTTTAAGTCATCTTTAGCCTACATTAAAGGATAAGTTCACCTTTTAAAAAAAAAAATAATAAATGCACATTTTTTTGCAGGTAAAAAAAAATTGCATTTATTATTTTTTGTTTCTGGAGCCTCTAAAGTAGATTGCTGGTGCCATACAGGTCTTCTGCAGACCTGTCAGTGTATCTGTGTGCCTGTACATCTCGTACGGGCAGGCAGATACTGACAGGAAGACTGAATGTACTGCCAAGGTGCTCCACAGCTCCAAGGTAGTTCATTGAGAACTACAAGCTGAAAGCTGCAAAGGCTGCCGGAACTTGTAGTGTGCTCATTCACAGAATACTGTGAATGAGCGACGTGGCCAAGCAGGTGGGCGGAGCCCCGCATGGCCACTTTTTTAAAATTGTGAAATCTATGAGGGAGAGAAGATCCCCCACTAGTTGTCGCAAAAGGGATCGAGGAATGGTGCAGGGGCTGGTCCATTCGTAACATGTTACATGTTACACCCTGAATATGGGTGTAACATGTAACATGTTATGAAAGGTGAACTTATCCTTTAAAGCTAGAAGAAAAGCTGTCTTGATTTTTAAATGACACAAAGAGCAAGACTCTAATGGCTGGAAGGGTGGTTCCAGAAGGGCAATGAGAAGTTTGGGTAAATACCAGGTAGGGAATAAATTCTTTCTTGGTGGTTTCAACAAGGCTGTTTGCAGAAAATTCTTTATCAAAGATATTTTTGCCCATCAGTTAATGCTAAAAGTGATGAAACTTGAACTTTTCTAGGGTTGTAATTTAAATATTCCATTAAAGTTGATCAAAAACACCAAACATCAATCATGGAGGGATCTAGAAGAGACTCTCCAAAAAAACCCAAAGCCTTGTCGGAATGGATGTTAGATTCATTATGTGGAAGACTTTCTAGCCTTTAGATAGACCTAACTTACTTTTGAAGATAGATCTAACAAATGAAGTCTCTCTCAATAGCCATGTTGTCAAACATAGGCAAGCTAGATTTGGATTCACCCACGTCTTCTGAATCAAAAGGTCTTCAGCATGGAAAAGGGCATGGTGAAGCAATTGCCAAGAGTAAACCATGGACATCCTGGTCATAAGCAAAGAATCATGTTGACCACCTCTGAATCTTCAGGAGTACCGTTAAAATTGAAGGAAACAGATATATCAGGGAAGATTTCCATACTGAAGCCATGGCATCTTGAGCAATGGATTAAGGGTATTTAAATCTTGATAAGATCAGGTAATACTGTCAATTGATATAGGTCACCATCATATTGACTACTGAAGACTTCCACCTCTTGAACATCTTTTTCAGATACAGAGAATTTGTCCATTTACTCCTGTCTGAGAAGTTGCAGCTTAGGTAATCAGCCAAGAGATTCTCCAACCCATGAAGATAGACTGTAGTCAAAAACTAAACCTGCTCATTGACCCAAAATCTGAAGCATAGGCAGGCTCTTCATGCCTCCTTGTTGGGAGGCATATGCCACAACTGTCCTCATGTCCAATAAGATCTTCACCCTCCTCCCTTGAAGAATATTAACTTAATTCCTCAGAGCATAAAGTATTGCTGTTAATTCCAAATGAGGGACTGATCTCTTTCAGCAACCCTGATTTTGTCTCACCATACAATGGGCAGTCAAGCTCTGGAGACTGGCACCCAAAGGAACTGTGATCCAGGACTGAGGGAAATGCTTGGAAACAAGTTGCCTAATAACAACCATCACCAAAGATCTCTGAGTACTGAAGATGGAAAGAGAATGGAGTACCTCAGGTTGCTTTGGTCTGCCATTGTTGGAGAAAACATACTTGAAGATGATGCATGTTCCACTGTGCTCAATGGATCACTGATATCAGGAGTCCTAAGAACACCATGCAGTTTTCTTCACTCATCATCTGAACTACCATCTCTGTGCACCTGATAACTGAGAATCTTTATTTTGGGTAAGAAACCCCTCTCTTCCATGGAGTTTAACAGGATGTCTAAATACTCCATGCTTTGCAGAGGGCTAAGATGACTTTTTCTGCAAGTTTACTAGCCATCTGAAATGGGGAAGAGTTTGAAGGTCCACAAACGTATGAGCTAGATCTTGTCATTTTGAGTGCCCTAGAAGTAGAAGAAAAGTCATTCAGTAGGGATGCAATCAGATGTTATACAAACGAAGATAAGCCAAAGGAGCTATTAAAGTGGTGGTCAACTTTTTTACTGTGGGAGGCCTCAGGTGCAGCCCTTGACATCACTAAAGGGCTGCACATACCAATTCAGAGACATTAGACACACAACAGGATATAGTCAAAGACTATGGGAATATGGGCATGATACAGGAGATGGTCAGAGACTACAAACAGGATATGAGAGATGGTCAGAGACTGCATACATGATACATGAGAGGGTTAAAGACTGCAGACATGATGAAAGAAATGGTCAGAGAGAAAGAACATAATACAAGAGATGGTCAGGGACTGTGAACATGCTATTGGAGTTGTTGGAGACTGGAGACGTGCTTCAGGAGACAGTCATAGACTGGAGACATACAGTATTATATAAGGCTGCTATAAATTAGTGCTAAAATAGGGCAATAGGGAAACACAGATTAGTGTTTGCAGGTCCAGAGGGTCACACATAGAGTGTCAAAGGGGGTAGGTGGGCACTGGGGTACTAGAAACTTGGTATACAAAGCCATTCATAAAGCTGCCCCAAACTACCTCACCGACCTGATACCCAAATACCACCCAACCCGTACTCTTCGCTCCTCACACGACCTCCTACTTTCTAGCTCCCTGGTCTCCTCCTCCCACGCCCGACTGCAGGACTTCTCCTGGACTTCCCCCATCCTCTGGAACTCTCTACCCCAATCTATCAGACTGTCACCTACCCTCCTCACCTTCAGGTGCACCCTGATAACCCATCTCTTCAGGGAAGCCTACCCCACCCTCACCTAACAGCCGATTTCCACTCCTCCTGCCACTCCATCCCCCACAGCCTCTTCCTCCTGTAAAACTATCCCCTCCCTCCTAGATTGTAAGCTCCTCGAAAGAGTAGGGCCCTCGAACCCCTCGTGTATTGTTTTGTTACTGTATTGTCTCATGTACTTTCCTCCACTATAATGTACAGCGCTGAGCAAACCTTTTGACGCTATATAAATACTGTATAATAATAAAAGATCTTGGTGCCATAGAGAGACTGAATTTTAGAAAATAGGAATGAAAACAATCCCCATTGACTGCAAAGTACAGAAATGCCTGATACATCAAAGCAGTGGGCACATGCATTTGTAATATCTGTCAAGGTCATCCAACCATTACTACTGAAATAATCATGTATAAAGACTCCATGTGGTTTATTTACTAAAGCTGGAGAGTCCAAAATCAGACTCCCTTCTGCATAGAAACCAATCAGCTTCTAACCTCAGCTTGTTCAATGAAGCTTTGGCAATGAAACCTGAAAGCTGATTGGTTTCTATGCAGAAGGGAGTCTGATTTTGGACTCTCCAGCTTTAGTAAATAAACCCCCATATGACAGTTATGAACTTTTTAAGCAGTTTGAATCTAGTACTAGAAGAAAAACCCCACTTGCTTTCCTAGCTAAGAAGACTGGTGAGGTGAATAAAAGCCCATTCCTTGCTATTGTACTCTCAAAATTGCTTCTGATACTAGCAACTTTTGAAAATAGAACTATAGCACTAATTTCTTCTCAGGGTGAACTGGAAGTCTTGTTTTCAGAAAATGTTCTACTGGGGCTTAGGAGAAGAAATCTGCTTGAAAGTTCCTTTTCAGAAGTGTCAATTCCTGTTTGTTATGAATGTGAAAAAAACATGTGAAAATTAGCTAATCTAGCACCCAGCAGAATTAGGGTGAGTACACCTTCAGAAGGCATTGAGTGAATCCTTTAATTGAAGATTAAGCAGCTTTAACATTGCTAAAAATTAACTCCTCTCCACTGCTGCATGATATATTTTTGTCCTGGTTTGTAAGCACTGGCATCCCAGCACTGATCTGGAAATCTTTGATTTCGATGAAAATTCTACATATTCTAGTCCTAAGGAATGAGGCCTGATTTCCTCATAGTTCCCTGCTAGATAGCTTGGTCCAAGGTTTTACTATAAGGCTCTTTTGCTGGGTGAACCATCCGTTTTGCTGACAAATGAGTAAATTCTATGTCCAATTCATCCACAAAATCTGCTGAAAGCCTAAACTCATATAAGTTGTAAATAATAGTTGCTGAGTCTGTGCCTGATCATAATGCTGTTTCAAGATTTTCTGTCCAAGCCTTGATAACTTTGGCTGTTAAAGTTTAAGCCACCAGAGCCCGACAAGTTAGTCCTGCTGCACCATAAAAGTTCTCATTTTGCATGTCCTTACTCATATCTACAGGAGTCTGCCACTTCAATAGGATAAAGTTTAGAGAAATGGTTCTGCAACTTTACTTTTTGATCTAGATGTACTCACTTATCATGAAAGATCATTTTGATGTCACTTCTCAAAGGAAAAGATGGGTCCCGTTTCTTCAAACTTAAATAGTAATGTCATTTCTTTTTAGGAGGGGAGACGTCTTCTTACCACTCAATCGCCTTTTTCACTGCAATAATACAAGGAGCCACCATAGTAAAATCAAAAATACTGTACATGGATCAGGTTCCTCATTTTCTGATGATGGGCTTGAACCTTGTCTGGACGTTGAAGGCTTAGATTTCTCTGCCACCTTCACTTAGGCTGAGATATTTCCAATAAATATATTGTATAATTTAGAGCTTTTAAAAGATGAGTTCACTGAATCAGGATAAGTAAAAGAGAGTATTATTTTGCATCTTGGGCACAGTTTTTTTCCTTTAGCATGAAAATAATTTGAGGAAAATTAACCAATATCAGCACAGGATAGCACTATTTTATCAAATAAGGTTCACATTGTTATTAGATACAGCCTATTATAATTTTAAATCTGGATTTTCAGTTTAAAACCAAAGATATAAAAAATTCAAATTGCAACAGGAGAGTATATGTTCTTCACTGAAGTGTGTTACTAGAAAGAATACCTAGTTGTTGTAATGACTGTACAAATTCTGTGATCTCTCCTAAACATATCTAGAAGCTTTGCGTACAATCTTAATAGACTTGTGTCAGAAACAATTGAGTACTGACGTGATACTTTTTTTTATTTGCACTAACATACAATTTTGAGGACAAGCTTTCGGGGTATGCCCCCTTTTTCAAGGTACAGGCAATACTACACAAAGTTTTAGCAGAATGTTAGAAGAGATGTGGGGGATGAAGAGAAAAAAACCCCAGAAAGAAACACACACAAACAGATGTACACAGCAATGGTTAAAAGACTAGGGTTCGACTAGAGATAAGATACAGCAAAAGCAAAGACTGGGGGAGGGAAACAGTACTCACAGACTTGTGTGAAATTTCTGCCTAGTGTGGACCTAAAAGAAGAGGAGTTAGTAAAAAGAAGAGAAGTTAGTAAAAAGAAACAAAAAACAAAACAAAAAAAAATTGAAAGAATGCTTAAAAAGGAAGAAGTAGAAAAGAAAGAAATTAGAAAACAATGTAGAACTGTCCATAAACCTCTTGTAAGAATTAGTTAAAGTGTTACTAAACCCTCAACAGTAAAATCAGTCAGTATATGAAGTAAAGTATGCTTGTTATACTCACTGTGGAACCTAAAGGTTTAATCCTCTGCATTGTCCACAGTCCCCAGTTTATCTCCTGATAGAACAGAGACTCGGGAGCAGGGGCAGACTAACCATTCGGGAACTCGGGCACTGCCCGAGGGCCCAGGGTCAGTAGGGGGTCCCATGAGATGCCCCTGGTACCTTTCATAGGCTTTTTTGGGTGTGGTTTGAGTGTGGGTGAGGACACAGGGGCCCCATGATCCCCTATTGCTCGGGGGCCCCATGCTTGTTAGTCCGCCCCTGCTCGGGAGCAAGCTGCACATGCTCATTTTGGTGTGTATTGTTAGAGAGTTTTTTTTTTCTTGGGAGATTGTATGTGATCAGCACAGGGCCAATCAGCACTGGTCAGACAGAGGGTCAGGGGTCCTGCAGCCTCATAGAGGAGAATGAAAACTCCTCCAACAAACTTAAACCAGTGCTCTTTTGGACACTGATAGAAGTCACACGACTGCTCTAGCTACTGATGAGAAAAGGTATTTATTAGTTAATATTTACTCTTTTCAGGTCTCTGCTGGACCCTCCTCGTTGCCGAGCGTGTACTTGCGCCTGAGTCTATGGGACACACAGAGCATGGCTCAATCCCACCCCCTTCTCCCTCCTCACTGGTTGTGATTGACAGCACCATGAGCCAATGGCTCCCACTGCTGTGTTTCAGCCAATGAGGAGTGAAAGACCATGAAGAGTCTCTGCTCCCGTGCACATCGCTGGATTGAGATCAGGCTCAGTTAAGTATTGGGGGGGGGGGTTGAGTGGGCTGAACCCTGAAGGTTTTTTACCTTCTTCCACCACTTAAAAAGCTTACATGATATTTTGGTAGTTTGCACCAAAAAGGCTGCGCCATATTTGATTTTTGTGGTCTTCAGCAGGTCCCCATGGTGCTTTTTATGATCTCATGTATCCCCTGTGTATTCTTGTCCCTTTCCAAAACAGTTTGGAACCACAGTGATCACCATTATCTAAGTGCACAGCCACTTGACATTTGTAAATAGTCCTCTAAGGCTTCAGAAATCACAATGCTAAACAGCCATTGCAAACATTGGGTATTGCTTGCTCTCTTTCAACATCTTCCTCAAATCAGTCAAAGTGTGTTTTAAAATTGTTCCAGCTTGTCACTAATTGTTATCACTTCTCACTCAGTGTTATAAATAACGCTATAGTGCATTTTCTCATTGATAATGTTCTCTACAAGCTGTCATAATTTCTTCTCACTTTTTCTAGTCATACAGGATTGTTGTCATTATAAACGGCATAGCATTAAACAGAGTCAGTCGCAGAGTCTGTTAATGACCATGGGTCAGAGTTAGAGGAACTAGTTGAAAATTATAGTGACAGTTTCAAGCTTCATGGCTAGTTTACAATTTGTTCTTTGTAACACTGAAAGATCCATCACTCAAAAACCAGATTCAACTCCATGTATTTTAATTTTTCAACTGCAATGAAAACAGATTTTATCCTTGTAGTAAAGTAAAACTTTTGTTTTGATTGGCCAATAAATACTAACCATAGTGTGTGCTTTTTTTTACAGGAATTTCCACCATTGGTGGCATTGGTTATTGCCAATAACAATAGGGGAAGAAGTATTCTTTATTATTCTATAAACATATAATTTATTTCTAAGACAAATCATAAACTACTGTATGATGAAACTAGACCAGTAGTCTGAGCTGCTCAATCTAAGGGTCTACCTACTCATTTTCAAGTGTCATGTTGGAAAGTGTTCAACATGACAAATACTGTTATTACCTTCAAAGAAATATATCTGGTATATTATACCTTTTAGGCTTGGTTTGCATGACATGTGAAATCCCATGTTAGTCAATGAGAGCTGTTTTAATTAGCATTACTGAAGTCGCCCGACTTTAGAAAAGGTTCCTGTACTACTTCAAAGTGACTATCTAACTTTTGCCCAAAGACTTTAATGTAAGTCTGTTCTCCAAGTCTGATCCTCATCTATATTCATGTGATTTGGACCCAACATTACAGGAAGATTACCCAGGCAAAGTCACATGGTATGAAAGTCATGCATCAAGTCACATGAAAGTTGTACTCGAGTTGCATCAAGTCACCAGCAAATCAATAGTAAGTCGCCTGGTAAAGTCGCACAGTAAGTCGCATTACTTTCAGGTCGCAGTAATGTGAACCGAGCCTCAGTCAGTTTGAATCAAAACTCCTGGGACCAAGTGAGTAGATAAACTGATCAGATACTAGAGCTAATCTGCAGAAAGGATATGCACAGGGGCGGACTGACAACTCATGGGGCCCCCGGGCAATAGAGGATCATGGGGACCCTGTGTCCTTGCCAAACTCAAAAAAGCCTATGAAAAAGGTACCAGGGGCCTCTCATGGGGCCCCCTACTGACCCCGGGCCCTCGAGCAGTGCCCGCATTTCCAAATGGTCAGTCCGCCCCAGGATATGCACACAATTAGGTTGGCAAAAAAAAGCAGTCTCGTTTGTTACAATTTTTTTCAAACAGATTTGCTTATACTTTGATTAAGTGGTGATACTTATAATACAAGAATACGTCTTTTTAAAAATGTATAAGGATTAGTATGTTCACTCTTCAAAAGATTGTGTAGTGCCACTCCCAGAGGAGCCACTGAATTATTTTGTGGTTTCTCTGCACACCTGAAGATGACACTCCTCCCTCACCCAATTGACTTACCCTGAAATATTTCAAAGAATTTATTAGGCCAAGTATTGAGGATTGAGAGGATTAGCAAGTGTAATTATACAAACAATCACTAAGACAATAATATTACTCTGAGAGATATGGTTAAACACCTGCAGTATTCTGACTAACAGTAATTAACAGAACTGAATTGCTTCTACCTAGTAACAGTATATAACGACAGTCCTATCTTTCTACAACAGTCCTTGTTTTATTCCACTGGCCAGTGAATGATGATAAAAACCCATTGGCCAGCAAAGTTGGTGTACTTGAAGAAAGCAAAACAGGTCCACGCAGACAACAGTTTACCTGCTTGCCCGCTGCCCTATAGCAGAAATACTGTTACAGAGCAGCAGGGCTGCGCAAAATCATATATATATACGTAATTTTTCATTATCATTTGTTGCTTCAACTGTTGATCATTGGGTCCTGGCCGGTGATTCCCCACTGGTACCTGATCATTGCCCAGTATCACTGATGGGGGAGGTCTGTATGTAAACAATACAGATCTCTCCCCTGTCAGCTCCAGCACACTGTTTTGTATTGCTCTGCATGCATAGCAGAGCAATACAAAGCAATGTGCTTACACAGTACAACACACACATGCACAATAGTAAAACAGCACAAAGCACACAGTTAACCATTCGATCGCCCCAGATGTTAACCCCTTCCTGCCCAGTATCATTAGTACAGTGTCAATGCTTTTTATTAGTGTCACTGGGGATGTCAGTGACAGTTAGTCAGCCCCCCAATATCAGAATGCCTGCCACAATCCCGATATAAGTTCCTGATCGCTGCCATTATTAGTATAAAAAAAAATTCTAGTATATATACTGCCATTTGTAGACACTATAACTTTCATGCAAACCAATGAATTTATACGTATTGGGATTTTTTTTAGCAAAGACGTAGCAGAATACATTTTAGCCTAGGTTTATGACAAAATTAGATTTTTTTAATTTTTTTTACTGAACATTTTTAATAGCAAAAAGTAAAAAAAATTGTTTTTTTTTCAAAATTGTCCGTCTTTTTTTGTTTATAGCGCAAAAAAAAAAACCGCAGAGGTGATCAAATACCACTGAAAAAAATAAATTTAATTTGGGTGCAGTGTTGCATGACTGCGCAATTGTTAGTTAAAGTAATGCAGCACCATAGTGCAAAAAATGGCCTGGTCAGGAAGGGGAGTAAATCCTCTGCAGGGCAAATGGTTAACTTGTGCAATGTTAGTCTCTTAACAAACTAGAGAGCTCCCTCCTGGGTCTCTGGACATTTGCTTTGATTCAGTTCAAGTCCCCAGACAGGGATAGGAATTGCTGTGATGTCTCTCTTATAATCCTGCTGAGACAGTCCCTCTTTTCCTTCATTACAAGCAGTAGAAGTGCTCTCTAGTATAGTCTTATCTCACCAGGCATCTAAATTACTCCTCACACATACCCAAGGAGAAAATTCTCAGTCTCTGAAGAAAAGGCCTGTGTGATGAGCAGTCTCTTTGCTTACAGTGGTAACAAGTAGGATCCAACAAGCTGCACTTCCGAATGCTATTTGAAAGTGCAGCTTGTTGGATCCTACTTTTTTAGTACTGCATATGGCTGGAAAAGTGGAGCAGGTGTATTCAAAGGTGAAGGGGATAGTTTTGCAGAGTAGCAACATATATTTTGCAGTCTCTTTGCTGGTTTAACTTCTCACACAATAGTAGGGTTCCATTCAGCTGGTAGCCCAATCTTTTTCCCAACCCCTGCTTGCTTTAAGATTATCTTCTCCCTTCCTCTCTGCCTCCTGCATACATACTTCTCCTTGCATTGTTGTATCAGCCAATCATTGTCCTCCAGGATCAACCCAGACCCAACCAAGATGGCTGCACCCTACCACCAGACACTTCATAGATGAGCATTGCAAAATGGTCTCCTTAAAGATGGTTGCTGCACTTTTGGATTAAAGAATATTCAGTTTAACCCTGTCCACACTGCATAAGGATAATACAGCAGGAACAAAGGAAAGAGTTTTGCAGCAGTTATCAACTACAGGTTACAATTGTAAGATTGTTCATTGATATATATAGTTCTGATTGTGCCAGAAAGTAAATCAAGGGTAAAGAACACTTCAATGTACTTCTTTGATTCATTTTATATAAATTAAACACCTGACCCAAATTTCTGGATCGTGTTAGTAACAATGGGGATGTAGTCAATGATTACTCCAAACATGGGCTGATGAGGTCACCTTGTTGTCAGAATTTCTTTTCTGTAGGCATGATATCTAAGCAGATTTGGTGGATGAGAGCCCTAATCATAGCAGGTAAGGTCTAAATGACCCCATTTTAACAATGTGAACATGCTGACTTACACCCAGTTCTGCCGAAAAAGCAATTGAAAAAGGTACTGCAAATTACCCTTTCAATAAAGAATCTAATGAAGGCAGATTAAAAATTTAATTTACATAGAGGAAACTTCAATACATCACCACCTTGTATGAATTCAAAAGAAATACGAGTGATGTTGCTTTCTATTAATTTTAAGCAATGTTGATTTACTGGCACAGCTATAGTCCATTAGCTGGTCAAGAAAAATCTTTTACCATGGTTATCCTCAAACAAATACATAGAGCATTTAACCTCTTATGCAATATTAATATTCATGTAGGAAGCTGGTAAATATTGTGGAGAAAAATCCATTAAGTTTGTCAGTTACATACTGTGTGTATAATAGAGTCAGGGAATTGAAAGATGTGAATCTAGGTAATAGAAATTTAGTACATAAAATAGTAGAATCATTTTAAAAAATTAGGTGATTTACATTGTAAATGTAAGATGTAGCCAGAAGAAAGCTGTTTAATGCAGGCATGAGACAAATGATATTACATCTCCACACTGCATTGATTAAAATATGAGTTCAAAATATACACAAAGCAGAAAAATACTAGAACTTAAACATAATGTGCTCAAATAAATCTATCTATATGTATGAATCTCTCAAACACAGTGCAATAAATGCATTAGATTTGTTTCCACAACTGGGAAGAATAATATTAGTGATGCAAACCTTGACATGTTTGTACGTTACACTAATCACTAAAAGAGGAATTATTTTAATTTAAACGCTGTAGTTTATAACAGGGATTCAGAGCTGAATGGGAAATGATATTTTATTTTAATTTATAAAGTAACTTATTATCCACTTTAGAAATACCATAACAATGACATTAACTGTCAATCAAATGGCAAGATAATTATTTGCAATAATCATATTACAGTGAGTTAAGGGAGAGTTGACTTGAATGCATAGCATTCGCTTGAATATATGCTGAAATTTTCTGGTACATATATTAACTGTCCCATAAGCTAACATTGGTAACTGCTGATTCATACATTATACATAAAGTAATCATAAATTATAATGTGTATTGCTAGTTGTGAACATGATAAAACATGAAAAAAAAATGTATGACTGACAAAGTAAATCAATTGCATTCATTCTATAAACTATTTTGGACAAGCCCCAGACAAAGGTCAACCTTTAACTGAAGAAAACGTGTAAAATGCTTGTCCTGACAATATCCTGCATTGAGTGGCATTGCTAATGTTAAAGCCCATCTTCCTCAAAATTTTTCTTTCAGCTTTGGATAGAGTGGAGAAGAGTTACAGTTTTTACTAGGTTTTTATATCTATCTGTGACCCCACTGAAGAGATTTTCCTTCACTTGCTGCTCTTTTGACACTTGTAGAATATCTGGCAATTGTCCCCATAACAATAAGGCACAGACAACAATAAAAACAGTTGCCAAATCTAACCCTTCTTCACTCTACTAAATACATACTTTTATTTTTATCATTACCCTCTTTTTAGAGATTGCCTATCACTTCTTTCCTCCTCAACAGGGACAAAGATGGCAATACAACACTTACAAAGAATCTAACCCTTCCTTGGTCTACCCAAAACAAACAAAACAACAACAAACTAAAGTGTTAGCTGGTCTTGGGCTTTAAGTGAACCTGTGGGCGTGTTTTGTCCATTCAAATAGTTTGAAGAAGTCTTCATTGACCTATGTAGCTGCTGGCACTGTGTTACCCTCCATTTCACAGTAGAAGCAGTACAGAAGCAATATGGTAGCAATCGAATACTTCAAGTTAGCTCAACAACAGCCCAGATCACCTTTATAGGACTGGAAGGCTGCCAAATGACTGCTCGGAAGGGGGAACAAGGTTAGCTGACTTGGTTTAGACAAGAACTTTAGCACCTGTTTACATTTTCTATTGGTATCAACTCATTTATATATACAATATGTAAACCCTGTTGGTGAAATAACAAACAACGTTTTTAATTTGTACTACAGAACGATTACTTTCTATGTTGTATAGATGAGGAGAATAGGATGTATTGTGTAGTTTAGCAAAAGACAGCTGTACAAAGTTGACACCATTTTTTTTTATTTTAGTTTAGAAAACGAATGTGTTATTATCCCACAACTGGAGATTAAGAGTACTTTTCTGGCACTTCAACAGATATTTTTCTGCACTTCTTTAACTGCTTCCCAACCAGGCCATTTCTCTCCTAAATGTAAAAATCATAAATATGTTGCTAGAAAATGACATAGAACCCCCAAACATTATATATATTTTAAGCAGAGACCCAAGAGTAGAATGGCGGTCATTGCAATTTTTTATGTCACACGATATTTGCGCAGCAATTTTTCAAGCACAATTTTTTGGGGGAAAGAATACACTTTAATGATTTTTAATGTAAAAATGCAATACATAACCCAAATTTATTATAATGCCAAAGATGAGATATTTTTATTTTTACACTTTCCCTTTAACTTTTCTTTTTTTGATCACTTTTATTTCTATTACAAGTAATATATCTCTTGTAATAGAAATACGACATGACAGGTCCTCTTTATGGAGAGATCTATAATTTTATAAGACCCCATAACTTTCCTCTATGCTAAAAAGCATGAGATAAAAAAATAGATTTCAGACTTTCCAGAAAAAAAGGATAGTGTTTGCATCTGCCAGAGCTGGAAGCTACGTTGCTTCCGGCCTTTCAGGATCATAGAGATGGCCAAGGACTATTTGGTCACACGGGAAAGCACTGAGAGGTGCTGCTGGGTGAGAGGAGAATGTCCCTTTCCACTGCCTGTAAAAGCAATCCAGCAGCTAATCAGCCGCTAGGATGGCTTTTACATTGCAGGGAATCGCCAGCTGAAAAAAGATATTTGAATGATGCCTGTAGCTGCAGGTATCATCCAGATATCTCCACTGAAACCCAAGGCTGTCACATGACGTCATGCAGGCGGCAAGTGGATTAAAGTGATAAAATATGAGTAAATGTGCACTATACGTGGTTTGCTACATTTTATTTTGTAAGTGTTTGGGGTAAACTCTTATGATGATCACAGCTGTGCTGGGCATTTTTCCATGGGTTGCAGTATATTTATTGTAGGCTGTAGTAATATTTAGTTGAGTATTACTTCCAGTGTAATAATTTGAGGCAATATTGATGCAAATGTTTTCAATTAAAATCTCTGCTTGTATTTTTTTTTTATCACAATTTCACATTACATCCCCTTTTACTAATTTAAGACTTTGTTTATTTTTGTTCTGTACAATTATGTTGTCCATAGGCATGCTATAGCACCTAGATATCAGACACTAATACATTTGTTAAAATAGCTTTTTAGCAAATAAACTTGTACACATTATTGTGTTAGTCAAACCTTTCTAGTTAGATAAACTTTTGTCATGACTAATTTGTGTTGTGGGCAGCACAGTGGGTAAATGGTTAGCACTTCCACCTGGCAGTACTAGGGTTGTCAGTTCAAATCCCAACCACAGCACCACCTGCCTGGAGTTTGCATGTTCTCCCTGTGCCTGTGTGGGTTTCCTCCAGGTACTCCAGTTTCCTCCCACACTTCAAAGACATGCTGGTAAGTTCATTGGCTCCTGTCTAAATTGTCCCTAGTATGTGTATGTATGAATGTGAGTTAGGGACCTTAGATTGTATGCCCCTTGATGGTTAGGGACTGATGTGAATGTACAATATATATGTAAAGCACTGCGTAAATTGACAGCGCTGTGTAAGTACCTGGAATAAATAATAAATTTCTTGTGAGGTCACTTGCTTGCAGCTGTTGGAGTGCAATAGTTTGATATTTTTAGTGCCTTTTCCTGATCCTTTTCCTTTGAGTGTCACCCTGAGAGAGGAGTCCATGTGCAACTTCAAAATATTAGCTATATGGCTAATGTAACATGTTTTATAATTAAAGCAGAGTTCCACCCAAAAGTGGAATCTCCACTTGTTTGCCTCCTTCCCCCATGCACTGCCATATTTGGCACCTTTTGGGGGGGGTGGTAGCAGGTACCTAGTTTTGACAGGTACTTGCTCCCACTTCCAGCTCAGCTTGCAGAGGTAAAGTGAGCCAGTAGTTCGGCCCCCTCCTTTTTTCTGCAGTCTCCTGGGAACCTTCACAAGTCCCAGAAGACTGCCGGACCAATCAGAAGACGCAGCGCGACTCACGCATGTGCAGTGGGCATCTGGCTGGGAAGCCTCAAGCTGTAACAGCTTGGTGCCCACAGTTGAGATGCCGGTGCTGTGGAGAGAAGAGAAGGGATGGCATGAGTGAGGACATCTCTGGACCCTGGGACAGGTGAGTGTGTGTTTATTAAAAGTCAGCAGCTACAGTTTTTGTAGCTGCTGGCTTTCAATAAACACAAAAACAGCTGGAAATCTGCTTTAAGTTGTCAAGACAAACATTCTGTGGTGCCGCTGACTTCTCTTTCCATGATGTAATACTTGCATTGCCTTATCTGTTGCAGTCATTTCAAGCACCCTGTTGATATTATTGATCTACAACGTAATGCTGCAGAGGTAGTACAGCTTAAAACACTGACTTTCCTGAATGCAAAAAGGGACAATGACACAAGTCACCCTGGTGAAACAAGAATAGGGCATTAGTGAACAAATAAACAACAAAAAATAACTGTGATTTTTCTTCTTTGCTACAAATGTATTCATCTCACACAGGCTTATTGATAGAATTCACAATGGCTGCTTAGTCATCTGGGTCTTTGAGTGGTACAACATACAGTAGTAAGTACTATATTAAAAATAAAAAAAAACTCATTCTGTTACGAAGAGTTTCTTAAACTGGGTCATTGCAGCAACAGTCTATCATCTGTGTTTTTTTCAGTAGTTAATTGACTTTAATCATCTGTAAACTTTTTCTTTAAATACAAAATTTCCTGCATTATGGAAATGTAATGGACATTTTTCAGACAGTTTTTTTAAAAAAATGGCATTTTAGGGCTATCAATGTAATAAAACTGCTTCAATATCACATTTTATTTTAGTCAGATAAACAAATTCCTACTTAATCACACAGCATTTAAATAGTGGAACAGAAAACAGCTACCCTTGGCGTTTTATCACCCAGCCAAATCTACAGTAATCAAAACATTTGATTTTTTTGTGTAGCAAACTGTACTTAAAAAAAACACTCTCTTATTTGCTGCAGCCAGAAATGTGTTGGAAATGTAAGGTTTAATGTACTGAGGTTCACTCATTACTCTAGCATAACTCTCAGTAACAAAACTCTTCTCTATATTAATTCTATATTAATAAAAATCTACTTATTTAAATGCAATAGTGTTATAAACACATGAGCTTTACAGTTCCTAACATTTCATAAGTGTTAGACGTATTCAGTAAGGTAGTAAAGTTATCTACAACAGCCATAACCCATCCTGGCCCCCAATGGCTAGAGTTTCTGATGTTTTCAGGCCAGTCCTATTCTGATGTTTTCAGGCCAGTCCTATTCTGATGTTTTTGGGCCATCTGCAGAGCCCTCTTTATCTTTATCACTTCACTGGGCTGGGTGGTCCATGCTGGTGCAGGAGATCATGTGCTTTGCGCCAGTACAGTAAAAAGTAAAGGGTGGTGTGGGTGCTCTCCAAGGTAAGACCATTACATCTTGCTTTCAGAACAGGGTGCTTGGCCTTCCGGTTAAATGGAGTTAAACATCATTGAAAACAGAAGATTGAGGACATCTTGTGGTCAGGAACAGGGAAGGGGGGGTGGAGGGAGGTCAGCTTCAGAGAAAAGGTGAGTACTTATGCAAAAACTCAGTTCACAAAGTTAACACACTAGGATAAGTATCCTCATTTTCTGCTCCAGTGTATCTGCCATTATGTATATTAAAGTCTATGGAATCATTATTTAACACCTTTGTCTGGGGTAATATCCATTATAAATTGTCTGGGTGTATTCATAGGAACCAAACCATTTAGGGGTACAGCTCTTCCAGATTTCAACCTTTACTACTTGACTGCACAATTGTCCCATTTCTTTCACCTAGACAAGGGACATAGGGACTGCTTTCTTGCTCTAGTATGTTACTGTCTTCTTTTGTCGGCTGCTACAACTTTAGCTTATCAAATGAAAACTCGCTGGGTGGTGGATGTCGGGGAGCTGGAGGATGCGGACTGGGCTGAGCTGCTGGATTTGTGCAGAGTTGTTTCCCGGAAACTCTCTGACCGTCTCACTCATTTATATACTCTACATAGAACCTATTTGACTCCTATACGTTTGTCCAAATACTGACCACATTACAGTCCCCTTTGCCCTAGCTGTGGAGAGGCCAGTGGTACCTTTTGTCACTTACTATTGTCTTGCCCTGTTATTAAAGGCTACTAGTCTCAGGTTTTTCAGTTCCTGCACGACTCCCCTCTCACCCCCAAGCAATGTCTTTCGGGCCTTTTTCATAATCCAGATAGTGATAAATACCACCATATTTTTTTTGTAAGAATCCATTTTCTTGGATAAAGTGCTAATTGTTTGGGTTTGGCTCAGGGTGTTACCACCAACTGTTCAGGAATGGGTGCCCACTGTCAACATTGCGTTGCCCTACAAGAAAGTAATATACGCTCACTGGCCACTTTATTAGGTACACCTGTTCAATTGCTTGCTAACACAAATTGCTAATCAGACAGTCACATGGCAGCAACTCAATGCATTTACACATCTAGACATGGTAAACACGACTTGCTGAAGTTCAAACTGAGCATCAAAATGGGAAAGAAAGGTGATTTAAGTGACTTTGAACATGGCATGGTTGGCGCCACAGGGGCTGGTCTAAGTATTTCAAAAACTGATGATCTACTGGGATTTTCATGTACAACCATCTCTAGGGTTTACAGAGAATGGTCCAATAAAGAGAAAATATCCAGTGCACAGCAGTTGTGTGGCCGAAAATGTCTTGTTGATGTCAGAGGTTAGAGGTGATTGGGCAAATGATAGTCAGCAGTAACTTACTGTATGTCAATATGGACCAAAATCTCTGAGGAATGTTTCCAACACCTTGTTGAATCTATGCCATGAAGAATTAAGGCAGTTCTGAAGGCAAAAGGGGTCCAACCTGGTACAAGCAAGGTGTACCTAATAAAGTGGCCAGAGGGTACTGTATATGTTCATAGAGAGTGACCTGTTAAATATCACAAAATCTGGTATAAGTGGGTAGATTCCACCTCCACCTGTGATGATGCAAACATTGTGGATTCATGAATATGATGTTACATGTTCACTGCATCACCTGTTAGCCTTACATGCAGGGGCGGACTGAGAACTCATAGGGCCCCCGGGCAATAGGGGATCATGGGTCCCCTGTGTCCTTGCCCAAACTCAAAAAAGCCTATGAAAAAGGTACCAGGGGCATCTCATGGGGCCCCCTACTGACCCCGGGCCTTCGGGCAGTGCCCGAGTTTCCAAATGGTCGGTCCACCCCTGCTTACATGATTTAGACTTTCTCAATGATCTATAATGTCTGATGTCTTGCTTTATGCTCACCTACTAGGCAGCAGGTAACCTAGATTAAAGTGTGGACTTCAGGTATATATATGACATGTTTTCCTCCCATTTTTCCTGCTGCATGTACTTGGGATGTACTTCATTGCCAAATATTATGGTTCCCTTATTTTAATGTGGAAACTGTCATTGCTCTATACCAGAATTTCAGTTACCCTTATGTACTGTTCTCTTGAATATGCTTATACGCTGTTCTCTTAACATTTACAGTTAGATCACCTTATGCTGGTATAGAGGCTTTGTGAATTGAATGGATGTATTTACCAACTTTAAAAAGGACCTCTCAAGTAGCCTACGAGGAAAATAAATTTGTCATCTG
Organism: Staurois parvus; assembly: GCF_062004578.1. NCBI lineage: Eukaryota > Metazoa > Chordata > Amphibia > Anura > Ranidae > Staurois > Staurois parvus. Next base: position 9,364,436 of record NW_028317854.1, on the reverse strand, counting down.
TGACGTTCATTAGTCTTAGGATGATTTTTTTTCATTACTTGTGTTCTCATTGCAGTTTAAAAACGTTACTTTTTATGAAAACTTTTAATACTGTAGCATAGATTAACTGTTCACTCTTTATGGTTTCAATATATACAAACTGTATATAATTATGCACACGTTGTAAATTGTGGCAGCTGTGATCTATCATTGCCACAGTTAGTCTTAAAAACGTTTCCGAATGAAAACACCTACATCTACTTATTTTTTACATATAACACACCATACAGAATAATTGAAGGGAAATAATTCATTTTAACTGCATCAGCTACATATATTAGGTTCAAAACGCACAGAGATTGTGGAAAACGAGGTTAGACCAATCATTATTGTGCATAAAAATCTCATGCAAGTAATTTTCTTCTCAAGATTAAGCAGTATTAAAGACACTATTTTTAAGTGAGAAAATATTACTAATTCCTTTAAGTTGTGTTGTCTCTTTTTGACCAAGAGCTGTATTACTACATTACTTTCTCCAATGAACCTTACCTAAGTATTTCTTGCTCATTGTTTAGTCTATGCTCATTGCATTTGTTTCAGTGAAATAAAGTTGCCAATTGTGTTAAGATAATTAGGTTGGCCTATAGCGAATGGGTCCTATTTATAAAAACAATATTTTTTAAAATCTTTTTTCCCCACTTTTTAATGCTATTACAGGTTTGATTGATTCCCTTATAAAAGCACTTCGTATTACTATACTGAAAATCATGTTTCTCCTAAATTTTTATTTCATATGTTTATGGCTTACATGCACATTGCAAAATGTGCTTCACAGCCTTTCGCTAGCAAAGTAAAGAAGGATGAGACAAGAAGGAACTTCTAAGTGCAGTATATCCAAATTCACTTTAATGACAATGGTTAAAAACTCTTACAAAGTGGCAGTAAAAACAGGCTCTGTATAATCCGTCATGATGCGGGGGCTCTGTCCACCAAGCGAGAACCTGCTGTGCCGACCAGCAGCTGCAGGAGGAGCCGAGGATGGGATGACAAAGATGGCCACCACTCTTCTGGGGCCACTGGAACGCACGCTGGAGCGCACACTATTCAGGGGGAACGCAAACCGGAAGTGACGTGGGTGTGGAATGGTGATGCGTTTCGGAGCATGCGCAGAGCTCCTTCTTCAAAAGTCTTCAAAGGTTCCATATCCACGTCACTTCCAGTTTGCCTGTTTTTACTGCCACACTGTAAGTGTTTTTAACCTTTCTCATTAAAGTGAATTTGGATATACTGCACTTAGAAGTGCCTTCTTGTCTCATCCTACTTTACATACAGAGTCTACTTCAACTCCTGGAAGTGCTGCCCAGTGCCTGTGTTCCAGTTCATCATCCATTATTGGCTGACATTCCTCTATCCACGGCATCCTCCATTGATGCGCCCTACATATATCTTCTATTTGGCTTGCAAAGTAACTTTTTAGCATTAGAGTGACAAAATTGGCTGTCTGAAATGGTTTCATAGGTTTGATTTACAATGAAGCGGCAAGCTGCATTTTTATACAGTATTAATCTGGCCAGCAAATCTATAACACAAATAATAAACAAGGTACCTACTCTTTATTTTGTATGTTTTAGTGTAGTTAACAGAAACAAATACTTAACTGAAATTGTTAACAGGTTTGAAAGTAGGTACACTCATCATTAGTAAAACTCATGCAAACAGAGTACAGACATTGCCAATTGTCTGTTCTTATTTGTAGGTAACAAAATGAACAAAGTGGCCAAAACAGATTTTTTTTTTTTTTCAATAATCTAACTGATGCTTGCTCTTGCTATTTTTACTGGGCTTGAGAGTTAAAACTGTGCTTACTAATGATTCTTTGATGAGTTCTCTTTTTGAGAAATGGATCATATAGAGGTTTTAGAATGTGGTGGAACCAGGGGCGGACTGACAACTCATGGGGCCCCCGGGCAATAGGGGATCATGGGGCCCCTGTGTCCTTGCCCAAACTCAAAGAAGCCTATGAAAAAGGTACCAGGGGCATCTCATGGGGCCCCCTACTGACCCCAGGCCCTCAGGCAGTGCCCGAGTTTCCAAATGATCAGTCCGCCCCTGGGTGGAAGATCTTAGTTGCTAATGCCCTAAAACTGCATTCTACACAGGAGTTCTTTATTATCTGCTTGAATGCTTGATCATAACTATCAGATTACAGGTGGTGTCAGCAAGGTAGGATGTCCGAGTAATGCTAACAAAATTTACAATGTACATGACTGGCTTTTTATATAATGGGAAAATGGGAAATAACAGAAGCTCAGCTAAGACCAGAATATTCATAAGGGTTTTTAAAATTCTTGATTTATGCTCTTAATGCAGTGGAGTGTTTTATTAGGGTTTGCAAATGATGGTACTGATGGTCACTGCAATGTTTTCATTTTTCTGTACACTTGTCTCTAGTTATCTACTAAACAATTATCTTACTTTTAGTTTCTATTTTTATTTTAAAATATCATATTGCCATTTTTTTTGTACATTATTAATGTATGGATGCCATCCATAAAGCTTCTCCATAAAGCACATTATTTTATTAGCTTTAGTTTGCTCTATTCCAATTCACTTGTTTTGTGTTTGTGTTCCTTTTGTCTCTTTTGCATATCTCATGGTGTATTTAGAACAAGAGACCTCTAATGAAAATAAGTTGCACTGCAACTGTCTTCAATCAATTAAAGAGGCTGCATAGACAGTGGGAATTATTGAATAAATGGAAGCAGTCTAACTTACCTCCACATCTTCTTCCTCTTTCTTTTCCTCTGCTTTCACTATTATCAAATTGTCAAAAGGGTCAACAGTGAGATCACTTGAAAGCATTTGGTTGTTGTTTATAGATCAGTACAGAATCATTACCCCGGTCAGTAAAGCCTCAATCAGCATGGTTGTGAAAAAGCTATGAATTCTTTTTCTTTACAGCTAAAGACACATTTGAGATTCTTAAGTAATCATTAACATGTGCAGTTGACCTTTTTGACCTGCCTTTGACCTGCTTCAGTTGCTTTTACTTTCTTATTTATTTATTTCAGGAACTTATATAGCTCCGTAAATTTACGCAGCATTTACATATATATTATACATTCACATCTATCCCTAAACCTCAAGAGGTGTACAATCTAAGGTCCCTAACTTACATTCATGCATATACTAGGGCCAACTTAGACAGGATCCAATAACCTACCAGCATGTCTTTGGAGTGTGGGAGGAAACTGGAATATCCAGAGGAAACTCACGCAGGCACAGGGAGAACATGAAAACTCCAGGCAGATGGTGTTGTGGTTGGGATTTAAACCAAGCCTAGTACTGCCAGGCGGAAGTGCTAACCATTTAGCCACTGTTCTGCCCACATTCTTGTAGACCTGTATGAGCAGAGGAGGTGTTCTGCCATAAGCTAAAGTCTCTAAACGTGTATTGTGACCAGGGGCGGACTGACCATTTGGAAAATCGGGCACTGCCCGAGGGCCTGGGGTCAGTACGGGGCCCCATGAGATGCCCCTGGTACCTTTTTCATAGGCTTTTTTGAGTTTGGGCAAGGACACAGGGGCCCCATGATCCCCTATTGCCCGGGGGCCCCATGAGTTGTCAGTCCGCCCCTGATTGTGACCCCAGTGCCAATAAAACTAAATGTCAGATCTTGTACCCTAGTAAGCTAACATAAAAAATGCATACAATTTCTTGACTTTTGGGTACTTCCAGTTACATTTGTTGTAGGGTGGGTTATCAGATTCTTTTTATATACTTTACTTAGAAAAGTGATGGTAATCATATGTTCATAGCTTCCACAATCCTTATCAATCTTTATAACAATCTCATTCATAGAGCAGTTACGTATAATATTTTTATTAGATTACAATTACTATTATGCATTATTTGCATCACACCAAATGCATAAAAGTGATATTTTTGCATATCCACTAGAGAAAAATGTATCGATTTGAAACATAAACATAGAAAAATATGTCATAGTAACCTGTTTTAGGTTCATCTTAACTACTTCTTACTTAACCACTTTCTGCAAGCTGTACGCATATATGCGGCCTCGCAGCTGAACGCATGCTCCATATGCACTCCAAGCACAGTCACCAGCGGGTACTGGAAAGCATACTTGCAATTGGGAGCGTTTTGATCATGTGACTGCTGTGACTGCCAATCACAGTGGTCACAGGATCCGTATGCCTGCCTCTGCCTCCTGACATTTGGAACCTGCTAAAGGGCTGGGAGGCAGCATCAGGAAGGGGTTAATACATCAGACTACAAAAATACTTTCAAGGCCAATTCACACTGACAAGGCAGGAATTTGCAGCATAGCTGGAACATTTCACCGCTGCAGTCGCTCTGCATTGTCAGATGTGCTAGGGGACAGTGTAGTGTGCAATTCATATGGCTCCCTTTTTTTTTATTTGTACCAGCTTTATTTGAAGTGTACAAAATGTACACTTCATTCAGTGCAATTTCAGGCAATGTGATGTGCTGCGCTACCCAACATTGCAGTGCAATTCAGCCCGGTGTGCTGTGATAAAATGCCACATATTCACATTTTACCACAGCATGCTGCAGCACAGTGCTATGCAGTGTGGGTAGATCATGGCTGGTGAGAAGGGCAAGCATGGTGCTGTACATGACTTTCTGCACACATCACAGCACCCTTTTTATTCCTGTCAAGAGTCCTTGGCCTTGATGCAAGCAATGGGTGCTTGGGAGTAGTTATGAAAATATCAAAATGCCTTGATGAGCCTGATGTTAGTCTGGAGGAGTTAGCATTCCTCAGAAAGCTGCATTTGCATGCAAACTGTAATGCCCACATGTGATATTTAGCCCCATGATTGAAAAATTGAAAGGGGTGTGTTACGGACAGTCAGTCTAAAGAGGAAAGGGCTAGATGATGCGAGATGTTCTCCAGCCAGGAAATGAGGTTGGCATCACAATGCGCATTAAAAACAAACTAAGTAATTTCAGTACAAGAAAGCAACTTGTACACTTGTGTAGCTCTCCCCCTCTTGGAATGGTGTAAAACCACCCCTAAGCAGTGTGTCAGGATAGCATTTCCATCTTAGGGTTGGGTTCTTGGTTTATGTTGGGGATACAAATAAGTTGGGTGTGCTCATTTAATCTTTCTTGCATTTTTATTGCTGACTTCAACTCTAGGAGAAACAGCTAGGGTGTGGGATATGCAAAAAGAGTACAAAAATAGGTATTCTGGAGGCCATAAAATTACTGAGGAGGTGGTATTTAACTCCTGCCAAACTGCACACCATCTTCCCACTCTGGCAATCCCTTCTCCTTGTTTTAATAGGTGCCCCATTCCTACATTGTTTTGTACTGTGACAAAGCAGTTTGTCTGGCAATAAATACAAATCTCATCTGCTAATCTTGTAAGCAGACCTATTTCATTGACTATGGCTAACTGCCAACTGTTTGATCCCCTTCCTGGAGTTCCTTATGTATAAGAAAAACGTACTCACACAATTTGTGTTGCAGTGCAATGGGTGATAGCACTCCATTGGAAGACTCCAGACATACCCCTATCACAGGTCATATCCAGTGTTGACCCAAATCATGTTTATGGAAAAGAAAAGAATTTTTATATTTTACACAACTCTAGAATACACTTTGCAGAAAAATGGGACCCATGGTTTGATCATAGGCACCTCTTTTCTTGAGGCTGTTGAAACTCCCCTCCCGTAGGCTTTTTTGTGTGAGACGATTCTTCTGGGTGGTCCTTATACATACTCTTTGCAACATATCTGTATGCATATTAACCTAGGTTCTGTCTGAGCTATGTTGACATTTTTGAGCTGTTCCTATATCTTCTTTATCCAACATCAAAGTTGATGTATACTTTGGGGTTTATTTGCTAAAGCTGGAGAGTGCAAAATTAGGCTCAGTTCTGTATAGAAACCAATCAGCTGCTAACCTCAGCTTGTTCAGTTAAGCTTTGGCAATAAAACCTGAAATCTGATTGGTTTCCTTGCAGAAGTGAGCCTGATTTTGCACTCTCCAGCTTTAGTAAATAAACCCATTTGTCTTTGTTTGGATTTTGTACTTTATGCGCTTCATCGTTAGTGCTGTACCATGGTACCTATCGTATATTTGCAAATCTTCTGTTATCCTTGTATACACATATCTTTGCATATATTTCATAAAAGATAGTAAACAAGAAATAGGTATTCTAATACTAGTAGGACCTTTAAGAGCAGCGTCTTGGTGACTTCTGGACCTGAAAGTGTAGCCAGAATGATCTAAAACCCTTATAGTAGGTGTATGTGAGTGCACACAAAAGGTCAAAGGCCGTCAGCAGTTGTACACCAAGGCAACCAAACAAAACCTCAAAACAGACAGTATAAAAAGGGTGCAGCGCTAAAATTATTAAAATACAATAAAAATACAAAATATATAAATAACATAAAAAGATATAAATAATTGAAAGTTCATATAGGTGACTTTACGTGCTCATATGATTCCAGCTTTCTTGATTAATCAGTGCTTGTTCATTCAAAAATGGAAGAAATGCGCACTCACCAGACGTGCAATATAATGCGCTTTGAAAGATATATCCTGATGTCATCAAGGGATCATCTGGGACAGGCCAGGTGTAGGAATTACTCTCTCTCAGAGTGGATGGGTCCTGGGACTTTAAATGATGATCCAGGGATAACCAGAGTTCCCCTTAAGGGATGGATGGGTGCAGCTAACAGGGTATAAAGGAGGCTCCCTCTCTGAAAACTGGATAATGGGTGTCTAAAAATCAATACTCCCCAAGGGAGTTTAAAACAGAAGAGCACCCATAGTGTAGTAACTTAAATGATTTATTGAAGGTAATGTGATGCATCAAGTAGATAAAAACAATCGGTAGTGAAAGCAAACAGCCTGGACTAACCACCCACGATTAAATATGGCTGCCGGAGCTCCACATTGCTCCGGCGGCGTGACATCACTGCGTTATTGGCTCCTTCTTACGCGTTTTGTGCACCCGCACGTCATCAGAGGGGAACACCAATAACATTGTGCCGCACGCCGTCCATATATATATATTTATACTTATCTATAACCCTGTAAGCGCAGTCCTAGTCCTTTTGATGCTGCAGTGGATCTCTCTCTATTTGTTCTGACCCCTGACCCCTTATTGGCAGTCATAGGTAGCTTAATTTGTGGGCAATTAATCCTTCTAGCAATGTCCAGCAATAGCTTATACCCAGATCCTCTGAGACACCCCTCAGCATAGAGGATTCTTTACAGATGCTTGCCACCTTGTTGCCTAGATAAACACCCTCCATCAGTGCAGCTAAAGCTCTGGACTTCCAACACACATCCCCAGTTGAGCCAATGCTCAAAAAAGAAGAAGTATTTTATACTGATATCTCCACCAGACAGAAACCCAAGAGAAAAAGATAACACTCTGGAAAGGTAATTAAAATATGTATTACCTCCCCATTCCACACTGTTGAACAAATACAGTGATTGGTTAGGCCAGACAAATATTCGTAACTCAGTGATTGTCCTTTCCATGCTAACTACAGAATTCTCAGCCACAGTAGCAACAGAAGCAATCAACACATTGAGCTTAGAAGTACCAGCAGAGCCCATAAAATGTAAACACAACTCAGGCTAGTTACAGCCTAGCTGCAAAAAATACAAAATTTAATTAGGGACAATCCAGCTTAGGACAAGGTCCTGCATGTGTAAGACTTAAGGTGAGGAGACTCAAGGTAAAGATGGAGTTCAGCTTTTTGTAATTTTTTATTTTTTTTATTTTTAAGACTCTGAATGAGTACATATGGTCCTCTGCATTGTAATTGTCAGATAATCTGTAGTGGACCAAACACAGACCTTCTCAGGGAAGAAAGACACAGGAAAACTTCTAAAGCAAGTATGTTTTGTCTGCAACCACTTCAACAACAATTACTGAAACCATGCCCAATCCATTCTATTCTTGCATACAAAAATCAATTATTTGCATCTACATTTTTGGATGCTGTCAGCTGAATATTTTGTAATAATACATACTGTATAATGCATATCGTGTAATAATACATATATCACACCCACACACACTTACGCAATTTGGTGTAAAAGGCTGCTGAATATTATACATACAAATTAGAAGAGATTGAATATAATTTATGTTAGTAAAAGACTTATCTTAAAATGCATTATGAGGAAAAGTAGGAATCAATTTGTCATTGACAAGGATGAATGTTGTTTGTTTGTCTACTTTATTTTCTTATTTCCTGCACTTCAAGCCTTTACGTGTACCTGTTTTGTCTTTTTTTTTTTCAAATGTATCTGAATCCTGGAAAATGTGTTAGATGCTTCTTGAATGCATTTATTGCTTTTGCATAATTTATGAGCTGGAGGCACTGACCACCATCCGTCTCTGCCAGAAGCTGGCACTAAGGGATCCAGTGGATGGAGCTGTAAATTAGATGCCGTGCTCCTGCTGAGCCTGTGGCACAGTCCTCGGGTCAGTAAGAGAATTTAATACTAGAGATGGAAGTGTTTCCTCATAGTGCCATGTGGGCCTCAGCACAGAAGAAGCTGTTGGCAGACACAGTGACTGACCAGATCGTGAAACTGTCAATCACTGTGTGTGTTGGGAAAGAAGCCTGTGCATTTTTAATCATCTTGGCAGCCGTGCTGCTTACATAATGGACACCAGTAGGTCTCAGTCCTTCGCCATATGCTTAACTCTGGAGACAAGAGGCTTCTGGGTATAGCTGTAATTACCTGATGCAGAATTAAGTGGACCTTGAAATTAGAACTGGACTGTCAGAGGCAGGAAGCTTAACACTTTGATGGATGCAATGTTCATCTAGAAAGATGTTTAACAAATTATTGGAATAACTCTCTCTTATGTCTCATAGACAGAGGATTTCTTTTTAGTCATGAATTTTAATGCTCTCTTTTTAGCTTTTTCCTCAAATAAATAAAATAGTTTTATCTTTTGTAAATATAATGACACCAAGGTTACAACCATATGCTGCCTGATTTTTGCAAAAGAAGAGACCTTGTTAAACATAACATACAATTTATAGGCAATATAATAGTTGGCACATAAGCAATTCCTGTTGGCAATGTTTGTTACTGTAAATTTTCAACAAGTTGGAATCAATATGTGACAGAGTGACTGTTCTAATTCACCAGAGAAAAGGAAACCACATGCCCTGTATTCAAAGATTGGTTAAGACAAAAATCTCATCATCTCTTTATTCTTGGTGAGAGATATGCTGTATGTATGCAGTGGAAAGGTGTCCATAGACACTAGAAACAGGTTAGGTTGGGAGAGAAACAATCAGACATGCTGGAAAGCATTACCTTTACACTATATTTCCCACTGATTTGCCATCACCATAAGTGACTGTGGTGTATCCCCCACCACCCCATACTCTGTGTAAGCCAACCATGAACTTTTGCATTAGGTCAACTTCATCTAAGTGTTATGGGCATATCTTATATTTCAGCCTTAATTCATAAATGCTATAATAATTGTAAACCAAAAAAACTTTTTTCCTATCACCTCCTTGGCTATCAAAGACTGGCAGCAGGTCATGTGACTCTCTAACCCCTATAACAGTCGAGATCCACAAGTATGCATCAGAACATGTGCTTTTGATTAATGTCTGTCATAATGACAGTGCATGCCTACACAGGTAGTGCATGGCCTCACAGACAGAGTTTAAGTGGAGTGTTTCAGCCAATACTGTCTGCATAGTTCTGTGTTTTGAAAAGGGTAAGTGATGTTACTTACGACCCGAATTTTATATGCCCACATAATCAGGGCTGCTACCCACAATTTGTCTCTAGCTTCACCAATAAATCTCTCAATGGAAAATAGGTTATTACTCCCAGCAGCAGTCTATCGCAGAGTCTCTTTTTTCAGCAATGTTCTGGGTACTGTCTACAATCCCCTGGAAATAGCTAGATCTCTGAAGGAGCAGTCTACTGGGGCACCAACTCACAGGACCCACTCACTGACACATGAATCCTTTTCCACACTACTGCACAGTCACATAGTTTGTTGTAGAGGACACCAGAAAACTGTCCTTTGCATTGAAAATAATAAAGTTTTTTAAAAGTATATACTTGACCCTTTATGCAAAGAAGCTGATTAATGTATGACATATTATTTATGCATACTGGAAAAACGCAATTATGTAACACTCTGCCATCCAAAACTCTGTGAATTTCCAGAAGACAGTTTTATTGCAAAACCATAATAGGCTCACTTGAACCAAGGTAACCAAGAGTCTTCCAGAGTCTCTCTTGCGTGTTCCTACAAACTATACCTTTCATACATCCAAACATTCTTGTTTATTAACCCTCTGCAAGGTTGGAGGAGCTGAGGGGAACAATACTATAACCACTGTGCCTGTCGCCTGACTAAGGCTGTGTTCATAATTCCCCAACATTCCTCTCCCTGGTTCTTATTAGCAGCCAACCATATACTCTCTTGCCAATGCTGCTTTTATGGGCTATCTAGATGCTGATTTAGCAGAAGTATATTTGTTTTGACAAACTATAACAGCAACTACTGACATTAGAAATATACCAACCTATAACTCAAGTATGACATACAGTTACCCATAGAATTTATAATGAGCTATATTAGGGGGCTTCTTTCACACATGAAATAAAGGTTATCTGGAGAGACTAGTGATCTGTTGGACCAAAGGGAACTAAATATGCTGAAAGGTATGTTAGGACATTATGAAATTTTACTAGCCTTCTTGTCAAGAACAGTGTTAGTGTGCCAACAATAAGTGTTACTCCCCATTGCCAATGAAGGTCATTTAAAAACCTGTGTGAAATGTTTCTCCAAAAACCAAAAAGAAGAAACGCCTTAGGAACCTTTGCCATCCAGAATTCATAGTTCCTGGTACTACAGCAAACCTAATCATTACACTTTACAGCAAGTTTTAAGAGGGTAAATACCAAAACACAATTCAAAAGTAAAACCAGCAGGATGCTGGAAGCCTGCTAACTTAAAATGAATGTCTTGTTGTTTCCAGGGATAAGAATTTTTCATTGAAAAGGAAACCAGTCTACTTGGAATCATTGAAAGAAACTCCAATGCCTTGTGGTAACACTGTGCACAAAAGCATTGTAAGATCTTCAGCAATAGCTAGAAAATTAAATAATATATAGACATCCATTCTTCAGCCAATTAAGGGCCTAGACCTACAATCAGCTGGGAATAAGCAACACTAAAAGGCAATGCATAAATGGCAGCAAACAACAAAGAGAACTCTTGTTGGAAGGTTCCATCAGGCTTAAGGGTGGCTTTCTAAAGTCACAGAGGAGGCACAAAAACTTTTTGCAATAGGAGGCAAGTACCCTCAAGCTTTACTTAGGTAGCAGTAGTAAACAGAACCTGGAAAGGCTAAGACATTTAAAGGGTGGACAGCTAGGCTTCTGCAAATGAGTTGAGGGTTCATCAACAGCGTTAAATCCCTTGTTATTGAACTATTTAACAAGAAGGTAATAAAGTATAATGCTACTTTAAAAAAGAAATGTGCTTAAATATGTGAGTTCTACCTGTCCCAGAAAACATACACACCAACACATACATACTTAAAGAAATTGCACATTTGTCATTGAAAGCAAAATATTATTAACTTCTAAAAAGGACATTGTCCTCAATGACCATCTTAGCCTCTTATTATTAGATTTGAGAATATTACATAATTGTACTTTATCTGCATTACATTAAGTCCTATCTTCTCTCAGGTCAAATAATTAAATGGGTTTAGTCTCAGTTTATGACCTCTCATTTACAATTAATCACATTTTTATGTAAACTATTTAACTTAAGTTCTCTTTTCATAGTTACCATAAACTCCATCTCAGAGTGCAAATCAAAACAGATACTAACACATCAGCACCATTTCTGACGCAAACTGCCAAAACAGACCTGCTTTTGATGGGTACTAGCTTATTTTTGTACAGACTACCCTCTGTATTTTTCTGGTAGTCCTTTACAGCCACACCTGTCACTAAATATTATTTAGACCAAAAGTTATTTTTGAGAATTTTACCACACTCACACAAACAAACAAACACACACTTTCTGAATTGAATTTCCATTTTAAAAAGTAAATGAGTAAGTCTTATTATTACACACCTCCCTGCTTGACCCAAAGATGAGCCCATGCAAGAAATAAAATAACTAAGTACAGTTTATTCTGCCATCTGCACAATTCCACACAAATGGGGCATCCCAAATATCATTTAGACACACAGACAACCTTCCCCAGAATTTTCCCAGTCCCAGAGAGTTTTCTGCCATCAAAGCTGAAAAGTAGAGTCCCCAGAAAAAGGACACTAAAAAACTCAGTCATAACACATTGTTGCACCCCACTGAGCTACCTGGGGAAAGGACAGGGGGTTTACTTACAACACAATTACAGTTAGACAAAACAAACCAATATTGTTGTTATCAATATGGTTCCTATTGTATCACTTTCTATAAGAATCAAGAATAATCGTTTCGGAATGGTATCAATTTGTGTCTTTAACTGAATGTTCAAACATCGACATATGAATAAAAAAGATAAGGTATCACTATCAGGACTTAAACTTTCTCCTCTCTCTGTTTTCTCTCTGTACACAGTTGAGCACAGCTTTGAGGTTAAGACTGCTCTGCTTATGAAAAGGGAGGGGGGTAAATACATAACTCTTTCCAAAAATTCATACATTACACAAAGAGGAAAACTAGCAAAACATTTAACAATTCCACAATGCATTTCCAAGTTTACTGATCAAGCAACGGATGGAAAATTGCTTCAGTTCTGAGGAAGAACATATTGGAAAGCACTCCCATCACTAATCATACACAGAGTCCATAGTCTTCTTTTGCCCTGGGACATCTAAAAATCAACAGTCCCATTGGCATGCAATTCAGTATTTAAAGAAATATCCAGATTTTTGTTAGTAAAACAATCCAGCTTCCTTTCTGGAAAAAAATGGTTAGATTAAAAATGCAACTGAAGAACACGTTTTACAAAACCTTTACCCTTCAAGTGCACTTTTTCTAATATCAAAAGATGTTCCATGAGTTCATGCAAATTTAGTTCTTTTCTTTTACATGGAATACCATTTCTCTAAAGGACATCTATAAAAAAGATGTATTAGTTCTCCTCACCTTAATTAAATCGTGCAAAATAAATAAAAGATTATTTGACATTGATGTTTAATACATTTTATTAAGTTTTATAAAGAAATGAAGCCACAGTTCATGTAGGATCAATGTGGGATCAATGTCATAAATACTTGGACATGACACAGAATCTTAAGCCACTACTATCAAATTAATTTAACTCATCACATCTTCACAATTTTTTTCTGTATGACAACAATAAGCAGGTTGCAGCAACTCTTTAGAATACACATACGTCACTATATTCACAGTGCACTGTACATATGCAGTCCCATATACCAAGAATCTCAGAATACTGCCACCATTTAAATGTACTTTTTTCACCGCTACTTAATTTACCAACAATGATATCAATCCCCTGTCTTTATTAAAGTGAAAATAAATAATATCCCTATTCTCAAAAAAACCCCACCCATACACATTCACTACTTACTGGCCTGATAATCTATTTATAATTCAATTGTTTTTACTGTGTTTTTTTCCTCCTTGTAACAACTTCCATGAGCTCATGAACCTCTCCTATTCCTTTTCACTTCTGTTTGTTTGGAATGACCGTTGCATTTTAGTTGCAGTCATGTGCACTGCTCTATGCACACTACAAATCCCATAATCCAATGTCAATCTCAGGAGAGAACAAATGAGGGTGGCTACATTCCTACCTACAGTGGGACCATGGAGAATGAATGTAGCTACCCTCTAACAGGAATTTAGATCAGTGCAGCTAAAAAAGTGAGATTTGGGAGAGTCTGAGAGTCATAGATTGTTGAAGTTAGGAATACATAACTAAAGCGTTACCAAACCCAGGACCCTGCATTCACTATATCTTATCTCCCACAGTGCACAGAACATGGAAATGCATTTTTTTGTAAATATAAACTGCTAAATACCTTTTCTCATCAGCAGTATATAACATTCTTTTGACTTCTATCAGTGTTCAGCTGAGCACTGGTTAAAGCTTGTAGGAGGAGTTTTCATTCTGCTCTGACTGAGGCTACATAACCCCTGACCCTCTGTCTGGACAGTTCTGATTGGCCCTGCGGTGATCACATGCACCCTTCCAAAGAGAAAAAAAAACCTAGGAATACACATTAAACTGAGCATGTGCAGAGTGGCTCCTAGAGCTCTGCACTATCAGCAGATGGATTGGGGACAGTAGAAGAAGGGGAGGATTAGTGAAGACAGGATCAAACAGCCTTTTTACACAATGCAGAGGATTAGGCTCTTAGTGAGTATAATAGGCATGCTTTACTGCATATACAGACTGATTATACTGTTGCGGGTTTAATAACACTTTAAGTACTTTTTAGACAAAACTTAAGTGTGATATTAATGTGTCCCAGTGGAAAGGTACCATGCTCTGATAACAAGCAGTCTCTAATCCACGTGCTCCAATAGTCAATTGGTATAGTTAGTGGAAAACTTATTGAATGAATTAGAAATTCACTCACATCTGGCAATCACATACACAGGAATTAACTTTAGCAACATATAAATAACTTTGCCATGCTGTGTATCAGAGACCTATTTTTCCTACAGAAACACTCCTTATTTTAGCACTGTTATTAGTTAAGCTAAAATAAAATATGTTTTTTTTTGTTCTTATGTACCATCAAAATAAATCATTTCAGTAACCTAACAATAATACCAAATTAAAGAGAAATCAGTAGGTCAATGGCAGAAAAGTAAAAATAGTTCTTGTTCATAGAAAACCTACAGGTAAAAAAACTCAAGTGGTTTATTTATTTATTTATTTTGCTGGGGCTAGGTGCTGTGGAAGTAGGATATGTAATAGGTGTAGTGTATTATGTAGGTGTTTTGTTAGGTGCTTGTGGATAGTAAACACTTCAGTTTTGATAAAAATGTCAGCAACAGAAAAAAAACAACAATACCAAAAAACAAACAAGTGGTGACCAATATAACAAAAGGAAGGTGGCAGTCTCCTCTGCTGGCATTTACAATGTAGTAACTGTGTGGAATTTATGAATGTAGAATGCCATTAATGTTTTTTTCTAAGCCTTGTATAGTATGTAAGATAAAGGTGAGTCTGAGAGCACAGTACTGAGGCAGCAGTCTTCCACTCTACTAAGTGTAACTAATGCTGATTACTGAGGTAATTAAACTTGCTGTTAAAGTGACTCTCTGGAATGAAAAAAATGAACCACTACACGTAAAAGGAACATGCTTTATACTTGGATATCCCAACACTCATTCCACTGAACAGTCATATTATCCCAGCTACAGAGTCGCTTTATCAGCATTCACTCCACCACCCAACCATTTTCTGCTGCACAGATTGGTTCAAATGGACCAGTTCTTACAGCCCAATTATAAGCTCATCAATTTTTAATGATTTTTAAAAAAATTAGTTCACACATAGACAATGTTATTTTTTTTAACTACTTCAAGGGTTTTCTAATCTTTGCTGAGCAATTCTGTATGTATAGTGCGAGCAGGCACTTTGGGCTTTGAGCTGCATTAGAATGGTGTCTATGTTCATTCTCAGTTTTGGTATTGTGCCTCCACCTCCTCACTTTGCTGTTCCATTCACAAAACACATCATAGTGATGAAGTTGAGGCTGTGCTGTATAAATAGCACAGCAGAGTATGGGGGCAGAAGTACAACCCCAGAACTGGTGTCAATTACAGACTTCCTTCTGATGCAGTGGGTAGGCAGACGTGTGGCTCCCCACTGTACATATCAGAAACACTCAGCGGAGCATACAGGGCTTATGAAAAAGTGAAAGTATAATATTGTTTATGTGTTAATTAAATATAAAACATACGTTAAAGTTGGCGTGCCTAGAATGGGGGTTAAAGTGGTTGTAAACCTTTCCATATACCCATATGACTGGCCTCACACAGATTAAACAAATTCTCCTGCTAAGTTGTACCTGTTTATCTGCAGCCATTTGTCCTGTATAACATTGTAAAACTCCTGAGATGAAAAGGGTTTTTAACAGACTCCCGAAGCAGGGAGTTGCATTTCCACACTGTACAAGAGCTCTGAGAGCTGATTGGAGGGAAGATACACAACTCCATCCACACAGCACACAGGAACAGAGCTGAGCCTGTCAATCTGCCGGAGCTACCTCCTCCATCACCTTTATTAGCTTTTGGTGTCTGGAAAACTTGTCAGAAGTGACCCATGTTGATAACAGAAGAACTAGACAGTAAACAAAAATGACAGATAGTGCTTTAGAGAAAGGCAACTAAACATTGTATAAATACAGTATGTGCTTTGTTCAGATTTCATGTCTGAGGTTTACTACTCTAATTGTAAACCAAGTCCTTCTTCTTGGCCAGAAAGACTAGTAGGGACTAGCCCCTTGATTCTGAACTTGCCTCTATAACTTACCTATGCCATCCACAACATCTCAGATTTTTCTTGAATTATTTAAAATGTAGCATTGCTGATCTGCGTGTTTTGCAGTAATTGTATTTCATTGCACATTCCTTTTAAGACTAAGAAGTAATTGATTGACAAAAGCCAAGCCAGAATGTCATGAAACACAAACAAAACCAACTATTACTTTTAAACCCATTTGATGCAAAAAATACAAGTTAGTCGCATGACAAAGATCTTATTTATTTGTAAATAAAAATTTTGTTGAGTGTCAGTGTTTAAATGTCACTGTTTATTAGAGAATGTATGTTAAGAAAACATTCAATGACAACATTTTTATGGTACATTTAAAACCTGTCTAGACACGGGTCATTGCTTTTTTTGCCTTGTTAAACTGTTGTCAAAATCTGTTTCCTTACCACTCATCATATTGCAACAAACATTATTTCATACTGAAAGTGTGTGTTATATTTTAATTTATGTTGACATTTCCCTTTAAAAAAGTGACAGTTTGTCTGTGTTTTCTTTTTTCAGTGTGACAGTGACAGCGACCAGGAAGAAAAGGTAAGACCTATTTTGGGTTGTTCATTTCTCTTTTGCGATATGTTCCTTTTCTATCCTTTGCCAATATTATTATGGGTTACCGTTCTGTATGATGTACAATTTGGCAACACGGCCTTTCAGGATTTGGTACACCATATTTATTTTATTAATCTTACTTTTTTATATTGTAGACAAAATTAAATAGTAACTCTGTCAAAGTTGACACATAGTGAGAACACAACTCTCTTTGTTAGTGTATTAGAAAACAAATAAATATCATCATGTTTGTCTCTTCTCTATACCTCCC
The DNA here is from genome assembly GCF_062004578.1 of Staurois parvus. Taxonomy (NCBI): domain Eukaryota; kingdom Metazoa; phylum Chordata; class Amphibia; order Anura; family Ranidae; genus Staurois; species Staurois parvus. The sequence goes on along the minus strand of NW_028317854.1, from coordinate 9,347,069 downwards.
AAAAAACTTCCACTCCAACCACTAGTACCTGAGCCATGTTAATATGACATCCAAGTGAGCTCACAGTAGTGGGATTCCATTTTCAGCCTGATTTCTAGTATGCAGAAATTAAATAAAATGGATATGTAATCCAAATTTTCATTTATAGCACTTACACCCACAGTTTTTAAAATAAAACTGAAATATTTCCCTGGAATTCAACTTAAAACATTTATTTTATGATATTTGACATTGTGTAAAATCAAGTGTAATCAAACAAAACAAAGAGCACTCACTATATGCATACCACAAAACCCATGATTTTGCAGTGCCTCTTACATGTCTGTTCAAGCATGGGGGGATTCCACTGTATTGCAGACAAGGTTCAACTCCATAGCTGTCAATAGTATGAACCTCTCATTGTTATGGAAGAAAATATATAGGGTAATGACACTTCATCACCTCAGACAATCTGCTCATGAAAACTAAATCCTTGGTTCATACAGACTGTAGAGAAGAAAAGAAAATGTGTGCACCACGGATACATGGGATGCAGAACTGCTATGAACGTAAAGCTACTTTATTACAAAAAAAAAACAAAAAAACAAAACAGAGAAAACAATACAGAGAATTTAAGTTTGTAATTGCCCTCTTGCATTACAAACATCTTTTTCTTTTGGGTTTATTCAAGAATGTCCCCTATCTTTTCATGGACTGAGCATTCTACCAGCCAATTTCCATAGGCTATAGTCCATGTTATGTTTGAGAGCAGTTTACATACATTTTGGCAGTCCAGTGCAATGAAAAAAAAAAATTTCCACCTCCTGATTTTGTCACCTACTTTTTCTAAATGCTGATTTTTAAATATTAACCTCCTACGGAGCAACGTGGAAAGAAAGGCATTGTCACCATTGACTGCTACTTATTATCAGGTATTTTTATGGAGGTATGAAGGTTATTTTTGATATGTAATTTATGTAATATTTGTTTTTTTGAGCTTGTAAAAAAGATAACAGAAACCAAAAGAAACTCATTGTCTTTGCATGCACATTTATGTTAAGGTTCCACAAACTTGAATTGACTGTGCATATGTATTAAAGTAATAGGTCTAAAAAAATATAATGGCCAAAATATTGTTCATTGTAGTTGTGTTGGCATATACAGTGCATATGATGAAAAATAAAAGGGATATAATAGTAAGAAACAAAAATGGAAGAATAAAAACTATGATCTCTCATAAAGTTGAAGGATTTTGTGGCTAACACATCGTGATCAGCCTTAAAGGCTAAGTTCAAATTTTGGAACATGTTCCAGCTCCTTCTGCCAGTTTCCCTGATCGCCCCTCAATTGTACAGCAGGTAGGGGATTTTTTCCCTGCACCACTGTCACAATTTATAAACATTGCAGCCATGCAGGTCTCCACCCACACGGCAGTGTCATTCACTCACAGTTTCCTGTGAAGGAATGAACTACAAGTACACTCAGCCGCCACAGCTGATGGCTTGCAGTTCTGAATGAACTTCGAGAGTGCTGATGAGTGCTTTGTTAGTTAATTTACAAGCCCTGCAGCTTTCAAACAGACAGCTCGTATGGAGGTATGGGTTGAAATCAAGAGGGCTTGTCTGCAGAATCCTGACCATTGTACTTCTGATCCACTGATCGCGAGTGCAATGCTTTTCAGGCTTCTGGAGGAAAAAATAATTAATGCATATTTTTTTCTGCAAAAAATATGTGAATTTATTATGTTTCTGAAAAGGTGAACTTATTTTTTAAAAGTATTTAGAATTTTGTTAACAAATAACTCATTAAGTTTGAAGAGTCCATAGGAGGTGATAATTTCTTGAATACATTCAGTGCTATTAGTACAATTCACTCACAAAGCAAAACTGTTGTTCTGAATGACAGAGAGTGGCATGATAATCTCTTTTTACCCACAGTTATGGAAAGAGGCACTCAAGACAATAGGGTCAATTGAACAGAATTTTTCAATGTTTTCTTGTCAGCTATCAGTTAGATATTTAAAGGATACGTTCACTTTTTATATGTATATAAATAAATAAATACATACATATATACACATATTTTTGCAGGTAAAAAATGCTCATTTATTATTTTATTTCACTGGAACCTTTAAAGAATTGCACCCGAGATCAGCAGATCATGGGTGCCATGCCAGGCTCCTGTGGACTCTCAGTACACTGTCTGCCTGTACACCCCCTACAGGCAGGCAGTTAGTGGATTGCAGGAAGAATCAATGAAATACGAGAGTGCTCACCAGTACTCTCGTAGTTCATTGAGAACTACAAGCCATCGGCCGCAGTGGTCAACGGTATTTGTAGTTCAATAATTCATTAACTCTGTGAATAAAAGTGGTGGCTGCATGTGCTGTTTTTAAATTGTAACAGTGGGAGTGAGGAGAAGACCCCCCGCCCATTCTCACAGGGATGGGGGATCAGGGGAGAGGAGGCAAGGGCTGGAACATGTTACATGTTCTGTCATAATTATAATTGGAGCATGTAACATGTTCCAAAGGTGAGCTTAGTCTTTAGGTAGTCTTCCAAAAATGTTTTGATTGGGGTGACGGAGTGCCTTTCAATCATGGTACGTCATATCCCATGCTTGGTTACATCCTTAGGAGGAATCAGAAAACCAGGTAACAGTGTACCTCAGTTGTGCATCTATACAGGTAAGTAGGTACCTTAAAACTGCACACCTTGTTCTTGCATGGAAATGTTTAAGCAATGTAAAAAATCAGGTTGATATACTAAGAATCTTCAAATAATAAAGTGGTTGAATGTTAATTTCAATTATCCAATCAAGTGAAAAACAAATTCCTGTTTACTTATTTCTTCTGGACCTGAAAGATAATTAAAGTGTATCTTCACTTTTTTGTGTGTGGAAATTCTTAACTTCTTCAGCAAGTCATCCCCAGAGTAATTCTTAAGAAAGGTAGTTGAGGAAAGTAGAAAAATAGCATTTGACCCCTTAGGTCAGGGGTGTCAAACCGGTGGCCCTCCAAGCTACAAGTCCCATCATGCCTCTGCCTTTGGGAGTCATGCTTGTACTTGGGATCTGGTGGGTTCTGAGAGATGCTGTGAGTTTCATGACGGTGTATGCACAGCCCGAATCACGTTCCTGGGGATGTCCGGAGCTGTGAAGGTGAGTGACTTTCTCTCTCTCACCATAGAGGATGGTGGCTGGTGTATGGGGGGCAGTGGTAGTTGAAGGGTCGGGTGGAGGGCAGGGGTGTTCTTGGTCAATGTCAGGCTCTTTCTGTGGGGAGGGAGGGGTGCACGCCAATTTTTGTGTTGCCTAGGGCAGCACAAAACCTAAATACACCACTGACTGTGACATAGTGGGAGAGAGGGGGCCGTGCTAAGGAAATTTAACTCATCATATTTTCTAGTATTGCACATTGCAAGTGAATAAAAAAATATGGAAAGAACAACACTGTAAGTATACATTTTAAATACTTGATTTTCTGTGCTTTTACCTACATTTTTTGAGTTTGTGTCAGGGCCTCCATTAACTGATTTGAATCCAGAGAAATAATTGACAAATATGGGTATTTCTTATTGCACAACATCACTGTCCTTTGCTTTGCTGTTCTCAATAGGTATGATATAGGGAACATCAAGACCCCCAGCTCATTGTTTATATTGTTTAATAACCTGGAATTGAACTGCAAACTAAACTGATCTATTCTTTTTTTATAGTGTGGTTAAAGGGTTAAAACTTCCGTTAGGTTTGTATTAATGTTTGTATCCTGTCTGGAATATTTCTTCTGGCTATCACTATGCTATTTCCTATTTAAAGCAAGATCAACAAAGTTTTGGCTGAGTTTGGTTATATCTGTTTGATGGCATTTTTAGTTTTAACCCCTATACTCATAGTATATGAAAAGTATATGTGTAATAAAAAAGCATAACTAAAACACTGAACAAGGTCATACATTTTTATTATTGGTCATGTTTTATTCTATTACTCAATGACACTTGCAGTTCCAAAAGCCTAGAAACTCTTGCCAACTAACACTGCATTGTCAGAAGACAGGAAACATAAGGCTTATCTGATGCCTGTAATTTGTATGCGGCATATGCAGCCTGTTATAAAATGGAAGACATCATTATTTGAACAGGTCAAGCATATTCAGATGAAGACAAATGGTGCTTATTTGATTTCCTTAAAATCAGGAAATGAAAAAAGTGCTCTCTGGAGAAATCATGTTCTGCCTCACTTAGATGATAGACCGAGGCATGTAGCAGCGATAAGAACAGGCGCTCGTCCTGCGTTTTTATCTCTGAAGGACGGTCAGGACTGTCATCTCGCTGACATGTGCATTATCCGTGTCATTTTAAACAAAGTGACCTGTGGAAAAGTGCACTCTACTGTGACATGATAATGGGATGTTGGATGACAGGTAAAGTATACACTTATAAAAGGAGGCTGTGTATTATTCTTTTGTTTAAGTGACAACTAGGAACTTCCTTCCTATGGATGAAGGGATTGTCATATTCTAGTGGTGAGACCCTGCTTGACTTATCAAAGCTGGAAACTAAATGAATGTATTTATGAGCCTCAGAATGTATTATGCACAGATTTATTGCAGAACTCTGGAGAGGGGAAGAAGTATTGAACTAGATTGTTCTATGCAAATCATGGGGCAAGAGGCACCTAACCTTGTCTACTGAACATCCACTTTCTTAGCATTTTCTTTTCTCACTGGGCTGACATTTCATTAAAAAGAGAAGAAAATTACATAACTTTGTCAGATATTGGCATAAAGTAGTCTTTATTCATATTAACCACAAAAAGTATGTATCTTCCTAGAGCAGTAGGAATGTAGATGGGATGCAATGCTGCTCTGTCCTCGGCAAATATGAAAGCAATGGAAAATGATGAGATATCAGTGAATAGCTATGTGTAACTCTATTTAGAGGAATCAAAGAGGATTGTAAAAGGTCTGTGTATGTACATACAATATGTGTCTGTTATTTTTAAAAAAGCACTGGGTGTGTATAGGTCTAATAAAATTAATCCTTGGGATGTTGGGTCAGCTGCATCTTAGTGGGAACTAGCTAAGGTAGACATGGACGAGCTCCTATTGCTTTTATTACGGGTACTTATATAGCGCCGTACATATATATTGCATATTCACATCAGTCCCTAACCCTCAAAGGGTGTACAATCTAAGGTCCCTAACTTACATTCATACATACACATACTAGGGCCAATTTAGACAGGATCCGATTAACCAACAGCATGTCTTTGGTGTGTGGGAGGAAATTGGAGTCCCAAAAGGAAACCCATGCAGGCACAGGGAGAACATGCAAACTCCAGGCAGGTGGTGCCATGGTTGGGATTCAAACCAATGACCCTAGTACTGCCAGGCAGAAGTGCTAAGCATTTAGCCACTGTGCTGCCCAGCATTTGAAGGTGAAAGCTTGATGACAATATGGACCTAAGCTGGTTTTTCATTATACAATCTGATTGTGCAACCATCTTTAGATTTACTAAAATAGCACTGTATGCTATGTAATGTGAGGACAGATATTAACACTTTATTCAATTTATATCAAATCAGGTGGGGTCTTGCACTACATACTACTTGATGGCAGATCTAAGTCATGTGCAATCAGTGTAATCAGATGCTATACTTCATAGTCAACTTAAGGCTGCAGTTAAAATGTTGGTACCATAAGGTACCGTATTAAATTTGTACAGTCACTGCACCCTTACTCCTAGCTCCCACAAGGCAGCTAAGCTGACGCATTGCCACATGTGTGTGGTCTCCTAGTGTAGACGCTTTTAAAGGAAAATGATGAGCTTGTGAAAAAAATAAACCTATATACTCACCTCCATACTGCAGCATCGGTGTGATGCTGTATCTGTCCCACTGCTGATGACCGCTGATTGCTTAGCTCTTGGTCTGCTTGGAGTGGAGAGCAGTGGTTGTCAGGGACCATTCCCAGCTCTCATCCTCCAGCTGCATAGGGGGAGGGTGCAGCTGGCTCTGGCTCACAGCCACGTGCTGAGAAGCAGATCCACCTGTCAATTCGGTAGGCGGGTGAATTCCGACAAAGTTTAAACACTTCCAGAACCTGGCACAGCTCTACCTCATCACTATCAGCTGACACTGCGTCATAGGAGAACAAAAGTAAGTGTACTCACCCTTCTGTGTCAATCAGCTGTTCTCGACATTTTGGACAAGAGGGTACTATGCTCCACATATGGTGGAAATGCCCTGTGGTGACTAGGTCTTGGATCCGTTTATTTAATTTCCTTTATTCAGTAACGGAGGGTTAATATTTGTTGATCCCCTAAATAGCTCTATTTCATTTATTGCCCACTGATATTCCTAAGAAATTGGTTAAGCTGATTCTTTATATCCTGTTGGCAGCGAGAATTACGATAGCCAAACATTGGAAACGGTCAACAATGTTGATGGAATTAGTCAAGCGGAAACATAATTGGATTATGATTAATGATAAACGTACTAGTATATTTAACAACAATACTTCTAAATTTGAGGGCACTTGGGATCCATGGATTCGGTATATTTCTGCTATTAAACGGGCTCTTGGCTGGCCCTCTCTCTTATTTCTTTTCTGGGTTTTATTCTTTATTTTCTTTTTCAATTATTTGCTAATTTTTTGTTCTCTATATTTTTGTCTACTATTTTAATGATATTATTCATATCACTTTGTTTATGGAGCAGTTTGCTCATAATCAATCAAACTTTGCTTGTGCTACCAGTGTATTCCTCATTACTCTTTATTGGTCGATTTTGTTGTTATGTTGCTACACATTGTACTTGAATTTACTGTTTTATTGCTTATGTTCTGCAACTCATCATGTTGGTGGCTTGCGTCTCCTGTCTTTCTGTATAATGGTTCTGAAAATCCTTAATAAATATATTGAAATATAAAAGTAAGTGTACTCCTGTGACCTGCAAGACAAGCATGGCCAGAAATGCATTGGCCATGCTTTTCATTTATGTATGGTGCTTCCACGGTGAACCAGGAGTTGAACTGTTATGCTGTAAGGACCTATTTCGATTTTTGTGTTGTGTTTAACATGCCTGTCACACCTAAGGGTCCATGAACACTGGACTTAAAAAAAACACCAGTTCCCTTGGCCAAAAAAACCCCACTTACATAGAGTGTTTTTGTACAGGAATTTAGAAAAATTTAGGAGCTTCTAGAAGAGTTTATGAGCATGTGGTGCTTTTCTCTGAAGAAAACTGCTCCCAAAAATGCATATCAGAAGGGGTTTTTACTGATATCCCAAAAAAGTAAAATGTAGGTAACACACACCATGGAAAACATTCCTTAAACTACTTCACTAGCGCAATATGTTTTAAAACAGTGGAGTAGTGGAAGTGTACTCCTGGAGCACTTTTTATGAACAGCAGTCCAGAAAACACACACAAGCAGTCAGTGCATATATCAATGGATGTGATATGAGCTGTCATTAAAAGGCTCAGATTGCAGGCACAATGTTTAAAGATGGTTGGAGTGGCTCTGTACCTTGGGATCACTGTGATGACCAATCACAGTGATCATAAAAGTACAGTAAATGCTAGCGTTCAAGAGAGCCCTTTCCTCTCACAATGGAGGAAGGGGAAGAAGTGAGGATTTATTAACGCAAGGGAATGACTAAAGGGACTATAGGTAGGAGTGGATTCAAAGTGAGGGTTTGTAACTGATTGTGGGATCTTTTTTCCTCCAATAGTGTTTACTACTTTTTTAGAAAAAGAGTCATAGTATACATTTGTATCATAATGATACAGTTAGTAATGTGTCCATAACAAATAAAGAAATCTGCAACATAAACTATTATTTGATCATGAATGGTAGAAAAACACAACAGTTGCAAATGGAGAAGTAGTCACAATATCAAATCTATTATCCTATGCACTAGTACATATAATGAAAAGTAGGAAATGGATTAAAAAAAGGGATAGAAAAAAAGAAAAAAAGGGAAGGCATGGGGAATGGAACGGTAGGAACAAGTACTATGGGTTCAACCAAAAGCCAAATTCTCAAGAGGGGGGGGGGCCCGATCTCACAGATCTAGCAAATGGCCCTAGCCATAGAGTCTTTAAGTCTCGCAGTTAATTTCTTGTTCGAGGAAGTTGACTGTAGCTTAGTCTACACTAATGCTGAAGAGAGGAAATTAGTTTGCCAGACCTTAGCAATGCTTTGTTTGGTTGCCATAAGGATGTGTAACATTAATTTAAAATGGCATTTTGTAAGGCCATCCAGTTTGAGGTTAGGCAACACCTCACTAGGAGTTAAAGGGATGGCCAGACCTCATAATGAGGCCAATACGTTATAAACCTACAGCAAAGGTGGCTGACAGTCAGGAACATCCATTTATTTTGCCTGTAAGTTCCCAGATATGAACATCCTCACAAACATAGACTTCTATGTAACATGTAATTCTGGTCAGGACAAAATAACAGCTGTACAACATCTTATAGTTTGTAACTAAAGCAAGTGCACTCTGGGAGCAGGATTGGGTAGTGTCCCAAATCTGAAGCCATTGCTTTGGCTCAATTTCAATATTATTGTCTGTTGTCCTTTTAGTCACAGAGGTGTGTGTTATAAGTACAGAGCCTTCATTAAGTAAGGTATACAACATGGAGATAGGGTCACGAAAGGGAGTCAAATGCTTTTTGGAGGACAAAAGATAATAATAACATACTGTAAATGGTATATTTCTACCATTTCTATAAGCACTCCAGATCCTGCGCACACTATCTCCTGATTAGGGGGCCTATGAACCAGGCAAGCAATACCGGTGTTCAATGGAGTATCGAGTAGCAAGAATTTCCACTAAGAATTTAACATCTATGTTTAAAAGTTAGATAGGACAAAGTTCACCTAGTTAGAGTCATCAGTATTCTGTTAATTAATCATGCACACCATTGCCCGTAAGGATTCCAAGTAAAAGCTACTGTATGTCCTGTGCTGAAAGCATCAGCCAGCATGGGTGCTAAGAGATCAGCAAACCTTTCATAATATTTGATAGTAAAGCCATAGGGGCCAAGACATTTGTTACTTTTCAAGGACTTAATTGTCGATAGAATTTTCATTAGATCAATTGGTGTTCCAAGGTTTCTCTGAGAAAACAGAAAATGATATGTGAGAGATCAGGCATCCACAGTGGTGGATGAGTCTGGAGTGGTGTAAAGCTTCCTAAGGTGACTAGTAAATTCTGGGGCAATCTTCTCCAGATTTCTCATGAGTACCCCATTAGAAAGACAAAGGTGGACTTGCTTTTAAGTGAATCTACCTTACAAAGCCTATTTGCTAATAGAGTATCTTGCTTATTGCCTTTTAAATAACATTTCTGTTAGATTTTCCTAATTTTTTTGGTGAGTTTAGATAACAAGGGATAAATTGAGCTCACATTTGCCCTATCCAACTCAAGTTTATTGCTCACTGATGGGGATTCTGTGAAAATTCTCCTTTTCTCCTGGAAAGTTTATTCAAATTTTTTTGTTCTGTTAAGGGAGAGTTGTTAGGCGTTCATCCTCTGTGGGGGTCGCCTAGAGAGAAAAAAGGTGAGAGCAACTGTGTCATGGTCTTACCAGGGAACAGCTACTATGTTAGAGGATAAAGCTAATGGTAAAATGGAGTGAGGTGCAAAGAAATGATCTATGTGCATGGTAATAAAATGTGAAGTAATTAGTGGAAGTATTCAATTATCTCCAACAGTTAGCCAGACCATTGTTAGCCAAAAGGTTCTTGAAAAGAGACAAACGTTTAGACATTTGCATGCCTGAAATTTTTGTTTTGTTTCATTTCAGATTCATTCGTTCCATGAAAAATTTCATTTTGTAATCCTTTTTATTTTGAATTGACTCTTTTTTGGAATTTGCTTCGTATCTTCGACATTCGTTTCATATATTTGTTGTTCTGGGTGGAACAATTTTGCAGTTTTTCCAGAAGATTGCTATATATTCAATATATTATCAAATAGGACAGGTTCAAATTGGAAGGATTCAGTGTTTTCAGACGCTGGTCCAATCCACCAAGAGAAATGGCATGAGTTGATTGGACAATATCAACTGGTGTCATGTGCATCCTAATTAACTAATGGAACAAAATTCAAATCCATTCATTATCCAAATCCCAATTATTGAAAACATTTGAAAATTGAAATAATTTCCCTATGATGCAACTACTATTGCATTATGTGACATCATCCAAGTGAAATTAATGAAACAATTGCATTCATTAATTTCATTATACCTTTTTTCGGATTTGTTGAAATTCATTACTATGTCCATTCAGAGATTGGTGTACATCCGATACAAAAGTATATCCAGTATTATCCTTTGAAACGTGAAGCAAAATGGATTTTCTGTTTAGGCTCAAGGGCATCTTATGGTTTAAATGAAGGATTTACCTTCCTTCCTTTTGTGTGTGATTAGGGATTCTGTGCTTTTTGTTTGATTTTGCTCCATAAATGCTATATAATGGTATGGACTGTATTTTTTGTCCTTAATTAGTGGAGCATTAACAGTGTTTGAGAGCACCAGCAGTGTCTATTGTGTTGTGGACTGATGTGCTGCTGTGGTGTTGTTTTTTTGTCCGCAAGATGGCGTCTGTTGAAGTACTGAGCATGTGCAGTTTTTTGTCCACAAGGTGGTGTCTGTTAAGGAAGTGTGCATGTGCGGGGGCCATTTTAATGGCCATTTCTATATATAGAGGTGAAACAAAAGATAGGTGCCATTTTGCCACCATGTGCAGCTGAACACAACTTCCAGGCACTATGTAACCTATTTTAATTCTTCATACTCCTGACAAAGCTCTGTTTTCTGGAGCAAAACATGTAGAGTTTCTTTTTTTCATTGGGTCTTTCTTTGGGAGCGCTTTTTGAATGCACATGGTATTCACTCATCTCCCACCTGTTTTTGGAGAGGTCTGTACTGCATTTTACAGTGCATCATTTGCATTCCTCAGGACAGTGAGGTATTTTTGACTGGATATGGTGATGTACGGGGCTTATCTAGGAGAGGCTGACATTTAAGCCCATGTTTGTGGGGTAACTATCATTTCCTTAACAAAGATTTTATATTCAAGCTGATAGGTTTATGATCAAACTACAGTGCCTCTTTGTATGCTGTCACTTCATCTAAAATGGTATGGTATTTGATTTGGTCTGGTGTTATTAACCATTTGGATGTAAGGTAAATAATTGCAATGGTATCCAGTCATATTGTTGTGCGCAGTACATTTCTCTCCAATAGGCATTAATTACAGCTGAGCATGCATTTTCTATATATTTGAATAAAGGTTATATATTTTAGATTCATCAGTTGGCCAGATGGTGCGTAGGGAAACGCACCCTCGTCCAGTATAGATTTATCCTTTGATATCCAGGATTAAAGAAGATGGGAATCTGCAATAGAGTCCTCTAAAATACTTCACTGTATGTATTTGGAATGTGGAGTGAACAAGTCAAACGAATAGACTTTAAGTGGGTGCTATCCTTTATCTTGCTTGGATCGCACCAAAAGAAGTCAGATGAAGGAAAAGTCTGAGAGAAAGTGTTGGAAGTGGATGTTAGAGGTGATAGATGTTTGACCTGCCATTTCCTCTGGAGAGCTGGATGAATAATAGCCAAGGGTGGATGTCACAGGTAAAAGGGTTCATTTTCAGTGAATTAGGCATAAAAAAGCTCTTCATGAGTTCTCTTTGGTTCATGGTATTCTGGTGAGTCTATATATGTACTTTGGAGGTGGTGTGTTTGTCACATGGATCTTAAGAAGTTGTGGTGGTGTTGGATCTGTGGCATTGAAAGATCTGAACAATTGATTAATCTAAAATGTATAACCTTTGTTCAAATATATAGAAAATATATGCTCAGTTGTAATTAATGCCAATATTTTTACATCGCATGGACTGTGGCTACTGTGCACCCTTGTGGAGGAGGAAGAGGAAAAGGACATATTGGCAGGCCCAATTTAAATGGCTGCTCAGCATCTTTAAGGAGAGGAAGGGTGGAAAGTGTGCATTAGCAAGCCCTAAATAAATATATGATATGTGCCTTTGAGGGGGATGAGAAAAAGGGTGAGGAACTTTGTTAGATTACATGGGAATGTTTTCAGCACAATGAAATTGGCCAAATTAATTTTGAAAACATGTGTAAAAGAATGTATATACAGTAATAGTCAGAAACACAACATTAAATCTATGACAGTTGAGAGTCCAATTCAGATTCCCAGGGTCCATTTTCCTGTTGAAGGAAGTTTTGGGGGAGGTCATAACAATGTACACTTTGGTCATAGCAATATACTTTCTGGGGTCTATTTATTTAACAAATCGCTTTGCGAATGTCTCATTATTCTGCCAAAAAACCATGTCCATAATATTTGTAATATTTGTGTAATAGTTTCCTTGTTGCCTTTCACTGGGCAAATGTAACATTACCTAACGTTTGATTCTAAGAGATAATAGCCATAAGAACATTCAACCATGAGAGTTAACATTCAATAGATTAAATAACCTAGCACTATAGGCTAGGACATTCTACAAGCAAGGGAAATAATATGAGGGAGACCTCAGCACTGTGTACAGTTTAACTTTGTGTGAATGGTAAAACAATTTGGTGTTTGGCTGGGTGAATCTTCAACTGCAGAGTCAAGGGAAACATTTAGCAGTGATAAATGTAAACAAAGAGTAGGTCCCCCCCTCCCGCCACTGCTTTTACTGGGCTCTCCCATGCAACTGGGGAGCCTGGTAAGGATGTGTCTGGTGGCATCCTGTTCCTGAGACACAGTGTGAGGAACAGATGCCATTCCTCCCACCGTATGACGGCAGAAACTAGAAGCAACAAGGGCTTTGTAATTTCTGGTTTTGGGCTCAGTGAACAAGCCATTACCTGCTTCAACAAGATTGGTGTGATCTAATGTTTTGGAGGCCAGAGAAGAGAACTGGGGTCTAACAGACCCCAGATTTCTCCAAAAAGAGGAACGGTCATGCTTTATTGTTATCACAAAGGATGTTTACATTCCATTTAATAGCAATAAAAGTGATAAAAAAATAGAGTTACAGTGTAATAATAATAAAAAATATATAATAATAAAAAAATTTAAAGTGCCTTCATCCCACCGTGCTTGCCTGCAAAGACGAATGCATGTAAACGGCAATCTCACCACATATGTGAGGTATCACCAGGAATTTCAGAGTGAGAGCAATAATTCTAGCACCAGGGCTCCTGTGTGACTAAACTGGTAACCTGTAAAGGCTTTTAAAGCATCGCCTATGGAGATTTTTAGATACCGTAGTTTGGCGCCATTCCACGGGTGTAGGCAATTTTAAAGCATAACATATTTAGTATCTGTAACATCATCTTTTATATTTTATCAAAAAATTGTGTACTATATTGTATTTTTGTGCATTAAAATCTATTACAGTGTATTTTTTCCAAAATATTTGCGTTTGAAAAACCGCTGCCAAAATACTGTGTGACACTACAATATTGCAATGCCCACCATTTTATTTTCTAAGACCTCTGCTTAAAAAATAAATAATATTTAAGGGTTCTAAATTGTTTTCTAGCAAAAAAAAAATTTAGTTTTTTACATGTAAGAGAGGAATGTCAGAATTGGCCTGGACTGCATGTGGTTACTTACTGCAAAAAACAAAAAAAAATAAGTGCGCGTCCATCCATACTAATTCATACTAGACCCTTATCCGAGCATGCAGCCTGGGTGACCAGGAAAGGGGTCCCCAGATACCACCTTTCCTACTTTCCTACTTGAATGATTAAGGGGTACTTGGTACCCCTACTCATTCACAAAAAAGAGTCACGAGTAAATAAAAACATATATAAATTATGACAAGCCCTTTAATTAAAAAAGTCCCATGATGTAAATCCACCATCAATCATGTTGTCCAGTGATGCATATCCACGTCAGTCACAATGTCTGATGCCCGCCAACCAGCCAAAATTAAAAAAGCCCATCATCAATGAACCCATTGCCTCACTCCCACTGCATGTCATTTGCTGGTACTTGCTGGTGCAATATAAGCAAAGGGGTGGGGTCTCCGGGTGGTGTCATTGGCCAGATATGGATATGACCATATATGGTAAATAATGTCACAGGGATCCCAGTAAAATCATTGACCAAATATGGCCATGACCAAGGTTGTGGATAAGAAACTCTTGGCTTCATTAACACCTTCCTGGCAAGGTATGCCCAATGTTAAAGACATTTAGCCTGGTATAGTTCATAAGGGGGCCGCATGCCCCCCCCCCCATTTCTTGGCCTCCCAATCTAAACATGGAGTTCCCCCAAAATCCATAACTGAAGTCTGTTCTTGGAATTTATTTGGGAAATATGGGGATGGGAGGGAGTTCAGGGAATGTGTGGTAGTGGTTTTTAAGTGTTTTTGTGCACCTTGCATTACCATTTTATTAAACTTCCGAATAATGTGTAAGAAGGGTTTTTTTCACAGAGAATAGGTACAAGAATTCAAATATTCCCTTGGGTGTGGCTCCTGGGTGTGGCCAAATTGCACAGTGGGAGGGTCTTAATGAGGCATTGTTAAATACCAAAAGTACTTTACACACAGGGGGCAAGGATCAGTTGTGCCCTACATACAGAGTACAGGAGTGCGCTACATACAGATTGCAGAGTTCAGGAGTGCACTATGTACAGAGTGCAGAGTTCAGAAATGTTCTATGTACAGAGTGCAGGGTTCCGGAGTGCACTATGCTGAGAATGCAGGGTTTAGGAGTGCACTATGCTCAGAGTGCAGGGTTCAAAAATGCTCAGAGCTATGTACAAAGTGTAGAGTTTAGGTGTGTGCTTGTTTAGTTATGCCAAATTATTAATATTGGAATTTGAGAACACCTTTCTTATACACATCACCTGTACCTCAGCCAGGTGTAATTATGGCTAGGATACATAGATGACATTTTATTTAGCTGTCTAGAATATTTTTGTAATTTCATGCTTACCTAAACTTGTGTATGCTAACAAAACATGCATACATTTAATTGATATTAAAGTTAGTCAAAAGGATGGATCTTTGACTACAGATATCTTATGAAGAGCAAACTAACTGGAACAACTATATATCTCCAAGCTAGGAAGTCTTTGCATACATTTAAGCCAAGAAGTTATTCTTATCATGCCCCTGTTTCCCTAACTTCCTCTTCACACTCTAGGGCAACATATGCCATTACTCTGCTATTATCCTTTAAACAAACTAACAATCTAAGCAGCCGTTAAACAATCTAACAATCTAAGCAACCAACTAATACATGCAGATTTTACCTCCACCTTCCATTTGCAAAATGCAATTTCATCATGAGGGGAGATTCTTTATCCATCCATGCACTGGTCATAGACTACCCATAAGATAAATTCCAAGCTGTTATAAGTACTTGTGTAATAACAATGTATATACCTACTCTCTATAAATAATATCTTCAGTAGTGCTGTCCTCTCCACCCCCAACTTGATTTCCACTACTGACTCCCGAATCAGACCTCAGGTTAAGACTGCTGCTTCATTTCTGCATTTCTATTAAGGTTGGCAGTTCAAGTTCACAAGTTGCCGTATTCCATGGTTGGTGATGGCCAGAACTTTTGTTGCACCAAATGTGACACATCATGATCTCACTTCCAGATGTGTAGCACATCAGAGGGGTCAGTCTGTGGGAGTTTGTGGTGTACACAGGGAAAGAGGTTTTTTATATTCTGATATGTAAACTTTGGATTTTCTTGTTCAAGTATTTTATTACAGAATTTCAAGCAAAAAAAGTACCGGCAGAGAAACATTACAGGAAGAAACAACAACAAAGGTGCCTAAAGATATTCCCAAACTGTGGGGATGCAGTCCCTAATATGGGGAAAAGAATCAGCATATTTGAGATAGGTACATCTGTGCAAAGTATAGATTCTAATCAATAAAAGAAATACAGTAATATAACAAGAACTTCACACTATAGGTTCATGGAATGCCCTAGGTTAAGAAGAAACCACAAGCTGCCACAACAGTTGTGGCCTTGAGGTGCAGGATTATGTGGAGCGGATACATTGGGCACCCCACTGAAAACAGGGAATGGTAGTGGCAAGACCTAGTTTGTGGCTGATGGTACCTCAGAAGGTGCCCACTGGAGCAGACTTCCAGCAACAGAAAGAGCTCTCAGGCTGAGTAAAAGAAAAGGAAAAAAAGAGAAATAGAAAAGAAGGAAGGGGGCCCAATAGGACCAGAAGGAGGAGAAGAAAGTTAAGTCTTATGGAAAAGGGCGGGAATAGGGGAGGAGGAATGGGGTGTGCCCCGAGGGTGAGGTGAGCCATCAAAGGTATCATATTAGGCCTAAAGACTTGTGTCAGGTACCAGCAGGGGTAGAGCAGGGATTCATAAAATTCAGCCAGAGAATGTATTCTACTTTTGGCTTCCATAATAGATTACTTTCACACCCTATCATGGCCCTGGTAATTCTATTTTGGTTTCTGGGATGTTAAGATGTGGGGTTTTCCAGGTGGCCTTGGCTATGGTTGGCTTTGCTGCTGTTGTGACCTGTAGGGGAAGTTTAAATTGATGTTGTGTCAGGACCAGGGGCGGACTGACCATTCAAGCACTCGGGCACTGCCCGAGGGCCCGGGGTCAGAAGGGGGCCCCATGAGATGCCCCTGGTACCTTTCATTGGTTTTTCATAGGATTTTTTGGGTGTGGACGAGGACACAGGGCCCCATGATCCCCTATTGCCCGGGGCCCCATGAGTTGTCAGTCCAGCCCTGGTCAGGACTGCTGATTGTTAAGGAGAGCTGAGGTTAGATCAAGGGCCAGAGGGCAGGAAAATATGATGGAAAGGATGTGGAAAGTTTCAGTGCAGAATAATTGGACTACAGAGAAACTCCACCATATGTGGTGGTAAGTGCCAGGGTCAGAGCAGCCCCTAAAGCAAGAGGATGGGTGGGAAGTGAGATATTTGGCTATCTGAGCAAGGACCAGGTACCACCACATGAGAATTTGTAATTAGTTTTTAAGGCTACAATGTTTTGTGATGCTGATCTTGTGGCTGACCTAAAGAAATGTTCTGACATAGTTTGGATTAGAAAGAATGCGCCTACCTTTGAATTTCCTGTAGACTCGGGTGTCCAGAGGCTTATGGAACCCAAACTATTGTCAGATCATGGAAACCAAACATTCATATCTACTCCAAAGCCAGATTTTAGATTAACATTCTATGTTTTATTTACATTGGAACTATTGATATAGTACAGTCTTAGTCAAGACTGAAAAGTCAATAGATTGCCCCTGTTTTGCATTTTGGCATAAGCATTTGAGTGGCCATGAATAAACAGCTAGGGCAGCTGTGTAAACACATTGAGACTATGAAGTACTGCTTAAATCTAATATGTTTTATTGTAAGACTGGGTAGTAAATTTAAAACAAAAATAAAAGAACGTTAGCCTCACTAATAAAGCATAACATTTCACCCATGGACAACCAGGTTTTAGAATAGGTACAACAAATTTAACAACCAGAGTTTGCAATAGAATTCAGGAAATTAAAAAAAAATAGTGAGAAAAGATTTGGCAAGAGTCTTCCATTCAGACACACAGAGGTTTTCTGATATTTGAATTAACAGACAGATGTCAAAAATAAAATTACTTCTTCATATGACCAGTTTTTTAAAATATATATATATATATAGGGTATATATACATACTGTAAACATTCACAAAAAGGAATTATACAAACACAAACATTTTGATGTATCTTTTTGCTTCGGATGCAGCCCCACATTGGAAAGTATAATGCGTCAGGGGAAGGGTCCAGCATATAGATAATATCCCATACCCTTCTGCCACCACCGCTGTTAAGCCAATGAAGGATGAGCTTCTCGATGCACATAAGGACATAACCGATGCATATGCAATATTTATACCATATCTCTATGATATTACACTGGATACTGTTGTGATCATTGGAAACTGGCTTTATCTGTGCTGCTTAGATAAACTTGTTTTATTGTAATATTTTTCAGTAGAGAAGTGCTTTAGGTTTAAATAAATCATGATGTCTTTTAATTGCTGCATGCCAGAAAATGCCAATCTACATACATACATACACACCTTTTTTAAAAATAGATTGTTATCATCTGGGGGCTTGACAATATCAATCTTTTTCATGTAACACTTTTTGTTAAATTGTTATACATACGGTATATAAAGACAATGGGGTTGATTTACTAAAACTGGAGAGTGCAAAACCTGGTGCAGCTCTGCATGGTAGCCAATCAGTTTCTAACTTCAGCTTGTTCAAATAAAGCTTTGACAAAAAACAAAAACAAAATTGGAAGCCGATTGGTTTCTTTGCAGAGCTGATCTAGATTTTGCACTTTCCAGTTTTAATAAAGCAACCTTAAAGTGTTGCTAAACCCACATCGGTAAAATCAGTCCGTATATGCAGTAAAGCATGCTTGTTATACTCACTGTGGAACCTCCTCGAGCAGAAAGAAAACTCCTCCTACAAGCTTTAGCCAGTGCTCTGCTGATAGAAGTCACAAGACTGCTATAACTGCTGATGAGAAAAGGTATTTAGTAGTTAATATTTACTCTTCTCAGGTCTCCCACTGGCTCTGCTGGACCCTCCTCCTTGCCGAGCGTGTACTTGCGCCTGAGTCTATGGGACACACAGAGCATGGCTCAATCCCACCCCCTTCTCCCTCCTCACCGGTTGTGATTGACAACACCATGAGCCAAGTTTATATTTACTAAAATAATTACACTCCCTAGTTCTGTGTACTGTGGGAGACCAGATAGAGTGAATGCAGGGTCTTAAGTTTAGTAACACATTAATGACTATATTAGCAACATTGGAGGAGATCATATGGTAAGAAAAATAACTGAAAAGTTTGCCAAAACACAAAAGTGTTAGCGCATCCAAAAATTATACTTTAGAAATGTAAATAAAATAATTATTTTTTGCACCACCCTACTGGACAAGTCTATGTCTATGGTCTATTTCACATTGCATAAAAACACAACACAAGGGTGCTGTTTAGAGATGGGGTATTCACTCTAACTTGAGCTGAATGAGCAACCTGTCTCCCAGAAGCAGATGTTTAATACAGTAAGATATACTCGGAGCTAGGAGGCCAACGAGATATGTTATCTGACATACTGGTTAGTGTAGGATGGCAGTGACACCCAGGAGGAAAATGAAGATTTAAAACACTGCCTATTTTAAAGCTAAGGATAAACCTCCTTATTTTAAAATGCTTCTTTGTGTCACTTTCAGCATTGCATTAGATATTTAGACAGTGGTAACATTGGCAAAGAGTCTTAGTGCCTGTATTGCATACAGAGATTTTCCTACATATTAGATGATCTTTCAGGATGATTTAAGATTGTTCCCCTTTCTCCAAAGAAACTCCTTCCCTACATTGTATCAAACATAAATGTGACTGCTAGGAATGTCAAAGATGAATCAGTAATTTCATGATGGGGGCAAAGATGGGCAGAACTTGTATCTCTTATGGTCTCTGATAAAATACCTTCCACAATACTCAGTAGCTCATTACACAATTTTTGGAAAGGCCCTTAAAGCAATCATAGTAGAAAAAGCCAGCATAAACAGAATATACTTTTCTTCATAAGAGAAAATAAACTTCTGCCCTCTAGAAAGAGAAATAACATGTTTTTCTCTCTAGCTGGTTTTTAGAAATTAGTAGCACAATTGACAGCAAATGTAAGATAATATTCTTAATTTATTACTGCCATTATTGGCAATGTATGTCTGTAATGTAATTTCAGTGCTATTTAATTTGGCCATTTGTAAAGTGCTATTTAAAAGTGCTTTTTTATATTCTTTTTATTGGATGCAGCGATATTTGTTTTACAGCTTTCTTAATCTCACCCCAGAATAATAATAGCTCTCAGAAATGTTTACTGCAGAACTTAAAGTAACGTAATGCCAGAGCAGAAATCATTAAAATACAGCCGGTTGCTAGTATTTAACCTCACTGTTCATTGTGCAGCCACCAGATAACACAGTCCTTGTGTATATTTATGGCCTGTAACCCAAAATAACTGTTGGGCTAATATATTTTATTAGCATTTATTTAGAAAAGTCAACATTTTTTTCTGCATTGCTTGACAACAGGCACACTGTAATGAGCATAACAGTATTCATGAGTGGAAATAGAATAACCGTTGATACAGTGAAACCATACTGAGCAAATGCAAACCCCTATATAATTAGAGTTTTTTTTTTCATCTTTTCATAAACGTTAAATGGCACATGTGAACAAAACCTAACTGTAACTAATTGCCTGTTTTTAAATTTGTACTACCCTACCTTCCTTAATGCTTTTTTTTCAATTACCAGACAGAAGTAAGCTAGAGAATCCTGAAATTATTATTATTATTATTATTAATAATAATAATAACAATAATAATAATAATAGTATTATCATTATATTATTACTTGTTTTGCAATTATTGTAGTCCAATTTGATACAGGTACCCTCTATGTTAAATAATGTCCCTTTTGAAAAAATAGGCTTATATACAAATGCCCCTTTTCCTGATATTTTTCCAAGACATTTTAGTGAAAACTACAATAGTTTGATATTTGATATTTAAGTGTATGTTTATGTTTTTAACTGTGTTTCTTATATATGCTTATGACTATGTATATACTACCTATAGTTTTACAAAGAAACATTTAATACATACCAGTATTCCTAGAACATTCTGGATTATTCAATACTGTAATAATGGCCTGCTTTGAAGATGGTTTTGTCTGATTGAAACTTCAGATGCAGCTGTCTGCAATGGTATTAGTCACTGCTTTGACATGGTGTGTGTGTTTGTGTGTAGGCTTGAGCTATTGAACACTGTAAACAGGGTAGAGGTGTTTACCATGGGCATTGTTTATTATATGCTTTGTTTGTTCCACTTTTTCTGCTATTTGCCATTATTATGTAATAGATATTTTTGATAGCTTGATTTAGGCTAGGAATTGTGTATTTTGCTTTTTTTAAGGTTTTTTTAACCTTTACAGTGTGTGAGGTCACCACTAGAGGGTGTTGTTGGTGGGTGGGGCTTTGGGTTTATTAGTTTGTTCACTTCCATGTTGTAGTGTCTTGAGAAAGATAGACTGAGCTTCATTGAAATGTTGACAATAAAAACACTGCTGTTTTTTTATCTTTCTCCTCTAGATTTATAGGGATTTCTTTGTGGGTGAGCATTTGGCATTTACTTCAAACATAGAATGACATGGATACCCTTGAAACTGTTTATATATATATATATATATATATATATATATATCTTTATTAGCAATTTATTAGCAATCACTAACTTCCACTGGCTAGCCCCAAGAGAACATAACTCACAAACATCACAAACCCAATCTTTCATGTTCAGCCCCTCTTCCTATCCAGCTCATACCTCCCCTGCCCCTTTCCATATCTGGATTTTGATTTTCTCTTCACAAATCTATTACATCAGATTCCACTATAACTATTCTAAAAAGGCGCTCTCCTTCCCTCCAGACATTATCGCTACCATTACGCAATTCCATATTCTTTTACAAATTATAACAGCTGCTAAACATACAGTGGTGGGTGCCTGGAAAACCAACATTCTCAGTCAAGTTTAAGTTAAAATAGAGTAACACATGCCATGCTACATGGAAACATTGGCACCACCCTACATGACCGTGTCCCCAAATATACTCAAATTTGGCAGCTGTGGATAGATAAGTTCCTTCCCATAGACTTTGATTCCATGATACTTGACTCATAAAGGCATACTCCTAACATTTATTGCCACAAGTAGCCTTTTCATCATGAAATAGGACCCCCTGAAGCTCCTTTTGCCCTTCTTCCTCTACCCCACCCACCTACCTACTTTTTTCCTCACTTTCTTACTGCTCTGTAAGGGATATTTCCTGCATATGTCATCATTATTGTACTCCTTGGCTTATGACCTATAGTTGTAATGTACATTAATCTGGCCCAGCATCAGTGGTCTCAGCCTGTTATATACAGTTTATACTTAAAAATGCATGTTCCATCATGCCTGATTGTAGCATGGAAAATTTGAAAACCTGAGTTAAGAATCTTTGAACAGGAAAAAAAAGATTATATATAGTTTTTATAACTATAGCCCATTGCTCCTTGAATATACTGTATTGGCAAAATTTTAATTAACTTTAAAAAATATTTAGCACAATTTTTTTGCTATATTTATTATAGACTAATTAAACTGGCACTCTTGATTTTCAGATAACTAGCAACTGATTCACACATTGTATTCTCACTCAGCACAAGTGTCAAAAAGCAAAGGCAAAGCACACAGTAGCAATGAAAACCTTGCAACAAGTATAGCAAAAACTGACAAGGTCTTGTAGCTTTGGGCTTATTCCTATAGTGTAGGTGTTGTATTTCACGCCATGCTGAGCATGTTTTAAAATATTATATGCAAAGTGATTCTGTACTCAATTAGAAACCATGCAAGCTTTAGGATGCATGTTTATATATGACAATCTGTTAAAAGCTAGTCTTTTTTGTAAGTTAGCTGTTAACATACAGAAAACTGTTGCTTTCATTGTTACTAAACAACACTGATAACAAAACGTGTACAGCTATTATCCCGCTCTTCTGCATTATTGTTGACATTGCATGGAAGCAATGAGGTCAATTTATTGAAGGAGTTGATTGTAAATTGAGTGAATATTCATTTGAATTATCCAGTGAAATCAAATTCTTTTTTAGTTATTTCACAGTCATATAGTTAGTCTGGCTCAAAAAAGACAAAAGTCCATCCAGTTCAACCATTAAAAAAAAAAAGTTATAATCCTACACCCACAGTTGATCCAGAGGAAGGCAAAAAAAACAGCAAAGCGTGATCCAATTTGCTCCTGCAGGGGAAATAATTCCTTTCTGATCCCCTAAGAGGCAATTGGATATTCCCTGGATTAACTTTACCTATAAATGTTAGTATCCAGTTATATTCTGTGTATCTAAGAAACAATCCAGGCCTTTTTTAAAGCAATCCACTGAGCTGGCCAGAACCAACTCTTGAGGTAGTCTATTGCACATTTTCACAGCTCTCACTGTGAAGAAACCTTTCCGTGTTTGCAGATTAAATTTCTTTTCTTCCAGACGTAAAGAGTGCCCTTGTCCTCTGTGATGACCTCAGGGTGAATAACTCTACACCGAGTTCACTATATGAACCACTGATGTATTTGTTGATCATATCCCCCCTTAATCTCCTCTTCTCAAGAGAGAATAAATTCAGTTCCTCTAATCTTTCCTCATAGCTGAGCTCCTACATGCCTCTTATCAATTTGGTTGTCCTTCACTATATTTTCTCCAGTTCCCCAATGTTCTTTTTGTGAATTGGTGCCCAAAACTGAACTGTATATTCCAGATGAGGTATTACTGATTTGTACAGGGGAAAAATTATATCTCTCTTTCTGGAGTCTATATCTCCTTTAATGCAAGAGAGGATTTTGCTCGCTTTAGAACCCGCAGCTTGGCAAGCTTGTGATCTACCAGAACTCCCAGATCCTTCTCCACCATTGATTCTCCCAGTTGTACCCCCCCCCCAGTATGTATGATGCAAGCATATTCTTAGCCCCCAAGTGCATAACCTTACATTTATCAACATTAAACCTCATTTGCCACATAGTTGCCCAATTAAACAGTGCATTGAGGTTGGCTTGTAAATTGGAGACATCCTGTAAGGACGTTATTCCACTGCACAGCTTGGTGTCATCTGCAAAGACTGAAATGGGATTTATAATCCCAGACCCTATATCGTTTATAAATATATTAAAAAGTAAGTGTTCCAACACTGAACCTTGGGGTACACAACTGACAACCCTGATTTAATCTTTAAATAATTGAGTATTTAAAGTGAAAAGGAATTTATTTTTTACACAAATGAATAACTGAAGTGGATATTTTTAGAATTTATTGTGTAAAGGTTCTGAATTTCTTTAGTAAATCAGACTCAATGTATTTATCACTATTAAATGTACTGCAGAAAAGTAATGTTAATGTCCATACAATGTGGACTATTCTACAAGTGTGATTTCACATGTATGAACATTGATTAATCACAGATGCTATAGGTACAAAGATGTACAGTTTGAGAGTTTGTTTTAAAGTGCTTTTACAGTTTGTTTAGAAAATGTAAATACTTTAGTGTACATAGCCTGGGTGCAGGGGTCAGTTGAGGCCATGGGTGCCACACCATTGGCCCTCCAGTTGTTGAGGAACTACAAGTCCCATCATGCCTATGCCTTTGGGAGTCATACTTGTAACTGTCAGTCTTGCAATACCTCATGGGACTTGTAGTTCTGCAACAGTTGGATGGCCACAGGTTGAGCACCCATACTTTAGTCTTTAAGTTACACCAGTAAAATAAAGGTTACTTGTCCAACTATTCAGTTTTTCATCCAAGATAGCTGTAGGACACCAGGAACCCCCACTGGTTTACATATCCTGGCTACTGATTAATTTGTGTTCCATGTAAGCTTGGTGTTCCCAGGCACCATCACTGATTCTCAGATAGAGAGAGAGGGGGGCAGGGGAAGAGGCATAGTTGCACATATATTACCAAAGGCTACAGGGTCTTCAGGAGCAAAGATATTCCAAGAATCCAGCTGTATTGTTTTACATATATTGGTATAAATACACACACACACACACACACACATATATATATATATATATATATATATAAATGTTTTTTAAACAGAACTAGCAAATATGTGCCCATTTATTAACAAATATATTTGGTCTGAGATTACTGCCTAATGAAAGACACATGTAGCAGGAGTTTTTTTTTTTTTTTTTTTTTTTTTTTTTTTTTTATAATTCAAATATTTATTAATTTTCCATTTCAATTACATTTCATCATCACAATATAAATATATATATATATATAAAATATATTCTATAATATTATATTAACCAACATTTCTACTTTATATACTCTATGCAACCTTTTCCCCCCTTCTCCACCCCCCACCCTATGTCCCCTCTGCCTATTCTATCTTTTCTCTACGTCTTCTTATATCAGCAAGTGGAATTTTTCTGTTGTTATCTTTATTCTTTCCTACACCTCATATATAATCTGGCTTTTTCCCAGTTCTCCCATTTCCCATGATAAACCTCCATCTTATCTTCTTGGGTATGGCACAGCCTTTCCATCTTTTTAATCTGCTCAACTCTTTCAATCCAGTCCTCTTCCTTTGGTGCCTCTATTTGCCTCCAGAACTTGGGTATCAGGGCTTTTGCAGCATTTATATAGTTCCATATCCCTGATTTTTTATATTTATTTACCGTTATATCCGTGATGTGCAAAATACATACTTCTGGATCTAGATTTATATCTATTTCTGTCAATTTTCTTATTAAGTGGATTATTGTTGTCCAGAATATCTGGATTTTTGGGCATCCCCACCATATATGGTATATTGTGCCTATTTCTCCACATCCCCTCCAACACAGCGGTGTACTCTCTCCACACATCTTATTTTCTACTACTGGTGAAATGTGCCATCTTGTCAAACACTTATAGTTCATTTCTACTTCTCTCATAGAGACATTTTCGTGAGTTAATCTATACATTCTCCTCTGCTTTTCCTCATCTATCACAACTCCCATATCCATTTCCCATTTTGTTAAATATGTTGGTTTCGTGTTTGTGTCTAGCTCAGTGAGTATTTTATAAATTCTAGCAATCCCGTGTTTCCCATCACCTTGTGTTCCCAATGTCTTTTCAAACAAGTTCCAATTGTCTCTTGTCCTTAAAGGTCTTGGCAAACTTCCGACAAAACACCTCAATTGGAAATACCGCCATTCGTCTAATTTAGTGAAAATCTCTCCCTCTTTTTTTTTCAATTCACCATATGCTCCTATTTCATCTCCCACCAAGATATCTCCTAATTGCACCTTATCTTTTTTAAACCACTTCCCTCCTATTTCTTCTCTACCTGGGGGGAAAAACTCTGTATTTTTTAGTGGAATCAGTGTAGAATTAAAAGTCCATTTCATACTTCTGTGTAAGTTATCCCAAATCTTTAAAACATTCAAAGTGTATGTATTTACATTGTCATTTAGTTGCACATATATTACCAAAGGCTACAGGGTCTTCAGGAGCAAAGATATTCCAAGAATCCAGCTGTATTGTTTTACATATATTGGTATAAATACACACACACACACACACACACATATATATATATATATATATATATATATATATATATAAATGTTTTTTAAACAGAACTAGCAAATATGTGCCCATTTATTAACAAATATATTTGGTCTGAGATTACTGCCTAATGAAAGACACATGTAGCAGGAGTTAGTCACAAATGCTAAAGAGCAGGAAGAAAGAATAATGATTTCACTCTGTCCACTTCATTCAATTATGAAGTACCTTATATTCATTATAGTACATGTTGTTCTATAAATGAAGATTGAATACATGAATTGACCATGATAATTCTTCTGTAAACATTTTTCATAAGACACAGAACTTGTGCATCCACTCTACCTCCACCCATCCAATGACAGCTGGCACACATACAATTTCCCCTCCTTTTGCAAAGTCTTTTATTAGTTGCTTAGTCTTATTCATGTTTATCTCCAGGTTATTTTCATTACACCAGCCTGTGGTGTCATCCAAAAATGTTATGCTTGAATCTTCCTCAAAATGACAAGAGACAATCATGGGATAATGAAAAAAAAAGAAGCTTAACACACTCTTAGGGCACCCCTGCACTAAGGGATAATGTCAAGGAAAAGTATTTGCAAATTTTTACCTTCTGTGCCCTATTAGTAAGAAAATCCAAAACCCAATTACAAAGAGTTGAACCTAAACCCAATAAGTTAAATGTATTAATATTTACGTAAGTAAAATTATAAATACCAGACTGAAAACAATAAAAAAAAGCATGCAGACACAGCTATTTATGCCTCTACATGGGTTAAAAGTGTAAAGCTAAACAAATAGCATGCTCTGTAGATCGTTTTTCCTCGAAAGCAAATTGTTAACTATCCAGTCCCACCAGAACACATTTTTTTCATGTGCCCAAGTATCAATTTTTCAGAACATTTCATGACAATGGAAATTAGTGTCACAGGTTGATAATTGTTTAAGCAAGATTATTTGGAATTGGGACAATTAGCGATGACTTTAAACATGAAGGCAAAACCTCCTGCCAGAGAGAGGCATTACAGATATCCACAAAGACATCTGACTGGTATGCACAGTTCTTTAGGACAATCTAGGACTCCTACTGACACCTGGCAAACTCTATTTCTCATTTAATACTTCTGTTTTGCCTACCTAATGCCTGCTCTTAACCCCATCACCCTTACTACACTGTGTGTCTCCTTGTCACCTGACCTATTTTAGACCTATTTACCCAAGGCTTCTGATTGGGAAAATGTCTGACCATCTTAACAATTGCTTCATAATCCCCACCTTTGCCAACATATGCCATTACCACAGAGCAATACTCCTCCACACTATCTTATTCTCTTTGCTAGCAACATCTCCTCACACCTGCCAGCCAGTCCGCTCAAAGCAGCAATTGCACCGTCTACCTTCTAAATGTTATTAGCACTGGCTTTTCCCTTATTATGACTTGTGAGTATCAGGTATCAAAAAGACTGATACATGATTTGATAACCCCAAATGGGGATGAGAAACAGACTTGTACCACTGCAAACACTGGTAGAGACATGGTCCAATATGTTTTAACCTCCTGCAGGGATTTTAACATACTGCTTAAAATATAGGCAATGCTGATCTTAAATCTGACCCCTGCAGCTATACAAAATTTGTCAGGATTCTTTGCCATATGAGCACTCACAAAGTTGCACACCAACTGAATTGCAGTTTTGTTGTTTACATCAGGTCGATTGTATATACAGCAAAGATAAGGACAAAAGTAAATTCACTTGGGAGGCATAAGGGACATCAGCAAAAAGGGTAGTTGGACTTTAGATGGGCTTTAAATAAATGTTTTTCTGAGTAGGTTCTTCTCAGTTTGTACAGCACTGCCTTAGAAAGTGTGTTGACATTTCTCTGTGGCAAGGATCATGCACAGCTCAGAATGTAAAAGCCTTACAGAGGGTGAGAAAAAAACGGAGCAGAATATTATCACAGGCACAAATGTACCTAGTATTGAAGAACCAGAGAAAGGAGATGACTTTGGAATGCCCACAGTATGTTGGGTCCTTTTAGGTTATGGGCAGGCAGTTCAGGAGTATTGCCTCCTGCACTGCCAGGCTGTATGATGGCTTTGAATTTGGAGGGGGGGGGGGGGGGTTGAATGACTTAGATTGAGATGTATGTGTGTTTCATGCACCTACATTTTTTATATGTTATTGTGGATGTTTTTATGAAGGTTGCAGAATAGGATTACATCATTATTTTCTTTAGAGATTTTTATTATAGAATGATAATACATTTCTTGAATATCTCTCTCTTTCCTGAATCTATAGAGGTTGACAATCTGTTCCAAGGATTACTACAATGCTCCTTCATAGATATAGTGGAGAAGTGAGCTTAGACACTCTAAGACAGGAAGTGAAACTAATACAGCCACTACATCTAAGGACTGTTAAGCTGCAATATATTTTTTCTTGGATTTAAATATCCTTAAAGTGGAGTTCCAGTCTCATTGGCATTTTTCTACAAAAAGCACCTCCGTGATTCTCTTCAGTTGCAGTATATAATTAGGACAATGTTCAAAGTGTATGTTGTTTGCTTACATGTAAATGTGACATTCCTCAGCAGGATCCCAGCAGGCAGGCAATGGCCATTCCCAGTGTGGGCATCTGAAGCCAGCTCCTACTTTGTTTTGGATTCGATGCAACTGGATACCCAGCATGCACTTCCTGATTTTGCGCTTGCGCTGTAAGGACACAGCACAGCACACTGTGTTGTTTGTAGGTTGCCATAACAATGGAGGTGGAGACGGAAGATCCCGCCCCGTTGGTATGGCAACCTATCAATCATTCCTCCTGATTAATGTCACTTCCGGTCAAGAAATACCGCAAGACTTCACCATTAGGCTTCCCAAAGGCACCTGGGAAAACCAATGGTGATTTCCCAAGAGTCCTAGGGAACCGCCTAATGACGAAATCGCCTAGGTGGCTGGATCAGAAGTGCAGGATACCGACAGCAAAAAAATGTATTTAGAAATAAACAAATAAATAAAAATATCCCATAACAGATTCTTCTGCGGGTGGGTATTGTGTGGCAAGGATCATGAAAAAAAAGGTGAATCTCCGCTTTAATGTACCATACAAAGAATACAGTATCAGAAAGTGTGTGGTGCTGAATGCAATAGACAGTAGATTGAGGTGATATGCTGTATAACCAGCACAAACCTGATCAGGGTGTAGTACTGAAAAATGGGTGGGGGGCGATTTGTAGCAAAAGATGATGCAGGCAGTGATAGAACAAGATCTACAAGAGAATAGGTGCAGACAGTGTGGGAAGAGCTGACAGAGACTGTAGTGTGGTCAGGGTGAGGGAGCTCTCAGATAATATAGTATAGTAACAGAGAAAATAGAGAGTGAGGTGCAAGAGAACTTAAAGCGGAGTTCTGTTGAAAATAGAAAAAAAAGTCAGCAGTTACAAAAACTGTAGCTGCTGATTTAAAAAAAATGGACACTCACGTGTTCTTCGATCCCACGGTGTCCTCCCCCCAGCCCGTTTCACCAGCCACACTGTGTTCCCAGTACCAGCACCTTCAATGTGGGCACCCGGCTGTGACAGGTTTGCGGCAAGTAGCGCTGTCCTTTGTGAATGGTCCTATAGTCATCTGGGACCTGTCACGTGTCCCAGAAGACTACGAGGAGGGAGGAGCGGAGGACAACTTCTGCTTCCAATCGCCTAGGTGATCGCAACGGAAGTGGAAGTGGCTCCCCCCCACTCCTCAAAGGTGCCAATTCTTGATGGGTAGTGGGGGACCAGTCCTTAAACGGAACTTCCCCTTTTGGGTGGAGCTCCACTTTAAATTAGGTAATGCAGAATACATAATGTGGATGGTGGTGAGACTACCAGGAAAGTACTGAAGACAATAGAGAGGAAAAAAATAATATAATTGGGTAATAAGAATGGAGGAGGGAGAACACAAGAACATGGAAAATATGTTGTGATATATACACTACTGTGTGGCGGGTTATTGATGATAAAATAAAATCTATAAAAAAAAAACAATCAGTCTAACCAATCAGCTTCTAATTTGAGCTAGTTCAATTAAGCGATGCCAAAAAACCCCTAAAAGCTGATTGGTTACTATGCACAGCTGCCTCAGATTCTGTGTATGCTATTTGTAGTAAATCTCTCCCTGGTTAGTGAGATCCTGCTAGCATTTCAGTGCTAAACTCTGGAATTGACTTAATCTAAGAAGGCACAAATGCAGATGAACACTGCAATTGTCCCTCATGGCAAAGAGAGAGAATGTTACAATCGTTCTTGATAACACATAGCAGGGAGGTTTCAATTCAACTTTGCTTGTGTGTAGCTGATCAGGACAGTGAATCACCATGTGCTGTGAGCAACTGGTCATGTCTGTGCATTAGCATGTGCTGTGAGCAGCTGGTCAGGGCTGGTCAGGATTAATCTAGGTTAGTAATCACTGGTATAATCCCCAATGAACACATTGTATACTGGGAAAAAAAAAAAAAAAAAAAAAAAAAAAAAAATATATATATATATATATATATATATATATATATATATATATATATATGCTGGCTATTGTCTCTAATGCAGAAATAACATGGTATAAAGCTGCATCAATGAAATAAGTTTAGGTACAGCTGCCACATATACCAGCCCACTAATGTGTGCAGTAATTATTAATGTGAATAATACTTGTAACACATGTTCATTCCTGATATGCAAAGCATAGGTCACTGTGAATTGAAGTGCTTTTAAATGTCACATTTGCACACGTGGTTCATGCTGGTTTCCTCTTTATAAGCATTTCTTAGGTTTTGTGCATTTAAGGATAGACGTTTGGCATTTCACAAAGTACAAGGACAAATATTCAACTCATATTAAAATCTATGTTTCTCGCTCAGAAAGTCTCTCTACCTGCCAATCAAAGATCAGAAGGAAATTAGTCTTAATGAAAATAGGTTTTCCTACCTGGCATTTATTAATGTTTTCTACTGCTTTGTGTTTCTACAATGCTCATATTGTAGTTTGAAATATATTCAAGTTTTAAACTACAATACAGTTGATACATACGTTGATGGATGCTCTGAGAATCAGTGCTATATATGAGGTCATATTTATTAAAGCTGGAGTTGAAAGCAGAACTAGTCTGGTATAGAATGGGAAGGGGCTGATTCTTGTTTCCCTACTGGAGGTCCAGATCATTGTCACTGGGAAAGAAAATGAGAGGAAATCTATCATCGTACAGTTGTTGCTGGAACAGGAGGGGAGAGAGAAAAACTCCCCATGGGGACACATGTTCCAAAGCAAATTGTCAGAGGTGGGATTTTACCAATGTTTGGGGAGATTACTACTTTCTTCCTGTATCTGAGACAGAAAACAATAAGTGAATATCCCTGACAAGGGAGCAGCAATAAAACCTGACTAAACTAAAAATTAAGGCAGGCCATAGATGATGCATTTTTTTTTCATTCAACCAGCAGGTTGAAAGAAAAAAAAAATATTCAATTCACCTATCCTCACACTCAGTATTGATGGAGGAATCCCTCCTGTGGAGCTATTGTATTCTAACAGAGGGGGAGTTCTATGCTGTCAGAATACAAAGATCAGTGTTGGTGATGGAGAGATTGACTTCTGTACAACCAGCCTGCCTTTAGATGGATTGAAGTTGGCCAGTCCCTGCTGAACCAACTGAATTTCGATCCATCTATTGTAGTTTAAGCACTTCCCAACCCGGCCCATGTACATAAACGGCCGGACGGGAGCAGTGCAGGAGCGGGTATAAATGTCCTCTAACTTCCCTGCTTTTGCACTCTCCCTGGGAGCACGCAGCACCGCGATCCAGTTCCCACTGTGTCCAGAGGACACAACACCGATCGCTGTACGGGACCTCTGTGTGAGGTCCTGATCATGTGATCACTGATTGGCCAATCAGTGATCACATGAATAGTATTAAGCAAGATGTCACTTCTGACATCATTGCTTACTACCTGTGAAATCTGTGAATGATCACAGAGGTCACATGGTACAAGGCTATTTATAACAGCCTTGTACCGTGTGACAAGCTGTGACCAATCACAGCTTGCACAGTATTTCTCAATGGCCGCAAGAATGCAACCAGAGAGAAGGAGAAAATATTGCTTTTATAGCCTTTATGGGTGTAAAAGCAATTAGTGTGAAAAAAAAATAAATCTCCATCAGCCCCCCACAAGTAGTACAGTGTCACTATGGTGACACTGTAATGCTAGGGTAACAGTATGTTAAATAAATAAATAATATAAAAAATAAAAATGTAACAAAAAAATTTGAAAAATTATAATTATAAACTAATTTGGGTTATTTTTTTTTTACTAAAAAGATAACTGAATAAATTTTGGCTAAGATTTATGAAGAAAGATTATTTATTTGCAAAATTTTATAAGAAAAACACTTTTTTTCTAAATTTTTGGGCTTTTTCATTTATATAGCAAAAAAAAAAAAAATCCCAGTGGTGAATAAATACCACCAAATTATATATCTCAAAAAAATGCTAAAAAAATCATATGGGTACAGTGTTGCATAACCACGCAATTGTCATTCAAAATGTGATAGCACTGAAAGCTGAAAATTGGCCTGGACAGGAAGGGCGTAAAAGTCAGCGGACTTGAAGTGGTTAAGTTAGGTTGGAAAACTTTTTCATTTGTAAACATGGTGCTCATTGTGCAGTTTTTAAAGTGGTAGTAAACCTTCTAAAGAAAAAAAAATACCCTAAAAAGAAGCCATCCAGCGGTGCACTGTCACCGCTCACAGGTCTTCCTTCTTCACCCTGTCTTCCTTCCAGGTTTGCGGGCTCTGGCCATCTGCCTGGCCTAGCTGCAATGATATCAAACCTGTGCATGCGTGTAGCTGCTATGATGTCAAACCTGTGCATGTGCCTAGCTGCGATGATGTCAAACCTGTGCATGCGCCTAGCTACGATGATGTCAAACATGTGCATGAGCCTAGCTGTGATGATGTCAAACCTGTGCATGCACCTAGCTGTGATGATGTCAAACCTGTGCATGTGCCTAGCTGCGATGATGTCAAACCTGTGCATGAGCCTAGCTGCGATGATGTCAAACCTGTGCATGCGCCTAGCTGCGATGATGTCAAACCTGTGCATGCGCCTAGCTGCGATGATGTCAAACCTGTGCATGCACCTAACTGCGATGATGTCCAACATGTGCATGCGCCTAGCTGCGTTAATGTCAAACCTGTGCATGTGCCTAGCTGTGATGAAGACAAATGTGTGCAGGGAGTGCCGAGCACAGCACAGAGCTCTTAAGGAATGGCAATGGTATGCTGTTCCTTCAGAGTACATGCGCCAGTGACATCACCGGCTGCTAGCTGGAATACCTCCTAAACGGTGCACGTTTAGGAGATATTCATTTTACCTACAGGTCAGATTTATTTTAAGTTTACCTGTAAGTACAAATCAAGGTAGAGAGTTTACTACCACTTTAATAAACAAACTAAAAGAAATTATGGTCATCCAAGTACATTTTAAAGCTCCATGATGGTTAAGGATGTGAGGCTTTTTGCTGTTCCTTCCCATTTGGTTTAATATATAATCCTTTAAAACTTTTACAGTAACAACAGATATCTAGTTAGCAATGTTTGCACTGTTAAATGACAAATCTTCAAAGAAGCCTTGCCCAGAGCTGTGCTTTAAGTGAGGTATAAAGAATCAAGCCCTGAGGCATGCATTTCCAACAACATGTCAGTTGTTGCAACTAACCTAATTTTATTCTAAAATGTTCTCTTTAACGGTTGTTTCACACCAGTGCAATTCCTCTGCAATTCAGTACGGTGCAATTTTTAGCCCATTTATTTGAATGGGCTGAAATTTCACTAGATTACAACAAAAGTAGTACTTTTCAAACAATTTCTGCACCGGATCACATGAAATTGCACTAGATTACAACAAAAGTAGTACTTTTCAAACAATTTCTGCACCGGATCGCATGGTACTATAATACCATGAGATCCGGAGCAGGCAATCTGCATTTGGGGTGTTGTTAGGAATACATTGATATGCGCAGCAGATCGCACACCCAGTACATTTTGAACATGATGCAGGAAACAAGAACATGCGTTTCCTGTATCACGTTCTGGTGTGAACGAGCCAGTTGTCTAATGTATATATTGTTTCACTTGTTTAATGGATGTGCATTTTGATATCTATTCATATTCTCTATTCGGTTCCTTTCCTGGATTAACCACTTGCCCTCTAAAGAATTTACCCCCCTTCCCGACCAGGCCATTTTTTGCGATATGCGCTTTGTTAATTTAACTGACAATTGCGTGGTCTAGCAATGCTGCAAATTTATGATCTTTTTTTACCACAAATAAAGCTTTCTTTTGGTGGTATTTGATCACCTGTGCTTTTTTTATTTTTTGCGCTATAAGCAAAAAAAAAATTTGAAAAAAAAACAATATTTTTGACGTTTTGCTATAAAACATATCCAGTAAAAAAAATTAAAAATCTAATTTCTTCATAAATTTAGGCCAAAATGTATTCTGCCACATGTCTTTGCTAAAAAAAAATCTCAATACGTGTAAATTATTTAGTTTACATGAAAGTTATTGCGTCTACAGATGGCGGTATATATACAGATTTTTTTTTTTTTATCCACTTAATGGCAGCAATCAGCCACTTATAGTGGGACTGCGGGACTGTGGCAGGCATTCAAACACTGGGTGGGAACTGACTAACTGCCACTGACATCCCAATGACACTAATACAGTGATCAGTGCTAAAATAAAAAGCACTGACACTGTACTAATGGCACTGGGCAGGAAGGGGTTAACATCTGGGGTGATCAAAGGGTTAACTGTGTGCTATGTGCATCATGTGCTGTGTGTGTTTTACTAGGGAAACATGTTCTTGCTTGCAGAAGAGAGATCTGTGTTGTTTACACACAGGTCTCTTCCCTGTCAGTGTTAATCGGCGATTGCCAGGTACCAGCGGAGAATCTCCATCCGGGAACCGATGATTGACATCCGTAACCGCCAATGGCAATGTGGGTACGGCGGCACATCCGCACCCCCTACCCGGAAATGCAAATCACGTATATATACTTGACTTTGCGCAGCCCTGCCGCCCTGTAGCAGTATTTCTGCTGTAGGGCGGGGGAAAGAGGTTAAGTGTCTACTGTTCATGATTTTGTACATTACCCCATATCTTTTTGCTGTGGCATTGAACAGAGAGAAGAAATAACACACACATCCCCTGACTTTACCTCCTGTATTACATAAATTGTGCTGGGCATCCTCAACATGTTCAGCATACTTCGATAGTAGGACGGAGAAACAAACCACTAAGAAGTAGAATGCTGAGTGTTTTACTGCCTAGCCTGTTAATATACATACAGTATATAGAAGTACATTACATTATTCAAGAATTGTTCTGTTAAAGCATATTTATATTATTTTAGCTTTGGAAAGAGTAAAGAAGAGTTAAAATCCCTATCAGTCGGTTTTGCTATCTGTGTCCCACAGGGGAGATTTTCATCTCATAGGAAGAATTTTCCTCACCAGAACAGGTTTCCTTGTTGTTACCCTTAGCTTTTGTTCTGATGATACTAATATTTTAAATTTCCCTTAAATATTTCCCTTCAGTGAAAATGGTCAACATGACAAAGGGAGAGGGTGAATCTCTCAACAGGAACACAGACAAAGTTAACCAATTGCCTACCAAGCACTTATACCCCCTTCCTGCCCAGGCCAATTTTCAGCTTTCAGCACTGTCAAATTTTGAATGACAATTGCGCAGTCATGCAACACTGCACCCATATGAAATTTTTATAATTTTTTCTACAAATAGAGCTTTCTTTTGGTGGTATGTACTCACTTCTGGGTGTTTTATTTTATGCGCTATAAACAAAAAAAGAGCAAAAATTTTGGAAAAAAAATGTTTTTCATTGTTTCTATTATAAAATTTTGCAAACAGGTAATTTTTCTCCTTCACTGATGTGCGTGATAGGCAGCATTGATGGCCACTAACAGGCAGCACTGATGGGCACTGATAGGCAGCACTGATGGGCACTGATAGGCGGCACTGATAAGCTGGTACTGATATGCAACAATGATGGCCACTGATAGGCGGCACTGATGGACACTGATGGGCACTGATAGGCAGCACTGATAGGCGGCACTGATAGGCGGTACTGATGAGCTGGCACTGTTATGCAGCAATGATGGGCAGTGATAGGTGGCACTGATGGGCACTAATGGGTGGCACTGACTGACGGCACTGACTGACGGCACTGACTGGCAGCACTGCTGTGCACTGAATAATGACACTGCTGGGCACTGATGGGTGCTGCTGCTGGGCAGCACTGATGGGTGACACTGTTGGGCACAGGTGGGTGGCACTGCTGAGCACTGAAGGGCACAAGTGGGTGGCACTGATGGGCACAGATGGGTGGTACTGCTGGGCACTTTTGGGCAGCACTGCTGAGCACTGATCATCAGAGCACTGATCATCAGTGCCCTGATGATCGGTGCCGATACCTCCTCTGACAATTGCTGGTTATCGGTAGTATTTTCCTCACGCTGTCACAGCGTGAGGAAAGTGCAGCCAATAACCGCCAACTGTATTTACCGGTGGTTTGCTATGTCAATTGACACGGCTGATAACGTAAAAGGCCGCTGTGATTGGCCTTTTACCACATCACATGATCAGCTGTGTCCATAGGACACAGCAATCATGGAGATCGCTGATTATGCGCCCCCGGGGGTTCGCAGAAGGGCGCGTTCTGGGAGGACATCATATGATGCCCTCCCAGAACTGTCCGGCTGCAGTGAAGCTGTCATTCGGCTATCTGTGGTCAGCAAGTGGTTAAAGAAAAAATTGCCTTTACATACACTTTACATTTATGGAATGTGGTAGAAGCAATGGGGGATATTTACTAAAACTGAACCACTCAGAATCTGGTGCAGCTTTGCATGGTAGCCAATCAGTTTCTGACTTCAGTTTGTTCAATTAAGCTCTGACAATTCAACCTTGAAGCTGATTGGTTTATATGCACAGCTTGCACTGTCCAATTTTAGTAAATCTCCCTCGATGTCTTTAGGTTTGTCCACCCAGTACTGTTATCCAGAACCCCTGTCACAGAGTGCAGTCAGGCCCTTACCTCTTCTTCAAGGTGCCTGCAGTTAAAAGGAAAAATTGCTACTACATGCATGAATACTGCTGTTTTCCATCTCAGACCCCATTCCTTGTCCAACTGTAGAACCATTTCAACATGTAAAGAAGAAATCTGCTACAAACCAGCATAGGCTCCAGCAAGTTTTTATTTAAACATGATAAAACAACAGGAAGTTTTGCACTTCAGTGCTTACTCATAAGGCCAATGCTGCAGTTAAAGTGACACTACATTGTGGTTTGAAAAAAAAATTCTATTAATCTATGCATTCTTTTCAAGCTCCTATAAATCTCCAAATTCTTTTTTTTTCTGTGATCTGACTTCCTGTTTCTCACTCCTGAGATGGAATATGGCACTATGGACTATGGGCTTTTGTAATGTGCATATAGCAGTGAACATGGCCATAACTAATGTGTGCTGCTTGTTTCAAACAAATGGAAGTGCAAGGAAAAAGAAAGGTTTGGGAGCTCACAAGAGGTGTTACAAGGAGGCAAAAAAATGTAAGAAACAATTTCATGAAAAATAGATTAGAGGGACAGGGGATGATTAAAGGATCAGTTCACTTTAAAAAAATATTGGTAATTTTTTGCAGGTAAAAAAAAATGCGCATTTACTAATTTTTTTGGAGCCCTGAAAGCATTGCACCAGTGATTAGCAGATTGATGGTGCTATGCAACACTCCTGCAAACTATCAGTGTATCTGTGTGCCTGTGCATCCTGTACGGGCAAGCAGATACAGTCTGACAGAAAGACTCAATGAACTACCACAGGGCTCAACAGTGCCGTGGCAGTTCATTAAGAACTGCAACCCAACAGCCGCAAAGTCTGTTGGGACTTGTAGTTCATTCATTCACAGAACTCTGTGAGTGGATGACACAGATGTGTGGGCGGAGCCCCGCACGGTTGTATTTTTTTTTTAAAGTGACAGCTAGTACGAGAACTTCTCCCCATACTGCTCTCACAGGGAGGAGATGATTGGGCTGCAGCAGTGGGAACACGTTACGTGTTCCACGCTAAAAACGGGTGAAACTTGTAACATGTTCCAAAAGGTGAATGTATCCTTTAACAATGATTAAATAGTGGATGTGTATGGATTATTTTTGGAGAATAACGGTATTGTTTAGTGTCTGTTTAACCGCCTCCTGCCCGCCATATAAGGAAATGACGGGCGCAAGACGGTTCTCTCGTTCTGGGAGGACGTCATATGATGTCCTCTCACTCTAACCGCGCATGCACGGCTCCGGGGGCGCGCAGTGTAGTGATTGGTGGTGCGCAGACACAGCGTATCACCGATCAACGGAAAGAGCCGAAGACATTGTCTCGGTCATGTGATCAGCTGTGTCCAATCACAGCTGATTGCATGTAAATAAGGAAATGCCGGTTATCTGCCACGCTGACAGCTCGAGAGGAGAGGAGAGCCGGTAATCGGCATTCCTCAGAGGGGACATGTACACTGATCATCAGGGCACTGATGATCAGTGTGCCCTGATGATCAGTGTAGCCCCAGCAGTGCCACCTGTCAGTGTCCATCAATGCCAGCTGTCAGTGCTCATCAATGCACCTGCCAGTGCCCATCAGTGCCTACCAGTGCACATTAATGCCACATATCAGTACCCATTTGAGCTGCCTTTCAGTATTACCTATCAGTACCAGTCATTGCCACCTATCAATGCCAGTCAGTGCCACCTATCAGTGCTGCCAATCAGTGCCGCCTATCAGTGCCAGTCAGTGCCGCCTAACAGTGCCAGTCAGTGCCACCTATCAGTGCCAGTCAATGCCACCTATCAGTGCCATATATGAGTGCTGCCTTTCAGTGCCCATCAGTGATGCCTGTCAATGCCCATTAGTGCCACCTACCAGTGTCTCCTCATCAGTGCCACCTATCAGTGCCCATTAGTGAAGCCTATCAGTGCCCATCACTGCAGCCTCATTAGCGCACATCAGTGAAGGAGAAAAATCACTTATTTACAAAATTTTATAACAAAAACTAAGAAAAATTTTTTTTTTAACATTTTCAGTTGTTTTTGGTTTGTTTAGCAAAAAATAAAAAAAACACAGCAGTGATTAAATACTACCAAAAAGAAAGCTCTGTGTCAAAAAAATGCTAAAAATTTCATATGAGTACAGTGTTGCATGACCACGCAATTGTCATTCAAAGTGCGACAGCTGAAAATTGGCCTGTGCAGGAAGGGGGTATAAGTGCCCTGTAGGCAAGTGGTTAAACAACACAGCCTGGTCCAGGACAATTTAGCTTATGACTGGACAATAAAGTAGCAGCAGTATATTTCTTCAAGTTGACTGTCAGCACTGTGAGACACAGTAGAGACTTGGCTGTTTACTAGTACTAGAGCTATCTGTCTCCTTTTCAGTCTCAGAGTGCTGCTATGCAGTGGATTACGGGGGGAGAATTGGTGGGGGGGGGGGTGACATTGAGAAACATTCAGGTATTATGCTAATTGTGTGTAAATATACATTTAATGATTTGCTTATGAATACTTCACCTGATTAAATATGGTTCTTTCAACACTTCCTGGCGTTCAGCTTTATATCAGCAGATTGAATGTCTTGTACTGTATATGCTTTCTTTGATAATCAAGATACAATGTATTTGATCTTTATTTCTCATTAATGTAATGTAACACTTTTTTATGGACTGTGAAATATTACAACAGGTGGAAGGTATGTGCAGTGACTATCATAATAAAACTGGAAGGAGGATGTCCATGTCATAAATTACACAATTGTCACTTAAAGGAGGAACAGTTTACAGGCATGAGTGCGTGCTCACCAAGCAGATGCTTGAACGATTAGGCTTCACAAATCTGTCCTCCCATACGCGGTCATGTCTTTTATCAACTGTCACTGAGCAGGGTGTTTTCACAGGTAACATGGCACTATCTACCCTCTTTGCACCCAGTTCTATACATGAAATTTGTATTTACTTTCAAAGTGTAATTTGTTCCTCATGGATAATATGACCCCTAGCGGAGCCGGATCATGGGTTAGTTGAAGTGATATTTTCCGCTAATGGTAGTCGTACATCATTGCTGTCAGCTCGGGTTAGGAGGCAAGCACATTACAGCTCCATTTTAGCTCTGCAGGCATCTGGGATTATTTGCTATAACTGAATATGACATGACTGCACTACAGAGTGCATTACAATTTTACTAGCTTCTCAGGCAAGTTCCTTGGCTCCAGTCTGTGCTCAGGGCCGGCATAATAATGGATTCCTCAGTGGGCCTGACTTCCTGCACCAAGGATAGTCAATGTCGATGGCACAGATAGATTTTATTTTTACCCGTACCAGTTCTTGTGTTTTATCTATCCCTGGACAATTGAACTAGTGAGCATGCAGTCTTAAAACAATCCACTTCAGACGTTAAAACTCCCTGTGTATACAGCAGACAGACAGTCAAAATGGGCTGTATATTGCTTTTTAAAATGCAATCAATTAACAAATGTAATACAAATTGCGTGCATGCATATACACAAACACATACTGCATATTTACTACATTTAGTTTAATAAATTCAAACCCTTTATACAAACCATATCTTTTTTTTTCGAGATAGGCAAAATAAGCAACAGTCATTTTAGACTCTGTGGATGCATTTTCTCCCTGAGATACATAGTCACTGCAATTGTTAATTGTTAAGTGCAATTAAATGATTACATGTACTTTTTATGAATCATTCACTTTAAAGTAATTTTCAACATCATGTCATTAAATAATATGTAGTTAAGCCTATTCTTCTCATATATGCTAGGTTTATTCTACCTTTTAAATAGTTTTATGTGTTGATGAAATAACAGATTTAACACATATTACCTGTAACTATTGCTTGGTAATATGTCTTAAGCCTGCTATTTAATTCAGCCCCCATTTGATGAAAATGGTCATTCACTAAGCACATGTTCACTCCATGTGCAGTTAAAAAGAAACTATAATGGTTCTGGGTCAATTTTATGTTATTTATTTAAGTTTATACGTGTTTAAACTGATATTTGATAACTGTTTTTTTAATGTACAAATGTCACGCTTACCCCTCATGAAGGTGGTCAAGCACTATAGCTGGCTTCTGTGTTCTTCACCTATAGCGGCCCCCTTTCCCATAAGGCAAGCAGGTCTACCAGTACTCTCTTGCCCCCAGGACCTATACACAATGCTATAGTGACTGGACACCCACATTCCCACATTGGGACAGGTGTGAACTGAGCACAGCAAACAGTTACTAGCAGTTGGCAGACAGGCAAAGTGGTTCAATAACAGTCTAGTCCAGTCCAGGTACAAGGCAGGCAAGGTTCAGAGTAATCAAGATCCCATCCGTATTCAAAAACCAGGCAGAGATCAGAGAATAGTTGATATCTGATCCGAGGTCATAAAGAGGGGAATCCAAACAGCAGAGCAGGACAGACAGACAAGGTGCTTGAGCAGGTATTACACATATTATCACAAGCATGAGACTGCAGGCTTCGCTGGCCTAAATCATGGTTGGTCCCCACCCAGAGACTGGTTACATCAATCACTTTGCAGGTGAACAGACAGACAGGGAGAATGTATCATATCCAAAACCAGGATGCTAGAATGAGACCAGCAGCTGTGAAGGAGCAGGAGCGCTAGATGCTCCTGACAACAATTCATTTTTAAAATACAAAGAAACTTTGCTAATTCAAGGCACCCTCCAATCTGCCTATACCCACATTCGTTGTTGTCTCCCACCACTCTCTTGCCCTTTCACAGCCCTCAGATAATATCTGGTGCTTTCTGCTCTTCACCTTCTCCCAACGCTCAGTAAGCAACCAATCTTCAGGCCTGGACTCTATTAATGTATGTGAAGAGGAGGAGGAGGATCAACTCTGTGTGCACTTCAAAACCATCTGACATAGAGCTTACAGAGATTTTGAATGTTCAGGCTTCTCTAGAACAAAGGGGAAGTAAAGGGGCATACAGAATATGAGAATAAATCGATTGGAGGGTGCCCTGAATGAGCAAAGCGAGCTTCTTTAAATGAGTACTGCAAAAACAAACTACATAAAAAAGAGATATAAGATGTTACTTATGCGAGGTGTGACAATTTAATTCCTGGAATGCCCACGGCATTGTACTATGGTGGTAAGTCACACAGCCATTTGCACTCAAGCGTGTTCTGACAAATTCCAACTTGCACTCACCTGGGTCACAGCAGCAGATTAACATCAAATTTTGTGTGAAAAATGGCAAAAGTGTGAGTGAAACTTTAGCTCTGTTTATGTATGGCATAAGAGGTTTAAGGAGGGGCGTGATGATATCCTGGATAACACAAGAAGTGGGCATCCAAAAACACAAAGGATGGATGCAAATGTCGACAGAGTGCGAACCCTGCCCACATTGAATACTGAGTGCGCAAATGATGGCAGAAGAATTGAACATGAACAGGGAAACAGTGCGTCAGATTCTAACAGAGGATTTGGAAATTAGAACGTTTTCCACAAGGATGGTGCCTTGAATCGTGACAAAAGATCAGAGAGAACATTATCTTTAAATTTCATACAATCTCTTGTTGATTACACATGCGCTTGATATTTTTTTACAGTCCATTCCAGGAATGAAATTGTCACACCTCATATTTAAAATTATATATAGAGTACTGTATATCAGAAGTGCAACTAATAGCCCATAAAAACATTTTTTTGTT
This sequence comes from Staurois parvus, assembly GCF_062004578.1. Lineage (NCBI taxonomy): Eukaryota > Metazoa > Chordata > Amphibia > Anura > Ranidae > Staurois > Staurois parvus. Next base: position 9,304,033 of record NW_028317854.1, on the reverse strand, counting down.
CAATTCTAGAATATATACATAAGTATAACCTTTTTATAGTTATATGTAACTAATTGAAAATGTTAAACATGATGGTTGCAAATGTAGAAAACTGGTAAATGGGTGCATAAAATCCCCTCAGGTGCTCAATAGCTAAGCATGTTGTAGGGGTAGGCCATGCCACATATGCATTCAAAACACTGGGTGCTAATTTACCTAACTTCCCCCCAAAAAAAAATATTTGTGTGTTGATTAAGGAAATATCCCTAATATGCTTAACCAGCTAAGACACTGGAAAGTCATCCACCCAGGGTTAGCTATTGCAGACTATATCATAGGAAACAAGTTGGGTGTTTAATGAATGACCTGGTATTATTTTACTGAAAATTCCAATCAAATTTTTCATAAAAACTACAGATGTTTATTACAAGCATTTGTTAAAAACATCAGGATCAGATACAGTACTCAAATGTCGATGTGTTTCGTGGTCGCTGACACTTCTTCAGGACTTCACATTTCTTTATATGAAAAGATGCCATGCATCACTATGTTTAATCTAACAAACAAACAAACAAACAAACAGTGAGGCATAAATAAATTAAAAGGCTGCATAAGTATAGGATATTAGCATACAGTCAGAATTGACACAAATACATTTCAATTGGGTTTATAATGTTGAGTAGTAATAATCAAGCTATCCCAAAAGGGAAGAGGAACACACCATAAAGAGAAAGAGAAAGAAAAAAAGGGAAAAATGCATCAACACAACAAATACTTACAAAAATATCCAAAGGTGATAGGAAAAAGATATTGTAGACCGCTGGACTGTGGGGAGGCCAAAAAGGAACACCGAATAGAAGGTATGTCCAGATGAATGGCAAACCTGATACTGATATGACACAGCCAGATATGCAAAAGTTAGAGTTTACAGCCACAACATTATAATCTTTCAAAGATAAAGAGCAAGAAAGTAATCACTCAGCACCACTCCTACGAGCCTATTGTAAAGACACCAATGGCTTACCTAAACTTGCCCTCAGCTTGGTCTCCACCATCAACGGTCTTCCACCATTAGTAGGTATATCATTATGTTAACTGGAAGAGATTACTCAAAATCAGCTCCATATACACATACATGGTGTGAAAAATGACAAATGACAGGTACTTCATCAAAACATTGATATTGACCCCAAATCCATGTACAAAAAATGGGTAAGACTCATAAAATCCAATCCATCATCCATTTAGAGTTATTATATTTAAAATGAAGGGAGTATATCTTCTGCCCAACTAAAGAGATATCAATGCTTCCATGCTCAAAGCAAGGGCATTATGTCTACAATAAAACAAAAACATGAGACTAAGAAATACTTGTCCCACATGCAATAAGAGAAAAGACCCAAAAGCAGTTGCCATAACTCCTTAAAATAAAGGCTGGCTGTCATCTTACCAGAAAGCAGGAAACACTGTCTGACATACACACATACACTTAGGGTTTCTGCGTGTTTCAGGGTTACCACAACCAACTGTGCCATCACCACTATATATTCCCTGTGCCTCCCAAGGAACCTCCCTCCAGTGCCTCTCACATTGGGCCCACACCAACCGAACGGATAAGGTGTGCCCTTGGATTTGGGAAGGTCCTCTCCCCATTGACCCTGCTAATCTATCTAATGACCAAATAGCATCCGCCTCATACCTCCAGTAATAATAGTAATAATAATAATAAAAAAAACAAGTGTGTGCTTGGTCGCTGCACAGAGATGGATGACACACAAATTTTAACTGCTGCAGTATATATGGGAAGCATTTTATGATTGTGTGTTTTCACACCTCTCTTTTACTCAAGCTTTCACTATCAATAACAGCAGGAGAATTGACTAAAACCATCTCTTGTTTCTGTTCTTATAATGTTTTAGGAGATTTTTGTTATGTATAACACATTTCATGTTGTAGTACAAATTCTACCATTAATATTATTATTATTATTATTATTAATAATAATAATATGTTCATATATCTATTACAAAGACTCATTGATTTTGCCTCTGGATTTAACCTGAAATCCAGTCCTTGAAAGGTGAAATAGAGTCATTATGCCATCTGTACTATTGAAGCATTTCCCACTTCTACATATATATGTTTTTGGAAGCCACTATTAAAGTATTTAAATCATTTAGTAAAAATATGTTTGTACTTATCCATCGAAATGGTGGTGGTAGGACTCCTTTGACAGATTTAAGGACTGCCAAGTAGACAAAGATTCTTTGGAACAAAATTCGTTTTAGAAAGGGTGGAATTTCCTTGAATGTAATTGGTGCCATGTGCCAGCTGCCTAGACACTGATGTGTTTATGTGCTTTACAGTAGGGTTCTGTGAATTATACACACCTCACAGTTACTTTGTACCTGAAACAAATTAAGACTCTTAAGCTCCCATAATGTTATTTAATGTGGGTAAATCAACATCAACATTTCCTCCTTCTGAATTTCACTATTACATCCGATATATATAACTGTTTACTTTTTAAGTTACCATTTGCTTTGGAGGAAGCAAATACTATTTAACTGTGATAAATTAAAGACATAAAAGAAACATATTTCACACACATAAATGGGTTAATTTATAAATAATTAGCATACATATTTGCTCAGTGAAAGTGCATGTACATTGCTTTGTGCAAATGGGGAAAAAAATAAATGCTATTAGGCTATACCCTGTGCTTTTCGAATTTAAAGTGTTACTAAACCTAGGACCCTGCATTCATTCTATCTGGTCTCCCACAATACACAGCACATGGAAATGCAATTATTTTAGTAAATACAAACTGCTAAATACCTTTTCTCATCAGCAGTTAGAGCAGTCCTGTGACTTCTATCAGTGTTCAGCAGAGCACTGATTAAAGCTTGTAGGAGGCATTTTCTTTCTGCTCTAGGAGGATGTAGAACCCCTGACCTCTCTCTGGACAGTGATGATTGGCCCTGGGCTGATCACATGCACTCTCACAAGAAAAAAAAACCTCTCTAGCAATACACACCAAACTGAGCAAGTGCAGAGTGTCTCCACACCAATATGTCTTATCAGGAGATAAGTGGGGGGCACTGTAAGAAGGGGATGATCAGAGAAGTCAGGATCAAACAGTTTTTTTTGCACAATGCAGAGGATTAACCCCTTAGGTTCCACAGTGAGTACAACAAGCATGCTTTACTGCATATACAGACTTTTTTGAGTTTAGTAACACTTTAAATGATTGATGTAAAATACCACAGTTGACCAGTAGATGGAGCTAAGCTAAATTTTCTATGATACTTATCTCTTCAGAAGCCAAATGAAATAATTTTTGTTTAAAATCAATCAATTTACTATCAAAAAGCACAGGGTATAGCCTAATAACATTTGTTTTCCCCATTCACACAGAGTGAATGTACATACATTTTCACTGACTGAATGGCTATGTGAACACTTTATAAACCCCTTAGAACAGAGGTTGTCTAATTACCACTTAATATATTTATATATATATATATATAATTATAAAATCTATGCCTCACATAAAACAAGGATTCTTTGAGCACTATGGGCTAGCTTCAGGGATAGTTTAGCATGCACTGCTTGCTTAGCGCCTAAGCAAGCTGTGCCAGTTTGTATGACTGAAACTTTAGACTGAGTGATCAAATGAGGTAGAAGTCACTGCATTGAGTCATCAAACTGTGTGGATGCATGTGCGTATGCACGCATGCGTAAGCTTCAGTTTGAGCTATTGAGTTTTGTAAACCACAAGCGTTTTCCAACATGAGACAAAGCAATATTGGAAACATTTCTAAAGGAGCCTAAAGTTCTATATGCTGATTTATATAAAGAACACAAACTAGTAATGTGCAAAATTTCATATTTACCTATAAAATATTTATTTTTTGCTTTATTTTCAGACCATAATAAATAGAGATAATTAATATGTATACAACCACAATCTACTTCCTTTCATTTTTAGTTCTAATGAGCTTCTGTTTCCTACAATTTGGAACATACTCAGTCTTTTTAAAGTTGAATTTTTGGTGTAAATTTGACTGACAGCAGCAACATTTGTTAAATAGAGCTTGGCCAGGATATCTGGTGGATATGCTGCCTATTCATTTTCTTTTCATGACAGCAATGACAGGTGATAGAAGAACATCTTACAATAAGCCAAGTTTCCACTCCACTTGATTTAAACTTAATAGGTTACTTAGCAGTGATTTGCCAATGAACATAACAGATTATATTATATATGAAGAATTCTGAAGTACTTTCATGTTTCATATTAAAAACATTTTTTAAATTCTGCAATAAAAGAAAACCTATCCGGTCTTAAAGTTAGAAACATTTAATGTATTTTTTTTTTATGTCTAGTGCTTTGTTCTACAGATAGTTTTATTGATGGTGGTGTTTAAATCAACATTTGCAGTTTTTTGGCTAACATTCAATCACACAGCATAATCAAAAAGATTTTGACTTTCTGTCTTATTTTAATGAATTCCCTTTATGTTTTATATTAACTCTCTAGTTATTTAAAAATTAAAATAGCTCTTTCTGTATTATATCAATACATTACACACATCAGGAAATACCAGATATTTCTTAATTTTTAACAAATGATTGTTATATTTTTTGGGGATTATTCCTGAAAATAAATTAAATTGTGAAAGTTCTATGCAGTACAGTCAGTTATTTGTCATGCAGTTTTTGTAGTAGGATTTTACTTTGTATTTATTTTACTAATGAACTTGCTGTCCAAATCTTGTAGACTTCACCTCCGCAACATCTCCAAGATACGTCCGTTCTTAACCTCGGAAACCACTAAGCAACTTATTCACTCCCTGGTTATCTCTCGCCTTGACTATTGTAACTCCCTCCTCATTGGCCTACCTCATTGCAGGCTATCCCCTCTTCAGTCTATCATGAATGCTGCTGCCAGACTCATCCACCTTACTAACCGTTCTGTATCTGCCACCCCTCTCTGACAATCCCTCCACTGGCTTACCATTGCCCAACAGATAAAATTCAAAACATTAATAATAACATATAAAGCCATTTATAACTCTGCCCCAAATTACATCACCAATCTTGTCTCCAAATATCACCCAAACCGTACCCTCCGCTCCTCGCATGACCTCCTACTCTCTAGCTCCGTTGTTTCCTCTTCCCATGCTCATCTCAAAGACTTCTCCAGAGCTTCCCCCATCCCCTGAAACTCTCTACCCAATTTATCAGACTATTGCCTACTCTTCTCATTTTTAGGCTATCTCTTCAGGGAAGCCTATCCTGCCCTCAGCTAATAATGGAATCTCCTACTCCTCCTACCAGTCCATCCCTCAGGGTTACTACCTTTTGTACGATTAGCCCCTCCCTCCTAGATTGTAAGATCCAAGGAGCAGGGCCCTCCTAACCCTCTAGTATTGAACTATATTGTTTCTGTATTGTCTCCCTTTTATATTGTAAAGCGCTGAGCAAACTGTTGGCGCTTTATAAATCCTGTATAATAATAATAATAATAATAATAAACAACCATGTTAATCTCTGTTTATTGTTTATGCAACAAGCGTATCTAAAGGACAAATTAGGCACTTTATAATAAGCACTTCCTGGGTATCTGTTATTTTAGTAAACTGAATTTTGCTGATGAAAGTCAATGTTTACTGCTGGTCAACATGCTAAAATTTGTAATGCCTAGACTTTCAATGCCTCCTTAACTACAGCAACCCCTTCTTGTACCTGTAGCATTTGATATCCAGCAGTCTTCTTAGACTAGAAGATATCAGTGGTGTAATGACATAATGAACAGGGATTGTAAAGAGAGCATTCAGTGGTGGGTCTTGACCTTTGCTAGAGATGGGCTTTAGGTGTTAAATTTATAGCTGAAAGTGTTTCCTTATAACTGTTCATTGGGGTTAAGAAATGCCTGTTGACCATGTCAGAAATTCAGGGCTGTTGTATGTGCTATGCAAACTTTCTGTTTTATCTTAATCAGCCCTCCTAGCTGTTATCTTGAGACTTCAAAAGGATTAGTTTCTAATATGATGGGGAGTAAGTTTAAGTAGTTTAACCTAATAATACTCAGCAGGGCTGATACCACCCAGTCCACAAAAATGCTGTGCATTGTCATTATTCAACAGGGCTTAGTACAGAGTGAATTTCTGGCAGATAAAAAGGCTTTTTTCTGTACTCACATATTCTTTAAAGTATAAAACTTAGCTACATTTTCATGTATTGCAGAGATGTACTTTTTTTTTGTTTTGTCCTTATGTACACTTTAAGAGCACATTTACACTTCCATTACAGTGGTGCACTTTAATGCAGGTTACAGAATAGCATCCAAATGCATTAAAACAACATGTGTTGCAGAGCACCAACACATATGATAATGCATTAGTGTACATCATGGTGGTCTACATTAAAAAAATGCTACATGTACATTTTTTTAAATTCTGTTGTAAGAATGGCAAAGTTGAATAGATCAAAGTTTTAAGAGCTAAAAAGTGTGATGTTAGGGTTAAGTGTAAAGTTCCAGTTAAGTGTTATGTTTAAAAGGATAGGTGTTGAGGGGAGATTAAGAGTAAATATTTTATTTTAAGGTGAAGCAAACTTTCTCTAAGACAATATTGGAGTTCATCATTATAATAACTAACATACCTTGGTTTGGTTTGAAGTGGGTTCACAGAATATGACTAAAGTTTGGTTACTGAATCCAAACTCTGCTGAAGTTGATAACAAAATAATGGCCACTTTTAAGTAAAATCAATAATGGACATTTTTTAGGCTATTGTTAATATTGTCAAATTGTCAAACAACTGGCATGGAGGGCTGGACATTGCCCTGGAGACAATGTACAAAAGAAAAAAAAAGTTTAAACATTTATGAAATTATTTAATGCCAATTCTACAAATACAAAATACTTTTAAATAACATGCATGGGGATTCCCTTAATCTGCCTGTGAAGTGGCACATCTGTATGATATATACAACCTATTAGAGCAAAACTTACATATGCAAAGACAAAAGATTCAGTTTAAATTGTTTGCAAATGAAAACTTTGGCCACTTTATTTCTGTTTGCAAACAAATGGCCGGGGCTTTACATTGATCAGCAGGGTATACTAGACCCTTTTCTTAGATGAGGGTATGGTATTCCTGGCTGATAAGTGTACAACTCTCTAGACCCCCACATGCCCTCCATATAGGGGTGCCTTGCCGGGAGACCCCCTGGCAAAGCATCTTGTCCCCATGTTGATGAGAACAAGGGCCTTTTCAGCACAGCCATGGCCCTGTAATTGTGGGTCTGTGGGTGGTGGTTTCATCAGAACCTGGAAGCCCCCTTTAACAAAAAAGGGCCACCTACCTACCCCCCAGGTGTTGCTAGTAACCCTATTAATTCAAACAAAAAACAAAAGTACAGCAATTTGCTATTAAAAAAGTCCCATGATATATATACATCATCAATCACATCATGCTGATCTATGTCAATCATGATGAACAACACCTGCTAAAAGAAAAAAAAATCCCACCAACTGATAAACATGTCTGATCCCATCTCTAACTCACGCTGAATGACAGCTCCCAGAGTCCGTTGCTAAAATAAACAAAAGGTGGCATCTAAAGGGTGATATTATATACCAAATATGGCCACAGCATATTTAGCCAATGTCAGAGTCTAGATTTTGGCAGTGATGTCATGCTATCTAGCACTTGTGTTTACATGGTTGGGGTTTCCGGGACAGTAAATGAATAGGGCCACTTGAGATCACTGGTTGCTGAGGATGCCATTTCCATAGCAATCATTGAGAGGTAGGAAGATAGGAATGTGTTATTTATATATATATTCATATATATATCAGTGGTAGAAAAAACACTAATATATATGATTTTCTGCTAAATGAGCTTAAAGTCTGGTGTTTGGATGAATTTCCAAAACAGCCACAGTTTGGTCTAAACTTGTGTTCAGAATGAGTTTTAAACTTATCTCTACCTGTACCATTGATTACATTTTGAATGCTAGAAAAGCATCAGGTTATAATTTTCATCTGTATATACGTTTACATAACTGTAGCATTATCTAAAACACTCTCTTACATTCATGGGAAATGCTGAAAGAAAATTATTTAGGGAATTTTACAAAGTAATGGTATTTTTTCCTTTTTTTCAAATTTCCAAGTCTTTATCAATATTTCTCCAAGTACACATTTTCTTGTTAAGTAAATGCGACTAAATTAATGAAAATGCTAATCTCCTCTCATTAGTGACATTAGCAGACTTCAAAGAACTTTGTACAAGAAGATTAGCATAAGACATGTGTTATGATAAGAGTATTTGATATATGCCAGGCAACTTGGCCTGACAGATTAGACAAGGTGTGAACAGCCATCAGGCAAGGCAACTTTCATGCTCACTCTGAAATTAAGCCTTTTAAAATAATGAATTATAACAAAGGTCACAAGTACACAAGCAAGTAATATGTATATTCTTCCTAAAATAATGGATATGCAACTGAAAATGAAAAAAAAAATACAGCCCCGAAATTACTATCCTGCTTCCTGAATATGCCTGAAGTCTGTATAAGTATTTTAAAAAGAACTCTATTCAAAATATATTTTTAAATGAGTTAATTGGTGAAGTGTACACATTGTAAGAGTTATTAAATAAAAATAAATCTACACAGTAGTGAGTTTTACAATAACTTTTCATTTTTCTTAAACATTAAAGATGGTGGGGTAAGAAAAGCCTTTATTTTCCAGATCAACGCAACTAATTGTCAGCAATGTGAAACATTTTTTAACTCCTTTTTCATAGCTATTCACCACCCTTGCTTACACATTTTAAAATATAATTTTCCCCTTTCTGAGTTGTTGTGTAATTAATCTCATTGCCATGATAGGAAAATTGTCCATTAAAGTGTTCAGTCAAAACAACTTTCAGCACAAGGGAGGGAAAGGAGTTATTTGCTCTGTCTGTTAATTGGTTCTTTCACCTAGCTGTAGTTTATGATAATTAACTTGATACTCAATGAAAGTGAAATTAATCCACCTGGGTCAAAAGCAGCTATTAATTTTTAATCAAAACAAAATGCTCAACAGCTTTGTAGCTAGAATGAGAATAAATATTGGAAAATTACAAAGTGCTCAGCAATTGAGTGTTTTCTGTTTATCTACTTTCTATTCCAATTCATGAGTAACATACATAGACTCAGTCAATTTGTAGTTTTGCTTTCATTAGAAATTATTCGTATTAAAGTTTAGGTTAGACCAGTTCACGCTGTTTATCAGTGTTTTTCCTAATGTTCCACTGTCTACCTGGCTCAAATAGCTAGGTAAGCTCTAACACAAGATTATATTCAAAAGAAACTGTGGCACTTTTTTTAATCACTTGTCGGTCCACTGCAGTATACAGTATTTACTGCAGAAGGGTGACGCATGCAAGCCCATTCATGTATATATAATTGTGTCTGCCCCGATTTAGGAGCACACAGTGCACTTCTCCTGTAATCAATGTGTCCACCAGACACAGCAGATCACTGTTAATGGTAACCGGATATCGTGTGATAGCTATGTTTGGTCATAGTGATCACATGGTTACAATGTAAACAATCTGCCATGAATGGCTTTCCATTCATGATTAGCTTGCTTACTGCTATGATCTGTGATTGGTCCACCGCAATCACATGGTACCTGGCTACCTGCACCATGTTATTAGCTGTAGCCAATCACAGATCACAACCATAGGCAAACTGTTTATGAATGGGAAAACCATTAATGACAGCTAAAGATATTACTTATATAGTGATCATCACTGTATAACCAATTGCAATGTGAAAAAAATAATCTCTGATCATCCCCCAGAGTAATACGGTGTCACTGAGCTACTCTGATGACAGGATGTAAAAGAAAAAGTGAATTTAAAAATTATTTCTTTTTTTTTTTCATATTGTCATCAGTCAGTATCCCTGATCACCACCACAACAGACATATGGTGATGCTGTACTGCACTGGTGACAGTATGTTAAAAAATAGGAATAAAGAAATCATTAATTTCTTAATTTTCATCATGGCTCTTACTAAATACCTCAGTCTGTCTGCTTTTCAAAAAGGGGTCATTTGGGGGGTATTTGTACTGTCCTGACATTTAAAGGCCTCAAGAAATGAGATAGTACATCAGGATTGATCAATTTTCAAGTATATGTGCTATAGTTTGTAAATGCTATCACTTTCACACAAACCAATTAAAAAACCCAATGGTGATTAAATACCACCAAAAGAAAGCTCTAGTTGTGTGAACAAAATGATAAAAATTTAGTTTGGGTACAGCGTTGCATGACCGCGCAATTGTCATTCAAAGTGTGAGAGCGCTGAAACCTGAAAATTGGCCTGGGCAGGAAGGGTAAAAGTGCCCAGTATTGAAGTGGTTAAATTTTGAACAACTCGTCATGGCTCTTACTAAATATCTCAGTCTGTCTACTTTTCAAAGGGCCTCAAGAAATGAGATAGGCCATCAGTACATCAGGATTGATCAATTTTCAAGTATATATGCTATAGCTTGTAGATGCTATAACTTTAACACAAACCAATTAAAATGTACTTATTGGAATATTTTTTCACCAAAGACATGCAGTAGAATACATTTTGACCTACATTTATGAAAGAATTTGACTTTACAGCATTGTATATATTTTACAAACAGAAAGAAAAAAAAAATTGGTTTTGTTTCCAAAATGTTAACCACTTTCCACCCGGGCAATAGGAAAATCATGGCCGGACGGGACTCTCGTCGATCTGGGTGGTTGTCAAGCACACACCTTGTCTGTGTCCGCAGGGCCACGCTGTGGGAAGATCTGTCACCGACTGTGTACCTCGGACACAGTTGTAGACAATGGATGGCTTCCTTTCCATCTATTGTATACAATTATGTCACTACCTATGATCATTCATAGTGATCACATGCACAGACTGAGCCAATCACAGCCCATCTGTGTCATGTGATTAGCCGTGGCCAATCACAACTAATCACAACAAAAAAACCTTTTAAATGCTTGCTTATAGCAAAGAAATTCTTTGATATAAGTAATCATATTGTGTAAAAAAAAATGCTGATCACTTCCCCAAAGTAGTAGAATGTTACTATGATAACATTGTACTACTGTGGTCATAGTGTAATATGAAAAGAAAATTGTAAAAAAAAGAGAAACAAATGTAATAAAAATTTAAAAAAATAACAAAATAAAAAAACAATTATCAATTTTTTTTGTACTGTCACCAGTCAGTGTCCCTGATCACTTCCAGGCTAGTTACATGATGACACTGTACTGCACTGGTGACAGTATGTAAAAAAAAAATTGTGAAAATAATTTTTATAATTTCTTTATTTTTCAAAAAATTACATCTTCAAAAAGCTCGCCATGCCTTTTATGTAATATGCCGGACTGTCTACTTTACAAAAAGGGGTCATTTGGGGGAAATCTGTACTGTTCTGACATTTTTGGAAATGAGATCGGCCGGCAGTACTTCAGGATTGATCAATTTTCCTACAGACTAAATAATAAATACTGATTTGGGATATTTTCACCAAAGAAATGTAGCAGAATACATCTTGGCCTAAATTTATGAAGAACAATTATTTTTTTTTGCAAATTTTTATAACAGAAACAAAGAAAAACTTTTCGGCCTTTTTTTGTTAATTGAGCAAAAAATAAAAAACCCAATGGTGATTAAATACCACCAAAAGAAAGCTCTAGTTGTGTGAACAAAATGATAAAAATTAAGTTTGGGTAAAGCGTTGCATGACCACGTAGTTGTCATTCATAATGTGCGAGCGATGAAACCTGAAAATTGGCCTGGGCAGGAAGGGGGTAAAAGTGCCCAGTATTGAAGTGGTTAAATTAGCGCTTTGCCAAATAGCTAAAAAATTGCCTTTTCATGAAGTCGGTAAAACCTTCTGAAGCTCAAGTGGTTAACAGAAAAGCATTTATCTCTTTATGTCTCTTCACATGGGCACTGAGGCTCTTTAACTGTGCACAGGCTGTTTTTTCACGTGTTCCTAGCCACCAGGTGCTGAGTGCAAGCAGTCATTAATAAATGAATCCACTCATCCTAATGTGACAGGCATACAGATGTGGGTAAATGGCCCTGAACACGCACAGTGTGTGCTCATGGCCACTCAACTGCACCCACATGCCTATCTCATTAGGTCAAGTAGTTGTGTCTGTGCACCTGCTGGTTCCTCCTAGACTTGAATGGGTGGCATGCATGCAGCATCTGGTGGCTAGGGGCACAAAAACAAACAACCCATTTGTAGTGTACAAGTTTTGGTGTCCAAGTGAACAAAGGCCTTATGCAGAAATGCAGGATTGGAGGCTTTCACTTTCTATATACAGTATGTCCTTAGAAATCAAAGAAATGCCAATAGAAACAAATGTTTTCTGCAAATTAACATCTGGGTAGGTTGTGGGATTTCACTAATTGTTCCATATACTACAGCCTGAGTAACCTCTGCCCAAATATCAATTGATTGTTAGACCTTTTTTTTCGGGGATGGGGATAACATGTTCCTATAGTTTTCTAAATTAAATTTTTGCAAGCTAAATGTGCAAATATTTTTGTGGATTTCTAAGTTTTTAAAATTAATGATGAATAACTGTCAGGAATCAAGGAGTGACCAGAAAGGTGTGGACTGACACAGGGAAACGCAGGTAATATAATACAGTTTATTATTAGCCACCCAGATATATATCTATATAAACGCACAGTGAGCAAACCAACCTTCCACTAATCTTTAGGAGGTGCAGGAACACAGGCGTAGTCAGGGCTGGAGAGGTGGAACGGTCAGGCCGGCCGTAGGGTTCTGTAATGACCGTTTGGTGGTACCTCTAGCGGTCCTCAGGGCAGGATTCCCCAGGGCGCGGAGTCTAAGCCCCAGTCTGCCTTTTCACCAGAGCCCCTGATGGTGGGGATGGACTTGGCGCAGGACTGAGACCAGGTCGCGGCCCCTGAGTACACCTGCTAGTGGTAGAGGGATCCGCCAGAGGTATGTGCAGGTACGGCTGGATCTGTGCAGGATGGATGGATGGCAGAGTAGTAGCGTGGTCAGACAAGCCGGGTCGGTAACGGTGGAGGCAGATCAGTACAGAGCAGCAGGCAAAGAGTAAACGGGTCACAAGCCAAGGTACAGCAACAGGAGGTCAAACAGCATAGGAGTAGGCAGAAGAATAGTCAGGGATGAGCCAGTAGTCAGAACAGGAGACGGTCAACAGAGATCAGGATCAAGCCGGGTCAGCAACAAAGCAGGAACACAGGATACAGGTACAGAGGCTCATGGGAAAACATACACCAAGGCCCAGAGCACAGGCCTGGTCATGCCTTATATACACCTTTCTACAATCAGCCCCAGGTTGGCTGATTGTGAGCTTCTGGCTGCTAAGAGCACCCGCTGGTCAGCTCTGGTACTGCAGCCCACACGGCAGGTGAGTTCCACCACCAGTGCTGAGAGCACCCGCTGGTCAGCTCTGGTACTGCAGCCCACACGGCAGGCGAGTCCCACCACCAGTGCTGAGTCCATTCCTGACAATAACGTGGTATGTGCATGGACACAAAGGTAATAGGTTACTGCTGCCCTCTCTTAAAACTTAGCCACATCCTTGTCATGGAGTCAAGGAACTGTCAAAGTCCAGGGTCTCTACTAGCCACAGTCCTGCTATTTGATAGTTAATTGACTGTACAGAGCTTTGCACTTGAAGGGGCAGGGCTCGGCCTTGACTTGGGCAGTAGGAAAGGTCTCAAGTAGAGCTTAGGCTTAGGATCCAAGTAGGCACCACAGGGACACAGGAATTAATTTTAAACTTAACACTGAAATTCAGCAGCTTTAAATGTTTTAAGCCAGTAGAGGTTTGTTTTAGAAATATGCTTACATGCTTTTAAAGATTAACTATAATAGGATTGGGACATTTTTTTCAAATTTTTTATATTTTAAAACTGATGTTTTTTTTTCTTTAAACTTTGAATACATGAGAAAGAATTCCCAGGGTACCTGTCTGCTTTGAGCCTTCCTTTCTCAGATTGAAATTAGTTATGAAGCAGAATATACCTGGGTTCAGATGAAGGCAGGTTTAGCAAACATTACTAAAGTTTTAATGTCAAATTCAAACCCGACAGATGGCTATTGGAGCCAAATGTTAAGAAAAAACAGTAATGGGCATTTTCTAGCTTAATATGCTCTAGATTTTCAAACATATAAAATGGGGGAGAAGGAAGCATAACTTTATTTTTTTAATCTGTTTGGCGAGGAGAAGAAGTTTAGTCATTCCTAAAGTGAAACAATAAAAATAACATGCCTAGGGAATGCCCGGACCTTGCCTGTGAATTGTCAGATCCTTGCCATGAATACAACCTACTGCAGCAAAACTGACCTTTACAAAGAAAAAAGTTTGTAAACAAAGCAGTCAGGGATTCATGCCATCTGTAGCAAACCCTTATCCTAAAGGAGGGTCTCATATAGAAAAAAAAATAATTTGTGTGGGTTTTCCCCTAATTCATACCAGGCCTTTTATGAATTTTGAAGGGACTCCATGCAAAAAAATGAAAAAAAAAAAAAAAAAGCATGAGGCCCCTATTCCAGACCTTTTGAGTCTGGTGTGGATTTTATGGGGAAACCCCACACAAAAATCAAGAAAATGTCCTACTTTTATCTGAGCATGCAGTCTGGCTGGTCAGGAAAGGGGGGACAAGTGTGCACCCCCTTGAACCACACCAGGGCACATTCCCTCAACATGGGGGTCCTCCATGGTAAAGCACCTTGTCCCCATGTTGATGAGAACAAGTGCCACTTGCCCACAACTATGTCCTTGTTGCCATGGGGATCTGCGGATGAGGCGCTTATCAAAATCTGGAAGCCTCATTAATAAGGGATCTCCATATACTGCTCCCCATATTATTGAGCAAGAGGTAAACATAAATAAGCAGAGCTGGGGTTGTGTGCAAAAGGCATTTGCCCTAATCATACATACAGGCCACTATTCATTTCCTTTGTATATAATTGTGGATAAAGAAAAAGACTGTCATTAAACATATTTTTTCTATAATCACTTACTCCTCAATTCTTGTACTTCTTAATTTCATCCTCTAATAATTTGCTCTTGCAGCAAAAGCTTCATTGTTCTTCAAAGTTCTACACATGTTAATGTACAGTTTTTATGTGTAACTTTTGTATTGCGGAATTAATAAATTTTGGATGATATTGGCTTCTATTTTCATTATTTTGTAAGTTGCTGAATAAACCAGTTTTAATAAGTTCAGCTTTACAATTGCTATTGTAGCAGGACAGATATTTTCGGAGGCACTGAAAATAATGACTGAACAAAACACATATCCATGCACACAAATATAAATAAGTATGCAGTAAATTCCAAAACAGCTAAAAGAAATTTACCCAAAGTTTTTCAGCAGAAATCTGTAATAATATATATGCAGTTTTTCGAAGTTTGACTTCGAGAAAACCCAAGCAAAACAAAATACTACTCATTAGAATTAATTTTATTATTTATATTGTAATGGCAGCAGCCATGCTTTTGCCATCTCTTGGGATTTTTTTTTCTGTACAGGTAGCAGGAGACCACACAGCAGGTAGGTTTTAAACTGCAGTTTTAATGTATTTCCTGCAATAGATAATCATAAAATAGTTCCAGCCTTCAATACCATGACCAACTTGTCCAGACAAAATAAACATATCCCATAAAAATATTGCAAATCTTAAATGGTAACTCCACTTTCATGGGAAAAAAATGGCAAATAAAAAAAATAATATAGCATATACAATTACAACACAAGTCATATTGTAATTTAATGTTATTAAAAATTGCCTTTCCTTTTCAATCTATAGTGCTGTAATCTTCTGTAAAATGCAATGCAATATGGCTACCTGGAGATGTTCTGTACATAGAATGTACACAAAACATGTAGAGAATGTCCCCCAGCAACATTATTTCCTGCTTGTGTGATCGGCTTACTGATTTTCCCAGAAGTCTGCACTGAGATACAAGTTAGATTTCAGGCATCCCCTGCAACAAAAATGTCATTTTTGGTAAGATACTCCCAACAGGAAATCACGTCTAAAGGCATGCAGATCCTACAGTTTTCCTCATTAGCGCCCTGCAGGTTCAGCAGCTGATTGATAGTATAAATCCACTCCCATTAGATTCACTTTCCACATGGACACAGACAAACAAACAGCTCTTTCTTCAGAATAATAAAAGGTAGGACTCTGCAACAAAGTTTGTTAAAATCCTTGCAATGTTCATAGATCACCAAGAAGGTAAAGTATTTTTCTCAACAAAAGTGGAGTTACTCTTTAAGTTTTCTGACTCTAACTATACATCAAACATCAGTCTATTTCCTCCCCTCAAAAAAACAATATTACCTAAATACATAGCTGCCTTCATACATTTTATCCTGCAGAGCAACATACTCTGACTTCTCCATGGTTTGCAAGATTTTGAAAAAGTGAGATCTGTGTAACACCTGTTAGGGCAGTTACCTTTAACTGGAACAACAGTGGCATAGTTGGCATCTTTGGGATGCAAAATCCTAAAATTAAGTAAACAAAAACATCCTTTAGCTTTCCTGTCTAAGCCAATTCAGACTTTATTTGTAACTCAGATGCTCCCCCTCCTAGGCGCTACAGCTTAAAGAAGAGGCTTTCAGTAAAAAAAAAAAGCATTACGGTCAATCTACAAAGCAGTGGACAGGATTAGGTATAGCTAGGTGATGATTGACAACCTATGTACTTATGTACAATGCTGATACTCACTGCCCCTGCACCTTTTTTTTATCCCACTGTAGTGCAAGCAGGAACAGCCTACATGAGAGGAGAATTTGACTTGAATTTAGGAACAGTGCTTGCGACCTTGAATTAATTTCCCCAAAAACAATACTACTTACATGCATAGCTGCCTTCACAAAATGTATCTTGTACAGCAACATGCTCTGGCTACCCCAAAGTTTGCGAGCCTTGAGAAAGTCAGAATTGTATAACGCATGTTGTCTCTAACCATAACATTCACAGTAAAGAGTAAAGAAAACACTCCCACTGCAGCTTACAATAGGAGGATTTTAGTAACAGAGGCAATGATGTCATCTCAAAAAGCAGTGGGCAGGACTAGTTAAGGCCAAGTGTTGACTGACCACCTACAGGTTTATGAATTATCAGTGACAATACCGATAGCCATTTCCCCTGCAACAGATTTTAACCCTGCTGTGGTGCAAGCAGGGACAGATTATATGAGTGTGACAACTCAACTCTGAATTTAGAAGCAGTGCAGCATTGTTGCCACACTATCACAGGAAGTTGCATTAGGTGGACTTCACTTACAGGCTCAACAGGTATCTGTGGAACCTTGCAGAAGGACTAAGAGAGAACTGTAATTTTAGATTCACTAAAAATTAAGTGCTGCAGCTCACATAGTTCTAGTTTAATATTTCTATACATACATACTGATATTGATAGAAAAAGCATGTAAATCTCTGGAGGTTATCTTGAAAAAGGAAAGCTAGAGTTAGGTATTCCAACCAATAATTTTTTTTCTCCAGTCAGTTAGGCTCCCTGTGCAATAGAACTGAATTCTGCTAAAATAAATATAGCCCAATTAATAGAGATGTTACAGAATCTCTGAATAAGTATGTAGTGTAAGACTGGATGGAGCTACAAAAGTATTTCTTAGGCTCGGTTCACACTATTGAGGGCTGTGTGGTTTCCCGGGAGTTCACGGCCCCGCAATCAGGCTGAAATACATTGGGGTGCCGTTCAGAATGAATGGTGGCCATGTGCGTCTCGGTAGGGGACCGTGATTCTGCTGTGGGTGGTTGCGGGTGCATGAACACATCTGATTCTCAGCCTGCATAGTGTAAACCAGGGCTAAAGGTTGTGGCCCCATCAATAAACAGGGTGGTGCCTACCAAGTAAACACTGCAATATTGTTACTTTTCTTGGAGTACCATCTTACTAATATTACTGCAAAGGCATGCCACACATCCTTTCAACAGATAATGAAGTCCTGCAGGAAGACATGTTAGGATCTACAGGCATCTCTTAAACATGGTATCATACTTTATATGTTCTTAAGCTCATCATGTTCATAAGCTTTCCATCAGAAAAGCATTAAATAGAATTATAAAGTTTCTTCAGTGACCCCCTCACTAAAATTGTTACATATTTCAAACACTGCAAGGTTTTTTTTTTTTTTTCAATTTAAGTTTTCAAGGATTGCCAAATCAAGTCTGTTATAACTCATTTGGATGTGGACTAAGGGCATAGGCATACCCAGCCACTGAAAGAAGTGGGTCCACCAGTATTATTACCTATAAAACTGTAGATGCAGTTTCTACAAAACAAACAAACAGCAAAATGAATTTCCAGCACTGATGATTTAATACTGTGGGGTTGATTTATCAAAAGGATGTTCATCTAGCAATGTGAATGTTGATAAATGGGGTAAAGCTATGTTTACTTTGAATACCAATTCAAGTGCAAGTGAAATAAAAAAAATTGAATTTAGAATTTATCATTAACGCAGTTTCACCTTATTCATTAACTGAACATTCACTTTTGCTGGTTAAACAACCGGTATTACTTTAGTAAATCAATCCTACTATTGGAAGTTGCACAATGGAAGTTGAATTTTCGATATATTTATTTAGATATCAGCAAAAAAAACAAAGGGCACTGACTCTTGGGCATGTTTCACGCACATATGTTTATTGACAGTCTGGACTCCAGGGCAATGTTGCTCCAATGCTTATAAATTTGCCAGCTTGGATTCACATAAAGCACTCATGTTTACTGTGCCTATCTTTCAGTCCAGGTGCCCAGGGGCATACTACAGGCTTCTTAGTGCCCTTGGAGGCAATCCGTACATCTAAATAATGTATATTCTTATAAAGAAATGGCAGCCCAGACACGAGAAAACATTCTAAGGTTTAACAGTTTGACTGTTTAAAATATTTTTTGCTTTCCTTTTTTTGAACGGCAAGCACAAATAAATGATAATAAGTCTCAAAAAATCATATAAATTGAGAGGTGTTGCAAGTAATTTTACATGCTAAAATATGAGTGGCAGGATATTGTATACATCCCCAGGGATAGCTAAAAGAATGTTAACCTGCAATTAACTTATTGGCTAACTGCAGGATTCTGAAGTTCAGTACAAATGGACTGCTAATCGGAAAGATCCAGGAAAATAAAGACTTGCATGGTAGATGAGCCAAAGCCTTTTCACATCTAGAAGGTCAGACCAATCAATCAGGGTCGTGCTGAAATCATAAATCAGAAATAGTCCAAGATTAATGGTAAGACTGCACTGAGGATGTGGTAGGGGACAGAAACATTAAACTCATAAAGGCAGAACTTTGGACATTGTGTTTATTATTCATAAGGATGTTAAGTGACAGAAGATTACAGCATACATTATGCAGTAGAGTACTGAAGAGGGTCAAAGTATCTGGCATTGAAAAAGTCCACTTGACATTTGTTTATGCATTTAATTCCAGCATTACCTAAACTAAGCAGTTTAAGTTGGAAATATAGTTATTTATCAATAGTGAAAAGTGTTAAAAAACAGAACATAAGATTTAGACAACAATCTGGTTTTCAATGGAGCCTAAACAACAGTGACAGACATTCCTGGCACAGAAGGAATAAGGATTGATCGGGTGGAATCTTCATGTGTTTCTCCTATTGGTTCAGTGGTAAAGTAGATCTAAATTGTGGACACTTTCTGCCTACATATACTTGCCCCAACTTTAACATCATTTCTCTGGACCTCTTTACTGATAGTGACTGATAGTGATAGTTGAACTATGCCTATGCAATGTGTGCCAGCATGGTTGCTGGTAGTCTGAATCAGAGACCAATTTGACAGGACAACAATACATTTGGGGAACAGCTGTCATATCACAACAGGAAGTTCATAAGCATGGACCTTTATGGCAGGACCACAAGGTATTATTTAAAGAAAAATGCAGATTTGAAAAAAAACTTTTAAAATTACATTAACATATTTTATTAAAGCTTAATTGAGTAATTGGGAATAGATTTACTTTAAGCACAAACCATTGATCTCTCTGGATGAATGCTCATAGAGTTATTATGTATGTCAATTTAATTTAAAAAAGAACTTTCCTTTTTCAGTTGTATTGTTTCCATCTCATGGCTATAGGCATCTTAGGTGGTTACATTGTCATTTCCATTAAATAATGTTTTAGTCAGGACTCTGAATCTCAGAGGTACAGTATCTACAATTACAACCAGTGCTGTGTTATGTTACAATGTTGATGTTATAGATGTTGCTTGGAACTAATTGAAAAGGCCTTTACTGTGGCAGTCCCAATCCAGTAATGGTTTTGATCATACTCTTCTTTTAATAGAAGAACATCAGCTATGCAGAAAAAAATAATCTGAAATATTTTGCGTCTATGTCCACCATTTTATCAAAGTTAATGATAGTGAAACTTACAATTAACAAATAGGAAGGGCTCCTACTGCATCATTGGAGCTGAGCCCATATCTCCCAACTTTCTGACAAAGTGCAAACCAAATAAAGGACAAGCCCCCAATCACACCTCCAGTTAAGCAGACAATGAAAAACTAAAATGATTGGCTAATCCCAAAAGTGTTTTTTTTTCCACTACTACTTGCTCTTTATACTGGCTTTTCAAAATGACATATGCAATAGTTTATAGGTCAGATGAAACATTTATGGCAGGATAACGCTTATTATAGTTATTTATTTTTTATTATTTCGTCTTTGTCCCTGTTGCAGAATTTCTCTCACTTGTCTTACAAATGGTTGGGAGGGAAATTTTCTCTAAAGCCAGCCATACATTATACACTCTGATTCTACAATATCCTTTAGATTTACCATAACTACCAATAACTATGCAGCATGAGGGTCTCTCTGATTTATTATACATTGTATGGATTGCTTGGGTTTGGCACCATATTGCATAGTTTTGGTAAATCTAAAATAGATTGCATAGAGATCATACATTTAAACTGTACAGTGCATGGCCAGCTTAATGGATATCAATAAAACCTGACAGGAGATCTAACCTGTCACTATTCGCAACAGAAAAAATTATACACTTCAAATAATAGATGTACTGTATATATAAGTCTATGCGTTAGACCAGGGGTCTCCAAACTATGGCCCTCCAGATGTTGAGGAACTGCAAGTCCCATGAGGCCTTGCAAGACTCTCACAGCCACAAACTCCCAGAGGCAGAGGCATGAAGGGACTTGTAGTACTTTAACAGCTGGAGGGCCATCGTTTGGAGACCCCTGCATTAGACCAAAGAGAGGGGTAATGGAGAAGGGAAAAGGGACAGAAGGATTTGGTTCCAAAAGAGGTACAGTACCTCCAAATGATGGACAATTGGAAGCCATGGTTAAAGTGTTACTAAACCCGCAACAGTAAAATCAGTCTGTATATGCAGTAAAGCATGCTTTTATACTCACTGCAGAACCTAAGGGGTTAATCCTCTGCAATGTGTAAAAAGGCTGTTTGATCCTCCTCTTGTTCAGATGTCCACGTCTTATCTTTTGATAAGAAAGACTGAACCATAGCCATTTTGCACATGCTCAGTTTAGTGTGTATTACAACAGGTTTTTTTTTCTTGGAAGAGAGCATGTGATCAGCACAGGCCAATCAGCACTGTCCAGACAGAGGTCAGGGGTTTTGCACCCTCCTGGAGCAGAAAGAAAATTCCTCCTACAAGCTTTAACTAGTGCTCTGCTGAACTCTGATAGAAGTCACAAGACTGCTATATACTGCTGATGAGAAAAGGTATTTAGCAGTTTATATTTACTAAAATAATTGCACTTCCATGTTCTGTGTACTGTGGGAGACTGGATATAGTGAATGCAGGGTCCTGGGTTTAGTAACACTTTGACAATTTTAGCTGGTTTAGATATGCTCAGCTATGACATGATGAGGCAGTCAAATTTTCAGACATATGTTCAATTTTATTTTTTATGCTCCATTCATGTTAGGTAGCCTGATTACATGTAAATCTTGCAAAATACAAATAGGGAACCTAATGTTTTTTACTGGAAGGCAGAAGATGTCCACATTTTCATTTGCCTATATTTATCATGTCATGAAGGTAATTCACTAATCTTGTGTTTTTCAAACCTCCCACCAATAGATCAAGCTTTGTTGATAGCTGAATATGTAACACAAGGGAATTGCTTGGAAACCTGTGAGATCAGTGAATACCTGCAAAACAGGACATATTTATAAAGCAGTGGACACCCCATATGCTTACATAAGAATAAATTACAAGTTTGTGTTCAAATCTAATTTTCTTAATTTAGTCCTACCCCAGACACAGAAATAATGTCAATCCTTGCAACAGTCTGGTTGGGAAGTTTTAGTAATGTCACGATAATTGTTTGTATTTCCTAGTCTGTATTTCATTAAACTTAGCAGCAACCTTCCTTGTATTTATATTTGCACAGAAAATAACCCAGGCACAACTTAAACAACTGATGTTAAGAGCTAGCTCAACTGCCTTTGATTTAATTAAGTTCTGCTTACATGGTTCTTCCTCTACCAAAATTAGATTTTACATGATGTCTGGATGCATATAAGCTATAATTAATCCAAGTTCTTTAAATGAAAATGCTTTCGGAGTTCATTTTATTTTTTGTAGTGGTCTAATGCAAATGTCAAATAAGTACTGCTGACTTAAATTTTTACTATAACTCCTAAATGATTTTGCTTAGCTTACTATTGCTGTAAATTAAATTACTATTTTTCCATGCATAACAGATAAAATGTCAAATCAGACTGTCAGATTCCCACTAAAAGTGTAGAAAATTAACTGTTGATCTACCAGAAATCCAGTGTGCTCCTCACTTCCCATTTGATAGCACTTTTGCTGCACTGAAATTCCAGCCAGTGTTGTCAGCCTTGCATGCTGAAATACAGAACTCAACCTATCCCTACTCCTCTCTGTTGCTCTCCAATTGCATACATTGATTTCTTTCATAGCAAAACAATGCTACTGTCTTGACTCCCAAGAGCCTGCCCAGCACAATGAGCCTGATAAATCATAGATGGCTTAGTGCTCAGCCATGTATGCTTGTGTGTACAAACAGGAGGATATATCTTATACTCATCACAATCTGCATAATAACAAACACCAATAATAATGTGAGCATTACAGTATGAAATAGACACACCATTTGACAGCGTCACAGCATAGAATTAATACATTACCAAAGCTATGTGGAAGTGGGAAGGAAAAAATCCCATCGGAACCATACTGCCCAGGGGAGTCATAGGAAGCCATAAGCACGACCGATTGATGAGCCCATATAGCCTTGGCAAGAGTCCCAGCGCCAGAACATCCCCTCAGGCGTGGAATGCTTCTTAATCGATCTCACTTAAACTCCCGACTTTTAAACCATTTTTCTGGAAGCTTTCCAATAGTGGGTAGGCACCACACCCACCACAGAGGAGCTAGCAGAAAGGTTCTGCATGGTTAACAGAGTCACGCTCAGTCCACATCGTTATCTGAAAAGTCACACTTTTGCTTCGGTCCAGCTTCTTATCTACCCTAAACTTCTTCTCATCTACCCCAAACTTAAAGATTTTTAACTTTTCAAGCAATTAGACATCTTTAAACAGGTTGTTATCTTCTAATGTGACATTAGTAGATGTCATAAACATGTTCAATTCCATAAGCAAGATTTTATCTTGCTCTAAGCAGAATATCTTGTGACTCTGTTCCTTTGGCTTAGAGAAATTACATCAGCCATCTCTCATGCTCCTGGCATTTGGGCAACGCTTATTGGGCAATGCTTTATTGTAAAAATTAACCAAGAAACAAAAGGTCCAAGGCCAACACATTTCATAGGCGTTACAAACCTGGTAAAAGTATGCTTATCAGGTAACTTCTTATCTACTTACCTGATAAGCATACATTGATTTCTTTCATAGCAAAACAATGCTACTGTCTTGACTCCCAAGAGCCTGCCCAGCACAATGAGCCTGATAAATCATAGATGGCTTAGTGCTCAGCCATGTATGCTTGTGTGTACAAACATACTCTGCCTTTGAACTGCATGTTGCACAGTGACAGCACACACCTGGCACATTGTCACACCCCTAGCACATTCTGACACTGGGGGGAGCTGACTTGGTGTCACTGACATCCCCAGTGACACCAGTACAGTGATCAGTGCTAATAAAAAGCACTGACACTGTACTAATGGCACTGGACAGGAAGGGGTAACATCTGGGGTGATCAAAGGGTCAACTGTGTGCTGTGTGCTGTTTTACTATGTGGGTTGTGTGTGTATTTCACTGTAAACACACTGCTTTGTATGACTCTGTTATGCGGAGCCATACAAAGCACTGTGCAGGAGCTGACAGGGGAAAGATCTGTATTGTTTACATACAGGTCTCTCCCCTGTCAGTAATACTTGGAGATCGCTGGGTGCCGGCGGGGAATCACTGGCCGGGACCTGGTGATTGACAGCCAAGGCCAGGAATGGCGGTGCACGCCCCCTACCCGGAACTGAAAAATCACGTATATATAATGATTTTGCACACACATGATGCCCTGTAGCAGTATTTCTGCTATATTGCGGAGTTGAAACAGTTAACTTAGGTAAGCTATGATTATTTGGCTCATCTGAAGTGTGTATCACACATGCACCAAAAACTGTTGGAAAAAGCATTATATTTCTGGGCCCACTTTGTGCAGACAGAAGAGATTTAGTTATGGGGTTGTCCCTATGTCAATGGGAACTGACCCAAATCAGTTGCTCTTGCAAGAACTTTGCAAGACTCATGATGATGATGCCCAGAGCAATAAAAGTGTTTCTCACTTTAGGAACAACTAAACAAAATAATGCTAGAACATACTCAAAAGAAGGAGAGGAATGTTTAAGGTTGGGTAATGCCTGGGTATACACATTAAAGTGGTAGTGCTACAATTGAGTATTGTCTGTAATAATTTTTTTATTTGTACTTGAACTTGAAACAAAGGTCACCAGCAGAATCAATACCTATCCTTTATTGGGATTTTGATAAATAGTAGGACTGTTGTGTTTGTTTTTTTTTTACATACTCTTAGGATGGAGACCAAAAAGCATCCACATCCTCCAAATAACAAAAGAACTCACAATTTCTCCTGTTCACGTCTAAGGAGAGGTTACCGTGAAGGAGAGGTTCAAATCAAACCACATCAAGAGATGAAAGAGCTCTAATAAAGTAGACATATTCTTCACATAGTAGACTGGGCAAAACTTACAGTATACTTCCTGGCCTTAAAAAATAGTGTATAGCGCCACCTCTATGCAGTTATGCAACACTGGTATGCTGGTCCCCGTGGCAATAAATTATTAATAACCATGCCACTGTTTGGCCAGCCCCACAAAAGACATTTGTCAATTTCTGCAGAGGTAGGGCATACAAAAATGCATATGAGGAGGAGAAGCTGCCAGAGTGGTCAGTAAACTAACAATCCATTCAACTCCAAGCCCCCCACCTTACTATTACAACATAAAGCCAACAAGATAAACTAAAAACCTTTAAAGAAAACCTCCATTGCTAACCAAAAAACAAATTGGAATGATGGGTCTCCATCATACTGAACCATGTACAGTATGTGCCCCCAAAACAGGTATAAAAGGTTCTTTTTATTTGCACTAACATACAATTGTTCAGGACAAGCTTTCAGGTTATGTCCCCTTCTACAAGGTCCACACTGTACTAATACACACAAGTTTTAGCATAAGTACTGCTTGGACCTTGAAGAAGGGTACATACCCTGAAAGCTTGTCCCAAAAAAAAATGTATTTTAGTGCAAATAAAAAAAGCATCAAGGACAGTAATCAATTTTTTCGTCACAATTGCACTAATACAACTACAATCACGTCAGGTTGGGTTTCAAATTTAAAAGGCACTGGAAACAGCAGAAGGAATAAATTACAAAGTACTTTTATTAGTCTTAGGTTTGTTTTGTTATACCAAAACATACAGTTTATTACCAAATTAGTTAACACAAGAATTTTGACACATAGCTGTCACAGCTGTCACATATGCCAATTATTACACCTTCTTTTTAGAAACCTTGATTAACAGGCTTTTGTCAATACTTCAATCCATGAATCATTATAAGGTCAGCTTAAAAAAATAAATCAGTAATTTCCTTCAGATCTGATTAGTCTTTCTCCTCTTAATGCATAACTAATACAACATTGTTTGGGCTAGAGTTTTAATTTAAATATTAGTAGTAAGAAAGCTCACGTAAGTGTGAGATACATTTGTCACATTTTGTAATATTGTAGTATTCCACAAAATAAAGAAAAGTAGCAGCAAGTACGGTAATGATTTTGTTCCAGAGAATCAAGAATCTTGAAGTTGCAACAATCTGTTAATCACCCTGTAGTGCTTGAAATATCCAGAGTTCATGTTGTCTGTTTCTCATTATACCTTGAACAGCTCTGGATGCTCAAGGAAAAAAAAACGTTATTATTTTCCATAGCACGTGTGAAATATTTAATATCTCCCCTGCCCCCCAAAACAGCTTCAAGAATTACTCCTCCTTGTGCCTGCCAGTTTTACTAGACCAATATAACACTTTCAGAAGTTATATGAGTTCCAGCATGAAACCAGAGAAGATGTCAGCCTGCTTTGAAGACACCATAATGACCTGGCATGAAACCTGCATAGCTAGCAATTTTTTTCTAGTGTTTATGTGCAGAAGTTGCTTTTTCTGACCCGGTCATTAGTAACCAAATATTCCAATTTAATCAAGACCCATTTAACTCTTATGTCCCATGCCAGCAATTAAAAATGATGAGTGCTACATAAAATAATGTGAGACATTAATATCTTTGTGTAATCGCTGCTCAGCCATTAAAAATATACTTGGTCTTGTTAAGTGTTTTTCCTTCCCTCAGTTCATTGTTTAAATAGTTTCCAATAGTATAACAACAACTAAGTAGGCCTGGAAGGTGTACAGAAAAGGATAACTGACAATTTTATGAGTTATAGCAACAGCAGGAAATATATTCTTCTGCATTACATTTTAAGATGCATAGCTATTGATTCCCCTCCCTCCTAGATTGTAAGCTCGAAAGAGCAAGGCCCTCAATCCCCTCATGTTTTGCATTGTATTGGTATTGTTCTGTCACATGTTCTGTCCCCCTCTGTAATGTACAGCGCTGAGCGAACTACTGGCGCTTTATAAATACTGTATAATAATAATAATAATAATAATTGATGATGATGATGATAATGATGATTATGCAACATTTTCTGAATTTTGCTTAAATCCCTACTACAGTAAAATGTTAATTTGTACCTCTGGATAGACGTAAGGGATGTAAATAATTCAGTCAAGTTTTATTGATCTCCACGAACCTGTAGAGGGATTTTATATCACTTAATGTCCCTGTGACAGTAAGACCAGAAATAGGGGAGCAGTTGTCACTGAGGCAATAGGACACATAACCCCACAGAGGTCTTTACCCTACACGTTTTTTACAGAAAACGTGTTTTGTTGTAGCTCATGTCCATAACTTCCTTCCCATGCACGACGTAAGGGGAAATATGTACAATGGCAAACCAGACTAGAATATAAATATGACAAAACCTATCAAAATCAGAAAATAAACGTATTGGCTTGAGCTGGGCTTTAATATGAACCTGTTTGGATAGAAGTAAGAAAGTTTATGTAAGGGAACTGCCATTTACAAAAATGGCTGTCCTAATGATCCAGACTTTACCTAAGGAGTCACTTATTTGATTGAAGGCTGCAGGATAGTATTTCGGACTTTTCAGATTCAGATTACCACTTGAAGACCACTATAACCACTTGAAGACCAAGCACTTTCTGGCACTTCTTGTTTAGAAGTTTAAATCCATATTTTTTGCTGGAAAATAATATAACCACCAAACATTATATATATATATATTTATTTTTAAGCAAAAACCTTAGAGAATAAAATGGCGATCATTACAATTTTTTATGTCTCATGGTATTTGCGCAGTCGTTTTTCAAGCACAATGTTTTGGCGAAAAAAATATACTTAATGAATAAAAAACAAAACAAAACACAAATTACACCCACATTTTATTTTGTAAATAGATACCTAACATGTCACTCTTTAAAACTGTGCACGTTCATGGAATGGCGACAAACCATGGTACTTAAAAATCTCCATAGTTTCAGCCATAACCCCGATACACCACTTGCAAACCGCAACATATATGTCCATATTGAGATCAGGAAGTGGATATGCTAGTTGTAGAAATTGTTACGGTATGAAAACATTGAATGGAAACAATCGATAGAATACATGGGTAACAAACAGGCAATTGTGATAACACATGGGCAAGAAATGGGCAGGCAAAAAATGAGAGATAAAACATAACCAGCTAAAAAAATTGAAAAAAATAAAGAACTACAAGTAAATTTTTCTTCATTTTGGATAGAGGAAGGGGTGGGGTGGAGGGGTTATAACCCTGTCAGTTTTTCCTTTACTTTCTGTCCCATAGTCAAAACAGGAAGTAAGAGAAAATCCAGCCAAAGTGTGAGATATCCCTGATTTATAACTAGTGTCACCATAACTAGTGTCCCTATTGAAAGATTTCCCCTTTATAACTATTCTGGGGACAACCCAAAATTTTAGATTTTCTTTTACTTTCACTTATGATGATAATGGTAAACATGACAAATAGAGAAGGTGAATCTCCGAACAAGGCACTGAAAGCAATAAAAACCTAACATGTGTATTAATATCTCTCCACTCTATCCAAAACTAAAAAAAAAAGTTTTGCCTTTAGTTATACTTTAATTTGACCATAACCTAATATAACCATCCAAAAGGAAAAAAGATTAGATTTTTTTTCAAACAAATTTCACTTAAGGTACTCAGCAAGTAAAATTAAGAATTTGTGCTTCAACAAACTTTTGCTTGAATCTTAATTCACTCAAATCATCAACTTTGATCTATTTTGCTGAATTACTCCCTAAATATCATCAAATATCATCATCATAATTAAAGGCATAACTAAAAAGTTTTATACTCTTGGAAGGCGAGTTTCAGTTTAATGAAATTTGAGTATTAATAAAAATCTAGGGTAATCCTCTTCCAAATACTTCTGCCATAAAAGTCATTAAACGTTTCATGTCTTGTCTTTGGAAACTTCTGTAGAACAGTTAAGATACTTTGGCTGTTGAGAGTTCTGATGGACTTTTCACTTGGAAAGCTCCCTGTAACCTTGGATTGAAAATAATCCTTAATGTCTGTTTTCACTCAGTAGTTTAGCCATATTACATTGATTGGTAGAGTATTATTTTCAATTTCTTGGGCTAAAGTAATTTTGGCAGCAAGGCAGAAACTTTAGCACAATTAGGATAGCTTGCAAACTCCTCTAAATCCCAACTAGTATAATGTTTCTTCATGTCACATCCAATAGAACAAAGTAATGTTGATTACATGTGATTTATCCTCCCTCCATCTTTATTCTATTTCTTCATTTTTTTGTAGTCTGATACAAAAATGTTGTTTACTATATGTATACTATATAACTCAGTCTTCATATGTAACTTTTTCTCTTATGGCAATCAACCAAAAGTAATACTGTATATCATTATTATTGTTATTTTCATAGGGGTTGATGTTCTTAAACTGGAGAGTACAAAATCTGGCGCAACTGCAAAGAAAGCAATCAGCTTCCAGGTTTTATTGTCAAAGCTTAATTGAACAAGCTGAAGTTAGAAGCTTATTGGCTACCGTGCACAGATACACCAGATTTTGCACTCTCCAGATTTAGTAAATTACCCCCATTGTGTTGCTGAAACTATCACCTGTGGTCTTTATTGGAAGCTCATGTGGCAGGGTGGCCATGTGTGAGCAACGTTTTCAGACAGAGCAAAGTGTTTTCACTCCATGACAGGAAATGGCTGAAAAAAGATCACAAGGTATTTTTTTAATGTAGGCTGTAGATTTAAAAGTATTGAAAATTGCTTTTCAAATGACATTAATATGATAACACATACAGGTATATGCGATTTAATGACTCAGTTTACATGCACTTTAAAAGCTCTTCTCGATATCATTAATACATCTGTCTCCAAAGGCATCATCCAATGCAGATGTATTTTCTTTCTTGCCTCTTTATTTATTATTATTACCTTATATAACTCTTAGCCACTGCACTCTCAAAATGTATATTGCAGATAAGAGATCTGTGAAATAACTATTCTGGGATTTTCCTGCAGCTGATGTGTGAGTGTATTAAGCATATAAAGCATATAAAAGACAGAAAAATGGTGATTCTGTTCCTTCTGGTGTGTGCAGTAGAGCAAACGGCACTGCTAATAGGATAGTCCTGTAACCTCCAAAAAATGGCAACACAGCGTACATAACAACTATCATAAGCAGTTCATCCTGTCGACATTCACCTCAGCCTGTACTCAGCTAAAATATCAGCCTAAATTTACCCATGTAGCCCAGCACATTCACTAAGGGGAAGGAAGAACTGTTACAAAAAGTAATGGTTCCCCATATGCATCTCAGTGCATACCATCATTTTCAAAGGCAGTTCTTCATGACCCCCGCTGTGCAGGTGTGGAGGCTCTGGGCAAGCCATGCTGCATAGGAATGGGTTGTACAAATTTTAACTCATAGGGATCATATTGTGATTATAGGCATTTTGTCATGTTGAGGGTGTTTGTGATGCCTTGACCTAAAATGCTCTTATCCTAATATGTAAGTTTGCTATAACAGAAAAAATGGGTCCAACCATGTAATGGTAAATGCTGGGTGCAATAACTACAAGCAAGTCATATACACGCACACAATCAACATGTAGTCATACAGGTACTTTTAATCAGCATTTACACCATTACATATTCTACGCATGTGAAAGACCCTCTACCAAATGAATACCTGCCCTGGCACATCATAGCATTCACTTGAGACTTCAAGAAATAACAGAATCCAACTGCAATATTATTGCACTGTCAAAACCTCCACTTTTATTATCACACGACACACAGGAGGATATATCTTATACTCATCACAATCTGCATAATAACAAACACCAATAATAATGTGAGCATTACAGTATGAAATAGACACACCATTTGACAGCGTCACAGCATAGAATTAATACATTACCAAAGCTATGTGGAAGTGGGAAGGAAAAAATCCCATCGGAACCATACTGCCCAGGGGAGTCATAGGAAGCCATAAGCACGACCGATTGATGAGCCCATATAGCCTTGGCAAGAGTCCCAGCGCCAGAACATCCCCTCAGGCGTGGAATGCTTCTTAATCGATCTCACTTAAACTCCCGACTTTTAAACCATTTTTCTGGAAGCTTTCCAATAGTGGGTAGGCACCACACCCACCACAGGAGGAGCTAGCAGAAAGGTTCTGCATGGTTAACAGAGTCACGCTCAGTCCACATCGTTATCTGAAAAGTCACACTTTTGCTTCGGTCCAGCTTCTTATCTACCCTAAACTTCTTCTCATCTACCCCAAACTTAAAGATTTTTAACTTTTCAAGCAATTAGACATCTTTAAACAGGTTGTTATCTTCTAATGTGACATTAGTAGATGTCATAAACATGTTCAATTCCATAAGCAAGATTTTATCTTGCTCTAAGCAGAATATCTTGTGACTCTGTTCCTTTGGCTTAGAGAAATTACATCAGCCATCTCTCATGCTCCTGGCATTTGGGCAACGCTTATTGGGCAATGCTTTATTGTAAAAATTAACCAAGAAACAAAAGGTCCAAGGCCAACACATTTCATAGGCGTTACAAACCTGGTAAAAGTATGCTTATCAGGTAACTTCTTATCTACTTACTTATACAGTTTAAAGTACTGATGCAAAATAGCATCAAGGTATAGACTTTGGGGAATATGAAATGTTTTACAAATCCCTGATTTACAAATGTCTTGTTTGAGTCATAATTAGTATGTGAAACATATCGCTCTTAGCTCTTCATATTTTATCACAATATGTGATATAAGAAATGTAATCTATTTAACAGTTGTTTTAAACACTGAGATAACACACAAAGTTTCATTCTAGCTTGACATGCTTGGCTGGTCAATTTGAATATTTATTGCGAAAGAATAGCTCCCTATACTGATATTCATCACACCTAATAAATATCTGCTAAACACAAAATGTCACACACATATTGTTTTGTATTAATTGCAAAAAGTGTGTTTATGCATCATTTATAATCAGCTTAATGCTTTAAAGTGCATATTTCCTTTTTATAGCAATGTGCTTAGAGATCCTGGTGGAATAAGTCAGGGTTGAGCAATGCTATTTATTTTTATCTCATTAGGACTGTAACTTTTCCTTCATCTTAATAAGCAAATTCATAAATAAATTAAAACTCCCAAACCTACTTCTCCAACAGCGTGACCTACTGTTGTTGTTAGCAGGTTCAGACACAGTTGAGACAGATTCAGTTTGGTGAAGTCATTTGAAATTAGAAGAAGAGTGCAGAAGATCGAATATTATAATAGGAAGGGGCAGCAGCCATCTTGTCTAAGAGAAAACATAAGATTACTCTGCATGATTTTATTTTACACCTGTTGCTTGCATGTATTCAAAGATATGTTTATGCTAGGGAATTTATTTACAAAATTGATAGGATATTAACAAAATTATCATGGTTGCAGGGGGTAAATCTATACATACAGTGGGGAAAAAAGTATTTAGTCAGCCACCAATTGTGCAAGTTCTCCCACTTAAAAAGATGAGAGAGGCCTGTAATTGGCATCATAGGTAGACCACAACTATGAGAGACAAAATGAGAAAAAAAAACAGACAATTACATTGGCTGATTTGGAAAGAATTTATTTGCAAATTATGGTGGAAAATAAGTATTTGGTCACCTACAAACAAGCAAGATTTCTGGCTCTCACAGACCTGTACCTTCTTCTTTAAGAGGCTCCTCTGTCCTGCACTCATTACCTGTATCAATGGCACCTGTTTGAACTTGTTATCAGTATAAAAGACACCTGTCCACAACCTCAAACAGTCACACTTCAAACTCCACTATGGTGAAGACCAAAGAGCTGTCGAAGGACACCAGAAACAAAATTGTAGACCTGCACCAGGCTGGGAAGACTGAAACTGCAATAGGCAAGCAGTTTGGTGTGAACAATTCAACTGTGGGAGCAATAATTAGAAAATGGAAGACATACAAGACCACTGATAATCTCCCTCGATCTGGGGCTCCACGCAAGATCTCACCCCGTGGGGTCAAAACGATCACAAGAACGGTGAGCAAAAATCCCAGGACCACACGGGGGGAACTAGTGAATGACCTGCAGAGAGCTGGGACCAATGTAACAAAGGCTACCATCAGTAACACACTATGCCGCCAGGGACTCCGATCCTGCAGTGCCAGACGTGTCCCCCTGCTTAAGCCAGTACATGTCCGGGCCCGTCTGAAGTTTGCTAGAGAGCATTTGGATGATCCAGAAGAGGATTGGGAGAATGTCATATGGTCAGATGAAACCAAAATAGAACTGTTTGGTAGAAACAACTCATCATGTTTGGAAGAAAGAGAATGCTGAGTTGCGTCCAAAGAACACCATACCTACTGTGAAGCATGGGGGTGGCAACATCATGCTTTCTGGCTGTTTCTCCGCAAAGGGACCAGGACGACTGATCCATGTACAGGACAGAATGAATGGGGCCATGTATCGTGAGATTTTGAGTGCAAACCTCCTTCCATCAGCAAGGGCATTGAAGATGAAACGTGGCTGGGTCTTCCAGCATGACAATGATCCCAAACATACAGCCCGGGCAACGAAGGCGTGGCTTCGTAAGAAGCATTTCAAGGTCCTGGAGTGGCCGAGCCAGTCTCCAGATCTCAACCCCATAGAAAACCTTTGGAGGGAGTTGAAAATCCGTGTTGCCCAGCGACAGCCCCAAAACATCACTGCTCTAGAGGAGATCTGCATGGAGGAATGGGCCAACATACCAGCAACAGTGTGTGCCAACCTTGTGAAGACTTACAGGAAACATTTGACCTCTGTCATTGCCAACAAAGGATATATAACAAAGTATTGAGATGAACTTTTGATATTGACCAAATACTTATTTTCCACCATAATTTGCAAATAAATTCTTTCCAAATCAGCCAATGTGATTGTCTGGATTTTTTTTCTCATTTTGTCTCTCATATTTGAGGTCTACCTATGATGCCAATTACAGGCCTCTCTCATCTTTTTAAGTGGGAGAACTTGCACAATTGGTGGCTGACTAAATACTTTTTTGCCCCACTGTAGGTCCACATAGCTAATCTCATTGTCACAACTGTAGGTATCTGGTAGCCTCCTGCTATGGTACTTTGATTACAGAGGCTTTGTTTATTCTCTCCACCATGAGCAGGAGTCCTCAAGGTATGCCCAAGAAAGATGTATGGAAGCACATAATGAGCTTGATGAACAGATATAATATGCAGTTTGTTCCAGGTGTTATTATTGTGTAGGGGCATAGCTACACAGAGCCCCTCAGTGCTATCCATGAAAATATTTGTCACTGTTTTCAACATAGCATAGGTGCCAGTCAAGAACAGGTAGGGAAGTGAATGAACTTGCATCCATATTTTTTTTATGGATACTTGCTCGGTAACTCACCAGTGTTTTTTCAATACCAGCTGATCTTTTTAAGAGTATATGATGCCAGAAAATTTAAATCCCTCCCAACTCTTCCACTTGTCACACAAAGTAAGTGTTGAATGTCTTGGTTACAGTATGTACAGTAATTACTAAAATAAAAAAGAGAGTAGAAGCAGCAATTATAATACTAACTAATGGTAACCACTTACCCTCCAGAGGGTTTACACCCCTTCCTGACCAGGCCATTTTTTGCGATACGGTGCTGCGTTACTTTAACTGACAATTGCGCGGTCATGCAATGCTGCATCCAAATTAAATTTATGTCCCTTTTCCCCCACAAATGTCACTTTCTTTGGTGGTATTTGCCTCTGCATGTTTTCTTTCTTGCACTATAAACAAAAAAAGACTGACAATTTTGAGACAAAATAACAATATTTTTGACTTTTTGCTATTTAACATGTCCAGTAAAAAAAAATTAAAAATCGAATTTCATCATACATTTAGGCCAAAATGTATTCTGCTACATGTCTTTGCTAAAAAAAAAATCACAATATGTGTAAATAAATTGGTTATAGATTCTACAAATGGTGGTATATATACTGGATTTTTTTAATATTAATAATGGTGACGATCAGCGACTTATAGCAGGACTTCGGTACCGCAGGGCATTCTAACACTGGGGGTGAACTGACATCCCCAGTGACACTAATATAGTGATCAGTGCTAATAAAAAGCACTGACACTGTACTAATGACACTGGACAGGAAAGGGTTAACATCTGGGGTGATCATAGGGTTAATTGTGTGCTGTGTGTGATTTACAGTGTGAGAACAGCATGCTGGATCTGATAGAGGAGAGATCTGTATTGTTTACATACAGACCTCTCCCCCATCAGTGATACTCAGCAATCGCTAGGTGCTGGCGGGAAATCACCTGCCGGGACCCGGCTGAAGCCGCCAATGGCAGCTCCCTACCCCCTATCCAGAAAGGCAAAATCAGGTATATATATGTGATTTTGCACAGCCTTGCCACCCTGTAGCAGTGTTTCTGCTATAGGGCGGCGGGCAAGCAGTTAATCTATATTGTAACATGGTATATAGTGCTTCTGCACACTAATATTCTATAGGCCTAGTACAATCTTCAAACTGTGGCTTTTTGTAGAACTAAAAACATGAGCCGTCTTGTCAATGTTTAGTTAAGGAGACTTGCTGACATTTTTACAGCTTCAGGAAGACCGTATCAGGAATACAGAGTTAATCTTCATAGTACTGACTGGGCTACAGCTGAAGCTTTGAGGGTACTCCAGAAAGGGAGTAGGTCCTGGCTGTACTACTAAGAAACCTAGAAACTTTTAAAGGATCTACTGTGAACTACTTTCTGCAAAGACAGATTAAGAGAGAGCTTTGGCTAGCTATGATCCTGAAGACTCCTTCTGTGCATCTGCTATTAACTTATGGGGGGTTATTTACTAAAACTGGAGGGTGCAAACCTGGAGCAGTTATGCATAGAAACCAATCAACTTTTAGATTTTATTGCCAAAGCCTAATTGAACAAGCTGACATTAGAAGCTGATTAGTTTCTATGCAGAACTGCACCAGATTTTGCACCCTCCAGTTTTAGTAAATATTGTCCATCTTATCTGGAGACTTTATAGGGTGTCATTTTCAATTTTCCAACCTTCTATGATACAGTTGGGTATTTGTGTTGTCTTCATATGTATACATATTTCTTACTTTTTATTTTCCTAAACAGCAGTACTTATTAACGTATGAGGAGCCTCTGGATCTTTTCTGCAAACTGTTTTTTTTGGTAATTTTTTTAAAGGTTAAGAATCAGCACTTAAATAGTGCCTTTGAATCAAGTGAAAACTGCACAGCTGCATTTCATTCCGTATAGCAAAAGTCATCTATGTTGGAAATAATAATCACATGACTTTTGTGACTATTGTCAGATGAGTACTGCATGTTAGAGCTTGTAACACATTGCAGAGGTAAAAGCCAAGTTTGATATTTTATTCCACAATTCAACAGTAAGTTTTGTGTAAATGACCTGCAGCGCAGCGTATGCTGAGAGTAAATACGGCAACAGTAATAGGAAAGTGTCACCAAGTAGTAGTTTCATGTGAGCAGAGTTTGAGGCCCCACAGGTTTTTATTTATTGGTACTGAATAGATGACTGTGTTGAATGTCACTGCAGAGATGTTATGAACAGTATTGCTTTCTGCCAACAGGAGAGCCAGTATACTTGTCAGATTCTCCTCAAGACAGTGATTGTGCCATCCATTTGGAAAATTACACTATACTTCCACTTTCTGCAAACACTGCGGTGAAAGGCCTTTTCATTTAATTTCCACTTTACTTCCCATGAGAATTATTTATTTCTCTACGTGTTTCGGCAGAGGTCAGACAAGCTGACCTTTGTCGGTATCCAAAATCCAGGCCAAGAAAGTATACACTAATTTTATATTGCTTTTTACTCACCACACATACCTTTAGATCCAAAGCATCAACCTCTTCAAGCGTGTGTTTATTTAATCATCAGAATATTTTTAACATCAAAAAGATTGATTCTTGTCAATATTATTCATACAAAAACAAATGCTTTGGTAAGAATGCACTACACTTAAAGAGGACTTACACTCAAATGCTGTGTTACTAAACCCTGGACTCTGCATTCACTATATCGGGTCTCCCACAGTACACAGAACATAGAAATGCAATTATTTTAGTAAATATAAACTGCTAAATACCTTTTTCCATCAGCAGTTAGAGCAGTCTTGTGACTTTTTTAAGCACTGGTTAAAGCTTGTGGGAGGAGTTTTATTTCTCCTCTGACTGCCCTATGAGTCTGCATGACCCCTGACCCTCTGTCTGGACAGTCTGTCTCTGTCACATACACACTCCCCCCAAAAAAACCTCTCTAGCAATACACACCAAACTAAGCATGTGCAAAGTGCCTCCTAGGACTCTGTACTATCAGCAGATGGATTTGGGACTGTGGAAGAAGGGGAGGATCAGAGAAGACAGGATCAAACAGTCTTTTTACACAATGAGGATGATTAACCTGTTAGGTTCCACAGTGAGTATAACAAGCATGTTTTATTGCATATACAGGTTGATTTTACTGTTGTGGGTTTAATAACACTTTAAAAATTCAAGTTACTGTAAGTTAAATGTTTTTCTAGACTGGGTAGATAAAAAGTAGTAGAAGGACTAAAGTAGCTTTGCTGAATAAAATATTTTTCTTCTTCTTGTACTGCTCATGTGACAAAAGTAATTTTCATTAGGCATCTGGTCTGTGATCTCTGTTAAAATGGGGGGGGGGGGCAGACAATCTGCCATCAACAGAGGTCACATGACAAAAGTCAGGTTTTTGGAAGCTGAGTGAAACCGAACAGGAGGGAGCTTGGAGAAGTATTTTTATACGAGACAGTAAAGTATTATAATTTTAAGGCCTGGTTTACACTTGTGGTTGGGGGGGGTAGAAATAGTCAGTTGAACTGCATTATTTCCTCCTCCAACTGCCCCTTTAAATCTGCAAAGACACCTGTACGGGGGTATGCACACACCACAGCTAGGATGCTTTGGATCATGGTGTGGCAAAAATTATCCCTCTTGACGCATTTGGTGGGCAGAACAACAGCTGAACATGACCAATTCAAGTGAATGAAGCAGTTCCACAATCCCTAGTCAAATGCTAGGCTTGAAGTTGCAGTGTGGTATTCCCATTGAAAAAGCCAGTTTGGCTGAAAAAAGACAGGCATTTAGGCAGTCGCCTCTGGAATGTCTGCCAGCTGCCTCCATGCCACTCTGTGAAAGGAGATCCATTGATTTCACAGACAACACAAATCTACGTGAACAGGTCCTGTATTTTACTATGGAAACTTTTCCAAGTTAGCTGGAATTGACAAAGGAGTTGGGAGTTCCTTAATCAGTGAACCAAATAAAATAATCTAGGTAAAATAAGCTTGGGTGTCATGTTTATACATGTGGCTGGGTATATAGTTTTTTTGCCAGGTTGGTGTCTTTCTGGATATTAAACCAAGAACATTTCTTTTCGCAACCAATGTCTATATTGTTTGTTTTTTAGGTTTTAGCACATAAAAAAATGCACAAAGGAAAACCTAACTTTTACCTAAGCCTTTATCCTTCAATTCCTCCCTCAAACAAGCTCTAAAACTTAAAGTGGTCTTAAAGTCAAAAGGTTTTTAATCCTAATGTATTACCTGCTTTAAGGTAAAAACCTTCCACTAGCTGTTCCTTTTCTCACCCTCCCGAAATACTTGCCTTGTGCTGTTTCTTCATCCATCGCAGGTCTCTCTTCCTGCTCTCACAGGACAGACTAAGAGCAGCTGGAACCATTCGGTCCTGCTGCTATCAGTCACATACTGTGATAAAGGAGTTGAGAGGAGGCCAAGCCATGTTGTGTGTGTCTATGGATGCAAACAGCCTGGCTTGGGGGCATGCCTGCATGGGTGCCCCCATAGCACAGGGATTGTTAAGAGACCACTTGGAGAAGAGGAGGAGCCAACATGTGCTGGTAACATATTTACCTCACTACTGAGGAATTTCACTAGTCCTGCTAACACTATCTGACCTGGAAGCAATTGTTCTACTCTTGATGAAAAATACATTATAAAAGCACAGTGGCAATTTACAATTGTGAGTGCTGTTACATTTCTAATATATACAGATCAATGTTTATGCTCAGCCAAAGCAACAAACTCTATTGCAATTTTGCCATGACATGTAAAAAATGGTTAAAATCTGTTTTTCAATGTTTGAAGAATGGAAAACATATCCCTAGGTTTTTATTTTTATCATTTTCTTATAGATAACTTTTTCATGTTTATCTGTAATATTCCATTTAAACTATCTGTAGGCTGCATACTATGGCTTTAATACATAAATATCTATCACTGACCTTTAATTTTTAAAGTACACTGCTTGATTGCCTGGCCAGAAAACATAATTTTTTTTTTATTTGGAGACTAACCAAATATTTACAGCCTACAGTCCTAGTTAGAGGAGGTTAAAGACTAGATTGCCTTGATGGCAAGCATGATTGCTTAGGGGTCTGAAAAATCATTAAAGCTTGTCCTCTTAAACGTTGATTGTCCCCTAGTGATTTATTGACAAAACACAAAAAGTGTTCTATACTGCACGCTAATTATATGTATGAGACCAGATCTCCTGGGAAATTAAATAAAATTTACAGCTTGATGGCTTTTATGCTCTAGGGATACTTACCTTTTTAATAAGATCTTTTAGTTGGGAATATTTATGAGGTTAATGTCTGTGGACTGCAGGAAAGTCCTAACCTTTACAGCAGTAAAGGGACAATGTGCAAGCTGTAATTCTTTGTGGTCTGATGCAGACATGGATACAATAAATGGAGACTTTAAAGCAGGAATATATGCCCTGGATCTGTCTTCATTTTTAATGGTCAGAGTTTTATGGGGAGCTGGTCCCAGTGCGGGGATTTTAAGCATAACTTGTCTCATTTTTAGAATGTATATGTCATCAGTCATGGTGTTATGTAGCTGTGAAATATCTTTCCATAGCCACTGCTACACAGCCTGCCAAAAATACCTTTCTGCACTATATAGTCCAAATGTAACACCATAAGATACAAAAAGAAACACCTGTAATTGATGTACGATAGCAGTATGCAATGGCTGCTAGTGCATGTACTAAGACCAGCCCTCAGTGCTTTTTCAAAGACTGTTTTTTCAATGTAAGGGGATATTTTTATGGAATCTAGTTGTCAGTTTACCTTACCTTTAGTGAAACAGACTGCCTTTCTGACAACAGAAAGTTAGAAAGTGAGAGTCTTCCAAATAGGAAAAGAGGATCTGAATTGTGGAGGTTGTTCCCAAAAGGCAAGAGAACAAAAGACTGATCACCAGTATTAGCTGTAGACACTGTTTACCTTATTATAGACCTACCACCACTGTGGCCACATTGGAAGAGGCAGGTTTTGCTATCTCATATCAGAGCTATTCCTTGGATGACTATTGGATTTATAATTGATAGGCTAATATTCAAGAAGCAGACGGAGAGTTTCACAAAATCCAATGAATGAATCAAAGCAGAGAGATGCAGGTACAAATCTTCATGTACAAATTTACAGATGTAAACATTTGGAGTGCAGCTCAAAGCTGGAGAGGAAACTCTTCCCGTGATCCACAGAGAAAGGGATTATTTGCGTGTCATTGTACTCATCCAGAAAGTAGTGTGCACATAAATGGAAAGAACACCACTTTCCTGACCAGCCAGTGGGACATGAAAGTAAGGAGAAGCTCCAGCCTACATATCTCCACCAAAAACCACACATCTGATGAATTTTAATGTTCAGATCTACATTAATAACTTTGTGGCTCCCAACCATAGACACATGGCTGATAGAAAGCGGAAACACATTCTTTCAGCTCCCTACCCAATCTAAGAGCCTGAATAAAATATGTCTTCCTATACATCTTTAAACTAAGCCCAACAGTACCTCTCCAGCAAAAGATGCAGTAGGGTGGTTCCTGACTATGTCACAGAAGAGCACGCAATCAATGTTAGTTGTTAGTTAGATAGTATGCTACACTGAGATCAGGAGTGAATATTCTCTTTTTTAATAACACAAAAATTATAGTTTGTCATTAATGGCAGACTGTGATACTGTGATGGTGGCACAGAGAACTACTACCTTTATATGACATTTACAAATGGCAAGGTGTAGTATCACACTGACACTTGACATTTAAAAATGAGATCTGTATGAAAGGGTTAAGCACCAAATTTATGTAAAGAAAATTAGAATTTGCTGACCCCGTCTTAAAATAGCACCTTTTCATGCATTCAGAATTATGTGGGTCTGTCTGTGAGTGTGTGCATGCATGTGTGTCTTTACAACCTATACTATTGTTAAGTACTCTTCATATTAATTTTGCACTATAAATGTGCTCAGCATTCCTTCTACAAAAGGTTAAAGGGTCTTGTGCAGTTAATAAAGATGGATATTACTTAGAGGAAATGTTTAAAGATGTGAAATAGATATATCCATCGAGTTACAAATCAAAGTCTAAAATGTCACTTATCCCTTAATGATACTTCCACACAGATTATCAATTTTACTTTAGAGAACAATGAATGTTTCATTTTTATGACATTGACTAAGTTCACTGCTTTCCATCCTCTTATGCTCAAGATTCCATTTAAGAGACCAGCTCATGAATTCCCTGTAGCTTGCCAGGCAATGAATGCTGCGATAATACACACCTCCTCTAGAACATAAGGCAAATAAAAGGACCTTGTGAAGGAGAACAGAAAGTTACACTTTATCATGGATGACATGGCAAGAGGACCAGTCTTTTAATATCAGTTAACCCCCTTCACTTTTCTAACACATGTCAAACACACATTGTTTATTAACATAGAGACAGATTTTTCCACATATCATTATATGTGATACAGTATCCAACAGATCTAAGGGACCATGCTGTGAATCATAGGGGATTGTGGGAATTTTATTGCTAATTACAATTAACATTAATCTGAAATGTACAGGACATTAGAGATTAATGTTCTCACTATAAGAGATGAAGGTCACTTCTGCTAGTAGAAGTGGAGGGGTGGATATTTCATCATGTTGGGAACACAGAAGGATGAGACAGATGGGAAATAAGTTATATAAGCCAGATACAGCAAAGTGCAAAATAGTGTAAAAGTGACCAAAGCTTTCAAAGACTGATTATATAGTACTTTAGGTACTTTTAAAGTATAAAGCTCAAAAAATTGTTTGATCAATTTATGATTAAAGAGGGCCTTCCAGCTACCTATCAGAGCTAAAATCAGCTGCTCCAATACCTTTCCCTTTAGGATATTTAAAAAATACTGTATTTAATACTAGTTAATTGAATCTAACAATACCTTCATTGCAGCCTATATTTTCCCTGCACTATTTTCCTTCCATGCCACCATCTTAGATTCAAGATCATCAGGATCCAGCTGTATCTTCTTTGTTTTACAGTTGACCTAATGATGATGCACTGTTAAATTTTGTACCTGCATAGATGACCTAACTGCTGTCATCTCTGGAGACTTGAAATCTAACAGTTGTTTTGATCTCAGTAAAATACAGCCTACAGGGATCTATGATGTGGACATCTCAGGAGGCTACAAGGGGCCGATGATTTTGTCACTTTTGCCTAGGCAAGAATTGAGAAATTGGTAGGACACAGCACTTTGAATAAGTAAAAGAAAGTTATTTTTTGGCAGAAATGACATGCAGTAGTGTAAACAATTCAATACGTTAAGTAACTGTGGTATGAATAGTCTCACAATTATGGGTATGA
Source organism: Staurois parvus (assembly GCF_062004578.1). Lineage (NCBI taxonomy): Eukaryota > Metazoa > Chordata > Amphibia > Anura > Ranidae > Staurois > Staurois parvus. The sequence goes on along the minus strand of NW_028317854.1, from coordinate 9,261,019 downwards.
TATTCAGACATGTCTTAAAATTTTTATTATTGTTGGTATTTTTGTTTGTAGGTTGTTTGTTATCAGTTGTGTTTTTGTAGTTTTTTTGTTTTTTATATCAGCTGGTTCTTATCAGTGCTAAATAGCAATGAATCTACCCCACAGGTCTCATGTATCAAACAACACACAAAAATAATACTGAGAACTTTGTTCACACCTTTAGGATTGATGTCTAAGTGATTTTGCTATGACCCTTGTTAAAACATACAGAAAAGACACAAGCGCTATTCAATAAGTGTAATTTATGGAAATTGGTGCAAATTAAAAAGTATTGGATTGCTGATAGCAATCAATCAATTATTTACAAATATGCACAAGAAAAATGACATCAGAGAATTGATGTTATATTGACAACCCTTGCAGTTTAATTTTCTTTTTTCTTCTAAACCGGCAGCATGGTATTTTGATTTTAAAGTGTAAGAATTAACCATCATTCTTATCCTAATTTAGACTCTATTTGAATGTTTAGAAAAAATTGTAATTTTTTCACAATACCAGCTTTTTTTCTATCCTTGAAAAAAGTAAATCACAGAGCGGACAAAGAGTAGTAATACAAACACCACATCAGAAAAATTCAATGTCTATGGAATTTTCCCTTCGCTAGCAACATTAATTCACCTTTCATTCCCTACCCCATAGTGGGGCAGTGTTGGAAAAATAACTGGTACTTCCATGTATGATGAATCACATGGCTCACTTCTCTTCATCTCATGTGATAGCGCTGGTGCTTGTGGTACATGGAGATTGGCCCAGTATTGTCATGTGTGGTTGGGGAGAAAGCGTGATGTAAGCTCCAAACTAGATTGACTTAGAGCTTCCAACTGAAGGACTTCCTTTCCATGCTCCTTGCAGCTAGTCAGAGTTTGAAAACTAATCAAAGGTAACTATGTGCTGGAGGGGGATTAAAGAAAAATGTTGATTTTCTTGCATAGACAAAGCACAGATTTGCCTTAAAGTAAACACTGTAATGATAACTCAAAACATGTGCAGTCTAAAATAGTTTGTGTGTCTATTAATTGAAACATATCAACGGTTTTTTTAAGTAGACTTTTAAGGTGCCCTCACATGAATAAAATTTTTTTTTATTTATATAAACATTTATATAAATATTAAAATTAAGACTAAAAATCAAACCCTTACATAATTATTGCAAATAAATCAGACTCATCCAGAAAGGGGTTATGTTGCACTCCCAGGTAATACAACAACTTAGAGATGTAAAGTTGTGTTCAAAATAATAGCAGTCAGACATCACTAACCTGATCAATCACTGTTTTTGGTAGAAATGATATTTCTACATGGCAAATAATTTACTAGCAGGTGTAGTAGAGTAATAGAAATCCAACAGACCCAACAGTCATGACATGCATGCTGCTGATTCTGTGTAATTGAATCACCAATTGAAAGGGGCATGTTCAAAATAATAGCAGTGTGGAGTTCTAATAGTGAGGTCATTCATTCTTTGAAAAACAGGTGGCAATTATTGCCCTTATTTAAGGAAGGCAGCAAATGTTGTACATGCTGGTTACAGTGCATTTCTCTCTGAAATTCTGAGGAAAATGGTCGTTCCAGACATTGTTCAGAAGAACAACGTACCTTGAATAAAAAGTTGATTGGAGAGGGGAAAACATATAAAGAAGTTCAGAAAATGATAGGCTGCTCAGCTAAAATGATCGCAAATGCTTTAAAATGGCAACCAAAACCTGAAAGACGTGGAAGAAAGTGAAAAACCACCATTCAAATGGATAGAAGAATAGCCAAAATGGCAAGGACTCAGCCAACAATCAGCTCCAGGAAGATCAAAGAAGGTCTAAAGTTACCTGTGAGTACTGTTACAATTAGAAGACGCCTGTGCTGAAGAGGTTAGAATTTGCCAAACAGCACATTGACTGGCCTAAAGAGAAATGGCGCAACATTTTGTGGACTGATGAAAGTAAGATTGTTCTTTTTGGGTCTAGTGGCCGGAGACAGTTTGTCAGACAACCCCCAAACACTGAATTCAAGCCACAGTACACTGTGAAGACAGTGAAGCATGGTTGCGCAAGCATCATGATATGGGGATGTTTCTCATACTACGGTGTTGGGCCTATTTATCGCATACCAGGGATCATGGATCAGTTTGAATACATCAGAATACTTGAAGAGGTCATGCTGCCTTATGCTGAAGAGGAAATGCTCTTGAAATGGGTGTTCCAACAAGACAACGACCCCAAACACACCAGTAAACGTGTAACATCTTGGTTCCAGACCAACAAAATTGATGTTATGGAGTGGCCAGCCCAATCCCCGGATCTTAATCCAATAGAAAACTTGTGGGGTGACATAAAAAATGCAGTTTCTGAGGCAAAACCAAGAAATAGAGAAGAACTGTGGAATGTAGTCCAATCATCCTGGGCTGGAATACCTGTTCACAGGTGCCAGAAGTTGGTTGACTCCGTGCAACACAGATGTACAGCAGTTCTCAGAAACAGTGGTTATACAACTAAATATTAATTAAGTGATTCAAAGGAAAGCAAAATCTTCAAACATTTTTCAGTTATATAGTGAATGTTTGAGTTTGTAAAGAAGTACAAGAAGAAATACAAACACTGCTATTTTTTTGAACAGTCTAATATTCACTTTTCAATTTTTTTAGAGGATCAACACAAATTTGATCTATTTTTCTTCATGTTTTGATTTGGAATAGAATGTGTAGTGTTCCCAATGCATTTATGTGTATGGAAATGAAAGCTATTAGAAGGATTTTGAGCTTTATTCACTTTTTTCAACACACTGCTATTATTTTGAACACAACTGTATGTGTAAAATAGAACAGTTCACAACTGTGTCATCAGAAATAGAACATTAGGCAAAATACGGCTGCGGGTGTGACTAGCCCACATCTCAATGCATTTCCCAGAGTGAATTCCGCTTTTTCAGAAGATCCAATGGGATATACAGTCTAAAGTAAAGCAAAAAAAATATTATTAATATACATAATCAACGGTTATGACAGAGTTTTCCAGCCCAGAACATACTACCAAGGGTCATGTAATGGACATCATTTTATTGTAGTACATACATGTAGAAATATAAGGCTGCTGGAATGCTAAAAATCACCCCTACTTCAATGTCTCCCAGGTGGATGATGGGGTCATCCAGAATATGACAGGGAGGAAGCTATAAAAGTGTATTTGGACTATACTAGATTATATATATATATATATATTTATATCGCATAATGAGGCCCGCCTCTCAGATGTTTGAAAAAATGTAACCTACTCTACATATATATAAGTGGATGGGAACACTATGAAGCCCACCAACCAGGGTATTACAGATTGCCATACTATTTAATATCCACCTAAAAATGAATAACAATAGCAAAACCTAAAGTACTGAAAATAAAAAACCTATAAGGCCATAGCTTAGCCTCTAAAGCCAGCCTTGAACAGGTACACCCATGCCAAGAAGTACTAGCCTATGCCTCAAAGATGATAAGGTGCAAAAAGAAAAAATCCTCCAGTGGACAGGGTGAATGACACTTCTCCCTGTCTCTCTCTGGAGCATCATGAATGGCTTCCATCATGGTGGAATTGGATTAAAAGACCCCGGCATTGCCATGATGCAGATCTCAACCATGCCTGCACAAGGTCATGAACCCATGCATGTGTGGCACTGAGCATCAACTTCTGAGAGGCTGGGACTTAAAAGGGAGGTAATGGCACCAGAGCCACACCTACCCAACACTCACCATGCACCCGTCCATAACAAAAAGACAGGCAATAGACAATAAACATAGTTTACATTAATACCAGTGTGGCAGTCTTGAAAGAAGGGGCATTACCTAAACAAAAGAAAAAAAAGCTTGTAAAAGGAAATGGCATCTCACAGTAATGAAACTAGTATCGATATCACTGACATGTTGTCCATAGATATATTTACACAGTATGCCATACCATTTTTAGATTTTTAAAGTCCTAACCTTCATTAACAATATCTGTAGCCCATGAGCTATGATATAGTGTCAGTGCCTGTGTGTGGGTCTATTCAAATTATATTTAGAGATCTAGATAAGGCTTGCAATGAACAAAAAAATTTACAGAGGAAATTGCGTTTCATTGCAGGGTTACCAGGTATTCTTCTAATAAAATTAGTAGATCTAAAAAGATTGAAATAGATTTTAGAAAATCAATAACATCTTAAAGTAGAACTTTAACCATAACAACTTGATAAAAAAATATATTCCATAGCAAAAAAACATACATTCCACATTAATAATTATGCTACCAAAATGAGTGTGTGCTGTACATTGCCTCCAGCATTGCTCTTGTTACTTCTTGATGGAGGCTGTCATTTTGCTGAAGCCCAGAGCCACTGAGCAGAAGTAAACCTTTAGCTTGTCAGCAGATTGGCCTCTAGTGCTTCTGATTTTTGGCATAGTGCCAAAGAATAGAGAGCAACCGCGCATGTGCAAGGTGAGACGAGTGTATTGATGGATTTTAAACAGTATGGACACTTCTTTGTAATGTTTTACATAGCTATATCTGCAAAAGGAGAAAGCCTGAAGTGAACTAGCAGGACTTGGTTTTCTGACTAAAGTTCCACTTTAAGGATAATATGAGACTTTGGTGATCTGGTTTACATACACTTAAAGCTGAAACTTTTCTAATAACAGACATACACTTTTCCTTCACTTCCTATCCTGAATTAAAGGCTTATTTTACTACATTTAATTTCTTATCTACATTTGTATGTAAATGTTTGGCTCTACTGCTACAAGGGTTTTACTTCTAAGTAACAAAATACTCCCTGGAGGAAAGTCATTTCTGTTTAAATGTTCTCCAGTCAAACAATAGCTCTATCCACAAAAAATGTTCTTGTTTTGCTGGACAATTACCGCTTCGTGAAAGTTGAAAACTGTCCCCATAAATGTGTCAAGCCTGCCTGCAGAACATAAAATAAAGTGTGACTGGAGAAACACTGTAGCTCCTAGTAAAATCCCTCATTGAGTTACAGGCACTGATCCTTCATGTCTACAAGCCTGTGTAGACTGCGTAAAACAGACAGCCTATAAAGCAGCAGCATCATATATCGATACCTGTCCTCCAAAGAGAGTATCAACAATCAAATTGTGGTTAATTGAAATTGATTCCAGTGTGTAACCACTTCTTTAGCTTTAATATGGACAACAAAGTATTTAAAAGTCCCCGGGCTTAAACAGAAAATTAGGTATTTGACATTTATGTAACTTTGGTGTGCTGTTTACTGTTATGTGTTCACGAAACAGCATCATAAATCAGAGGACTGTGGTTTAGGGTGAGTTTGGACTGTTAATTACTCTCACCTCTACACCCCTTATCCAGAGATCTGCAGCTTAAAACAGGCCTCTGGCATATTTTAGCAACAAGTGAATCTTTGCAATTTTGATAATGATTTAGCAGACTGGATGCCAATTTTCACTTTACTAAGTAGATATTTATAATTTATCTGGATTATAGTGAACTTTCAAAGGGGTCCATAAAACACTTTACTAGTTCACTTTGGCATGGCAGTGCACCCAGCACTCTTTCCCCCACCCTGCAAGAAACCTGTTCTTCAAAGTAGCATGGGCTTCCCCTTTCCTCTGAGCTTTGATCAGTAGTAAAAGCAGGATCTAATAGCAATCCCCCTTTACCTACAAAAAGAACAGGGACTACAGGTAACAGCAAATAAGGAATCATAGCACTTTCTTATAAGGGCTATTACATTGCAGGAATAGACAATCTCATATGCAGATGCCTTCCAATAAACTCACAGATTTAGTGTCACTTTTTCTTACCCTAGTACTCAAATGATTTTATTTGAAAGATTTACAATTTTTACATGGTAATACTGCCCTATATTAAAAAACAAAAACAAAACAAGAGCTGTTACCTTTTACAGTGTATCAAATGCATTATAAAGCAGAAGAATGCATATATATAAAAATTCAGCTTTATTTATGTGCTATTAACTGTTAAAGATATTGAGGCAACATAAATTAACCACTTTCTGCCCGGCCACTGCACATATCACATATATGCCCAAGCAGGATATGCGTCATTCTGTAAGGGTGTACGAGTACATCTTCCCACTCGTACACCTCGTGCATGCTCTGGGGGGGGGTCACACAGTGGGGCGATCTATGATAGGTGTGTCCCCCTGATCATATAGGGCCGCTGCGACTGGCCCTGTACCATCTAAGCACTATGACTGATCACAGCAAAACATTAACAGTAGTAAACAAAGGTTTTCACTCATACAGCCATTGTTTACTTCTATGATCATGGTCACAGTGATCACAATGTATACGGCCAGCCATAGTGGCCCCTGTACCATGTGATCACTGTGACCAATCACAGGTATCACAATAGTAAACAAAGACTATATAAATGAAAGAACAGTGTTAAGAAATTGATTTGTAAGTAATCACAGGGTAAACGCCCTATAAATTCTGGTCACAGTATTTTTTTACATACTGTCACCAGAGCAAGAGCAGTGTCACTATGGTGACATTGTACTTCTGTGGTAGTGATCATTTACATTGGCTGGTACATGGCTCTGATATCACTATATGTCAGTGCCTCCAGCTATTGTCTCTGATCACCACCACAGCAATACTATGTCACTATACCAATGCTGCTACTCACTTATGTGTCCCAAACACTGCCACACCTGTCAGTGTACCTAATCCCTGCCACACCAGTGACAGTGTACTTGATCCCTGTCACACCACTCACAGTGTCTTTAATCACTGTCACACCACTCAGTGCCCCAATCACTGTTACACCACTCACAGTGTCTCTAATCACTACCACACTGCTCACCACTCACAGTGTCTATAATCATGATTGCACCAGTCACAGTGTCCCTAATCACTGCTACACCATTCACAGTGTCTCTAATAACTGTGTTTCCTCCACCACTATGATGTTGCATATTATTATTCCTGATATCACATATCACATATTTGGAGGCCCTGAAGCATTAGGACAGTGGAAACACCCACAAAATCACAACATTTTGTAAAGCAAAAACCCCATGGTATTTTTCAAGAGGTGTGGTGAGTCTTTTAAAGACTTCATTGTTTTGTCACAAGTTTTTATAAACTGCAGAAAGTGAAAATGAAAATAATTTTTTATACAAAGTTGTCAATTTAATAAGATATTACTCACACACAGCATTGGCATACTTACAATTACACTCCAAAACACATTCTACTCCTCCTCCTGTGTATGGTGATACCATATGTATGAGACTTTTTCGATGTTTGTACTGATAATACACTAGACATTGTATCTTGTGTATCACACAAATCAACCAATTGTATCAAAATCAATGTACTGTAACGGTCACCTCTATACAAGTGGTCAAGGAATATAGTTTAGTGTAGTGTGATCTATAGCAGCCACCATTCCTATAAGTCAAGCAAGCCTAAGCTACTGGTACATAGCTGCCCCCAGGAATGCCATGTCCAGTGACCAGAAAGTACAGGAGGCTGAAGAAAAGAAGAAAAAAAGAGTTCCTGTGCTTTAGGGAGTGCAGTTGTCCACAGGGGATGGTTGGGATTAGTTCCTCACAGGAACATAGTCAGTCGCACGTGCAGATGTGTTAGTCCAGGCCACAGGCAGAGACATAGTCAAAAAATAGGCAAAGGATCAGTCCAGGTAACAGGAAGAAATGTGATAAAAAAAGGTAAGGGTAAGTACAGGCAGCAAGGAGAAGTAACACTGCACTGTTGTAGTGGTGATCAGGAACACTGTTGCCGGCTTACCCTCATCTGGTGACACTGGGGACTAGTGTTTCAGCTACTGACTTACACTGGTCTTGTGGCACTGGGACTGGTGTAGTGACAATTAGGGACATTGTTACTGGCGTACACAGCTGTGGTGACACTACAACTGGTGTGTCAGTGATCAGGGACACTGTAAGTATTGTGGCAGTGATTAGGGACACTGTAACTGGTGTGGCAGTGATCAGGGACAATATGACTGGTGTGGTGGTGATCAGGCACACTAACTGGTGTGACGGTGATTAGAGACAACATGACTGGTGTGCCTGTGATCAGGGACACTGAGACTAGTGTGGTGGTGATTATGGACACTGTAACTAGTGTAGCAGTTATCAGGGACAATATCGCTGGTGTGGTGGTGATCATGGACAATAAGACTAGTGTGGTAGTGATCAGGGACACTGTGAGTGGGTGGCAATGATTAGGGACACTAACTGGCAGTACTGGTCTGGTGAGTGCTGTGGTGGTGATCAGAGATAATGATTGGTGGCACTGACATACAGTAATACGGAGCAGCCAGTCATTGTACATGATCACCGCCACAGCAATGCGATGTCAACATAGTGACACTGCACTTGCTCTGGTGACAGTATGTAAAAAAATGTATAATGGATATTAATGTTATTTTTTTACATACTGTCACTTGAGCAGTGCAGTGTTACCCTAATGCAAGGATTTTTGTTTGCACTATGATTGCTTATACAACAATGATGGCTATGTAGGTAATCATTTCTGACAGTTCTCGGCTGTATCCATTCAGCCATTGAGAACTGCTGTGATATCTGTGATTGGTCTCAGCTATCACATGGTACAGGGTTGCTATGATTAGCCCTGTACCATGTGATCGCTGTGCCCAATCACAGAGAACACAGTATTAAGCAATGGCATCATGAAGGACAGCCATTGTTTACTAGTGGACATGTGATCACTGTGATTGGTTGCAGGAAACACATGGTACCAGGGCAGAGCACATCAGTCCCGTACACTGATCAGTGATCCACCCTGATAGGCACAATTTTGAGAGAACTAGTCCTCCCAGAACAAGGCTTGTCCTCCTGACTGTATATGTACAGTACTAAGTCAGCCAGTACATTTAAGGACTGTAAGTTGCAATGTATTGAATTTTTCTTCTTGGGTTTAATTATCCTTTAAAGCGTATTACACTTCTTAAAACCACTATAATTTCACATTCTTATTTGACTCATAGTGTATTAAACTAAATAGAGAAATATGGTTGAAATGTTTTTGGCAAACCAAAAACTCCTGATTTCAATCACCCCTAATTAGTAGTTTTTTTTCTAAATTCATGATCTTGCTTTATTACTGCTATTTTTTATGGAGGCAGTGCTGTGACAAATTCTTTAAAGGTCTAATCTCGAAACTCTTTCAGCTATTGCTGCCTGTACCTAGATCTACCAGTACTAAGTGTCAGGCTCATAGCTGTCTATGGAGAATTTCTGTGTCCAGGGAGATTTCAGGGTAGATTGTAGCCTCTGGAAACACTCCAGATCACTACAGATCACAAGATCAGAATTGTGGAAGCAAGTGTAATTAACTCTGTATACTCATCTACCTGATCCACATTTTGTGAAGTTTTTCTGGAAATGTATTTGGTTTTGGTAAGTTCCTAAAACCATTATATAATTATCCTTAAATAATAACATTTCTTTACGCATACCATATTTTTTTCTGTTTAGAGGCCCTATAAGGACAAGGCAGGGAGTTGAAGACTTTCAAATCAAGTTAGTGCAAAGTCCAGCCGTCACTGCTGACAGGAGAAGCCAGCACTTATTAGTCCCTTGACATCTTTAGCAAATTGCTGCACAAAACCCTAAAGGGAAATGCTTCTGTAAAGCCTAGAAGGGCTTCCTGTTTAACCAAAGGGGGGTAAAGGTTATCATCACTTTCAGTGCAATGTGTAGAGTCCATTTGACAGTAGGAAATTCGAGTAAATCATTTTTACTATGCACAAATGTATTTACCAAATCCCTAGGAGGGCCAGTGATGAAGCAAGAGATCAAAGCTGTGCCATAAAGCAGCTACGCTTTGAGACTAAGAAAAGGCTGCAGCACAGCAAAAAGAAATGGCTTGTTTACAGGAAAAATGTTCAGAGAATTATTCATTTTCTATGCTAAACCATAACCCCCTCCTAAGCGTCTACCTTTTCTTTCTGTTTTCACAAAACAGCAAGGCTAAATAATGAACCCAAAGCTGTGCCCTTTGGTAGTGTGATAGCTCATTACCCACGAGCGGCCTCCATCTGCCCTCATGGCTGCACAGGGAGCCATTATGATTATGATGGAAATCTCAAAAGCCATTACCAAGATGCAACAGAGGGCCTACTGCAGACAGCCTAATGGACTAATTTGTAATTGGAAGAGGGAAATGAGTTAGCAAGCACAGGCCTGGTTTTGATGAGCGTGGAAGTGCGCATGCTAAATGTGATAAATGAACAGGAATGCTTGTTTTCACAGTCGGTTTTTACAAGGCCTTCAGTCTCTCCTGGGGATCAGAGGCGTGCTGACAAGCCCTTAAGAGGGAGGAGTGAGGGGCTCTGGGGAAGCAGGGTAGGCACAGGGAGAATAGCTTGGAATAAATCTCAGAAAGGAAAGCTAATGGCAATTAAAACACACGCGCGCACACACACACACACAAGGAAATGACTGCATCTGTCAGGAAAGCAGTAATTAGGGAGCTTTCTGCATGCATATTTTTAGTCATTAAAATAGAAAATGAATGTGCACCATGGCATTTGCTTAGTTAATATGTAAAAATGTATTCAAAATTGTCTGAAGGGAGGTATTGTGTAATCTAATGCAGAGCTCTGCATGCTTTGCTATTGGAGTTCATTTGCAGATCACAAAAGTATAGTGATTTCCCAAGTGGCATATAAGAGGTTCACAGTGTGATTATTCTGCTAGTTGGACCCTAAAGGTAATTAGTACTCACCCATACAAAGCAGGCTAGGCAGCTCAGAGACTAAAAGATAGAAAAATAAAATGGATGTAGTGTTTAATTACCATTAACGGAAATCTGTATGTTTAAATACATTTTGTGAGATAACAGTGCAAGATCTGTGTGAACGGTGCTGGTGGATTCCTGTGAAATCTCAGTTCAAGTGGGAGTTCCAAATACCTACATGAAAAAAAAAATTAAAATAACACTGAAAAACTCATGAATTTTGATGTCTATCATCCTTAGCAGCTCATGTGACTATAGACCAGGGGCGGACTGACAACTCAAGGGGCCCTCGGGCAAGAGGGGATCATGGGGCCACTGTGTCCTTGCCCAAACTCAAAAAAGTCTATGAAAAAGGTACCAGGGGCATCTCATGGGGCTCCCTACTGACCCCGGGCCTTCGGGCAGTGCCCGAGTTTTCAAATGGTCAGTCCGCCCCTGCTATAGAGTAATACATGTGGGTATATACATAGTGGAAAGTGACAGGCCCCTCTTCCCTCCACCTCCATGTCTTCATACTGCTAAATACTATGGAGGTGGGATTTAAGTCACGTGACCGACACAGCACCAATTATCACTGTGCATACACAAATTCATAGTCCAGACGTCCTCTGCTGCTATGGAGCATACAACAGCAGTGTACCAAAAACACCTGCTTCTTCAGATCTTTACTTGAGGATAAGAAAAACCTGGGAGATATCATGTGACTGCTAAACAGCAATGATTTACCCCTACACGCCAGCGGTAAAACAATTCTTAAAGCCTAAAAGTTTACAACTTTGACATGTGTTAGTAAAACCATACATATCATCACAATTACTTTGTACATCCATGTGGATTATATCTTGGGTATCGCCTGATTTTTTTTTTATTATCATGAAACTGGCCCAACATAGTATAAAAATTTTTTTTTTTTTTCAATTTAGCTGTGTGTTTCTTTTTAGTATCATATACCACCAAAGAACAACCCAAAATACATTTTCTAGCTCACAGCAATATTTATTTTTTTAAATTTATTTCAGGTACTTATATAGCGCTGTCAATTTACGCATCGCTTTACATATATATTGTACATTCACATCAGTCCCAAACCCTCAAGGGGTGTACAATCTAAATTCCCTAACTCACATTCATACATACACATAATAGGGCCAATTTAGACAGGATCCAATTAACCTACCAGCATGTCTTTGGAGTGTGAGAGGAAACCGGAGTACCTGGAGGTACCCGCGCAGGCACAGAGAGAACATGCAAACTCCAGGCAGGAGGTGCCGTGGCTGAAATTTGAACCAACGACCCTAGTACTGCCAGGCAGAAGTGCTAACCACTTAGCCACTGTGCTGCCCACCATATTTACCAATACCATATATAGCAATACCATATATACCAATACCATATATAGCAATACCATATATGTGTATGTTAGTTGTTGTTTGTACCTGTACTACAGCCCAGAAACAATAGTGCTCATTTTGTTTTTTGTTTTTTTTTTTATCTAAAACACGCTGACACTGATGCCAATTTAAAAAAAATCCTGCCCTTTGACCTTGACCTTTGACCCTGACCTTGACCCAAACACTAACCCTGGCACTGAACTACATCAAACCTTGATCTAGGCATTTTTCTTTATTTTTTTATATTTATTTATCTATTTTCTTTTTACAAACAGTTGTTTTTTTTTCTCTATGCAAGGAGAGAGATACAATGTATCTCTTTCCTCCATTGAGAGAGATAAAAAAACAAGGGTGGCAGGCTTCACAGTGACTGATCACTGTGATAGCCAATCAGAGGCTATCACAGCGATCATGTGACCTGGAATCGGGAGTCCCAGGTCCCGATCGTTAGAACGGGACCCGGGGCTCTCAGTGACACCCTGGTCTTTGTGCTGGGAGCATGCTGTGCGGCGCGCTCCAAGCGCAAAGGCAGGTACTCAAATATGCGGCCCCATGGAAAAAAAGCCCAGTTTTGTGAGGCCGCATATTTGTATGACGTTGGTGTCAAGTGGTTAAATAAGGTACTCAGATTTTTTTTTTATTAAATTAAATACAGTGGAATGATCTTTATACATAAATAGAAGGGATAATGGCAATTAAATGTTGTATGTTTAGTTACACCTTAACAAGCATTTATCCCTTGTAGTGCAGGGGGCCCCTCTGCAAGGGTTCATTTTGCCTACTTCCTGGAGTTCACCTTTAACCTATAGTTTAGTCAAAATAGAGATTTTAAGGTGTGGTGATGTTTCAGTCTGAATGTCTACATAATAGGAATGGCCAAAGAGAATTAGCCATCATTACACTAGGATACTAAGGGGAATTCAATTAAATTTAAAAAAAAACTTTCCAGTAATAACAAATAGAACTTACAGGCCTGGAACAGCGTAGTTCCGTGAGTATACAGGTGAAACTCGAACAATTAGAATATCGTGCAAAAGTTCATTTATTTCAGTAATACAACTTAAAAGATGAAACTAATAAATGAGATAGACTCATTACATGCAAAGCAAGATAGTTCAAGCTGTGATTTGTCATAATTGTGATGATTGTGGCTTACAGCTCATGAAAACCCAAATCCACAATCTCAGAAAATTAGAATATTACATGCAATCAATAAAATAAGGATTGTATATAGAACAATATCGGACCTCTGAAAAGTATAAGCATGCATATGTACTCAGTACTTGGTTTGGGCCCCTTTTGCAGCAATTACTGCCTCAATGTGGCGTGGCATGGAAGCTATCAGCCTGTGGCACTGCTGAGGTGTTATGGAAGACCAGGATGCTTCAATAGCGGCCTTCAGCTCTTCTGCATTGTTCGGTCTTATGTCTCTCATCTTTCTCTTGTCAATGCCCCAGAGATTCTCTATGGGGTTCAGGTCAGGCGAGTTTGCTGGCCAATCAAGCACAGTAATCCCACGGTCATTGAACCATGTTTTGGTGCTTTTGGCAGTGTGGGCAGGTGCCAAGTCCTGCTGGAAAATGAAGTCAGCATCCCCATAAAGCTTGTCTGTGGAAGGAAGCATGAAGTGCTCCAAAATCTCCTGGTAGATGGCTGCGTTGACCCTGGACTTAATGAAGCACAATGGACCAACAACAGCAGATGACATGGCTCCCCAAATAAACACAGACTTCAAGCATCTTGCAGTGTGTGCCTCTCCATTCTTCCTCCATACTCTAGGTCTTTGGTTTCCAAATGAGATGCAAAAGTTGCTCTCATCAGAAAAGAGGACTTTGGACCACTGAGCAACAGACCAGGTCTGTTTTTCTTTAGCCCAGGTAAGATGCTTCTGACGTTGTTTGTTGTTCAGGAGTGGCTTGACAAGAGGAATACGACATTTGAAGCCCATGTCCAGGATCCGTCTGTTTGTGGTGGCTCTTGATGCACTGACTCCAGCCTCAGTCCATTCCTTGTGAAAGTCCCCAACACTTTTGAATGGCCTTTTCCTGACAATCCTCTCCAGGCTGCGGTCATCCCTGCTCCTTGTGCACCTTTTTCTTCCACACTTTTTCCTTCCACATAACTTTCTATTAATGTTCTTTGATACAGCACTTTGGGAACATCCAACTTCTTTTGCAATTACCTTTTGAGGCTTTCCCTCTTTATGGAGGGTGTCAATAATGGTTTTCTGCACAACTGTCAGGTCAGCAGTCTTTTCCATGATTGGGATTCCTACTGAACCAGACTGAGAGACCATTTAAAGGCTCAGGAACCCTTTGCAGGTGTTATGGCTTAATTAGCTGATTAGATTGGGACGCTTTGAGCCTAGAATATTGCACCTTTTCACAATATTCTAATTTTCTGAGATTGTGGATTTGGGGTTTTCATGAGCTGTAAGCCATAATCATAACAATTATGACAAATCACGGCTTGAACGATCTTGCTTTGCATGTAATGAGTCTATCTCATATATTAGTTTCACCTTTTAAGTTGTATTACTGAAATAAATGAACTTTTGCACGATATTCTAATTTTTCGCGTTTCCCCTGTATGTCTACATCTTTTCCAAACTGAAACTTGTCCTTACGTAGAGAGTTTGTTTAGACCATGATGTCATATACAGGTGAAATTTGCATTGGCTGCTTTTCATTCCCTGCAGATCTTGGAACTTTCACATATACTTGAGTACTACAGCCATCTGTGCACTGTTATACAGCTGAATCGTAACTGAAGCCAAAGATGAAGAGGCACATTATGTAATTATATTTACATTTTATTGCTGAGAAAAAACACATTTCGTGGTCAGTTATATACATTTAAAAAAATTGATCAGACTGAATGCGATCAGTCTAAATGTTGCTATAGGAAAAAAAGGGATATGCTGCTGATACCTTTTTCTGAAAATTCTACTTCCTTGGCAGATATAATAAGCCAGTGACCCCAATGCATCCAGAGTCTCTGCCCTGTGAAAAGTGTGATGATTAGGAACTGACTGCGACAATGGCTTTGTACATTTTTTACTTTTTCTGCTTAAAGTTTATGGGGTTTTTTTTCTGTGTTTTGTCTGTTTTTTAAGCATACAAAATCTTTGTTTCAGAAATCAGTAGTTAAAACTCAAGGCCCCAATCTCCTTTTCCCCTCTTATAGAACTGGCTAGAAAACCACCACAATATATAAAGATAGAATTTTTGTATCAAAAAAATATTATCATAAAGCAAAGTTTCAGTTAAAATTTAAAAAGATAAAGACAGCAGCTACAAAAATGGTAGCTGCTGACTTTTTTTTTAAAACACAGACTCTCACCTGTCCCTCAATCCCACGGTGTCCTCACACCACCCGGGTTCACCGGCCATCCTGTGTCCCCAGCGCTGGCATCTTCAGTGTGGGCACCTAGCTTGCAGCTTCACAGCCAGGTGCCAACTGCATATGCATGAGTAGAGCTGCACTTTGTGAATGGTCCCTAGGTCTTCTGGGACCTGTCATGTGTCCCAGAAGACTACAGGGTGGGGAGGACAACTTCTGCCTAGGCAATCTCAGCGGAAGTGAGAGTACTTACCTGTCAAATTCAGGTGCCCCCTCCCCCCGTCGCTCCCCAAAGGTGCCAATCCTTAATGGGGAACAGGTGACGAGGCCTTAAACTTCCCCTTTTGAGTGGAGCTCCGCTTTAAGCACAAGAACAGAAGATCACTAGCTCAGAGCTGACCTCTAGCTGCAATTCAGAACACTATAAGATATTTAGGCATTGTTACCTAGATCTGCAAGAGACCTAAACTAGCATAGATAATGGCAGAAGAAAAAAAAAGGCGTAATGCATTTTACCAGTATGTTACTATATTATTTTCAATTCCATTCAATGCGATTTACAAACTACAAATACAAAGACAAACTCCTTACTGATTGATCAGCTTGGGAGTTTCTAGCTCCATGCTACAGTATAAATGGTTAGCATGATTACAATGAAGTCCCCTATAGCATTTACAGGTGATAATTTTTATTTTCTATGTACTGTACATCATCACGAAAGCAAAAAATAAATGTGAGCAAACAAATGTTAAACAAACATAACTACTGTTTTGTTATATAAAATTACATCATAGGCTTAGTTAACATTTTTGTGGTGAATTAAAGTATGTACAGTATGTTAATGTACATTATGCCCCGCATTGACATATTTGAATGGGCTGCCTAACGCACCAAAAAAAGGTGCATGACTAATTTTTGTATCACACCAGCTCATTATCATGTGTAGCAGTGTCTGTTTGCAAGGTGTGTTGGGGTCCCAATAATGAATGATGTTGCCGTGCACCAAGGAGAAATAATGTACATGATTTAGAGTAGTGAAAGTGCTAATGTGTGCATTACTGCAATGCGACAGTGTACAGCCAGCCTCAAAGAGTATTATGTGTGTATATATGTTTATAGTGTAATATCAGTAAAAAATGAAGCCTTATAAAAAATCATACTTTTTACTGCAGCACAATGATAAAGAAATAAATGTGTACAGTACATTTCATTATTTGTGTGCCAGACTTTATTTGCATAATACTCCCAAAAGAATCTAGTAATCTGTGATATAACATTAAGCACAAAGTTGTTCTTTCATTTTCAGCAAAACAGGATACTTGTGACTTTGGCCTGTCTAGTTTTCACTGTCACCCTATTTTCCTCCAGCTAAACATCAAAAAAAGCAACCTTTCAGTATGTTGGCAACACAGGATGTGGCAAAGGAAACTTCCGTTTTAAGGCATATAAATTTAAGTTTATGTGAATTTTCTCTGTTTATTTTTCCTTGATAACGCTTGTTCCTTATTCGCTTTAAGTGAGGTGCCTTGAGATTGTGTTGGCTTGTTTCCATGGTGACAACTAAGAAAAGTAATTTTAAAAGGCTGTTTCTTTCCATCGTTATTTTATAAGAGTGTAACATTAACAGATTGCTCCATTGATCTTAGGCCTAACATAGAGGCAAAAAAATGAGCAGAGCATTTCATATAAATACACAAGTATCGGTGCTGTTTGCATTGGTTCAATGCCGAATCAGGTAACAAAAGTATCACAGTTGTAGAAGGCACCTGGGAGGCAATAAAAAAAAAAGACTGCATGAAAGCTGCCTTTTCTCCTATGAATAGCTGGTTTTAAAAAGAAGTTGTTCACATTTTTTTTATACCCAATAAAGTTAGGGGCCAGCTAAAAATGAAGGACCTGATGCAAAGCCTTTATAGGTGGAAAATACTTAGCAAAGATAATTGGACTTCTTTCATTACCAATAAATATCACTGTAGCCCTGAAAATCCTATTATACTTTAAAAACTCTAGTTTTTATAGGTATTAAAATAAGTCATAATTGGATTCACAACCATTTGAAATAGTAGATGTATACATGTAATGTTTAAAAAATCTGATAACTGCTGCAAATAATAAAACTATATTAGATTTACAGGTGTGCAGATGTTATATGTTAAAATGAACCTGACCTGGCCTTGAAAGTGCGTAAAGTAGCAGAAGTGTTGAAAGGAAGCATCCTGTGATGTTTGAAAGTTTTTGTCAGTCATGAAATCAGTCCCCCTGTGGATCCCTTTGGCAGGCTGTGGATAAGGAGGTACCACCAATCCTCCTATATGGGGCCCAGGCCAGCAGGGGGGCCCAGGCAGCTGGGAGAATCAGATGTGGGCAGAGAGGGTGATCGGTACAATGGGGGGTCAATTATTGAAACCGATGCCCTGTATAGCTCTCTCTGCAGCATCTGAAAGCTGGATTCTTCTCCTCTCCCTCCCGCTGGTTTTCAGCTGCTATAGAGAGAGCCATACAGGGGATCGGTTCCAGTAATTGCCCCCCACCATCATGGCGACCACCCTCCCTGTGCACATCTGATTCACCAAGCTGCCTGGGCCCCCATAATGCTGGCTTCCCTCATCTCCTTCCCACTGGCAGCTGCAAGCACACAATAGGATCCTTCAGGATGGAGTGGGGGAAGGATCTGATAAATATGTCACATTAACTAGTTCCTTCCTTACCTGGATGAACACAATTGAGTGATCAGCACTGATCACTCACTGTGTTCATTCATAACTAAACCATAGTAAACTGTGTATTTTTTTTAAGGGGGCCCTGTCAGTTATACACAAAGCTTAGCTTCTCTCCAAGTTGAAACAAAGCCTTGGCTCTGACTGGTGCTAAGCTCCGCCCATAGCACTTTGCTGTCAAATACCTTGGCTATATTGCCCAAGGAGTCTCTAACATTTGACAGTTGATTGACAGGAGCAAGATTTAGTGCCTTAAGGGAAATAAAGCTTAATCTAGGCCTAGGAAAAGCATGGGGCCTAGGCCTAGGATTCACAGGGACAAATGAATCAATCTGAAGACTAACACAGGTACTTGCAGGCACTTAAATGTCCTTGAGCTTCACAGTTCTAATACTGGAAATATTTGGGTCACATCAGTAACTTAAGTAATAAGTTAGGATGCTAGACATCAGATATTATACTCTTGTCATATGCATAAAATCCTTTTTTAAATGTATATTTTAATCAGGAAAGTGTCCACGGAGAAACAGATTTTTAAAGACAGGGAGTCTCCAACTAGCTTTGAATACTAGCATGGAATTTTGTCTTTTGGACGTATCCACATTATGGGAAGTGAGATATGTTGAACAATTTGAACGAACATGCTTCTATAATATCTTGGAGAGGGGGGAGGGAAGTTAGCTGGTGCTTGCTTAGAAATGTTGGATCCAGAGGTTTTTTAGCATGAACTTGATGATTGCATTTTTAAATGGTGACTGGCATGTTTAATTAGAAAGGGATAGGTTAAAAGGAGTAGGAGGATAAAGGTGATATGATTGTAGATTACAGATAAGGAATGAGACATTAAGGAATAGGATGGGGAGGACTTGTGAAGTTGATATGATGAAGAGAACTGTATCTTCCATTATTGAAGTAAAGGTGAATGAGTGTTGACTGCTCACATTTCTCTTATCAATAACTGAGAGTCTTCAGAAGAGACAGTACATTATGAGGTGGGGGAGGAGACCATAGTAGAGAGTTAAAAGTGTTGAACAGTTTTCCTGGCTATCTGAATGGTTTAGCAAAAAGTGAGGGGATATGAGATTATTTAGCTGAGGAGAGAGCTTCAGCATAGTTTTGATAGGATAATTTATGTTTTAGAAAATCCTATTTAGACCTTCTTCTTCAGTAGTGTTTTTCATGTGACTGCATTGCAGAAAAGTGCCTGTTAAAGAATATCAGAGGAACCACAGTGATAGAAATAGGCTATACAGAGACAACTTCAGAAAATAAGTACCTTTCAAAGCTTCACATGGTTTCCTCCAAGAGAAAAAAGATAGCTAATTTGAGCAAAAGATATGAGATAGCTGATATGGGTCATGCAAAAAATAGGAAATATGGATTTATCAGATATATTGCTGTCTTTAACAAGGGCTTCAGGTCCTACACCTTTCCAGTGTATCTAAGAGTTACAGAGAACCTGCAGTGAGGAAGTTGTGCCCAGAAAAGCAATCAGAGAGCAAAGTTCTAGTTGGGAGTATTGGCTGTAGATGCCTGAAGCTGATTTGCTAACTTACAAAGCCTTATTCTGCGCAGTTTCTCTGAATGGAGGAAGCCATCTTGGTAGAAGCAGGGTCTTTCTTCCTTAGTAAGAGCTTCTCCCCTCATGACTAGTGGGGCAATGACCAAGAAGCAGCAGGAGATTTGGAGAAAGCTCAGATCCATAGAATGAATGAAGCAGAGGTACATACATCTCTGCACTACAGGTTCTCAGCTACAATTTCCTCTTAAGCAAGGAGAACAGTGAACAACTAAGAGTAGTAATATCATCAAATTTCACTCTAAATCCTGTAAGACTAGCCGTTACATGCATGATGCCTTAGATTCCCTCTACAGATATACAGCTATGAGGCTTAGATACAAGAGTGCCTGACAATAGAAAATACATTTTTTTAAAGGGAATTAAAGATAAAAAGGTAAAAGGTTTCTATTTAGTCATATTTAACATATCTAGATATTCTTTATTCTAATTGGTATATTTTAATACTCCCGCAGTCAACAAGGCTGTACAGTTAAACTGTACTTCAACAGAAGTACACATACTCACTTCATTGGTGACACCAAGAAATTGGATCCCCAGCCAGTGAAACGACTGTAGGAACAATGCAGATTCTGAGTATTGACATATGAGTTAAGGCTTCTTCATATAATCATGTAAGGCCTTCCTAATATGCTTTTGGAATGTTTGCTCCACTCAGATTTCTCTTAGGAGGACTCTACAGTATGATTTAATGTTTTGTAATGCTAGACCATTATGAGAGACTAAGAAAAGATGAGATAAAGGAACTTAGAAGTATTAGATTTGTCTACATTAATGGGAATATTATTATCCCTCATGATGATTACGGGAATATTACTATCCCCCGTGATGATTACAGGAATATTAGATTAATAAGATTCTGATAAATTATGGTAAGGAAATGTTACACACTGAAATAATGTCATCTGACCTGTACTATATAATTCTGAGTGTCAATACTTTGTGCAGTACTTAGTTTACTGTTATGCCACAATGCTAATGCTGAAATACCTGTTCTACACAGTCTGTAGGGGTTGCTATGCAACAACATCTGGTAGTTAAGCCTCTTGGTTGGATGCTAAAGCATGGTCAATCAAACATAAGGTTCTTGATGTCTGCTCCAAGAACTATGCCATGGATGGGTGGGCCACATGTTCCTGCCAGCCAGTCAGCAACTACTGACCACATTTTTGAATTCTCACTCATTTTTACTGAAATTTTGCAAAAGCAACAACCCATAATCTAAAAAAAAAACAAAATATTTATTAATAGCATATTGTCAGCAAATAGCAAATATTAGTCAATACTTTTAATGAAGTAGCTAATGAAACAAATGTACCAAAAGGGTCTGTCTGAGTAAGCAAGTTACAATTGTTTTAGCAAGAACATTCAATAGGAAGACATACTGCGAGCTAGGAAAGTAAAACAGTCTAAGGTGTATAATTAAAGAAACCTTTGAGAACAATCCAAAAAGAACCTAAAGACCTTTATAAAACTCTACAACTAAATGTTTTTGTTTTGATTAGAATGAGAAAAGTTTAGACCCTCTGCCAAGTTTTTAGTGTGGTCTCTGTCCCTGCTGTAAAGATTCACCCTTCTACTTGTCCTTGTAACCATTATCATTGAGTCAGAAAGCTTATAGAAATCTCATATTTTTGAGTTGGCATAACAAAGGGGTGGAGGGAAATCTTTTGACAGGGACACATTGTTTTGCATCAACTGTCTGAGATGGGAATCCACTTAGGGGAGATTTCCTCTCAGTTTCTGTTGCCTCTCCAAGAGAGGATGAAGGGAAATCTCCCCAAGCAGCATAATCTGGATTATAACACTTTCCTACATATACTTTAAGTAAAGCAATAGCTTGGAAAAAAACAATACCTCAAATGGTGCTAAATGCCCTAAAGAAAGGCTGTAAAATAAGAAAATCCTGAATAATTCTTTAGCACAAATCAGTGGATTTCTGTATGCAGATAGACAAAGATATCACAGAACCAAACAGAAGATGTTTTTGATTTTAATCAAGGTCAGCTTCAACTCAGCATGCTATGAAAATCTTTTGAAATTTAACAAATGTGTATCAGAGATTATTTTGCATCTCTAGCTACAACTGATAAATGTAATAAATGAGCATGCTAAGCACTTGTTATAAAGTAATCATTTCTGAAATTTAAAAATATAACAGTAAGGGTGCATCATCCAAATGAGCAGCATATTGGGGTATATAAAAAAAATCAGTGCCCTTAATGAAGCTTAATTTATCAATGTTTACTAATCTGCAAAAAAACTATTGTAGAGCCAAACCATATACTGTAACTTTAAAGTGAACTATGACTATGTTTTGCAACATCTGATGGCTAAGATAAAGATCTCAAATACTGAATAGGGATCCTAATTCCTAACAAAGAAATTATCATAAGCCATAAAAATATAATCATAACTGGGATAATGGAGTATGTAAAATTTGAACAGCCACACTACATAAACAAATAAACCCTTGACCAGATCCTAGTCAATTAAATTTTTGTGAAGAATTTAAGAAGTTTAAACTATCATTATGCCTCCCACACACCTAAAAAAAAAGGTTGTATCTATTAATTTCAAAATCTATTCTAAGGTTGTGTTCAGAAGCGTTCCAGCATTTAACTTTTCCTTACTAGTAAATACCTGCTTGATCCTGCCAGTTCCAAGGACTTCCTTATTGTTAGTGACAACAGAATAGCAGCCAATCCTGTGGCTCCATCATTGCCACACTGATTTCCTATGCTCAGTCAGCTTCCTTTTAAGTCAGTTTATTCTCCCTTTTCCTTTGGAAGCCAGAGTGACTCTTTTTGACAGACATTTAAATGACAGGTGTCTGTGTCTATCTCTGTCCTTTGTCAGCCCACCTCTCACCATTCATTTGCTTCCCCCCCTGGGCTATCTCTTCCTCTTTTTGTAAATCCACTTCTATGATATCTGGATTATTATTGTAGCCGACACTATCCCTTCTCCTACTTGCATGGCGGTTGCCAGGCAAGAGACCTGTCTCTGGCAGCAAGGCCCACTCCATTCCTAGTGGGTGAGCTGCCACTAAGGGGAGAATCACAGGGGCATCATAGTAGTGGTGGCTGTGGGGAAAAAAAGATAGGTGGAAGGGAAAGCAACTAATCAGTGGGCTGAGGAAGGAAATAGCTACATGGTTTAGGACCGGAATGTCAAACACAGCGTCAAGGGGTTAATGACACTTTAATTTTCTCCTTGGCAAGTTTAAAACACCTTTTGACAACCATTCAGTTTATAATTGAGGCAGCAGCATATGCTGTCAGTATTCTGTCAGTTATGCCAAATTTTGATATAATCACCAGGACAATGATGCATGTGCATTCATATACACCTCACTCCCATCTTACTCCTCTCATGCTCCTGCTTCTCCTGAATTGGCAATATTTCCCATAGTCCTGGCCCACACCAATCTTCCTCTTCTAGCAGCCCCAATAAAAACAATCTAATTCAAATACAAACAATTTAATTCATGTTCCCCTGCTCCCAAGAATCCCCCCCCCCTCCTCCCCATGTATCCTCTGGAATGTCCACTGTGTCTGTAACAAGCTCACCTCTGTCCATGCCCTTTTACCTCCAGCTTCTTTAGGCTTCAGGACTGCCTGACTACCTTTCCTCTTTCCTCTGAAATACCCATTATCACCCTTGGTGACTTTAAGATCCCTGTTAATGTTCTACCTCAGCCACCTCTAAACTTCTCAACCTAACCTCTTCCTTCGGCTTAACACAATTGACACATAATTCTACTCACTCTGATGGCAACATCATTAAATTTTCTCAGCTTTGCACTCTCTGCAACCTCCCCAACACTCAATTTCCTCTCTGATCACAATCTATTCAGTTTCACACTCTTCTTTAACTTCCTATCCCTCCAACCAGCAAACAGTTATCTGTAGAAACCTTTTGGCACCTTAACAATTCTCTACACTGCAACAGATAATCTTTTAAGCAAAATCTTACCCCTATCTTGCCCTGAACTTGCCTCTACAGCAGCTTGTTCTGATCTGCTCTGGACACACTTGTTCCTTTCACCACACACCAAATTAGGCCCCGACCACTAAAAGCTTGACAAATGGATAACAAGACAAGAAGCTCCAGATACAGTACATAGTCATGCTCTTGAACTTGTGATCTAAATTGAAATCTTGCAAAACTTTACTTACCCTATATAAACCTGCCCTCACAATAATACAGTTCCTGACTCATCACTGCCAAGTAAACCTTTTTCATCACTCTCATTAGCACCCTCTCATGCAATCCTCATAAGTTATTTTCTACCTTTAACTCTACATTGTCTCCCACCACCTGCACCTAATATTATTATGCAGTATTTATATAGCGCCAACAGTTCGCTCAGCGCTGTACATTACAAACCTACAAACTAATTAACTACCCAGGATATTGACAATTATTTTTAAAACAAGATTGATGCAATTTATGATAAAATCTCCACTGTGTAAATATCTTCCATATCCAAGATATAATCTTTGCCATCACAATCAATGCTTTACTTCTTTGACCCTGTTACTACAATGGACATTGCTGTACTCTGACACTTACCTAACCATCTGCCCCCTGGACTCTATTCCCACACAACCAGTCTGGTACCCTCTTGCTCTATTCTAGATTCTCTAACTCACATCTTCAATTTCTCATCCACATCTTTCTTACCACTCTAAAACATGCACATGTCATTCCCCTACCCTCACACTAATTTGATGGGTGCTGCTCTACCAAAGGATATACAGTATATTCACAAAATTCTACTCAGAAGCATGTATAACTGAAAAACAATTGTTTGAGTGCCTACTGTATGTAACTGATATAAACCTGTCTCAAATGTCTTTCATACAACACCGAGTTCTAACATACACTATATTGCCAAACGTTTTGAGACACGCCTCCAAATCATTAGATTCACGTGTTCCAATTACCTCCATTGCCACAGGTGTATAAAATCAAGCACCTAGGCATGAAGAGTGCTTCTATAGACATTTCTGAAAAAATGGGGTACTCTCAGGAGTTCAGTGAATACAAGCATGATACCGTGATAGTTTGCCATCTGTGCAATAAGTCCATCCGTGAAATTTTATTTGTTATTATAACAAAGTGGAAGCAACTGGGAACAACAGCAACTCAGCTACAAACTGGTAGGCCATGTAAAATGACAGAGCGGGGTCAGCGCATGCTGAAGCACATAGTGCGCAGAAGTCGCAAACTGTCTGCAGAGTCAATAGCTAAAGACCTCCAAACTTCATGTGGCCTTCAGATCAGCACAACAGTGCATGAAGAGCTTCATGGAATGAGTTTCCATGGCCGAGCAGCTGCATCCAAGCCTTACATCACCAAGTGCAATGCAAAGTGTCGGATGCAGTGTTGTAAAGCACGCCACCACTGGACTCTAAAGTTGTGAAGGCGTGTTCTCTGGAGTAATGAATCACGCTTCTTTGTCTGACAATCCGATGGATGGGTTTAGGTTCGGTTGTTGACAGGAGAACAATACTTGCCTGACTGCATTTTGCCAAGGGTAAAGTTTGGTGGAGAGGGGATTATGGTGTGGGGTTGTTTTTCAGGGGTTGGGCTTGGCGTGAAGAGAACTCTTAAAGCCTCAGCATGCCAAGACATTTTGGATAATTTCATGCTCCCAACCTTATGGGAACAGTTAGGAGATGGCCCCTTCCTGTTTCAACATGACTGTGCACCAGTGCACAAAGCAAGGTCCATAAAGACATGAATGAGTGAGTTGGGGTGGAGGATCTTGACTGGCCTGCCTGAGTTCTGACCTCAACCTGACAGAACACCTTTGGGATGAATTAGAGTAGACACTGCTAGCCAGGCCTTCTCATCCAACAGGAGTGCCTGACCTCACAAATGTGCTTGTGGACGAATGGTCAAACATTCCCATAGATACACTCCTAAACCTTGTGGACGGCCTTCTCAGAAAATTTGAAGCTGCTATAGCTACAAAGGATGGGCCAACTCAATATTGAACCCTATGGACTAAGACTGGGATGCCATTAAAGTTTATGTGCTTGTAAAGGCAGGCGTCTCAATACTTTTGGCAATATAGTGTATATACACATTAAAGAGAACAGTAGGACTGGCTAACCTCTCATAATTCCAAATGATTTGCCTTAACTGTACAAAACTCCACATAGGAACATGATAATTGGATTGTCTACTGTCTCCAGTAATACCAAAATATTAGCAGAACAGTTATCCAACTAAAATAATTCTGCTAATCTATACATAGAGAAAAACACCATAATCTAATCATAATCCTGATCCTGCCTGCTAAAATAAATGGCCACTGTTCCATACTCCCACTCTTAGAATTTTCTGCTGCTCCTTCTCTCCTGTTCCTCTTTCCCTAGGCATTCCCAACTGCTCAGTCCTCAGGCCCCTTCTTTTCTCTATCTGCATCTCACATTTTCCAATAGCATCTCTATGATGTTGACACCCAAATCTATCTCTCTAACTCTCCAGCTCATATCAGCATGGGTGTCACACCACTTTCTCAAATTCAATCTGTCTGCACCCCTCCTCCAGTTTCCCTATTGCAACTGGGTGCTATATTCTGGATTGTGACTTCTCCATTCTGTCCCACATTTGGTCACTGTTCACATATTTCTGCCTTAAAGAGGATTTTCAGCCTATTTGCAAAAAAAAATAAAAGTCAGCAACTACAAATACTGCACCTCCCGACTTTTAATAATAGGGCACTTACCTGGCCAAGCATTCAGCATCGTCCTCATCTGGGCTGGTTCTCTTCTGGTCTGCAGGTCCCCTGTGCCAGCATGTTTAGTTTGGGAAGCAAACTGTGGCTCATTGTAGCTTCACAGCTGTCTTTCCACTGTGCATGTGCGGGTCGAGCTGTTCTGTGTGAATGGTCCGGCAGCCTCCTGGGACCAGTGACATATCCCAGGAGGCTGCGGGCAAGGAGGGGAGCTGAACCTCTCGTGGAATTGCCTAGGCAATCCAACCAGAAGTAGGATCAGGTACCTACCAAATCTAGGTACCCGCATTTCCAAAATTCACCCTTTTTGTAATAAATGACATCACAAAGTATCTAATTCCCTCCCTTGTTATCTCTCCCTTGACTATTGCAACTCCCTCCTCATTGGCCTACCTTTACACAGGCTAGCTCTCCATCAGGAATGCTGCTGCTAGGAATATTTATCCTACCTGCTGATCAGTGGCCACTGTTCCTCTCTACCAATACCTCCACTAGCTTCTGATCACCCAACAAATAAAATTCAAAACGATAACAATAAGAAAGAAAAACATCCACATTTCTGCCCCAAAATAAACCATTGGTGCTAAATAAATCCTTATTAATATTAATATTGATAATAATGTGTTGATCTAAAATAGACATGTTGAGGGCAGGATGTAGGTATAAATGAAGGCCTGAACTGCACTGCAATTTGCCTCAATGGTGTAAAATTGTGAAAGGAATGTCAAGTTCTTCTGGGAACCTTCAAGCAATTGTAAAGCTTAATGTTTTGAGGGAAATTAACAAATATGTTATTTTTACCTGTTTTATACAATGATATTGCACAGAGCAGCCATGAACCCCTCTTTCTGGAGGCCCCCACTGATGCTCTAGGCTCCTTCTCTTCTTGGTGTACCACCATAGAAAGATGCTTCCTATGGGTGCAGACCTGCAGGCTCCATCCCAAGCCAGGCTGTGTGTGTCCATAGACACACACATCATGGCTCAGCCCCACCCCCACCCCTTGCTCCCTCCTCACAAGATTTGCCTGACAGCAGCAGTAGCCAATAGCTGCTCTTGGTCACGCTTGTGTTAGGGGAGAGAAAGAAGAGAATAGATGCAGCCAGGTATATTGCTGAATTGATAGAGGACTCAGGGAGGGAGAGAGGGGAACACAGAAGGTTGTAGAACATATTAAGGGAATGCATTAAGGTAAAAAATGTTTTACCTTTAGAACCACTTTAAGTGCTCTAGCATTCACTATACGTCTTAGCCTCAACTGTTGCAAACCTGGGTTGAATATCAGGCATCAAAGCTCGGACTAGAGCTAGAATTTGAATACATTGCTCAAAAAAATCAAAGGAACACTTTGAAAACACATCAGATCTCAATAGGGAAAACGATCATACTGGATATCTAAACTGATATGGACTGGGTAATGTGTTAGGGATGTAAGGATGTCCCATCGATTGATGGAAATGAAAATGATCAACCTACAGAGGACTGAATTCAAAGACACCCCAAAAATCAAAGTGAAAAAATGATGCAGCAGGCTAGTCCAGTTTGCTGAAATTTCATTGCAGCAACTCAAAATGGTACTCAGTAATTTGTATGACCCCACATGCTTGTATGCATGCCTGACAACATCGGGGCATGCTGCTAATGAGATGACGGATGGTGTCCTGTGGTATTTCCTCCCAGATCTGGACCAGGACATCACTGAGCTTCTGGACTGTCTGAGGTGCAACCTGGCGGCATCAAATGGACCAAAACATGATATCCCAGAGGTGTTCTATTGGATTTAGGTCAGGTGAGCATGGGGGCCATTCAATGGTATCAATTCCTTTATCCACCAGGAACTGCCTGCATAATCTCGCCATGTGAGGCCAGGTATTCTCGTGCACCAGGAGGAACCCAGGACCCACTGCACCAGCATATGGGTCCAACAATTTCATCCCGATACCTAATGGCAGTCAGGGTGCCATTGTCTAGCCTGTAGAGGTCTGTGCGTCCCTCCATGGATATTCCTCCCAGACCATCACTGATCCACCACCAAAATGGTCATGCTGAGCGATGCTACAGGCAGCATAATGTTCTCCATGGCTTCTCCAGACCCTTTTACGACTGTCCCATGTGCTCAAGGTGAACCTGCTCTCATCTGTGAAAAGCACAGGGCGCCAGTGGCAGACCTGCTAATTCTGGTGTTTTATTGCAAATGCCAATTGAGCTCTATGTTGCCAGGCAGTGAGCATTTGGCCCGCTAGAG
Source organism: Staurois parvus (assembly GCF_062004578.1). NCBI lineage: Eukaryota > Metazoa > Chordata > Amphibia > Anura > Ranidae > Staurois > Staurois parvus. The sequence continues at coordinate 9,232,199 of NW_028317854.1, read as the reverse complement.
GACATCGGGCCCTCAGTCCTCAGTCCCTCATTAATTCTGTTTCTGATTGTTTGGTCAGAGACATTCACACCAGTGGCCTGCTGGAGATCATTTTGTAGGGCTCTGGCAGTGCTCATCCTGTTCCTCCTTGCACAAAATTGCAGATACCTGTCCTGCTGATGGGTTAAGGACCTTTTACAGCCCTGTCCAGCTCTTCTAGAGTAACTACCTGCCTCCTAGAATCTCCTCCATGCTCTTGAGACTGTTCTGGGAGGCACAGCAAACCTTCTGGCAATGGCATGTATTGATGTGCCATCCTGGAGGAGTTGGACTGCCTGTGCAGGCTCTGTAAGGTCCAGGTATCACCTCATGCTACCAGTAGTGACAATGACCCTAGCCAAATGCAAAACTAGTGAAAAACAGTCATAGAAGATGTGTAGGGAAAAAATGTCAGTGGCCTCCACCTGTAAAACCATTCCTGTTTTGGGGGTTGTTAAATTCATTAACACTAATGCAGCTGAAACTGATTAACAACCTCCTCTGCTACTTGACTGACAAGATCAATATCCCAGGAGTTTAATTGACTTGATGCTATACTCTGATTAGAAAGTGTTACTTTAATTTTTTTGAGTGTATACAGTATATACAGTCATGGCCGAAATTGTTGGCACCCTTGATATTTTTCCTGAAAATCAAGTATTTCACACAAAAAAGGTATTGCATTAACACATGTTTTGCTATACACATGTTTATTCCCTTTGTATGTATTGGAACAAATATAAAACAGAGGCAGAAAAGCAAATATGACATAATGTCACACAAAACCCCAAAAATGGGCTGGACAAAAGTATTGGCACCCTTAACTTAATATTTGGTTGCACACCCTTTGGAAAACATAACTGAAATCAGTCGCTTCCTATAACCATCAATAAGCTTCTGACACCTCTCACCCGGAATTTTGGACCACTCTTCCTTTGCAAACAGCTCCAGGTCTCTCTTATTGGAAGGACACCTTTTCCCAACAGCAATTTTAAGATCTCTCCACAGGTGTTCAATGGGATTTAGATCTGGGCTCATTGCTGGCCACTTCAGAACTCTCCAGCGCTTCTTTGCCATCCATTTCTGAGTGCTTTTTGACGTATGTTTGGGGTCATTGTCCTGCTGGAAGACCCAGGATCTTGGACGCAAACCCAGCTTTCTGACACTGGGCCCTACAGTGCGACCCAAAATCCTTTGGTAATCCTCAGATTTCATGATGCCTTGCACACAGTCAAGGCACCCAGTGCCAGAGGCAGCAAAACAACCCCAAAACATCATTGAACCTCCACCATATTTTACCGTAGGTACTGTGTTTTGTTCTTTGTAGGCCTCATTCCGTTTTCGGTAAACAGTAGAATGATGTGCTTTACCGAAAAGCTCTATCTTGGTCTCATCTGTCCACAAGACGTTTTCCCAGAAGGCTTTTGGCTTACTCAAGTACATTTTGGCAAACTGTAGTCTTGCTTTTTTATGTCTCTGTGTCAGCAGTGGGGTCCTCCTGGGTCTCCTGCCATAGCGTTTCATTTCATTTAAATGTCGACGGATAGTTCGCGCTGACACTGATGCTCCCTGAGCCTGCAGGACAGCTTGAATGTCTTTGGAACATGTTTGGGGCTGCTTATCCACCATCCGGACTATTCTGCGTTGCAATCTTTCATCAATTTTCCTCATCCGTCCACGACCAGGGAGATTAGCTACAGTGCCATGGGTTGCAAACTTCTTGATAATGTTGCGCACTGTGGACAAAGGCAAATCTAGTTCTCTGGAGATGGACTTGTAACCTTGAGATTGTTGATATTTTGCCACAATTTTGGTTCTCAGGTCCTCAGACAGTTCTCGTCTCCTCTTTCTGTTGTCCATGCTTAGTGTGGCACAGACAGACACACAATGCAAAGGTTAAGTGAACGTCTCTCCTTTTTATCTGCTTTCAGGTGTGATTTCTATATTGCCCACACCTGTTACTTGCCCCAGGTGAGTTTACAGGAGCATCACATGCTTGTAACATTCTTATTTATCCGCAGTTGTGAAAGGGTGCCAATACTTTTGTCCAGCCCATTTTTGGAGGTTTGTGTGACATTATGTCGAATTTGCTTTCTTTCCTCCCTTTTTTTGTTTTGTCCCAATACACACAAAGGGAATAAACATGTGTATAGCAAAACATGTGTTAATGCAATACGTTTCGTGAGAAATACATGATTTCCTGGAGAAATATCAAGGGTGCCAACAATTTCGGCCATGACTGTATAGTTTGATAGTAAAATTAGGTCAATATCCTGTCTAGCTCTGACCAGCACTATTCTTGTCAATGTTAGACTAAAGCACTTATGTGTAAATTCACAAACAGCATATTGCCTATATTATTATTATTATATAATAATGTCTATATACTGTGTGTATATATATATATATATATATATATATATATATATATATATACTCGTCGTCCTCTTTATTAGGTACACCTGTTCAATTGCTTGGTAACACGAATTGCTAATCGGGCAATCACTAGGCAGCAACTCGAATGGCGAAGAAAGGTGATTTAAGTGACTTTGAACATGGCGTGGTGGGTGCCAGATGGGATGGTCCGAATATTTCAAAAACTGCTAATCTACTGGAATTTTCACACACAACCATCTCTAGGGTTTACAGAGAATGGTCTCAAAAATATCCAATGAACACCTGTTGTGTGGATGTAAATGCTTTCTTAATGTCAGAGGGCAGACTGGTTGCTGCGACATTCAGATGGTGGGGTCAGAATTTGGCATAAACAACATAAAAACATGGATTCATCCTGCCTTGTAATCAATGGTTCAGGCTTGTGGTGGTGGTGTGAGGGATATTTTCTAGGCACTAGTAAGATATACCTAAAAAAAGTGGCTGGTGAGTGTATAATATTTTCTTATTTCTAAAATCTACTTCAGCCTTTTTCTGTTGAAATGTATAAGGGTTTGAAAATGACACAACACCACAGGCTTCTGAGGTTGTGAAACCATGGACCTGGAAAAAGCTTATTCTATAATGGATTGACCATGGGTACTTTAAATCTGACTTTCTATAAATGTGCATACTGCAGTCTCTGTATTCGGGAAGCTTAATGCTGGCAAATACTTTTCTTGCTTTATAGCATGCTTGATTCTCTAAATTGTGTTCAAGTTTCATAAAATGTACAATTGTCAGACAAAATAAAGATAAAATCTGAAATCCTTGAAGCTAATCAGAAAAAGAGCTGTCTGATATGAGCAGATATGGTCACTAAAGATTGCTAAATGTAGAATACCTCAAATTAACCAAGTTTGGAAGGGAACAGATGGAGTGGGTCTTCTAGTTTCCAATGAACAAAAGCTGAGGTGAATGGTTCTGTATAGATTTAAACCATATTGACAATAGAAGACCCACCACATCTGAAGTATTAAATAGTATTGAACTGAGTGACAGATCAACTCCAACTTTTGCATTACTGCTAGCCAGTGCTGAAAGTAGGAAGAAGTAACTGAGGTTTGCCTTTGGTGCAATTATTTCCTGGAGAATTGAAGTTTGCCTTTGGTGCAATCATTTCCTGGAGAATAGAGGTTACACTCTGCAGCTCTAGGTTAAAGTGTATCTGTAGGTGTTTTTTTTGTTGTTGTTGTTAGTTTTACTTTGAAAAGAGTAGTAAAAGGTTTCATCTTTTTTTTTCTCTGTGCAGAGGTACAACAAAAAGTGAGAGGACATTTCTCTAAAGAATGTTATGTGTGCAGGGGATACGTAACATGAATGAGAACTCTTTTCCACTCTATTAAAAAAATAAAAGTCCAGAGATAACACGTCTAACAAATTTTGGTCTCTTTGAATAACACAGAAGTTTTATCCTATAAGTATCTCTAATGGTATGGCTGTGACTACATTTTTTACATTGTAAATATATTTTACAATGGCTTACATGGTTAGCCTGATGGAGTCATAAAGTCATACATTTTGCTTGCCAATGCTACTACTTTGGTATCCCTTGCATGTTAATGTTTCACGTACAATGACTTGTAAATGTGTTTGCCTTGTAATGAATCATTGACAGCCATGAGCCCAACATAATAAATTATTGCTAATTCAGATTGTTCAATACTTCCTCTAGTGAACTCCATCTACAAATATTTAAATTTTCTGAAAATGAATGCATGAGTGTTATTTTTCTTTTCATTGTTATGCAGACCTGACAGTACTTTTGAATCTAGGTCTCCCAGCTACAAGACAGTCTCATTAGTATATTATGTACTATATCAGAACAATCATGTTCTACATACTAATCTCATTTGTCCAGACTTTTGCAATTAGTCATCATGAATAACGGAGGACTACTGTACAAAATATCGTATAATAGGCTTAAAAGTAAATTTTAAAAAGTTTATTTCTTAAGCGTGGCTCAGTGGTAGGTAGTGATGAGTGAACCAGTCAAAGTTCAGTTTGCTGCAATGGTTTATTATGCCTTATCTAATATTGTCTTCACAATAAACACACAAAACACATTTATTTGGAGTGCTGGTGATCTCACATCTTTGCATCTGGCTCTAGTATGGCACCATCTGTGTCATTAACTTCAAGCACACATTATTACAAGGTTGAGTAATATGATGAGTGCAACTTTTATTTGGACTTGTACGGTTTGCTGTACATTCACCGTTTGCAAAATCACAAATACCAATACATTGCTCCAAACCCCATTTTTGCCCTATTTCAATGCTAATGTGCAAAGTTTTTTTTAAAAAAGGGAACAGTCACTGCCATGGGGGGGGCATGTACCAAAGTCAACTTTTTTTTCTTTTCATATACTGTTCAGCAGGGAGAGCGTCTTTTAATGTTACTTAAAGGACACATATCCTTTTAATGTTTTTAAAATACACATATCCTTAATTAACCTGCTTTAGGCCTCAAACCTTTTCAGTATTATGTGCTGCTTTAAAGGGGACACTTTTTACAAACAGTGACCAGAGATCTGCAATTTAACTGTGGTAGCATTACAACTGCTAATGGTAGAACACTCACCCATGACATGCTCATCCAGTGATGTAGATCCATGTCAATCATGAAGAGTGCCATCTGATGAAGCTACTTCCATTTACAAACACCAGTAGGAGGTTCAGGTGGGTGAACTGGCCAAAAAACGTTCAGTTTGTTTGCCTATTTGCTGAACTGTGAACAGGCTGGGTTTGGGCCAAACTCATGTTAGAACCTGAAGATCATCCCTAGCTGTAGATACATTTTGTTTTTATAAATCAGTATAAATGTTTTATTTCCTCTTTGAATAAAATATTTTATCGTTTATAATGCACAAAATTGGATGTCTCCATACACTATGGGTAGGATCTGCAAATGATTTGGAGCCATCAGATATCTAACTTGGATAACAAACGTTTCATGCAAGTTTGGTTTTTGAGATTGTTTATACCCTTTATAATACCTCACTGTCTAATTCCAAGTGAACTTGCAATAAAATGCAACTGTATGTTTGTATGAAAATCTATCTATGGTGGCAACTGGCAACTGTACTCTAGTCTACTGCACAAGTAGATATACAGACTTCATGGGAATGTGAGAACCAGGTTGACCTCTCTTACTCATCTCTATTGAGCAAGTACAGTACATACAGCTGAGCACTAGCACATAGTCTCCAGGGTAAACAATGAAAATAAACATTGACAAGCACATCCAAAAGCTGGGCAGTGTAGAGGGTGGAATGAGATGCATCTGAGGTCTGATATATTGTATGTTATCCAAGGGGCGTGGGGTCATACATAGAGATACTTTATATATATAGTATATAAATATATATAGAGCAGGGGCGGACTGACAACTCATGAGACCCCTGGGCAACAGGGGATCATGGGGCCCCTGTGTCCTTTCCCACACTCATAAAAGCCTATAAAAAAGGTACCAGGGGCATTTCATGGGGCCCCCTACTGACCCCAGGCCCTCAGGCAGTGCCCCAGTGCTTGAATGGTCAGTGTGCCCCTGATATAGAGTATAGGTTTCCTTTCAGAGTCATATTTATAATGCAATAAATATTACACTGTTTTAGTACTTACCTATACATATTGTATACATTTCTGAAATAGGATTGGTGCGTATCTCCAAAATGTAACGGTCTTATTTATACTTAGTCTTATTTTTAAAATGCCAGATTGATAATTTACTTTGATGAAATCAAAATGAATTTGTATTGGTTACAACATTTAAAGTGTACCTTAACCCATAAATAAAATGAATACTCACTTAGTTTTTGGGGTTTTTTTTGTTAGATATACCATTACAATTGCTTGTTATATCTATTCAATAAGTTAAAAATATACCTGTTATTTTTTCCAGAAATGTTATCAGCTGATAACTTCCTGTGCTCTCTGCCTGATTTGACTTTTAAGACCAATAAGACCAATTATGGACGAATACAGTTTAATTACAAACTATTTTGTTTAATATGAAAGAAAAAAAATCTGTCTCATCTTTAAAATAAAAGATTTAAAGCTACCAAAGTTAAACCTCTATACTCTGTAGAAATGCTTAAACAGACACCAGAGTGAGCCTTTCTAAAATCACACTCCATGTCTTACTTTAATAATATTCAGCTGCTATGGCAGGGTTACCCAGCAGCCATGTCGCAGTTCACAAGAGTTTGTGTAGCCTACTGTGTTGCTATACGTACAGTCCCCCTGGGGGGTATTCTGTTTCCATCCCAAGTCAGTTGCAAGCAGACATAACACATCAGTAATCCTGCCCCAACAGCTGAAGTGTAGCTAGAAAAATCACATTAGAACCTTTAAATATCACAGATTCTGTATGCTGCACAAATACAGAGCATTTCAGGGTAGTCAGCTGCAATGCTCTTGGAGTAGTAGTATCAAATAGTTTACAACATCAAAATAGTATCAGGACATATTTATTCTAATAATACAGATTAGGCTACCCTACCATATAATGGCAAATAAAATTAAAAGTCACATTAAAAAGCTAACACGTTACAAACTATTTTTATTAGTAAAGTAATAGAATGTGCACTAACTCTATAACTTCTTCTAAACTGCTCTTCATTGTTAGCAGCCAGCTTTTGAAGACACTTTTATGACGGTACTGGTACACTGGTGCTTCTAGAAAATTGTGCAGATGATTTAGAGCCTGAAGAAGGTAAAAGTTACTCCAAGGTGGAAAATATTGGCTAGCAGATAGGCTACCAATACAGTGAGCAGTCAGGATGCCACACTGTGCCTGAGCAACTACTTGGCAACATTTCACAGCAAGGTCAGAACTGGTGTAGTTTAAATGAGCTGAGGCTAACAAATTAACAGTAATACAAGTGTTGGAATTAAAAAAGGAAACCTGACTAATCAGGACATAAGATATTGCAAACTGACGTGTGCCTGGTTTTAATATCTGAGAGTATAAAGATAAAAAAAAGGGAATGTTGGTGTATATGGCTTAACTCTTGAAAATTGAGTTGACCCAGAAATTATATTATTATTGGAATCCACAAAATACACCGGGAAGCACTCTAGGAAATTAAGTTCAAGGAAGCAGAGAAGAAGGTGCAAAAAGCATATACCAATGAGAAAGTCAAGCACACTGTGGACACCCAGTTGGAAGGAAATACTGGAGGAAAACTCTTTCCAATTTTCTTAGCAAATACATACAGAATACTAAGGCTGCGATCATACCTCTGGGTTTTGGTGGATTGAAGGTATGATACAAAAAAACAAACAGATCCTGCTTGTTCCATATATTGTGTAGCTTTCATCAAAATGCTTTTTTTTAATAGGAATAAATGATACATTTTAATGATGTAGAACACATCTTAAACCTGTCATATACACACCATGCTGAGGGGTAAATTTAGCCTTAATGGATTTACAAATATAATAATCTTTTCCTGTCCACAATCTGTAGATGCTCTGTGTTGAAGACATTTGCATCACCCCTTTGAAAACTACTTGTTAACACTGTGCGTGGCTGCTAGCTTTTAAGCCCTGCTATCAGTCCCCAATAATGATCAAGAGCCAGTCAGAGTGGTTCTTGATCATTTGCATACTGATTACAATCAAGCTAAAACTACATTCCGAAGAAAATACATTCAACCTTTAGAGGTCACCTCCACCATTAGACAGCAGTTTGTCTTTATTTGTAATTCTTATTGTAATTGCTTAATACAATTATAGTATTAAAAACAAAACAAATAAACTAATTTTAAAAATATATATTCATTTTTTTACGTATATAATTCTAATAAAAGGTGTACCAAATTACATCCTTACATATTCTATACTATTTTTGTAGGGAAAATAGAGTTATAGTTAAGTTAACTGAGGTATACTGATGTTGCTACATTTGGCCTGGGCACCGAAGCTTTAATTAATGATCATGGGCATGAAAAAGGTTAAAGAAAACCTGCGCTGACAGAAACTTAAATAGTGTCACAGCTTACTTCTGAAAATTTTAGCTGCTTGACTTTCAGTTTTTGTTTTAAATTATTCTTAGATCTCAGACACAATGCATGTATGAAACAACAGAAGTCATAGTAAACTAAGAACTCCTTATATGCAATTGTTTTGAAGATCAGTAATCCAAAGTATCTCAGCTACTAATTCAGTAAGATAGCCAGGTAACTATTATATTCATGAAAATAAGTTAGATATGGTAGGCTTTATATTGTTTCATGATAAAGTTTTCTTTAGAGGAAATCTATCCTTATTAAACGATTGATTGGATGCTTACTGTTATGTAGCAGTGTACTTTATGGATTTCAGTACAGAATCTAGCACTGTTAATTAATGTTATACTGTTAAAAATTCTCTTTGAGTCGTTTTGAAATATGACCTGTTGATTCCACGTACAGAGTTGTATCAAGACTGGAGCTCTATAGAGTTTTCTGCTTTTAATTCCAATATGATACTCAAAACGTTACAGTGCAGCCATTAATAAATAAATAAAATGTGTCAATCTGTGCAAACAATGTATGCAACAAATTTATATAAAATCATGTAAATAAATCCCGACTCAGTGTATCTTTCAATTATGTGTATCACACACTAACACCATATAATTACTACACAAACACATTGCAATATAATACAAAAATACATTTATCTGGGTGGTTCCTGGGGGTGGAGAGAGTAGCAACAGTGATTACTGGTATATCAGGGATCACAGAGAGCGGAGAGAGCAAACAAGAATTTAGTGTCTGAATGTAATGAAGATTTATTAAAGAATGCCCTCACTGTTGGAAATGTGAAGTTAGCTGAAGAACTCTTATGCCGGGTACACATGGGCCAAATATCAGCCAAAATCAGGTGGACAGCTCCCTGTCCCACAGCATCGATCAGCACTCTCAGCCAATGGATGCAAGTGCTGAGCTGTGTGTTCTGGCTGGGGGGTGGTGCCCCTGTCAGAACACAATAGCACAGCATTGGAGATTGCTGTACCAACTGCTTACGTTAGTTTAGTGATTTGTCTTTCTTTTCCGTTCAACCTGATCGGTTGAATGGAAAAACTTATACTGTGTACCAGGCATTACATTCAGGTTGACATTGATGGACTAACGTACTAAGGACTAACTTTCTGAGGATATCCATTAAGCGTGGTTGACTTATTTGTTATCGCAAGGGGTCATTTACATTTGGTGAGTGCAGGAAGAAGCCAGAGAGTGCACAAGGGTCACTTATGAACAGGACTGCACAATTTTTTGGGGGTTGGAATTGCTTCATACACAGCACAGAGCACTTTGATTTTGACTTTGTTATGCACTATTGATTTCTTTTTATACTATATTGCAATGTGTTTGTGCAGTAATTGTATGGTGTTGTTTGCCATGCACATAATTGAGGGGGCTGGAGTTGTGACTTATTTACATGATTTCATATATTTTGTGTACACATTGTTTGCACAGATTAACATGTTTTATTTATTTATCCATGTCCACACTGTAATTTTTTGATTATCAGTTTGAATGTCTAGGCATTATCACTCAAAGTCCAATATGTAAATAGAAGACATCAAGATATCCTAGTCCTGCTCTTTTCATCAGTAGTCCTAAGAATTTGAAAAGAAAACTGATTGCTACATGTTTGATTTTATATGTGACAGATTTATAAATAATAAACACAGTCACCTTGGTTTATATTGGCTGATATCAAAAACAATTGAGTACTGACCATAATACATTTTTATTTGCATGATACAGAAATGTATATTTATTTGATGGTCTTAACATTCTGCTAAAACTTTCTGTATTAAGGGGATACAACTGGAATGCTTGCCCTGAAAATTTGGATGTTAATGCAAAAAAAAAAGTATCATAAACAGTACTCAATCGTTTTTGTTGCAGGTGCACTACTACAGGTACAATCTCTTCAAGCATATTGGCTTGTATTTAAACTATTACAGCCTTGTTTAATAAGGACTTCTTATACTTAAAGTGATTATAAAGGCTCATTTTTTTTATTTTAAAAAATCCAAACATGTTATACTTACCATTGTACAGAGCAGCCCCAATCCTGCTCTCCTCGGGTCCCCTGCCGATGCTCCTAGCTCCTCCCCTTCTTAATGTGCCACCAAGATTCCTATTGTGGCACACCTGTGTGCTCAATCCTGATCCACCTCTGTGTGTCTATAAAACACACAAAGCATGGCTCAGCCCCACCCCTGCTCTCTCCTCACTGGCTGTGATTGACAGCAGCGGGAGCCAATGGTTCCCATTGCTGTGTCTGAACCAATGAAGAGGGACAGAGTTGAGAGAGTTGCTGCTCCCATGCACATCATTGTATTGTGATTTGGCTTGAGTAAGTACTAAGGGGCTACATGTAGAAGTTTTTTTAACTTCATACATAGAAGGTAAAAAAACATTCTGCCTTTACAACCACTTTAAGTGCAGTGAAGTCAGACCAGGACATGATGCATTCTAATTGCTTGCTTGGGTTACTGTACTTAAGAATAAGTGAATTAGTACTTAGGACTAAGAAGCGTTTTTTTTTTTTTAATGAGGCTGATAATCTGATCACGATGTAGTCAATTCACTACCTAATAAAATTATTGCATGTTTTTTCTGGAAAAGAAGCAGTAAACACTAGGTTTGAACACAATTCGTTTTTTACACAATCAGTCACATTATATTCTCACTTTATATTGAACAGAGAATACCGGCCTGTAAATAGGCTTAAAGACTTACAGCTCATAAGCGTATTGCATTTCCATCTAAGCCTCATTAATCACAAGACTATATTCTTACTTGCAGTAATATCTGTCTTCTACCTTTTGTTGCAACACCGAAAAAGTATAGTATGTGCTTAATTTTCACGCATGTAAACATAGTGCTGTAGGTCAGTATACGTTTGAATTACATCTTCGTAAACTAACTTACCTAATAAAAACAGTGAATCATTCTGTTTAGTCTGACACTATATAACCTTTACTATTCACTAATCAAAATCCTGATCAGTTACTTTTCTACCCTACAGTCAAAGTAATGCAGCTTGGTCAAGACTGTGACTATAATAATTTGTTTATGCTTCCACCTAAATTTCTATGTTACTAATAAAACAATAAAATGACTAATAGACTTAACACAATGAAATAAATAATAGATTGTCCATCAATTTTTTGCATTGCCAGATATTAGGGTGTGTTTAATTTGGAAACCTCTTTAGGGGATCATTAATCCTCTAGCAGAACCTTATATACGTACATACTGTATATGCAATATGTTTAAACTAAAGAAAAACATATATGTATAGTTTCTATATACTATTTGGGTGCTGGTAAGGTGCATTAGCCTCACATTGTCTACTTTCTAAGATTTCAACAGGATTGATTAACAGTCAGCCTATACGTGGGGAAATAGATACAGTAACTCAGCAAATGCTTTTAGGGGTTGCTGTATGGGAGAAAAAAAGGTGTTTGGCTGTTCTGAAATTTTTACTCAATCCTCTATTTATCCTTTGAGATTGGAACAGCACAAGGTCTATCACATGTGTACGTGTCTGTGGGTGTTTGAGTGCATCAAAGGAAATAAGATATTTATGCAACCTGATGAATTTATGCCATCATATGTTAATATTTAATATATTGCTACAGCTCACTTCAGTAAAATAGTCTCTTTCAGCCTCTTGAGCCAAGGGACTAGTAATAAGAAAACATCATTGTTGCTAACTGTTTGAAAATACAGTATAGTAACCTGGAATTTGACATTTGATCTTGTACAATTTTAGTAACCTTTTTCTTGCAAAATTTGGGAAATTATGTGTTTTTACTTTGTAAGGTTTTCCCTAAATTTCCCTTTCAATGTTGGATCCACATAACAGGGAATAAAGGGATATCTTCCCATAGAGACAACAAAATTAAAGCAATGGGATTTTTAAACACCTCCCAACCTACCAAAACTAAAAAAAATGTTTTGCTCAATTGTACATTGTAAAGTAGCAATGTACTGTATGTACATGTCTGCACAATGGGGGCAATATTAAATATTGCTGGAGTAGATAGTAATGCATGTTCTAGTAGAGCTATTAGTGAAAGCAGGTAGGGATATAAAAAAGGGCTTAAAGTGGTTCTAAAGTAAAAAGGTTTTTACCTTGCTGCATTACCTTCATTAAGGTAATAAACCACCCACTAGCTGCTCCCAATGCCCTAAATATTTACCTAAGTCCTTTCTCAATCCAGCACTGTGCTCATCTGCAGCAACTTTTGTCTCTCTTCCTGTTCTCACAGGTCAGATTGAGAGCAGTGAGAGTCATTGACTCGTACTGCTGTCAATCAATTCCAGTGAGGTGGGAATGGGGTGTGGGCTAAGCTGTGCTGTGTGTTTATGGATACATACAGCCCTGCTTGGCAGCATACCCAGCCATTTGCCCCCATAACAAGTGCCTTTGCTATGGTGGCACACGCAATAGAAGCAGGGTGGACAGCTAGGGAGAACCCAGAAGAAGAGGTAATGGGGCGCTCTGCAATATCCCTGCACAGAGCAGGTAAGTGTAAACCTCTTTTTTATTTTAGTGGAAAAAATTAGCCTTTACAATCACTTTAAATAATACAGGGTGCTTGATTTAAAACTATTTTGGTCTTTAAGATATTTAATAGAAGGGTAATTCTGATGTGTTCAGCTGTATAAACACATCTGTGGCAGAGCTTGACTAAAATACAAACATGGCATTCACAATAAACCAACTCAATCAGGTTTAAAACTTAATGACTAAACATTGTTTTGTGTTTAAGATGTATGTTTTCCATTTCAAAATGAAGTATATATAGTTAAGATTACTATATTTTTACTTTACTTAGCTTCCATGCTTAATATGAAACATGTAGGTCATTTTGTTACACATTAGCAAAAACAGATTCAGATGTAATGTACCCTATACAGTACATGCAAAAATAAAGGTGGTACACACGTCTTTAAATGATCCAAAAAACGGTGTGCAGATAACAAAGTACCAAGTCTAAATGTTTCCAAAATGCCTATCTTTCATCAATTTTAAGGGTATTATTTTTAAAACAATAGGGGCCCTATTCTTGAGAGCAGAAAAAAGAATGATTCTCCTTCTGGCCTTCCCTTCCTTTTCACCACTGACCAGTGCAGAAAAATATTATATCACAACACTTGCATTATACACATGACAACTTAACGCATTAATATTCAAATGTGATAACAATTGCTGTGCTGTCATAATTGATTGCTCATTACTGCAGGACATTTCCAGATTCTGAAAATTCTCTTCATCTCAATACATGCTGTGATGTAACAGGGGAGTGCAACATGGGGCTTGATTTACAAAAGGAGTATAGGGCTTTCACTTTTCAAAATTAATACTCCTTAAGCTTAGTGAATAGAGGAAACTGTGTTCACTTCAATCCTCCAATTACATGCAGCCAACATTTCTAAAAATGAACAGCTCTGATGCGGAGACTTATCAATGTCCCTCACTGATGGACAACAAGGACCTGTCAAGTGGTTTGTTGAATCCTGTTTGAAATCTGTGAAGCCCAATCTTAGCTGTGGACCTCATTAAAATCCATAGATGGTTAATCTTGATAATAAATTCTGGCCACTTTGAAGAATAATAGGCAATTTATTGTCACAAAAGGTCACAGAGAGTTGGGCTATGCCATGGGGAACAAAAACAAACATTTTTTTTTATGTTTTCAATTCCATACAGGCTGGAATGAGTATTTTTATTGAGACTTCAAGGGACGCACAGAGAAAGCTTTCAGCTATTAAATTATAGACCTGAGAGATATCTTCAAACTATATGCAGCGTTATGGAAATATACAATTTTCAGCAAATATTTTGGATGTGAAATTGCTTTTTTAACTTTTACCTTTATCTTGGGTTAAATGAAATGAGTTAAATATCCCAGTTTGCACAACTTCAAGGTGGGGAAAAAGGGTTTATTTAAGTAATTAAGAAGTAGCAGCCACAACATATCCAAATGACATAGAAAAGTTTACTCTTACAAATAAAATTGAAACTCTCAACTTAGTAAAAATTGACCAGTGGCACAAAAGTTTAATTGTATAGTATGTGAGCTTCTTTTTTTCTTTCTTTTTTTGTAGTACCAGACTGAATTGTTTTTAAAGTTTAATAAAATGTTAAAGCAGAGTGTACAAAACACTTAAAACTAGGAGTCCTTGGCAGTAAACCAATGGTAGTGGTTAACCTGAACTTCATCCCTAGTGGACAATACGTTTAGGATTACTATAAGTCGGTCCACCTGCATCCCTACAGTTTGCTTGAAAAGTAATATAAAGCCAAAACTTAAGAAAAAAAGAAGAAAAAACTTGAATAGAAAAGGGTTAAAACCCCTGTCAGTGTTTATTTTTGTCATCTCCGTCCCACTAGTGCAATGTCCCTTCACTTTTTGCCCTTTTTTGAATCAACGGGGTTTATTTACTAAAACTGGGGAGTGCAAATCTGGTGCAACTCTGCACAGAAATCAAATAAATATTAAAAAACAGCATTACCCAACACCCCATCAAGCTGTCTTATTCAGACATATTCTGCATCCATTAAATGCTAAAGTGCAATTAAAATCAAAAACTTGGCTTATATAACTCAAAATGCTATGTGCAAACAATTATGTGACAAATTGTGCCAATAAATTTAACAATCAAATTCATATATATATATACAAATCCTGTAAACAAAGTGCTAATGTGCAATAAATTAACTGTCCAATTCATGTAGCATTCATGACAACTATGTTAGAGGACCAATAATATGTATAAATGTCCACCACAAAAATAAATATCAAATTCCACGTGTCTTCTTAATATGTATCACCAAATATGTGCTCTTCCACCATCAGATGAATTAAATAGACTCGCCAGAATTCCAGGCTGATAACATAATAAGCCAGAATGCATGAACTCTGGGAGTAGCGATCTGCATCAATAGCAATCCTTTCCTCAGCCACTCAATCCACTGGATATTCCTTTTATCCCATGTAATCCCCAGAAGGAGGAAGAAAAAGGGAGAAAAGGAAGAAAAAGGGAAGCTCCCATAGCATAAAACCACTTTATTCATAAAATCAAATATATTCAACTCACATGGGCCACTCACACAAGTATTACAGCATATAATCAGAATCAGGTCATCTCCTGCTACAACTAGTCTGCCACAAGCTCAAACCCACTGTGTGTGGTGATGTCACATACAGGCCCTTCCCTACGCGTTTCATCAATTGATGTCCTCCTGGGGCAGAAGGATGTGTGTCACCTCACACGCTCTTTTATCTGTGTCATTTGTGGACCTAAATATTTCTCCCTAGCAAGGACACAAAACATTCTGGCTTTAGATCAACTAACTCTTTAGATAAACTAATACAATTTGTCAAATAGGAATTGATGTGAAATATCTGCAACAGGAACACTGACAAAGCAAAAATGTAAGGAAGGCTTAGAAGTTTTGAAAATGATGACCAGTACCCCTATTTCTTCTATGAGCATGACAGGGATAGGAAGCAAAATATCCTTAATTAACAAGTAAAATGTAAAAATTTTTAGAAATTTGACTGGAGTTAGGCTAGCCAAAGATGATTCAATTTTGAATGAATGGATTCCCCTATCCACCCAAGCAAGGTAGATGGAGGAATCCTTCCTGCTGCGCTATTTTATTCTGACAGTCAGATTCCTCTGCTGTCAGAATATGCTCATCACTGCCCCAGATAACTGACTGCAGGGACTGACTGAATGAAAATTTTCTAACTGTCCCATTCAACAGAGGTAGATCATTAGATCAGCTTCTTTCGAGTGGGAATGGCCATAGATGGATCAAAATTCGGCTTGCCCCTACTGAACTGGCAAAATTTGAATCCATCTATGGCTGACTTTAGACTTTTAGAATACCGTGTCATGTAATTGATAACACAAAGACTAATCAAGTTCATGTGTGACCATATTCTGCAATACTTGGTTTTCTCTCACTGTCACTCTCAATGAAGTTAGACTGACTGAGATGCAAAGTTGGAACTATGAAACTTGACTGTCAATACACATGTGCCAAAAATTATAAGTAAAGATGAAGATATTATTATGATAATTTAGTTCTAATGTATTCTAATCAGTATTGTGTTTACTATTATTGCTCATTCAATACAAGATAGGTAATAAGTCAAGGTAAGGTAAGGTAACAACTCAGACTTTTTTTATTCTATTTTTATATTTCAGACTTAATTTCACTTTTTTTGTGGTTTTTCTATTTGCTTTTTTTAACCGTATGCCTTTAGCAAAATCTGCTACTCATTTGCAAGGCTTAAACAGCATCTCAAACTTGTTCTAGTGTAATTTAAAATGGCAAAAGATACTTGACATACAAAAATAAACATGGAGGTTATGAGGATAGAAAGCTGGATTGCATTTGTAAAAGAAAAAATATTTTTGTTAAAGCCCAAGGAATCTGTTTCAAAATAAATCTGTGCAGTATTTGTCCATTGATTTTTCCAGATTTTACAACAAAAAAATCACTAAAATATTTTAAAAATAGTAGAAAAAAAGACTGTTAAGCATTGGAGCAAATTACTTCTCACTTTTCTTCACAACTGAAATTTTGCACTGTACTGTGTTAGAAGCATGTTCTGGTTCACGTTAATTTCAATTAAATCAGTAGGAGAAGCTGTAATATTACTGAAACTTATGTGTGAATCCTGTTCAGTTAAAGAGAATGTATAGTTGTTTAAAATAAGCAGTGAGGGAAGGCAATATTTCTAGACAAATATGCCAAAATTTCATCAATAGTGATAAGTTTGGCAAAATTTTCATTTTCATAGTCTACTTAAACCATAGCTGCTCAAACTTTACCTATACTACAACTATGTCTCCATGAATGGCCAGAAAATGCCACCAAAGAAGAGCCAAGGGATCAATTTGTGAAATATCATTGCACAGGGCAGGTAAGTATATCGTCTTTTCTATTTTAATAAAAAAAAGTTGCCTTCAATGTCACTATAAGGAAACCCTTATAAAAATGTTTTATTCTGCAGATGCTGGTTGTCTGGTTGGCATGATAGGCCACTGGCTACAATTATCTCAGTAACTGTCTTGGAACAAGTATGCAGATAATGAGGGCTAGAAGAAAATGTGTCTAAACTAGGTGATGTTACCCAAAATAGTAAAAATGAGAGAAGGTTTTCCATGGTAAGATAAAAGCATG
Organism: Staurois parvus; assembly: GCF_062004578.1. NCBI lineage: Eukaryota > Metazoa > Chordata > Amphibia > Anura > Ranidae > Staurois > Staurois parvus. The sequence goes on along the minus strand of NW_028317854.1, from coordinate 9,214,527 downwards.
GCTCAGAAGAGTATAGAACATTTGTGTGCCAACCTTCATATCAACCATGAAACCTAGTTTAGCCTTTGGGCTTGAAAGGAATGATTTAACTACTTCAATACCGGGCACTTTTACCCCCTTCCTGCCCAGGCCAATTTTCAGCTTTCAGTGTTGTCGCACTTTGAATGTCAATTGCGCTGTCATGCAACACTGTACCCATAAACTATTTTTATAATTTTTTCACACAATATGAGCTTTCTTTTGTTTTTTGGCTTTTTATTTTTTGCTAAATACACAAAAAAACCCTGAAACTTTAAAAAAACCCTCCTTTTTCTTCGTTTTTGTTATACAATTTTGCAAATAAATAAAATTTCTTCATAAATTTAGGTCAAAATGTATTCTGCTACATTTCCTTGGTGAAAATACCCCAAATTAGTGTATATTATTTAGTCTGTAGGAAAGTTATAGAGTCCACAAACCAAGGTAGTATATATATCTGACAATTGATCAATCCTGATGTACTGACAGCCCATCTAATTTCTTGAGGCTCTTAAAATGCCAGGATAGTACAAATACCCTCCAAATCACCCATTTTTGGAAATTAGACAGTTCAAGATATTTAGTAAGGGGCATGGTGAGTTTTTTGGAGGCTGTAATTTTTTGTTACAATTTTTTGGAAAATGTTGAAATTAAAATAAAAAATCACAATTTTGTTTTTTTTTACATATTGTCACCAGTCCAGTACAGCGTTATTACATAACTGGTGTGGCGGTGATCAGGGACACTGACTGGTGACAGTATGTAAAAAAATAATAATAATTTCATTTGTATTATTCTTTCAAATTTTTTTATTATTTTTTAAAAAATGTTATTACATAATTTTTTCTTTTTTTTTACTATTTTTTTTTTCAACATACTGTGACCAAACAATACAATGTTACCATAGTAACATTGAAATACTTTGGGCAAGTGATCAGGATTTTTTTTTTAACACATTATGATTGTTAATACCATTGTATTTAATTGATATTTGCAATCATTGTTACTGAATGAAACTTTTGTTGTGATTAGCTGTGATTGGGCAAACATGATACAGATGGGCTGTGATTGGCCCTGTCTATCATGTGACTGCTTTGACCAGTCACAGCTAACAACATAATTGTGTACAATGGATGGCATGACAGGAAAACAATTGACATGTGATCTGCTGTGATTGGTCACAGCGGTCACATGACACTGGCAGTGGGCCAATGACATGTCATTGGTGACAGATCGCGCTGCCCCACAGCCACGTGAGTGGCTCCTTTGGACAGGATGTCATATGACGCCCAGTCACAAAGAGGAGTGTCCCACCTGGCCGTCAATCTGCTATAGTCCGGACGGGAAGGTGTTAAAGAATTTATCTCTGAAGGCCTTACATTGATTGTGAAAGAGAAATGCTGCTTTATTCTGGGCATCATGGAATCGAAGCACACATGGGATAAGTAATGGAAAGTACAGTTCTACCTGGACTTTATGACACCAGAGGCCTGGATGCAGTATGAAAATATCAAACCAGTGCAATGCATTTTCTCCCATTGGTAGGGTTTCAGTGATGTCTTAGGCTGCCTTTGGCATACTTCAGATGTTTGTTTGATGCCAATGTTTGTTTATGTAATGTCTATGCATATATGAAAGTCTTTGGCACTCTTTCCAGTAGACATATGAAAAAAGAATTGAGTTTTCATTAGCTCAGTGATAGGCAATTAATGTGAAATTCACGAGCATAGCACTCCATTCTAGGAAGTATTGGACAATTTGAAGGGAACATGTGCTTTTTGTCAACAACAGAAAAGGCTAACATAATATATAGCAAGAGAATTTTATCTACAGGCATGTTCATATGTATAATGTATGTATACCTTGATAATAAAGATAAACCAAGTGGTTGCTGTAGCTGATCTGAGTCAGTGGGGTTTATTTACTTAAGTTGGTTCACTCAAAATCTCCTGCACTTCTGCATAGAAACCAATCAGCTTGCAGGTTTTATTGCTAAAGCTTAATTGAACAAGCTGAGGTTAGAAGCTGATTGGCTACCATGCACAGGTGCATGAGATTCTGATTGAACCAGCTTTAGTAAATAAACCCTACGGTACTGGAACAAGTATGTAGGTAAGGCATGCTTTCATCTCTCTAAAGCTGGCCATACATGGATTGAATGTTTGCTGGTTCAGCAGGGGCTGGTTGAGATTCAATCCATCTATGAGCAGGCTGGTTGTACTGGAGTCAATCCATTGATTGACTTCACTACAAGCAGCCTGTTGAATTGTTTGCATGCAAATACTGCCAGGGGTTATAGCCACCAAAAGTAGTCATTGTGTTCTGCCAGTGGGGAAGGTTCCCCACTGGCAGAACACAACAGAGCTGCGGGAGGGATTCCCCCAGCAACACTGACTGTGTTGATGGGGGAATCAAGCAGTTTTCTTTCCTGAAATTTTCCTTCCAGGCAAATAACAGTCCTCTCTATTTCTTTCTTTACAGTTTTACTATAGGGTATGGTAGTTCAAATTAATAAGCTTGTTACCGGCTTTAAGAGCCAGCAAAGAGCTGTCTAATAAAAGTGATCGGGTGGCTCTAGAGCCGCTGGATCATTTGTATAGGACTTTCAAAGTACACCACCCCACTGCTGATTCCTAGGCTCCTCTATTCCTCTGGGAAGCCAGGGACTGCAGGAAGTAGCTTTCCAGGTGAGAGCAAAAGGAACACAGACCCCCCCCCCTTCTATGTCATTTGGGGGGAACTTTGGAGGGGTTGGTGTAGCTTTTTAAAGAAACTGGCAATGGTAATTTTCCTGCAAATGAAACTTTCATTTTTTTTTCTTTGTAAATGTAATTTTTGCTGTAGCACATCCTACAGCAGAAATGAAAGAAATGGATAGAATTCCCCTACAAATACACCCCAGATCCTTAATCCAAGTGTGCAGTCTTGGCTGGCCAGGAAATGGGGTGGACAAGTGTGTGCCCCCCTCCTGAATCATACCAGGCCAAACTAACATACAAATACATGTTTGCATATTTTGTGTTATGGGGCTGTCCCTGTCATCCACTATCTCTTACCAGCAAATTACCCTCTCACATGTTCACAAAGAAGAAAAATAGGCTTCTGTGCTAATTCCCATTACCCAGGAATATTACAGTGTTTCTACAAAAAAGGGCATTAAAACTTTGGATACTTTCAATTTTAACCACTTCATGCCTGGCCATTGTAATCTGACAGTCAGTCTGACTACCAGTTATTCTGAGTATTATGAGAACATTTATAAATTTCCTTGTGTGCACTGTACATGCCCCAGGTATTCTCACAATGCTTGTGTTTGGCCTCTCGTTAGACAGTGTAGATCACAGGCAAACTCAAAAGAGCCAGTCAGAGTGGCTCTGTGCATTGTGATTTCACAGAGCTCACTAGTCATAACTACATTGTGGTCAGCTGCCAGCACTCTATTTCCCCTCATAATAGCTATATCGGTCTGAGGGGAAGTAGGATTGCTACTGATTGCATCTATCTGTCACTTTGTCACAGGCAACAATATTGTTAGCACCATAGTCACTGTCCACAGTGTCTCGTTATAGATATTGAGGGGAAAACTAGAGACAGAATTGATGATGAAAAAAAGAGAGAGCACTCAGTAGTCATGTGTTTATTTTTTGTGTACCCTTGTACCCTTGGCTGCAGATGTCTTTGCAGATAGTACATTTTCAAAGGTCAAAAACAGGTATTATATATACATATGGTATATTTTGTAGAGTATCTTTACCAGCATGTTTCTTCTTTAAAAAAAAAAACTGTAGCAAAAATTAGATCTTCAAAATATTCAGCATGTCTCTTTCCAAATACCTTGATGTTTCTACTTTCCAAAAAGGGGTCATTTTGGGGGTGTAGTACTGTCTTGTCTTTTATATTTGATATGTTTTATCACAGAAAGTAAGGAAAACTTATTTTTAAAAAATGTTTTGTCTTTTTTCTTTTTTACAACTACTTAACCACAAATAATAGTGACCTTTATTACAAACATTGTGTCTTCTGGCTTAAAGAACACCTAAAGGCAAAACTTTTTTTCAGATGTGGATATAGTGGTTATGGGTTAGAATGGCTGCCAGGATTGCTGTCTGCTGCCAAACCTTCGCTCCCTCAAACTGTCCTCATCACCAGCGCTACGGAGAATGAAAGTGAGAGTAATTCCAAAATTTTGAGTTGCCAGAACAGTAATAGAGAGGACCTTTTCTAATTTGTTCCTGTGAAACTAAGGGGTTCTCTCTCACATTGAAAAATATCATATCACTTCCTGTTATCCAATCTTCAGGAAACCTGTATGAAAAAGTATCCTGTTCTCTTTGCATTGCTTCCTTTGTGTGAAATCCCCGGTGTTCCCACCAATCCCTCTGCTTTCTTAGTAAAAACTGACCACAATAAGCAGGAGAGCATAGTGTGGTCAGTTCTCTAGCTGTGCTGGAAACTCAGCCTGCTCTCCTCCAATAATCAGACCTCTACTCACACTGCCCCTCCTGCACAGCCATTCACTGAAATGTTTGGTGTGCTGCTATTTTTCTACTCCCAGCTCTCTGTTCTCATCTGTATATGCAGCTTAGAGGGCATGTGATCACTTATGAAACAAGGGAAAAAAGTATTTATAATGTTGTTATATCTATACACAAAGATTTGTCTCTTATTGAATTTTTAAACTGAATGGTTGTTTTACAAGGTAAGGGTTTACGTATACTTTAAGTTGCATAGACGTAGTGCCAGATATTACACAGAATATTTTCTTAGTTAAAGTTTTACTAAACCCAGAACCCTGCATTCACTATATCTGGCCCCCCACAGTACACAGAACATGGAAATGCAATTATTTTAGTAAGTGTAAACTGCTAAATACCTTTTCTCATCAGCAATTAGAGCAGTCGTGTGACTTCAGCAGAGCACTGGTTAAAATTTGTAGGAGGAGTTTTCTTTCTGCTTTAGGAGGATGCAGAACCCCTGACCTCTGTCTGGACAGTGGTGATTGGCCCTGTGCTGATCACATGCACTCTCCCAAGAAAAAAAAAAACCTCTCTAGCAATACACACTAAACTGAACATGTGCATGTGGCTACGGGTTCAGTCGGTCTTATCAGATGGACATTTGAACAAGAGGAGGAGCAGAGAAAACAGGATAAAATGGCCTTTTTACACAATTTAGAGGATTAACTCCCTAGGTTCCACAGTGAGTATAACAAGCATGCTTTACTGCATATACAGACTGATTTTACTGTTGTGGGTTTAGTAACACTTTAACTAGTCCTTACACAGGTTATAGGATTGTGACTGCATAAAAAAGTTTATATGAAATGTCTGTATACGGAGCCAGTGACCATAGAGAGAAAAAACACCGTTTTGCCTGTATTGCTTTCAGGCATATGTCCAGAGGCAGAGGCATGATGGAACTTGTAGTACTTCAACAGGGCCATAGTTTGGAGACCCCTGCCTTAGGCAATGACACCAGAGCCAGCATCTTCATAAGCAAACCAGCAATTGCAGCTCCCTTACGTCTATCCTCAGGCTAAGTTAACAGGAAAACAACAAAAATTATATATTCTGGTGTTTATGGCAGAAGTGTGAATATCATATTAGATATGTGGAAATGACACAGAAAAAAGAAATATAATATATTATTTTTAGCTTTGCTTCATAGTGCATCTTTTTTCACATTGAATACAAATAAGTTAATCATTTAAGTTTGTAGCATCATTAGAAAAACACACTGGATGGTTATGAAGATAAGAAATAGAGCGCATATTAACTGAATTAACATATTATATACACCACTCAATTGTAGCTTGTCCAATGGTAATACTGAGGAAAGAATGTTAAAGTCAAATGTTACCAGGCTTCAGTAGAACACTAGCCCAAGCTATGAATCCCTGTACATACACACTTAGCTTTTGTAAATGCCACCCTGGTCAAAATTAAAACTATTAAATGTGTTTCTGATGCTGTTGCTTGGGGCCAGATGGACCTTCTATAACAGAAAATGGCAATAATGCTTAAATTGTTCTGTGGAATTTGCATGTTGATTTCCTTAACCGTTTCAATACCGTGCAATTTTACACCTTCCTGCCCAGGCCATTTTTCAGGTTTCAGCGCTCTCACACTTTGAATGACAATTGCGCAGTCATACAACATTGTACCCAAACTAAAATTTTATCATTTTCTTCACACAACTAGAGCTTTCTTTTGGTGGTATTTAATCACCGCTGGGGTTTTTATTTTTTGCTAAATTAACAAAAAAAGACCAAAAATTTTGAAAAAAAACCACATTTTTCTTTGTTTCTGTTATAAAAGTTTACAAATAAATAATTGTTCTTCATAAATTTAGGCCGAGATGTATTCTGCTACATGTCTTTGGTGAAAATAACCCAAATTAGGATGTATTATTTAGTTTGTAGGAAAGTTATAGAGTTCACAAACTATGGTATAGATCTGAATATTGATCAATCCTGAAGTACTGACAGCCAATCTAATTTCTTGAGGTCCAAGAATGTCAGAATAGTACAGATATCCCCAAATGACCCCTTTTTGCTGAGTAGACAGTCGGACGTACTTCATAAGAGGCATGGCGAGTTTTTTGAAGTTGTATTTTTTTGTCATAATTTTTCCGAAAATGAAAAAATGAAAAATATTATTTTCACTATTTTTTTTTTTACATACTGTCACCAGTGCAGTACAGCGTCATCATATAACTGGCATGGCGGTGAACAGGGACACTGACTGGTGACAGTATGAAAAAAAAAAAAAATTATATTTTTTTTTAATTTTTTTTTATTTTTTTATTATATTTAATTTTTTATTACATTTTTTTTTTATTTTTTTTAAGATTTTTTTTCATATTTTACTATGACCAAAATAGTACAATGTTACCATAGTAACATTGTACTACTTTGGGGAAGTGATCAGTATTTTTTTTTTTTTTTTTTTTTTTACACAATTTGCTTATAGCAAAGAATTACTTTGCTATAAGCAAGCATTTACCTGAATGAAATCGATTCATTCAGCTTTTTTTTTTTTTTTTTTTTTTTTGTGCTTAGCTGTGATTTGGTCACAGCTAATCACATGACATGTGCATGTGATTAGCTGTGACCATTCACAGCTAGGCACTAGTATACAATGGATGGCATCATGAATGAAGCCATCCATTGTATACAACTGTCATGTGACCTGCTGTGATTGGTCGCGGCAGGTCACATGGTACCGGCAACGGGAGCCGGTACTCGGATCTGTCATCGGCCGTGTCCGAGGTGCACGGGCGGTGACAGATCCCGCTGCTGCGCCGCTCTGCAATAGCGCAAACGGCGCATGTGCGGGAGCACGCCAAATGGCGTGGACCCGGAAAGCTGCAGCGCTTTTCAAGCCGCCAAACGGCTATTGGCCGGGCGGCTAATGGTTAAAGTGGAACTTCAAGGAGAAAATATGCTTTATGTTGAGCAGCACAGTGGCTAAGTGGTTGGCTCTTTTGCCTAGCAACACTAGCATTGTTGGTTTGAATCCCAACCACAACACTGACTGCCTGGAGTTTGTATGTTCCCCTTGTGCCTGCCTGAGTTTCCTCCCACACTCCAAAGACATGGTGGTAGGCAGGGGCGGACTGACCATTTGGAAACTCGGGCACAATAAATTTTAAAATACTTTATGTAGACTGTTCTCCAAACAATGTTTTATAATTAGTTTTATGGGAGGTAAAAAAGAAAATGACTTCTTTATCAACATACTTTGTGGCTTTCATGATACATTCAATTATTTAATAGTGTCTTACAGTACATTCAGTGAGGGTGGCCTTCCAAAACCATTGTCCCATTTGTAGCCAAAAGCCCTTATTCTTATATTCTCCAGACATGCTATCTTTGGTCAGAACTAAGTTGTCTATCTCATCTTTGTCCAAATCCCTGGTCAGTCATGTTGTTCAATCACCAGAGTCCCATAAAAGAGAATACAATGCTGCTTAAAGCAACCATTAGTTAAATGTTCTATAAGTAGCTCAGAATGTTCCCTAATGGCAGTCTAAAAATCTAAAAATGAGGACATTTATACGTTTCACTGTTTTTGCTCAGCCTGTTGCCTGGTCTTCTGTTACATGTTCCTCCCTATCCATTGACAGAACAGTCATTACTTTTCTCTTAAACTTTTCAGGTTATTTCTTAGTATGACAAAGTGATCTCAGACTTGGAAAAATATGACCCATTTACAACTTCAGTTGATAATACAAGGATCTTCTGTATCCTGTCAGCATTTCAGTTCAACACCAAATTCATCATTTACTTCATTATCAATGAAGTAAATTTGAATATTTTCATTTATTGGAACACTTTTTGATAGCTATTCATAGAAAACTCATATTTTATGTTTATGCTGCATTACCAATTGAGCAGGTGGCACTGTTAGTTAAATCTCCTAGATTGTAAGCTCCGAGGAGCAGGGTCTTCCTATCTCTCTTGTATTGAACTGTATTGTTGATGTATTGTCTCCCGTTATATTATAATGCACTGAGCAGGGGCAGAGTGACCATTTGGAAACTCAGGCACTGCCCGATGGCCCGGGGTCAGTAGGGGGCCCCATGAGATGCCCCTGTTACCTTTTTAATAGGCTTTTTTGAGTTTGGGCAAGGACACAGGGGTCCCATGATCCCCTATTGCCCGGGGGCCTAATGAGTTGTAAGTCCGCCCCTGGCACTGAGTAAACTGTTGGCGCTATATAAATCCTGTATAATAATATAATAATAATATTAATAATAATCTGTAACTGTAGCTTCCATTCTTCATCCTGGGCTGTAACATTAATATGTCACATTATTATTATATTTTTTTTTCTTTTGAAAGACTTGATGTGCTGCAGTATACTAATATGGTATGTAGCAGAAGTATGTGACACAGTAATAGTATCCTTAAAGGACCATGGGAATAAACTGGTCAACGTCTATCCATATTTGATTCTTGTCTGTGTATTTGCTACAACAGCTTCATTAAACATACTTTTTCTGTATAATGTATTCACTTCAGATAAAATAACTGATTTACCATAAGAGCAGATGTTTTTCTCTGCTGAAACATGGTAAAGGGGAGTACACCCAGTATAAGTCCATGCCAATTTGCCTGTCCCCTGGCAATACATAAACCATTTAAATGATATGGTGTACAGTCTTCTCTCCTTTCAGTGAGTGTTGACTGTTGTTTGTTCATACACCATTGGTGTTAACAAGCTGTCTATTGCTAGTGACAATCACACTCTCTCTGCCACTTAAAGCAGAATGCTTGATTTAATTATTTATTATTCTCTTGTGCAATTCCAGACGGGGAAGCTGCTGATCAAGCTCCCTCTCCCCTGGGCATCAAGCTTTTTGTTATGTCTAAATCCTCAATACAAATTGCAGTATTTCTGGACTCCCAGCGGGACCCATTAGTGCCTGTGGGGCATTAAAGATCATTAATAGTGCTGTCAGATTGAAAAAGGGAGAACGTAGCATCCAGCTAGTCTGCTAGTTGCCTAGCTTCTCAGAAATGGGAAATTAATACATCTGCTTCATTAATACTGGCCCATGGTTGATGTTTGTGAGCTGGCAGCCTTAATGATACAGGTTCATGACCGTGGAAGCATAATGCTGTCTATGCAACACGGATTCTTTCAATTACATATGACTCCCAGCCCATGGCTCCTGTTATTTCCCAGCTCTAAACTTAAACATCTTGTCAGATCTCAAATAACTATGTAAAACAAGTTAACAACAAACACAGACAGGCCCCCGCCACTGTGTAGAGAAGCCACAATGTGTCACCTTGCCAGGATCTCATTAACCGTGGTTTTCTTCCAAGTTTTAAACAGCATGTTAATTGAAGAAATGTTCTAATCACTGCGAACAAGTCTGTTAATCTGTACGACGACAGAACGTGAGGTATTAATTGGATAGAGTAAAGTGGTGATGTTTGTATCTCTTGAACATTTGTATCTAATATTGAATTGTAGAAGAAAAACAATATCCCCACATTACCTAAAACTGCATGTGCCCTTTAACACAGTGTGTATGAATTTGGAAAATACAAGTGTTTATAGCGGTAGTAAACCACACCAAAAAATTCTAAAAATCTTCTCCCTGCAAGTTAAGAGAATAATGTGCTAATATGCACTTACCTGAAAATGAAGGCATTCAGTAGAGCGCTGTCACGGCTCCCGGAGGCTTCCGTCTTCATCTGGTTTTCCTTTCAGTTTCACGAGCTGAAGCCATCTGATTGGCTGAACCACAATGTTGTGAATCTCGCGCATGCTGTCCATTGATTGTCCACTGGTGACTTCACCCGCAATTCTACAGTAAATATCTCCTAAACAGTGCATGTTTAGGAGACATTTACAGTATGTACAGGTAAGCCTTATGAAAGGCTTTCCTGTAAGTAAAAGTTACCAAAGTGGGTTTACCTCCACCTTTAACACAATGCATATGTATTACACAAGAAAAGGCTTTTGAAGTTACCGGAATGTCTAACTGAATGGTTCCTAAATTATAGGCCAATCTTCAACTAAATCATAATAATACACACAGTCTATCTGAATCGCCCACAAATAATTGTACTAGTTCATGTCTTTGGTTTGACCATTGTTATATTCTTTAGGTTTTCACAATGGCTATAACAAATGATAGTTAGTTTCTATGTTAGTTCACATTTTAAAATGACACGTATGTGATTCATTCACAGTGATCTGTGAATGAATGAACTACAAATCTCATATGTTATCATGGCAAGTGGATCAATAGTTGTAATAGACTGTGAGCATGCTGATTAGCGTACGTACAGTGTAACCCATTCACATTCCTTCCAGCTTTCAAGATGAGCCTGGGTTTACATACATGCAGTGCGGTATATCTCATGTGATTCGCACAGGAACCGAACTGCATTGCTGTGCAAATCACATGCGATTTGTGTGTAGTGCGATTGGAGCCATACATTTTGTATGGCTCTAATTTCACCGCACCCGCACCAAAAACGTGCAGGACCCTTTTTTGGGTCTGCACTGGAATCGGATCGAATGGGTATTGACACCTATGTGAACAGATTCTGCACATTGTACTGTGTTTTGCAGACTGCTTTTGGGGTGTTGTTAACTTAACATACACACCCACAATGGTTTGCATGAATAGAGTGAGATTCTGATGCAGTGCAGAATTCACACTGAAACGCTGCAAATTCCACATCACATCAGTGTGAACCAGGGCTAAAAGGCCATACAGAGGTATGGCAGAAAGCTTCGGAGAGTGTGCAGGAGCATGACATTACACTTATCATCCCCTGATCCCCTGAGCACAGGTGCAAACAGGGGTGGACTGACAACTCATGGGGCCCCCGGGCAAAAGGGGATCATGGGGCCCCTGTGTCCTTGCCCAAACTCAAAAAAGCCTATGAAAAAGGTACCAGGGGCATCTCATGGGGCCCCCTACTGACCCCGGGCCCTCGGGCAGTGCCCGAGTTTCCAAATGGTCAGGCCGCCCCTGGGTGCAATACTTTGCAAACTTCTGTAGACAAAAAATAATAAGTACACATCTTTTTTACCTGCAATATGTGCATTCATTAGTTTTTGTTAAAGCTGAACTTAGTCTTTAAAGTCTAGGCTTTTCTCTTGGCCATAAGAGAAAGTGAATAAATAGATGCTGCTGTACAAAACCAGTGGAGCCTGGTATAGTGGATGCAAAGAACAAAGGAAACAAAAATTAGTAAAACACACTAAAAGTCAACTGTATAATACAATGATAATAGGGTGCAAGTCCATTAATAATATCCATAAGCTTATGGATTAGCCCATTTATCAGCTTTTGGATATTCTATATGGGACACTATTATTTATTGTGTTATTCAGTGGACATTTAGGGAGAGATTTAGTAAAACTGGTGCACTCAGAATCTGGTGCAGCTGTGCATGGTAGCCAATCAGCTTCTAACTTCTGATTGTTCAATACGTTTTGACAATAAAACCTGGATGCTGAATGATTTCTTTCCACAGCTGCACCAGACTTTGTATGCTCCTGTTTTGGTAAATCCCCCCCCCTTAGTATGTTTTACAAATTTTTGTTGCTTAATAGAGGTGTTTGTGCTGTTTTCTTTGTTCTTTGCATCCATAGGAAAAATTGCACACCAATACCAAATCCTCATCCCAGCTGTGAATAATGACAAACGTAGCATACTCACTTGTGACTGCTTTTTTTCGTTTAAAATTGTGCCACAATTACTTTTATGTTTCCTGAAACCTGAATTTTAGGGAATTGCCTTGTATTGCCAAATTTCCATTAACCTACAGGTAGTAGGGGACTACTGTTATAAAATGTCCCTGCCCAAGCTCTGAGAAAACAAAGCAGCCCCAAATTATGATACTCTTTCTGTCATGCTTCACAGTTGGCATGAGAATGAATACTTTTTTTCATACAAACATCACATTGCACATTTCTGCCATTGTCTTAGAAGTGTTATGGAACATACAACTGTTTGTCTATTACAGTAATAGATTTGTATTCATTCATAAAAATTAGTTTGGTTCATACATTTGGTCTGCTGCACCCATGTGGCCAAAAAGAAAACATTTTGATATTAATATTATCAGCAAAACATTTTATGTTTTAGGGAGCTTAGACAACTAAGAAATATCAGCAAGTTCCAAGCTTTTCCCACAGATGAAGAGCCACCACACTAAAAAAATGTAACAGTGGAGGTACTGATGTTCAAAATCATTCATAAAAAAGACCCTGCGTATTTAGCGGCAGAAACTGGGCCCATAGCTGTGCTTGGGCATTTTAAGCAGTACAGTAATGCAGGAGCGTATTTGCCACAAGGCAAACAAGGTGTTTGCCTAGGGTGGCACTTTTCCATGGAAGTGACACAGGAAGCTTACCTGTGTCCCATTTCGATCCAGTCCACGAAGGCACTGCTGGAGGAGGGGTAGAGAGGGTGTCCAGATCTGGAGCTCAGGGAAAGCACACAGGCAGAGAAGAGGAGCCGAGCGGCAGCACGAGGATCAAGAAAGCTGATTGAAGTGAGGGAACGGCCGGAGAAGGAAGACAGCTAATCGGTAAGGTATGTGTCTGTGCTGTGCGGCCGTGATCTGGGCAGAGAAGATGGTGCTGCTTCAGCCAGGTATGCTGGCTGTGAATGGGAGAGGGAGCCCAGTCTGGAGCAGGGGTCAGCACTGTAAGCATCATTGGTGTCAGTGGAGGAATAGTGCCCCATCATTAGTGTCAGTGTGGGAGGAATAGTGCCCCATCATTGGTGTCACTGACATCAATGGTAGAACACTATTCTTCTTACTGACACCAATGATGGGGCACTATTCCTCCCACTGATACCAATGATGGGGCACTATTCCTCCCACACTGACATCAATGATGGAGCACTATTCATCCCACTGACACTAATGATGGGGCACTATTCCTCCCACTGATACCAATGATGGGGCATTATTCCTCCCACTGATACCAATGAAGGGGTACTATTCCTCCCACTGATACCAATGATGGGACACTATTCCTCCCACTGACACCAATGATGGGGCACTATTCCTCCAAATGACACAGATAATGGAATAAAATAAGAGGTGGAGCTCTAGTAGGAAGAGGTGGAGCCTAAAGAGGAAGAGGTGGAAATTACAGATGAAGGGGTGGATCTTAAACAGGAAGGGGTGGGACAAATTTAGATGCGGTGGATGCCCTATTTTAGTCTTGCCTAGGGCAGAAAAACAACAAAATACACCACTGCAGTAATGCTAGATACATACCACTGGATTCAGCTTCTACACATACTGATACTTCTTTCCTTAATACCCTAGGTATGTAATTTTCTGTAATTTCCTATTTTCCTTTCTAACTTTACTTTGAAATGAGAGAAGCCAAAAGGGTGCTGGTAACTGCAATATGTTGCTTTGAACTTTATACTAGTAAAATCAGCTTATAGATACTGCAGCTTTAACAACAAGTGCAATAAAGTGCAAATGCGATAAAAATCCAACTGGAGAAGGCAGTCAAAATGATATGTAATTAAACTGTATATACATTTTATATCATCGTCATAATATAGACACTATGAAAATTTAATTGAGTGTGTCTTTAAGCCTTAAGGTTCAGCACATCAGAAATATGTTTTTCATAACATCTCATGAACAAGGGAGGTGGGAGAGGTACTAAACTTGGGAGTATATATATATATGGAATCATGAGCACATGCCCCTTCTGTCTCCACAGGGTGAGGGAAATGCTTTCCTGAAAGGGACAGTAAGAGAAGGCATGTGGGGGCAGGTAAATGTAAGGGTTATTAAGACAGAGTTATATTGGTGAGAGGGAATAGGAAGGGAAAAAGAGGAAGGAAGGGTTTTGACACTACAAGGTCTCCAAGACCATGGCCAATGAAAGTGTACTTTCTTGTTCTATTTACATACAATTGTAATATATCCTGGAAGAGATAAAGATTCCAACTATTAACCCCCCCCCCCCCCCCGTCTGAGGGTATTCACTGTCCCTTTCAGCATTGAAGTAAAATCTTTCCAATTTATGGTGTCATTAATCCTGGAAAACCACTGTCACAGGTTCTGACAAATGCCACAACTCTGGAATGCAGGCTCTTGGAGCATTGACCAGCGTGGATGATTAGAGATTTTTCGTAGGTTTTGCATGGAATTTTGTTGTAATAGAAAAGTTAGAAGGTTGGATCAAAAGGTATAGTGGACTTAATCTCTTGGTTATCAATGTAACAGTTGTCCAGAACCTACTACTTGAGGCATTTCTAAAATATGTGTAATGGTTTGCCTGTCCCTTCACCACACCACCAGCAAGTTTCCAGCACTATTGGCAGCAATAATGTAGTCTTTTCAGAAATCTATTCCAACAGGTAAGCATTTTGCTACTTGATAAGTGTTGGTGATAGAGGATTTGTACATAATTAATATCATTCATTCTTTGTGGTTAGGGAAAAAAAGAAACAGGTCTACTTCCCATTTTGTGAAAAATTAAAGTGTGTTCTGGGTCAAGTGTTGTTAGTAAAGTATGCCTGATAAGGCCTAGTTACAAGCACAGCCTTTTAAATATAGTTACATGGCAATGGTATATCATGGGTGTTGGGAGAGAAGTGAATAGATTGTGAAATTGTAGCATTCTCTAGAAACCCTGAGAGGCATAATCTGGATCTTAAGTCATCTCTTGAAGAAAGAGATTCCTAAAGTGTACTTTAGGAGTCTACTCCCAACTTCACAAAGCTGTCACATTTATAGTCATTCAGTCAGATTAGGAATTTAAGAATAGTGTTTGAAGACAGATGGGATATATTAAGTGATTCTGAAACACCACAGAAATGTCTTCCAGACACCATGGATGATCATAGAGCTCCATCGTTGTTGTTTCTGTTGCTTGTACCTACACCAGTCTGTGATTCTGCCCAGGTGGCTGTTCGCGGCCGTGGATGTCAATCACCGGGTCCCGCCTGGTAGTTACTCGCCACCGCCCGGTGATTACCGAGCATCTCCAATGGGGAGGAAGATTGTTTTGTTTACAAACAATCTTCCTCCCTGTCAGCTCGAGCACAGTGCTCGGGATGACTGTGCACAGTACAGCCATCCCGATCAGTGTGCTTACAGTGAAGAACACTCACCACCCCCTAGTAAAACACTGCCAGCACACAGTTAACCCTTGGATTGCCCCTCGTGTTAACCCCTTCCTGCCCAGTGCCATTAGTACAGTGTCAGTGCTTATTTTTAGCACTGATCACTGTATTGGTATCAGTGACACCAAGTTAGTCCCCCCCCCCCGTGTCAGAATGTCCGCCGCAGTCCTGCAGTCCTGCTAAAAGTCGCTGATCAGTGCCATTACTAGTAGAAAAAAAAATCCCCTTATCTATACCGCCATTTGTAAACGCTATAACTTTCACGTTAACAAATTATTTACACGTATTGGGATTTTTTTTTAACAAAGACATGGAGCAGAATACATTTTGGCCTAAATTTATGATAAAATTAGATTTTTAATTTTTTTTACTGGACATGTTTAATAGCAATTTTTTTCTCACAATTGTCGGTCTTTTTTTGCTTTCTAGTGCAAAAAATAAAAAACGCACAGGCGATCAAATACCATCAAAAGAAAGCTCAATGCGTGGGAAAAAAAGGATGTTGTCTTACCGCGCAATTGTCAGTTAAAGTAACGCAGTGCTGTAACATAAAAAATGGCCTGGTCAGGAAGGGGGGTAAATCCTCAGGAGGGCAAGTGGTTAATTATATTACAATGTCAAAACCATATGAATGTTTCTGAGGTTCATTGATCAAGATCTGCTCTGATGCATTTCAAGAGTGTAGGAAGTTAAAGTCATATTGGTAATGAGGTTCACTGATAATTGGGTACCTAGAAATCTGATCAAAATTGTGGTCTATTTGAGGGGTTGTTCCCAGCTTCCTTAAGACGAACAAGAAGTGCTTCTGATTTCTGAAAGTTATGTTTAAAGAGAGATGTTCAAAAAGTTTAAATGCTTTCTTTAAATTAGGAAGGGATGTTAGAGGTTGAGCAATGAAAACTAAAAGGTCGTCAATGAATGGTTTTTTGCTTGGATGCTCTGGAGGAATGTTTCAAGTGAAAAGATCAAAATAAAAGGAAATAGTGGAAATCCTTGTTAAGTCCCCTTATACTGTATATAGAAAATAAATCTTATAGGCTGCCATTTGCCTTTAATTTGGGTCTTGGTTTGGAGTATAAAGCCAAAGCACAGGTGAGCAAGAAGTCTACCAAACCAATATGTCTTAGTATTGCCTCTATAAAGATCCAGTCATCTCACTCGAAGGCTTTCACTGTGTCTGTTGACAACAGCATAAATGTGAGTACATAAATGTAAAAATGACAAAGCCCACTTGGCTAGGATAGGAAAGTCGTTGTAAATTTGGGAAAGACTGGTGGCTGTTGTTTTAGAGAAAAAAAATAGGTCTATATTTAACAAATAGATGAGACTGTAGCTGGCACAGAAATTAGTCTTTTTTGTCTTTCAGAAGGACAGTCACATGGGCCTCAGGGAGTCCTTGTACATCTGAACTTTCTGTAGCAATAGGATTGTAGACATCTAACAAATACTTATATCATTATCCTTGAAACAATAGGTAGTATTGCAGTTTGGGACCATTTGGTCCCAGAGCTTTCTCTATGTGACAGTGTGAGGTCCTGCCATTATGGGAATACAGATAAAACTGACACACGCTTTCTCTGGGTTTTTTAATCCTGGATCAGGGCTTGGAGTTTGAAGGTTCCAAAGTGTCTTGGGTGAGATGGAACCTTCAAACCCATGTCCAGTTCTTGTCCATGTCCAGTGGCTCACTGCCTGTGTGAGTACACAGTTGTGTAACCTTGTTATAAGCCTGATCAGAGCTACTGCAATTGCTCCCATTTATTCAAGAGACAGAAGGGATCTGCCCAGGAGGCAAGTTTATTTATTTATTTAATTAACATTTTTATTTTTATTTTTTTTGGTTTATTTTTACATTCCTGTTTTACGTTCCTTTGAGACAGAAAAAGAGATTGATGATACTGAATCTCCTTCACCTCTGCAGCTACAGCTTTACTGAGTAAGTAAACAAGAAATGCTGTGTACAGAGGCTTCCTGTTCATTCACAAACTGAAGTTAGTAAACACTGTTTACTATGCTACAGTTATTAATAAACACAGGAGTGATTAGCACTGATCAACATTGTGTTCATTCAGAAAAAGAATGGAAGGGGTTGGGAAACATGAGAAATGTGTACTGATACTACCAATCAAAAGACAAATCCTGAGCATGCAATACTCTCTCTGAGTGCCCACAGCCACTAACTGCTGGCAAGGAGGGTGAAAGGAAAAGCTATGAGAGCTACAGGAAAGAGGGGGAATGAGGGATCAGAGCAGCACTGGAAGACTGTGGGGGTATAAGAAGACACAATGAGGTGGGGTAGAGAAGGAGCCACACAGGGACATAGTCTGCAGTCATACAGCAGAAACTGCTGGATCATTTTATTATAAGTTCATGGTCACTGGAGGGAGGTGACTGTAGCCAATGTAAGTCCTGCTGATGTGTATACATTTTCCTGCATATTTATGCATTTCATACAGTACTGCAGATTCTGGATTGTTTCAGGGTTTGTAGTCCATTTTTTTTGCTTTTAAAAGTTTAAAATAACTGACTAAATATGAAATACAGGCCCCTTTTGGTCACATATTAAATAATAAACAACCATTTCCTAATGATAATTTTTGACAGTTCTGCAGATTTCCAGAAATATAATGTCTGCAAATAAAGTTTATTTGGAAGCATTAATATAAATAATTATGCTTATGATTTCAGAGTTAGTAAATATGGGGAAACATCACAATCAGGGAAAATATTTAAAAATGCTGATTTATTTGAAGTATGTACAGTTAGCTCATTCTGTGTTTTCCAATTAACTAGCAACTATTGATAACTTGGGCTACACTGGATTCCAGAGTTCTTAAAAGGCATGTCTGCTATGTGTAGTATTAACAAAACATAAAGGAAGGGGATGTATGAATTAAAACTGCAGATTTTAGTCACAAAAACTTTTTATTCCTTTTTTTTGTAATCTTTACACCATGGGAGGACTAAAACTCTAAAGTCCATTGTTTTCTAGTATTACTAATCTTATTTAAAAAAAAGAACATTTTCATTTGCGATTCTTTTTATGAATACTATACTTTTGTTGCTTCATTATATTTGCTGCCTTGATGTGGAGTAACAGATTGATTTGTTCTTTTCTTGCCTTTACCTAGAAATTTAGTACATGATTACTCCAAGAACTGCTCAATTTACAATTTGTCATCAACAAAATCAGCTTTGGGAGCAATTGATACAGTTTCAGAGTTAATCCTTCTGAATATGACCTGCATGTTAACTTGATCATGGTTATCTTAGAAGCCCCTCTTGTAATAGTAGCATTGTTGGCAGTGCAAAGAGCATACACTAGATAAGATTGGACTGAAAAGACCCTTTGTCAAGTACCTAGATTTAAGTAGCTATTCAAATCAGCCAATCTTCAAAGGTTCATCTTACCTCACAATACCATGAAACAGGCACCCACTGGAGATATTTTATCTTGCATGTCTAATGATGTCTTAACTCTTGAATGCTCCCTAAATTTTTACCATGAATGTGAGACTATACAGGTAAAATCATTGTTATTAGTTTGCCGATTCATTAAACGACTACATTTATTATAGTATACCCAATAAAACAGTGGCATATAATATAAATGATCTTAAGAACTGTGTACCCACTGCCCCCTACAACGTCTACCTTGTCCTGTGAGGCCTGCAATCAGTGCCTATGGCACAGCTAAGTCTATAACAGTACCTGGGTCTCAAACCTGAGGGTAAGTGGGAAGAATCTGCTTTAGGCAAGCTCATAAAGAATGATGGACAGCCTAAGATAAACCTTGCTCACCTACCCTCAATTTATAGATAAGGCTCTCCCTAACAGTGCACCTATAGAGACAATATGGCTGCTGCGTTGGCCATGGCCATTTTATAGAAAGTGGGCAGGGTTACACAACTCTTCAGTTATTTTTGGGACTCTATAAAGGTTGTTCTTTTTACTGGCTGTAAACCTACAAATCGTTTGGCCAAAGGATTGCAATTCACCAACTTCATGAATCCTGGGGTTTTTCTGCAAGCTTGAAACTTGTCCATAAGATATAGGGAGAATTAGAACTCATGTTAGGTTTTTATTGCTAACTGGGAGTCAGTTGACGAGATTTACCCTCATTGTTTAGCCTGCTGACAACAGTTTAACCAGACAAGAAGAGAGAAATATGCAATAGGGGCACAAACAGGAATAAGTATCTGACAGGGGATTCTAGCCTTATCCCACTCTATTAAAATAATTTTTATTTCTGTCTACATTGCTCTTGGAGAGTTGCCCTCAACTACTATCTAATTTTTACAAGTTTCATATTGAATATAAATTCTACAGACAATTACTGATCATGATTTCTTTGCAAATTGTACAAATTAGAACATTGTGACTAATAATAGTGTCATTTTATAACATGTTTGGGCAAAGTACAGTTCTTGTTTCAACAGAACCAATATATAGTTAAAGTGTTACTAAACCCACAACAGTAAAATCAGTCTGTATATACAGTAAAGCATGCTTGTTATACTCACTGTGGAACCTAAGGGGTTAATCTTCTGCATTATGTAAACACGATGTTTGATCCTGACTTCTCTGATCCTCCTGTTCTTCCAGTGTCTCCCTCTTATCTCCTGATAAGACATATCATTCGGAGACACTGCACATGCTCAGTTTGGTGTGTATTGCTAGAGAGGTTTTTGTTTTTCTTGGGAGGGCCAATCAGCAGACCCAGGCAGAGCTCAGGGGTTCTGCATCCTCCTAGAGAAAACTCCTCCTACAAGATTATTATTATTATTATTATTATACAGTATTTATAAAGCGCCAATAGGTCGCTCAGTGCTGTACATTACAAAGGGGGACAGAACATGTGACAGAACAATACCAATACAATGCAAAACATGAGGGGATTGAGGGCCCTGCTCTTTCGAGCTTACAATCTAGGAGATTTAACCAGTTCTCTACTGAACACTGATAGAAGTCACAAGACTGCTCTAACTGCTGATGAGATAAGGTATTTAGCAGTTTATATTTACTAAAATAATTGCATTTCCATGTTCTGTGTACTGTGGAAGATCAGATATAGCAAATGCAGGGCTCTGGGTTTAGTAACACTTTAAGTTATTGAAAGATTGTTTTCATCAGTAATGTACCCCACACCAACCTGCAACAGAAGGTAGTATGTCATAGCAAATGATGGCCAGTACAGTGGATGATGGAAACGTTTCAATACATTTGCTTCCTCCAACAACCCAAAAATACT
The DNA here is from genome assembly GCF_062004578.1 of Staurois parvus. Lineage (NCBI taxonomy): Eukaryota > Metazoa > Chordata > Amphibia > Anura > Ranidae > Staurois > Staurois parvus. Next base: position 9,193,613 of record NW_028317854.1, on the reverse strand, counting down.
GTATACTGGGAGGTTAATTGTGTTTGACGTAAGTGGTCTACTTTGAATTGTAGGTTTGGTAAAAAAAAGGTTTGGTAATCTATTTCTGATCTATTTCTGACTAAGAAAGTCAGTGTATAGTCACAATTGGATTGCTATTTCAAGTGTAAAGATTGATCGGTATCATGGGATGGTACATGAATGTGCATAAATGTAACATATAAACATATTACCAGACACCTTCAGTTCGATTCAAAGTGGCTGAAAATGCCATGCTGCTTTATTAAGGGGTGACCGAAATAAAATTTACAAACCATACATAATAGTTTAATAAATAAGTAAATTGCATTAGCAATGGCCTATCTAGCTGGCTCAGACCAATAAAACATTAACAACCAACTACAATAGGACCTTAATTTATCTGTAAAGCATAAAGTTAGATGATAATTCTTCCTTCCTTAAGCCGGCCATAGATAGATCAAATCTCGGCCGGTTCAGCAGGGATTACCTAACCTAAGAGCTGATAAGCTGCAAAATATTACATTTTTAATTATGCTTTTACTGCCTATACAGACATGGAACAACAAGATTTGTATTTACCTGACAAACTGATCACACAGAGCATACCTGTTTTCATTATTATTTATCAAACCGAGTTTTGGGATGTTTATTAACAAGTCCCATTGCACAAATTTTAAAGGGTATACAATAGCAAAAAATCTAAAAATCATAACAGATGTGAAAATACGCTGACTTACAATCACAGGACCAGCTGCTATGATCAGATCTCCAAGCATGTCCAATTCCAGCATGTTGCCACCTGTTCTGGTAATGAACCAATAAGAAATGTCATACAATATCATTCTTGCTTTTAAAGCAGTATTAAAGCCAATATTTCAAAAAGATATTCACCTTACACAGTACATAGATCTATGCTGTCAACATAGGTAATTCATTATCATTATCCCGAAAACATACCATTGTATTTCTCTGATAACAATTTTGTTTTGTTATGGTGTGGAATGATGTGTGGGGAGGAAAAAAGAGAGAGAAAGAGAGGGAATATAATATCAAGTTTAGTCTTTAAAGATGAAAGTATATGTAATCACTAAAAATGAATGTCTTATTTGATCTCTTTGGGTCTGTTAATGGGGATGCAGTGTCATCTCAAGCAAAGGTATTAGCACTGTCTATGTCACCTCTGTGAACTAATACACTTTCTGTCCTATGGTGACAACACCACTTCTCCATAGATACAGTAAATTATATTGAGTGTTGTCACATTTGGACAGGAAGCTATTGTTACTGTTAAAATCGTCAGGTGAAAAAAAAAAGGCTTGTTTTTAGATGCCTGTGACAGACCCAAACGGGACAGGGGCTTTTGGTGGGGACTGCAGACTAGCCTCTTGCTTACTGACCATGCCCCAGGCATCTGAGTGGGCTCTGTTCTTTGGTGCGTACCTGGGGGTACCTTTGGAGTAGTTTACTTCAGATTCAAGTCCATTTCTCCCCAAAACACACAGACTCTGAGAACTGGAGGACCAGGATACAGATTTGGGGTCTCTGTGCCCAAACCAGCATTAACGTTTTTAGCCCCCCCCCTCCTAGACTCAGAGACTTAAGCAAATGTTGATATAATCAGCTCAAAACAAACCTAATGTGAGGACTCTTGCACTAATCTGTTTATTAAGGTGTTGTGTGTCCCTCTACCATCCTGTGCCTCCTAGATGCGCATTCCATTGTTAATCGAGGTAATTGTGTCACCTATTGTTTGTCTGTTAGCAAGTCCTCTTGGAGGCTCCTGCATGATGGGATTAGACTAATGTCAGCTTCACCTCATTATCTAATCAGTGTGAGATGTTTATAATATTTGTAGTTATTGATCATGTGGGGGCTGCCCCTATTAGTGAAATGTATAAAAACCTGTGATATTTGTTCAAAAAAGTGTTCCAGTTTGGCATCTAAGCTAGTCTTGTCTAGTCTTGGGTGCAATGCCCAGCTATAATACCTTGGTCCTGTGTCCCAGTGGCAAGGAAGTGGTTCTCTGATGGAATCATCCAATCAGGGCGACAGGAATTCTGTCACAACACTCATTAGAGGACACACTATTATAACAGTTTTGCTTTTTCATAAACGAGAAATTTACTTTTTTTTAAAAAACATTGTGAGGTTTATCATGAACACTATTTACATGGAGCTTTTATATCCTGTTTGTGTGAATTTTTTCCATAAACATGAAATGCACTAGTAAGTGTATCTGTTTCAGCCAAAATTGGCTCAAGATTGTGCATGGGTATGCAGTCAGAATATATGTGATAGGCTCTATTATAGCCAGAGACAAAGATAAAATAAAAAATAGGGGTGACTGACTAAAGGAATTTAGAATCTTTACTCAATAAACAACATAAATCAGCCACATTGATGGGAATTAACAGAATATGTCTGAGACAAACTTTGTCAGCTTTTACATTTTCATTTTCTAAGCTGTGTGGAAAATCATGAAAGATAGAACCTGATTGGTCGGTATGAGCAACAGCACCAGACAGAACTTGTCCCCAGTGGCGAACTGACCATTTGGAGACTCGGGCACTGCCCTAGGGCCTGGGGTCAGTAGGGGGCCCCATGAGTTGCCCCTGGTACCTTTTTCATAGGCTTTTTTGAGTTTGGGCAAGGACACAGGGGCCCCATGATCCCCTATTGCCCGGGGGCCCCATGAGTTGTCAGTCCGCCCCTGCTTGTCCCAGTCACTTTTCATTAGTTCCTCCGTTGTGTATTCTTTGGAAAGCTGCATAAATATCAGTACTATATAAATAAGTAAAATAAATAAATCTATGACAGGTATAGGATATTTGGCATTTATAGGATGGTATGCTGGATTGATAGTTCTATGTACAAAGAATGGAGACTGATGTCTTGTCCTTTTTCGGGAAGCATGGGAACTGGGTTCTTCCTGCATTTGAATATGACAGTTCATTTTGTGGTCTTACAATTTATGTATTTTTGACAAAGTTTTGAAGCTTGTTCCACACTTGGGATTATCTTGTTTAATATCATTTATGACTCATGTCAGATGGCCGAGGATACAACAGCAGGAATGACAGCTGAGCATTGCAGGAATCACCGAGGATCATTTAGAAGCAGTAGATGCTTTCTCATGGTTTTATGGTTTGGCTATGCCCTGTGCCAACAATTTAAAAAAAGTGGCACATACCGATTCAAATGCTGAAGTGCTGATAGATGACTGCAAACACAGCACAGTTATGGATTAGAGAACAGATGAAAAAATAAAGGATTTTATGGTGTTTTGCAGTAAAAGAGTTGTTTTCAGCCTCTATGTGTGGCTTCTGTGTTGGATTTTTATTACTGTAATGACTGACCTCCATGCACACTACTCAAATTTCCCTATTTAGTTTCATGTGCTGTAGTGTAGAGATTCAGTAATTTAGTTTAACTGTGAGCATCATTACTAGTTTTGCATTTCTCAAATGTTTAAACCGATCAGAAGATTATTATACAAAAATATCATTATGAAAGAAAGTGTACACAGTGACAACCTTCAAAACAATGTTGTCCCTTCAATTTAATTCATTTAAATTTAAAGGAAAAGTTCACCTTTAAAAAAAATATAATAGATGCACATTTTTTGCAGGTAAATAATGTGCATTTATTAATTTTTCCCTCGGAATCCTGTAAAGCTTTGCGTTGGAAATCAGAAGATTGCAGATTCAATGTCAGGCTCTTGCAGACTGTCAGATACACTGTCTGCCCACACCTCTGATATGGGCAAGCAGTTACTGAAGCCCAATAGACTACAAGAGCATTCATCAGTGCCCTTACAGTTCATTGAGAACTACAAGCCATCAGCTGCAATGATTGATGGTACTTGTAGGCATTCATTCACAGAACTCTATGAATCAATGATGCAGCCATGTGGGCAGAGCCCCGCATGGTTGTTCTCTTTTCAAATTGTTACATTGGATGCTGGGAGAAGGTCTCCTGCCTGTTGTCACAAGGAGGGCTGATTCAGGGGGTTGGGGGGTGGATGCTCAACACGTTACATGTTGCATCTAAAGTGATACTAAACCGAAAATCATTTTTTACCTTAATGCTTTGCTTGCATTAAGGTAAAAAATCTTTTTAATTTCCTTGTGCTCCCCTACCCTGTGTGAAGGGGAAGAGAGGGGAGAAAAGATCAGTGCTTTGCACGGCTGCATCTCTTCTCCCTTCGCTTCCTCTTCACACAGGGACTCACTGCTTCGTAGACACACAGGTCGGGAGAAAGCATGCAGTGTGTGTCTCCATAGCAAAATGCTTGCTATAAGGACACACAAAGAAGAGGAGGAGCCAGAATCGCCAGCCGGGGATCCGAGAAGAGGAGGATCGAGATATTTTTGTGCAATTCCACAATATAACATGTTTGTTATTTTAATTTTAAAAAAATTCTGCCTTTAGTAACACTTTAAAAATGGGCATAACATGTAACATGTTGAGAAAGGTTAACTTATCCTTTAGCATGCTATAACTCAAGAAACCTAGGAAGAAATCCAATTTTTGATTTGAGCTACCCAAGTGTGGGCTCAGTCTTTCATTTCTTTTTATGTATATGTAATTATTTTGAATAAGCTAAGGCATTTTAATGTTAATCTGTCTTTTAATAAAAACCCACCACTGGACACTACTCTGATCAGCAGAACTTGTTACCTAAAGTCTGTATAGAAACAACACTTACAAGGGTGTTTGTTTTCTGATCTCCAGTTGTGTTCAGTGGTTGCCCTCACTGCCCCCAATGTCAGCACAGAACACAGCATTAATGCATAGGTCAGTAGAGCTACTAAGTCAAATTGGGGGATCAGAAAACCAACACCCCTGGAAGTGCTGACAGGGATAAGGGACAGATTCACTTTAAAATGCCGGAGTCCAGGTGGCAGGTCCTCTGCAGTGGGAGAGGTTTGTATCTACTTCTTTACAGGTAGCGGCAGAGCCACCTTAAAGAGTAATTTACTTAACAGTTTTAAAGAGAATCTGTACAGACACAAATATAGAAGCTGTCCTTGTTGACCAGTGACCTTCCTGTCAACAAGCTAGTTCTCTCGCTGTCTCTGGTGTTGACATGTTCTTAGTTGCTGATCCTCCACAAGTATACAGCAACTGAAGCCAGAGAAAGTGAAAACTACTGGTCTGCATATCTTTTCTGGGTCGGCAACTTAAGCTGTTAAAGCTGGGTTGGAAAATCATTTAACCATTCCTTATTTTCCTATTTTGTCAAAGTGTATTTAATCCCAAAACTACAAATCTTATATATTGAAGCTTACCTTAATGACTGTGTTAGCTTTTTTCTGGCTTTTTTTAAATTCTGGTGATCCTACCAGCACACTTCCTGTTCTAGTGTGACAGTGCTCACTTGCCATACTATATTTATGGAGGAGCAGGAGCACAGAACACCCTTTCTTCTTCCGTAGTGGCTATGTAGTCTACCATAATTGCTGGGGACAATGCTAACTGATAAGAGGGAAGCATGGGCAGGGCACAGAAAGCTATCATCTCACAAGATATCTAGAAGGATCCACAGGTATTGTTTTCACTTTTCAGAGATATAACAAAACACTTTCAATGCTAAAGTTAAAAGTACAAAAGGGAGCAAAAAATACAAGATATAATATGGTTTTAGGTACCCTTTAAGCAATGACCAGGAAATAAGGATAGGTTCGAATCCAACCCAATGTAGGGTTCAGTATTACTATTAACAAGAAATTGATACTTCCACTGTGCACAGCATCATCATTTTATATTTTTTATATTATTTTTTATTAATAAAGGACCTATAAAAGGTGTGTGCTGTGTTTATTTAATTTACAATTGCTTGAATAAACACCCCTTGTTCATTTATGTGGAAAGGGGATCAATATCTAGTGCCCAATATCTAGAGGGGTTCTAGATACTGATAAGCCGCCCACCCACAGATCCGCACAACCACTGGGCAATGAATATAGGGAAGTGGCCCCTGTCCTCATACGCATGGGAACAAAAGACTGCTGGGTTGCCCCCTAGCAAAGTACTCTCCCGATGTTGAGGGCATGCGGCCTGTATGATTCAGTAGTGGGGGGTGCATGCTTACTGCCCAACCTTTTTTGCCAGCTAGGCTGAATTCTTGGATGAGGGTCTGCTTTGAATTTTTTGGGGGAAATGCTTTTTTGTTTGCCTTTGCGTAAAGTTCCCCCTCGAACTATGGGGATCCCATGCTGGTTTTTTTTTTTTATTCAGTTTCTTTTAACATCAATACAGACTCTTATACAGAATAAGGGTCCGGTATAGATGAAAGGTATCCCCAACCAAGAAATTAAGCAGATGAGAAATTTACATTTAAATTGTATTTTTTCACTATAAATGCCACTTTTGCTGCAGTACATTGTATACAAATGTACAGATGTGTCATTTCACAGGAAGTTTTAGGGCATCCCTCAGGCATGTTATATAGAAGAATTGGGCAGTTTTTATTTTTCACTTTAAGCGTTACTAAAATTGCTGCCCCCCATCAAATATGTTTTTCATTCTCTGTTACTCTTGAAAATAGCTAGAACTGATTTTAAAGATGTGGCTTCCATTGACTGCATTGGGTTTTGGATTAATGTTCAGAGCATCAGAACAGTCAAGCTGACCTTCCATGAACTGAACCCAGGTACATTCTGCTCATCACTACCATGAACACACCATTGTCACCAGAATTCTCACCCAAAACAAGACATCCTTTGATCTGATTATGCAACTGCTCTTGGTCTTGTACTGTAGGTCTTCTTCTAGGCCAAAACAAAAACAATCCTTGTCACCCAACCCACTTTGCAGTCTAGTCACACTTATTCTAATGAAGGCGAACAGTTGACTAGGTGGTGTACATCACACATGTGCAATAATTTGTGATTCCTAACCTATTGATGTTTTAAGTTTATGTCATTATTCTCTAACCAAAACCACAGATGATGCCCTGAAACTAGCTCAATTCTGCATGTTAAACTCTCATAATGCTATGGAAGAAAAAGTAGAAGAAAAAGTTGTTTCTGCTTTGGCTAGAAAAAGTGTTTATAAAGTGAGATCTGACAAGCCAGCAGTAGTTTTCAAAATGAATAGACTGAACGCATCACACATATTCCTTGTGGACAAAGGTTTTCTCCCTATTCTTTGTCTGTTGCAGAAGCCATGCTCTATCCCTCTCACACCGCCTTCACTTTATCTTGCCTATTATTGCCTGCTTTTTTATAAAGCCTTGCACTGAGCAATACAATAAGCAGTAAATCAATGCAAATTGGCCTTGGTTACGTTTTAAAGAATGTTAAGAGGAAACTGCTAAGAGACCAGCTTCTGACAGGCAATGCATTTTAAAGTTAAGGGATTTGAAATATATTTCAGCAGTGGACCTAAAACAGCATTATAAATTAGTTCAACTTATCAGCCCTAAACAGAATTATTCATCTTCCGAAAGGGTATTTCATGCCCGCCAGGCCCAAATGATCGTTCACCTTCATTTTTGCCCTGCTCTCACGATACCTCACTTTACTGAAATCTCTTGATTCATTATTGTGTGTTCCTTTATGAATTTTTTATCAGCATTTTAATAGCCCTTTCAGAAGATTGAATGTAACTGATTCTAGGAGCAGGGACACAGATTTAACTGAGACAGTAATGTATGTGCTACAGTTAGCTGCGAGCCAAGCAACAAAGCTTCACTGAACCAGACACTGTATTTTTTTTACTTTATTTATTTATTTCATAAAAGCGAACACAATTATTTTGGTTATGCATGTTTTAATTCAGTCCCACTAGCAACGTGATGGATGAAAGCTCTGTGTTGCAAAAGTACAGTGTCAAAACACCTTTTAATTAGATTGGCAAGCAAGGTATAGCAGTATAAAAATGTGCTAATCTCTACTTCTCACCCTCTGCTGCAACATTTTCATTTCTCTCTGAGACTTTTCACAGATTAGGTTGTCATGTCCAACCAGTCGATAAAGTTCAGATTAACTCTTTCTTCATTACATGAATTGCCTAACACATGTATAAAATCACATTTGATAGTTTTACCAGTGTGATAAAATGAAGTGCCAAACACTTCATTAGAATTAGAATGAAAGCTTTTTTTTCTCAGCTTGAGTTTAAGCATAAATTAAAACATTATTTAGCCTGAGAACAAAATATATGATATAGACTTATTTGTGCAGAATAAAGCTGATTTAGAATAGGATTGCTTGCTGAATGAATGTAACTACAACTATCTATTAAGAACTGATCAACACTAGTGAATCTATTTGGTTTGGTGGTGCTTCTAAAAAGATATTACTGATGAATATGAAACCCAAAAAATATATTTTTAGTGTTTACACTAGCAAAATGATCTATATATGGGAACCACCAGTGATTGGATGATGAAAATTGTGTGTTATATACATGAAAACAACAATAAAATAATCATATGCCTGTTTAAAGGAAACCTGTCATTAAAGCAATATAGAGGCTGATGTATTCTTCTTAAAAAGCTAACTGCATTGCCATAAATACTCTCTTGCTTCCACACTGACCAGAAATAAGTATGCAGATTAGAATTGCTCATTTTTCTGAAATCAGTACATGTTATAGTTTAGAGAGAAAGTTTTGTAGCAAACTGGTCACAATAACAGCCAAGTATTTATATATTTCAGAAGGGATCAGCAACAGTAGGTCCACAGTTCTCCTATTACAAGTTTATTTTAAAAACTTCACAGTTGTATTGATCCATTTTATTTACACAGTTTACTAATTATACACTAGAGGGTCAGAAAACTGAATGGGGGTATTGGTAGATGATGATTGGGAAAGACTGTGAAGGTTTTAGGAGAAAGAACAAGCACTTTTTTTATTTGTTTTTATTAACTCTCAGTAATAAAAATGTTTACCTTAAAACATAACAATGCAAGTACGTGGGCAGATTACAATTAAGTCAGATAAAAAAATGTATTTATTTGATGGGAGAGTTGGTTAATGAGAAGCAGCTGGGGACAGAAAGCAAGTCCAAACAGAAATAGAAGCATGCACAACAAGGAATCAAGGTTATAAACAGTTGACTGTATCAATAAAGTAATCATGTACACTGCTCAAGAAAATTAAAGGAACACATTTTAATCAGAGTATAGCATGAAGTCAAATAAACTCCTGGGATCTGGTCAGTTAAGTAGCAGAGAGGGTTGTTAATCAGTTTCAGCTGCTTTGGTGTTAATGAAATTAACAACAGGTGCACTAGATGGGCAACAATGAGACAACCCCCAAAACCGGAATGATTTTACAGGTGGAGGCCACTGACATTTTTTTCCCTACTCATCTTTTCTGACTGTTTTCACTAGTTTTGCATTTGGCTAGGGTCAGTGTCACTACTGACAGCATGATGCGATACCTGGACCCTACAGAAGTTGCACAGGCAGCCAACTCCTCAAGGATTGCACTTCAATACGTGCCATTGCCAAAAGGTTTTCTGTGTCTCCCAGCACAGTCTCGAGAGCATTGAGGAGATTCCAGGACACAGGCAGTTACTCTAGGAGAGCTGGACAGGGCCGTGGAGGTCCCTAACCCATCAATAGGACTAGTATCTGCTGCTTTGTGCAGGGAGGAACAGGATGAGCACTGCCAGAACGCTACAAAATGATCTCCAGTAGGTCACTGGTGTGAATGTCTCTAACCAAACAATCAGAAACAGACTTCATAAGGGTTGCCTGAGGGCTCCTGTAGTGGGCCCTGTGTTCACTGCTCGGCACCATAGAGCTCAATTGGCATTTGCCATTAAACACCAGAATTGGCAGGTCCACCACTGCCGCCCTCTGCTTCACAGATGAGAGCAGGTTCACCCTGAGCACATGAAAGGGTCTTGAGAAGTTGTGGAGAATGTTATGCTGCCTGTAACATCGTTCAGCATGGCCGTTTTGGTGGTGGATCAGTGATGATCTGGGGAGGCATATCCATGGAAGGATGCACAAACCTCTACAGGCTAGAAAATGGCACCCTGACTGCCATTAGATATTGGGATGAAATCCTTGGAACCATTGTCAGTGGGTCCTGGGTTCCTTCTGGTGCATGCCAATGTCCAGACTCATGTTGCGAGAGTATGCAGGCAGTTCCTAGTGGATGAAGGAATTGATATAATTGAATGGTCCCCATGTTCGCCTGACCTAAATCCAATAGAAAACCTCTGGGATGTCATGTTTTGGTCCATCTGACGCTGCCAGGTTGCACCTTAGACTGTCCAGGAGCTCAGTGATGCCCTGGTCCAGATCTGAAAGGAAATACCCCAGAACGCCGTCTGTCATCTCATTAAGAGCATACTCTGATGTTGTCAGGCATCCATACAAGCATGTGGGGGCTATACAAACTACTGAGTACCATTTTGAGTTACTGCAATGAAATTTCAGCAAAATGGACTAGCCTGCTGCATCATTTTTTCACTTTGATTTTTGGGGTGTCTTTGAATTCAGTCCTCTGTACGTTGATAATTTTCACTTCCAACAAACAATGGGGCATCCTTATGTCCATAACACAGTATCCAATCCATATCAGTATAGATATCCAGCATGATATTTTTCCTCTTTGAGATCTGATGTGTTTTCAAAGTGTTCCATTAATTTTTTTTGAGCAGTGTAGTAGCGAAAGTGACATATTAGACAGAGGTTAAAAGACTATAATAAAAAAGACTGAGCATTCTGAGTGGAATGAGAGGATGGGTTATTGACCAGCCCTGGCCAAAAGTTTTGAGACACAAATATTAATTTTCTCAAAGTCTGCTGTTTCAGTGTTTTTAGATAATTTTATGAGATATTACTATGGTATACTGAAGTATCATTACAAGCATAAGTGTCAAAGGCTTTTATTGACAATTACATTAAGTTTATAAAAAGAGTCAATTTTTGCAGTGTTGACCCTTCTTTTTCAAGACTACTGCAATACGCCCTGCAATGCTGTCAATTAACTTCTGGCTGATAGCAGGCCATTCTTGAATAATCAGTGCTTGGAGTTTTTCAGAATCTGTGGGGAGTTTTTGTTTACCCGCCTTTTGAGGATTGAGCCACTTATTTATCACTTTTGCCATATAGCAAGGTGCTCCATCATGCTGGAAAAGGCATTGTTCGTCACCAAAGTGTTCTAGGATGGTTTGGAGAAGTTACTCTCAGAGGATGTTTTTATACCATTCATTATCCATTGCTGTGTTCTTTGGAAAAATTGTGAGTGAGCCTACCCCCTTTGCTGAGAAGCAACCCCACACATGAATGGTCTCAGGATGCTTTACTGTGGTCATGACACTGGACAGATGGTAGAGCTCACCTTTTTTTCTTTGGACAAGGTTTTTTCTGAATACCCCAAACAATCGGAAATGGGATTCACCAGAGAAAATTACTTTACCCTAGTCTCCGGCAGTCCATTCCCTGTGCCCTTTGCAGAATATCAGTCTGTCCCTGATGTTTTTCCTGGAGAGAAGTGGCTTCTTTGCTGCCCACTTTGACACCAGACCATTCTCCAAAAGTCTTCGGCTCACTGTACGTGCAGATGAACTCACACCTGCCTGCTGCCATTCCTGAGCAAGCTCTGCCCTGGTGGTGCCCCAATCCCACAGCTGAACCAACTTTAGGAGACAGTCCTGGCACTTGCTGGACTTTATTGGGCTCCCTGAAGACCTCTTCAGAACTGAACCTCTCTCCTCGTAGTTCTTGTTGATCAGATAAATGGTTGATTTAGGTTTAATCTTAGTAGCAGCAATATCCTTGTCTGTGAATCCCTTTTTGTGCAAAGCAATGATGACTGCATGTGTTTCCTTGCAGGCAAATTAATATTTGTGTCATTCTCAAAACCTTTGGCCATGATTGTAGACTTTGTTTAAAAGAAACAACATATAACAGTAACCAAGTGTATTTTCATTAAACAAATTTACAGCTTGGTATTTGCCACCAGATACAGTCAAGCACATAGCAGTCTCCTTCTGGTGTTATGTAAACATTGAAATATTCATCTATATGTATCTATAAGTTTTCACAACATTTGAAACTAAACCGTCTTTTATGAACCTCCGCCCCATTAACTACTTCTTGACCTCAACATTGGCTTCAGTGCATTTGCACCTACAATATGTGTATGGTACCATGAATTTGGTTACATTGACTAAAAAATAAATAATAACTCTGGATTTGTTAGCCCAGGGCCTTCATTTATATAGCCCTCAGTGAATGCCTTAAGATCACATACAAGTTTAAAATACTGTGGATGTGAATCTTCTGGAGGGACCTCTTTTATTTTAGATGGTTGCCATTAAAGCATTTGTGTTTAAATGTACCTTTACTTTAGCTTTGATATCACACTGAAATCCATAGTGCTCAATTACTGATATAAGCTTAAAAAAGTTGAACTCTACCTGTTCATTTTCTTTCTTAACTGTCATTTAATGAATGGAGAAATTCTGAATGAATGCAAAGCACTGTCTGATTGGATGAGGTGGTAAGGTGGGGTGGGATGGTGCTGAACATGTAACTCAGTAGCAGGTGGCTATCACTGGAGTAGCGGTATTGACTTTAGTGATTTCCAGCTTCCAGGGGTTTTGTCCAGGTATGGTATATACATAGTTGCATTGGTCCAATCTGGACCAATGAAACTATGTAAAAATATTCCATGACTAGAATTCTTCTGCTTCTTTAATCCTTTACAGTATACCAAAATCTATTTTTAACCCATGAACCATCCAACATTTATTGAGTTCTTCAATTCTTGCATATCTAATTTTTCATTGCCATCTGTTTGCTAGTAAGAACCAGACCCTACAGAGTATTTCCTGTTTTGACAGTGCCAATCTCTAGTCCAGATTCAACTTCTGTATTACCTTTTAATGTGGCTGCTAAAGGCGGCAATATCAACTCTATTCCAGTAAAAAAAAAAAAAACACTGTTTAAACAATGTTCCTTTCACTTCTATGACTCTTATCATATGATAAAATTAAATGATAAAAGGATATGTCAAACCAGAACCATCATTTCTATCATTTTACAAAAATGGTATGCTTAATAAAATGCTAAAAATAATATTCAGATCTTTCTTCTAAGTTTTACATTATTTGCTAGACCATTATTAAATCAATTGAGTTAGAAGAATCTAAATAATTACTGTATGCTATACATTCAAATTATATTATGTCAAGTAATACACCACTCTACTTGATTATGGTTGACAAGTTTATTTATTCAATTATCGTTTTTCATTTCTAATACAGTAAATAATGTTCGGTTTAAAGTCAATCCACATTAGGAATTGAATTTACTTGCTGACTGAAGGGATAATGTCTAGCTAGATGGTTAACATAGTAATTGAACAGTATGGTTTGGCTCTGAAGGACTCTTTGTTTTTAGGTTTTTTTTTAAGTGGTGTTACACTTTCTGTGATGCATACCTGTTCATTTATTATTGACTACTAATTATTGGTTGATTACAATCTGGTAGCAGATTTCACATATCTTATACTTAGCTAAAAAAACATGGAAAGTGAAAACTGGCATTACTGCATTGTCACAGAGTCTGTTGGCCCCTCTCACCAGCCCCTACCCCTTACTTATATCCTTAGTTTTGATACTTGATATATCCACAGGTGTCAAGAGACAAATCAAAAGAGGAAAAAAAAACAATTCACAATCTGCACATATTATGTGCTGATACTGCTCCTTTCTTTCCTGTTGCTAATGACAAGACAGACAGAAAGTCTCCTATGCTAGTTAAAGGCCCTGAATGCCAGACTTCTAATTCAAACAATTTGAGTAACAGAAAAAAAACATATTTACCTGTTGTTGCCTTTGTTTGGTACTATAAGTGAGTGTATCTCATAGTACCACATATAATAATACTATCTGAGCTGTAGTGAACTGTTGGTTCCATTAGTGCTATGTTGTTAATATGCATATTGCATGGTGGGATTCTTGACAAGTCATAGGGGGAGAGAGGGGCACCAAACAGCCTATAGTGTAGTTTTAATGAGAGGTAAAATTAGATGTATATAATATAATCATAAGTGCTCAGTCAGCATGGGCACATCCCGGCGTAGCAGGTGTGTTACATTCAGGGTTAGAGGAGAGGTGGATTCATCCCTATGAGGACTGCTGCAGTCGTTGGGAGTCCCTGACTGGAGCCACTGGAGCTGTGAACCCTTCAGTGCACCTCTGATCAAGCTGTCAAAAGTGCTGGGGCTTCCAGTATATGTGTTTCGAAGGCAGAACACTCCTCCTTCTTCAGTCTCTGCCTTCAAAACATGGATAGCAGAAGTCCCAGTGCCTTTGACAGCTCACTCTGCGGTTCACAGCAGCAGCTCCAGCAATCCTTAGGCCTTATGTACTCTGCTGCTCCTAAACATGAGTTTAAGAGCTTTTGGCATTTTTGCCTGAAGCCTGAACTCAACTCAATAAAAGTCTATGTGTCCATGCACACATATGCTTTTATCAAAGTTTAGAAGCAGAAGAGTTTAGGAACAGTTAAATGCCCCAATTGTGTTCAGGAGAGGAAAAACCACCAAACTTGCCAAAAACGTGTAAACGAGCCTAATCACTAGTTGTGTTTAGTGCTTGGGAATTTATTATTATTTATTTATTTATTATTTATCCTACCTATCGCAGCACTCCTTCAGCATTACCTATAAGTCTGTCTCCTCCTCTCCACTTCCTCTTTTTGTAGGGGTCCCTCAATGTTCTGTCCTCGGACCCCTTCTCTTCTCCATCTACACCTCTTCCCTTGGTCTCTTGATAAACTCCCATGCCTTTAAGTACCATCTCTATGCTGATGACACACAAACCTATCTTTCTACTCCTCACCTTGCCCCTTCAGTCTCCTCTCGCATTACTAACCTACTAAGTGACATATCAGCATGGATGTCACTCCACTTCCTCAAACTAAATCATTCCAAAACAAAGCTCATACTATTCCCTCCAGCCCATGCCCCCTCCCCCTGACTTCTCCATCAAGATCAATAATACAACCATTAGCCCCTCCCGTCATGCCAGGGTATTAGGTGTAATCCTAGACTCCCATCTGTCCTTTCAGCCCTAAATCCAATTGCTGTCCAAATCTTGTAGACTTCACCTCCGCAACATCTCCAAGATACGCCCGTTGTTAACCTCGGAAACTACTAAGCAACTTATTCACTCACTTGTTATCACTCGCCTTGACTATTGTAACTCCCTCCTCATTGGCCTACGTCATTGCAGGCTATCCCCTCTTTAGTCTATCATGAATGCTGCTGCCAGACTCATCCACCTTACTAACTGTTCCATATCTGCCTTCCCTCTCTGACAATCCCTCAACTGGCTTCCCATTGCCCAATGAATAAAATTCAAAACATTAACAATAACATATACAGTTGCAAGAAAAAGTATGTGAACCCCTTGGGATTACGTGGAGTTTTGCATGAATTGGGCATAAAATGTGCTCTGAACGTCATCTAAGTCACAACAATAGAAGAACACAGTCTGCTGAACATAATAGTACACAAACATTAGATGTTGCCATGGTTTAATTGCACATAACATGTAAACATTCGCAGTGCAGGGAGGAAAAAGTATGTGAAGCTTTGGACTTAATAACTGGTTGACCCTCCTTTGGCAGCAATAACCTCAACCAAACGTTTCCTGTAGTTGCAGATCAGACCTGCACAATGATCTGGAGTAATTTTGGACCACTCCTCTTTACAAAACTGTTTCAGTGTAGCAATATTCTTGGGATGTCTGGTGTGAATCGCTCTCTTAAGGTCATGCCACAGCATTTCAATCAGGTTAAGGTCAGGACTCTGACTGGGCCACTCCAGAAGGCGTATTCTGTGCTGTTGCAGCCATTGTTTTGATGAATTACTTGTATGCTTTGGGTCATTGTCCTGTTGCATCACCCATCCTCTGAGGAGCTTCAGTTGGCGGACAGATGGTCGTACGTTTTCCTGCAAAATAAACTCTGGAATTCATTTTCCCATCAATGACAACAATCCGTCCAGGCCCCGAGGCAGCAAAGCAGCCCCAAACCATGATGCTCCCTCCGCCATGTTTTACAGTGGGGATGAGGTTTTGATGTTGGTGTGCTGTGCCTTTTTTTCTCCACACATAGTGTTGTGTGTTCTTCCCAAACAACTCAATCTTGGTTTCATCTGTCCACAGTATATTTTGCCAGTAGTTCTGTGGAACATCCAGGTGCTCTTTTGCAAACTTCAAATGTGCTGCAATATTCTTTTTGCCCAGCAATGGCTTCCTCCGTGGTGTCCTCCCATGTACTCCATTCTTGTTTAATGTTTTCCTTATTGTAGATGTGTCAACAAAAATGTTAGCATATGCCAGAGATTTCTGTAGGTCTTTAGCTGACACTCTGGGATTCTTCTTTACCTCATGCAGCATTCTGCACTGTGCTCTTGCAGTCATTTTTACAGGACAACCACGCCTAGGGAGAGTAGCAACAGTGCTAAACTTTCTCCATTTGTAGACAGTCTGTCTTACCATGGACACATGAACATCAAGGCTTTTGGAGATACTTGTAACCCTTTCCAGCTTCATGCAAGTCAACAATTCTTGATCGTAGGTCTTCTGAGAGCTCTTTTCTGCGAGGCATGGTTCACATCAGACAGTGCTTCTTGAAACCACTAAACCCAAAACAGGTGTGTGTTTTTTAAGGGCAGGACAGCTGTCAGCAACACATCCAATATCATCACACTGATTGGAGTCAAGGTTGGCTCATTCCTGGCTCCAATTAGCTCTGGGAGAAGTCATTAAGCTAGGGCCTCACATACTTTTTCCTCCCTGCACTGTGAATGTTTACATGTTATGTGCAATTAAACCATGGCAACATGTAATGTTTGTGTAGTATTATGTTCAGCAGACTGTGTTCTTCTATTGTTGTGACTTAGATGACGTTTTATGCCCAATTCATGCAAAACTCCATGTAATTCCGAGGGGTTCACATACTTTTTCTTGCAACTGTAAATCCATTTGTAACTCTGTCCCAAATTACATCACCAATCTGGTCTCCAAATATCACCCACACCGTCCCCTCCGCTCCTCGCATGACCTCCTGCTCTCTAGCTCCCTTGTCTCCTCCTCCCATGCTCATCTCCAAGACTTCTCTGGAACCTCCCCCATCCTCTTGAGCTCTCTACCCCAATTTATCCGACTATTGCCTACTCTGCCCACTTTTAGGCGATCTCTGAAAACCTATCTCTTTAGGGAAGCCTATCCCACCTTCAGCTAATAACAGAATCTTCTATTCCTCCTATCAGTTCATCCCCCACAGTTATTACCTTTTGTACCACCAGCCCCTCCCTCTTAGATTGTAAGCTCCAAGGATCAGTGCCCTCGTAACCCTCTTGGATTGCACTGTATCATAGCTGTATTGTCTACTTTTATATTGTAAAGCGCTGAGCAAACTGTTGACGCTATATAAATCCTGTATAATAATAATAATGAATAAACGTCCAATCACTAAATGTGGCTAAACACGGTACCATTTTTACACACGTTTTTGCCAAGTTTAGTGTTTTTCTGCTGCCAGGAGAGTTAACACCTATGGCAGTTCAAGTGTACATGTAGCCTTACACCGGCTCCAGTGAGTGACTCCCGGAGATTGACACAGGGATGAATCCACCACTTCTCTAACCCTGGATGTAACACACCTGATACACTGAGATATGCCCATGCTGATGAGTGCTTATTAGTATATTATATAAATCTGATTTTGACCACTCAGTAAAACAAATTACTGCACTATAGGTTGTTTGGCGCCCCTTTTTTTCCCCTTACTCTTTTTACAGCCACTGGGTTCCTAGCCTGGACAAGGAGGCAGCCAGATACTTAGTAGTTAGAGGGTAATTATTTAGATTCTGCCCATACCCTGTGTTTTTGTGGTTTTGGTCATTGTCATTTTGTTTTTCTTTTCTTTGTTTGGTTTATTTTTTGTTTGGTATGTAATTGGTAAATATTATATAAGTCTAGCCTGTAAGGACTATGTCATCCAAGCTCTCATTTTTCGATTGATATGCTGCTCTATTATCCATCGAGCCACATTGTACCCGCACACACAGAAAGCTAATAGGACCTTGTGGGTGCCCTAATAAGGATGAGTGCTCAGCTTTTCTTGACAAGTCTGTAATTTTTCTTTTATTGGACATATTACTTTGTATTATTACTATTAAGCATTTGTTGACATGCTATATATTACAAATTCAATTTTGATGTGATCTAGTGTAAGATTTGCTGAGGCTAAAGTACATTATATAGGGGTCCTTTGCAAGAGCAATTTTTTTTAGTCAGTGTTTTACTTTTTAACATTTCTTATGTACTGTATTTTCAAAAGCTGCCAAAGGTCTATTATTTTACATTTCAAACAAGTTCCCATTATTTGAAGAGTACTTAATTCTAACGATAAGCTTCTATTATTTTCTTCCTTTTGGTCTGCTAAATATGCAATAACAGCATATTGATCTTGCCCGAAATCCAGTGAGCTCATAACTTCTTGTAGTGAGCAGACAACAAAGTGTTATCAGCCCTGCCCAGTTCACCTCTACAGAATACATAATAAGGATAAGGTTGGTGCCCTGTAGTCAAAATCAGAAGTGAGTAAGCTAGAGTGAAAATACTACACTTCTACAGCTATGATACAGTGAGCAAGAATTGTCATCCTAGTACAGGAAGTGCATTACTGGCAGGTTTATCGAATGAAAGTAAAATTAAAAATAGGGAAAGCCTGAATATGAAAATGAATGCAGTTGCCACATCTATGGATTGATAAACTGCAATGTATAACATTCTTGTTCTTGAGATCAGATACACTTTAGGGCTATATTTATAAATTTTTTCACATGAAATTTGCACAACTTTTATCCAGGATTTATTCATTTTGCCAATTAAATTAAATTAGAAAAATATGTGAATCCTAGATAAAAGTTATGTGAAAACATTTAGAATTAAACCACTAAATGTATGAGATATTGCTTCATTCAAATTTTGTAAACATAAATAATATATTCCCAGGTCTAGTCATGATAATGATAACAAGCTCAGGAGCCCCCAAGTACCTCATTCAGGTAACAAATTTAATGCTGAAATCTGATTGCTAAAAGCATTGCCATGCTATTATTAACAGGCATATCTATATCTCTCTTCTTGATACAGTCTAAATTATAGGGAAATCATCATTCTTCAGATCAGCTTCAACCTCTGTGCAAATAATGTAAATAAATTCAGCATGACACTTATTAGATCCCAAGTTAATTAAATCCCTTTGCTGACTATATCCTATTTGACCTTATTATTATTCTACACAACTGCACAATTTTCCCAGAATGAATGTGGTAAAGGCTGAGACGTAGTTAAAAAAAATACATGCACATCGATTTAAATGTAGGCTACCTTTTCTAATATCTAGGTAAAATATATTTGCAAGTGTTTAAAGAATAAAGAGCACTATATTTTATTTATTTTATCCATTTTTCGGTTGCTCTCATTTGCAGAAACAAGGGCAGATTAAGTGCCCATATGTCACAAAGATGACCCTAGTCACTTAAAACACATCATAGATTTGTATACTCTTCAGATTTTAGCAGACAACGTGACGTACCACTCGTGGGTGAATATTTACCAGGGTGGGCATGTTTATACTGTTGTTTATACCTTTAATAAAGAAAGACATAATTTATAGCCCTGCCTTACTGAAATGCTCATTTGTACCCAACATTATAGTAAAATGGGTGCATGATCTGAGTATTGCTAGCTCTTCTATATGCTTTGGAAATATTGCATAATTCAAGCGGTAGTTTTGGCATACATTGGAATTTTGTTGCACTAGTGTAGCATAGATGAAAATGTTACTATTAACAATGTAAATTTAAAGGAAAATCTTAACATGCACTTGTTTTTCTACTGCGAGTGATTTTTAAAATGCCAGTAGGGGCTTTAAGGAAGACCATTCATCAATGGGAATCTCTAATAATCTGAATCTTCATTTTTTATTTGTTTTATTAGTGTAGCCTTTCTCCAAAAAAATTAAAGACTGCAGTTTACCCTCCTCCAGCAATGTGGTCAGAGTGTCAATTATCAGTCAAGAGCTGAGACAGCCACTCCTTGAGGGCCTCACAGCCTAAATCTGGCCATAGATGGTTCAAATCTCAGGTTCAGTAGGAACCAGCTGAGATTCGAGCCATCTATGAGCAGGCTGATTGTACGATCCAGCAATCGACTTGGGTACAACCAGCATTTCAGATTTCTACATGCGACTATTGCCAGCAGCTATAACCTCTAGCAGTGATCACTTTGTTCTCCAGATGGGGACAGGTCTCAAACCCCCCCACCGTATGCACGCTGAGAGAACACAATGGCTCCAAGGGAGGACTTCCCCCATCAAAGCTGACTGTGCTGAGGAGGGAATTGGGGAATTGAGAATTGTATTTCCTGCAATCTGTTTATGGCCTGCCTTACACTTTTCAGGCAATTCTTTGATATAGAGAGAATACAATAAAAAAAATAGCACACGCTTACCTATGCTAGAACAGAAAGTCTGTTTTTACACCAGTTTAAGGATTCAGATCAAGTTTACAAATGCTCAATGCTCACTGGTTCCCTTTAGGCTTGCATTGTTCAAGTCTTACACATATGTTTCCTTATATGTTTATGGCTAAACTAAAATGATCGTGAGGAAGTATTCTTTTGGATTGCCTGGGAGACAGTATAAGTAGTTATCCTGTTACTATATACATTGACATATAAATTTATTGTAGTACTGGATTCTCCATTACTCCTATTTGATCTCCTATGGAATACCTGCTGGCATAGGTAGGTATTATCTCATGTATGTGCTTATTATAAAACAACCTTATACACTACTAGGGTATGGGTGTATTTGGTTGAAAACTCTTGCCATCTTACTTCTTATAAAAATATTTTTTGAAATTGTAGTTGTGATAGTATAGGTACAATGTAAAACGCTTTGAAACCGAGCATAGGAAAAAAAAAAAAATTTTTCTGACAACTAGGCTGTTACAGTAGACACTACCATTATACTGAAAAAGGCAATTGTATATTACATCTAGTGACTGTGAAATCGAAAGAGAGAATCAATGTGGTATGACTGTTTATGGATAGATGAGAACTACAGAAGTGTTTGATTGGGTAGAAATTCTGTCATGCAGGGTAATTTGCGACAGAATAGAACACAACAGAATAAATGAATCTTAAAAAGAGTCAAAATATTACAATATATGCAATGCTGCTGGGAACCAAATATTCTCCTCACCAGGGTACAGAGAGATTCGAAGTATTATCTCTGTGTATGCAAATTCACCCAATTAACCTGGATCCCAGATAAGGTCTTTGTAGCAATATTATGGTTTAATGAAAAACCTAAACACACACCCACATGAAAACAATGTGAAATAATTAAAGTTGCATAAAAAGTACAGCATTAGTTTGCTATACTAAAGGAACTCAATGGTTAAAAGGAGGAAGAAATAAGCAAACCTGGCAGCTTAAAGAGAGAGTGTTGCATGATCATGCTGGTATGCAGCACTTTTTATGATATGTTTGCCTCATGTTTGTATCTACAGGCAAAACTTTTTTAAGTGTGGGTTATAGTGGTGGGGGTTGGAACCTTTGCCAGGTTCTCTTTGTCTATGTACCTAATGGGGGACTACCACCAATGTCACTGAACATAAGATAAAATCTTATTTTTTTTTTTCCAAAACAGGAATACAGAGGAAATCTTCCACTGTGGACAATGAGCTTCATTCACAACAGCATTTTGCATGTGGTATTTAGTTGTCCAGGCAAATTTTGCCTAAATATTGCATGCGATCCTGAAACTGTCAATTCACCATACCGTTTTCCAGTATTTTCCGCAAACCACTGAAAACGCTTGGTAAATACCGCATGAGCAGGCTTTAAACTCTATTCACAGAAGGAAATAAATCATTAAATGCATGCTGTAATTAATAAGTCTAGGCATTCAGTATTTAAGCAATGTGTATGATTTTAACTGGTTGTTCAGGAGCAGGTGGCCATCGGCATCCTTAGCGACCAGTTAACAGCCAGTGAGTCATCAGATGTCAGAGAAATTTCCCTGCTGACAGCTGAATGTAAAGAAAAGAATTGCCAACATTTAAAAACTGTTGAAAAAAATGGCATGCCCCCCAACCCATACCAGGCCCTTCTGGTCAAATTGTACAAGTCTAGCCTGGGGCAGTCCTGTTGCAAATTCAGCAAAGAGCATCTAACCCACAGGTTTAGTGTGGGCTAGCTGCTCTTTCCACGTAGACTTTATGAGGTCCAACGGTTTTGGAGTTTCGGTGCTATTTCTGAGACCACATCAAAACTGCAGGACCTCATAGAAGTCTTTGAGCTTTAGCAAAAGCGCAGCAGGGCATTGTGAAGCTGCCCTAATTAAGGAAAAGCCACACACCTGCCATGCCCCCTGGTACATTGACCAGGGAGAATAAATATGCAGACAATGATTGGCTAAACTTACAAGTGTGTTTTTTTCCCTACTACTCTTACTTTATACTGCCTTTACAAAATAAAAATGCAGTGATACTTTCGATAGCTAATTAATGTGAATTTTATAAAGTTCTGTACATCAGACTAAAACGTTCAAGGCTTGAGGAGGAAAATGGTACAGAGGGTGTTGAAGCACAATTTTCAGAGGGATTTTTTTTTTAAAGAGACATAGTCCCTACAAAGAAGGGGCAGTTAGGAACTATGGACAGAGATAGCAAAAAAGATGTACTTCAATTTTAGGAATATAGACCAGTAGAGGATTGTCACCAAGGCTCAGTTGATTTGTACTGTACATTAAACAGTGCAGTGTGGCATCAGTCATCTGCAATTTCTCCTGTCGGTGCCTATGAAATCATTAACTGAATTATGATGTATGTACATAGAAGACAATACAGTATATATATTCATCCAACATATACTCAGTTCATGAGTTGCTCCTCCTAATTAGCAAGCCTAAATTCAAAGCCTAATTACAATAATACAGGAGTAATGTAAACAAGACAAACCAGGAAAAAAGAACCCTTCCAAATGTTCCAACTCTTGTGGCTCTTGGGGTTTTCACAGTTTTTCAAAGGCAAAAGAGATAGTTATGGGTTACATAAAATGGGCCAGTGCCATTGGGTTTTGACAAAAAGCAGCAGGTCACTAACAAATCTTGATCTTCTGAAACACTTACAGTGTTTGTAAACCATTACCTTGTAAAAAAAACCCTTTCAGTTTCAAATAGAACTTAAAGACAAAATATTTGTGTATAGATATAATAAACATAATAAATACCCTTTTCCCCTTTTTTATAAGTGATCACATTCCCTCTATTCTCAGCTTCATAAGAGCTAGGTGAGGAGAAACAGCAGTACACTGATCTTCTTGTGAAAGGCTGTGTGGGGGCAGGGGGGTCATGTCAGGACATGTCTTGTCATTGGAGGAGAGCACACTGAGTTCCCGGCACAGCTAAACAGCTGACCATGCTGTGCTCTCCTGACTAGTGTAGTCAGGTTTTAATAGGACTGCAGAGGGACTAGCAGAAACAATAGGGATTTCATGCAAAGGAATCATTACAAAGAGCATAGGATACTTTTTCATACAGGTGCATAGTAAAGCAGGTATATATCAGAAATATGAAATGCTGAGTTTACAAATTCTTTAAGCTTAGCTTCATAGTAAGGGTCTAGTCCCTTTTCTGAACTTCTACACAATGATCCATTAGTCCTGATTGCAGCTAGAAATATAGGTTAGCCTCATGTAAGGAACAGATTCTATATTTCTGCCCAAAGAGGACTAAATGTTTTGAGAAAGATGTCTTGAGAAAGGCATGCTGTGCCCCGCCGAGATATTGACATATGTTGGAAAATTCCTCTTGTAAGTCCTGTTGAGTGCACCAACTGCCTACTGCATATTCTATGTACTTTTTTTGGATTGGATTAGACCCAGGCCAATACCCTTACAAGCATGTTCAGTGGTCTATCTCCACACTATCTGCAAATGCCGAAATATGTACTTTATACTTTGTATGTGTTTTACCCTGGATGACACAGATGCATAGTTATGGCTATCTGAGGTCGGACTGTGTGCTACGCAGGTGCTGGTTGGTTGACTGAAGCAGCTCAATAAAGAACTTGGAACATGACACTCATGGCTCCCTCTTATAGAAAGTGTTCATATCAATGGAGCATGCTTGGAGACTCTAAGTGTACAGAATGCAGGGTGTGTGTGTGTGTGTGTGTGTGAAGAACAATGTTGGTGTGTTAAAAGTAGCAGAGGTAGAGGCTCTATCTGATGGTGCTACTGAGGCTACCACATAGGTGTACTTCTATGTGAGAAGCCTAGCTTGTAGAGTCACAGAAGGCTGACAGTTCAGTATACAGACAAATGTTTGGGATTTCTAGCTATTTAGGAAAGAACTATGAAAGCCTTTGTAAATTACATCATAGGGAAATCCGACAAAGACTGGCGAATTCAAAAGAAAATCACCATTGGATGGGATGCCTGATGCTTTTTATGTCTTTGCCCACTGCAAGAAAAACTTGGCTAAATATTGCTGTCACATAGTATAATGAATAAGAAATCCATTTAACGTGCCATTGGGGTTGATTTACTAAAACTGGATAGTGCACAATCTGGTGCAGCTGTGCATGGTAGCCAATTAGCTTTTAACTTTAGCTTGTTCGGTTAAGCTTTGACAAAAAAATCTGGAAGCTGATTTGCACTCTCCAATTTTGGTAAATCAATCTCATTGTTTGAAGTAGCACTTGTCCTGCCCAAACAATTCTGATAAAGTGTGTTGCTATTCACTGCTAATTTCTCACAGTGCTTGTAAGACATGTTAAATAACATAGAAGAACAGAAAATGATGTGCAAAATGATGCTAAATTTTACCTATCCCTGTACATTTTACAATCACATGCCACTAACAGCATGAGATGTGACACATCCCCTCCTGTTTGCATTGTGGATACAACTAATCACTGCACACAATGGACCTTAGTGAAAGAAAAAAGATTTTCTCAATTTCTCTACACTCTTTTGATGTTAAATACATTTACATTTGGTGTTCAAATCACTTCTTGGTATAGGCTTAATAGGGGTTGTTGTTTTTCGTGGACGTTTTGCTTTCTCTTCTTCCTGTATTTGTAATTGGACTCTAAATAACATCAGTTGATGTGAAAATTGTTATGGCACTGTTTTATAATAAATATAGAAGCTACTATAGATTAGGAATATAAGGTAAAGAATAAACTGATAAATTGGTAGTACTAAAGAGCTTACACTCTAATTTTCATATATATTGAAGAAAAATTCATTTTATGCATACTATCGGAAGGTCCTGATATATGAACCACTGTTTCAGAGGTTTTTGATTTGTCTTCCAAGTCATTCCACCTCATTAATTTTTGAAGTGTTATCAATATGGTTAGATTAATCCCCTTAAGCCGTTCAGATTGTGTTTCTTCTTCCTGAGTTTAATGATTGATGAGTGTCTGTGAGAATGCTGAATAAATGTTGTGGGTTAATGCAATTCTCTGTGTGCCTTGGGGTGCTGTATCACTTTATATCTTAATAGTTTGTGTAAGCAACATCTTAAGTAGCTCACCCATTATAGTTTTTCAATGTGAAGCTTCCGATTCACTACAGCATCCATTAATATATTCTAGGTTCGATCTTCCATAAAGTAATCCATCAAATAATTATATTTTTTTTTTCATGACATGTTAGTTGAAATTTTCTGATGTTTGTTACAGTAGCAATGAAGAGCTGGTTAATGGCGTTATTTAGAAAAGAAAATGGAATAGATCATTAATTGTCATTTTAACAAGCTTCACTTATAGGAGACATGTCAAACTGGTGTTACGGGGCCTTGTGTGGTCCTCTCATTCCCCTTGCTCTCTCCTTATTGACTCACTGGCTATGATTGATAGTAGTGGGAGCCAATGGCTCCTACTGCTGTGTCTCAGCCAATTAGGATAGAGGGACCCAGGACGAGGCTACTGTGGACATCATTGGATTGAGAGGAGTCTCAGGCGAGCAGTGAGGGCTGTGGGGGAAGCAGCACATAGAAGCCTCAAGCAACACTGCACCCAAACAAAATTTTTAGCATTTTTTAAGACACATAGAGATTTCTTTTGGTGGTATTTAATCACCACTGGGGTTTTTTATTTTTTGCAAAGCAAACTAAAAAAGACTAAAAATTTTGAAAAAAACATTTTTTTCTTAGTTTCTGTTATAAAATTTTGTAAACAAGTAATTTTTCTACTTCACTGATGTGTGCTAATGAGGCTGCAGTGATGGGCACTGATAGGCTGCACTGATGGACACTGATAGGTGACACTGATGAGGAGGCACTGATAGGTGGCACTGATGGGCATTGACAGGCATCACTGGCGGACATTGACAGGCATCACCAATGGGCACTGAAAGGCAGCACTCATATATGGCACTGGTAGGCACTGATGGGTACTGATAGGCGGCACTGACTGGCACTAATAGGCAGCACTGACTGGCACTGATTGGAACTATTAGGCAGCACTGATTGTAACTGTTATGCAGCACTGACAGGCACTGATAGGTGGCACTGATGGGCACTGGTAGGCAGCACTGACTGGAACTGATGAGCAGCACTGACTGGTTTTGATAGGTGGCACTGATTGGCGGCACTGATAGGTGTCACTGACTGGCACTGATAGTTGGCACTGAAAGGCAGCTCTGATGGGCACTGATATGTGGCATTGATGTGCACTGATGGGCACTTGTATGTGGCATTGATGGGTACTGACAGGTGGCACTGATGGGGCTACACTGATTTTCAGTGCCCTGATGAGGAATACCGATTACTGATGTCAGCGTGAGGAGAGGACTGTCGATAACCGGTATTTCCTTATTTACATGGGATCAGCTGTGATTGGACACAGCTGATCACAAGACAGAGCCGACGTCATTGGCTCTTTAGTGTGATCGGTGATCCGCTTTGTTCCAGGGACACAGTGCACCACTGATCACCATTCCGGGGGTGCACATGCACAGTTAGAGTGGGAGGATGTCATATGGCATCCTCCCAGAACGAGGGAGCCATCGCCTGCCTGTCATTTCCTTAAATGGCGGGCAGGAGGCAGTTAAAGCCCAACTCTGGAAACTTAAAAATTGCTCATTTAGTCTAGGGGAAAGTAAAATCACTTTCACTAATCTGATCCTCTGCTCCTTGGCAGGTCGCGCTCCCCCACGCTGCAGCGGTGAACTGTAGCCTCGGTGTCATCTCATCCAATGCAGTGCTATGGACCCTTTCTTGTTCTTGATGACATCAGGACTTCAGTCCACTGGGGCATAGGGGTTAAGATGCTTCAGGGACTAGTCTAGCAGCATAGAGGAGTGGAGAAGTGGGTAAGCAAATCTACTATAACAAGTCCCTTAGACCCAAACAAGCAATTTTCAAGATTCCCGGAAAACGTAATGTTTTCCTTATATACCAGTGCTTAAGTGTAGGCTATAAGATGCAAAAACAAAATAAAAAACAGTATAGTATGGTAAATTCTTCCAAAAAAATTAGATGTACTACAGTATGGTCACCCCCCAAAAAATACATAGATGTACTATAACACATTCACCAAAAAAAAACAGCATATATGTATTATAGTACATTCACCAAAATGGTTGTAATTTCTTTAAGAGAGACTAATTGCACATTAATCCATGAACCTAGGTCAGATATCACCTTTAATTGGCTTGACCACATTAAATTGGTGAACTCTGGTTTGTTGCATGGATTAGCTTTTATCACTGACAGTAGAGCAAAACAACAATATGTAAAATTTCCATCGTAACCCATTCAAGTAAATAAAAATGGATTTACACAAAAGTTTAAAAAAAATGCATTAAGGTTTTCCAGAAAACAAATTGTAATGCAAACGTTCAGCTGCTTACGACGAGCAAAGTATTGATCCTTAATTTCCGTCGGGAGCACTGATGGATTACATGAGGTTAAAGCCACAGGAGTGTTTGATGAAAACCTAGCAGACTTAGTAGCACAAATGTCTCCATCTGTGCATGGCTTCTGTTGTGAAACATTAATGGAGCTCTCTGACTTTGCAGTACCAAAACGAATCACTCGCAAGCCAGGCCTAAAAACATTCAAAGCACAGACATATATTAGCTAGAGAGAACATTTAGGTTTTTGAAAAATGTGATTAAAAATGTATTGGGGATGCTTGTAAAGCTTATGGTTGAAGTTAAGTATATGAAGCTAACAGCTTTTATTGGCCTCTGGGGAACGTGACAGATAGTTTGTGGGTGTTACTGCAACATGGTACCAGTGATTGTTCTGGCCATCGTAAACTAATCACCATCTGTGTGAATGAGTCTCATGGGAGCTTCTGGTTGTTGGACAATCTTAGTTGTTAGCATTTTTAATCAGCTGTCGTGCTGTACGGATAGAAAGCGTATGTTCTGCTCTTTATTTTCCCCTACATCAAAAAAAAAAAGGAAAAAAAAACATTCGCTATGATTCTTCAAAGACTAGGTTCATGTCCCATGTTAATTCCTGACACTTGCTTTGAAATTGTACTCATTTTCTTTTTTTTTTTTTTTACTGTTAAAATGGTCCAGCTATTCTTTACAGTATATTACTAGTCTCTCTGGACTAAAATTACATCAGGGTCTGTAATTATGTTCTTTTTATGAGTCTAAAGGTCGACATCCTGCACAATGTGACTTATTCATCATTATACATTACTATTGTTAGATTTTGCAGGTGTTTATAGAATACTCTTAAATATTGTGTGCTGTTTATGATGAAAATGGGTCTTGTAAAAAATGTTGTTAAAGTGCAGCGATATGGAGGCTTTCATGAAAAGAGCAAAATTCAAACAAATGGTTTATTGTTTTAGGGATACACATAATGTAATGTAATAAATTTTAGGAGATGAAAAGGGGAAGTGTTGCTTGTGGTGGCCAATTATATTTCAGCTGTCGTTTTTAAAATTCAGGCTACAATATAAAACCATCTCAGTGTTATTTTTTGAAAATGTGATTAAAGGATATCTTAAAGCAAAACCTTTTTTTTTAAATTAATTTTGGATCATGTAGGCAGGGGATAGACCCTATGTTTATTATATTTTGCTGTTTGTGTCCCTGTTAGGTAGATTAATCTCTCTGTTCTGAGACAGAATGTAAGGGGAACTCCAAAATATTACAGATGTCACCAGAGCAAGAAGTAAGGATAAATTATCCAGTGGGGACCAATGATTCCAGACAACTGCCTACTACAGGAAATCACTTCCCTTTTGGGAGATTTCCTTGCATTTCCAGTTGCATCTCCAGCAGAGAAAGTGAACATAAATCTCCTCACCAGGACATAAACAGCTAACTAAACTAATAAGGGTTTTAACCCTTTCTTACTCTATCCAAACCAAAAGAGTTTTGGCTTTTCATACATTGTAGGCTTGTTAAGACCATGTGTGGTGGGTGACCTTCATTTTTTGTAGATAATAAAGGAGGATTATTCAATGCTGTTTTGTGCCAACAGCCCTGAATGAACAAGCAAGAATCAAGAAAGAGGACCATGGTAAGGCCGTTTTAGGCACACAAGAGCGTGAACTCTCACTGGGAAACAATAATGATTTTTGACAACATTGTGAATAAATAAAATATATCGGGGACGTGCTTGGCTTCCATTTGGTGACGCTTTACATTGAGTCACAAATTGGTGTGATACCGTCACTCTAGTTTTGTTTACACCTAATTTTTATGGGCATTTCACATACTGTAGAGCTTCCTTTGAGGGCATCTATTTTGTACAGTTTGGACCTGTACTCTCATCCTATGTAAGCCTTATACTTTCATTCTTCTTTCAACAACATACCTATTCAGCACGTGCAGGACATTGCTACCTACTTAATTATATTAGTGTAGGTCACCACATATTAAATAGGGGCAAGGTATTATTGGCCATTTATCCTGTTGTTCTGTATTTATCATTATATACTTTTTTTTATTATAGTGCCACACTTGGATGCATCTCTGTTAGTCCTTGTAGACATCCCCATTCCTTGTTGGCCTGGGTATGATCTGGTGGTAATACCTTTAAGACATGGACTTTTGTTTTTAACATGTTTTGCTGGCTCTGAAAAACGGTATACCCTCTATTTAAACGATACAGTGAAAGAAATAAGTATTTGATCCCCTGCTGATTTTGAATGTTTGCACACTCACAAAGCAATAACCAGTCTACAAATCGAATGGTAGGTGTATTGTAACACTGAGAGACAGAATAGCAACAAAAATTTCAAAGAAATGCATGTCTAACAAATTATGCACTGATTTGCATATTCATGAGGGAAATAAGTATTTGATCCCTTTCACTAAACATGACTTAGTACTTGGTGGCAAATCCCTTGTTGGCAATCACAGAAGTCAGGCGTTTCCTGTAGTTATTCACTAGGTTTGCACACATCTCAGGAGGGATTTTGGTCCACTCCTCTTGGCAGATCCTCTCCAAGTCTTTAAGGTTTGGTGGCTGACGTTTGGCAACTTGAACTTTCAGCTCCCTCCACAGATTTTCAATCGGATTAAGGTCTGGAGACTGGCTAGGCCACCCCAGGACCTTAATGTGCTTCTTTTTGAGCCACTCTTTTGTTGCCTTGGCCGTGTGTTTTGGGTCATTGTCATGCTGGAACACCCATCCACAACCCATTTTCAATGCCCTGGATGAGGAAAGAAGGTTCTCACCCAAGATTTGATGGCACATTGCCCCGTCCATCGTCCCTTTGATGTGGTGCAGTCGTCCTGTCCCCTTAGCAGAAAAACACCCCCAAAGCAGAATGTTTCCACCACCACATTTGACAGTTGGGATGGTGTTCTTGGGGTCATAGGCAGCATTCCCCTTCCTCCTCCAAACAATGCGAGTTGAGTGATGCCAAAGAGCTCAATTTTGGTCACATCTGACCACAACACTTTCAACCAGTCCTCTTCTGCACCATTCAGATGTTCAGTGGCAAACTTAAGACGGGCCTGGACATGTGCTTTCTTGAGCAGATTTCAATCCTTGTCAGGGTAATGAGTTACGAATTGTTTTCTTGGTGACTGTGGTCCCAACTGCCTGGAAATCATTGACAAGAACCTCAAAGCAGGAGAGCAGGGGGCGATCTGATCATAACATGTTACATGTGTGACGATCGCACGTCAGACCCCTGACCTTCTCACCAAACTCCTGACCGAAGGACTAGCCAATCTGAAACCGCAATGGCACTTGTGTAACAATGCCATGCCCAGCTGCACCCTGCACAACGATTTTCCAGCTAATGGACCCCATATCGATGTACCGGCAGCCTGAATGCGATTGTTACTGGATCAGGTTAATTACGCAATTAACCCTTCACACTGCCACCACCTCCTTTTTGTACAGAGAAAGAGGAAACTCAGCAATATCAGCAATAACACTATGATGGTTGAAATAATCGTCTGTATACCACTGTCACCGCAGGCAGGTTATACAGAGGGTTAAACACACACAGTAGCACTCTTTTAGAGGCAGGAATTTGTAAGTTACGGGAGAATTCTTCAACTTCTTCTCTTAGGCCTAACAGCCTATTTTGTACTCCCCCAGCAGGGGGTGTCTCTGAAGCCAAGGACCAATGCCTCATTTGGGTAGGGAT
Source organism: Staurois parvus (assembly GCF_062004578.1). NCBI lineage: Eukaryota > Metazoa > Chordata > Amphibia > Anura > Ranidae > Staurois > Staurois parvus. Next base: position 9,161,951 of record NW_028317854.1, on the reverse strand, counting down.
TGTTTGGGCGGAGACCCAAACTAGAACCAAAATCTCTCCTAGCTCATATTTTGACTCATAACTTTTCCTAAGCACAAGTAACATTCCACCCGTGGGTAGATTAATATGCAGACGCATCTGATGAACGGTTAGATATGAAATATGAAATACATACTTGAAGGGTTACAGAGATGTAATTTTCTGCTTTCCTAGGTATTCCAGTCAGGGAGTGTGACCTATCAAACGATTTGTCTGATCGTGAGCAATCTGAAGATAGGCCTGATTTTTATGTAAGTCTCTCATATTCCCAGATATGAGACATAGGGGAAAAATAGATTTTAAAAGTATTATCTAGTTCCTTACTCCTCTGGAATGTCTTTGAACTCAGGGGAAGGCTTGGGTTATCTTTTTACGAGGTGCCTGATTGTTCAGCTTCCCAGCCATCCCGGCATTCAGCTCAGAGATGGTTTATAGCTTAGAAATGCCTGCTGTGCCCTGGCAGGCCTGTGACACTTCCAACACACACACACCGACCAAATGTCCTGTGACTCTCAGAGAGGGAGGGGAAGAATGAGAGGAGATATGTTTGTACAAGATGGATGATCCTCTGCCAAGATGGAGGTTGGAGCCAAAATGGTTGAACCGCGTCCATCTCTGTGGGCATGATTACTACAATATGTTACACCCTGAATATGGGTATAACATGTACCATGTTATCAAAGGTGAACTTACAGTAAATATTACTGAGAATATGCCACTCTGTGGAATGTTTGCATCAAAACACGTTGGGTCTGCTGTATCTACAATGGTAAGATCTGTTATAGCTTCTGTTCTGTTGACTATGGAGTCATTTAAGTTCATGTAGTACTATGAGGGTTGTAGTATCACAAGTCATAATGTTCTAGTATACATTGCATACTGACTCATTATGACAGACACCGCCAAGTGCTGCCAACACTGTAGGTGCTTCCATCTTCCTTTCAGTTTCATGGGCTTCAGCCGTATGAATGGCTGAGCCAAAACGATGTCACCCCCATGCACAATGACGTCTTTCCCTTGCACAGTCCATTCAGAGCCCAATACACATGTGATGTCACTGGCTACTGCTTGAGTAAATATCTCCAAATGGTGCACGTTTTGGAAATATTTACTGTACCTATAGGTAAACCTTATTAAAGGCTTACCCATAGGTAAATTTACATTAAATTTATTTAAAAAACCTTATTTATAATATTAATACTGACATTGGGGGACTGCTTATTTTTTCAACCAAAATAAACTTCTGTTTTTTCATGAATGAAAAAAATACAATTGGTTAACATGCAGTCTATTTCCATTTCTGTCTATTTTTTTTTACCCAATTTGTAGGCGAGTTGTGGAAGGCAGCTACATCATGAAAATAATAGATGTTTTGGCAGAGTGAACAGATAAGGTAGTACAAACAAACTGCACAGATCATTCCAGGACATATCTCTGTAACAAATTAAAACATGAGAGCTGTTGGACTACTACCCAGTGGAGATTTATTTATATTGCACCTGGTTTTAGCTATATTAAATAAAATAATATTCTGACATTTGGAAGTAAAAGAATAACCAGATGTTACACACTGAAGCTAAAGATGATGAAGGAGAAACTAGAAACGTTTGTGGTGAAAAGAGGAAATTCGTTGCAGAAAATGAGTTGTTTCCAGACTTCTTTTCATAATTTAATTTCTTACATGGTCCTCGTGCAACAGGAGATTACTTCCAAAGTAGATTACAATGGAAAAAAAAGATATTCATTGTAGCTTTAACTTTTTTTGTTTCCTCTTAAGCCCAGTTTTTGCAAACTCATTTGGGAAAGTTTTGTGTTGTTGTTGTGATCCATTACTACTAAATGAAGAAACCAATGATGCTCAAACGTTAAAGTGTTTCTAAACCCAGGACCCTGCATCCAATATATCTGGTCTCACACGGTACACACAACATAGAAATGCAATTATTTTAGTAAATATAAACTGCTAAACAAGGGGAGGAACAGAGCAATCAGGATCAAACAACCTTTTTACACAATGCAGAGGATTAACCCCTTAGGTTCCACAGTGAGTATAACAGGCATGCTTTACTGCATATACAGACTGATTTTACTGTTGTGCGTTTAGTAACACTTCAGGCCTTATACACAATGAGTTTTTAAAACTCTGTTTTCAGGGACATCTGGATTTTTTTTTTCGTCTGCCTTTAAATGCTCCTGCATGTTAGCCTATGTTTAGATGTTTAGAGACAGAAAAAAAACCTGCTGCCAGTGCTTCCAGGAGCAGCAGCACTAGTCTTGTCTAGCTAAGCAATAATTAATTTCAATGGCCAAAATAAATTATTATTTTGGCCAATTAAATGAATTAACTCCCAAACACTTGGTGCACCCAAACGCACCTAAACATGTCTAGACATGTTTACACACGTCAAACTTTTTTCTGCCAAAATCCTGCTTCCAGGAGTTAAAGCATGCATTTAGGAAAGCTGGACGTACTTCCTGTGTGCATGGAGCATTGAAGTATCTCTTTTTATTACTGTAATGCAGTCAAGCTGAATATACAGAAATAACAATGTTCTTCTTGTTCTGTTAATAATAAATTAAATTAAATAAACTGCTAATTATTTACTAGTTATAAAATAAAAGTAAATAAATAGGGCTGCTCAGGGCCATATTAAGTCCAGCTGGTGCACTAAGCACAACCCAACATTGTATTAGACCAGGGGTGGGCAAACTTTTTGACTTGAGGGCCGCAATGGGTTCATATATTGGACCCGGGGGCCGGACCAAGAGTAGATGAATAATGTGTATGTGTCATCCATAGTAAGTATAATAATATTCCCCCATAGTAAGCATAGTAATTCATCCCCCATATAGTAATTCATCCCCCATATAGTAATTCATCCCCCATAGTAATTCATCCCCCATAGTAATTCATCCCCCATATAGTAATTCATCCCCCCTATAGTAAGTCATCCACCCTAGTAATTCATCCCCCATAGTAATTCATCCCCCATAGTAATTCATCCCCCCTATAGTAATTCATCCCCCCTATAGTAATTCATCCCCCATATAGTAATTCATCCCCCATAGTAAGTCATCCCCCATAGTAATTCATCCCCCATATAGTAATTAATCCCCCATATAGTAATTCATCCCCCCTATAGTAATTCATCCCCCCTATAGTAATTCATTCCCCATATTAATTCATCCCCCATATTAAGTCCCCAAGTCCCCCCTGTGTCAATTCACTTACCTTTGCTCCGCGCGTTCCTCTCGCCGTGTTCCCGTGCCGTTCCGGTGTAGCATGAAAATCTGTCTCCTATGAGGATCTGCCCCCCTCGACGTATCTGCGCATGTGCCAGTTTCAGGCATTAGCAGCCGATCGGCGATCTCCGGCACATGCGCAGATACGTCGAGGAGGGCAGATCCTCATAGGAGACAGATTTTCATGCTACACCGGTCTTCAGGGCGGACTGTGAGAGGAGCCTAGCGGGAGCCTAGCTCCGCGGGCCGGATTAAAAGGTCCGCTGGGCCGTAGTTTGCCCATTGCTGTATTAGACACACACAACAAACAAAACAGTTTTGTTTGGATTCGTTATTTAAATAATTTTGTTTTATTACATTTGTTTCATTTATTCATTTTCAAATTCGGTTTGATTTGAATTTAATGTGACCGAATTCAGAAAACTAGGACCAGCTTTCAAATTGTCATTCTAATGTATTGTATTCGAATATTAAATTTCAGAAGACGGTTATATTCTTTCTATTCTATTCTACTGTTTTTTCTGTTCTATTATTTTCTATCCTATGCTATTCTCTAATTTTCTTTTATTTTCTATTGTAATTTAATCTATTCAAATTCAAATTTATTCTACTCTAAATTTGAATTTCAGAAGGCGGTTATGTTCTTTCTATTTTTTTCTATTCTATTGAAATCTATTCTTTTGTGTTTTTCTATTCTATTCTTTTCTATTCTAGTCTATTGGAATTTTATTATATTCTACTCATTTCTATTCTATTCTATGCTAATCTATTCTATTTGATTTCACATTTTTTCTATTTGAAATTTGAATTTTGGAAGACAGTTGTATTCTTTCTATTTTATTCTATTCTATTATTTTCTATCCTAATCTATTCTATTCTTTTATATTGTATTCTAATATTTTTATTGTTCTTCTATTCTATTATTTTATTTTCTAGTCTGTTCTTTTCTATTCTAATCTATTAATTTATGTTCTATTCTGTTCTTTTAATTTTCAAATTCAAATTTGAGTCTAATTTGATCCAAATTTCGTCCAAATTTTGTTTCGTTATTTCAGATTTGTTACTTATGTAATTCAGAAATTCAGATACATCCATATTTCTGAATAAGGAAAAATGCATCCGAATTTCTTTTCGGAACAAAACAAACCACACATGTCTACATTGTATGACCAAAATAACTCCAGACAACTTACCATCATAACTCTCATATGAACTTGTTGGATATCCCATAGTATCTGAAACTATTTCTGTGTTCTCTAAGCACACGCTTATTTTACTTAATGGTTTATCCAGGGTTGGGGTGTTGATTTTGTGTCTTTAAATTTGTCTTAGGTCTTTGGGGCAGTTTAGTATAATTATCCTGAACTTCAGAATATACGCATTGCTATATGAGCTTCTACCCACTTGGTATTATTTTGTCTCAGCACCTGGGTAAGCGTAGAGCTAGGTAATCACTATGTAATCATATTGTACAATCTCTGTACAATCTCCTTTCTTGCTATCAATACTTTGATATGAGGATAAACCTAAGCAAATGATTCAGTTTGCATCAAATCAGGCAGGCCCTTGCACTACACAGTTGATGGTAGATCTAAACAAGTTTGGATAGTGTATGGTCAACCTAATAGTCATGATCCATTTTTACAGTTCTTCAGTCATTTCTTTTTTAGAATTATATTGTGATCTTAACTGCACCATGGGCATTAAACACAAGCATGCTGTATATATTACGAATAAGAAGAAAGATAAAGTCAGGTGTCTATGGGAGGTCTCCAGAGGACTTCTGGATGCCAGGTTGCTCTTCCCCAACTGTCCACTTCAATCATTTTTCATTCATTTCTGATGAAACACATTTTTAAAAACATACAAAATGAAGAAAAAATAGATCACACAAAACCCTAGAGCTGGATCATCTGCAAGTCAATGTAGGTTGAAGTCTAGAGCTTTTTGGATGCCAAGGGGGCCCAACCACAGCTTTTTTGCTCATACAGTAAACCAGGAAACTAATGACTGTGACTTGCCTGTCATTTCACAAAGGCAAATGAACTTGTAGGCATTTTGAGGGAGATTTGCTAAAGCTAGAACTTTCAATATCTGGTGCAGCTCTGCACAGAAACCCATTAGCTTCCAGATTTTTTTTGTCAAAGCTTAATTGAAAAAGCTGAAGTTAGAATCTGATTGGCTACCATGCACGGCTGCACCTGATTCTGAGTTTTAGTAAATCTTCCCCTTTGTGTCTGATAGGGCGGGCCATGACAACATAGACAATGCAAATTGGATGGCTTATCTCTGCCTATTGCAATCTTTATCTATGTCAATCACAGGGATTGATAAAGAAGGGGGGAGGGGTCAAAGTTGCTACCTTGCCCAGGGTCCCATTCTGCATTAGGCATGCCATACAGTAACCATTTTTTTTTTGTTTGTTCAACAATGATTGAATGAAAAAAAAAAGAACCTTTTCCCCACTCAAACACTCAACGTAGATGGGGGAATCCTTCCCTTTGACTTATTGTATTCTGATAGTGGGGAGACGTCCCTGCTGTCAAAATACATTGATCAGTGTTGCTGGCTATAGCTGGTGGCAGTGATCATTCGAGAAAAACTTGACAGGGTGGTTGAACGGAAGTCAATTGCTGAATTGACTTCTATACAACTAGCATGTCCATACATGGATCTAAATTTGATCCATGTATGGCCACCGTTATTCTGTCTCTATGAAAATGTATAATGGTTGCATGGAGCAGCAGTTAAGTGAATTACCCTGGTTCATTTTCTATGTGTGTATGACTATATGGAAATCATTCCCTTGAGCATTATTAAAAAAAATAAATAAAACCAGATGTATCGATAAAAAATGCTATTGTTAAATATGACTAAGTATTTCCATTGATACATCTGGAATTAATATTAGGTAATGGATTTTTGTAAAGCAGCTGTCACATACAGATATAGTTAACAATCAAAGAGCATTTTCATACTCTTTAACACTTTAAATCTATAAGCCAAATCGTACAGATATTATTTGTACTTTGCTTTCTAGATATTCAACATGTATCTCATTTGAGGGTGTAAAATATTTTGTTTCTAAAGCTGAGTCCCATGTTATTTAAAGGATTTGGCAGTGGATGCAAGAGGTCAGAAATGTCTGGATGATATTTTGGCTAGAAGATATCATCCCTAACCCACAAGTGAGAAATAGCACATAAATCAGAATCACTGTGTGAGGTGGTATCATATTAAAGTCCTTCTTGCAAATGGAATTTCAGTCATATCCTGCTGTCTTTTGCTGGCCTGGCTCAGTTCAACTCTCAAGGTTTGAATCAAAAAGAAATTTAAAAAGTCAAAAAGTTCAAAGGAAAAGAGGAAAAAGCATTATAAGGAAAAAAAACACTTTTGGTACCAGATGGACATGTTGCATGATGTTAAAGTTGAAAGCAGATTTCAAGCACTTCATATGTTTATGTGATATAATAATATATTTCAGTCATCCTGTGGTTCTTCTTTTGTTTTTTTCTTTTCTTTTTTTGTTGCCCAAGTGTCTTTTATTTTGTGGTTTTACTTGGTAGAGCTTTGGGGAGGACATAACTGAAAAACCTGTCCTCCCTGGCTAACCTAGTTATTACTATTGAAAGAAGACTGATGTCCATCACCTTTAATCTTTCAAAACTTCTGAAGACTGCCTCTCACAATTAATATCTAGTTAGGTCTTCATTTTCTAGATTCTAAAGTGTATTTCCACTTTTGCAGCCAGACTGGGATAACACCTACTTATATTTGTTACATTTTCCCATTTACATAGAATAACTTAATCACTTCCTGACTGTGCTATAGCCGAAAAGATGGCTACAGCGAGGCTCTCCAGTCCATGGATGTCCTCCCACATGCGCGCCTCCTGCACACCCCCTGGGAGTGCTCTGTGATCACTGTGTGGTCGTATTAAAGGACCAATCACAGTGCCCTTCTATTATGTGATCAGCTGTTAAAAAATTATTTTAACATTACTGCCCACATTTTTAGTTGTTCTTTTCTGAAAACTCAAAAACTGAAGTTTTCCCCTTCCGTGTGCTGTTTAGCTGGGGGCTGTGGAGTTCATTATTATCATAGTTAACCATGTCTGTACTGTGGTGGCAGATTTTCATTATCAGTTATAAACTAGATGTGCACAAGGAGTTAAAGATCTCAATGATTTGGTGGCACATTGCATGTTAATGCACTTTTAAACCCATGTGTCCCTTAATCTGTCCCTTGCAAGTTGTTCTGAACAATACAAAATGCTTATAGAGTCCTATGTATAATGATGCTCCAAATAACCATAAACAACCAGAATGGTAAGAATGATTTTTTAAAAAATTATTTTTAGGTATAATTTGTGAATGGGAACATAACAAGCATACAATGTGGCTTCTCATATTTGGCTGTAAAGGTGGTAATACACTTTGAGAACTAACACTGGGTAATCAGTGTCAAACCTACATTTAGAGGCGCTTTCTAAAAGCATATAAATGACTGTAATGTTTTATAATGGTGGCAGTCATACTGTACACTGTTTTGCTTTGCGTCTTTTAAGATTCTTGGCAGTAAACCCAAGGTAATAATTAAACCTCTGTAGTATATTAATGTACTTTTACAAAATAAAATGCTGTACATATAAACTATTACAAATATTGAAATACAGTATAAGACTGACAGATATTACAAAATATGCCTACAATGCACACATGCACAAGCTATCTTTTCTAGAAAATTAGAAAGGATAATGAATGCAAGAAGGATACTCTAAACGTTACTTAAATTGGGTTATAAATTTAGTGTCACCCCCAGGTAACATTCCTATTTTCAGTCTTTCTTTATGATGGTGTCATTTTCCAGGATCCAGGAGCTCTTCGCAGACTGATTGTTGCTTCACTGAGTCCTCCAGCATGTTTTAAGTCCGTTTTTCTCCCTCTTCCTACTTTGTGCCTACATCATTTCCTGTAGCCGTACTTCCTGGTCAGAGCTCATGAACCAATCCAACAAGTTCATTTGCATATGAATTACTGCGGCTTAGCTTCCAAAATCAACACATGTAACTAAAATCACATATCTATGCTATAAAAATCATCAAAATAGCCATAGCAACAGATGTGTTTACCTATGTTTAGGTGGGGTCACTATGATGGGCTAAAGCATGAACATCTGAATACATTAAAGAGTTATCTGGGAAGTAAAAAGTTGTTTACAATTACTGAATCACTTCTCCTGCATTTAGAAAGGCTAAAAGTAGGAGTGCCAGGGTGAAAGAAGCCTTAGGCTGCATTCACATTAGCCTGCATGGCAAATCACAGCATTTTACTGTGTGGGCTAGCATTATAGCTGGCTTCAGCAGTGAGTGGTGTGATGCCTGCTTCAGCATAACACACTGTTTGTTTTTTTTCTCAACTTTATTTAAAGTGTCACATAACAAAACTTCATTCATGTCACTGCACAGGAGTGTGATGCATTGTACTTCTATATGGTGGCATGTGGTGCTATCCACTGCAGTGTGGAAAAATGCAGATGCACTGTGTTTTTTTCACACTGAACCACACCACACATCACACCATATTTGTGGTGTGAACGGGATACATAGAAAATTATATTTTTCTATGTGCCATAGTGGTGACTTGTCTTTATACAGTGCAGACAAATGCAGGTCACCAGATATACTGTATTATTAACCAGACCCTATCCCAAAGGGGAAAAACACTTTTGCTGTAACTACTTATAAAATGTTAGCTGGAGTTTGGTTTTAATTATGGTGTCTCTATTGCTCCCCAAAAGGAAAATAATGTCTAAAAGATTTAGGGATTGGTAAGCTGCAATATAGTAAATTTTTGTTTTTGGGTTTAATACTGATTTAACCCTCCTGGCACTTGTGCCGACAGTACCAGTCTCTGCAATAGCTCTACTGGTTGAAACATCTTCAGGGTGTGTTTGTTGCCTGGTACCTTTTTAGTGATGTGGTTCCTTCATCTGGGCTCTACATCATTACTTTGTCCTGTATTGTCTCGCTGTAATGTAGGGGTAGAGAAGGAACTAAAGCATGCAGAGAGGTACAAGATATCTGATACTCATGGAAGTGTCAAATACTGAAAATATATCAGACAAAGAAGCTGAACACAAAAGCTCAGGTTTCAGGAGCAGTAAATATTAACCCTTTGATTTGAATGCAGGAATTTATTTTTTCTCTTAAGTGTATCTAAACCCATGAGCAAAAATGAAATGTATTGCAGCTTACTGGTCATTAAACATGGTGGCTGCATTAGTTTTCTTTTTTTCTCCATGATTTTTTCATTTAGTTTCACCTGGTGATCTTGCCAGTAACATACTTTCTGTTCTATGGTAACAACGCTCTCTTACTGAGCTGTACCTATGGAGGAGCAGTGTTATCACTTTAAGACAAGACTACAGGACATCTCCCCCTCTCCATTTCTTTAAAACATAGATAAGGACTGGTATGCTGCAATGTATTGTATTGTTCTTGATTTTACATGTGCTTTAATCCCTTTATCAGAGTTAAAGCCTCCCCCAGGAAGAGCTATATAGTCATTCCTCCTTTTACCAACGAAATACCTTTTTACAAAAAGCACTTCCATAAAATGTGAACACAGTCTCAAATGCAACACTGGACACACTTCAAACAGGCCCAAAAATACAAAATCAGGAATCTTGGCAGCCAGACCAGGCATATTTATACTGTCCTTTATATATGTATTGCCCAATCTTACTCTATAAGCAGTGAGTCCTTCACCTGAAACAAGTAGAATGGTAAGGATCCACAGTTGCCATCTGAGGACAGCATTTTGGGAGGTTTTTATAAGTATGCTATATGAAAGGAACAGATACATGGATGCCCCTTTACTTGAGAGAGCTGTGGGGGTGGTTGTTTCAGCTTCTTGATTAAAGCATGTCTAAACCTAAAACCAAAAATGTTCTATATTGCAGCTTACTAGCCCTGGAATGTGCTGGCTGCATTAGTTTTCTTTTTTAAAACTTTTAACCTACATTTTCAAATAGTAAAGCAGTGAATAGCACACTTCCGGTCCCTTTGTGTCAGTTCTCTATGGTATTTATGGAAGGAGCCATGGTTGCCACGCAGACTGATATTCAAATGTTAAAAGAAAATAATCCATACTGGGATACAGGTTAACTTCAAAATAGATAAAGCTGCCAACATGCAACATTTGCGATACAAAAATTGGACAAATAAACATGTGACTAGTGTAATGCTATACCCTTCAAATACATTTAGAAGCCCAAAAAAATCAAATACGATATCAAAAATATGTAGTATAAACAAACAATTGTCCATAATTAGTCCATATGAAAGTGGATCCTCAATTCCAAAAAATATAGCCATGAAGTAAAATACTTATATGATAACAAAGTGTGAAAGTACAATGTGCTACACATAAAACAAAAAGTGAAGTATAATTAAGCAAATTATTAAATATTCAAGGGATAATAATTAAGTATGATATTCACATAAGAAAGTGTACAAAAACTCTTCCTTCCCATGTGTTCTGCCACACATCACCTACTGTGCTTTCCAACACCTCTATTCATTTGCAAAAAGCCATCAAAGCCTCTTACCAAAATTCTAGTCAAATGTGCTTGATTAAAGCTGTATATCCACAGGTATCAAACAGCAAATCCACTCCCGATTAGCAGCTGTTTACAGCAAACTATAAAGGGAATACAGAAGGTGCAAACCATAGTGAAGTACGTAAAGGCCAATTTTATTAAAATATATAAACTACACTCACATAACGTAACTGGATCATTGCTTTTTATTGTTCTCATAAACAAAATGAGCAGGTAGTTGTTCCAGCAGCAAACTCGCATCTCGGCTGGATATGCGTGATGATGTCACGTTGTTGCCACACCCTACATGTTTCGTAAGCAAATGACATTGTCAGAGGAAAGGCTAGAAGCCTTTTGGTATTCAAACATGTCTGTCTTTGTTCGTTCATAGTCTAAAAAACAAAATTCAGCATCTACATCTGAGGACTGGTAAGCTGAGGCATCATTATTTTTTGTTTTAGGGGTTTATATATGCTTTAGGCCTGTCAGTTTTAATGTTAACCAACTGTTCTATCCAAACAGTAGCAAGCAGTGCAAATTAGAGAGCAGTGTGTGCCAGGTCAGGCAGTAGCAGTTTGCCATTTTCAGCAGTTGGTTTATTTTCATTTAACACTTTGCTTGCTGAAGCCTTTTCTCCTGGAAATTATGCTAATAGCATACTTGTGTTAGACAGATACACAGCACTAGTAACTAGTAAATGTACTTTATAGTTTATATTGTAAACTAATGGGAATTACTTTGGACATGATTAAGTAATATTTTTAAAATATACTTATTCTTTAATAAAATCTTGGCTCACTGTTAACAGGTTGATAAAAAGCTCTGTATCTTTCTCAAAATAGGAATTTATTGCATTCATGCAATCATTATTAAAATGGGATACTCTCTTATGGAATTTCCATATGGATGATCACAAAGTGATTTAAAAGCCAATTGTGAAATGAACCCTCGTACACCTATGCCTAGTAACATTCTATCTGTTATTACTTCATAACAATTAACAAATTAAAGGGTCAGCCCACCCAAAATGTTATTTGCAGCATTTGCATTTCCTACATTCAAATACAACTCAGGCTGCCATCAAAGTGTATATGGACAGATTTTTATCCATTGTGATGGACAGCCTTGAGTTGGCCATAGATGGATCGATATTTGTTTGGTTCAGCAGGGACCTGCCAAGTTTCGATCCATCTACTGTATGTCAATTCACATTCAAGAGGAGTCCAGCTAATGATTAACTCCTCTCAAACAGGACTTCTGGTAAATTTTTATTTAGTTAGCACTGCAGTCAATTGGCTGCAACACTGATCAGTGTATTCTGACAGGAGGAGACCTGCTGTTAGAACACAATAGCACAGCGGGGAGGATCCCTTATCCATCTTGGTTGTGTGGATGTAGAAATCTGTTCAGGTTTTTTTGAACAGCCCACTAAGTCATCTTTGGCCAGTTTAACACTAAAACTTTTTTTTGTTTTTAACACTAAAAATTTTTTTTTTTGCACTTTTGGACCATTTTGAACCAAAATGAAATTTAGGGAGGCTGATGTTCTCTTTTCAACTCTCTGTGGACCTATCCCCATGTAAAACTGCTCCAACATAGATAAAGAGTGATATGACCCTAGGACAGGAAATGTGTCACTGGCAGAATCACCAGGTGAAGATAAAAAAAAAATTGAAAATGAGAACTAATACAATCACCAAATATAAGGAATGGTAAACTGCCTTCTATGTGAATATGTCTCCTTCATGTAACGTAGAAGCATATTTATAATGTTCATATGCATTCAACATATACAAAGTCCAAAAACAAATTAGACTAACCCTATACCTTTGTAAGCAAGAGCGGGAAGGGAGAGACAAAGAGATGGCTATAGAACATGTTCTAACCTCTCACAGTGAGACAAGGCTCAACTCATTCATTTCACTCAGTATGAGTGAACACGTGATAAAATATAGACTTTCTTACCCTCAGTCAGAAAACGTCAGAGTTTAAGAGTGAACAGTGAGTTGACATCAAGTTTCTTGTGAAACTGTAGAAACCCAGAAAGAAACTTTTTACACCTTATTTGCCAGACCTGGCTCCCTGCTACTTCTATGTCTTCCTGAAAATCAAGTTGGTGCTCATTGGAGCCCATTTTTTGTCATTAGAAAATGTGAAAGCAAAAATGATGGATATACTCAACAGCCTTTCAAAAAATAATCAGCAAAATTCCTTCGAATGTTGGCAGCATCATATGGAACCATGTGTCAACTCAGAAGGGAACTATTTTAAAGGTGATCATTATTGATTTTCTTAATTTGTTAACTAGGAAGAATACATGCACAGTCTCACTTTTTTTGTGTCTGACCTTGTATGTACAAACTAGTCCTGGGGCACTTTTGCAAGACTGGAATAGGCTGTTGTGCAAGCAGCATGACCATAAAGCACAATATTTCAGGCATGTGCCCTTCTTTACGTGCTGACTACTTACTACCTACTTTTTCAATCCTGTCTAATCGCTGAGAGATCAATAAAGAGTTTTACTCATATGACCTACTTATTTATGAGGAATTATGTTTACCCCAACCTTTCGCATTTTATTTTTAAACTACTGACAAATCACAGTAAATTATTGAGCAAGTTCCAGGAAGTCTATAGCTTTAAGTGAATGCATTATTGTAAACTTTTAGCACTGATTTTAGCTTTTACTTATAATTCATTTCCAGGGGAAATGCTTTCAGAAGTGTATTTACTGCTGCATTTATGTGAAATAAATTGCCAACAAGCCATTTCAGATTTCTATTTCAAATACATTTTGTCCAATTATTTTCTTATTTTAACATAAAGTTAAATTGACTGGTCTACCCATCCCTGACTGGGCACAGCCAGCATTTCTTTTGATTAAGCTTTTACATTATAAATCACAGACCTTGGAGACATAATGGACATCCGTAGGGAACTAGTAGCAATTTTTATAAGTGTAACAATGCATGTCACTTTTCTCTTCAGAGCCTGCTGTGTGTAAACAAAACATGAAAAAACAAAACCAGTACCGAGTCCTTTGTTTCTCCTTTCTTCCTATTATTTAAACATCTCCAACCAAACTGAGGAAAACACACTTTTGTAATAAACTGTCACAGACAATCTACAGGAGGTGAGGAAATGATTGCTACATTTATTTTGTTCTATTTTTGATTAATGAAAAAGACTAACGTTCAGTCATTCAATATATTTGTGTTAATTCCCAATGATTTTATCTCAAAGTGCAGTTTATATTCCTCCCACGTGTCCATTTAGGAAATATAACCCTATTCATATGCACAATATCCTTGTTCATACTGAAACCAAATATATTTATTATACAGGAATTTTAATCCATTTTTTCCAGCATGGTATTGTGTCTGTGTGTGTCCTAGGCAACTGCCTCTGCAGCTGTCCCCTGGTGCCAGGGCTGGTCTACATCTGGATAGTGAGGGCCTTAGCTTGTCTACTGTATTGCAGGTACCATCTGCAGGCTATGGTCACTTAAAGGGTTCTGCTAAAGAATAGAGGCATGCAGAGAGGAGCTGTATGTCCTTAAGCACCTGTACTTTGTCTTGCTGCTTCCCCATGAAAGGGATGACTTGGTCAAGGTTACTGTGTATTCTTTGTAGACTTGTCATCCCTGCTCACTTTTCAGCAGACGTAAGAGCACTGTGGTCCTGCTGTCACTTTTGTAGATGCTTATATTTACTGAATACAAGACACTGCTCTCAAGGTTCCTGTGCAAATCAGAAAATGGCATTCAGTACAACCAGCCTGCCCATAGATAGATCAAATTTTTACCAGTCCTTGCTGAACTATGCAAATTTACCTCTACACCCCCACCTCACGCCTTCATTCTCCTCCCATATCACCCACCTACTGAACGACATATCGGACTGAATGTCACTCCACTTTCTCAAACTGAACCTTTCCAAAACCGCGCTCTTAAATTTCCCCCCTGCCCGCACCACCCCCCACCCTCTGCATCACGACCAACAACGCTACCATCAGTCCCACCACGCAAGCCAAGGTCCTAGGTGTCATCCTAGACTCTAACCTGTCCTTCCAACCCCATGCCCAATTGCTGACTACCGCATGCAGGTTCCACCTCCGCAACATCTCCAAAATACGCTCGTTCCTAACCCCAGACACTACTATATAACTTGTTCACTCCCTTATTATCTCACACCTGGACTACTGCAACTCCCTTCTCACCGACCTTCCCCAAAACAAGCTATCCCCACTCCAGTCTATCCTGAACTCAGCGACCAGACTCATCCACCTTACCAACTGATCCACTTCTGCAACTCCCCTCTGTCATTCCCTCCACTGGCTCCCAATTTCCCAACGCATCTAATTCAAACTACTAACACTGACATACAAAGCCATTCATAACACTGCCCCAAACTACCTCACCGACCTGATACCCAAATACCACCCTACCCGTAATCTTTGCTCCTTGCAAGACCTCCTACTCTCTAGCTCCCTGGTCTCCACCTCCCATGCCCGACTGCAGGACTTCTCCAGAGCTTCCCCCATCCTCTGGAACTCACTTCCCCAATCCATCAGATTGTCCCCTACCCTCCTCACCTTTAGGCGCACCCTGAAAACCCATCTCTTCAGAGAAGCCTACCCCACCCTCACCTAACAACCGATCCCCTCCAATCCTCACTCCATTCCATCCCCCACAGCCATCTCCTCCTGTAGCACCATCCCCTCCCTCATAGACTGTAAGCTCGAAAGGGCAGGGCCCTCTAACCCTCGTGTATCGTGTATTGTTTTGCTATTGTATTGTCTCATGTCTTGTCCCCCATTCTAATGTACAGCACTGAGCAAACCCTTTGGCGCTATATAAATACTCTATAATAATAATAATAACTGGCCGAGATTTGATCCATCTATGGCCAGCTTAAGTCACTACCTTGTTCTCACAAGAGCCCTGAAGCAGTTTCACGTATTGGGGGAGCTGCCTCCAGACAGCAAAACCGACCTTAACTGAGATCTGCTGAAGAGAAAGTGAGGGAAGAAGATAGTTCTTCAGCTGCAGCACTCTGCTGATAATAACAAGGGACAAAGGATCAGTGTAAGGTGTGCACTTCTGCCATTTTACATACAGTATATCTGGTTTAGAACGATGCTATGCAATGAGGGTGTCTTTATCCCTTACTATAGTTCAGTGGAGATTTTTTCATTCTTGAATGCCCATTTGTAAAAAAAAAAAATACTGCATGCATTCTAGTTTGTTATTTGCTAATACTATTATTTTTTTATTATATTTAAAGCCTATCTCCAGGATATTGGCAACCTCCCAATTCCCCTCTAACAAACCACTGGTATGAAAAGAAATCTGTCCAAACACTAATTTTACCTACCAGATGCTGCAGTCACGTGATGCCACCAACCTTAACATTCTCCTTTCTTTTGTTTATGTCTGGTGGTCCCTCCTCAGGTGTTCATGTCACCGCCTGTGTCATGTGGACATTTTGTAGTGGTGGAGGTGATACTTTTAGTGGTGGTGTCCACTCAACATAGGCTTCAGAGGCAGGAGAACTGGCACAGGTGGTAATGGGACTCAAAAAGATAACAAGGGAACTAATATTTTGATCCATTATACTGTGGGATGGCTTAGAAAGAGGTGTTTGGAATTCAGACTGAGGTGCAAGATAACTAATGTACAATAAGTAAAGGATAAATAAGTGAGCGCTATCTTAAAAGAAAATAGCCGCTGAAACACCAAAAAGGCAACCAAATAAACCTTCCAAAAACGTAACAATATAAAGGTGCAGCGCTAAAACAGGATGTGCAGCATAGAACTTAATAAATAAATATCATAAATCAATATCATAAAATGCATATAATACTCATGTAAAACAAACTACACTTAATAAATAAATAAAATCATAAGATGTGTTATAAAATCGTGAGGATGGTAATGTCACCAAGTGTTGAACTGAGTGTATAAAAAGTTCCAGATAAAACTGCCCACATGAGGATCCAGTATGATCCCGATAAGCATGTGTGCAAAAGTGATCCAAGGTGGCAAAAAATCAATTCAAAATAAGTAAATTGCGCACTCACCAGAAGAGCGCAAAAACACGCATTTGAGATATAGCCTGTCTCATCAGGTATTAATCTGGTCAACTGCTTCCTGGGTCAGGTCAGGCTCTTGTGGCTTCTATCAGTGGTCAGCCAAGCGGCGACTAACTTGCATATGATTTGCTACTTCATCGATAGTCACTTGGTTCGTCAGAATCATGGCATGGGTTTGCTGAGTGCTGTCATCAGTAGTGGGTGTGGATGTGTGTTCTGCTCCTTTTTTGTGTTTATTGTTTGTCTGACCCTTTTTTAACTTCACAATTCATTTATATACAGCTTGCTGTGGTAAAACACTGTCCTCATATTGTGATGAATGCCTCTGATGGATTTCGACTCCCGGTACACAGTTGTAACTGAACTCAAAAAGTGCTGATTTTCTATTGTATAACGGTGGAAGTGTTAATTGTGGCCAAGCAATTCACTGAAAGATTTACCTTTTTTGTCTGAATGCCTCCTAATAATAGCAGAGCATTTCCTGTGCTTAGGCACACTTCTACCCATCATCTCATGGTTGTTTATTTGCAGTTTGAAATCAAAGGCAGTGTACCTGTAACTGCTAGTTAGTGGTATCACTACTGGTGTGCTCATGGTTTTCCTTTTTGTTGTACCCATTGACCTGGAGTACAAATATCTACCTTCTTCTACCTTATTAATTCAGTGGATCTTCACTTCCTACATCTCTCCTCCCCACAAGTCATCAGTGGGGCAGAAAGCAAAGCCCTGCTTTGAAATTCACCAGCACACAATGCAAAAAAAGGCATGGTAAGTCAATAATAAACATCAGCTTCAGGGAGACTACATGCAAGTAAATAGTGCAGAACACCTACAAGTAATCAATAAAATTGGATCATGCCTGACTATTGTTATGTGGTCATTTCACTTAGCTGGTATATAACATCCTTGTATATGTATATAAATGTAGCCCCTGTTGGGACTGATTCATTAAAACTCGAAATTGGACTTGTTGCTCACAGCAATTAATTAGGTTTCACCAGTTTTTGAAAACATCAAAATATGGGGAGCCACTCCACTTTTGTGTTAATTTTCATTTATTTATTTAAAAATAATCAGCCCCATTATCTCTTGACTTTAAATTTGTATAATAATTTCATTATATACATGATGCACGTATTAATTAATATTTTGCCCTTATGTACAACCACTTTAATGGCAGAAAAATGTTAATACCTGGAATGTGGAACACCATAAAACAGATTTCATTGACACATTCCAAAAATGTAAAAAACACATTTTTATTACTTGTAAACAAGAGTCAATTTAGCAATGGCTGGAAGTCAGGATAATTTGAGTCTAGCCAAGAAACAGATGAAATTGGCAGACCATGTTGGCTGCACGATGTTTTTTATTTTTCATGCAAATCAAATCAGCCTGCTACCACTAACTCTCATCAAACACTAGAACTTGGTCCAATCAAACAGTGGCTGTTGGGACACATATTCACTTGATAAATAAAGTCTTATATTTTTTTAAAATGACATTAATACAAGCAAACTAAACATTCAGTATACACATACAAGAAGAACAGTGGGCGAGTACTGTCAATGCAAAATGAATAATTTTTCCTTGAATCATTTACTTGCTCTAGAGCCAATGGTTCATGAGAAAAAGGCCTACTTTTAAATATATTAAAGATTCTTTTCAGAACATTACTGAAATAAACAAGAGCATGTGCCTGTCTGGAAAAAAAACTATAAAAGTTAATTCAGTTAGGAATAAACAAACATTAAATTAGGGCTAATGCCTTAATATAATATACAGCACACATTATGCAACTTTACTGAATACAATAATAGGCAGTACAGAGGTCACAGCTATAACACTTATCCCTCTGGGCTCTATAAACTTGATATAATGCATAGCACAAAAATGACAAGACTCATATTTCTTCAAAGGCTCAGTCACTGTGTTAAAGCACACTGGTGACACATGGGTTGATTTACTAGTGGTGCACTCAGAATCTGGTGCAGCTGTGCATGGTAGCCAATCAACTTCTAACCTGAGCTAGTTCAGTTAAGCTTTGGCAATAAAACCTGGAAGCTGATTGGTTTCAGTGCAGAAGTGAGTCTAATTTTGCAGTCTCCAGCTTTAGTAAATAAACCCCAGTGACTCCAACTGGATGTCCTAAAGAGGAACTTCACCTTTCCCCCACAAAATACAGTTCCTACACCCTTTACTTATACTGTTTTTTCCATGCTGGAGAAATATACTTACAAACCCAGCGGACTCAGCATTGTGTATTTTTCCTGCACCGCTCTCCTCCTGCATGTCTTAGTCCATGCTGCTACCTTTCTCATGTACATCAACAGGGGGCCAGCTGTCTTCTCTGGGTTCTTGTAGCTGGCCCACTGATGACATGATGTCCACTGCATCTTCTTTGTGCTGTGGGGAAGCATGCATCCTTCCAGAATATGTGATATTAGTATCCCAGGAGGCTGCGGGGAAGACTGACACATTATTTTCACCTAGGCAAAAATTAAGGCAAGGGGAAGTTCAACCATGAGTGACAAAAGAGATATACAAAAATCTTTTTCAAACAATGCTTTTTCAAGTCTTACCACTCCAATAGCCTCCATTCCTCTCAGTTTTGTGGACAGCACGGTGCCAGCTACAGCAGCCCATCCACACCCAAAACAAAAGCTACAGAATACAAAATAAATTGCACTCCAATGACATCACTTTCATTTATCAAGTTTTATTCATACAAACACTGCATTCCACCAGTCCCCATCTAAGAAAATCCCCTCAATGTATGATTTCACCCTCCTGGGGTTAATTTTAGAGATACAATTCAGCTAAGGAGGGTAACAAACACCAGAGAGGGGTGGTTTCTAGGTGGGGACTGATGGCATGCAGTGTCTGTTTGAAAACGGTTTGACAAACGGAAAAGATGTCATTGGAGTGCGGCTTTCTTTAATCTTGTAGGCTCTGCTTTTTCATGTTCTGAAGAAGGAGAGGAGTGGGACTGTGGAAAGTGTTTTTTTCAGTGAAGTTCTACTTTAATGAAACGCAATAATCATACTATGTAAAATGATTGTCTGTGTTAGAATCAGGGTATTTCTATACCAGTGACTTGGTACTGAAAGAAAAAGTCACTGCCTTGCCTCTCCATCTTGTTCAATTAGAAAACACTTTGCATTCATTTAGAAAATGTGAATCATTCTCTGAATGGTACCTGCTCTGGGTGGCAGATCTCCTGTGTTCAGAATGCAGCAGTGAAGCCACTCCTGGAAGCAAGTGGAGATACCTGGAGTATTGGTGTCTACTTCTGTGCTCTCCAGTTTCCAGGGGCATTGGTCAGGTATGGTATATACATAAATAGACCAATGTATAAAATATCCATACTTGGAATTTTTCTTAAAAATAGCACACTTATCTGGATGTTAGCTAGGTCATTTCAACTTTTTGGTATTGGTATCCATGCTGGCTTGGTAGAGTTTACACCCCTTTCTGACCAGATGCTGACACAGCATCCCCTTTTTTACAGGATTCTGTGCCTGTAGTCCTAAAGTCAGCCTGGCTGACACAGCCCCTGCCCAGCCCTGCTCTGCTTGATTGACAGCAGCTCTGAGCAGAAGCTTTGCTGACAAAACAGTAGCATTGTCATTGTCAAAATAGGAAAATGGAGAAAGTATCTCTGCCACTATTTAGGTCATTCTCCTGCCACTGTCAGACACTTTCCCATACTACAGAAGAGGGATGGGCAGAGCGAGGCTATGTGATCTTGTAACAACTCCATCAAGATAAAAAAAAGTATGCACTAAAACAATGATATGACAATTAGAGTTTTAGAATGCCATAGTTTGGTTTGCTTTAGATGATTTCACATATAATTTAACTGTTGGCTTCTTAAATAGTATATATGTTTTAATGTTTGTTCATACACTTTTTATCACCATTTGAGATCTTTTATAAAAACCCTTTGTTGAATTGTATAAAGATTTGTTAGATGTCAGTTTAGTGGTGTATTTATAAACTATTTGCGCAAAAATTCACACAATGAAAGTGCATGTACATTTGTTATATGCAAATAGGGTGAACAATTAATGTTATTAGTCTACTTCCTATGCTGCATGAATGTCTTTCATTGATCTAAAATGGAAAATACCACTTGGTCACTAAATTTGCAGTAAATTTCACAGAAATTTCATATGATATTTAATGCCATCTAATAGTATTTGATGAGCACAGCCTAACAACATTTGTTTTTGCCCATTTTTGCACAGAAGAAAAAGCACATCCACCTTCACTGGGTGAATTGCTATACAATTTGTTTAATAAACATCCCATAGTGTAAATGAGTTCTTGCTTGGACCTGGCATGTTAGTTTTGCAGCTGGGTAGCTATTTATAAGGACATCCTTGAATTAACCTCATGCATAGAAATGTATTCATTTAGTATCCAGAAGAAAATGTAACATAATTTATAAAGTGGAGTGTATTATTTTACATTTTTTTGTAAGGTATGCAAATGTACTTGCTATTCAGATTTTTGCAGGATTTGTATTTTAGAACTACAGTATTATCTTGAAGGTTTTCAGTCAACCAGATGCTTTGGGCCTGATTTACTAAACCCTATGCACATACATGGATATATTGATTGTGAACAGGCAACCAAATTTTGCAATGGGGGTTATTTATTGAAGCTGGAGTATGCAAAATCTGGTTCAGCTCTGCATATAAAGCAATCAGCATCCAGGTTTTTTTTTGTCAAAGCTTAATTGAACAAGCTGAAGTTGGAAACTGACTGGCTACCATGGATAGCTGCACCAGATTCTGAGTACTCCAGTTTATTAAATTTACCCCATTGCATATATTTTACATATTTGTAGGAACAAAGCTGCATAAAATGCATACTTAACAATAAAGGCTACTGTAGAAAAAAAAAAGCAAAAAAAAGAGTAAAAAGTAAAAATGCAATAATGAATACTTTTCTAAAGAGTACATACTGTATATTCTAGTTTTTACTTGAATGGCACATTTAAACTTTAATGGACTGTTTTTACAACTTTTGCCTGGCACATGTGAATTGCTTGATAAACTGACATTTCTTTACCAATTGGAATAAACATGTTGAAAAGCAGCATTATTTGGAATGTTCAGTGTGCAGTTTACCAGTCCATAGATGTGGTGGCTGGATTTGTTTTCTTTTTCTATGGCTAAGTACATTCCTGTTTACCCTTCAGGAAATCTTGTGTCTGAAAACGGAAACTTTAAGCAATAATATCTGTCTTCCAAAGCTGTCTTATGTAACCTACAAGACAACTGCCCTGTAGATACTGGCGATGTGGAAAGGGAGACATTTGTCGTCCAAATCATGTAGTCGAAATCAGAAGAGCAACCTAGGGTGACAACTGCTTTTCCATAGATACAGAGCATGAGGAAGCGTTGTCACCCTAGAGCAGGGAGAGTGTTGTTGGCAGTATCACCATGTAAAAAAAAATTGAAAATAAGACTGAAAAGAAACAAATGTAAATGTAAGACACTATTTTTGGGGGGTGGGGGGGTTTAGATACGCTTTAAGTATTTGGGGAAACTATTAAATTAATAAATATATTATTACAGGGAAACAAAATGATAGCACTGCGGCTATGGTTATATCCTGAATCTCATGTGTTTTTTTCATGATCCAAAAAATTTTACTGATTGATTCTGCTTAGACCAACCCTAAAGTGTCTTAGATAACAGCTAAAAGAACAGACACCTTTAGGTTCTCCACTGGAGAAAACTGATATAAGTGGCACAATGTTGTTTGTGAATTGCTGAATGTTTGTCCTATTTATAGTAAACTCATTAAATCAATGAAGAATACATAAGAATCATTTAGTCCTGTGGGAAAGTAATATGGTAAATAGAACATTAATGTCATATGCTCTGAGATCTGCTGCTTTAAAGCTTCTCGGATGATCTACTTTAATTTCACTTAGATTTCCCTTGCCAAGACTGTAGAGACATACTGTAAGCATTGTAGTGGGGATTTTTTGAATAACTTCGCTGCATCCACTGGTCGTATTCAGATGACTATGAACATAGTCATTGGGACATACTGTAAATAAATTTGCTGCACCACTTTTCTGGTGTTAATTTATCATGCCCAATTCATGAAGTATCTGTGACCCATCTGGTTCTGGCAGCAACTTGTGCCCCATATTCAGGTATTCCTAACATGCATCACTTTTACAATGTGGCACAATGATTGTGCCAAATTCAAAACAAAATACTGACAGCTCATTATATGAAAGTGGAGCTAATTAAGACCAACTTCCTTTTGGTATACAAAGAGAGAGACCTTGGTGCAGACACATTTTGTAAAAGTGCTTTGTTCAAAAAGTGGCTCAGAAGATTCAAGTTCTAGACAGGTACATGAATTTTTCTCACAACGCGTCACTTTTTTCGAACTCATGAAAAACACTTTTCAAAATCTGCTCCAGTCTTTATGCAAGGATTATGTGCAATGTGGTGAAACCTGGTAATTAGCTGTAAAACAGCTGGGGTAAATGGGTAAAGGAGGATAAATATAGTTTTGTGAGTTTAGTGGTTACCCTAGTTACCTTTTTATATTCCACCAAAAAATGTATCAGTTCCGGTGGTGTTCTGACATTAACCACTTGCAGCTGCACCATGTGCAAGCTCATTCACGTATACTCGATTGAGCCTGCACCTGTTTAGGAGCGAGCCCCTCCGGTGGACACAACAGATCGCTGTTTTTCATTTATATAATAAAACCCAGAGGGGATCAAATATCACCAAGAGAAATCTCTATTTGAATGAAAAAATATACATTTAATTTGGGTATAGTGTTGCATGACTGTGCAATTGCCAGGTAAAGTAGTACAATGCCGAATAGAAAGAAATGGCCTGGTCATGAAGGATGTAAAACCTTTCTGAGCTCAAGTGGTTAACAAAAGCAACATTTTTAGGTATAAGTAACATTATTCTAAAAGGCAACCTGAATATTCATTCTAAAATAAGCTCTTATTTAATTTAGACTGTTCATGAAAAAAAAATCCTACTTTTTTTTGCTGTCATTTTCTTTCGGGTTGAAAACACAAAATATAAAGAAAATGTCCTCTATGAAAACAATGCATATTGTGATTCTCTTAAAACAGAAGTGTTTAAACATAGAACATATTTTTGGGTATTGAAAAGACAACCAACAGTTTCTTGAAATATCAAAATGTACCTAGTGACTTTGGTATGGTCTTCTAAAGCCCATATATTGCTCAATTATTGCAGCTGAATAAAACTTTTAGACCTATATGTAAAAAATGTACTACAAGGCTGGAAGGCAGGATTCACTTACAGTGAAGGAAATAAGTATTTGATCCCCTGCTGATTTTGAAAGTTTGCCCACTCACAAAGAAATGATCAGTCTAAAAATTCATCACAGAAGTAAACGTGAGAATCTTTTCAGCGTAGTGTGTTACCAATTGTTTTCTTGGTGACTGTGGTTCCAGCTGCCTGGAGACAATTGACAAGATCCTCAGGTGTACTTCTGGGACAATTCCTCACTGTTCTCATGATCATTGACACTCAATGACGTGAGATCTTGCATGGTGCACCAGACCTAGGGAGACTGACAGTTGTTTTGTGTTTCTTCCATTTGTGAATGATTGCACCTGATGTCACCTTCTCACCAAGCTGCTTGGTGATGGATTTGTAGCCCAGTCCAGCCTTGTGTAGGTCTACAATCTTGTCCCTGACATCCTTGGACAGCTCTTTGGTCTTTACCATGGTGGAGAGTTTGGAATCTGATTGTTTGATTGCTCCTGTGGACAAGTGTCTTTTATACAGGTAACAAAATGAGATTAGCAGCACTCCCTTTAAGAGACTGCTTCTAATCTCAGCTTGTTACCTGTATGAAAGACACCTGGTAGCCAGAAATCCTACTGAAGGATAGGGGATCAAATATATATTTCCCTCATTAATGACCCCAACCCAGCTCGACCCAAAGGACAAGTAAGAGTCGCACAATGCTCCAAATCCTCCCACCCAGAGACCACTCACACCAACCCCCAGCTCAACTTGACCTAAAGACTAGAACCCTAGATGTAAAGCATCACAACGAGAGACCCCACTGCACGCCAGTCTGTCTCCAATCAAGCGCCCCTGGAAACCATCCATCCACACCCGATCCCCTCTACCTACTCCCCTAAACTCCAGCTACCAGAAGATACAGCGACGAGATATGCCACTGCACACTGGACTATCGACAGCCAAGCCTCCCACCACTCCTATCCGCCACCCCGCGCACCTCCCTAAAATGCCTCTTCCACTCCTCATTCTCATATTCCTCTCCACCATTCCCAAAATCTACTCTCTCTATCCCTCTGCTCCTCCCAAACAACTGTATATTGTGTCCTCACTGCTTCCTTCGTCCCTCTACGGCACCCACCACCTCCTCCTAATACTTCACTCTCCCACTGACCCGAACACCTCCACTGGTAGATTTGCACGCTCCTGCACATCCCGCTCCCATGCCACCTTTCTCACCCTTCTTCTCCTCCTAACCGCGGGGGACATCTCCCCAAAACCTGGCCCTCCACCACCTCGCTCACCCACACAGCACCCTCCCACTTCCACGTCCTGCCGCAACCCCTGCAACTAAGTATCTGTCCCCCTGCTCCTTAATACCACCCCCCGTTTTCATGTGCACTCCTGAACGCCATCCACAAACTCTTTGTTTTCTGCTCCCTCAACCTCCTAGCGATCACGGAAACCTGGATCCAGGCCACTGATTCTACCTCCCCTGCTGCACTCTCCTATGGAGGTCTCACCTGGACCCACTCACCCAGACCCAATGGTCGTAAAGGTGGTGGGGTTGGTCTGCTCCTGTCACCACAGAGCACATTCCGAGTCCTCCCAAACCCCCCCTCCCTATCCTTCTCCTCCTTCGTAGCCCACTGCATCCGACTATTCTCCCCAACCCCCCTGAAGATTGCCGTAATGTACCGGCCTCCTGGACCCGTATCCCGTTTCCTGGATGACTTTTCCTCCTGGTTACCCTTCTTTCTCTCCTCCGAGCTACCCACCATCATCCTTGGGGACTTCAACATCCCTGTCAACATTGACAACCCAGCCACATCCCAACTCCTCCACTTAACCTCCTCCTTTGCACTTGCACCACTTGCACAGTGCATACAATCCACCACCTATTCCGACGGAAATATCCTGGACCTTATCTTCTCCAACCGCTGAGCTCCCCACAACCTCACAAACACCCCCTTCCCTCTCTCTGACCACAACCTTATTACCTTCTCTATCTCGTCCTCTAATGCCTACCCCTCCAAATGTCATACTACTACCGGCCGTAACCTCCGCAACCTGAACCCTGCCCCCCTCCACTCTGCAGCTGATCAACTCCATGACAGCATGCTCCCCCTGTCCTGCCCCGACCTGGCTATGACTGCCTATAACAATGCGCTGTCAACAGCCCTTGACTCACTAGCGCCTTTAACCACACGAAACATCAGACCCCGACTGCTCCAGCCCTGGCAGACTGATCACACCAATACTCTCAAATGACACAGTCGTGCTCTGGAGCGACTTTGGTGCAAAACCAGATCCCAACCAGCTTTCACCCACTATAAATCTGCCTTCCACACCTACACCTCCTCCCTCCATGCCACCAAACAAGCCTACTTCCTGACCCTCATCAAGACCCTCTCCTCCAATCCTCGCCGACTCTTCTCCACCTTTAAATCTCTACTCTCCTTGCCCCCACCTCCACCCAGCACCTCACTCACCGCCCTTGAGCTTGCCAATCATTTCAAAAACAAGATTGACACAATTCACAAGGACATCACCACAGCTCACACTCCCTCCAGACCCGCCCCCTCTCACACAACTACCCCCTCATCACCCCTCTCCCTCGACACAATCCGCAGAGACTTTGTCGCTGCACAAACTCCCTCCAAGTCCGTCTCCTCTCACACAGCTACCCCCTCATCACCCCTCTCCAACGGCCCCACTACTGCTCTGACCTCCACCCCACCCAACATTCCTCACACTGAAACCCCCTCAACACTCCACACCTTCGACCTTACTACCACTGAGGAGGTCTCCAAGGTCTTCTCTGATGCCCGCCTCACCACCTGCCCCCTCGACCCTATCTCCTCACAACTCCTACAACCTCCCTCCCCCTCCATCCTACGCTCCCTCACCCACATCTTTAATCTCTCCCTCTCTTCCAGCGCATTCCCCTACCCTCTGAAGCATGCACACATCACCCCCATACTTAAAAAGCCCTCTATGGACCCCAATGACTCGAACAACCTCAGACCCATCTCCCTGCTCCCATTCACATCCAAACTCCTCGAGCGCTTAGTCTGCACTCGCCTAAGATCTAACCTCAATGACAACAACCTCCTCGATCCCCTACAGTCCAGCTTCCGTCCCCTATACTCCACCGAAACTGCCTTACTCAAACTCTCCAACGACCTTCTAACCGCCAAGGCTAATGGCACTACTCAGTGCTCCTACTCCTTGACCTCTCCACAGCCTTCGACACAGTCGACCACCCCCTCCTCCTCAAAAAACTACACTCCCTCGGCCTCATTATGATTATCATTGTTTATGGTCATTGTATAACTGCTTCTACATCAATGCTTAAAGTGTCTTAAACCCAGGACCCTTCATTTACTATATATGGTCTCCCACAGTACACAGAACATGGAAATGCAATTAGTTTAGTAAATATAAACTGCTAAATACCTTTTCTCATCAGCAGTTAGAGCAGTTCTGTGACTTCTATCAGTGTCCAGCAGAGCACTGGTTAAAGCTTTTAGGGGGAGCTTTCTTCCTGTTCAAGGAGGATTCAGAACCCCTGACCTCTGTCTAGACAGTGCTGATTGGCCCTGTGCTGATCACATGTACTCTCCCAAGAAAAAAAACCTTTCTAGCAATACACACTAAACTGAGCATGTGCAGAGTGACTCCACATGATATGTCTTATTAGGCGATAAGGGGAGGACACTGGAAAAAGGGGAGCATCAGAGAAGTCAGAATCAGACAGCGTTTTTACACAATGCAGAGGATTAACCCTAAGGTTCTAACAAGTATAACAAGCATGCTTTACTGCATATACAGACTGATTTTACTGTTGTGGGTTTAGTTGCTTACTGCCTATAATATCTGGCCATAAGCTTGTAAGCTTATATGCCTGATTGACCTAACTCTGCAACCGTAATGTCAACAAATACATGGTGCAAATATTTTAACATTTTAAATGTTTGCATAATTCATCATCAAATCCAAAATAAACTAATTGTGATACAAATACTCTGTCACCTTTGTTAGCAAAATTTAAAGCTCAACCCCAGTCAAAAAACTTGGATTTAAATATATTGCTCAATAGCTGCAAAGAATCTAAATCCACTTTATGTGCACTAAATGCCTTTACAAACCCAGAAATTACCTTGTATAAGTAGTGGCTACATCAGGGGCGGACTGACCATTTGGGCACTCGGGCACTGCCTGAGAGCCCAGGGTCAGTAGGGGGCCCCATGAGATGCCCCTGGTACCTTTCATAGGCTTTTTCATAGGTTTTTTTGGGTGTGGTTTGAGTGTGGGCGAGGACACAGGGGCCTCATGATTCCCTATTGCCCAGGGGCCCCATGAGTTGTCAGTCCGCCCCTGGGCTACATCATAAATGGGGGTGGATTCAAGACCAGCCTCTCTGCATAAAGAGTGAGAGCACCAGTGATTGATCTTAATACTGGAAGCTCTTGCACAGTGGTAAAGTTTAATGATGATTATTGCACAGATTTGGAAGAAAAGATTTGATAGAAAAAGAAACTCTTTGTGCCCATTCAAACAGAGAACATGAGCTGGAAAATGTTAATGCTGTAATAAAAGCATATGATTAGCAGAAACACGTACAATTATAGAGTATATATGTACATAGAGTAAATATAGAGTATCCTAACATGGCCTGGTCCTAACCAGATGTCAGAAGCAATATTTGAATGTGGGTGCACCACTTTCAAAAATAAGGCTATTCTTCCTGTGCTAAATTGTATCTAACCTTAAAGTTCTGGATCCTAAAATATCAAATCAGTCACTTACAGTTCTCATATTTAGTTTGTTTTCACATTTCACTCAAGGAGGCAGATGCTGAAAAGGGAGACAGGTGGTATTGAATTCTATATGATAAAAGAGAGGACATCTGAAGGTCATTGCAGATGAAAAACCTAAGCAATGTTTAGAAATACCAATAGTATATGTTTCTTTGAACACAATCAGTCAACAAGGTTGAGTCCATTATGCCTTGTTGAATCTAAATCAAGGACAGCTGTTATACTAGCTTTAGCTACATGTAAGTCTAGAAATGTAGTTCAAAAGATAGCTGTGAAATAATATAGAAAGCACAAGCAATATTGCTGAGCAGTTGCTATGCTCCTTGTACAGTTTTGATGCAAAGCACTGTCTTATTTATGAAGCCTTCTAAAAAAAAATTCTGGATGTTTGATCTGAATTTGTACATCTGGTACACACTGTGGGAAAGTAAGTGTACAAGAAATTTCCTGGCACCTCAAAGAGCTTTTTAACAGTTTTAGTAGTAGCACTGCTGGTCAAAGAAGCATCATAGTAACACAAGCCTCAAAAGTATTATCTAAGGACTTACTAATGAAAATGATTTATAGAGGTATATGTTTAATTACAGCATGTTATGTATTTTAGAAAATTATTTAGCATCCCAACCATCATAGACCTGATAAACAGAAATATTGGTGTGATCTGCCTTATCTCTTTAAAGCTGTACTCCAACCAAGCATGTCTCCCCACAGACAATACTAACTCTAACTCATCCCTGTAGCCAAAAAAAGCAAAAGTATATGGTCATAAGATGCACCAGGTCCTGGGTCTTCTTTCCATTGTACAGTGGAGGGAGAATGACCTTTCACTGCCTGGGTGATGTGAATTCTTCCAGTTGGCTGTCCAGTGGTAGGTTCTTCTCCGGCTTTGGAAGGCTTCGAGGTGTGATGACATCAAACAGAATGCAGCATTAGATCTTAGTGATTGGGTTTTCATATACTTTAAGCATGCAAGTAAACTTCTATAGTGTTCCTTTTGACTGTGAAGTCATTTACACCAGCCCTATTGGACTGCATTGGGCTGCATTATAACAATGTTTCACAGAGCTCATACACAGTGCACACAAGCCTATGTAGATCATGCCCGCCATATTGCACAGTTGCTGCTGTAAACAAGGCCTATGATGAAGGGGATCCTGTTGTGTAACAAATATGTCACGTTATGATTTTAATAAAGCAAAAAAATGAATATGTACTGGTGATAGCTTTCTAAAAAATGTATACGTCAGGGGAGCTTGTAAGCACTCAAGTGAGATGTCTGCATTGAATTGTCAGGGGGGAGAGTCAGCCAGCAGGGGATGCAGGGGGTATCATGGATCAGTGGAGTCCCAGAGGACAGATTGCTGGGCCCCAAGGGAGAGATGGTGGATCCACGGGATCAGTGGAGCTGGGGGGGGGGGAGCCGCAGCGTATCGGAAGAAAGAATCATTGGGCGGCATTGCGGGATCAGAATTGGGGGATAATGTGCATTTTTTAAAAGCTCCTGTGGCTGCCCTGCTGGACCTGAAGCCAGTGACTGCAGGGTAGGGCAGAGGAGATCCGATTGGATCAGTGGATGACAGGAGATGCAGTGTTGCAGTGGCAGCAGCAGGGCTGGGGGGGGTGTCACATTTTAGGTGTTTAGCTCTAACCAGCAGCTTATTAGCCACTATTCAGAGCCATCTGTTTGTTCAGCAGAGTCTTCTGAACAATTCTGCTATGAGTTCATGGTCACAGAATCTTATAGCAGAGAGGGAACGTAGGTCCTTATGGCGTATGGATCTGGCCTACTAGAAGCAGTGCTGTAGGTCTGTACACCGTACAGACCTGGCAGTGAAAGGGTTAAAACATCCCAAACATTTAGTTTAGATTTGTAAATATCTAATTAACATATAATATGCAAATATTAGGTAAATTAAATAAATGAAACACTCCATATTTTTAAGAATTCTACATGTTTGACTAAATAATGGTTTGTCAAATCTAGATTAAAAAAAATGTGTTTTGAAGCCTTATTGAAGTCTGTTTTGTTTTTTCCCAGAAGCAAAGAAAACCATCTGTGAGAACCTGTTTGAGTGTTAGTTTTCTACAATGAAATTCAAAGTACGTTTTCCTGTTAGTGCATTATACCATATGTCACTTTTTTCAACAGTGAAACCATGTTAAAAAATAAGGGCAATCATTGAAACATTAAAGTGTTCCCTTTTTTATTTATTTTATTTTTTTTTGTAAACTGCCAAATAATATAAAAAATGCATAAACAAAGGCTTCTGTATAGGTAGTTCATAAATCAGTGTTTTGTTTTTTTTTTGCATGAACAGTGTCTGCTGTTTCTTGATCTAGATCTCTAGAATTTTTTTACTTTAGGGGTTTGTTTCAAAACAGGTAATTTTACTGTACTATTTTTCCATCTTGCATAACAATTATAGCACTTTTCTCCATGGATGACAGGGTTGGCTCTAGAAAATAAGAAAGTAAAAAGGGCGCACTAGCCTTGCACATTCAATAAAAACTTTAATCATACAAAGTAGCAGATATATACTCACAAACAACAAATGTACACAGGCCTATCATGACCGACAATAGTCCATGGTCTGAAATGGTGCACAGTCCCACAAGCAAAAAAGGATGCTTGAGAATGGTTGACTCATTTCGAGGAGCAATTTCCTCTTCATCGGAGCCTATTCTTAATCCTGCGCAATCACCCCTTACATAATATCATTTGAATCTGGCCCCAATTCTTGTGAATGGGTTCCTTCCATTTATCGGTGGGCGGGCCTGATGTCTAAGGGGTGTGCACTAAACAGGATACAGTAACCTACCATATATATGTGTATGTATTATTTAGATAGATACTTTTACCATATTCAATGTCTAGTGGCCTCACTCAGTGGGGACCAGAAATGCGGCATCATCCTGCTTCCCAGCAGCTACTTCTGGTCACAAGACTACATCACTTCCGGTTTTCACGCCATCTTTAAGGCTTCAGAGAGAGCCAAGAACCTAAACACTGGGAGGGCAAAGAGAAGGTATAAGTTGAGTAAGCGCTGAGCAGCAGCTACTGAACTGCAGTCGGAGTGCCTATATTTCCCATCTCATTTCTCAGGGTAGCCTACAACAAAACGTTACGTAGAGTTTGTAATAGCAAATCAATTGGTTAAAATGAATATTAACATTAAATGGCCAATTACTATATGACAATTATTATTATTAATAATAATAATAATAATAATAATAATAATGCAATTATAAATACAATAATAACCCAATTATTCCATGGGTGGACATCTATTCACCAGGATATCTATTGATGGAAAAAATATATGTTTATTATATATTGTGAATGACGGTATTGACTAAAATAATAACAAGAAGTAATGATTATATTACCATACTTGTGCATGCATATGATACAAAAATATCAATTAATATAAGAAAAATGATCAATATTTAATAAATAAATCAAAAAATATAATGAGTGACTAGACTGAATTTGTCTATACATAAAAAATTGTAAAAAAAAAAAAGAAAGAAAAGGGGGGTAACTACACTCTCATTGCAATAGCTAAAATATTTACTGATTGTTATCAGGGAATTTAGAGGGCAAACTGTAACAATTGGTGTGTATTACTATTGTTAATATTGACCAAAAATCCACTCATCCTTATAGCCTGACTAAAAGCTTGGAGTATCAATGTACAAACAAGATAGTGTATCTAAGTAGTATGAAAAAAAATATTAAAATATTTGCAGTGTGGACGCACATAAACATATGCATGTCACACCTCTATCTATGCATGTCTATTTAACAAGAACGAAAGAGAAATAAAGAAATAACAGGAAAAAAATCACTGTTAGTGGTGAAAAAAAGAGAATGGAGCACATGGATGGAAATGACAAATCTGACGGGGTACATGATGTAGTTGTAGTTATACGAGAATCTGGATCATTGACAAACTAGCTTGTGAATCTCCAGATCCTTGTTTAGGCCCTTAGGGGCAAGGCTATCTAGTGTGAAGCTCCAATATCTTTCTCTTTGGCAAAGCTTTTGGTATCTCCTACCATTATCTAGATCTCTGAAATTGGCCTTAATTCCAAATACTTTCATTCCTCAGTGGTTACTTTGGTGTGCCTCTTTGAAGTGTCCTGGGACTGAATAATTGTCCTTACCACAATTAATGCTGCACCTATGTTCACCAATGCAGACTCTTAATGGGCGTGCAACCCACATATAATAGGCCGCAGGGACAAAGAAGCCCATAGATGACATGTGCTGTGCAGCAATTGATGAACTGTTTGATACAATGTTTTTGGCCATCCGTGCCAGTTACCTCCTGTTTATGGTGCCAAATTGAGGAGCATGTCCCACAATTTCTTATGCCACATCTATAGTTATCTCTTTGGTTAAAATAGATGACCACATGTTACGGTAGCTACTGAAACCTCCTTTTGGTTTCTGGAACCTACTGGGGCTATCATACTTCTCAAATCACAAGGTTTCCTAAAAATAAAATGAGGCTTTTCTGAAAGTAACTTCCCAATTACTGGATCACTCTTCAGGATCTTCCAGTTTTTGGAGAAGATACGCTGTATCTCCCAAGTCTTATTGGTAAACCTCGTGCAGAACCGTACCTTTTAGCTCTGTGTTCCTATATTATCATGCTGTTTTACACAATGGGAAAAATTGTAACTAGAGGAAATTTGATTGTATAAATGTAAATACTTATTGTACGCTTGTTCAATGTCTTCGTCATCATAACCTTTTTCTTTTGAATTTGCGCTTTAGAACCAAACTTTGTTGTATGTAGTCTGCAGAACTGACCAAACAGAATGTTTTTAATTCATTGTGGATGGTGATTGCTCTTAGCCTGTAGATAGGAATTCCCCGAGCTAGGTTTGAAATGGATCCTGGAGCAAATACTGCCATCAGGATTGCATCTCAGTTACAGGTTCAGAAAGACCAAGCTCTTGTCATCAATTACATGTGAAGGAAATGCCATAGGGATTTCTCTTGCAATGTTCTAGAAAAACTTCTAGTTGTGAATCAGTTCCATCCCAAATAATCAGGATGTCATCTATATACCTAGCGTCGAGGACCAGGTTTGACCCATAGGGGGTGTTGGTCCAAATAAATTGGTGTTCCCAATACCCATGTACAG
The DNA here is from genome assembly GCF_062004578.1 of Staurois parvus. Classification (NCBI taxonomy): domain Eukaryota; kingdom Metazoa; phylum Chordata; class Amphibia; order Anura; family Ranidae; genus Staurois; species Staurois parvus. The sequence continues at coordinate 9,127,739 of NW_028317854.1, read as the reverse complement.
ATTTGCATAGCTGGGGGCGAACCTGGCCCCCATTGCCGTGCCTTGTATTTGCCTGTAGTGAATATCCAGAAAACAAAAATGATTGTGATTCAGAGTGAACTCAATGCTGGCATACAAAAACTGAGCTTGAACGTGATTGAACTGCTGGTCTTTCGTTAAAAAAAACTGGATGGCCTGAAGTCCGAATTCATGCTTAATAGATGTATATAAGGAAAACACATCTAATGAAAGCCATCTATAACCCTGGAGCCAGGTGTACTTGGACAAGATATCCAACATATGTCCAGAGTCCTTAACATGTGAAGGAAGGCAAACTAGCAGATCTTGCAAAATGAAATCTATGTAGCAGCCTAAATTACTGGTGAGGCTTTTGATGCCTGCTATAATTGGCCTACCAGGAGTGTTTTTGCTGTTCTTGTGTATCTTTGGAATGTGGTAGAAGAATGGAGTGGCTGGGTGCTTTTTTAATAAGAAATAGTATTCCTCTTTAGCGAGGACTTTGTTAACAAGTGCTCCGTCTAACAGCACTTTCAATTCCTGTTGATACGTTATTATAGGATCTCCAGGTATTATTTCATAAGTGTTGTGGTCTCCTAACAATCTTAGGGCTTCAGTGACATATTTATCCCTGTCTTGTATAATTAGACCTCCACCTTTATCCTCTTGATAACTACTTCCTTGTTAAGTTTGAGCTTGTCTAATGAAGCTTGAAGGAGATTGTCTGTTTTTTGTTTTGGATTCCTTGTTGCACATGGTTTTAAGTTCACTGAAACTATTTCATAAAACGTAGCAATATAATTACCCTTTACCAAGTGTGGGTAGAAGGTAGAAAGTGGTTTGAACTCTGAACAACTTTGGCCTGTGCTAGACACCCAAACTCTAATTCTGGTCTATTATACGAGTCTCCATCAATATGTTGTCCTTCTGAATACAGATTCTCTAGTATTTCCAGTGACAGTGTAGTTACCCCTCCCGCCTTTTTTTTTTTTTAACTGCAATTTTTTATGTATAGACATATTTAATCTAGTCACTCATTATTTTTTATATTTATTTAATAAATATTAATAATTTTCCTTATATTCCTTATATTAACTGATATGTATATATCATATGCATACACAGATATGGTAATACAATCATGACTTCTTTTTATTATTTTAGTCAATACCGTCATTCACAATATATAAAAACATATATTTTTTCCATCAATAAATATCCTGGTGAATACGTGTCCACCCATGGAATCATTGGGTTATTATTGTATTTATAATTGAATTTTTATTATTATTATTATTATTATTATTATTATTATTATTAATTGTCATATATGCATTGGCAGTTTAATGTTAACAATATTAATTTTAACCAATTGATTTGCTATTACAAACTCTACAACCTTTTGTTATAGGCTACCCTGAGAATTGAGGTGGGAAAGTTAGGCGCTCCGACTGCAGTACCCAACTGATAACTTCCCTTTGCCCTTCCAGTGTCCTGGCTCTTTGCTCTCTCTGAAGCCTTAAAGATGGCTGCTGTAACGCAAATCGGAAGTGATGTAGTCTTGTGACTGGAAATAGAGTTTGGAAAGCAGGATGATGCAGCACTTCTGGGCTTTCTGAACAGCGTGCGTTCCACAACATCTCACATGGTAGCAGCAGCTACTGTTATTGTTGCTGTTCACAGAATCACATTTTAAAGAGCATTCTTTTTCTCCCCCTTCTCTTTCTTCAACAGTAGCTGAAGCCACTGAATATGGCCACTAGACACTGAATATGGTAAAAGTATCTATCTAAGTAATGCATACACATATACATGGTAGGTTACTGTGTCCTTTGCTCCCTGTTTTAGCATGCATAGGTACAGTTGTGTTCAAAATAATAGCAGTGTGTTGAAAAAAGTGAATAAAGCTCAAAATCCTTCTAATAGCTTTTGTTTCCATACACACAAATGCATTGGGAACACTACACATTCTATTCTAAATCAAAACATGAAGAAAAATATATCAAATTTGTGTTGTTCCTCTAATAAAAATTGAAGAAAAGTGAATATTAGACTGTTCAAAAAAATAGCAGTGTTTGTATTCTTCTTTACAAACGCAAACATTCACTTTATAAACTGAAAAAAGTTTGAAGATTTTGCTTTTCTTTGAATCACTGAATTAATATTTAGTTGTATAACCACTGTTTCTGAGAACTGCTGTACATCTGTGTTGCATGGAGTCAACCAACTTCTGGCACCTGTGAACAGGTATTCCAGCCCAGGATGATTGGACTACATTCCACAGTTCTTCTCTATTTCTTGGTTTTGCCTCAGAAACTGCATTTTTGATGTCACCCCACAAGTTTTCTATTGGATTAAGATCCGGGGATTGGGCTGGCCACTCCATAACGTCAATCTTGTTGGTCTGGAACCAAGATGTTGCACGTTTACTGGTGTGTTTGGGGTCGTTGTCTTGTTGGAACACCCATTTCAAGGGCATGTCCTCTTCAGCATAAGGCAGCATGACCTCTTCAAGTATTCTGATGTATTCAAACTGATCCATGATCCCTGGTATGCGATAAATAGACCCAACACCGTAGTATGAGAAACATCCCCATATCATGATGCTTGCGCAACCATGCTTCACTGTCTTCACAGTGTACTGTGGCTTGAATTCAGTGTTTGGGGGTCGTCTGACAAACTGTCTCTGGCCACTAGACCCAAAAAGAACAATCTTCCTTTCATCAGTCCACAAAATGTTGCGCCATTTCTCTTTAGGCCAGTCAATGTGCTCTTTGGCAAATTGTAACCTTTTCAACAGTGGGACTTTGCGGGGGCTTCTTGCAGATAGCTTGGCTTCACATAGGCATCTTCTAATTGTAACAATACTCATTGTTGGCTAAGTCCTTGCCATTTTGGCTATTCTTCTATCCATTCGAATGGTAGTTTTTCGCTTTCTTCCACATCTTTCAGGTTTTGGTTGCCATTTTAAAGCATTTGCGATCATTTTAGCTGAGCAGCCTATCATTTTCTGCACTTCTTTATATGTTTTCCCCTCTCCAATCAACTTTTTAATCAAGGTATGCTGTTCTTCTAAACAATGTCTAGAACGACCCATTTTCCTCAGAATTTCAGAGAGAAATGCACTGTAACCAGCATATACAACATTTGCTGCCTTCCTTCCTTAAATAAGGGCAATAATTGCCACCTGTTTTTCAAAGAATGAATGACCTCACTAATTGAACTCCACACTATTATTTTGAACATAACCCTTTTCAATTAGTGATTCAAGTAGACAGAATCAGCAGCATGCATGTCATGAATGTTGGGTCTGTTGGATTTCTATTACTCTACTACACCTGCTAGTAAATTATTTGCCATGAAGAAATATCATTTCTACCAAAAACAGTGATTGATCAGGTTAGTGATGTCTGACTGCTATTATTGAACATGCATTAATATGAGCGATAATTACTATCTGAAATGTTTTTATGTGTGGTTTTATATTTGTCATGTTATAACTGATGCTGGGTATCGTGTTTAGTGCATACCCTTAGATATCAGGCCCGCCCATGGGCAAATGGGAGGAACCCATTCACAAGCATTGGGGCCAGATTCAAATGATGTTATGTAAGGGGTGATTGCACAGCATTAGGAATAGGCTCTGATGAAGAGGAAATTGCTCCACGAAATGAATCAGTCATTCTCAAGCATCCTTTTTTGCTTATGGGACTCGTGCACCATTTCAGACCATGGACTATTGTCAGTCATGATATGCCCGTGTACATTTGTTGTTTGTGAGTATATATCTGCTACTTTGAATGATTAAAGTTTTTATTGAGGTAATGCGCAAGGCTTGTGCGCCCCTTTTACTTTCGAATTTTCTAGTGCTGTATTGGGCTACCCCATCCCCTAGGGGGCTGCACAGCACTGCCTTATTGGTTAGAATGCTAAGGTCTACGAAGATCTTGGTGACTGGGTCTGTTGCTAGATTAAAGAAAAACTATATTTGTTGGGGGTAAATATTATTTTGTTTCTCATGTTTACAAGTGTACATGTTTAGGTTATATATAACTTTTTATTTATATAAGATCTTTATTTTACAAATAAACATTTAAAGTGGGTTGCACTTATGATGCATAATGGGTTTCTTAATAGAGAACTGCAGAAGCTTTTTCTGCTGAACAGTGAAAATATATACAGAGCTGGGACAGAAGGAGAAAGAGAAAGTGGTAGAGATAAGTCATTCCTTTGAATTGTTCAGCTGCATGTGTAATGTAAGCTTCAGTTATCCAACCTGTAATAAATGTTTTCTCCACTAAAGCAGATAAGGTGCACCAGGTTAAGAAAGCCTAGAATCCTATCCTAATAGTATATATGAAATATTTATATGCAATAGTTTTAATTTACAAGATTAAAATATTAAACATATGTTTTTACATCTGATAAAAATACTATACAAAGTACAGTATATGATATATTTGTCTTTAAACCAGCTTGTATGCATTAAAAACATGTTTCATAGGATGATTTGAAAATAAATACTTACCATCATGATGCAGACTTCATACCTATTCCTACCATCACTGTATAGGTGCCTCCCACAAAGACAAAGAGACAATGACCTATAAAAATATAGTTGTGGTGCCATGGTCTGCAGTCAATTTCCAAAATTCCTTTCATAGTATTTATGTTTTCCTTGACTGCTGGCCCTACTGTAGTGCTTCACACAGAAAGTATGTGAAATCGTTGCATGTAAATAGCATTACATAGTTACAGTGCATAGTTATGAAGGCTGAAAAAATACTCAAGTCTATCTACTTCAACCAATATAAATAAATAAACAAACAAACAAATAAATAAATAACCAAATAGAAAACCTCCATATACACAATCCTATACCCACAGTTGATTCAGAGAAAGCAAAGCAAAATAAATAAATAAATAAAACATGGAAAAGAGGAGGAGCAGACAGCACCTGTGGGGAACCCCCAAGAAGAGGTAAGTAGAGGTCCCAGCACTAAAATCTTGGGGTGCTATTAACCTTTGCCCATTTGAATTGAATAGTTAATTACTACTCTCCTAATAGTCTTTTTGTCAGTTTTCTATCTATTTAGATATATTAATTATATTTGCTGTAAGAACTATTGAGATGCTGTGAAATGGCATTGCACACTCAAAACTTTTTTATTAGCTAACTGAAAAATAAGTAACATAACAAATTACAATAGGCAGATACAACAGTAAACCCTCAACTAAGCTAAATTCCTGGCACTTGAGATATGTTAACCACTGAAGACATCATCCATGTTGACTTTTCTCATTGTGACGGTTGCAAGTGATACCAGCAAACAGAAAGAAATAGGTGCCATTCACTGATCATGCTTTGGAAGTAACCTATTACTAATGTAGTTATTATTATGTATTTATTTTTCATCTCTTTGATTCTAAAGAAAAAATCAATCACTAAAAAAAGGTCAGAGTCCAAATCCTTCTCATGCAATTTGTTGGCTGGTAACAAACCATATTAGCGAATATGTAGGAGGAGCATGTGACAGTCTTGAAAAGCATTCCATCAATTGTTTAGTCAAATCAATCTACAAGCTCAATGTACTTGCCAAATTGATAAGGTCAGTATGAACAATCAATACAAAGAGAGTGGGATGAAAACTTTGAGGTGCTGAAAATCTAGTCAATTCCATCATTCAAATAAAATGTCTATAAATGAATGATCTTGTGAATTAAATGCCAAGCATTTAGCACAATAAAGGAAAGGAAATTAGTGAATTAAAATGCCACTGGAGCAAATCACTAATGTTTTATACCCTGAAACACAGTACTGGTTAATTTCATTAGGATTACCTAACTACATTACATCTATATAGTACATTGAAATATGGCATAAAGTGGTATTATAATACAGGGATAACTTATAAATCTAAACAAAATAGATTGTTTAGTTCACCTAAAGATTGTATAGTATATATTTTGTTTCCAAACTACTACTAAAAAGTAATAAAAATGTAAAAAATGTATACAGTATAAACAGTGGTAAATGAGACTGAGAGAGCCAGTTTGGGTAAAGACAGGGCATCTGAGAATTTAGAATATGTAGCATAGATGGGCTCCTGTGTAGGCCATTATTGCTGGAGCTTCATGTGATGCAGACATTCTGTGGGAAGGTGTCCAGGCCAGGTGTGCCTGTGTAAGCTATTGTGGCTAAATAGTTGAACAAGGAGGGCATCCTGGATAAGCATGTCTAAATCTGTCTGTGCCTGAATGGACAAAGACTTGAGTCAGACCATTATCTCTTGTGAATGAGAAACATAGGTAATCTGACAGTGAACAGGCTGAAAGCCTGAACAAGAGGCTGAGAAAACTAATCCACCAGAGGAGTGGGACTGTAGCTGTGTCATATGGCCTAAACTAGCCATACATGGGTCAGTTTTTTTTCATTCAACCAGCAGGACCATAATCATAAGTCTGTTAAACAAATTTGGAGAGCCTGATATTTAGTGAACACTATAATTTAACTATTGTAACGAAAGATGAGCCGAACTGCCCTGGGTTCAGTTCAAGCAGGGTTTGGCAAACTCCACTGAAGATTGGACGCTGAATTTGAACCCCTGAAATGTATACTAGATGCTTTGAGTCTAGTATGGATTTTAAGAGAGTACCTCATGCACAAAAAAGGTTGAGGTGCCCGAGGAAATCCACACCAGACCCTTATTCTGAACATGCAGCCTGGCAGATCACAAAATATTGGGAGGGGACAAGTGAGCAACCCCTCTAATGTATTACACAAGGCCACATGCCCTCATCATGGGACATGCCTTGCCCCATGTTGATATGCACAAGGGACTCTTACCCACAACCCTGGCCATTGATTTGGGGGGTTCTTAGCAGAATCTGTAAGTCCCCTTGTTTATTAGATGATGCCCCCCCACATAATTAAGTCTGAGGTATATAGTACTCCTACTCATTCACAAAAAAAGACATGCCCTAGAAATAAAGGCACCCAAAAGTTTAATCCTTGATTAAATCCTTTGTTTAAATATATATATATATATATATATATATATATATATATATATATATATATCAATCAAAGAAAGACCCTTGGTGCAAATCCAGCATTAATCACAATGCCTGTGCCTAACCAACCTGCCTCACCTGATTAATCATGATGCTGCACATATCAATGTTATTGTCCAAATATGGCATAGTGGCTATATTAAGAAATTATGTAACCCCTTCTATACCCTACCCATTTGCTTATATGACAAGGGATTCCTGGCCATGCAAGTGAATGGGCCAGTTGACATGAGTGGTTGGTAAAGATGCCATGAGTGCAGGCATCTGTTGCTTCTTTAGCAACCATTGATAGCCAGAAGCTATCCTGTTCATCCACACTGAACACCCTAAATATTTGGATTGAATACTGAGCTAATCCCTAATTGTAACACACTAAGGTGAGGGTCACACTAGCCCATGCGAAAGGGTGGGCATAGTTGGGCTCTCTTGATCAGAACGTGTGATGGCCTTTTAATGATACTAACCCCTGCCACTTTAGAAGATTACAAAGACAGAAGTGCCCCCTTCACAAGGGAAGGAAAAAGGAGAATTACTGCTAACAGCAGAAGAATCAACACAAGGGACATATCCTTCTGACCATAAGTTATGTTCCTTGTTATGTCGTTTGTGTTAATTTTTCTGTTTTAGATTTTGACTACACTTAGGCTTCAATTATATTTCATATTTGACCCTTTGTATACATGATATAGACCAAATACTGGGGCATGATTGAATTATAACCCTCATTTACCACTGTAACACCCTTATTTGTAATATTTCTCTCAATTGACTGTGCAGCAGCATTCGGTTATGGATAGTTCAGCTCATCTCATTCACCCTCCCTTGTTATTAGACACCCAAACCAGCCAAGTAAAGTAAATATGTTATGAATCTGCAACCATGAGGGTTCCTTGAGGTAATGCTGTCCCCAAGGGCTACTTTTCGGTGCACACTCATTTGAGTTCAGGCTGATATTTTGTGCATGTTTATGCCAGAATAATTTAAGATAGCAAATTATTTAGCATTCAAATAATCTGAACTACATCGGCCTTATTCACATCTGAGTAATTTGAAGCAAGATTTGAAGCTTCACCAGAAGTGCTTCAGCACTTGGCACTATTTAGCACTATTTCCATTATATGTAATGTTGCCCCTGCTCACAGCATAGTGTCACTGAAAGCTTGAAGCTTGTCACTTTGAAAAAGTATATTCACTTCATTTCAGAGTAGCAAGTTTGGGCCCCAATAGTCTTCAATTAAAACAAAATGCATGCAATGTGTGTCTTTTTGTGCTTAGTAACAAGTTTTCCACTGGCTAAAAATAAAAGAAAAACAATCGCTCAAGCTAAAAAGCCAGACAAAAACACCCACACAAATGCTCAAAAATGAACGTCCAAAAAATGGCCAAAGACATTCCCCTCAGGGGTAAATAGGGTCTTAGTAAGTGTATTTCCACTTTTGCAGTAAAAGTTAAGAAATTCCTAATATTTACACAGCATATCTAAAATGTTTCTTACCTTTTAGATGTTTCTGAGAACAAGGCCTCAGGGCAGATTGCAGGCATTTCTGGACAGTGTAAGGTGTGTAGAAATCAAACCCAGTGCTCTATGAGTGTTTGTGATGGTACGTGGCCTCAGCCAATGCTGCTCCGGCCACATCCTTTAATGTATTTGTTCACCGAGCCCCAGTGGGTGGGGTGAAATGCATTAGGTGTTCATGGCCAGAGAAGCACTGGCTGAGGCCATATACCATCACAAGCATTCCTAGAGCATCGGGTCAGCTTGAGCCATATCTCACTTCTACATGCTTTACACTTCTGGATCAGTGGATAGATGCCTGATTCTACATCAGCACCAACGGGAAACTTTCATCCGCCAGCTTTGAGCACTGCTACAAGTCCTACATGACCATTTATGGACCGTCTCACAGTGTCTCTGTTGTTCTTGCACAGACTGCGGACTCACTGAGCTCTGATTCAACAACAATATAGGAAGCCATCTTCTAATTGTTTTAACCCTTTGTTAGGACAGGCTGTGTTCAAATCTAGTTTACAGCTGATAATGAACAGCAAAGTACAGACAGGGTAATTATATAAACCATTATTCCCCTACTATAAAAATACATGTTAACATTACTTTTTATATGTTAAAAAAAATCTGAAGAAAATATTTAAAAAAGAGACGTATGGGCAGTACAGTGGCTAAATGGTTAGCACTTCCGCCTGGCAGTACTAGGGTCGTTGGTTCGAATCCCAGCCACAGCACCACCTGCATGGAGTTTGCATGTTCTCCCTGTGCCTGCGTGGGTTTCCTCCGGGTACTCTGGTTTCCTCCCACTCTCCAAAGACATGCTGGTAGGGTAATTGGCTCCTGTCTAAATTGGCCCTAATATCTGTATGTATGAATGTAAGTTAGGGACCTTAGATTGTGTGCCCCTTGAGGGTTAGGGACTGATGTGAATGTACCATATATATGTAAAGCGCTGCGTAAATTGACGGCGCTATATAAGTACCTGAAATAAATAAATAAATAATAAAGACATACAGTATATTTGAAATTTATTTTTAAAAATATTTTTTATGTATTTTGTAACATACAGTATATATATATATTTATTGAAACATATTTTGAAATATATTGATTATGGCCAAAATTGTAGCATTTCAAATATATGTCAATATATTTGTGAAGGATATTTTTAAAATATATTTCAAATATATTTTTTGTCCATGTGGGTCATAGGGGGAGATTTACTAAAACTGGGGCACACAGAATCAGGTGCAGCTCTGCATAGTAACCAGTCAGCTTCTAGGTTTTATTGTCAAATCTTAGTTGAACAAGCTGAAGGTAGAAGTTGGTTGGTTACTATGCACAGCTGCGCCAGATTGTGTGTGCACCAGTTTTAGTAAATCTCCCCATAGCGATGATAATATATAGTGCCATACCGCTATAAAGCTAGCCACACAAAACTCACATATAACAACAAGTCATCGCTTACTTTGGCATTTGCTTAAGTTTCTATGCTGTTGCCCAATGCCCCTATCAATATCAGCTGAATTACAGTATTTGACTAGAAATATTTACACCTCCAGAGTGGCAGAACATGTTGTTATTCCGATGGCATAGCTTGGCTGCTTGTTACTGAGCACATGCTTTGCAGATTAGCCTGTTTGTATAGCCAATTGAACATGTGCTCCATTAAATATTTAAGCATCCTGTTTTAAGGATGGAACAGAAGACATCATCTGCCACTGTGCAGCAGACAAGTGAGGCCCCCAGAGCCCATTACCATAGGTTACAGAAAAATGTTAATCAGTGCCAGTGCAGTTAAATAATGCAGCTTTTGCAGATGGCAACTACAACATCTACTCACAGATGTGTCTTTCAGTCCCTAAGGTGGCTATATCACAGGACTTGTCAAAAACAGTCAAAACTGAGGTTGGCTATGCATATTACCACTGCATATATGGCACACAGCAGCCAGTGGGAAGATGAAAGCGAAAAAAAAGAGAGAAGGTGTCTCAGCTAGCACTAGTATTTCATTTAACCGAACATTTCATCTTAATCTTAACACTTGTAGTCATATATCTCAGTTATGGATTATTGATTCCTGCATTATTGTTAATGTAGGCACTTTATATTATTAAGTGTTTTAATGGTTAGGGTACTCCTCATTTCTCTAAAAAAGGAAAATTGCTTTCAAAATTTTGAAAGCTGATCATTTTATAGATAACTGTGGCACAGAACTGCTGCTGTAATGACATTTTTATTTTGTCTGTCCTGAACAAGTTAAATTGACCTTTCATTACATTTACAAATTATTATTATTATACAGTATTTATAAAGCGCCAACAGTTCGCTCAGCGCTGTACATTACAAAGGGAGACAGAACATGCGAAAGTACGAAAACAATACAATGTGATACACGAATGCGCATGAATAAATTCCTGACCTGTCACAATATTATTATTATACAGTATTTATAAAGCGCCAATAGTTTGCTCAACGCTTTACATTACAAAGGGGGACAGAACATGTGACAGAACAATAACAATACAATGCAAAACATGAGGGGATTGAGGGCCCTGCTCTTTGGAGCTTACAATCAATATGCTTCATCTGTATTTTTTTTTTTTAAATCTCTAATACTTATAATTAAAAAGTAGTCCTTTAGGAGCAATCTGGTGACTTTGCCTATGTGAGATGATGTCATCTGTCTGCTGCAGACAGGAGGATGCATTTCCTTAGTCACCTCTCTCAGGAATCCTGTTACGTATACTTGCTCATGGTCAGCAGGGTCTCAGAGAGTGTTGAAGCCACTGGATAACTCGTAAGGCCATAGATCTAGTATTTTTTGGAAAAAGGGCCAGCAGTGGAAGCCTACATAGTTCTCTATGCAGAGATCCACTCACCTTCATTATTGTAAACATAAAGAAAATACATGAAACCATTACATATACGTACATGTTGACATATACATTGCTGTTGGAGCACAATTTCATCTTAATGCAAACCCCAAACTTGAATATATATTGATGTTAGATGAAATACAGTTGTGAGCATCTTACAAATTTATTAGTAGTAATATTTTCATAGTTTAAGAAAACAGTTCTCATTTTGATATCATTAACAAGTGAGATTTGAATTACATGGGTCATGGGTCTTGTAAGATTTCTAAACTGTGAGGTATGCAATTAAGATCCACTTTTTTCTAAAAACTCCTTTAAATGTCACCTGGTAATTGAGTACTGTTATGCTCAGCATCTCCTCAAAACCACTGTCATGGTTGTCTAAACTTACCTTTAACCACTTGCCCTCCTGATGATTTACTCCGCTTTCTGACCAGGCCATTTTTTGTGTTTCGGCGTTGCTTTACTTTAACTGACAATTGTGCGGTCATGCAGCGCTGCACCCAAATGAAATTTATGTCCTTTTTTTCCCACAAATTGAGCTTTCTCTTGGTGGTATTTGATCGCCTGTGCATTTTTATTTTTTTGCGCTATAAAAAAAAAGACAGACAATTTTGAGAAAAAACAATATTTGTGACTTTTTGCAAATAAACATGTGCAGTAAAAAAATGTAAAAATCAAATTTCATCATAAATTTAGGCCAAAATGGATTCTGCTACATGTCTGTGCTAAAAAAAATCCCAATACATGTAAATTAATTGGTTTACGTGAAAGTTATAGTGTTTACAAATGGTGGTAAAGACACTGGAATTTTTTTTATTGTTTACTAGTACTAGTGGCGATCAGCAACTTATAGCGGCACTGCGGCGGGCATTCTGACACTGAGGGGAACTGACTTGGTGTCACTGACATCCCCAGTGACAACAATACAGTGATCAGTGTTAAAGAAAAGCACTGACAATGTACTAATGGCACTGGGCAGGAAGGGGTCAACATGAAGGGCGATCAAAGGAATAACTGTGTGCTGGGAGTGTTTTACTTGGGGGGGCGGAGTGTTGGTGCTTCACTGCAAGCACGCTGCTCTGGATGGCTGTGTTGTGCACAGCCATCCAGAGCAGGGTGCCCGAGCTGACAGGGAGGAGGACTGTTAGTAAAAAAAGCAGCCGTCCTCCCCGCCAGGACCCAGAGATTGACAGCCACGGCTGAGAGCCGCGCATGCGCCCTCTACCCGGAAATACAAAATCACGTATATATGCGTGATTTTGTACACCCCTGCCACCCTGCTATATATCTGCTATAGGGCAGTCAGGATGTGGTTAATTTTCTTCATACTGTTCTCTGTGGTCTATGATATCCAGAACTTCCAGGGGCCCTTCCACTATATACTATTTAACGAGTTTCAACTCTACATAACCCTGGGGAGACCTAATACATAGAAGGATGGTGGGGAGGGAGTTGTTAAAGCTCCTGGAAGTTAAGGAGATTGAATTCCTTGATCAGAGAATGCAACTAGACTTGAGGGATTCCAGAAAGCACAGGGAATAAAACAGCACTTGTTTAATGTTACTTTTCACAAAACCATGACAACTTCAGTTTAACCTCTTCCCACTGGTCTCACATATATGTGGCCTCTCGGTGGGTGGGAATTAATGCCGAGCAGCTGCATATATGTGTCTACATGTAAACAGTTTACTGTGATGAGAATGTGCTCCCTCTGTGCCCCCAACACAGTACCCAAACTGTCATGGAAAGCTCCAGATGCATACTTGCGACAGCCAATCACAGCCTTTCACATGATCAGAATGTCACTTCCCCGGCATTTAAGTCCACTTAAAAGGCCAGGAGGTGCCAGTGGGAAGAGGTTAAAGGTAATCTTCAGGTTTCCTGTCATTTAAAACAATAAAAAAGCTCCCACTGACTGGCCGAGTCGGAGAATAAGTCCGATGATGTCACAATCTCCAACTCAGTCAATCAGAGGAAGCTTTGTATTTATTCAGTGAATGGCTGAGCACTGTTCAGACTGACTAATTTGTTCCGGGTGTGAGACAGGAAGTCTCTGTCTCACAGCCAGAACCCTGCACTGAAGCTACATAAAGTTCATACAAGACTTAGAGCCAATGCAGCAGTTAGTGAAGGAAACAGATTGTTTGGACCAGCTCGGTCCAGATGAACTCTTTAAAGTGCCAGGAAACCTGGTAATCAGCTTTAAAGCTGATTTCCAGGCAAAAAACTTTCATCTATAATTGTTCCTCAAAATCCACAAGGATATAAATTCACTTTGTGTGAACCAAATACCATTGAAAACCCAGATATTTAGAAGTAACATCTTTACTGTGCTGCACACAGCTGGTGCAGACAGCAGAGGTGTGAGAAGGACTAAGAAGATCCTCCTACTACAGGCTACCTACAAAAAAACTTCATGGTCATGGATACAAGAACAGTCACCCGCCCAAGGAGAAGGAGCAGCAATACGAAGTTCATAAAGGAAACTGCTGCACAGAAATGAAGGGGTTGCTTTACTAAAGGCAAATATGCTGTTTACTTTGCAAGAGAAGTTGCACTTTGCAAGGGAATTTGCTCCAGAGCTTTGAAAATGAGATGAAGCTCTGCTGACTTCCATCATCCAATCGTGTGCAAACAAAAACTTTTTTTATTATTATTTTCCTTGCACATGAGTTGGTACTCTTTGCAAAGTGAAAGTTAACCACATTCACTAGGCTCTGGAGCAAATTCCCTTGCAAAGTACTTTTAGTAAATCAACCACAAAGTGTAGTCATTTTTTTCATGCTTGATAACTACATAAATCTGCTAAAAATACATAAAAGACACCAACATTTGAGCAAGAATACTTGACTTTTGTATAGAAACAATTTTTTAAGCATGTATTTCAGCTTTAAGAACAACTTACTTTGTTTCTTTAAATAAGTGTGATAACGAGTTGATCAGGTTAAAGTTTTGTTATACTGGAAGACAGTCATTAAAGTGATTTTAAAGGCTATTTTTCCAATTTTCTTACCAATACGAAGCATGTCATACTTACCGGTTCTGTACAATGGTTTTGCATAGAGCAGCCTCGATTCTCTTTTTCTAGGGTCCCCCACCAACACTCCTGGCTCCTCCCCCTGGTGAGTGCCCCCAAAGCAAGCTGCTTTCTCTGGGGGCATTTGTACATGCTCGCTTCTGAGCTGCCTCTGTGTGTCCAAAGGACTCAAAGAGTGCAGCTCGTCCTCTCCCCCCCCAATCCCTCCTCACTGGATGTGGGTTAAATTTAAAACCCAATTGCGTGATTTAGAAAGCAACTTTCCTTTTGGTAGTTTTTTTAATCAATGTTTTTTTAAACCTGCACAAGTAAGTGCGGATTGTGTGAATCCTTTTCTTTTTCACACTGCTGAATAACATTTATAGGAGAGTGAGGTTTGTTCCCAGAGACAAGGTAACCTGGAAACAAAACAGGATAGCTTTTAGGCCTGGTAATCTGCATAGAATATCCCCCAGCTGTAATTCTGTCATCTTTGCTCTGCATTTATGGTGGAGCCTTAGCAAAAGCTGTCTTTCACTGTCAAGTACAATAAGAAGTGTTGGTCAGCTTAAATTCCCTTGTTGATCAGAGTTATGTCTTGTGAACTGCATGTGCCTCGGGCCTCTCATGCATCATTTAAACTGCTTTGTACATGTCAATAGGTGGAAAAGCATTAGATCCCTCGTAGACTTAGCCAAATCCTCAAAGATATATGTGTGCCGTGTAGTATCTAGGCTGCAGTTTCAAGGCTGTTGTACTTTTTACACCTGCTTAGCTAGGGCCGAAGGTGTTGCCAGAAGCAAAAATCCCAGGGAGCTTCAACAATCAAATCACGCACAAAAACTGATTCTTCTTTACACAAGATTTTGTATATCACACAGCTCCTGCTCAATTTGTAAGACAGAGTATGGTTGAATTGAAGATATCATCTACACATCAGTTTTATTTTTATGCTTTATATAACACAAAAAAAGCAAATGCAAAAAAATGATTATGCTTGTTACAAAGATATGAGTTTTTATCCTAATTGTATGTGGGTGGAGTGAGCGTTGGTGGTCTGCTTGTTCTCTGTTTTTGGTAAATAAAGCCCTTTGCAGTTTTATCAAATTATGAGCTGCACTAATTTACAATTATCACAGCTTTTATGAATTTTAAAGTCACATTATAGTGGTAGAGTTAGGCTAGGGTGATTCAAAGCAAAATTGAAGGTCTAGTTATAAAAAAAAACACTTTGCAAATGTTTTAACATTCATGCAGGCTCAACAAATAATGCCCATAATGTTTGTAATATGTATGTAATAGTTTCTTTGTTGCTTTTCACTGAGCAAACGTATTCAATCCTAAGAGGAAAAAAAAAAACATTAGAACATTCAACCATAAGAGTTACCATTTACCAACAGAGAAATTACCTTAACAAAACAGGCTAAGAACATTTGACCAGAGGAACAAATAATATGAGAAGTGTGCAGATTACGGAGACTGTGTACAGAATCTTGTGTGAATAGCCGAATGAACCTTCAACTCCAGTGTTCAGTGAAATATTTTGCAGTGGTATTATTACAACTGCTAAATTTGATAGCTTCCTCCTGGTTGTTAGGGAGCTATCACCCACCATTGTCCTAACAACCCAGCACATTCAGCTGTCAGCGATTCCCAGCTGAGAGGTGAATGGGGAACACCACAAAAAAAAAAAAAAAGAGACCAAAAAAAAAAAGAATCTCCCAGATTCCACACCAGACCTATTTATTTTGGTATGTATTTTAAGAGAGAAATCCACCCTAAAAGTCCACGCTAAAAAAAAGATTTTTAAAAAGTGTGGGACCCCAAAAAACTATACCAGACCTTTACCCATGCATGCAGCCTGGATAGCCAGGAAAGGGGGGGTTAGCATGTGCCCATTTCCTGAATGATATCAGGCCACATACCCTCAACATGGGGGGTACAACCTTTGCAAAGCACCTTGTCACTATCTTAATGAGGACAAGGGCATTTCCCCTCAACCCAGGCACAGTGGTTGTTGGGATATGTGGGCAAGGGGCTTATCATAATCTCCAAGTCCCCTTTAACCCCTTTACGCTGGCCGCACACAAATGTGTGGCCTCCCGGTGTCTGGGCCTAGACGTGGCCGCACATGGTTCATGTAAGTAAAAACATATGTGCTGAGAGCGCACATCCTGTGTACTCACAGAAAGGTCCCGGTCTGCTCTTTCGATCGGGACCTTTTCCCGATCATGTGACGCATCGTCACGGCGGTCACATGACCCCTAAACCACTCCCTGCCTGCCACGCCTCCCGGCTTCTGAAACTCTTAAAGGGACGGGTGGCGCCGCTGGGAAGGGGTTAAAATATAAGAGTGCTGTAAATGAATGTAAGGGGTACCCCTACTCATTCAAAAAAACAAAGGCAATAGTAAATAAGCACATACAATGTCCCTTCATTTAAAAAAGTCCCACATTGTAAATCCACCATCAATCATGTCATCCATTGATGAGTATTCATGTCAATCATGATGCCCAATGTCCTCAGGGTCTATTCTTACCTGCCTGCTCTGGTGCATTACGTCATTTAAATGGGCTGCTAATGCACCAGAACAGACAGATAATCACACTTGCACCTTTTTGTGATGGAGCACATCACAGAAAACAGTAGTGCATTACCACTCATTGCAATGTGCTACAATGCAGTTGCATTGGGAATATGTGTTGGGGTGCCATTCAAAATGAATAGTACCACAACAACGTGCATAAGTGCATAAAGTGCATAAACCGCTTTACCACAGTGCAATAGTTGTGAAAAAGAATTTGCCCACTTCTCCTCTTCAAAATAAAAAAGGTTTTGCCTGGACACACACTTTAATGTGGGAAATGTAACTGATGACAACACAAAAGTGTATTTGCAACATAGTGAGCTAGCTGCTTGCCAAATATATTGTAGTCTGTCACAATACTATCAGCAACTTTTAGGGCTCATTCACATTGGGGTTTTTTTTCCAGGCACCTGGAAGTTGCTTCTGACCCTTGCAAAGTGCACTTCAAGTTGTGTCCTAAAAGTGCACACTGTGCCTAATTGTGCAATTGACACATAGCTACTAAAGTGTATTTTGCTTAAAGCGGAGTTCTCCTCACTCTGTAAACAAATAAAAGTCAGCAGCTACAGAAACTGTAGCTGCTGACTTTTAAAAAATAGCCACTCACCTGCCCCCCCCCCCCACTCCCCAAAGGTGCCAATCCTTAATGGGGAGTGGGGGACCAATCTTTAAAGCGAAACTTTCTTTTTTGGGTGGAACTCCTCTTTAAGTTGCAGGGTTAATAGAAACATTTTAAAATCTTGACATGGAGAAGAGGAAAAGGAGTTAACTGCATGCTACAGCTTCCAACCTCCTTGCCGCTATACAGCCCTTCTTATCGAGCATTTCAAACTAGTACAGGAACAAGAGTCTGAAATATCCTAAATAAAGACATTTGTGCGTGCTTATTAAATGTTTCTGGATGACTGAAATTTTTATAGTACTACAAAGTATACTTCCAAATTTTGGTTTTAGAGATGAGCAAACTATACTGAATTATACTGATCTAAATGCTATTACAGGAATCAAGTTATGATATTTTTTAAATTAAAAATGGAGATGTTCTTAGCCACAAAATATATCCCTGCACATCAAGGAATTTACAGTTTATTGTCATCAACACCATTAAAAACACAAACAATAAAATGGCAAATTTAGATTATAGTGTATATCAGCAATAAAAAAAAAAGATAGTCAGTACATCTCTGCAATACATACACATGGCTCCATGGTTTATCCCTACCTATTAATCTCTGTCCCACTCCACATGCATACATTGATATTGTTAAAGAAACGTAAAGAAAACCTTTCATTGGTCCCTCAGACCATCTTACCTAGCTCTCTTGGCTCTCTGTGCTCTCCTGGCTCAGTAAGTCTGTAGTTACAGTACCCTGCTGCACAGGCCCACCTAGGGGCAGACTGACAACTCATGGGGCCCCGGGCAATAGGGGATCATGGGGCCCCTGTGTCCTTGCCCAAACTCAAAAAAACCTATGAAAAAGGTACCAGGGCATCTCATGGGGCCCCCTACTGACCCAAGGCCCTCGGGCAGTGCCCGAGTTTCCAAATGGTCAGTCCACTCCTGGGCCCACCCCTGCCCTCTCTGTAGATCATCTCCTGGCACTCTGGGTTCTCTCACTCCTCTGAGTCCTCCAGATTCCTGCAGTCCCCTGGACTCACCTAGTCATCCTGGCTTTTCCAGTCTCCCAGATTCACTTAGCTGCCTTGACTCTCTCAATCCTGTGGGTAAGGAATCTCTCCTCCAGCATCGGGTGCTGTTTCTTGAATAGAGCACCTCTCCTAATTGGAGCCCACACTTGTTCCCTGATGGGAGTATACCTATATCCTGGACAGAGCACACACCTGTTTCCCAAAGGGAGCACTGAGCTATACCCAAGCCTTGCCTATAACAAGTGTGCACACATGCATACCCACACAACCTCCACGTCTTTAGGTGGCATGGACACAGGATTGAAAGCATCATTCCACCTAAGGCTCTTTGAATGATCTGGGTTTACAACACCCAGAGAAAACTGAAAACCCAGTGTTGTCCGCTCAGGCACAACACACCAGAGCCCCTCATGATGTATGTTCGAGAACCCTGTGTGATTTCCGCCTATAATCATACAGTAGCAGGGCCTAGCACTGTCACACTATGTACAGATAGTGTTCTGGAATGATTGAGAATCAAGAATGATAATTAGTTAACCACCATGGTAGTCTATACTTGCCTTGTGCATATAAAAAGCTGTTGTCCATACCAGCCAGTTAAATACAGCAGATATTATTGCAGTGCAGGTCGTAAAAGGCATCACCAAACTTGATACTATAAGAACTACATTTTGCTTTTTTTCCAGCTCAAATTACTATCATGTTAAAAGAAAAAAAACATGTTTTAAATGTATATTAGGCAAGACAAAACATTTGTATGTGTTGGCTGCTTAAACCAGTTCCTTCTTTAACAGCTGTTGAAGGAGGTGTGACAGGGTCTTAGGAATGTTATGTGAACCTTCTCAAAAATTAGACATGGGTTACTACAAAGACTGTCACAACAAAGCAAACAAGAATGTACAGTTGGTCATAGTTCAAGGATAAAGATTAAAAATTGTGGAGGATTTTAGTCAAGAATAAAGGGATGTCCTAAAGAAAACAACATCTGCTTACAAAGCTGAATGAGTGACTAAATTGTTTTGAAGCTTGTGATATACTTATATAGTGTGTTTTAAGCTTTAAGGTTCAGGTTTTTTTTTTATTCTTTGCTATACATTGAATATGACCATGCCATTACTTGAAAAGCTTATTCATTATATTGTATACCACAGTCATTAATGGAGAAAGACAGTAAACCAAAACCCTTTTGACCATCAACATAACACAACATACTACACTTTACTGAAAAGTCTGTTCCAGCATATAAATTCACATGTATACTATGTAATTAAAAAGACATGAAATAAACAGATCAGTTCTCATTTAATCATTTTAAGAGAGTAAATATCATTTTCTTGGCATGTCAAAAGGCCTGCTCATGTCTAAATGGCTGTACATATGTATAATACTTCTAAAAAACACAGCAATGAGCAACTCACTTTGGAAGATATAAAAACAAGCAAAAGAGCAAAAGTAGATGTATTGTTTATTTGTTTTCCCAGGTGGTGATCTTTATAAAATGTCACCCTATTTTTCCATTGGGATTTGCAAACATTCTTGCTGTTTAGTTATAGTGTTCTTTTTTTTAAAAAAAAATTATGAAAAATGTATATTCCATGGAGGGCCCATATCCAATAATTTTTGACTGGAACAAACATATAAAAAGGTGTCCAGAATAAAATGCTATGGGGAGAGTGTTTTTTTTTACTTGCATTGGGGAACAATATAATGAATGTTCTTACTGTAATATTTGCATTATTTATGACAGGGTTAATGTAACATTTTCTAGAATTTTCCAGCCACAATCTTTTTAGCACAATTTCAGACTTACAGTAGATGGCTAAAAAGAAAATGCATCGATGGCCTATGATGACCCAGTGTCCATGTGGCTGAAATTGTGTTACCACGGCAAAGTGAAAACGGTGAAATGCAACATTTTACTTGGAAAAATATTTAGAAAGAATGAGATACTGGGGTTGGTGTTAGTCAGCTAATAGTAATATGTTTAAAATAAACTGCACATTCCGTGATCATCAATGTTAGACTATGTGAACAACATAGAGCAGGAAACAATCGCTAAGTCTTCTATCAATTCCAAATTATTGCCATAAATAACTAACAGACCATAAAATGTATCCTTTTGTCTTACCTGTTGTCTGTGTGTGTAATAAGGGTCACGGCACATTGAGTCACCAGGACTAAGAAAAAGTGGTAAGAATTAGTAATGGCCGCTATGAAGCAAAACAACACACTGCATGTGAAAAAAATATGAGTGTTGGAAACATTCCTAACCCATATATTCATAAAGAGTACAGTGTGCCACAAAGTCGAATCCAATAGTACACATATTTATGCCCTGGAATTTCTATATCAGGAGTGAATTTAACAACTGTATAACCTGCTAATTCAGCTGCAAGCAACTGATGCATTGAAACAAAGTACATTTTATGCATTGTATACCACACAGCAACATATCTAGTATCAAGCATAACACAGTACAACAGTCATAGGCGTGCTCAGGAACTGTGCTTGGGTTCACCCCAAGCTGCACAGTCCCATTAGTGCCCTATACACAGCATGTTGAGGCTTGCAGCCAGCAGGGACTCTCAGATGTCCAGTATTCTCCCTGAGCAGAGGAGGTGGTGGACAGGGATGTGGCCGAGGACTCCCTCCTGCACACTCATGGGTGGCTGCTCTGGCTGATCAAGCAGCTGAAACTGGGAAGGAAGCACAGCAAAGATGGCATCCTTGCAGTCTTCTACTTCCACCCATGGGGCAAGTGACTGATGGGGAGAGGTTTATATTTTCCACTGCAGAAATTTCCTCCATGCTCCATCTGTGCTGCTTCAACGCTTACACTGCACATAAAGCACTGGAAAACTGCTAGTAGCCCTCCCACTACACACTGCTCACTGCCTGTCCTCACTACACACTGCTCACTGCCTGTCCTCACCACACACTGCTCACTTATTGGCTGTCCTCACCACACACTTACTGTCTAAATGGCACACTGCTCACTGACTGGATGAAAAACACAGAGATCATTCCCTCTGTACAGAACTCTGTGTTGAATGTGAACACAGAGCTCTGGACTGTGATTGTACACAGCTGATGAGCCAGTCCTGGTCTTGAATCATTTGCCGGGACTTTCTGACAGGTTCCTGCTGTGAACAATCAGAGCGGATGCCGGCCTGGGGAAAGAGGGGCGGATGCGCACACCCAAAACCCAGAAGTAGGCAGTGACATACAGGTATGTCGCTTAGCCGACAGAGACCACCAGTCCACAGTACATTGCAGGCAAGTGGACGGTCGCAAAGTGGTTAAAAATGTTTTAATACATTTTTTAAAATGTCTGATTACGTACTGTATACTGTATTTATAAAAGTGTGTGTGTGTATATATATTGTAACAAGGTTAGCTCGGCAGCGGGTGTGTGTGACCCCCTGGATGGGTGCACAACACAAAAAGATAGGCACAGCACAACAATAGTGGAGGTGAAAACAAACAGGTGCAATTTATTTACAATATTTACAGAAAAAATGAAAAACCAAAAAGAAACATCAAAATAAATCCTGGCCAACTTGGCTACTTACTGCAACAACAGCTTTTCCCTAGCTACCCACTAGGTACAGCCTGCTGCTATACCTAGTTGCTAGTACTGGGAGGTTAGCCACACAGGCTTTGGTCTCTCTGCACACAGATAACAGGTCAGCTCCCCAGACAGTTCAGGCACAGATCTGGTTCCAGGGTGGAGCCACTCCCTAAGCACTCTGGGAAGCTTTATACAGGTGTTAATGAGCCCACTACCTTCAGCTGGGCTCATTATCTCAGTGCTGAAGGACTCAGCACTTCCCTCTAGTGGTACAAATCCCCATAAACCCTGAACCTCGGACAAATATATCGTCCATCCAGGACGCAACCAGGTGATTTCACCGGCCTACTGTCACAATATATATATACACACACACATACATACATACACATAATACAATACAAATACAATGTGTATACATACATACGTACACACATACACACATACATACACACATACACACATACACACACATACACACACATACATACACATAATACAATACGTGTATACATACATACACACATACATACACATAATACAATACAACGTGTTTACATACATACACATAATACAATACAACGTGTATACATACATACACACATACATACATACATACACATAATACAATACAACGTGTATACATACATACACACATACACACATACACACACACACACACACATACATACACATAATACAATACAACGTGTATACTTACATACACACATACATACACATAATACAATACAACGTGTATACATACATACACACATACATACACACTTACACACACATACATACACATAATACAATACGTGTATACATACACACACACACATACATACACATAATACAATACAACGTGTTTACATACATACACATAATACAATACAACGTGTGTACATACAGTTGTGTCCAAAATTATTCAACCCCCACTGAAATTGAGTGTTTTGGCCAGTTTGACATTGCTTTTGATCATTCAGTCATCTTGCTTACATTTACATTAAAGAGGCACTTGTAGGTCAGACAAATATAACATAACAGTTATAATGAAATAACCACAAATGTCTTTTCTGTGCTCACAGCATTATCAGTTTTATTCAACCCCCAAGTGACATTCAATCTTAGTACTTAGTACAGCATCCTTTTACAGTTATAACAGCTTTTAAACGTGAAGCATAGCTTGACACAAGTGTCTTGCAGCGATCTACGGGTATCTTCGCCCATTCTTCATGGGCAAAGGCCTCCAGTTCAGTCACATTCTTAGGCTTGCGCACTGCAACTGCTTTCTTTAAGTCCCACCAGAGGTTCTCAATCGGATTTAAGTCTGGTGACTGCGATGGCCACTCCAAAATGTTCCAGCCTTTCCTCTGCAACCATGCTCTAGTGGACTTGGAGGTATGCTTGGGATCATTGTCCTGTTGAAAGGTCCAACGTCTCCCAAGCCTCAGGTGTGTGACGGACTGCATCACGTTTCCATCCAATATCTCCTGGTACTGAAGAGAATTCATGGTACCTTGCACACGCTGAAGCTTCCCTGTACCTGCAGAAGCAAAACAGCCCCAAAGCATGATTGACCCTCCACCATGCTTCACAGTAGGCAAGGTGTTCTTTTCATCATAGGCCTTGTTCTTCCTCCTCCAAACATAGCGTTGATCCATGGGCCCAAACAGTTCTAATTTTGTTTCATCAGTCCACAGAACACTATCCCACAACTTTTGTGGTTTGTCCACATGGCTTTTGGCATACTGCAGTCGACTCTTCTTATTCTTTGGAGACAGCAAGGGGGTACGCCTGGGAGTTCTGGCACGGAGGCCTTCATTACGCAGTGTGCGTCTTATTGTCTGGGCTGAAACTTCTGTACCCACATCTGACAAATCTTTTCTCAGTTCCTCAGCAGTCACACGGGGACTTCTCTCCACTCTACGCTTCAGGTAGCGCACAGCAGTCGAAGTCAGCATCTTCTTTCTGCCACGACCAGGTAGCGTTTCAACAGTGCCCTTTGCCTTGAATTTGCGAATGATGCTTCCTAAGGTGTCTCTTGGTATGTTTAACATCTTTGCAATCTTCTTATAGCCATTGCCCTTCCTGTGAAGAGAAATCACCTCTTCTCTTGTCTTCCTGGACCATTCTCTTGCCTTCACCATGTTTGTAACCACACCAGTAAATGTCTAGAAGGAGCTGAGTATCACAGTCATTTTAAAGCTGCCTAATTGGTGCTTATTATGCTTGATTGCTGCTCGGTGACATCCACAGGTGTTTTCAATACCTGATGGAAAGCACCTGTATGAACCTCTGTTCTTCAGAGTGGTAGTCTTTAAGGGGTTGAATAATTGTGGCAATGAAGAAACCACATAAGAACCATTTACTACTGTATTACATAAACAATTGATGTCATTTTAGTTGCATTTGGGTAGTTACAACGTCCTTGTAGGATTTGATTCTGAATACAATTCCAAATGTACACTATAGTCCCTAAACCCCTTTACAGCATTGGGGGTTGAATAATTTTGGACACAACTGTACATACACACATACATACATACACATAATACAATACAACGTGTATACATACATACACACATACACACACACACACACATACATACACATAATACAATACAACGTGTATACTTACATACACACATACATACACATACATACACATAATACAATACAACGTGTATACATACATACACATGATACAATAAGCTGTGCACACCTATGACAACAGTATACCGGACTGATTTTGGCTGATACTCTCAATTTTAGTAATGTATCTGAAAACTATTTTTTTCTTATTTATTTAGAAGATGTGTTTTCCTTATTTATTTATTTATTTGTGTGTGTGTCTGGGGGGGGGAGGGGGTGCTGATTATCTGATCTAGCATTGTTTATGTTTGTTTTGTTTCCCTTTGTTTTGTCTAGTTGACCTTTTATTTGTGTACTATTGCTTTAACCACTTGCAGTCTGGACACTTTTACCCCCTTCCTGTCCAGGCCAATTTTCAGCTTTCAGTGCTATCACACTTTGAATGACAATTGCACAATCATGCAACATTGTACCCATATGAATTTTTTAGCATTTTTTTGAGACAGATAAAGCTTTATTTTGGTGGTACTGTACTACTTGTGGGGGGTGATGAAGATTTTTTTTTTTTTACACTGATTGCTTTTACACCCATAAAGGATATAAAAGCAATAATTTCTCCTTCTCTCTAGCTGCATTCTTGCAGCCATTGAGAACTACTGAGTGAGCTGTGATTGGTCACAGCTTTTCACATGGTACAAGGCTGTGATCATTCACAGATTTCATACGTTGTAAGCAATGATGTCACAAGTGACATCTTGCTTACTACTCTGCATGTGATCACTGATTGGCCAATCAGTGATCACATGATCGGGACCTCGTACAGAGGTCCCGTCCGACGATCGATGTTCCACTGTGTCCCAGGGAGCGCACACAAGCAGGGTGCAGGGAGGCCGTTTATAAACAGCCATCCGACCCTGCACTGCCACCTTCCGGCTGTTTATATACAACGGCCGGAAGGGAGGTGGTTAAAGCAGTTCTAAAGCCTTAAGGTTTTTTTTACCTTAATGCATTCTCTGCATTGAGGTTTAGAATCACTTTAAAATTTTCCCATTTCACTTTTCCCAATGACCCAAAATGTCAAAATGTTGTCAAAATCTCCAAATTTTTGCATAAATGTTGGGAAAATTAAAACTCTAAATTCCACTCACCCAAAGAGCAGAAACACACTATGTAAAACACAGAAATATCACACACTGACTGATCCACTACTTCATGGTGTCACACTGTGCTTGCCATTCACAAATCTGTGTGGTCTTAGTAAGCCACTGCCCTAAGTGGCTGCCCTAAATAACGTGAATAATACCCATCTTCATCCAACCAGGAGGGATTCTCTGAAGAACAGACCAACCCTTGGTTACATGTTGCAAAACAGTAAAGAGGACCTTTCCCTCACCCAATTACGTTATGGTCATGCCTTAATAACTAGGAGAGCATATTAACAGTATACTTAAGTGCACATGTTCATGATTCCACATAGCTGTTATTTGAAGCTGTTTACAAGTATTCATATGCCAATAATTTCATCAGCGTTACTTTGAAGGGAAAGACATACTTCTTGGAAAAGATGGTACGTGCTATAAAATGTCTGTCAGATCATTTATAACTCAGTGGTGCCCAGTAAGTTAAGCTTTGCTCTTATTACATCCTATAGATAACTTTCTACTGACGTTCCTGTCTGAGTGCTTTAACAGCTGTTGCGCGAGAAGCCTTCAATGACATATATAACAGATATGAAATAAAGAAGCTCTGTCCTGGGCTTTCTTTTAGCAGAAGTAATGCCTTTAGGATTATCTAGTTATGCAAATAACAAGGGTTTCATTTTTGCCTGCAAATCTCTGTGGAATGGATGAGGGTTGGGAAATCGCATTCATCTTCAGAAACATACATTGATGTCGGCCAACATCCACATTTAGACAGCATTGATTCATTTTACCATTGGCAACACATAGCCCTGCAGTAGCATATCCACTGTCTGACCCTTTAAGATGTGCAGAAAGACAGCCTTTATATCTATTTATAGGCTGACTTTCAGTCTTTTTAGTTGTGTGCAGTCACTTTTGACACACTGTCCCAGTAATCTGATCAGCCAGACTGCTTTTAAATGAAGGGCTAGGGTTTGGCCTCAGTAGAGAGGGTGACAGCTGTCAGATACAGATACTAGGCTACAGATCCTGGCTGCTAAAACCCACTCATTCATTTCTTTTACAGATCATTGCCCACAGCTTGAAGCCATGCTTTACAGTCCAATGGTTAGCTGGCAAGAGATCTACATAGTACTGTATATTAGTAAGGTCAGCTTCTCAAATAATGGCCTAAAGTTAAGCACATCAAAACTGCTTTTAAATTGGGTCTGTATTTATCATCTGCATTGGTGTTTCATGTCTTTAGAAGCAGTATTTGCCAAAACTAACAGGCTCACATACTTCAGATTTTAAAAGGATATGGCTGCTAGACTTGTCTTCTAATGTTGGAAAACCCATTTAAAGGCATTTGCAAATAATACACAGAGGTGTTACCTGACCCTTCCTGCTTATTTCCATTTTTAACGTCCACCTGTTTTTTCTCTATTCAGCAGCCTAGTTTACCTAATGCCTCTGATTTTACATGCAGTTGAAAGTGCCAGTTTGCAGTTGCACAAATGTCAGATTTGGAATTTTTATGGAGGCCTGTCATCAATGACAAATCTCATGCATCTGCTTGATCTGGTCACCTTTCAAGCAACTTACTGACATTCTGGGGTCGCTTTACTGAAGGCACATAATCTGGTCACTTTGCAAGGGAACTTTGCCCAGAGTTTAGACAATGAGGTAAAGTTATGCTGGCTTCCACTGTTTAATTATTTTCAAGCAAAATTTAACTTTTTCCTTGCACATGATTCAGTATGCCATTTAAAGTGGAATTTCACCACATTTGCTAAGCTCTGGGGAAAATTCCCTTGCATTTTATAATCCCCTCCCCCAGTTTTATCTACATACATGCTACTTCTTCCAGTTAAGCCCACTGTGGAGACCTTCACTGTCAGTCCCTGCCTGATTCCAGACACCCTTTGCACAAAAAGTCCCAGCCATGTCTAGTTCCTACTGCCCATGTGCAGGCTATTAGAACAATTTAATCCCCTGGTTGATCCATACTCATGGCAGCCTCAACTATCCAGTGGATCCCTGGATAAGATACAACAGGGACGTCATTGGGCAATGACTGTGCAAGGGCTATGGGGTGGAGTTGTAGTAAAGTAATTAGCTATTGGGGTTACAGTGAGGGTGGAGAGGGGAAATATTTAAAGCATGTGACAGGTTGACCTGGAGTGCAATGTCTGACACTAGGAATTGTCAATCTCTGCAGCCAGTATGTGAAGGTTTTTTTACAATGAGTCCACAGTGGATCATGGTTTGCATCTTGTAATAATATTGCACTGAAGGGTGGCAGTATTAATAAATAATTAAAAAAAACTGAGATTTAACCAAAGAATGATTTTCATTACAGAGCTAGAGTAGAATTGAAAGAGTTAATGAATGCAAACCATGAAGTGTCTTTCAAAACACAGATGTTCCCAAGCTTTAAATATATATCTAAATGAAGTAAGTATGTGCAAAATAAAAAAGAAACCATGTGAGAAGGGAATGACGTCAAGAAGCATGAAATTACATACAATGGATAATGATTAGGGGGGCAAAGGGATACTGCATTTCTAAATTTGGTTTGAAAACAAAGTAAAATCATAAGACTCTCATAACTGTTGCTATTCATTCTGTTTAAGAGCTCAGAAATCATAATAGCTTGTTATCATTTCCTATGCCTTTGAAAAGCACATGAAAACCCTGAAAAAAAACAACATTATCACTTAGAACATATGTATATAGACATAATAAAGCATTAAAGTGCAAATATTGTGGAGACATCTTTGCAAAATGCATCTTATTATCAAATAACCAGAAGTGACTGAGTAAAAGAGACATAACAATATCTGCAGTGAATTTTATTATCTGATGAGGTCCTTTCTAGTTCCAGCTAGTGTCGGGATGTGGTGGCTGGTTTTCAATAAAGGTCAGGAGCAGCTCCTTACTGAATAGAGCTAAAAGTGTGTTTCATTCTTTTGTCGACCACTGACACTGTTGGGAATTGATCTAAGAATATGGTTTGTTGCAGGCCTTTACTCTCCAGGGAGATTAATATTTTAGCTATTCGTTTTTGTTCAGTGTTTCTAAATGTATGTGGAATGAAAAGAAAGGTTAAAGAGGGGCTTGGGGACAGCTAGCTTAAGAGACTAGATCATTTCATGAAGGAAAATCAATTAAAAAGGTTGACTGTGAACATTTATCCACTTAGCTCTGCCGGCTATTGAATTTTCATGATGGGCTTCGACTTTTTCGGAGAGAACAGAGTTAATGGCGATTGTTCCGTTCTCTTCAAAATTTATTATCTGCTTTATTCAATGGAAAACACTCCATCAAAATAGATAGAGGCCTAAGGCCTATTGATAAACTTGCCTGTGTGGGGCTAGAATGGGGAGGTTTGTCACAGATGTCCAGCCTTTGAAGAAAAATTAAACAAGTATCTCATTACAGAATGCTTCAGTGGTCCCTGGAGGTGGCCACAGAGGCAGTGGATTTAATGAGCTGAGAACACTAATGCTGCCAAAGTTTACCTCAAACTGCCTTTCTGAAGAACTCCTCTATTTGGGCCCACTCAAGCAGAGGAGAAAAGGCATCATGCTGTTCTCTCCCTTTCAACTCCAAAGAAGGGGATAATGCACTTTTTGTGCTGTGCATCCAGAGGAATTATGTGTGCTAATTTGATTAGGAGAGATTTGATTAACTGGAAAATGAGGGCTTTGCTAAGACTTTCACACGCTTAATTTATCCCTTGCAAAGCAGACGCAACATTTTGTCATGAAGCTCAGAAGGCATATGGGAACTCTATTCAGTGCATAGACGGCCTTTCAGGCCCAACAATATCGAGGATTGCTACGGTTCATATTGGGATAATCAGTTTAGAGCATTTGCTTTGCTGCAGAATACAAATTGCATTTGGCATTGCCAGTTAAACGGTTCAAAGGATAATGAGATTAATATAGTAGGGAATTTAGCAGCGCAAAGAGCTGTTTTTACATATTCACATAACTAGTTTGTGAAGAACTGGGGAGAAATTGTTATCAAGATTCGTTTGAAAAAAAATATATCTTCTTCACGTTAGAATTAGTCATTAGGACTTTCTATATAAAAGCTGCAATTAGCATTTCACATTTTGAAAGCACAAGCTGGTTTTTGAAGGAGATCCTTCTTTAGAATTTTCTCAGATTATATTAATTAATGCATTGAATCTCCCGCAAAGTTCCAATTTTTGCCACAGATCTTTTATTTGATTAGCAACAATCATAAAAACATGATATTATATGCTAAAGATAAAGGCTGATCATACATGGGAAAACTTGTTGTTCATTTTTGCATCTTCATACTATTAGAACAAACAAAAGTGATCACATGATATGCAAATTGAATGATTAGTACAGATCTTGTGAATCATAATTTGAGTTTATGCATATTTCTGTGTTATAAGTATATAACCAGGGCTTTTTTTCAGTGTAAACGCCGGGGAACAGAGTTCCGGCACCTCCAATACTGAATATATGTAATGGCAAGCGGTGCTGGAAGGTCTATTGATGCTGGCTGCTGACGGATCTATTGTCAGTGGAGGTGATCTGTTTTTTGCCTAGTAGTCTATTGTTGCTGGTGGGGATTTATTGTTGCTGGAATGGATCTACTGTTGAGGGAGGAGTCTATTTGTTCTGGCTGCTGCTGGGAGATCTGTTGTTGCTGCTGGGGGTCTATTATTGTTGGGGTGGTATTTTGTTGCTTGGGGGGAGGGTCTATTGCTGCTGGCTGCAGGGCATCTATTTTACTGCTTTTCTTGTTATCATTAACTAAATTCATAAAATTACATAGCACCACAAAATGAGACTTGGCTGTGCATTCTCTGTAATGAGCGGTACTAGGAGGTGGGTAGGGGTGAAACCAAGCTACTGTGCTTGGAGGTGGGGAGGGGGGGCGGAGACAAGAAGTGATTCAGAAACGGGGAGTTCCTGCATCTATTCTTTAAGAAACAAATCCTATATATGACTTTGTTTAACTATCTGATAATTTCCACACATCTAGTCTTTTTATGTATAGCAATTTTGACTGCTGTGATTATCTGTATAACAGTATCTGCAAAGTTTCTAGAGAACTGTACCTGTATTTTTTGGATTGTCAGTATCACTCAATGTAAGGATTCCTTAACATTAAAATGAACTTGTGGACAGGTTTCAAATATTTACATTTGTATGCAGTTATTCGTCTTTTTAGTTGCAGGCACTGTGAAACAATTAATCCTCAATATTTAAAGCAGAAGAACTGACATTTTTTAGGTCATTCACCCACCAGCTCATCTCACCTTGCTTTCCCCTCCCAGCAGTGATCTGGCAGCCTTCCAGACTTGTAATCTCTATTGTAAACTCAGGGAAAATGCTCTAGGATAGTAGTTTTCAATTTTTGTGAAACTGAAGCCTGGTAAATTATTTCAAATATCTTCCATGGGGATAACATAAAAGTATAGGAATACAAAATGTGTACTTTAATTTATTAAAAAGTGATAAATCAAAACACAGGGAGCCTGGCTGCAAAACCGACTATGAGAAATATAGGCACACCATGTGTCAGCACAGCATCCTCTAACCCTCAGTACTTATCCCAGTGACACAAACTGACCACGCAAGCATAGATCTGCCTCTGTGCTTTGCATGGTCAATTTACACCAAGGAAGAAGGGAGGCTGGCAGGATAAACTAGGTACTTCTCATGAATGTCATAAATTAAAAAGTTATTAGAATACTATACATGCAAACAGGACCACCACTGCAAATCGTGGGGCCCACTTCCCAGCACCCAAACCTCCTGTCCCTAAATAAAATGAACTTACCTCTTCATCATCCCACACTGTTCACTTGTACTCTGCTTGAATGATGCTGCACTGGGGTCACCCAAATAATTTGTATTAAAATTATTAGATTTACAGTATAAATAATGAAACATTTAAAATAACATTAATATGGTAACACTCATATGAGTTTGCCTGGGTATAGACTGTGATCTTGGGGCACAGCATGCAGTATGTGGCTCTCTACTGCTGCATCCTCAATCCTTGAGACATTGCACTGCACTCCTTAATTGGTCAGATGGGGGGTCTGGCTCTGGACTTCATTGCCAGCTAAGCACACAGTAAAGTGGACAGGACATGGGTAGAGGGATGGTGTTACACTTACTCAGCCAGTAACATAAGTGCCCCCCCACCTACCAGGTGAGAACAGAATTGTAAAGAAACAGCATGGCATTGCAGCGACTGTGACAGCAGTAGCTCTCAAGCTATGGCTTGGCTGAGGGAAAGCAGTCAGTGCAGGCACACATAAAAAAATTCACCTCTGGCTTTAGAAATACAAAGTGACTGCTGTCAAGTCACAGTCCATCAAAACAAATGCTGCTGCCTAGCATTGGGCCATGACTTGGTAGTTGAAAAACACTACTCTAGGAGGAAGAAGTAGATCGACCTGAACTGCTAAGAAAGCAACTTCGATTACTTCAGTGCTCTGATATGACTAGTGTGTGGATGAATTGCTCCAGATTACCAGTCAGTTAAGGTCTATTTGATGGAAGGAAAAGAAAGTAAGGTAAAGTCTCCCTAAAATGGACCATAAACAACATTTTTGGTAGAGTCTGAAGTAGGGTTGCACTTCTACCGGTAACGGTGCTGATACAGAGTACTTGTACGAGTACTTATACCCAAAATTAAAACCTTTGCAGTCCCATGCATGAGTAACCCCAGATATTGCTGTCATTTCTCACCCCATATGTTTCCCCCCCCCCACTATTAATTTATTTTGGAATTTTTTTTTTTTTTTTTTTCTTCACCTTCCACCCCCATCCCCCTCTTTCTGTTTCTATCACTTTTCTCTCTATTTCCCTTTCTCTCTTTTCTCCTTTCTCTTTTCTTCTCGCCTCTCGCTTTGCTATGCTACCTGGAACACTAGACATGCCATCCTTTCACTCTCCCCACTTCCATCAACAGCTCCTACCGCAACGTATGCCGGTTTTTGTAACTCTCCACCTTGCCATAAGTTCTTGTCCAATTCCTACGTTCAGATGCCATGACCACTCTTCCTATCGCTACAGCCCTGCTTGGCAAAGCACGAGCGCAGGGGATATTATATGATGCAATTGCACCCCATACTATACTATATTGGCTCCGGTTTGTTGCAAGCATAACCTTATTGTAGTCGGGTTTTGTATTATTGCATTATCATTATCTGTATTTTCTTGTTTGAGTTACTGCTGTATCGCTGTAGGTTGTGCCTGCTGTTTCGCTTAGGCACCCTGTACATGTCTTTTGTACCATTATGTTCTTTCTTAATAAAGGCTTTCTTTTTGGAAAAAAAAAAAAAACCTTTGCAGTGCAATTTAAGCCCATACAAAATGAATGGGCTCAAACTGCACGGCAAAGAATTGCATACAGTTTGAACAGGAATATGGTGTGATTCCTGTCCAAATGACGTGATTTCCCCCACAGCTCCTGTGTGATCCATCCCACTATAGAAAGACAGGGAAGCGACATGAAGTGCAGCAATATGTAAACAGGTTAAAATGTTATCACAACTCACATGTTACAAGTGCTTAATATCTTGCATGTCAAATTCAAAACTGGCCAGTTGCGGTGCTCTCAGGGCTGGAGGAGAGGTATAGGCAGACCACCCCCAAGCTGACATCACTTCCGACCTATACCCACCGGAGTCTCGGGAACTTCCTACCTCTCCTCCAGCCCTGTGAGCAATGCAAGCAGCTGGTTGTGGATTTGGCATGTAAGATATTAAGCACTTTTAACATGAGTTGTGATAACATTTTAACCTGTTTGTACTGCAAAGGTATAGGTATTCAGTATCGGCGAGTTCTTGACCATATAGTATCGTTTAAGTATCTGTACTCATAGTCACCGATAAACAACTGGTATCGGTTCAAACTGTCAGGTATGCCCTCACTTCTTGTCCATATGACAAATGTAAGACAGAACAAGAAGTGAAATGAAATCTCCAAACTGGGACACAGACAGCATTTAAACCCAACAGCGAATCTAAACCTTTTTTGCCTGGATTTGGGCTTTAATACTACCTGGGTGTGGGTCATATGGTATAGAATGCGATTAATACATTCAGAAAAATGTACATTTTTTTTGCAGTAAGAATAGACAGTAACGTAGAATGTGGCAGCAGAGGAGAATGTATAGCCTACTTATTATGGAGCCTAGAATATGTTTATGTAGGAAGATCATTAAAACAATTTCTACAGCATATGATTAGGGGAAAATTATTTCTTTCACCCATATATTGAATTTAAATATATTGACTAAAAATATTTCTTCCCAAAAGGTTAAGCAGCAGCTGCACATTGGTTATAGCAATAAAAAAGCTCCCCATCCCAGTGTGACCTGAATCATTACATCCACATTAGCCCAAGGCACAATTGCTCTCCTGTCACTCAAGTCAGCATGTCCCTAGATCAAGGCTGTCCAATTCAAACCTCAAGGGCCATGGAGCTACTCCAGTAATTAAGAGGCAATCAATCAGATTTTTTCTGGACAGATCAATCAGAAAAGTTGTTCTTTGTGACCTGGAACAAAGTCTGTAACTGGCCTGAGAAGGTGCAAGTTAAGAAATCATGCTGTTCTTAAAAAAGGTGAAACAGTAATGGACAATACAAATTATTAGATTTGTCAGATGGGCTCTGTTCCTTCCAAATATGTGATACATTTTTAAGAGATAACAATTTTGGCATGTAAAGATTTTAGAATTATGCATTATGCATTAACTTGCATTTTAAGAAAAGCATTACACTGTATTATAAAACATAAGTAAAAAATCTAAAATCCAAAATACCTTTCCTTTAAGCTCAAATGCCACTACAGTACCATACTTAGACAAAAGTGTTAAAAGAAAGCCAAAGTTACTAATGGAAAGAATTGCCTGGTATAGTCTTGCTAGCATTTGTTTCAGGTGGTTGTAAAAGATACCTGTATTTAAGGGTATCTGTAGATGGCATTTGTAGTGTGCAGTCCAGATTGTGACCTGTATGTTTTGATTCTTATAGAATGTGTGACATGTGGCAAAAATCTTGTAGGTTCCTACCTTTTTTATGTCAGAATGCAGTTGACAATGAAGATGGTCACAAAAGTTGTGTAGTAGAACAATAAAAGAATCACAGTGTTCATTATAATAGTATAGTTTAAGGTTGGATTAGCAGTACTGGGTCTGAGGAACATTAATCAGTACTTGAATGGATGGCAGTCGGTCTATTATCTAGCAACTGGAGGAAGGGGAGAAGGTCTCGGCCAATAGAATACTATATCATTTAATTTAGTTGGAAGGTAGAGGTTCAATTGATAAATCATAAGTTAATAGTCTGGCTTGAGACCATTGAGATTAAATGAAAGATTTACAGACATCCAAATAATTTTAGAACCGTGTTTCCTTATGTAAGGAGATCTCAACCCATTCAAACAGAGAGATGGGGGGGGGTGTCAGGTTATGTAAGATGGCTTTCCTTGCTAGGTAGGATGGTTTTCCTTTCACTTATGTAGGATGGCTTTCCTTGCTACAAGAGATATATGGTATACAAGAGGTATGGTAAATAATTTACAGCCGCTTGAAAGTTTGATACCCAGGTTGTCTTTTAGATCAAAACATGTACATTAAAGGGTCAAGGGAAAATAGTTTACTAAGTGTGTGGTAGTATAATGTACTACTGTGATCCAGAATCAATTAGGTTTGGGACATGTCTGCATCCACATTTCAGACTGAAAGAAAAATTTAGGCCTGTGAGGTAAGATCAATGCTACAATTTTTTGATATCTTTACACTGACGGTGTGTAAATAT
The DNA here is from genome assembly GCF_062004578.1 of Staurois parvus. Classification (NCBI taxonomy): domain Eukaryota; kingdom Metazoa; phylum Chordata; class Amphibia; order Anura; family Ranidae; genus Staurois; species Staurois parvus. The sequence continues at coordinate 9,091,909 of NW_028317854.1, read as the reverse complement.
TTGGCCTCTCAGCGGCTGGGCCTTGACGCTGAGTGGCCCCATATTTGTGTACCATTTGTAAGCATACATGTGCTGAGGGCACACACCCTGCACACTTCCAACACATGTGTCGGTGTCCCACGGAAAGTTCCCAATCTCTCCTTGCGATCGGGACCTTTCTGATCACGTAACTGCCGTGGCAGCCAATCACGGCAGTCACATGACCCTAAACCCCTCCCCACCTCAGTGTCAGAAACCCCTTAAAGGGCCGGGAGGAGCCAGTGTGAAGGAGTTAAGCAACCACCAGACCCCCCCCAAACAACACCAGTTCACAGGGCATTGCTTACTATACCTCCTACATAAATCCTTCTACCCAGCAATGTAATTTGGCACAACAGGACCCTTCCTTTCAAACTCAACAGAGGTTGAAAGAAAGGGCCTTGCTACTCTAATTGGAGCATCAAACAATAAAGTTGTATTGGTGCCAAACCCTTCTTTCCAAACTGTGCCTATGTTATTTTGATGAAAGGTAGCAGGATATTTATAGGTCATATGGGTTAATCAACTATAAATTCAGGACTTTTGGGAGGTTCATTGGTGGTCCTAAACAAGCATGTGAACCCAGGGCCAGTGCCCCAATTTTTATTATGGCTAAAGTGTACCCTAAATCCACCTACAATGGTGGAGACTGGGGTTAACCCGATATTAGTTTTTTTGACAGCAATATTTAAAAGCCCACCGCAAGTAGCCCACCAAAATGTAGTACCAAGGTTGATCACAGTTTAGAGGTAAACAAATCTTATAATAATTGCAAGGTGTTCTGTGTCATATATATAATACAGAAATCAATTATTCTGTTACAAAATCAATATACAGTCAAGCAATGCAATCCACTGATGCCGAAGGACTGAGCTTTCACAGAGAATGAAAGGTAACCATTTCTGTGCTTGGGCAAAATCAGAATGGGACAACCAGACATCCAAACTGTTAAATATCTATAAGGATTAAAATTTTAAAAAGCTTATTTTGCCCTCAAAGATATAGTTCATGAGCAGAGTGATCCTGTCCTTTTAAAATTAAGTTCCTTTGTTTTCATCATACAGGCATGGCAATATATCGATGGTAATTTGCTAACTAATTACAATGGTAAATTGTCATATTGATATGATGCATCCATTTGAAATGAATGCAGTTCATTCATAAACCTGAAATGTGTATTAGTATCGTCATGGCAATACAGCCTTAAAAAACTCAGTAGGAGTTGTAGGTATAAGACTGGTTGTCCACATAGAGGTAATGCTCTCATTCAAATACCCCAGGTGTGGTCTGAAGTGGACTAAAATACATTGCTATAGTAATAGGTTCTATAGATAATGTGGCTGATTTACTAGGCTAACTCTGCCTGGTCCCATCACAAGAGTAAATTAAAATGTAATTTAATTTCCATTCCTAATAAATGCCACAGGATGATGATAAAGCAACTTTAGCCATTCAAACAAAATACTCTCCATAACCTCCAACAAAGCTTGCCATACTACTGAAATAAATGGGTCAAGATTGACCATTGTTCATTTGTCAGCATTAGAGCAGGACTTCTTGAAGCTAACCTGAGGTGAGAAAACACAAAAAAAGCATTGTAACAGCACGGGGTTTTCTGTTCTTTGGAGAGAAAGTGGGAACCCACCCCTTCCGCCCCTGCCACCCCCCCCAAAAAAAAACCTGCTTTTTCTGATATCTAAATATAGAGCACCTATTGTTATAGGTATATTCAGTTTTGTGTCAGCAGCTATCTTATCTTTGTCAGTTGTCCCTGCAGAGCCTCAGAGCCTTTGGCACCAAAACTAAATCCTAAAACTACTCCAAAACAGTTAGTTGCTGTTCTTACATTGGAATACCCTCGGAGCTAGTAGTTCATCTGATTTAGAATAAAGTGAGTTAAAACATAATGAAGGTCACATTGTTGCCCTTGATTTCTTCACAATCACATTTAAAAAAATGTTCTCATTGTTGACATGATGACTTTAGTTTATTATGTTATCTCTGCATTCTCCTTTTCTTTCATTGGATTTCAGCTAATGTAAGTTACTCCTCTGGCTTTAACAATTGACTACCTTCTCACCTGAGCTAGTCATGATAAACACAGACACCATTCCTACATGGAGCTACTACCATAGTTTAATATCCTGTTCAATAATTGTTCAGTGATTTATCCCTATTCATTTCAGCTGACTGTGTTTATGATAGTAGCATAAAACAGACTACAAATGTAACCTTAAGGTCTCTATTTTATCATATTTTCTATAGAGTCAGTGTTGATCAGTATTTTTCATTTTGGCCCCCTGTGCTTAGGGCCCCAGGTGTCAGAAAGCTATATTTTTGAAGGTACCAAACTAGGTGGATTCTAATAGGATGTATTCCCTGGAATTTATAAAGACTGGAGCTGGTAGATTTTGTGAAAGTGCCTCTCATGAGGTCTAAAGGTAGTGCATAATGTGCCAAATTTATCTACCAGTCTAGAACTTGTACCTGCCTTTTAGAAGGCATGCGAGACACTTTCACAAAGTCTGTCTGAGTTAGTCTTAATTAGCTCCACTGTTGTAAAATACAAGCTGTTGACATGTTATTTTGACTTTGGTGCATTCATTGCACCACAATGTAAAGTGTTGCACTGTAGAACTACCCGAATTTGGTTCACGAGTGGCTGTCAGAACCAAACGTGTCTCAGATGCTTCATGAATTTGGTCCAATACATTAACAAGAGGGATTAACACCAGAAAAATGGTGCAGTGGCTTTATTGAATTTCCCCCATTGTATGTATCATAGTTTAGGCCACTCAAAAAATATTCAGAGCCATATTTAGTGAAAATTGTACATATTTTTTAAAGTTATTTCATACCTATATGTCTAACTTAGCTTCTACAGACATTTTGCTGTGCACAAATTACATAGAGTGACCTGATTTTATTATTTCAAATGTTTTGTATTATACATTTGCTAGCTAGTTAAACAAATTCTTGTGTTTGTCATTATATTTCATAGTAGACCGGCTCTACTGAAATTTGCTAAGGCAATATTGAACTATTAAAAAAGGCAATCAAGTTCTGCAGAGAATATTATATCAACCTTGCAGTGTTTGGCCACGGAAGAGTATAAAACATATCAGAAAATAAACCTGGGGGAATCTTTTTATGTGCCTTAAAATTACTTTTCCAATACTTCCCTAGGGTTAAACTCCCTGCGCCAAGTCAAAAATTGAGATTTCTATTGATTCCTGAAAAATAGTAAACAAAAAAAAAGTTATTTCAGCTTTTTCCATACAGCAAGTCATACAACAAATCATTACGGTTGATTGCCATAGTACCTTTGGGTGGGCTGCAACAGCTGGCAACAGCTATTAAGAAATCGCCCTGTAGCTAAACACTTGCACAGCTAAATGAATATTGGGTTATTTAGCAGCATTTTGAAAGGGGAATTTAGATCTGACACAGTGGATATTTTGTTGGGGAATAGTCTAGAACACTATAGCTTTAACAGCAGGGTTGCAACTCTAAGCTTTTTGCATACTGCTAAGTAGAAAGCCACAATGTGGGGCATGCAAAGAGGAAAAGGCTTCATTAAAACACTCAAGTCTAGACAGATGAATGGTCTCAAGCTGGATCTCTTTCCATCTTCTCCATCTGTTCACTATGGTTTTAATTAAATCTACAGAGAGTCTTGTTGGCCTTCCCTTCAAAATAGATATTCAGCTTGTGCCAGTGTCCACTAACTCCTGCTCCTCAATGCCAGGCGTTAATGAGGAGACTCTTGGGGTGGAGTTCTGCCTGTTCCCTCTTCTCTCACCAGCCGTCATAAGCTGTTAATGATGAAGAAGCCAAAGGGGCTGGGTCTGTGTCTCTTTTGTGCCTTGCTACTAAGCAAAACAAACTAATGAAAGATTCACTTGTGGATAGCTGGCTGATAGAAATGACAGGATTCAAATAACCTTAAAGCATTCAGTGTGATGCTTGTCTATCTGATCAGGGCTGTTCTGCTGGCACCTGACACTTTCAATACCATAATGGTATTCACATGCATTCTTGTACAATACTGTCATACAGAAACCCTCCCTTTCTTCATCTGCTTGGAGAATGCCTGGCAAGGCTATTAGAGCTCTGATGGAAATGACAGTTAACTGCGGGCCTGTCAGTCTCACTTCCGATGTCAGCACATCCTTACTCCTATTAGGAGTATATCTCTACTGCTTCACAAATAACCTGCAATAATATACTTGGGTATTCTGTATTTCACATCTAAACATAGCACCTAATAGGGTTGTGGATAGCTTCTACTAGCTACTGATTAAGCAGACTCTTTATCGTGACTTTCAAAGGACTTCTGCAAGAAAAAAAACCTCTCAGATCATAAAGGGCTGATGTTTATTTTTCTAATTAAACAATACCTCATTTTAACTATATGAAAAGCAAATTAAATATTGAACATTGTTGAATAGACACCACATCTGAAAAATGTGGTCTTGATTATTCATAAGGCACAGCTACATCTTGGTTGTGTGAAGGCAATTAAAGTAAACCTGTCACAAAGTGCTAATTTAAACCGATCATATCATGAAAAAATACATTAGTAATGGTTACCATCCTCGAAAGGCACATGATATATGATCAGCTGAACCTGAGTTAGATGCAGCTAAAGATATATGCAAATAATGCAAATCTCAACTTTTCTTATAAAAGTTGAGCTTGGTGACATCACCATCCCTTCTTTTGAGCCTCTATATTAAACAGTGAGACTGCCTATCACAGTGAAGGACCAACAAATAACTGAGGGGTGGAAGAAGGTGGAACCAATATTGAATACAGTAACCATAATAGCATTACTCCAAGCCCCCTCCAGATCCCACTGATATTTTTTATAATGACCAAAAATATTTCTCTATAGGCTACAGTGTGTTGCTCAGCAGGGTGTTGGGGGAAATAGAGAATATATGGCGGATTTATTAAAACCAAATAGGCTGTACACTTGTGATGAAAAATCACTTAGCAAAATTACCCAAACACTGTATTTTGCTTGCACTTGACTGGATGATAGAAGCCAGCAGAACTGCAACTCATTCACTAAGCTAAGGGAAAATTCCCTTGGAAAGTGCACTGCTGATTTGAGGGGAATTGAAAAAGATCAACCCACAATATCTCACACTAGCCAACATATTCTCTCATATCCTCCCTCCTAGACTGTAAGCTCCAAGGAGCAGGGCCCTCAAATCCCTCTTGTAGTGAACTGTATTGTTGCTGTATTGTCTCCCGTTATATTGTAAAGCGCTGAAGCAAACTGTTGGTGCTATATAAATCCTGTATAATAATAATAATATTCTCTCATAATACTCATCCAGCAAGCATCATTTAAAAGGTAATGCATTTGAAAAAAAATACACCACACTTCATATAAGAGTTCAATTTATTTTAAAGCTGATAGGCAAACATTATATAAGTAAAACAGGCATACATATTCTTACTCGAATCTTGGTGTGCTTTGTGTATTTCTTCTAGATCTGTGCAGTAATCCAGTGTGAAATTTCTGTGCAGGAGCTTCCTGTAAAAAAGACCAATCAATACATGTCTTTCTCCTTGTGCTGGATGGTCTATCCTCTGCCCCCTGTAATTTTCTGCAGGCAGCCTATGCTCTCTGCACAAGCTATGTACAGCACAGTATTCAAGTGGTTATAACCTGTTCAATAAAAGTAATCTGGGCGGCTCTACAGCCACCCAATCACTTTTACTGTACCGAGAACAATCACCCTCCTTGTGATAGTAATACAATTAAATAAAAAAAAGTAATAAATACATTTTAATCAAATAAATTAAAATTATTGTAAAAAACAGCGCAATGATTGAGATTATAATGATTCACTCAGTGAATTAGTGAAATTATAAAAAAAAGCAGTGTAAACAGTGATTACAGTATGCATGTGATGTATCACCACAAACATTAGAGTAAGAGCAATAATAATAGGGTCATCATTTATGATTGACTCTATAGTGATAACTTGTAAATTGTAGGTACTGTAGTTTGTCACGTTTTCACAGGCACACACAATTTTGAGTCTTGACCTGTTTGGTATCTATTTACGTAATACAGCATCTTCTTTTATATTCTACAAAAAAAAAATCAAAATTAGGAATTATATTGTGTTTTTGTGCACTAAAATTTATGTTTGATAAATGGCTGCACAAATATTATATGATAGCCACCATTTTGTTCTCCAGGGCCTACTTAGCCCCAAACTCTGGAGGATTATAAGTAATTTTCTAGCAAACAAATGCCGCTTAATGTGTGAAAATAAAAAAAAAAATGCCCTGAACAGAAAGTAGTTAAATATGAGTAGAAATAGGAAGAGATAGCCAGGCCCGAGTAGTTAGCAGGTAAAAGCAGCCTCAGCTCAATTCATCCAGGCCACATCCCCAACATGTTTCCCAGAACTTGAGTGCTTAATCATGGAGGTGGACCTCCATGATTAAGTCCCAGGGACACGTGGACTTCCATGATTAGGCCCCAGGTGCATGGCGAAACATGTGGGGGTGTGACCTGGATGAATTGAGATGAAGCTGCTTTTACCTGCTAACCACTAGGGCCAGGTGAGATGTACGGCAGTTGGGCTATTGTTTCCTATTTCTACAGTGTGCTTTGGGTCTGGAAAAACCTTTCACCAGTCTGCACCCTCACTAGTCAGTGGCATCAAATTCATCAGACCTTATCAGCCTGAGCAGGGGCCACTAAGCATTTATCATAGTTAAATAGAAGGTTGTAGCTGGGTTTAGGACAATTTTTTGATTGTATTGGTTGCACTTAGGGTTCCTGGATCAGTGTTCTCAGTTTGCCATGGAATGGAGTGCAATCTAAAGTGCTGGGAAATGATCTTGGTCCAAATGGACAGTATAAACAAGTAGGCTAATCTGTGTGAGTGTAGCGTGTAAACCTGTCTGAGTCATTTCATTGTATGTGTGCTATTTAGACATGGATGTTGGCACTTTGAAAGTCCTATTTGGATGTGTGTTATCTAGTATTCTGCTCTGAATTTACAGTATAGTGGAAAGCTAGAAACTGCAACCCTGAAGTATAAGATTCAGACATGCCACCTGCAGGAAGCAAGTGGTAAGTAAGAAATATTTATATCCTATTGTTCATATTCATCAGACATTTCTAAAAGGTTATCTTTTAGTCTAGAACATAATAGATGAAAAACATTCATTAAAACACAGTGCACATTCCCTTTAACAAGGTGCTACCAGGTACCACATGGCAGTCAACCACGCACCTCTCCCATGCTGCAAGTCTATCAATCAATCTAAATGTAAGTTACACTTTGGTTTTCTATTGCTTCTATAATGTGCTTTATCGTGCAAGCCACATGTAAATTTTATATGGCAAGGGAGGTAGAATCTTTTTGTTTAAAAGTGCTGGATAATTTTTTATTAGTTATTTTATTTACAAATTGGTGTACCATAAATCATCATGCCTATGCTTTGTCAAAGCAGTACATAACAGTAAGTGTTACAGATTATGATTTTGACTGTTGAAAAAGTCCAGCAGGAATCAACATTAAGCTGCCAGTAGGTGATTAACTTGCCCATTTTTATTTTTAATTCAAAGATTTTCAGATTATATTTTTCAAATGTTCTTGCTCATTGTAAAAGCAGGTTGTTCACAGGTCATTGGGTTACCATAATTCCTGTGTGATGCGTACTATAGAACTCAGTCATGTCACTAAAATAGATTCTGCAAGTCTGTCAGTGGAGGTGTTAAATCAGCATTTCTTGTTCTTAAACCAGCAGGACTCTGTGGTATAGAGTAAAAATAGGTTGATTACACTCTTCAAAACCTCAAAAGCTGTTTCGCTAGAGTGACAAATTCCTTGCTTCTCTCTGGCAAAATACACTGAAGTGATTTAATATGCTGTTATACTGTCTTTTTTCCTCATTTTTCAGAGCTACAATCTGTACTAGCACTGGGAATATAGCTTGATCTAGTGTCAAGAAGGACACACTGGTTGATCGAAAAAATAGGTGAAAGTTCCCTATGCTCTAGCTAAAAATATTTAAAAAACAGCATGTTATATTAACATCCCAGCTTTTTAATGTGGTGCAAAGAAGTACCAATGCTGACTGACTACAACACGTGATGACACGGCAGACAGACAAACAGTATAAGAATATAAGGCATATTTATTTTACTTGAAGCCCAAATAAACTGCTCCCTTTGTTTATTGAAGCAAGTCTTATATTTTATTCACATAGATATTAATTGGAGGAGGAAATGGTGTTTGTTTTTCATATGCAGTGACTATTGAAATAGTGTGCTATGAAAAGCAACAACTTATGTCTAAAGTATAAAATCCAAACACTTGTGGAGAGTTTCACAGTTATGAAACAAAGTATCTTGGATTGTGAGAACTTAAATTTCAACTTCAGGACCACCCCACCCATCCGCAAGGGACCTGCCAGCTGTATTGTTTTTGCTTATTTTAATATAGTTATCTTTTTCAGATATTTTAAGGCTATGTGACACATGGGGTTTTCTTCCTCTTTAGGTCTTCTCCAGTGGTGGGTGGTCCTTAATGGCAGGTCCATAAATCTTGCACTTACATGATGTCCCAAGTACAGCTGGTGTCCATACTGTTTGTTTTCTTTTTTTTGTTTGTTTTTTTCTTTTATAGAGGCACACCTGCACATTAAAGTATATTTATTAAGGTAAAACACAAAGCGTAGTCAACCAAAGAAACCAAGTATTGAGTTATTCTTTCAGGCGCCTGACCTCAGTAAGCAAAATACTGATTAGATGATGCTACTTCATTTTACACTTTCAGTTTGCTCTTTGTATATTTACCCCTTTTCCTCTACAGCTTCTAAAACAAAGCTTCAGACAAGAATTTGGTAATCCAAAACACTGGTCCACAACATTTCAGGAGTTTTTACCTACACCAAAAGCTTTGGCTATAGTTGTGTTAACTGTATTTACCAATAAGACTATTTCTAAGGCCACGCTTTCATCAGACATCAGTACTTCTAAGGTCTCAAATTTATCTCAGTAGACATTTTGGTATTACTGCTATGAGAAGAAATGACTAGACTTGTCTATATGTTTCAATCACTTCACAGTACAATACTAACAGCAGGCCTCAACCTTATCGCATTGTGTAATGCAACATGGCTGTGGCTTAACATCAACTATTCCATAAATCAATGTTTGCATATTGCATGGTTCTTGGGGTGCATTGCAGCAATATTGTAACAAGTCAAAGGTACAAAATGGCACCTGGTGGTGTCTGGTATCAATTAAAAGGTTAGGTTTTAAATAGAATCTTGAATTGACACTTGTTGTGCTATAGAATGAAAGTCAATGAGTTTTCTAAGCCAATGCCTTGTTATTTTTATAACCAGTGTTGAGTCTCCAGTCAAGGTGCATTTTCTTCTTACAGTTCTGCTTCTTAAAAACCTCCACTTGGGGCTTTGAATACCACACTAAAGAGGTTTTACATTTTTTTAAATGAAAGGGCAGTTTTTTCTATTTTTTTTTTTTTTTACAAATAGAGAAAGAACATTTTAAAATTGTTACCATATATTACATATGGGACACTGATTTTTTTTGCTATCCACTAAGGCTACTCAAGCTCTATATGTCTGTGGACCTGAACCAACAAGGCTGACATAGTCCTTCGTAATTCTACCCTAGTGAAAATAATGTAATGGTAGTATGTTACTTTGATGTTGTGTTAAGCAAGTTTTAATTTCTCCTGAAGGTATTGGCTTACTGCCTTACAACAAGTGGAACAATAGGTTATGGACAGATTTAGTCAAAGTCTGGCATTTGGCACCACAAGGATTTACTTAAGAATCTACTATGAAACATATCTTGTAATGCAATCATCTGAAAAAGCAAATTAGTTTGAATTTGAAAAGATTTCTTATTATTTCTATTTATTTTTCATTTCAAGAACCAGAGAGTGAATAAGTTGAAGGAATTTCAACAAAACAGTTTAACAACTGTGAGGATGAATGGTTTTATGACCTCCTACTTTACGTCTTTTATGGCCATTCCTTACAGCTTTATAAATGGGAACCAACTATGTAAAGTAAGCCTACTGTGAGGAAAATGTACATTTTTTACAGAGCCACATTCTTCTGGATAAAATTCATTGGGTTCTTAATTTGTCAGTCGCTCTGCGGTAATATAAAAAAAGGAGGGAAAAAGTGCATTGTGCAAACCTGAATTATTTTCTCATAAACTGGTTTTAAAAATCTCTCCCTGGTGAGTTGAAGGAAAGTCTGTCTAGACCCTTTTTGTTCCTTTTTTATTTGCTTTTTTTTTGTCAAAGATACAGCAAGCTGAGAATTTGTATTACAATTCACAGCTAAGCCCCTTGACTTACTGTCAAAACACATTAAAATATCAGCACAGACAATCCTCTGTAGGATTTGTGAATTGTACATGTAAGTTAACAAGAAAGTATTGTATTTTTTTTTCTAGCTGAAAAGCATAAAAGAAACTTACATAACTTACAGCTCAACAATTATTGCTTATTATTTTTGAGAATATAATATGTTATAAATTTAGGTTATGTTTTTTTATTATTATTATTATTATTCATAATAATAATAATAATAAATAAAATGAAACAGCATAATACTCTCATGCTGACCCTAGCCCTTCTCTATAAGAAAATAAGGGACAATAGAGCTGCAGTACATAAGGGGAAATGGGGATTAGCACAGTGAACCATCATAACCAAAATGTTGTTGACCAATGACAACTGCATAGACGTACTATTAGTTCATCACTTATGTGATATCATTTTCCAACCAACAATACCAAATTAGTAATTTATGGCCATCTCTGTTGTTCTTTAAAACATTCTAAACTGTCTTCTTTCCTAAGTAAATATGACAGCTCATGATTTTTCTAATATTCTCAAATGCTTAAGTCTTGATATAATATTATTGCCAGTGAAAAAAAAAATCTGCTTTGACAACTGTAAGAGGAAACTATAATGGCTCTGAGTCAGTGTAAGCTCAATTATAGGTGATGTGTGTATATATATATATATATATATATATATATATATATATATATATTGGTCCCTTGCAGTATTAACCCCCCCCCCCCCATCCCACACACGCACACACACAGTAATTACTTTCAGTCAGACGATGTCTTCATTTCTCTGGGTTGAATGACACCCCCAGCATCATTCAACCAAAAGACTGAGGTCATACTGTGAGTACCAGAAGTTATAAGACAGCTCCATGAGCTCACAGTGTATGGATGCAGAGAACAGCACTGTTGTCAGAGACTACAATTTCTTCACACAGAGCAAGTGTCCTTCTCTGTAGCATGCTGGCAGATAGACTTTCTACTCATTTTGAGGCTGATTTCTAATTAAAGCCAACTGTAAGACTTTGCACATATTTATTTTGATGCACCTCAAATTAAAGCAGACCTTCATCCTAAAGTGCACGTTATGCTGCCCTGCCTCCTTTCCCATCCATCCTTTATGAATGTATGTCTTTTTAATGTAATTTATTTGTGCTGAAAAGCATTTCTGATGGGTGAGAATTTCTCTCCATCCCCTGCATTTGCACTGATGTGTAGAAAATAACCTGCATGTGCGCAGATGTGCTGACATAATGTGCTAGAACCCAAAGGCTGGGCAGAGCCTCTGGGCACATCTGCACTTGCGCTATAATGCTAGAACCCGGAAGGGGGGAGACAGAGCCACCTGGCAGGTGAACTGAAGTTCCGCTTTTATGTAGCTGATTACTTTAACATTTCATTCAGGCTTTAATGTTTTTAAACAGATAATTTGTTTCTTTTGTTTTGATTTATATATATATATATATATACATATATATATATCAGTGTGTTCCACATAAACCTTTTTACATGATAAAGGGTCCCAGAGTACAGTGGGTTAACTAAAGAGACAACAAGGAGCAGCCTTCATGCAATCTTGCTAAGCCATGTGATAAGTGATGAGCCACTCATGTGAACTATTTACTGGGTGAGTAAATTGTAGCTAGAGCTGTGTATTTTTATCAAAACAGCTTGGGAGAGCTTGCAAGAACTTGTGGCCATGGCCTTAGCTGGGAAAGTGAAGGAGAAGCAAGTATATGCTGACGTAAGGATGAAGTAAGTTAAAAAAATGTAGATAATTTGCCCAGCATGGGCAAAGAAAATTGTCACTTAAATTACACCTGTCAGATTTTGGTATAAGCAGGTTACCATTGTTGCCTTTGATAAAAAAAAAAATACTAGTTGGCTGGCTGTCTCTAGCTTCAATACTTCTGTGTCACACAGCTGGAAAGAAATCAGCAAATGACTGTAATAGAAATTTCAGAATTCTATATTTCCTTATGTTTCCATACTTTATGTATGACCACAGTAAGCAGCTGTTCTTTAAATGTAGTTTTTGGCCCCCTTGTAATCAGTGAGAGCAGCAATTGTTAGGTAAGGTCTGCTCTGGGCTCTGCTGGTGTGGGCTTAGCTACTTCCCCCTGTCTCCCAGGGGAGCCTGGGACATAGTGGGTGAAAGAGCACAAACTCCAGTCTGCATATTAATGCCTCTCCAGCCAATCCCTGGTCAATATGGAGAGTGACCAGCAGGGAGCTGAGAGGGGTACAAATAGGCTGGAACCCAGAGCAGAGGGGTCTTGTTCTTTGGGGAGGGCTTTGGCATCCCTGGGAGACCCACCTGCAATTGCAAAAACTTTTATGGAGTCCCATCTACTGTTCAGCTTGGGGACCGTTCTTCTAGTCTTCTGAAGCATTTTCAGAAAGCTTCTTAAAGATCCAGGGCATGGGCAGTTGGAGTACAGACGCTGACTGATACTGCATGCGGCTACACAGTATTCAGGACACAGTAAGTACCAGTCTTCTGGGCTTAGAGACTTTCTTTAGCCTCTTTTGGAAGAATTACTTTACTGCTAGTACTCTCGGGACTGTATACCTGATGAGGAATTCCTGTTTAGTGCCATTTTGACTACACTTCACAAAGGGTTGCCCTCACCTTGAAGTTTCACTTTGCTACCAAGTGCACTCAAGACTGTATTCCTGTTCAAGAGTCCCTGTTTAGTATCGCTTTGTCTATGAATTTATAGGGGGTGCCTTCACTTTGAAGTTTTAGATCAGCATTAGTGTCCTCTACTACCAGTTTGTAGTTCATTGGAGTATCCTTAGGTTCACCCTCACCCTATCCAAGTTCATACCCAAAAATATAAACCACCAAAAAAAAGACATGCATCGTCTATTCTCTGGCTGTGATTGGGAAACAATATGCCTTCCTGCTGTGTGCCTATCAGGGAAAGGAACCTGGGACGAAACAGCCAGACCAGTCCCAAATCTGTACTACAATTGCATTAACAACTAAGGAAGTACTGAAGCAAAAGCATCAGAATGATAAGTGAAAAATGAGGGTTTTTTTCAGGAGCAGAGGTCAGAAATGGAAACCTGTTTCTCTCATGACAATTGTTCTTGTTTTGTGATCTGCACAGACGATGTGTCTTCATATTTAAATGGCCATCCTACAATTGCTGCTGATTATTTATTGCTCATCACAACACTTGGAAATTGGGGTTCAACTGTCTCCTCTATTCGATTTAGCACTTATTCACATGGGCACAGAAGCCCATACATTGAGAGTGACAGGTGTTCAGTGCAGTTGTGGCCAGAAGCCTGCTAAAAATACATAACACATTGACAGATGCAATGGCTGTATGGATCTTCCTGCACATGAGTGTTTATATCCGTACAGGAATGGATGAAAAACACTAGATCTAGACAGACAGCATTCAAGGCAGTGAATCCATCCCTGTGTGGATGTAAACACTTTGATGTGTAGAAAGATATGTACAGTCATGCCTGTCATTGATTTTTAACAGACGGCTGGCCACAGCTGTATGGAACATCTGTTACTACTAGGTGCATAAACACTTGCTGTACATGTCTCTGCACCTGTGTGAATGAAGCCCTTACATAACCAGGGGAGTTCAATAAAGCAATAATGTCACTTTTCTGCCATTATGACCCTTTTAGCATGGCTTGCTCTTAATTCATGAAAGCTTTGAGCCAATGTTGGTACATGTACCGACACTTGTGCCTTATTTAGGTAATTTTTACTACTGCCACTTAGGAATGTATCTGCCACTATGTTTGCAACATTTCCTAAAAGCAATACTACCAGTTGGCAGATAAACAAACTGGCCATAATTAGGACAAACTCAAAGTTGGCATATAAGAGAAGGAGGATGTTGTGTATTCATTACTTTATTAATATCTGCATGCTGTACATTTACTTCTTTGGTTGTCAGGACAAAGGTTGTATGTCCCCTAGCAATCAATGAATCACAGTGATATGACAGTGGGAAGAGCCTGATGGGGAACTCTGAGAGACTGGATACCCATCAGCTCCACTTTGCCTGTGATTGACAGTGGATGGCACTGGGCAGATTCCATGGCCACTATTCTGTCCAATAGTGGTTTTAGATGGCTTTATTATAATTTTTAGATGGATTTAGCATCTCCTGATGGGGAACTGATCTCTCAAAAAACCCAAATGTATGGCTACTGTGCCTGATGGAGAACTCAGACTAATTCCTCATCAAATCTGCCTTGCCAGTGATTGACAACGCACAGCAGAGGGCAGATTCAAAAGCCTACTGGACTAAATAGCAGCTATCAGTTAACCCTCTGCTGTGTGCTGTCATTCAAAGTAAGTCAAACCCAATGGCCTCACCCCTAGTACAAAAGTCCTTGGCTATGTTATCAAGGTGACAGACAGAGTGGCCAGGGAGACTGGGAACTGAAGAAGGAGTATCCATTATAGATATCAGCAGTGTCAGCTTTGACAGATTCATGTACCTGTCTGTGATAGGTACATGAATCAGGCACAAGCCCCAACACTTTTGGTTCTGCACCCTGAATTAATTCTAAAGGGTGTATATCACTCCCTTATGAATTCTCCAGAATGTATTTATGTTAATTCTAAGATCAGATCACCCCATGCTTTAGTTACATAGTCTGGTTGAAAAAAGACAAAAGTCCATCCAGTTCAACAATTAAAAAAAAAAAAAAAGTTATAATCCTATACCCACATTTGATCCAGAGGAAGGCCAAAAAAACCCCCAGCAAAGCATGATCCAATTTGCACCTGCAGGAAAAAAAAATCCTTCCTGATCCCCTGGCGATCGGATATTCCCTGGATCAACTTTACCTATAAAAGTTAGTATCCAGTTATATTCTGTGTATCTAAGAAAGAATCCAGGCCTTTTTTAAAGCAATCTACGGAAGCTGGCCAGAACCAACTCTTGAGGGAGTCTATTCATTTAGTGTTGTAGGGTGAAGAGTTCCAGATATATAGACAGCTTAAGGTGGTCCTGTCATGGTAGAAATAGAGAAACTACCCCCTTCTGAAAATTCTAAATGCCTTTTTGAACCCCTGACTTGACAATATGTTGCAAATCAGAATAATGAAAGTTCCTGAACTGTCATTGGCCTGTTTACTAGGTCCAGGCCAATGACTAAAAGCATTGAAACCACAACTACTCTCTCTTACTCTAAAACTCTCTCTTAATCCCTATACCATAATTCAGAGGTGGTCTGTAGTCCAGCAGGGAAGAGTTCAGGCAAAACTGACAGCACCACTTGGGGTTTTAGTACAGCAGATAAAGAGTGCACAGCAAGGTAGGAGCTCACTGGATTTATGACAGGACCAAGGGGTATTTTTCATTACTTGCAGTGTTTTTAAAGAAATAAACATGAATAAATGTACATTTAATGCAGAAATGTACATATTTTTTTGAACCAGGCATACACTTTAAAAATGGCAAACAAAGAAATTCTTAACTTTGTCTTTTACTACATGAGAATGTGTATGATATGCATATATGTATGTACCAAAGCCTTAGCATTTATAATAGGAAATAAATGAATTCTCTTGCTGAAGGATTTATTTGTTAGATGTTTGAGTTTAAAATGGTTAACTGATAATACCTCTGTATTTATAGCAACTGCTCTGGAAGCTGGAGATTAATTTAAAATTGATAAGCACGTGGCAGGCCTCTAACTTAACAAGCTCGAGGCCTACCTTGTGAAACCAGCTTCACCCGAGGGACCAAAGTTCAATTCTCTCTGCTGCCAGCTGAAATCAGAAATCACAACCGCAGTGATTAGCAATGAATTTCCTGATCTCAGTGCCCGAGGCAAAAGAAGGAGGGAATACTTCCCCTCTGTGCAGTTAACCTAAAGCAGAATAAAAAAAAGTTATTCAGAAAGAAATTATCCTGCTAAACCAGTACGTGCTGTAAATGAGGAGCTGTTGAATGACAGGGTATGGCGTTAGTGAAAAGTCAAACATAGTTGAATGCATCTTAATTTTCTGCATATAAAGCAGTACAGTTCAAAGAAAGATGATACCACAAGCCCCTGAATAAAATAATATAAAGGCTATTTCAAGTAGATTTTTTCCTACAATGACTGAATTACAATTTATGGCAACATAATCCCTGCTAGGCTAATCTACACGTTCCTTTAGGACAAGCATACACTCTTGTACTGTCATGTTCAAGCATTTCCATTGCACAGTAATGCAAGAGCCTGTGTCTCAAGCTAGATGGGTTTTGTATTGCCATACAATTCCACATAAATGCAAAATCTGCTTAAAGCAGATCTGCAGGTCAGAAGGAAGTCAAATACAGCAACTGGGAAACAAGCCCAAAGTCCCTTGACACAGGCCCTAGGGCCTCATTCATATAGGTCTGCTTAAGTGTAAATCAACATGAAGGTCTGTCGTCCCCAGGGGCGCACTGACAACTCATGGGGCCCCTGTGTCCTTGCCCAAACTCAAAAAAGCCTATGAAAAAGGTACCAGGGGCATCTCATGGGGCCCCCTACTGACCCCGGGTCCTCGGGCAGTGCCCGAGTTTCCAAATGGTCAGTCCGCCCCTGGTCGTCCCACACAGGATACACTGGATGTACGAGTATTTTGTGCATGCATGTGCAGGCAGTCTTATTCTTGTCTATTGTTTGTGCAGCCCCTGGTCGCCAAATGCACACCTCGATTGGAACACCTCTGCATTTCACGTGGGAAAAGACTACCCACAAGTGTGTACACATAAGTATGCCCATGTGAATGAGCCGTAAAAGATATGAGAAAATAGAGTCCTAAGATTTTAGACACTGCCCAACAGTGCCTGTGTTCTGCAGGGGAACACTCTCTGCTTTCCATCACCCATCACTGGAATTATGCCGTTACCATTGATTGGGATAAGTTGATGCCTGATATTCACAGCATAGTTCCTGCTTGATGAGTGAGGCAGAGTAGCAGAGTGAGAATGAAGTGAGTGATTGGGTGAGTGACCATTGAACACCAATGAAAGAATGAACTTTTTTTACCTCCCCATAAACACCAATGTAAGAATGGACTTTATTTTACTTCTACTGAAAACAAGTGATGAGTTGAATTGCCCTGGGTTTGGGTCCAGCAGGGTTCGTCAAACTTTAAAGAAGCTGAACCCCAATCCCTTTGAAATCAATGTGAGCCAAATCTGCCAAATAAAATGGCAATTTTCTGGGCTAATATGCAGAGTTATCAAAAATATAGCTTTGGAGAGGGGGGCATAGGAACAAACAGGTAAATCACCTAGCAATGTGTTATTAAATAAAATTCTTATTTATATCAAGTCCATAAAGTCTATTCACTAGGGCTGGCTGATCCAGGGAGCAGAAGCTGGCTCTATATACAAGGAAAATGAGAAAATAGAAGAGCGCCTCTAATTGTAGACTGTAATCATACTTTAATGTAACCAAGAAAATGGCTATTCACATATATACATAAAAGAAGATACCATCCCCACATGGGAAAAGTAGAATGCCAAGGTCTGCTGTCACTGGCTAAAGGGGAAGCCAATCTTCAAAGATGGTGTTGGAGCGCAGCCTGGACAGCAGCATCTGCAGAACGACATCACTGGGGGTGGAGAGAGATGCGTTTGTTGTATGCAATTGTGACACAAGTCATATTGTAATAAAATGTTAATACAAATTACCTTTCCTTTTCAGTCTGCAGCACTGTAATTTTCTGTAAAATGCTATGCATAATGGCAGCCTGGTGGTGTTCTGTACATTGATGTTCTGTAGATGGTGCACAGAATGCCCCCAACAATGAAATTTCCTGCTTGTGTGATTGGCTTACCGCTTTCCCCAGAAGTCTGCATTAAGATAAGATTTTAGGTATCCCCTGCAACAAAAATTACATTTTTGGTGAGATATAGAAAGGGAAAGAACAGCGGCACTTCTGAGCATAGTAGTTGTAAAAAATATAATTTATTAAGAAGTACTCATAACAACTCACAAGGAAACACTTGTGTAAGGCACATCACTATTTGTATGATTACTTCTTAATAAATGATATTTTATGCAACTACTACGCTCAGAAAGCTCCACTGTTCTTTCCCTTTCTATATTTTATGACAGATACGCTTCTATCTGACAAGCTGGCTGCTTTCTTATTGGAATGATTCCTCATCTTAGTATATAAGGACTATGGACTGATTACCCTTTTGGACATTTGGAACTTGGTGTCCCTTAGTATTGCTTGGACTCTCTGAGTTCCACACTTTTTTTGTCATTTTTGGTGAGATACTCCCAAAGGAAAATCACTACTAAAAGGATGCAGACTCTGCCACTTAAATCCCTGCCTCTGATAAATATAAAGGCACTCCCTTTAGATATAATCATATAATCAAAATAACAACAGGTAGGAATCTGCAACAAAGTTTGTTAAAATCCTTGCAATGTACAATGATTACCCAGAGGGGAATGTTTTTTTTTCTCAGCAAAAGTGGAGTTATGCAGGCCATAGACGGTTCGTTTATCGGCCGATTTTTCGTCCGAAAGAATAATTGGACAATTTTCGCACTGTTAGAGGGGCAATGGCATCAGCCGATTTCTGTGGTTCCTCCTTATTTTGTTTATCAGTCATGCTGGAAAATTCATGAAAAACAGCTGATTTTTACAATCATTGCTGGCAACATCGGTTTACAGAACAAACGAAACGGACGAAAAATCGGCTGATAAACGAACTGACTATGGCCTGCATTAGTCTTTTAGAAAACCTGGCTGCAGGAAGTAAGAAGTAAAAGTGCAATCAATGTATGAGCATCATTACATATTGTGACATGTAGGACTTTGCATCCTTTTGCATCCTTGGAAAGTTCATACCTTACCAGAGGTGGATTGTGTTGAGCACAATAAAGTCTGGCTTTTTTGAGGTTGTGTAGACTTTTTTTAATCCTAACTTTAATCACTGTATTTTTTGTTTTTTCTCTGTGCCAGTTGGAGAGATTTCTCATCTCTCATGACAGAAGTGATGTAAAACCTCTCCCATAATATAAAGAAAATGTACCTAACAGGGGTGGACTGACAACTCATGGGGCCCCCGGGAAATAGGGGATCATGGGGTCCCTGTGTCCTTGCCCAAACTCAAAAAAGCCTATGAAAAAGGTACCAGGGGCATCTCATGTGGCCCCCTACTGACCCCGGGCCCTCAACAGTGCCCGAGTTTCCAAATGGTCAGTCCGCCCCTGGTACCTAATGATGACACAGATGACAAATAAAAATCTGACAGAGTGTTTCCTTTGCTATCCAAAATGAAATAAAACATTTTGGCTGGAGTTGGGCTTCAAAGTACAGGCATAGCTTTCAATAAAAACCCTGTTGGGGTTAGCTTTTTCTTTCATCTCTACAGACTTTGTAGTTGCGTCTGCGCACTGGAGCACAGGTGCCAGGAGAAAATTAAATGTCAACATAGCTGGGTGCATGAAAAATAGGTTTGTATTGCATTTGAGGTCTGATTTTTGATACACTAGCTAAGAAATAGATTGGGGAACGCGTACAGGGTTAAAAAAGATATACCTATACTTTAAGAATAATCGTGATGTTTTTTTTCAAACCAAAATAACTAATTGCATTTCTTAGATGTAAAAAGAAAGCCAGTAAATTGCCCATTAAAGTATTGATTGCTAACTCTATGTTATGGTCAATGTTTAAGAAAAAGAGCCCAAGATATCTCAATGCATTACTGTTTGCTTCTCCTGTTACTTTTAATCGCATGACAGTAACGATGGATTGTGGTTCCAAGGCCCATTCTTACATCTTTATTAATGTGAATCATTTCATGCTATCCTTACAGTGCGATTACATAAAGACTTGATTAGAATCAGCAGAGGTGAGGTCAATGTAGGACATTAATTAAAAGACTAGGAAAAAAACACATTTTATTTCTAAAGAAAAGGGCATGGCATCAATCCAGTTTGTTAATGAACTACCATATCTGAAGCAAAACAGCTTGTCTTGCTATAACAAATTGCAAACCCATTTTATATCATATAAATTCAATGGTTTAAAAGCTAGCATTGTGCATGTCAAACTGAATCTTGTAATTTAATTGCGACTCATGCCATATTAATGGTTTACATTATTTTTTACATCCATCTCTTTGGCCTGCAGGGGGAGGTTTTATTTATTGTTTCCTCTATCCTGCAGCTCATTAACTCATTTTTTAACTGCTGCTGCACATTATGATTTGCCATTGTCCAATAAACCGCCAAGGGATCATATTCTTTATAGAAATAAAATAAATTGAAACGGAGCTTTGAGTTTAGTAGAGGAATGAAAATTGAGAAGAAACAAGATAACCATTAAATGCTATATATTTTCTGGAGCTTTTATAGTCTTTCCCACTGTTGTCTCCACTACAAGACCTTCTGCTATAATTTAGAATAGCTTATTACTGTGTCTTACTGTCCTCCAGGAATAAAAGTACCTTCAGTGAACAATGTGCTGTATGCATATTCCCTGCCAGTAACAAAGACTGCTGGCCGTGCTTTAGGGTCATTTAGGGTACATGTTAATATAGTATGTTTCTTATTTGGTCAAGTTACATAGGTTCATTCTACTGTTTGCAGTATATAATCCACACCATGAGCCAAAATGATATAAAGACCTTTTAACTGATGAAAAAATATTCAGCATATTGCTAGGTTGTGCCCAGCAAGCAGAAATGAGCTTTAAAAAGGAGTAATATTTTGTCACTTGGACCGTTCCTTAAATATGAGCCATAAATGTATATGTGTGAAATGTATATATATATGTATATATATATATATATATATTGCTCAAAAAATGAAAGGAACACTTTTTAATCAGAGTATAGCATCAAGTCAATTAAACTCCTAAGATATTGATCTGGTCTGTTAAGGGCTTGTTAAGGGTTTTTTTAATCAGTTTCAGCTGTTTTGGTGTTTATTAAGTTAACAACAGGTGCACTAGATGGGCAAAAATGAGACAACCCCCAATACATGAATTGTTTTACAGGTGGTGGCCACTGACATTTTTTTCTCTACTCATCTTTTCTGACTGTTTTTCACTAGTTTTGCATTTGGCTAGGGTCAGTGTCACTATTGTTAGCATGAGGTGCTACCTGAGATTGCACAGGTAGTCCACCTCCTCCAGGATGGCACATCATTATGTGCCATTGTCGGAAGGTTTGCTGTGTCTTCCAACACAGTCTCAAGAGCATGGAGGAGATTCCAGGAGACAGGCAGTTACCCTAGGAGAGCTGGACAGGGCCATAGGCCAAGGTCCTTAACCCATCAGCAGGACTGGTATCTGCTTCTTTGTGCAAGGAAGAACAGGATGAGCACTGCCAGAGCCCTACAAAATTATCTCCAGCAGGCAACTGGTGTGAATGTCTTTGACCAAACAATCAAAAACAAACTTCATGAGGGTGGCCTGAGGTCCTGAGGTCCTCTAGTGGGCCCTGTGCTCACTGCCCCACACCATTGGGCTTGATTGGCATTTGCTATTGAACACCAGAATTGTCAGGTCCATCACTGGCGTCCTGTGCTTAAAACAGATGAGAACAGGTTCACCTTGAGCACATGTTACAGACGTGAAAGCATCTGGAGAAGCTGCGGAGAAGGTTATGCTGCCTGTAACATCGTTCAGCATTTTGGTGGTGGGTCAGTGATGGTCTGTGGAGGCATAAGCATGGAGGGACACACAGATCTCTACAGGCTAGACAATTGCACCCTGACTGCCATTAGGTATCGTGATGAAATCCTTGGACCCATTGTCAGACCCTATGCAGGTGCAGTGGGTCCTAGGTTCCTTCTGGTGCATGACAATGCCTAGCCTCATGTGGGGAGAGTATGCAGGCAGTTCCTGGAGGATGAAGGAATTGATAGCATTGAATGAATAGCCCCCATGTTCGCCTGACCTAAATCCAATAGAACACCTCTGGAATATCATGTTTTGGTCCATCTGATGCCACCAGGTTGCACCTCAGACTATCCAGGAGATCTGGAGCCTTGGTCCAGATCTGGAAAGAAATACCCCAGGACACCAGCCGTCATCTCATTAGGAGCAAGCCCCGACATTGTCAGGCATGCATACCAACATCATTTTATTCATTTTGATTTTCAGGGTGTCTTTGAATTCAGTTCTCTGTAGGTTGATCATTTTAATTTCCATCAAACAATGGGGCATCCTTACCTACCTAACACATTACCCAGTCCCTATCAGTATAGATATCCAGCATGATATTTTTCTCCATTGAGATCTGATGTGTTTTCAAAGTGTTCCTTTACATTTTTTTGAGCAGTATATATATTATATATATTCCAAGTGAGCAAAGGTACAGTAGGGAACTGGATTAACATTTCCAACCCAGTTTCATGAATTTTCCATCAGGAGGGGGACTATGGATATTTACTGTATTGGGAGGAATCCCATATGTTGCTTTCCCAATCTATCAAAATCACAGAATTTACTTCATGACTTAATAATTTTATCTAGAGAAGCCTAAAAGTGTATTTCCACTTTTGTAGGAAAACACCTACTTTTTTTGTAAACTTTTCCCATTAACGTAGCAAAAAAATTTACAAATTTCTCCTTGACTTGTTACTTCAAAATAATGTTTGGAGGGGGCTGGGGAGTTCATGTTTACTGTAATTAACCTTGTCTGTACTGTGCTATCAGATCTCATGATCAGTTGTAAACTAGATTTTAACACATTGGGGGATATTTACTAAATTCTATCTACTCTATAAAAGGAAAAATGGCAATACTTACCTATTCTGAAGTCACTCCACTCTGCTCACATGATCTCTCCAGTGGTAGGCTTCAGTGTAGAGAAGAGATCGTCAACAATGGCTCTAGAGCCTGGGTGATGACGTCACCCATAAACTTACTATGGGGCATCCATTGTCAGCTTTCCCTCTTCTATAGTGAAGCCAGGTCTGTGGCCTGATAATGTGACCAGACCAGAGCGACTTCAGAATAGCTAAGTATAGACATCTTTCCATTTACAGGGTAGATAAAATAGGTTTAGAATGGGGGTGGTTTAAGCTTAGATAGGTTTTGACTTGCCTTCCACTTTAAGCTGAACAAGGGGTAATAGAAGTTTGCAATCCCATGGGGCCACTGCATAATAGTTGTGGCACTGACAGACCCTTTAAGAAGTAATGCTGTACAATAACAATTTAAAAGTGGAGATGCTGATTACATATGCCTATTCTTAACAGGATTACTTTTAAGGCCGCATGTACATAACAGCACAAAATAGACAACATTCAGATTAATAACGTGTACATTTCTTTTTACAGATCTTAATGCAACTGTATTTTATGCTATGGGCTGATGCACACAGTTACATACAGCTCTAAAATCTGGAGCTGCATTCATGGTCCTGTATATTTCACAGTAATTAACACTGCATGCATGCAAATGTTGGTGCTAATGTTCACATGCATATGGCATTTAGCATAAATGAATGCCAGGCAGCAGCAGCCTGTCCTTATTTTTTCTGTATGGCTCACGCATGTATGTTGCACATACATATGTTAGCACAAACATTACATGCATACAATCTACAGATAAAATTTAACACAGAATCTTACCGCCAGCAAGATCCTACGTACAACCATTTGCATTGTTAAATGAATTGTACTCTAGTAATATTGCTAACAAAAATAAATAAAAAATCCTTATGAAAAAAGTATTTCCTATTTTTCATTTTTAATTGCAGAAGCACACAGGCAATTTATAGATGCTCAGTCACTTTACTAAAACTGTTATCTATTAATTGCTTCACAGATGGAAACATATTAATTCTCTACGATGTAAACTACACAAGTAGAATTTAGTAGGGATTAATCGCACATGCTTGGAGCATTGGGGGTTGATGTGTGATTAATCTCTACTAAATGCTACCTGTGTAACTTTCACCAAAGGGATCTATTTGTTCCATCTGTAGAACGATTGATTAATCACTAGAGATTTTAGCAGTTTGGTTGAGTCACTAATAATTGCCCATGTTTTCCTGCACTACAAATGAACTGTGGAAGAGCCTACAGTTGATTTTAAAACTGAT
The DNA here is from genome assembly GCF_062004578.1 of Staurois parvus. Lineage (NCBI taxonomy): Eukaryota > Metazoa > Chordata > Amphibia > Anura > Ranidae > Staurois > Staurois parvus. The sequence goes on along the minus strand of NW_028317854.1, from coordinate 9,067,457 downwards.
CTTGAATCTTCTGATATATAAAAGCAAGCACAGAGTTGTTGTGTTACCTTGTCATAGATACATTACCTATGGGAAGCTCAAGATCATCCTATTTTTCTAGAAAAGCCTGGAGTTTAATGTCATGACTGAAGGGTTGTGGGTGTAAACGTTGAAGGATAAATTCACCTTTAAAAAAAAAATAAATGTACATGTTTTTGGAGGTAAAAAAAAGTGCAATTATTATTTTTTACTCAGGTGCCTGCACAGTGATCAGTGAAACGCAGTACAATGTCAGGCTCCTGCAGACTCTTCCTACAGGTCTGTGCCTGTTGCTCTGTACAGGTTGCTGGAAGAGTGAATGGGCTATGAGCATACTGATCAGCATGCTTCTACTCCATTGAGAACTACATGCCTTCTGCCATACTGGCAGATGGGACTTGTAGTTTACTTATTGACAGATCTCTGTTAAGGAATGATGTGGCTTTGAAAGGAAAGCAATTTTAAATGTGACAATGGCTGCGGGGGAAGAAGTATCTCCGATCCCTGTCACAGGAGGATGTTGGAGATGGGGAAGCTGCTGCATAGCAATATGTTACATGTTATATCCTAAATACTAATACTAAGGTTGAACCAATCCTTTAAAAGTTTAGAAACAAGGAGTTTGCTGCAAATCCAAAAATGAAATATACCTTTTATTCAGTAAAAATGTTTTTAGAACTGGCAAGACTTAATGTTTCCTGTTGTTTGATTAAACTTGTTAATGATGAGGAGGCGATTTCTCTGTTGGGCAGGTCACAATTTTGGGATGAACCTTTGGATGATCATACATGGTCCAGTCTTGGCAGGTGAGGTGCCTGGTTACAGGGCTGCTTGTGACAGCTTGGTTATGATCATTATCTCACACAGAGATTTCACAAACTGTTGTAAAGTCTTTGAGTGAGCTGACCTAATTGTAGCCTATTACCAGATAGACTATCACCAAACATAGGCAGTTTACCTTCACCTAAGAAAATCACAGGGAGTCTACAGGAAGTTCAGTCTCACTGCCTGTTGTTCTCTATAAAATATCTGTCCATCTATGGCTAACATAAGGATATGGGAAAATGGACAGACATACTTACAAATGATAGAGAGATAGATAGATAGATAGATAGATAGATAGATAGATAGATAGATAGATAGATAGATAGATAGATAGATAATAGAAAATGCATATATACATACAAACAGAATTTTAACAGCAGCCACAACTCAAAAAGATATAACCTTCTTCTGAGGGCAGATTCACCTTTCCATATAATCCCTGTGGACACTTTACAGAGAGTGATGAACACCAAATGTTACTCTCTAGCACTGGTTTGACGGTTATGAGTATGGATATTTCATCAGTTCAATACCTTGGAACGCAGATAATGCTGGAAGCAATTTAAAATGAATGGCATTCTGTTCTCATTCATTTCAATGAAAAAAGATGCACCAAGGCAAAAGGCATATTAGGATGCTAGCAAAGCGTAGCAGGCATGATATGTTTAATGCCTCAGGGGACAACCCAAAGTAATTGAGCCAAAAGCATTCAAGGTGATACGATGGTTATTCTGAAGCTTTAAAAGTAAAAGCATGGCTATATCTGCACAACATGCAAGGTACATAATGCACATAATAGGACTTACAACATTATAGCAACATCTTTCAAACGGATAGTTCTGTAATAGATGTACATTGGTGATAGCTTTACAAAAGGTGCAAGAGGCTCTTGGCTTCTTTGTCTCATAATTTAGCATGGTAATTTATAAACCACAAATGGATGTATGTGTGATGCAGCCCCCCTATCTACAAAGCAGGTGTCCCAATAAGTTTCAAAATGAAAAGAAAAAAATTTACACCAACTTATGTTCTGGAATCTAGCCTGAGAAATAATAACAGACCTGTCTTTCCTGCAGCTTGCAAAGAAGAGCAAATACATATATGATATGAGGCCCTGAGGACATTATATACCACACAAGAAAGCCATCATTGCCATAAATATATTTACTGTATATATATATATATACATCAGATTAGATGGTTAGTACCCAATGAAAAAGACAAGAGAGCACCCCTCACAGAAAGTAAATTACTATCTGTCAAAATGGAATGGTGCTGTGCCTCCCAATATAAACCAGCATACACTAGACAATGAAAAATAGAAAATGACTTCCAAATAAGAACAAAATCAGGCTTGAATTTACCATCAGGCTCAGTAGGCCTGCGCCTATAGGCAGCAGAGAAGAAATGAAGAGATAGGTTTTCCTAGTATAGCTATCTGTCGTGCATTTTTTCTATAAGTTGTATTACAGGTGTCACCAGGGGTGGACTGACAACTCATGGAGCCCCCGGGCAATAGGGGATCATGAGGCCCCTGTGTCCTTGCCCAAACTCAAAAAAGCCTATGAAAAAGGTGCATTTCATGGGGGCATTTCATGGGGCCCCCTACTGACTCTGGGCCCTTGGGCACTGCCCGAGTTTTCAAATGGTCAGTCCGCCCTTGGGTTTCACTGCATATAAAGAAGAAGAAAGCAAGCCTGAATGTTAATAGCCCAACAGATAGTCCCATAAAAAGAATTTGTTACTAATTTTTGTAATGCTCTCCTGCCATAAAAATCATGAAAGATATATTATTGTTGATTACCACTAAAATACTTGTCATATATGTCAGGGGTTGGTGGCCTGTGTATGCATGATCTTTGTGAAAATCCTTACTGCTGTCTTTATCTACTACTGTATTATTTCCTTGTACTTCAGCCAGATGCACAAATCAGCTTTAAGGCAATCAATATTAATGAACAAATTGGAAATATGTGGTTATAAAGAAAACTTTGTGATCTGTTTGAGTTTCCCAAAAAGGAACTGGTTGCCCCAAAAATGTAACTACTATAATGTAACAGTTTCATTTTGGGGCAAGATAACACAGTTTAAGGTAATACAGGGAACTGTTTCAGGATATTGTTGAAATGCCAGCCAAAGTAAGTTTCCAAAAAAGAATAAAATCTGGCCCAGATGGTAGATAGAATGAGCACATTATAGATTGCATGGTCACCTTTCAAAATACTCACTGCTAAGTAATTTGGACTGGTCCAAATCATAAACACACATCACAAATGGTTATCTGTGCTGGTATTATTTTAAATTGACATGACACATCATCTTTGTTCAGACATTAACATCAAAATCTTCAACTTATATACAGAACCATCCTCAATGCTATATCTCAACAGTACATATGTTGGTCAGCTATTGTTTGGTGTAATCTTTAGAAGAACAAAATCTCCACTCAACACTTTTATTAGATATACCTTATCATATATGAGATCCATTTATCATAGTCTCCATTTCAGGCCCACACTAAGTGGTTGCCATTGATTATCTAATAGACCTTCTAAAATCATTATGAAATGTGAAATGTGATATATGAATGGTCACACATTTCTTGCACATAAATGTTGCCATGGTAGTCCATTAACTGTCCTGGGGATTGTGATGAAAATGCCAGAATTTACGTTTATCATACAGCCATGTTATAAATGTAAGGGGCTAACCTGTACTTTTTTGGTTGCTTTATACTTTGCACTTTTGTAAATCATTACAGTTAACCTAACCAGTCCATTTTCTATTGAAATTTTAACTGAAACCTTTGTCTTGTAGAAATCTGTCTATAGACAGAACAGTGTAGTGCACAATGCAATATTCATAACTCAATGCCATTCTTATTATCTAGTACAAATTATAGCAATAGAAGAATTTGAGAGTTGACATTGCTGTTGCAGAAGATCTAGAAAATTATGAGTTAGGCTAGACTATTATAGTACTGAAGAAGGGTAGTCCCCAAAGAGGAGATTGGTCAGAATGCAGTAAATAATGGATGTGCGTATGAGTTGGTGAAAGATTTATATGCAACTTAAAGGAAACCTGTACTAAAAGTATGAAGAATGCTATTTCCCTCTACAATTGAATTTGCCTGGTTGTCTTTGGCTTAAGTAGTTTTAGTGTCTTGACACAGAACAAGCATGCAAAGCTGTAGTACACTCTGAATTCTCTCACTAGAGGCTAGTAGTATACTAATATTAATATTCTTAAAGGAGAACTTCTCCTGTGGGTTACAAGAATGCCCTTAATTCTGCACTTCTGTGACCTGTATACAGCCAACAGTGTGCTAGAGACTGCTGTTGACTGACATCACTTAGCCAGTCTAGGCTCTGAAGAGTTCACCACTTTACTTCAGGATCCACCCAGATTCCTAACTGGTAGCTGGCTCAGTCTCTTAGTGAGCTGCTGAGAGTCTGAGCCAGCCGCTCCTGCCCCCACAACAGCCTGGAGCTCCAGGCAGAGCAGAGAGCAGGAGACTGACAATCACCGGCTCTCTGCTCACTGAATACCAAGAACTACTGAAGACCAAGAGCGGACCCGAGAACTGAGGGATCAGCAGTTCCTTGAATGGGGACAGATGCAGCATCGGACTGAATATGACTTTTTGTTTTTTAATTCACAAGCTTCTCTTTTAAACATTTCAACACATGGAAGCATAGTTGTACATTTGGGCAACCAATCAGAAAGATCTTTTTTATTAATGAGAATTGTTTTGCCATTTTAAATTATGATTTGTCTGCATTGCAAAGTAACAGAGTATTGTCACGACCCCCCAACAGTATTCAGAAAGGAAAGTTTGACTGTAAAAACTAAAAGTAATTTTAGCATATCCAGTCTGGGCAACAACATTTGTGGTCACTGTTTCATATGAGAAAGGCCATATTTAGGTGGAAAGCTTGCTTGTTATGTAGAGACAATTAGGTGTCAGGATTCTTGTGGGTTTCAGTTTGAATTAAATTAGTGCTTTCTAGCCAGAGGGAACTGAATAAGCTGCAGATGAACTCAGCAAAAGGTTGCCATCTTCTAAGAAGAGAATTTGATATTCGGCATGATGCATACTAATAACTCAAATATCTGTCCATTCAGTGTTCATGCAAATAACTGATACATGTAAACAGAAAGAGAAGCTATGTATAATAGCCATCTAACTTGGTGAGTGCATATATAACCACATTTGCATTCTTACCAACTAGTCCTGCTCATTCATGTACTGACTGCCAGTGTTAGTAATTTTTTTACAAAAGAAGAAAAGAGGGCTGTTTTATCTAAACCCTTTGGAGTTACCAATATAAATTGTCGACTATACAGGAATCTTTAAAACTGACACATGTTGATCATATATTTACTTGAGCTAAGAAAAATTCAGTATCAAGCTGTTTAAAAAGACTTTCTCTTTTCAAAGAACATGTAATATTAAATTAATGAGATTTATTAAAATGGTATGATATCTCTCTCTAATATATAGATAGATAGCTAGATAGCTACTTTCAAACAAATATCATATGTAGTGTACAGCTATATTCCTCAGGTTTCAATCTTATCTGATGAGTTTGGAAAGAACACAGTGTGATATGCAGCAGCAGTGTTCTTAACATGGTCTTGCCTATTAAATGAAAGGCTAACCTGCTGAGCCAATCAGTAAAAACTTGGAAAGAAATCAAGCTCTTGTCTAGGCTTAAAATCCCAACCTTGAATCCGCAATCTGTCTGTTAAATCAAATGTGCTATACAGTGGGTCAACACAGAGGGGAACAGGCCTTAAAGCTGTTCCTGCTGAATTTTTATAGCTCATGGTGAAAAGCAAGGCTTAGCTGAGATAGTTTATAAATCTCTGTTTTTCTGGCTACAGAATTCCTTTACAAACCCTTGGAAATGACACATTAAATGAGGAAATTAGGGTTTCAATGGACAACAGCAGGTGACGGGTGCTTTGTAAGGTTTATATTGGCACCATCAAAGTCTAAGTAACAGTTTTTCTTTTCTTGTCAGAAAACATTATTAACAAGTAACTTTTTTTGTTCTTTTGATTTCCATGTTGTGTATTTCTGGTAAAGCAACTGTTGTACAGCACCTTGGGAACAGTGTGGCCTTGTGATTACCTCAATTTCATGTGATGACGTGCATTACAGTTGCGGTGGTCGCAGTGTCCCATGCAGATCTTACAATCCTGGATTGCTATAATACAGTGCTTGTTACTCCTTGAAAATGGCATTGGTTAATACAATATATGCAGGATACCGACTTGGTCATGAAAGCCATAATTGCTAAACTATTTGATAGCCACTGACTCTGGTATGTGCCTAATAAAGTGCTTGGAAGCATATATCAATATTGATTGTGGACTTTATTGCAAATATCTTCAGTACAGTTTAATATACTTGAAGATTTTAGAGCATCTTGGACTGCTACTAATCAAGTGGTATTATTCTAGAATAGTCCAGCATTTTTAATTGCTGACATTGTCTTATGGCATAGTTACAGTGATATCCATTTAGAATTATGTGCTGGAGGACACTCTGCTCTTTGTTTGCTGGTCTGGGGCAGATATACATATATTTTGGATGTTTTGTTCTCATTAAAGTTAGTGGAGTTTATATCATTACAGTGCTCTGCCCTGTTGTCTGGATAATGGCATTATATTATTTCCATCACGGCAAGGTAAGATACTTACCTTGATAAATATCTGGCATCCTTACAACCATATAACATCTGTGGGTCTCTATCCATATAATTTATGTGTTTTCAAGCATCAAATTCTTTACACTATAGTGTTGAAAGTAATTCTAAGATACTTAGCTACACAAATATCTAGGGACACATCTATAGAAAAAGGACATATTCAGTGGTTAATAAGCAATGCCTCCAAACATCAATTTATATAGGGACTTTTCTGAAAGTGTGTCTCTAAATGTTTTTAATCAAGGTTGTCTTCTGTAAGGGCTATATATAAAATAATATAAGTATAAACAAAATAATAATTTAGGGCGCTGCCAAGTGTGTACTAAGTGAAAAGGGATGGATGCAAATATCCCAGCTGCTGCAATCACTGCTATTGTGTCTGCATCACAATTGTGTATAACTAAAACCAAAAATTATTGGGTGTTGCGCTGCTCCCACAAAATATAAAAAAAAACAAAGTATGTAATTAAATAATACCATGTGTGAAAGTATACCACATCAAACAAAGGAGTGCTTTTGTATGTTGTATACTTTCACACATGGTATTATTTAAATCCATACTTTATTTTTTATTGATTTTGTGGCAGCAGTGCAACACACAATATTTTTTGGTTTTATTTGTGGTTTATACCTCAAACTATTTGTGTGTTCCATCTACAAGTAGCAATATAAACTTGAGGTTCAACCTCTTCCGTACTCGTTTCAACAGTTAAAAAAAGGTTGGCTTTAGATATATTTAAAATCTAACACAATTTATAAAACCCACAGCAAAAGCCATAGCCAGCTTTTAGATTGGACAAACCAGGTAATTTCCCGGAGCGGCAAAGTATAAAAGTGCCCCTACACACACCACTCCCCCAAAACTCCAGATTCCCTTTACAAAGAAACAAAGTGCTCTTCACTGCTAAGCTGTTGGGCAGGTAACTGTCATCAGTTTTGGGATCTCCTGTTGCTCTTTTTGCTTTCTGTGACACTGCCCCAGCCAGCAGCTTGGTTCTCTTTGCTGTGCTGCTTCCTTGCAAATATCAGTACACAGTCATAATGCATGTGCACTGGTGTGCATTGTGTAGGGGTGGTGCACGTTGTTACAATGCATTGCATTGTTTACTTTTTTAACTACTGAAGTGTCACAAAATGATACTTCATTCAACTCTATCTCACTTCAGTGCAGTGACATGAAGTGCAATGAGTAGAGCTGGACAATAATGCAGGTATGTTACAGTCAGGGGCGGACTGACAACTCATGGGGCCCCCGGGCAATAGGGGATCATGGGGCCCCTGTGTCCTTGCCCAAACTCAAAAAAGTCTATGAAAAAGGTACCAGGGGCATCTCATGGGGCCCCCTACTGCTCGAGTTTCCAAATGGTAAGTCCGCCCCTGGTTACAGCTTTGTGCTCTGCACATCACTGCACATGTATGATGTGAACAAGGCACATGCAAAACAATTGTTTTCTATGTCCCTTACATTAAGCCTGAGTTGATCTATGCAGCTCAATGGACATGGTGCAAAAAAGCCAACAGTAGGGAAACATTTTTAAGATACTATATCTTTATATTTGTATGTGTATTTTTATACAAATAATTCATTGGCCAGATGACTCCTTTATCAGTAGAGTTCAACTCTTTCTTATCACTAGCCAAATTTGTAACTGCAGTCCTAATGTGTTTACAGTGACATGACTGACCTGCATGTGTATGTTGGAGGACAGTAATATTATTGTCCTCTCATTTTGAGGCACTGTACAGAGAACTGTCTTATCAGTCTCTGAAACAGAGGATCTTATATTCTAATGTCACAACCCCCTCACACTATAGTAATTTACACACTATTATTATTTTACATTCATATAACTCTAACATATCCCTCCCTGTTTTACAGAACAATTTAAGCCATTCATTTCCATCTTTGCTCCAGAGGAACTTCCACTCTATTATATTTATGTAACTGATGTATTTTGCACCAGAGGAACTTACAATCTAATGTCCTTCCAGAGTCACACACTATTATTATAAATTTATATAGCTTTATGAGTCCTCTGTTTTCTCTGGGTTGAGGGAGAAGCTTCAGTTTTGGCCACACTTCCTCCTTATACACTCCTTGTGGCTTTGGTGGGTACAACTTACCCAGTCTCTGATACATCCAAGAGTCTTCCTCTCCTCTCTCCACTGGTCTGTCCATCCTTTGGCCAAGGTGGAGAACTACCTGCTATGCAGCCGAGAAGGTTCTTGAACTGTGCTGCTGCTGCCTTAAATGGGACACTAGACAGACTGCAATAGCCTAGCCCTAGCTGCTGCTCTTTCCCCATGGACAGATGTGCTAGGAGAGGACCCCCATATTCCCCCCTATCTATGCCCCTGCAGCACACAATCAAAAGCTCCTCCACTCTTGAACTAACCACAACATTCCATCAGTGCTTCAATGCAGATTGAGAAAATGGCCAAGGACTGCACATGCTATAGATCACAGCCAGTATTTAAACACTGTTCCTTAAAGGATAAGTGTACTTTGAAAGCAAGTGCACTTTTCCTTTTTGACGCTATCTGGTAAGCAAATGTAGCCCCACCTTCCCAAATGCATAACTTGCAATCTTGCCCGTGGTCAGTGGGGTTGTTTATATCCTGCCACTCATCTTCAGTATGCCAGGGGATGACACATAGACCCTATGGGAATCTATGGCACAGGCATGGCCCAGCACACTGAAAATCAAGATAAGTATGTGTATGGGGGGTGGTATTATTAACATATCAGCAGAGAGCAAAAATTATAAAAATTGTTTGAAAGTGCAATCATGCTTTCAGTCCTCTGAATTTACTTCATTTAAAGACTAAACAGAAGAAAGCACCCATTGGGCAAAGGCTTTGTCATGTAGCCAGTAGGTAACCATAGACACCATTGCTGGACCGTGAATGTTGATCATTCTTCCTCCCATTAACCACTATGGAGGCATTTTTTCCTCCCATTGTAAGCAATCTTAAGGGCAGTATACTACATACTTCTGACCACTGCACTACATATGGTATGTTATACGCTACATATTCCTGGCTGTTGCACATTATACACTATGATTTATGCTGCATACTCTTGACTCCAAAACTCCATATATTAAAGTATATTGTACACTATAGACTCTGTTTCAATATAACTTCCCCCTTTAAGACATACTGTATGTTGCTGAATACTTAAGTCCATTTTCTATAAACCTCATCACTTCTTTTTGGTAAAAAATAGTTGGTTGATGTATTTATGCTATGTTGTTGATTTTGTTAAGACATCCTGCCACATAGTACAATATTTTAAGCATTTGAGGCCCCACTTTAATTTTTGCCCTGGGCACCACTTTGTCTAAAATCAGCCCTGGCAAAATTACAATTGTTTTGTATAACATTGCAGTTGTGGATTGTGGAGGCAGAAGTTGAACCTCCATTCCCTTTATCTCTGTAAATCCTACAATCACATGGCTGGTAAACTGTAAAAATCAATCTTGGTTTTCTTAAAATTATATTGTGTTTCTAAATATGTTTTGGTTGAGGGGATCAGTTTCCAAATGTAAACCATAATCAGTACTCGCTTCATCATGTTATGTATTACTACATAGAAAATGCATCCCCACCACTTGCACTGCCTATTACTTTGGCTTTGATGATTGGCAGCAAAAGAGGAATAACTCTGCCAGCAAGCAATATTCAGGACTTATATTCACAAGACTTGGGTTTTTTACAACTGTCCACTAGAAACAGCCTAGCATATCATAAAAAGGATTTTACTGGAAAATTTGCATTTAATATCATCTGAAAGTGACTGGATTTTTTGAAGGGTCTATTGCTTTTTCCAAGGAAGATTTAGTATTACAAGCTTGATTTGTAGGCACAATTTTGCTTTTCCATAAAAAAAGCACAAAAGTGTTTCTCATTTCATACACTTGCAGTTCCAAAGTTAAAATCCTTAAAAGAATTAAAGGCAAAGTTACGTCTCTATTCTAGAATTAGAGTTAGAGTTGACGTCTCAGTCTGGCAATTTCACATGTGAACAGAATGATATAACTGCAAATTGTATGAAGCTACCTTTTTGCCATTTAGCTGGCTGTACAAGTGAAGGCTGAGTTTTAAAGGATAAGTTCACCCTTTGGGGAAAAAAAATAAATGCATATATTGTTGAAATAGACATGATCAATTCTTAAAGTTGTGCACATCAGGTCTGTGTTCTCCTGGGGGTCAGGTGGGTTAGGTGGGTGGTGCAGCGAGCTCTCTTCACCCCGAGCAGGTTGCTACAAGATGGCTGCATACAGCAGAGCACTTTAAAGAGAGAGTGGAAGACAGAAGTTTAATTGGTGAACGGGGGGATACCACCATCATTGCTAAGACCTGGTTAAGACCAGAGGGATCTTAAGGACGCATTTTTAAGTGTATTCTTCTAGCGCATTGGCCCTGTGAGGTCTATGTGTTGAGGTGAGGGGGCAATCTAGCTGGTGATGGATTCATTTCCTGAGACCACCTGCATCTGAAGTTGATATCTGCATATGTTCCACAATGATAGGACTTGTTCTTTACTTGGACTTTTTTCGTGATCACATTTCTTTTTCCAGTAGTTTATTTGTATATGAAGGTCACTTTTTGTATGGTGTCACATTATTATCATGCCATTATTATTTATGGGAAATATTTAGGACCTTTGTGGTCCCACAGATAATGGTATTGTACGTTGATTTATGCATTTAGGAATTAGGGTCACATATGTTGATGCCATCTTTTGGGCATCTGGGAGTTCACCGTTATCACTTTCAGCCTTCCGCATTTAGGACGGCTTGTAACCATTCACTATTTATTGTGTTTCCATCACTGACCTTTTCCCTTGGTCAGCACTCTTCCTTTCAGACATCTGGGAGGACATTTACACCTTACGATATTAAGGGAGGTTTTTATTCACATTTCCATTGTATACTATATCACACTGACCATTTTTCCTGGTCAGTCTGTGTTTTTTTCTTCTTTCTTATTGTTTCTTTGGTTCTGTAGTACTACATATGTGTGGTTCAATATTTTCACTTGTTTTACCATTACACAGTTTATTATGATTCATATATGTGGATGAAGTCATAGAATTCTTTGGGATAGTGCTACACCATTTTGTTTTGAATATACATCTTTTTCTATCTAGGCATATAGTCAGGTAATAGCAGCTCCCCCTTTCTATATTGCACAGGCAGGTAGCATGGGAGGTTCATTCTATATATTTTTTACAAATTGTATGAAGCTACCTTTTTGCCATTTAACTGGCTGTACAAGTGAAGACTGAGTTTTAAAAGATAAGTTCACCCTTTGGGGAAAAAAAATAAATGCAAATATTTTTGCATTTATTATTTTTTCCCTGAGAAGCCTGGAAAGCATTGCACCCATTTTCAGTGGATCAGGGGTGCAATGCCAGACTCCTGAAGACAGCTCTGCAGCTTTCAGCCTGTACCTGCAGTACATGCTGCAAGACTTGTGAATGAACTACAAAGGTGATCATCAGTGACCCCGCAGTCCATTCAGAACTAAAAACCATCATCCAGAAAGGCTGATGGTACTTGTAGTTCAAGTCATTCAAAGGAAACTGTGAATGGATGATGTGACCATGTGGGTGGAGCCCTGAATGGCTGTGTTATTTTCAAATAGTGATAGCGGGCACCAGGAAAAGATCCCCACTCGCTGTCACTGGGTTAGGAGAAGAGGATGCAGCTGGTGGAATGTGTTACATGTTCCACCCTAAATACAGGTAGAACATGTAACATGTTCCAAAAGGTGGACTTTTCATTTAACAGATTAGTCTATGTGTACAATCTAGACGAAGAATAAGCACACCAGTAACGGATTCTACAAAGCATGTATTATATGGTCATTTTATAATGCGGAGTGTTGTGACTAACAACAGAGTAACATTAAATGTATGTTTTTTTACTATATAATTACTTCTTAGCCCTGTTGTTTATGGTTGACATCCCAAATTGTAGGTCATTTGTGTCATCACAGTAAAGCCAGCCATGGAAGGAGCAATTTTCTTTCATGCAACCATGGGTTGCTGGAAAGAAAATCACTTGATTCCCCCATCAACACAGTCAGTGTTGATGGGGGAATCCCTTCCGTGGAGCCATTATGTTCACCTGGCAGGAATGTTCTCCTGCCAGGAGAAGAAAGTGATTACTGCTAGCGTGTATAATAGCTGCTGGCAATAATCATATACAAAATCTGACAAGTTGATAGATTGATCAACTTAGGTATATTCAGCCTGCCCACTCATGGTTCGAATCTTGGCAGGTCCCTGCTGAATGGGCCGAGATTCAAATCGTCTATGGCAGGCTTAAATACCACTGAACACTAGAGAAAGACAAGCACTACAACTAGAAAAAAACATTATCAATATCTAAAATACACTAATGTTTAGGTTCCTCGTAAAGACTAGTTTAGCATATCAATTAAACTTCTGGCACAGGTAAGCAGCATATCATAGTGACAGGAATTCTTTTTAGTCTTATGTACTAAAAATAAAATCACACCAATATTGCAACAGTTTTTTTTTTCTTTTTCCATCATAGCATTGCAAAGCTGTAAGATGAATGCTTTGATGTGTTAATGATGTGCAAAGTCAGATGGGTATAAAGCAAGCAAAATGTCACATGCATTTTGGTTTATGCTGCAAGGTGCAAAGGGCAGTTGGCTAGAGCAACCAGTTAGCATCCACTTCAGTGCAGCCAGACTATAAGATGGGTTTTGCTTGTTTACTATGGGTATTGAACTTCACACATAGCTGTTTGTTCTTACTCTACTTTAATAAAAAAGCTTACACGAGTTACAACTTATCTACCCCCACCCCCCCTTTTCCCATGAAAAAGTTACACAAATTTCACCCTACCAGTCCTTAGGTTTAGTGCCTGCTTTATGGTTTTTTTTTGGGGGGGGGTCTCCACTTTCACCTGGTAATCCTGTAAGCACACTTCCTGTTCCTTAGTGGCTATGTTGACTTTTCCAATTGGTAAATGGAGCCATAGTTGACACCCAGGCTGAACTTCAAACATGTCTTCCTCTATTCATCTTTATTATATGGGGGGAGGGGGTGATGATGGGACTAGTGGTTTACTCAAGAACAATAAGATTGTTTGTGCTTTCAGTTCAGTTCACAAGAAGTGACACGAACACTGCTTTTCTGGCACGATTCCCAAGTATTTTCTGCCCTTGCAGAAAATGTTCTTAGCCTGAAAAATATAAACAAATGCAACCACCTCATTTAAGGACTGTCAGGCTGCAATATATTACATTTTTGTCCTTGGGTTCATAATTCCAAACACAGCTATGTGCCATTTTACAAGATTATATTCATACATTTAGCTGGCATTAAAGTGGTTCTAAAGCCTTAAGGTTTTTTTTTTTTTTTTTTTACCTTAATGCATTCTATGCATTAAGTAAAAAAAACTTATATTGCGAAGTTTCTCCCCTCACCCTACCTTATACTTACTTGAGCCTGATCTCAATCCAGCATTCTGAATGACAGCTGCGGCTCTCCTGGCTTTGTCCCTCCTCACTAAGCAGTTTGATAGCAGCGGGAGCCATTGGCTCCTGCTACTGTCAATCAAATCCTATTCTGAGGGAACAGGGGCAGGGCGAAGCCCTGCTGCCTGTGTCTATAGACACAGACAGGGAGGCTCAGGAGCTAGCTTGCACGAGTGCCCCCATAGAAAATGGCCATTGTACAGAGCAGGTAAGTATGTACATATAAATCTTAGCAGACAAGTTACATTGGGAAAACTAAACCTTACATCCTATAGTAGGACCACCTTTTTATTCATGAAATGTGAATATCTACAGTTCTATTTCTTTGAAGAAAATGAATTCAGCCAAATCATGACTGAGAGAAAAAAAATGATTCTCTTTGAGGACACTGACCATCCTGGACTTAAGGTAAATATTTAATGCAGTCCGGTAAATTGTATTTTTTTTTCTAGACATATTGACTGATTTACTAAGGGAATAAGGCAATTAGCAATGGAATTTTCACTTAGCTTAGTGAATATGGGGAAGCTGTGTTCACTTTTATCATCCACTCATGTGCAAGAAAATCTTTTTTTTAAATATTCCTTTAATGTGATTGTTCATTATTTGCAAAGTGACTAATAAATACATTCACAACCTAAGGAAAAATGTCCTTGCAAAGTGAAGATTTACTTTGTACAGTGAGCATGTTCTACTTTGTTAGCAAATCAGTCATCAGTGACCCTGCTTTACTAAAGAAGTAGAACATGGACACTTTGAATCTTGGTGAATAAGGTGAAGCAAAGTGAATATTCATTTTTTAAAAAGTATTTAACGCCATGCAAGGAAAAAAAAACATACTGTATTTTTGCTCTTACATAACTGAATGAATGAGGTTAGCACAACTTCACCTCATTCATTAAGGTAAATAAATAGTTACTTTGAAAGTTAAAGTATAACTGAACCCTCACTTTGTAAAACAACCCATTCAGTTTAAAATAGAAATGAAAGTCAAAACATTTATGCATACATATAAACACATTATTAACATCTTTTTTTTTTTATTTTTTATGAGCGATCATATACCTTCTGTTTTCAGCTACATAAGGAGTTCAGAATGCTTGGGGAGGAGAAACAGCATAACACTGGTCTACCCAATCAATGGCTGTGCAGGGGGGGGGCATGTTAGCACAAGTCTGATTATTGGAGGAGAGCACACTTAATTCTAAGCACAGCTAAGAAACTGACCATGGTTTGTGATGTCTAGTCTGGTCAGTTTTTAATAGGAGAGCAGAGGGACTGGCAGGGACACCGGGAAATTAATACAAAGGAAGCCATACAAAGAAAACAGGATACTTTTTCATAGAAGTACATGATACAGCAGACACATATCAGGAATATGAACTGTTGAGTTTACATATTCTATAACATACTCTTGTCCTTTAGTAAAACATCCCCATTATGTATAGTAGTGCAAAAGCTGTATTTGTCAGTCACCTGGTAGCATGAATGAATACAGTTTTATGGTTGCAGCCATTCAGGAACAAGATAATAGCTATGGGATAATCCACAAAGCTAAAAAAAATCGCATCTATATGTCCATGTAGCTATTTTCAATCTCTATATGTAAATACAGGACCATGACACCCATGCAGGGGTGGACTGACAACTCATGGGGCCCCCTTGGCAATAGGGGATCATGAGGCCTCTGTGTCCTCGCCCACACTCAAACCACACCCAAAAAAGCCTATGAAAGGTACCAGGGGCATTTCATGGGGCCCCCTACTGACCCCGGGCCCTCGGACAGTGCCCGAGTTCCCAAATGGTCAGTCTGCCCCTGCATCAATGAAGGCAAGGCTGCCTCAGGTGGCAATCATGGAAGCACAGTGGAAGGCAACATTGAGGCTGGATTATCAATACCGGACACCCCGTTCCCAGTTCAGCTCAGTAAGCCTGAGCCTGGTAAAACAACAGGCTCAGCACTTCGGAGATCTCTGACCAGTCGCTATGCCTCTCACACAGATGACTGAGTCTCTTCAGTGGTGCAAAACCCATAAATATGTAGGCCCAGTATTAATGAGCACAGTCCTGCTGGCCACTGCACATGTCTGTGTCACAGACACAGTGTTCAGACGGGAAGGTCTGCTCAGTAAAGCTAAGCCTGCACTTTTTGCAGGTTCAGCATCACTGAGCTGTGTGTGTGTTTTCCTTGTGGGGGTGTATGAGAGGGGGGAACCGTCATTTCCGGGAGACGCAGCAATTATTGCTAGTGGCTATAATAGCCGCTGGCAAGAATAGCATGAAAAATCCAACATGCTTGTTGTACGCAAGTCGTATAAAAATCAAATTGCATACAATCAGCTTGCCTATAGATGGGTTGACTCTTGGCTGGTCCCTGCCGAACCAGCTGAGATTCGAACCATCTATGGCTGGCTCAACACTACCCACTCACCATATTGACAGTGCTGTTGTCCAAGGGTGGATCCATTGCTCCTGAGACAAGAAGTGTGTTACTGGCCAGATCACCAAGGTAAAAATAAAGGGAAAAAAAAGTCTAAAGAACACTAATACATCCACCACATTTAGAACTCATAAGCTGAAATATATTACATTTTCATTCTTGGCTTTAATACCCCATTATTATTTTACAAACATGGAAGTGACCTGTAGAGAAATAACATGAGATATTTATGTTCCTGGACATGGAATTTAAAACAATGTCCTATTTTCTCTACACATTATAGGCCATGCTACATTTTAATCACAAAGCAACAATTTTCAAGATGCTATGCCTCTTTTATCATTTTTATGAATTAAATAAATCTGCTGAGTAATCCAGGAAAATTTACTAGCATGTGGGAACAATTCCCATAAAACTACAAATTTCACATGAAATAGCTGTTTGGATAATAGTTTCATAAGAAATGTTAAAGAGTGAATGTACATGAAATAATCTAGCAGGGATCAGTGAAGCACTCATCTCTCCCTTTCTGGTAATCCAAGTGACTAAAATATCCTTTTGCTAGACAGGCACTTCACAGTAAACTAAATACAAGCTGTATAGGAGTTATTATTTATTACCTGCAAGAACACAACAGCAACATATTTTGCTACAGACCTGTATTAGTAGTTAGTCATTTTCAACTGGACTAGCTCTGTAATGTTGAAGATATTTGGTAGCTTATCCAAGCCAATTTATCAGATCTATTGGATTATTAGAACTACAGAAGTGGCTTGGTTAAAGGCTAAGTTCACCTTTCATAACATGTTCCATGTTACACCCATTTTCAAGGTTTAACGTGTAACATGTTACAAATGCAGCATCCCCTGCACCTCCCCAATCCCCCTTTGTGAAGGTGAATGGGGGATCTTCTCCCCCCACTCGCTGTCACAATTTCACTACTTCCCGCCAGCCATGTACATATATGCAGCTTCTTGACAGGTTGGCCTTAGCGCTGAGAGGTTGCATAGATGTGTACCTAAAGATAAACAGAACTGTACTGAGAGCACACACCGTGCATGCTCCTGGCACAGTTACCAGCGGCTAATGGAAAGGTCCCGATCTCTACTTGCGACCAGGAGCATTCCGCTCATGTGACCACTGTGACAGCCAATCACAGCAGTAACATGAACGGAAACCCCGCTCCACCACCCGGCATCTAAAACCCCTTAAAGAGCCGGGAAACGCTGGCCCCATGGGGTAAAAAAGAAGTGGCCTTTTGGGGCTCTGCCCACTCGGTAGCGTCATTCATTCACAGAGTTCTGTGAAAGTGAGAACAACAAATACCAACAGCCTTTGTGGCTGTTGGCTTGTAGTTCTCAATGAACTACCAGGGCACTGTTGAGCTCTCTAGGTAGTTTGTTGATGTTTCCTGTCAGTTTGTAATTGCTTGCCCATATCAGAGGTACAGGCAGACAACTACACAGACAGTCTGCAAGAGCCCTACATGGCGCCTGTGATCTGCTAACCGGAGGTACAATGCTTTACAGGCTCCTAGTAAAAAAAAAAAAGAATAAATGCAAATTTTTTTACCTGCAAATAGATGTGCATTTATTATTTTTTACAAAGGTGAACTTATACTTTAAGCTTCAAAATTCTTTACCATTACAGAATAAATCCAGTTTTATGTAATTAACTACTACTAGCTATACCATGATCTGCATAAATGAGCACATTCGCAGACAAATTTCACAGCATTACCATTTCCATCAGTCCCAGGAGAGGTTGCAAACTAATTTCCTACCACCGATGCAGAGCAACAATTTGTGGACCCATGAGGTTTTATATGCTACTACCATATATTTACCAGTTATGTTCATACATTATATACTGCAGATCATAATGCTTCCCCTTCCTTCACAGCTCCCTTTTTACTCTGTTTTGTGTTGTTTGGGTCTTTAATAAGCTGAGAAAGATTAAAAAGGCAAAATGTATTAAAAACTGTCACCTGAAGCAATGAATGACATAGTCAGAGGTTTTAGTATTAGATATGAGAGGGCCTTATTTTAAATTTTGCTCTAGAGCCCTGTGGCATTTAGTTATGCCTCTGTGGACATCACAGTCACATCCACACAAGCTGCAGCCAATTAACCTACTAGTATATTTTTGGATTATGAGAAGAAACATGACACCTGGGGGAAATTCACTGAAAAAGATTTTTTTTTTAGGTCCAAAGATAACCTTGGGTATGCATAGCTAGAGGCAGCCATGTTAATGTAATGTGATGTCATACATTCCAATTGTAGTCTGATCAGTGACCTATCAGAGCAATAGTTAAAGCTGTGCTACTGTCACAGGCATCACAACCTAAATCTCCGCTTCTCATTACACTGTACCTTATGATATTCAAAGCCGTCGCATCATCTGATAACTTGGCCTCTTTGACTCTTCTCTGCTAAAAGATCATTAGCAGTTTGGGAAATAAGGGCCAGCAGTCTCAGTAGCACAGGTTATGGTTTGTTCGTCTTTAAGAGATTTATGTTCTGGCCTTAGCCAAGGAGACAGCACTGTGGTACATCATCATGCAGGAGACATCAGAGACTTTGTTCTCCGCTCCGATGCATTATCATAAAAAGTGATTTAGAGCTGATTGATGCAAATGGCTCTCTGTTCTTTTCTATCATTAACGGTCTCTCTCAGTGGCCAGAGGCAGTGATTAAAGCTGTCATTTGGAGCTGCTCATTAAAGACAAGCACACGAGTGGCAGGAGGGAAAGAATGAGGATGCTGAATTTTATTTTATTTTTTTTGGTTTTATATTTTTATTAATCGTTTAGGGATTTAAAGGGGCAAAACATATTATCAACCTAAAAATTACAGTATTTTAGTGGTGATTTATAGTAAGTAACGATGCCAACAGTCGTTTTGTATACTAGGGTTATGGAGAAATCTTAGAGGTTTTAAAAACTCAATCAAAGATCAGCGAATAATCAAAAATCTGCTTCATTGGCGATTGCCCAATCAGCTCCCTCAGGTCACTGATCTTTCCGTTTTCTTTCTAGTCCTTTTTTTCCTCCTTTTCTCCTCCCTAAAGAATTATACCAGGTTTGTATTGCAGACATTCAAGTTAAGCTGGGTACACACTGGCCCAAAAATCTTCTGGTTCAGTAGGAACCAGCTGACTTTCAGTCAGCTGTCTGTCAGACAGAAGCCAGTTGACCGGCTTTTGTCGAAGAGACATTGTGGAAAACCAGCATCTGAACAGCGATTGCAGCCAATGGCCAAATTTCAGTGAGTGTATGCCAGATTTTTCCTCACATAAAATAGCTGTAATTAAACCTATATTTTATACATTTCCATCTGGTAAAAATAATTATACATTGGCCTGGTTTGGCAATTGACAATCTGGCAGCTTGAATGGCTAATGTTTGTGATAATCTGTGAGGGAGTTTTAAAGCATGTATCAGCTGGCTTTGATAGGCAAATGCAACATGCTTTTTACAAATTTGACGCATTTATGAGATTAGTTAGAATTCATTACAGGTGCATTTAACTCTTTCCCATCAGCTATACGCATATATGTGGCCTCTCGGCAAGTGGGCTTTAACGGCAAGAGGCCACATATATGCGTACCTAAAGAAAAACAGAACTGTGCTGAGAGTAGGCTGTCTGCGCTCCCAGCACAGTTACCAGTGGCTAACAGAAATCTCCGGATCTCTACTCACAATGGAGATCTTCCTGATCATGTGACTGCTAATCATGCTGGTCACATGTACAGAAACCCCGCCCGCCTCCCAGCATCTGAAACTCCTTAAAGGACAGGGGGTGCTGGCGCCAAGGGGTTAAACTGCAGTTGATCTGCCATTTTATATTCTCTTAGAATTGTAGGGGGAGAGAAATCAGCACAAAATGGTGTTGACACTGGCTCTAAGGAATTCTCTACAAAGAAAAGCATGTAAACTGCCATTATTTACCTCTCCATTTAAAAAAAAAAAACTGTAGTTTGCCTGCCTGTCATGCTGATACAGTGCCTTGTATCCAGTGCCTTGTGTATGGAGAAAAACATTGTGAACTTAGAAAGTGCTAAAGCCAGAGAAAGCCACAAGAAGGTCTACAATGACACCTTATGTATTTCATTAGTAAAAAGTTTCTCCTACAGTATGTGGATAGGGCAGTTTTAATAGGAATGTAGAGAGGTTTTATATTTACTTGCTTTGTTTGGTTGTATTTGTTTTAGCTTAGTCTGGGATTTCAATTAGACAAATGGAGCCCAAAAGCAAGCTGTGTATGCTGTACTGACCCTTTAACTAAACCATGAGGCAGAAAAGGGCTCCAGAGCATTACTCAAGCAAACAAATCTTACCTCCGAACCAGGGGTGGACTGACATCGCATGGGGCCCCCGGGCAATAGGGGATCATGGGGCCCCTGTGTCCTTGCCCAAACTCAAAAAAGCCTATAAAAAACGTACCCGGGGCATCTCATGGGGCCCCATACTGACCCCGGGCCCTCGGGCAGTGCCCGAGTTTCCAAAAGGTCAGCCCGCCCCTGCTCCCAACACAAAAGGGGTTGATTTACTAAAACCAGACAATGCTAAATCTGGTGCAGCTTCGAAGAGAAACCAATCAGCTTCCATTTGTTTTTTGTCAAAGCTTGATTGAACAAGCTGAAGTTAAAAGCTGATTGGCTACCATGTACAGTTGCACCAAATTCTGAGTGCTCCAGTTTTAATAAATCAGCCCAAAAGTCTCAGTCATGTTGTTTCTTTTAGCTAAATCAAAGTGTTCTGTCATGTATTCAAAGTATATTTGTGAAGCAAAAACTGTATATAGATTATAAGAACAACACATAGAAAATAAAAGATTAAAAAAACCTAAACTACAATTGACCCACAACAATTGTAGATTGCCTTTTAGCCTTACAACTTAATCTATGTCTAAGCCTATTTAAACTTAAACCTGCTCCCGCCCCCATTCTAAACTCTATACTAAATAGCCTTTAGAGTAAATATGCGGATACTTACCTATTACGTGGATGCTTTGGTCCAGTCACATGATCGACTCCCAGCACCAGCTTGAAGGGAGAAATAAAACTGCTGACAGATGCCCCATAGTAAGCCTAAGGGTGATGTCACCACATACGCATTGCAACCATTGTCAGCAACCTCTCCTCTCCCCTGAAACTGGCCTCTGGGGAGATCATGTGACAGGACCAGAGCACCCAGGGAATTGCAAGCATATACATCTTTCCTGTACAGGATAATTAGTACAGGAATTAGAATGGTGGTGGGAACAGTTTTAGGTTAGACTGGACTTTCACTTTAAAGCTAAACTCTGGACTTACTGTAACCCTAATGCCCAATCTTAGTTTATCCCCTCCTCCCCATCTTTCCTTTCCAACCTATGGCTAGGTTACTTGGAAGAACAATATTTAAAAAAAAATTGTAATAAACATAGCATCCTTTCAAAGTCAGGGGTGTAAATGCTATATCTTTATTTCTACATAAACTAAGATTTTGATTTTATCATAGTGTGCCTAACTTGAGTTTGTCACTTGCATCCCATGAGTTTGTAATGCCAGAGATGGGTGTATAGCTCTTCTCTTCAGTGCTACTCATATAAAATGTTGAGTATGTGCACTGCTGCCTGGGTGATGGGGATAGTTCCCATCAGCTGCAAAGTAGCCTCTTAGGCTTTAGAAGACCACAGTGGAGAGATGACATCATGAAGAGGCAACCTGGCAGACTGCAGTGTTGGATCACCAGTTGGCACACCTAGATACAGAAAGACTGGAAAGGGACATTGACTTTAGACTTTGGTGAGTGGTTGGGGGGAGGGTAGGGGGTTCGTTGTACGTAGATGGGCTTTAAACATTATAATTTCGAAAATTACTAAAACCATCAGTATTAATAGCAATTAATATTATTTATGCTTCCCTTAGCCAGCCTCTTTACAGCAATTGGCCTATGACTAAATGTGCTGTATGAATAAGTGAAAATGTTTCAATGCATAGGTTAGATGCCTATTCTCATTTATTACTGCATATATCTTCACTCAAACTAGGGTCTTTATTTTCTAACTTTGTGCAGTTGTTGTTCCTCACCAATATTAACAGCTAGATATTATTATATTTGACAGAGAGGAACATGTTCTCTGGAATGATTAATATACCTAGAACTGACGTAATTTTAAAATTCACACCATATATTATTTCAAAACCACTTTGTATTGTTCTGCTGAAGTTTTAAGGAATTTACTGGATTATTACTGTCAACACATATTATTCAATTGAAGGAAATGAATTACTGTTTCACCTCCATAAATTTAGTAATCCCTGGTTTGAAACAAAAGTTGTTACAGTTTATTTTTGAGCAAAGTCAAACATTTATCCAACCTATTGCTGGAAATGTGAAAGATGTAGGAGTTTTTAATAAAGTGCAGCTGCACAATAACTTAAGACATGAAATTCAAAAAATGGGCACATTACAAACACTAACATGCATATTTAAAGACTTGCAGCTGTACTAGTATAAACATCATACACACAACCTCAACAAGTAAGATACACAGTAAATGATATGGCTGTCCTTTTATACCACATTGCCGCTAATGTTTATGACTGTAGCAACATAAAAACAAAATGCATGACTTTAGAAATTGATTTTGTTTTCATTTGATGTTACATATGGACTTGAAGACATTGTGAAATGAGAAATTATGTATTCTGTGCTTTTAAAACTAAAAAGATTGCTTGATGAGGAATATTGTAGCAGAGTGCCCATTTAGTCAGCATGTATTCCTCAGCAGCTCAGAGAGGTCACACCTAATGGGGCAGTGGTAGGCAAGTGATCTGCAGCTATGAGAGAGGTCCTCCACTATCGGAACCAGTATGAGCCTTCATTCACATGTGTCCATTTTTTAATGCATTTTTAATAGGTGGATTCGCATGGCCACAGAAATAGAATGGAGTCCTATGTAGGGTGTTTACTTTTTTTTAAAAGGATCATGTGCGAGATTTGGCAGTGTGATCCGAATTTGCATTGCAATCAAGTTCATCTGTACCCGCATACGAAGCTGAATCACATGAGATTCACACCGGCAGCATCGAAGTACAAAACTGAGCTATTTTGAACTAAAGATGTGTGAACCTAGGCTGAAGGCAGCTGGGATAGAGCCTTTATTTCACTGTTTCTTCTCAGTTCTCTTTCTGCATTCACTGTAAAGGTAGAAGTAGAGAGAAAGCTGTGGGTAATTCCACCTACTATTTTTCAAAATGGAAGAGGAACATTATGTTAATAAAAGAAACTCTGTATTTAAAAAAAAATATACCAAACTTAAATTGGTCATACACATATCAAATTCCATCTGATTTTTGCTGAATTGTGCAAAATTGATTCCATAGTTTATTCCATTGGCGCCGCCCACCTTCACAAAAGCCTGGCAAAAAAATGTATTTTAACAGCGCCTGCATGTTGTCAAATGCAGGCACTGTTCATGGCAGCCACAGGTGCTAGCTGTTAGAATACAATAGCCATCAATACAAAATTGTCCAGCCACACTGTTTAGCTTGGATGGGGAAGTTAATAGATTTCTCTTAATGTGTATGGCCAGTTTAAGGCACCATGCACACGAGCTCAAAAATGCCTGTTTTTCAGGCGTTTGATGTTTTTTTTCTGCTTCTAAACGCCCCTTCACATTAGCCTATGTGTCCATGCACACATAGGTGTTTACAGGAGTTTAGATGTATTTAAAGGAAGAAAAAAAACATCACTTGTGCATTTAGAAGAGGAGCATTTTGGCTGAAAAAAAACTCCAAAATGCACCTATGTAAATGTGGCTACACAGGTCTAAATACACCTAAATGCTAGGAGTGTTTAGCACTTGAGTGTTCATTCATTTCAATGGCCAAAATAAATGAATATTCTGGCTAATGAGATGAATACACACCCAGGAGCTTGAGGAGCCTCAATGCGCCTAAACAAGTTTGCAAAAACATGGCTTAAGAACATATTTGAAGCACTTTTCTCCTGCCAGAAGTTAAGCATTGAGAAGAGCCCCAGTGTGCATGTGGCCGAAGTCATAATTTTCATAACTCTCATCATCAACTTAGGTGTTGCTTGCCTGTTACATTATTTTTATCCATTTTATATCATTCCCATTTCTTTAATTGATGACCTACTTTCCCATCAATGTAGAGTAAATGTATACTAATATTTCTTTAAGCTAGCTTCATATTGAATGACCAAACAGCTCCACTCTTTCACTTCTTGTATCCAGACAACTATGTCCCAAATGAGTTTTCTGTACATGGTTTATTAAATTGACCTGTTAACTGGAATTTCGGCATGCCAAAAGTGGATAAAGGAACTGAGTAATTTGAACTGTTGCCTTATGTCCTAGACAACCCATTAAATGATTCTCTACTTATTGCAGCCCTTATCCTTTTTTCTAATGCAGATACGTGAATTAATTTCAGAAAACTATGCTGTTCAAATTGCTAAGTAAGGCTATTTTTCTCTTTCTTCCCTTTTTTTTCTTGACTAAAAAGGTACCTGAGGAATATAAGTAGTTTCTTTCTGGCCTTTCCTTAGCAAAGGCATCCGGAGAATTGGTTATGTACATGCTGATTGTGCCAGTAAGGCACTTCCAAGAGGAAAATTCTGTACTGCCAGCTGTTAAGCTCCAAAATCTATTAATTTTAAGTATGGGTGGGACGTGCAGTTGTTGAGCAAGGATCACAATGTTTAAAAATGTGTCTCCAATATATGAAACTGATATTATCAGAGGAGAGATCAAGGCCCTGCCTGGCACTCACAGTGATTTCTAAGTGTTGGCAGACGGGATAGTAAATGCATTATTTATTACAAACAATAAAGTTGCAGTAAACTAGTTCCCTGTCCAAAAATATGGATATTTCCAGAGCCCCTTTGCAATAAAACTGTAAAATGTGTCTGCCAAAATGTGAATTGAAAATTCCATTTTTCTTTGTGCCTAGTAGTGATGAGAACTTGTTCTCATAAATCTTGAATAGATTAAAGTGAAAATTAAATGCTTTCTTGAGGAAGCTGGCTTGGATATTAACTTTCAGCTTTAACACCCAGTCTTCCATCTAACAACCTCATGTTATGGGGAAAATACAGCTCTGCGTCCTATTGCTTTTTCATGAGAGATTACTTGTGACAATATAGACTACACACGCTAGGTTGTTGGAAATTTGATTCTGCGGTGTATCATAGAACACTTTTTTTTTATGCCCATGGTGTTTACTAAAAGAGAAGTATGGGAATTAAAAAAAATAAAATTACATACTTAGGTGGATGCAACATTGGTCCAGCATCTGTCCCCCACCACCTCTAAGACTGACAACCTAGTGATCAAAGTGATCTCTCAGTTCTTGGATCCACTCAGAACACAGGGTGGTGACTGCCAGTCACCAGTCCTGTACTGTCCTTCTAGCACTCACTAGAGTGCTGGGCTATGGAGGGGGCAGGAGCTGCTGGTTCAGGCTCTCAGCAGTGTGCTGAGAGATTGAGCCAGCTGCCCCTCAGGCATCTGGGTGGATCCCGACTTTCAATTTGGGATCTCTCCAGAGCATGGACCGGCAGAATGACGTCAGCCAACATAGAACTTTAGCCTGCTGTTGGCGAAATATGGGTCATAGGAGTGCAGAATATAGTGCACTCCTGTTGTCCCAAGGAGACTTAGGACACTTTGGCCTTTACTTCTTCTCCTTTGACACATACTATATGCTACTATGAAAGATATTGGATATGTCTTATATTGATTAGAGATTCAGCAAAACCAAGAGATTTCTTTTTCTGTTTGCTTGAATGAACTGTTTACATACAACATTATAAGTGTGAGCTGCACTCATGCAGCAGTTTTGAGTTTTTGTATTGGAGTATATTCAAAACCCAACTGAACTCTCAGTTTAAATCAGCTGAATACGTTCCAGGTGCGCCACAACCAAAAGTGTGCCAGATGTTAGTTTGGTATCTTTAAAATGCAGCCATAGCTTGAATAGGAAAGTTTGTCCCTTGCTGCTGTAGAAAAGGACCCTTGCTCTCTGTGTGGAAGCAATGGTCTCTCTGGAGAGGTTCGACATGCTCCCCATTTAGTAAGAGCTAGAGCTCTCCAATCAGTAGGGAACACGAGCTTTGCTGATTACAGAGCTATATGACTGACTAAAGAGGGACAATGCTGGACCTCTGCAGAGAGACTACTTCTACGACACAGTGACAAAGGACCCTTTTCTACAGAACTTTGACAAGAAAAAGGCTTTTCTTATTAGACTGTATATTCTTTCTAAAGAAAACAAACAGTAAAACTTTGCACACCCTCTGTTTTGATGCTCTTGAAATGCATTTAGCTTAATTAAACTGATAGATCACTCTCTCTTTAAGATATACAGTATGGAGGCTCAGAGCAAAAATAACTTTAGCGGGATGCTAGTTGACTTTTTAGGCAAAACACATCACTTACTTATCAAATAGCACCTCATGGAAAACACGACATAAGTGTTTTGGAGCTGATTGAGGTAATTGAGAGGACTGAATAGATAAGTGGTAAACAATATACTAAATATTTTTATTTTAACAGAGTATAAATGAGATTACAATAATGTCATAAAAAGTAAGAAGAAATTCTCTTCTTCTAAATGTGGGTATTTTGGCTTCAAGGTGACCAGGTAACGGTGATATAATTTTAGAATGCAAGCTCCTCACTTTTGGGCCTTCTTCCCTGGTCGGTCTAAATGAATTACCTTTTATACACCACTTTAGAAGAATACACCTGTAACATATGGCGCGTTTACCTAGTAGTATAATAAAAGTATTTTTGTTGATGCTGACAAAATAGCAAATGTCTATGGGTAACTATTAGGATAACTGCACTAACAGGTATTAAGCACAGTCAGTCTAAGGATCTCTTAATGATTGAGGGTTAGAATCAAGGCGTAAAACTGTAAGTTGTAGGAACAGAGTTAGGCAATATAGGGCTAGCTTCCTATTTCCTAAGTGTGGCACAAAAAAAGTTGAGCACTGTACTGCATGGTTCTCAGCAGACACATATGCATATGCATGTATGTGTCCAAATATCATACTGCCATTGCCAGCTTCCCTTTTGACAATTTAACTACTTGCCGACCGCAGATAGCCGAATGATGTCTGCACTGCGGCCGGCCAGTTCTGGGTGGACGTCATATGACGTCCTCCTAGAACGTGCTCTCCTGCGCGCCCCCGGGGGCGCGCACCCGGTGATCTCCGTGATCGCTGTGTCCTACGGACACAGCTGATCACATGACGTGGTAAAAGGCCAATCACAGCGGCCTTTTACCACGTCATCAGCCGTGTCCAATGACACACTGATCACCGGAAAATGCAAATGCCGGTTCTCGGCTGCACTTTCCTCACGCTGTCAGATCGTGAGGAAAGTACTGCCAAAACCCGGCAGTTGTCAGAGCGGGGATCGGCACCGATCATCAGGGTCACTGATCATCAGTGCCCTGATGATCGGTGCCCAGCAGTGCCACACACAAGTTCCGCCCACCTGTTCCCAGCAGTGCGCCCACCTGTGCCCAGCAATGCACCCACCTGTGCCCAGCAGTGCGCCCACCTGTGCCACCCAGCAGTGTCACCACCTGTGCCCAGAAGTGCCACCTACCTGTGCCCACCCACCTGTGCCCACCAGTGCCACCCACCTGTGCCCACCAGTGCCACCCACCAGTGCCCATCAGTGCATCCCAGCAGTGCTGCCAGTCAGTGCCTGGTAAATAAGGGGGTATAAGTGCCCGGTAGGCAAGTGGTTAAAGTGGAACTAAACTCTGCTATGCTGTCCTTTTCATCAACAGTCTGACACCCATAAGATTCCTTATCAGCGATGGCATCTTCTCCCCAGCTTCTTCCGGGTGCCAGTCTTCAGCCATCTTGTATGGCCAAGCTCGGGATGTCATCACTCCCCTGAATGCGCAGGAATGCAGTCATCCCACCAGAGACACTGCGGTTTGAAATGAGATTTTTGGTTGTAAAGCTCTGTAATGAATAATTAACATAGTTACTTCTCTCACAGGTCATCCCAACACCATAGAAACTCTAGAGACAGCCCTGCCCACCTCCAGCATACAGGAGGCGATTGACAGCCTCAACTGTGCATATTTGCCTATGAGACAATGTAGAGGGGTGAGTCCTTTCCCTTTACTCTGGTTTCCGATTACACTCAGCTCTCCTTTCCATGCAGTGTGTGAAGTCAGACTCCTGCCTCCTGCCTGCTGGAGCTAAAAAAAAGCATTTAATCTGTGTGTTTTAAAAGACTACACATAAACAGGTACAACCTATGTTGGAAGATGTGTTCCATCTCTGTGTATCACCTGATTCTTGTCACTTCAGTAAGTATATGTAAGGGTTTACAACCACTTTAAATATTTATCCTTAGATCAGTGCTCCAAACACAAATAAGGTGTTCAGACCTCCTTCTACATAGATTTACCCCAAAAGAAATAAACTCACTGATCCAAAATGTTCACATAAACTAAAAGGCAAGTCATACGAGCATTATAAACCATTCTGATTCCTCTTGTACCAAATTGTATTGTAACTGTAATGTCTGTCCTCATGTTGTAAAGCGCTACACAAACTGTTGGCGCTATATAAATCCCGTATAATAATAATAATAATTTGCAGATAGCCATTGCTCCATCCAGGTATCACTTCCCTCCCATGCTCAACAGGACATGCTCCAACAATACATTCAAAAGCACAAAACAGGGAAAAATAAAATGCAATACAATGCAAGAGTGTTCTCTAAGTACTAAGGACAGAAGCAGGGGCGGACTGACAACTCATGGGGCCCCCGGGCAATAGGGGAACATGGGGCCCCTGTGTCCTTGCCCAAACTCAAAAAAGCCTGTGAAAAAGGTACCAGCGGCATCTTATGGGGCCCCCTACTGACCCTGGGCCCTCTGGCAGAGCCCGAGTTTACAAATGGTCAGTCCGCCCCTGGACAGAAGTTTAATCTCATGAAGGGAGCAACACACAATACTCATCCCAATGCATGATGTCACTGGGCCATAGCTCCACCCAAAGTGTTTTATCATTAGTCAACTTTCTCTGAAGCAATAATGGCACAACAATGTTCAACATGGCATCAGACACGTATTTTAGACTTTTATTCCTATTCAAAAACCTAAATTTAATATAAAGCACTGTTCAATAAACCTACTGAATAGATATTGTCAAAATAACATGTGCACATTGTCACTTTACACTGTTTAGGAAAGCGCTATTCTATTGTACACTGCGTGATCAACGTCTTCTTACAATAGATAATACAAAACATTTATTTTCTGAAGTCATGGCAACAGTTTGTGAGCATGATCACAATTCATGGTATTGTTCTGTCCATGCCATTATTCAAGGTAGGTGACAGTAGGCAGCCTGTTTACAAAAAATCATTGGTTGTGATCTGCAGGACGTAAGGAAAAGTACATTCCTAATGTAAAGTATATCCAATATCTTCATGATAAACGCTGAGTGCTATTATGGATTAAGCTGAGGTCACTTATTTCATTTACTTGTGTCTCTGGCTTCATTCATAACTAGGCTTTTCAGATGTGAAAGGATTACAGTTCTGAACCAACTAACTGCATGGAGTGTTTTTCATCTTTTTAATGCCTTTAGCATTACAGACATGCGTTTGCTGCAATACAGCATTTAGTTAGTACATTGCCAGTACATTTAAAGGGATTACCATGTGCTATGCTGAGTTTTAGACTCCTTCCAGTGAGGAGGGAAGTAAAGCTTGCTGCATCTTTATACTGTTAAGCTTTTTGTCTGGCCAACAAAATTCAAAGAGAATAGCATCGTTTTTAAGCCAGAAACCTTCCTTGCTCCTGCCAGCTGAGTTAGTCACAGGCAAACAAATTACTGAACGTTAGATGCTACAAACATGTGCCATTTTAATGTTACCAACTGTAGGGGGTTTTGAAAGCCCCACTGAGCCTAATGTTTTATAAGAAAACACACACAGAGAACCTCAGGGCTCTAATGGTCGATACGGATAACCTCTAGATGTCAGCTTGGCTGTTTCTGCTTATACTCAATACACAAAGTTAGCTGCTTGCTTTCATTAAAACCTGAGTCTACTCATTAAAGCCTCAAAAATGAGCAGTGTGGTACAAGATGCCTGTTACCCAAAACATTTTCTAACAGAGTCTGTATCAAACTCTTCTGCTTATTAAGCCCCAAACACACAATATAAAAATTAGTGTTAGAGTATGTGCACACATACATTTTTAGCCTTAAAAAGCTGAAGCCGAGACAGAAACAACATGCTGTTGATTTTATTACAGTTTCTTTTTTTTTATTCTACTCTGCTTTGCCTTTGATCCATTTAATTTTTTTCTTAATATAACTAACTTACAGTTGTCATTCTGTTTTTGCTTCTTTTCTGTAGCATATTGAAAATGGATTAAACACCATAAGCAAATGGAGTTAAAATGGATCCTCCTTGTTTCAACTGCTTCCTATTGCTTACAATATAAAAAGATAGAAATCAGCAGGATCAAAGATTCAATGTGCTGTATTTTCCAAACAGAAAGAAAGTATATTGTGCTACAGTTTCTTTCCCGCTTTGTAGGCTTGGCCAGGGCTGTATTTAGACGCCATGCTGCCCATGCTGCTGACATCTAAATAATGATGATTCGTAGACCTCTCACACCCTACTTGTTCAAAGTGATGTTATGCATTTATTCCTAGACATTTTAAACAAGAAATTGCTGTTAAAGATGCTATTTTCTGTTCTAACATTGAACTGTAAAACCAACCAGTCAAGAGATAGCTAAGGAAAAAGGATACAGCTGCATGATACCTAGTCTTCAGTGTCCTCCCAACATCCTTCCAACTTTCTATTTTACTGCTACAGTAGATGTATCCACCTGTGTTCAGAGGTGGCTATATTAGAATAAAAAAAATAAATAAATCAGAAAACACAAATTGCAAAGGTTGCAATGTCGCTCATTACCCTTATTCATTTAAAGCTAGACATGTGCAAGACCGAAATTCTCGTTTCATTTTGGATGCATTCATTAATTGAGGAATTTTGTTTCATCACATTCGTTATGTTGAGCAGGTTTGTTTTCAGAATTAATTTTGTATCTTCGGCGTTTGTTTCGTATATTTGTTGGTCTGAGTGGATTCAAAAAATGTTGTAGTTTTTCCGGAAGATTGCTATATATTCAATATACTGTATATTGAATCGGATGGATTTGAATCGGATAGATTCAAATCGCAAGGAATCAATGTTTGCAGAAGCTAGTCCAACCCACCAAGAGAAATGGCAAGAGCTGATTGGACAATATTGACTGGCATCATGTGCATTCAAAGTATCCATTCATTATCTAAATCCAAATTTCCAAACAAATTAAAAAATGTAACTCATTTCCCCTTGGGCCCAAACTACTATCACATCATGTGGGGTCATCCAATGAAACAAATGCATTCACTTTTTCTGATTCGCTGCCATTCTTTTCAGTGTCCATTCGGAGATTCAGATACATCTGAATCTCTGAAAATGACATTTTAATCCAAAAAATGAATCAAAATGAAACAAATTGCAGATGTCTATTTAAAAATGAGCTTCAAGCAAATAGCTAAATAGACGGTTGAAATACATATATGACAGCAGCTTTTTCTGTCAAAGTAGGAAGCTCTATGTCATCACAAGTGCATTGCACCACTAATAATTTGCTACTAGTGTTGCCCCTCCCTCTTCTAGTCTGAATACAACTGTACAGGGGTTTACAAAAGACTACAAGTCAAACTCATGTGCTTACAACAGCTACATTTATTTTTAAATGTAATGTTTTTAATTAATGTTAAGGTGCATTATTTATTTTCTTTATATCTGCCTGTTGTTCAGCTTTTTTTTTTTTTAAAAAAAAGCTGTTATAATTGGGCTTATTCAGGAATCCAAACTTTCACACTTTAATTATTATAATGGTGTAGACTTAAAAAAAGGGTTCCTTTTTAGATTTACTCACTTTGTCCAAGACTGGAACTGTAACTAGAGTGTCAGATGTTGCTTGTCAACTGCCCGACCTCACACGCTGCACACTTTTACAAGATGGGTGACAGCCTGTCAGGTCAAGCAGTTGACAGCCCAGCACCTCTGATTGACTCATCAGTGGCAGTTTCCTTATTTCTACCCTGACAAGTTCATTTTAAACAAAAGCTGACATTGTAGCTATTTTAGCTAGAAAGTGAAAATACCTAGGTATTACTACAGGGAAATCTCAAGAAACTTGAGTGGTTAAAAAGATATCATTTGAATTAAATGGATAACTATATTAATGCCATTTTTTATTATGCTGACCTTTTACTGATAATTATCTTAAATTTGAATATAACATAGGTATCATATAAATTCATTCAAAATAGAAGTCACTGAGTGGGAAATTGTCCTTTTGACTTTTGCCATATGCAAATGTTGCTCCTCTATAGTAAATCATTCAAGTTGTGCTTGGCTGAAGTCAATAATCATCTTTTACTCGAATCTGCCCTTTCTAAACTCAGTAGTGCATTCACATATTTGATTTGTTTTTTGTTGGATACAAAGTGCATTTAAGTGTAGTATCCCACAGCAAGCAATATAATAGGAAACATAGTTTTGGTTTTGTCCAAGTGGAAGTGACAGCTATTCATTTGGGGTTCAATTGTCTGTGAAGCCATTGGAGATGGTCTAGTTGACAGTCCAGAGGTTCCTAGCAGGGTATCTTAGGTCCTCAGCAGCTTTCTAAGTTCTAGCTCCACTTCTTGTCCTGCCTTTTCTTAGGCTATGTATGCTCTCCGAAACACTGCGTTTTGATAGGTTCATCATTTCCTCAAAGGGCCCCAGATCTTAAGGCAACTCTGTCATGTGTGTTCAGATTGCTTTCTTGTTTCTGACATTAATTGAATTCCACTTGTCTCAAGCTCACTGGAATACAGAATTCTGATTCTGCTTTTTATTACTTCAACTCCAGCACTACTCCATGATGTTCTGGAACACCAGTTGTTGATTGTTGAGAGTGGATAACAAGGAGTGGAAGTGTTCTGAATCAACAACTTGCAGGATTGTAATGTAATACATATAATTGCTAAGGGTGAGTTTCAGGTTGACCACAGATTCAACCTGAACCTAAGCTGTTTGTAGTTTGCCAAAGATCAGATTTGGCCAGGCTTTCAACCTGCCTGACCTCCCAGCTGCTGCAGCAAAAAGTAATTCATTTAGTAGCGATATTAAATGATGGCTGTCCTCTCCAGTTTGTTATTCATATAAAAGAACCATATATCTTGAAGCCCCCGTATTTTAAAGAGGCTTTCAGATTTCATTAAACCTCTCCCAACCCATAGGCCCCCTACATCCACAGGGCCAGGGCTGTTGAGATGATATTATTGTCTCCATCAACATGGGTATAAGGAACCTTGGAGCAGGAGGCTTTGCACCTCCCAATATTGAGGGCATAAAGTCTGGTATGGTTCAGGTGGGAGGTGCATACTCACTTTAAACAAAGTGTAGTGTGCCTTTAAGAAAAAGAGTATGGGGTCCACCTCAAAATCTATACCAGGTGATTATTCAGTAGATAAAGATCTGGTAAAGATATGGGGGACTCGCTGGTTTTATAAACATAAGCAGGTCAGCCTGGAACTGTCTTGTGGTTTACCACAAGGCTCTGTACTAGGTCCTGTTCTATTTAATATATATGTGAGTGATGTAACTAAAGGGTTGGTGGGTAAAGCATGTTTTTTGCTGTGCAATAGGGTTAATATCACTGAAGGTATCTGTAATATGGAACGGGAATAACTTGGATGGGGTTGAGGGGTGTAGGGGATGCCCAAGGAACTGTAGAAACTTGAGGACAAACTCCTTAGCAACTATGCACATATGTGGACAAAAAAGTCTCTCTGTTATGAGAGTTCCAGCTCTCTGGTGTACCTCCTCAGATCCCAGATAAATCCTCTTCTTCACCCAGCTGCACTGAGGGTATTCCCTGGGAAAGGGGGCCCAGAAACTACCAATTTAGCACAGCTGCCCCAGATAAGAAGCTAGTTGGATTTTCCACCTGACTGCCCCCTGCCCTTATTCGGCCCAGGGGGTGTAACAATACTCACACTATCCTCTCCTGATAGCCTAATGGGTTGGTGGCTGCCTTCAGGCCTTTCTCTTGGCTGGCTACTTCCCTGCTGCACAGGATATCCTCCCTTGGAGTCAGTGGTACAGTGGAGAACCTCTTCTTCAGCACCTTCCTGTAGGTAGGCCCCTTCCCAAGACCCCCTCCAAGGCTCCACACTCCAGATTCTCACTTTATCTTCCACCTTACACTGCTCCCTTCCACCCAGGCTCTGTGATAATTAAGGGTTGCCGTGATCACCATGCCCAGCCTCCTGCCAGGGGATTGGCCAGGGTCCCTCAAGTATGCAGATCCAAGCTTCCTCCCCTCCTCCATCCCTCCTCAAGTAAGCTCTGACTTTTAGAAACTCCCTACCCTGTCCTGAGGTGAACTCCTACCTCACTGACAGGCTGACTCATCCCAGGCTGCAACTCAACCTCTGCCTAAAATAATAAAACAACAGACTGCTAACCTGGTGAGTGTTACAGCTATAACAGACCAAATCTTTACTTCTTGATCTAGTTGGCCAAACTGCAGCAGGTGTGAACCCAAAAGGGCAGATGGGATCTTTGAAATGTTCTGATTTCTGCTGAGATTGATAAAAACTTTGGTCTCACAATGATTGCCCTAATTATTGACACACGTCTACTATGTTCTATAGATTCTAGATGTTTAGCTCAGGCAGGTCATAGACTGTAGATGGCCAACATAGATCTGCTTAACATTATTCAAACATCTGTTTTCGCCCCACACCATCACATATGTATACAGTACATGCTCATATTTTGCACATAGTGTATACATATTTATGACCATTCAAGTCCCTGTCTCTTAAAAGAGTTCATACAAACAACAGGGCCAGTTTTGGAGGTAGTTGGCTACCCTACCAGCAAGGCTTTCAATTGTGGAGGAACTGGAGGAAACCAAGGCAAACATGAGAAGAATATTCAACTTCATATAGAAAGTGTCACTGGTGGTAATCAACCTCCAACCCAAGATGTAAGCAGAAGTGCCGATTACTAAGCCACAATGTTTAGCAATCAGCACTTTTTGTGATCAGACTTTTTTCTTGGACCAAGAATAAAGGAAAGAGAAAAGTTTCATGGAAATTATCAACCTTGCTAACTCAGGGTTGGTACTATTTCTTTAAGCATTGTAGGGCATGCTACGGAGGACTAATGCCCACTACTTGATTGTTAAAATCCTCAAAAGCATCTATGGACAAATGATTTACTTTTTCTCCATTTTTTTTGTTGCAGTGATTGTAAAGCAAATCCACTGTGTAAGGGATGAGCCATATTTTCGATAAAATCAGGAGAAACTGGTATATCATGTACTGTAAGAACCCCAGTCTATTTACTAGAAAATCTTAAATTCCACAAATTCCAGTAAACTTTTACCCTGTAGTGTATTTGAACACAAATGAGGAAATATTGTTCACACAGTAGAAGTGCAAATGAGCTTTTATGCAACATGTAATGAATACAAGCATCTGAATTTAAACAATGCAAACACAATTGAAACATCTGCTTGAATTTTGTGTTTGCACAATAACAGAATCCACAAAGACTCAGTTATCATCAACTCAGAGCAGATGTTTAAAAAGCTTTGGGCACAAGCATTCCTGTGCCTTTATCTAAATAGCTAATGCAAGCTAAATAGGTGGAGGCCTAGGTTTCATGCCAATTTGTGCTCATTTGTATTACTGCTGGATACACACTTACTGTATTTATGTTGTAATAACAAATCATACAATACAATAGAATTAAAATAGTTTGCAACAATAGATTAAAAATGGGGCTCATACACCTCATGTCTGTGAACAGCTGACAGGCTTGGCAGCATCTCATATCAATCACTCAGCATTAATTTTCACTGTTCTAACTGCTCTAAACTAATAAAAGATTTAGTTTAGTTTCCATGAGCTAATTTACATCATTGTTCGCTGTGCTGGACTGCCATATAACAGACTGAAAAAGGCAAAATTGTTAAGACTGGTGCTGAGTTTTAAACTGGGGTTGATTTTTTTCTGATATTAGAAAAAAAAAAGGTATTTTTTGGCTACTAGTTCTGTTGGTCAAACCAGGCCTAGTACAACTTTATAAAAACACATGTTGCTTCTGAAACTACCAGAAAGAAAGCCTTTTCTAAATTAAATAAATAAATAAATAAAACATGACTTGGGGTGCTGCAACAGTCTGTAAGCAAAGCTAATTATAATACATAGAACATTTAACAGTCAAATATATCACACAGTAAACCACAACAACACATACAGTAAAGCTTAACATCTTCCCCCACACATGTAATTTAAAGGATTTGTGTATTTCTCATATAACCCTTGAAGCAGTATGAAAAGATCTGTATCTTGCTTTACTGTTTTGGAAACATTTTGTTTTTCATTAGCAGAAAACCCCTTAGTATGGGGGTTTAAAAAATAGTCTCTCACTGACTTCAATATGTATAACCATATTTCACATATTGGTGTGCAGTGGCCTGTCTAGTGTAAGAGCAATACAGTAAGTCAAGAATGCAACACATTTCTGTATATAATATATTAGCAAACGTTATGTGGACGGCAATAGGTTTTTTGCTTGCAATTTTCAAAATAAAAAAAATAATAATAATAATAATAAAAATAACGCAGTTAAAGCAGACTAGTGCCAGGTTCCTTCACTCTATAAGTGATGCTAAATTAAACATAGTCCATAACTAAAACCACCAAGTACCTTCTCTTAGCCGTCTCCTCAGTGCGCAACACATGTAATGATATCCTGCTCCTGCATACAGCAAAGAAGTGAAACAGATAATTCACCTCAAACAAATACGCTAATGTGTTATGTTTTCTGAATCTTGTGGACCAATTTTCTCATCCCTGTCCTTAAACTATTGCTGGTATAGTAGTGTAAACAGACATTTTCTACTTCATCATATAGCCCTATAATGGATTATAGGTGAAAACAGCTATTTGGTATTCTATGCTCCATAACAAAGCTCACTGAAGCAGAAAACCAAACAGTATTTAAACAATGTATTAAATTCCTCTACTATTTAGTAACAATAAATAAGACTTTAGTAAAGCTTATGCATTATAGGATTTTACATCATGACTTCTTGTGCTTCCCCCATTTCCTACAAACCTAAGATGGCAGGATGACCAGGGGCAGAACAATGTTACCAATGCATCATGTTGCAGAGAGTCAGCTTGTATTTCTTTGTTGGTTGAATGGTTTATGGGGTTCATGCACCTAGAACTATATTTTAGGCAGAAAAGATTGACAGTGTAGGAATGAGGTTTTTGGGGTGTTAGCAAATGAGAATTTTTAAGGCTGAAGTTGAATCGCATTACATGTGAGTGGCAGTTAAATGTAGGGTAAATGGTCCTAACCAAAGCTCTAGCCGGTTCCAGGTAAACAGATGTAGATTGTGTGAACTGTCTCTTATGGTCTTTCCATTCCAAGCCTTGCCAGGCCTTGCCTGGCTATGATGTCATTATGCTGATATCACGGATAGTTAATCAATTAGAATAGGGACAGGGTGGCACAAGATATCTAGTTTAAAGCAGATCTTCACCCATCCCCGCATTTTTTACTCCCTCTTACCAGTTGGTTTGTTATGCAAATTTCAGATACTCATCCTCCCAGAGGATCCAGCATCATCCCACTGAGTTTCTCTTTGCTGCTGCCAGCATTCGGTCCCATGCTGCCATGTTGCTTGTGAGATCACTGAGAGACCCATTGGCTCTTCCAGGTTCAGCCGGTGCACCTCTTGTTGGTGCAATGCTAGGCACACCCCCTCCTCCTTTCTGAATGAAGATAGAAAACAACAAATAAAGGAGAAGTCCAAACCCTGTGGAAGTCAATAGAGTCACAATACCGGAAAAAATTTTAATCGAAATTCACTTTAATGTTGGGTTAAAAAGCATGACATGTAGGAGTGCTCAGATTGATACATCACCAAGCCAGTGGAAAAGAGAAACATATATTCCCAGAAGCTGGAAGATGACACATAATCCTGTACCCAACAGTAGGTTGCACAGTTTAGGAGCCTCA
This sequence comes from Staurois parvus, assembly GCF_062004578.1. NCBI lineage: Eukaryota > Metazoa > Chordata > Amphibia > Anura > Ranidae > Staurois > Staurois parvus. Next base: position 9,028,767 of record NW_028317854.1, on the reverse strand, counting down.
GGAAAGTGGGAAGGGTGTGTGTATGGCAGCCATTGGGATCACTAAGATGGCATGTCTGTGGGAAGTCACGTGCCCCAGATCTGGTTGTTATGTCATAAACTTGGTGAGAGACTTCCCAAATAAGGGCTGCTGAGGGCAAACTGTAGGCCTAGGGGAGCACTCAAACCATGTCAAACCAAAGGACAGAAGCCAGTCATCATGGTAACATGTTTCAGGGACTTGCCCCTTCTTCAAATGATCTTGTTGATCATTTGATCTGAGGAAGGGGCATGTTATCATAATGACTGACTTCTCTCCTTTGGTTTGACATGGTTTGATTGCTCCCCTAGGCTTCCAGTTTGCCCTCACCAGCCCTTGCTCGGGTGGTCTCTTGCCAGGTGTATGACATAAGAACCGGTTCTGGGACATGTGACTTCCTGGAGACACACCATCTTAGTGATCCCAGCGGCTGCCATCCACACACCTCTCCCACTGTCCTGAGGCTCCTGAGCTGAGCAACCTACTGTTGGGTCCAGGATCATGTGACATCCTCCAGTTTCTGGGAATATGTGTTTCTCCTCTCCACTGGCTTGGTAATGTATCAATCTGGACATTCCTACATGTCATGCTTTTTAACCCAACACTAAAATTAATTTTGATTTTAACTGTTCCTGGGCTTGTCCATTGACTTCCACAGGGTTGGGAGTGCTCCTTTATTTGTTGTTTTGTGCTCATGTCTCATTGCTGGTCAGATTAGTTGTTGGAGCTGCCCATACTGTAGTTATCTACATATCCCCTGGAACCTCAGATATTTGCACCCTTTCTGAATGAGTCACATAGCCCAGCAGGTACGGTGAGCACTGTGCACATCATTTGCCTAGTGACATTCATGGGACGGGGGGATTGAGACTGGCCACACATTTTTTCATAAAAAAAAGGTAAACAAAAAAAAAAACAGCACTATTCATGTAGCACATGTAGCAGAGGGGAGGAGGGATGGATTGGAGAGAAGTTTACTCAGAGGGTGAAGATCCATTTTAAGGTGGTAAGAATTTTAAATTTGGCCCTGTAATAATAAACCTTAGTTACAATGTAGTAAAATTCGTAGACAAAAACAGGTGTGATGATCCCTGTCCAACAGCAAGAGTGGTATAGAAACATCTAAGGGTGACTGCAGAAAAAGACCAATTTATTTTTTTTATATGTCTATTTACACCTATGTTTATCCCAAGCATGTTGAAATTAACTTGCTGTTGGTTGACTTCTTATCTCTGCTGCAAGTCTATTACAAGCATCCATTTTTATTTGGGTATAATAATAATCCTAGATTGTAAGCCTTAACGAGCAGGGCCCTCTGTTTCCTCTTGTACCAAATTGTATTGTAACTGTAATGTCTACCTTCATTTTGTAAAGCGCTGTGCAAACTGTTGGCGCTATATAAATCCTGTATAATAATAATAATAATTCTAAGATTGGTTTTGAACGTTCTTCTTGCCCCATGTTCTTAATCTCAGCTTTATATTGAAGCTCCTGCCCTCCTGAATGTATGCATTTGGCAAACAATGTTATATGCAATGCCCTTTGGTATGTTGGCAAACCTGCCCCCTGTTTAACAATAGACAGATATATTTTCCCACCATTTACCCTAATTTTCATATATCTGATATGGTAAGGTTAGGCTGTGAGACAGTAAAGTTTTTAAGTAAAGTTAGGTAAAATAAAGATTTCTGTTTATTAACTATATTTTTCTCTTTTTCTACTACATCTTTCTGAAATATCAATTCCAGCTAAGGAGAAATGTTTAAATATTACTGGTCTGTATGTTTATTATCTATAGCTGTGTACATTATTCTACTGTTTGCTAATAAAATAGAACCATTCATCTCAATATTTTTATATTCAGGTCAGTCGCTCACAAATACTGCGACAACATTTTTGCTTCCTAGTTAATGTACAATATATATTTTGCTATGGCTAATCCAAGATAAAGCTGCAGAATGTTCAGAACAGATTAAAACATAGAAAGTGAACACGATGGCAGAGGAAATGAGTCATATCAAAAGACATTTTCTTTTCATTGTTTTTAATCCTACCATCCATAGGATTTTGCACAATTTAAATACAAACATCGGATGATCAGTGTATTCTGCTGATGTATTATACCATTTCTACTGTATGTATGTTATAGAATATCTCAGTACTTCAAGGGAATACTTTCTACCACCTACTGTGAAATTATATTAAAACAAGTATGCATTTTAATGCACTACCTAATATATGTAAATATACTCACTGAAGATTATGAAAATAGTAATAATACAGGAAATGTGTTTTTTTTTCAGTAGAGCACGTTCAGGCACCATGTTTTCTGCATTCCACCATATTAATTACAATGCAGTAAAGTGTGAAGCCTTGTGCTGCATTTTAGCTGTAGACAGCCCAGGTCTGGTTAAGGTATTTTGCGTGACTGCGACTTTTTAAAAGATGTTTTATAATAGAGATCCATGCACTGCAAGACAAATAACTCTTTGACATGAAGATTTTACCATATTACATGTCAACTATGGTAAAAGGGTATTCATGTCTATAATCTTTTAGGAGACAGGATCTGCACCCAAAAACACATCATATCAAAAAGAATCTGAACTTTGCATGCTGACTTTCACACTAGGGGCATTGTTTAAAGTGATAATAGATCTTCACTTTTGTTTTTAATAAAAACAAACATGTTATACTTACCTACTCTGTGCTTCCTTTCTGGTGAAAACCGCTGTCAGCAGGACAGGAATTGAGAGTAATTTTTTCTAATGGAGCCCATGACAGCTGTAAAAACCCAAAAGGAGTTTTAGTCCTTCCTCCCGCTATCCAAAGCTATAAAAATATTTTTAGCTTGATGCACACTTTAACACGGGTGTTATTTCCATAAGTGTGAATTAAGGTAAAGTAAAGAGCACCTGTGTTCCATCAAATCTGATTCTGTTTTTCAGTTTTCCATTATGTGAATAAATGTTTGACAGGAACACATTTTTGGCTCTTCTACAGTCAGTGGAGCAGTTTGTGATTATTTTAGGCTTTTCTAGGTTTTACTGGCTGCAGGCTCAGCTGCTTCCCCCTGACTTCTAGTGGATTCTAAAATGTAGTAGGCTGGTAAAGGCAGACAAACAGCCTGACTATTTATGTGGTCTCAGCCAATCCCTGGGAGGAGGATACCCAGTAGGTGGCTGGGGGAGTTCATAAAAATAGTATGAGGCCTGGAAGAACAAGGTTATGTTCCTGAAGGGCTGCTGCCAAAGTCCCAGCTCAGGCAGAGCTGGGGGGCATATTTTTCTGAGAAAAGCTAAAGATGATCAAGAGATTTCACTGAGGATCTGGTCTGGGAGTTTACAGGAGAAATGTCTGGCTGATATTAGAGGGAGGCATCCACGTATCCAGGGACATTGTGAGTACAGATCTGAGTGCAAGATCCTAGTGACTGTTTGCTGCTACCATCCCTTTGTGCATCAGTGCAAGTGCTTCCTTGGATGGGGACATTCCCCTTTTTGGGGCCCAAGTGATGCTCATTCCCTTAGTGGCTGCTAAAGGGACTATACTAAAAAGTCTAGATAAAGCAAAAAGAGTCCTACGATTATTGCACTGTTTTCAGAGCATCCTACAGCTCCCTGCACCTTAACCATGTTCAAATTCTAATAAAGCATCAAAAGATACCCCTAGACTGATCACTGAGCTGTGAGATTGACTGTGCTGCTTTGTGCCTGGCTGCTGCTACCCCAGCTTGGGAAAGAACCTAGGAACTAAACAGTAGGTCCTTTAGGGGGTGAGTACTACATAATGTTTAAAGTAACACTAAACTCTGGTGTTGAAAAAAAAATTCTATTCAAGTATGTTGTTATATGGGCAGCAGGTTTCATGCAGTGGCGTCCCGAGGCAGGTGCGGGGGGTGCGGTCCACACTGGGTGACACCGACCGCACGGGGTGACACCGGACCCGCTCCACAAAAAGGTAAGTTGTAAACCAAGCCAACAATCCCCACAGGATGGATCCAATCCATCCTGCGGGGATCTTCGGCTTTCTTTACAACTTACCTTTTCTTGGAGCGGCTCTGGTGTCACCCCGTATAGGTTGCATCCTGACGATCCTGCGGGGATTGTTGGCATGCAACCTATACGGGGTGACACCAGACCCGCTCCAAGAAACGGTAAGTTGTAAAGAAAGCCAACGATCCCCGCAGGACAGATCAGATCTGCAGATTGAGCATAATAGATTGGAGTCCGATCCATTATGCTCAATCCGCAGATCCCATCCATTCTGCGGGGATCGTCGGAGGGGGTGTCACCAAGTGTTACCACACCAGGTGACACCAACCCTATGGACACGTCTGGTTTCATGTTCCCACTGTATGTAGGAACATAGCCACCCTGTCTTGCTCACTGCTTAAGTAGTGGATGTGCATGGTTAATTTTTGACGAATAAGGATATCCTATAGTGTCACTTTAACAGTGCACCATCAAAATATGAAAGAAATGAGGTCTTTGATATTTTTATAATATCACTTAAAGTTTGTGACCCCAAGAAAGGATTTGACATACTGAAATGAACATATCTTCAAGGTAAAAGGGGTACATCAGATGAGATAAGAAATTGGTGACTTTCTCTGACCCTCCATGAGCAGCCCCAGACCTCATTCTTCATGGTTGGCAATGATAAATTGCAATATACATCTTTTCTGTGAAATCTGGTAATCAATAACCTGTCTTATGGTCCATTCCATTAACTATATAATATTTCATGCAGTTTTAATTGTTCTTGATGTCTGCCATGCCACCACAGCTGTTTTGTGTGAGCATGAAATTAATTCTACTGATTTTAAGATTTTATGTATGCAGGTATTACACAAAGCAGCCTGTATTTTGATCCAGTGACAGTTGTATATAAAGAGTCATTGACTGAAACAGAGCTAGGTTTTATGATGCATGGCTTGTATTATGTACACTGCTCTACTGAGATTGTAACAAGAGTAATTAGTTATATTATTTGTGCAATTAAGTTAAATACTATCTGTCTGCAGATTGCCAGTGTAAGGTGATACATAAACCTAGAAGAAGTAAGCAGCAATTCTCTATTATTTATCTACTCCTTATCTGTTGTTTACAAATTTAAAGTTTAAGTAAAGAAAACGGTGTTGTTTTTTTCCAACTATGTGCCAAAATTGCAACATCTTATCTGTCTCCATTAAATACAGTTTGATATTGTGATCCATGAGAGTCTGACATAAATTGCAAATGATCTCAGTAGGTTGTAGAGGCACCTTTTTGAAGAGGATGGAAAAGCTGGAAAACTGTTTATTTTTTTTTTTTTGTAATATATACATGTAGAGAGTGGTGTTTTTCTAACAGGGCACATTTTACTTTTATTAACAAAAAATAGATATTTTTGTTTGAGGGTTTGCACCATAGAAGTAGTATACACATCTGCTAGTGTGTTGGAAACACATATTAGTTTTTTTTGGGTGTGGAAGCATGACACAAAGAATCAGTCAGTATTAGAATGCTCTGTAGCCACTGTAAATAAATAAACACATATAAAAAGAGATAGATAGATAGATAGATAGATAGATAGATAGATAGATAGATAGATAGTATCTATTTACTCTAGTGGTGAGTAAGTAGAATATTCTTTCAGGGTGATGGAGGGTGGGCAATATATGGCAGCTGGGTCAGTTAAATCTACAGAACCCATAGGAATATGAGGTTTACCGGGGTTGAGGAGTGCAGCTAGTCAGAAAACAAACTATCGAGTCATTGTCTGTATACTGCAGTGGGTGATGCTTTCTGTTGTTAGTAATGGCACTGCTGCTGTTGCTAATGCTATCAAAACTGGCAACAAAGCAGTGTCAGGTAAAAAGGTAAAAAGGGGTTTCATCCTCCAAGCGGTGGATAGCCATCTACTCAGCAAAAGCTGACACAAGATGGTATCTGAGCATAGTTTGACAATGAGGTAATTTAAATTTACATTCAGAAGGTAAATTTTGCTGCTGTAGAGTCCAAAATGTGGATATCCAGCAGACACTCTTCTGTTTTTGTTTTTTTCATTTTAACAGTAAACTTTATTTAAGACGAATAAAACAGTATAAACAGCAGGGGTACATCTACTCCAATTGAGCAGTATTTACAAAAGTATATTGGTACAAAATGGGTGTTACAATGAGCACCGGCTAATAAAATAACGAGAAAGAGAGCAAAAGCATGCATACACATTCAGTAGGTTTTAACAATGAACCCTCAACCTTTATGTGAGCAGCCGAGGTGGGACCCCAAGAATCATTAACCCACAATCAAGTAACTGTAAAAACTAGCAGGGCAGGAGAAAGGAAGGGTAAGGAAAAGGGGGAAAGAGGGATAGGGAAGGGGAAGGGGGACCAACTAATGGGATAGTCACACTGAATGAGCACAAACAGGACAAATGGAGATTACAGTAATCAAGGGGATCCATCAGAAGTAGCAAAACCCACTTCTACTACAGAATCAGCTGTCTCATCTCATCCCATTCTGCCCAAATTGTATTAAACTTTGGACAGTTACGTCCCAATATATCAGGTTATGAAGTGGTAGGGCAGCGCTAACCAAAGTCTCCCACTGCTGTACAGTCGGAGGATCAGCCTTTTTCCATTGAAGCAGGATCGTTTTCCTAGCATAGTAGGCCATGTAAAATACAAATAGTTTTTATGATGTAGGGCATCAATAGTATCACAAACCCCTAGTAATAGGAGGATAGGATTCCGAGGGACCTGCAGTTTGCCAAACAAATTAATATCATCAACCACTCAACTAATATCCTCCACTCCGTTCTAGAACTCCTGCACCCGTGGGCATGACCAAAACATATTTAGAAATGCTCCTGAGTTAGAGTGACATTTGGGGCATACTAATAATAAGCCCAGAGTAAAAATTTGAGATGAATAAATCTAGCTCTCGTGGAAATCATCAACGGTAAGTATTGTTGAATGGCCTCCTCCCACTCGTCAGCAGATAAGGTTGGTATATCAGTTTGACAAATAGAAAAAGGCTGCTACACTTTAGAGGTATCCAATCTAGACAAGTTGAAGCAGAGAGCCAAGAGAGGTTTATCCTCATCTGCTGACCTCAGGAGACTTCTAATATCATAAACTTCAAGGGCTAAGGGACGGGAAAATTGAGCCCCAAAGGCGTAGCACAGCTGGAGAAACCTAAAAAAAACAGCCAGTTGGAGAGGCTGTGCCTACTTATGAGGTCATCAAAAGTGGAGCCACTCTTCTGTTTAGTTATCTTAATAACATTTGTCAATCTGGAAACAAGCAAGATTACAGCTTGACTGCTAGGTACAAGCTAGCCATGGATGGTTCGACTCTTGGCCAATTGAGCAGGGGCCAGCCCAGATTCAAACCATGTATGGGCAGGCTGAATATACCCAAGTTGATCAATCAATCGATCTATCAACTTGGGCACAACCAGACTGTCATATTTTACATGCAATTGTTGCTAGCACCTACTATACACAATGGCTCAGTAGGAGGGATTACCCCATCATCATTGACTGGGTTGATGGGGTAATTTAGTCATTTTCTTTACTGCAACCCTATGGCCAGCTTTAGTTTGTAGCTGTAAAGTGCTTCACCTTCCATTAGGCCCCTTGTAAATGGGGCTATGCACCCAAAAGGGACAAGTGCAATGTCAAACCCTCAGGCAGGCAACCTGTCAAAGTCTCAGGCAAGCTGCAGCTGGACGGGGCTGAATGGTGTATTGAGCCGTACTGGCAATTAGGGCCCAGTGCATTCAGGGATTAAAGTTCAGAACACAGAAGGCCAAGGATATGGTCATCATGAAACAGGAGGCTACAGACAGAAATAAAGGCATTGCCACATTTCTAATCCTTCCGCACTCTACTAAAATATGTTGCTGTTTTGTCTTTATCTTGGTTGCAGAGATTTTGAAGGGCCTTTGTTTTGAAGGACTGCATTTTTGAAGGGCCTCAGCAGGCAACATGTGTTCTCCATCAGCTGCCACTGCTTGGGTGCCATGCCATTTGTGTTGATCATGCAGATAGTTGAGCAATAAATAGTTACAATTGTATTAGATTGTAAGAATGCATAGCAGCTTGTGAAACAGCAGTCAAGTCTGCTTCTTCGAAGGAACTGGTGCACCTATTATATCTGTTGAATTGCATGCAAACTGTCATGTTAATGCAAAAAACCCTATTTTCTGTAATCTCATCAATAGGGACACAAACAATAAAAAAACAAAAAGAATACCTTCCCCACTTTATCCAAAACAAATTTTTCTTGATTTAAGCTTCATGCAATCCCTTGTACACTAGCTCTCACACGGTAAAGAGAGGGTCACCAGGACAGAGCCAGTCCAATTTTTTCTGCAGTGCACTTAAAATGACAATTATTATGCTGCTAATAGCAAACTGAACAGTGCAGTGGCCTTATCAATGTACTCCTTCATTGTCCAATCAGCAGTATGGTGGTGTGCTTTTCAAGCTATGCTGCTGCTGTAGCTGATAATAAGCTAGATGGGCTAGCTATGGCTTCTGAAATTTTTGTGTGTTATAGGGAGTGAAAGCAATGGAGGCAGTGTAGGAGGAGGTTGGTTCATGTAGGGAACTTTTTTCAATTCAACAGTTTTCAGTTTTGGGTGGATGTGAAAGAAGCAGCAACATACCAGTGACACACAGACACAATGAAAGCAATCAATCAGTTTTCAGTTTTGGGTGGAAATGAAGCAACAACATACCTGTAGAGGCACAGAGAAGAGATGTTCAGATGAGATATTCAGGTGAAGTAGAGCCTCAAGTGCACCCACTTAAATAAAGACCCCATTTAAAGAAAGAACCTCAGCAATGTCTCCCTCCCAGCACAGTGTTGCTGATCTCACCATCTGTAGCCCTGTTCACATTATTGTGATGGTTTAGTTGTTCATTAGTGTCTTATCTAAATTATGGGCTCATCTCAATCTTTACAACTCTGCCCTCTTGCAAGCCTGATTCTGATGTGAAAAGTTTGCTCTGCTAGCCAAGAATCCTTTATTAATGCAGGCCATAGACGGGTCATTTATCGGCCGAATTTTTGTCCACACGAAAAATCGGTCGATAATCACGCCCGCCGGCCATTTTTCGTGGATCTTCTCATTTATTTTTATCAGTCATGCTGGAAAATCAGCGAAAAACGGCTGTTTTTCAGGAACATGGGTGGCAGCATAGGTAACGAGGCCGACCGATTTTTCATTTATCGGACGAAAATTCGGCCGATAAACGGCCCGTCTATGGCCTGCCTTACTCTTGACTGATTAATAGACAAATTGCCATCCCTACCCTTAACAGTATAAAGCTAGACCACCTTTACAAGGCAAGCACATTGCTGGGGTTCTTTCTTTAAATGGTTCTTTATTCTAGTAGGCTCTGCACTTCAGCGATTGCACAAAGCAAAAATACACAGCAAAACACATTGAAAAACAGCAAACCAATTGCAGGTGACCTTGTTTACCCATTCAGATCTCCTTCCTCTCTGTAATATGTGCTCTCTACCGCTCCTTCTAACAGTTGTGTCCTCAGTACTTAAACTCTCTTTCCTTCACCCATCTTCTCCACCCCACAGCTTATATATATCACCCTCACTTCTGCCCTCACCTTATTACTGCACTCACCAACGTCTGCTAATTCTAAACCCACATGTTTTTAAAACCTCCAGGATGCTGGTGCATGCCCCTTCATATAAATCGCAATCACATATTACTTCCTAAACCCTTCTGTTTCTCCTAACTCCTGGAGATATCCGCAAACCCTGGGCCTCCATCATTTAACCGTGCTCACTGCTCCCATCACTCCATGCCCTCTGGCAGCAGCTACAAACAACACAATTTAGTATTCATTCCTCTTACTAAAACCAGCCTCCCCTTCTCTTGTGCCCTTTGAAATACCTGCTCTGTCTGTAACAAACTCACCTCTCTCCACGACCTCTTTATTACTAACTCCTTTAAGCTGCTTGCCCATACTGAAACCTGGCTTCATGAATCTGACACTGCATCTCCTGTTTTCCTCTCCCATGGTGGTGTTCTCTAACTCACTCTCCCAGACCCAGTGGACAAAGGGGAGGTGGAGTTTGGATCCTTCTATCCCCACATTGTACCTTTCAGTTACTTCATTCACCTCCCTTTCTGTCATTTCCTCCTCTGTGTGCCTCTTCCCCTGACTTCTCTGCCAAGATTGATGGCACAGCTATCAACCCGCCCCCGCATGCCAAGGTACTAGGTGTTATCTTGTACTCTGTACACACCTCGACTACTACAACTCCCTCCTCATTGGCTTACCTTTACTTAGGCTATCCCCTCCTCAGTCCATCATGAACGCTGCTGACAGACTCATCCACCTTACCAACTGTTTAGTATCTGCTACTCCTCTCTGCCAATCCCTCCACTGGCTTCTGCTCACCCAACAAATTAAATTCAAAATATTAACCAAAACTTACAAAGCCATCCACAAGTCAGCCTACAGCTAAATCACAAACTTAGTCTCAAAATACCAACCTACTAGTTCTCTTTGTTCCGCCCAAGACCTCCTGCTCTCTATCTACCTTGTCACCTCCTCCTATGCTCGCCTCCAGGATTTCTCCTGAGTCTCTCCCATCCTATGAAACTCCCTACCCCCAACCTGTCTGACTGTCTCCTAATCTGTCCACTTTTAGCCAATCCCTGAAAAACCTTCTCTTCAGTGAAGTCTATTTTGCCCCCACCTAACAGCTGTACTATTATTTTCTCTATCAGTTCATCCCCTAAACTTACTAGCTTTTGTATCACTTGACCCTCCCTATTAGATTGTAAGCTCTAATGAGCAGTGCCTTCTGATTCCTCCTGTATTGAATAGTATTTAAACTGTACTGTCTGTCCACATGTTGCAAAGGGCTGTGCACATTATTGGCGCTATATAAATCCAGTGTTGTATAATAATAATACTTTTTAATAATTTAAAAATAATTCCCATACTTCTTTGTCTGCCTAGTGCCTGCTATGTATGTCTTTTGATCTACTTTGCAGTATTATATATATATATATATACACTGTATATCCCTACTATATCACTTTCACTTCAAATTTCTGCAGTTTTGGACAATACATTTGTGCAGCAGCAATATAAATCATAAAAGCTGGCATATACTATATATATTGTGCAATGCAACGCTCTGCGTGTCAGAGGAAAAAGGTTGTAAACCAGTTCTGTCTTTTGATGATTTGGTGGTCTCCTGGTCTCCTTCTATATGTGTTCATTAGACCTACCTAAACTGTGTAAGTGAATAAGCTATTAACATATAAACTACTATGATTCCAATAGACACACAGTACATACAGTTGCAAGAAAAAGTATGTGAACCCCTTGGGATTACGTGGAGTTTTGCATGAATTGGGCATAAAATGTGCTCTGAACGTCATCTAAGTCACAACAATAGAAGAACACAGTCAGCTAAACATAATACTACACAAACATTAGATGTTGCCATGGTTTAATTGCACATAACATTTAAACATTCACAGTGCAGGGAGGAAAAGTATGTGAACCTTTGGACTTAATAACTGGTTGACCCTCCTTTGGCAGCAATAACCTCAACCAAATGTTTCCTGTAGTTGCAAATCAGACCTGCACAACGATCTGGAGTAATTTTGGACCACTCCTCTTCACAAAACTGTTTCAGTGTAGCAATATTCTTGGGATGTCTGGTGTGAATCGCTCTCTTAAGTTCATGCCACAGCATTTCAATCGGGTTGAGGTCAGGACTCTAACTGGGCCACTCCAGAAGGCATATTCTGTGCTGTTGCAGCCATTGTTTTGTTGAATTACTTGTATGCTTTGGGTCATTGTCCTGTTGCATCACCCATCCTCTGCGGATCTTCAGTTGGCGGACAGATAGTCATACGTTTTCCTGCAAAATGTCTTGATAAACTCTGGAATTCATTTTCCCATCAATGACAACAATCCGTCCAGGCCCTGAGGCAGCAAAGCAGCCCCAAACCATGATGCTCCCTCCGCCATGTTTTACAGTGGGGATGAGGTTTTGATGTTGGTGTGCTGTGCCTTTTTTTCTCCACACATAGTGTTGTGTGTTCTTCCCAAACAACTCAGTCTTGGTTTCATCTGTCCACAGTATATTTTGCCAGTAGTGCTGTGGAACATCCAGGTGCTCTTTTGCAAACTTCAAACGTGCTGCAATATTCTTTTTGGACAGCAATGGCTTCCTCCGTGGTGTCCTCCCATGTTCTCCATTCTTGTTTAATGTTTTCCTTATTGTAGATATGTCAACAAAAATGTTAGCATGTGCCAGAGATTTCTGTAGGTCTTTAGCTGACACTCTGGGATTCTTCTTTACCTCATGCAGCATTCTGCGCTGTGCTCTTGCAGTCATTTTTACAGGACGACCACGCCTAGGGAGAGTAGCAACAGTGCTAAACTTTCTCCATTTGTAGACAGTCTGTCTTACCGTGGACACATGAACATCAAGGCTTTTGGAGATACTTTTGTAACCCTTTCCAGCTTCATGCAAGTCAACAATTCTTGATCGTAGGTCTTCTGAGAGCTCTTTTCTGCGAGGCATGGTTCACATCAGACAGTGCTTCTTGAAACCAGTAAACCCAAAACAGGTGTGTGTTTTTTAAGGGCAGGACAGCTGTCAGCAACACATCCAATATCATCACACTGATTGGAGTCAAGGTTGGCTCACTCCTGGCTCCAATTAGCTCTGGGAGAAGTCATTAAGCTAGGGCCTCACATACTTTTTCCTCCCTGCACTGTGAATGTTTACATGTTATGTGCAATTAAACCATGGCAACATCTAATGTTTGTGTAGTATTATGTTCAGCAGACTGTGTTCTTCTATTGTTGTGACTTAGATGACGTTCAGAGCACATTTTATGCCCAATTCATGCAAAACTCCACATAATCCCAAGGGGTTCACATACTTTTTCTTGCAACTGTAGCAAGCACATGACACATCTGTCTAGCTAACACAATGCTGTGTGTGTGTAATTTAGTGTAGGTCTCCTCCACTCCCCCATACTTCCACTAACTTACTTAGTTTCTGTGCTGCTTCTGTAATCACTCCCATAAGTAGACAGAGGACATTGGTGTAGGAGACAGTCCAAAACCCAGCTTCCAAAACACCACAACGCATCTCTGCATATCCTGATAACCTCTTTCAACATTGCTCACCCCTACACCCTCTGTAACCCTTTTCAAACAATGGTTACCCCTGTAACCCTCTACCAGCACTGTTCATTACTGCACCATCAACAACCCTCTTCATGTCTGCACCCACTGCCATGCCTTTCCAGTACTACTTACCTCTGCATACCCTCTCACCCTCTTCCAACACTACTTGCTCTGCATTCCCTGCCTCTCTCTTCCAAAATGGTTCACCTCTGGAACTCTCTTCTAACACTGATCACCCCTGCAATCTTTGCAGGTTGCAGCCCTCTTTGTCTATGGCTTATAGCTTATCTCAAATGTAAGCAAGAAGTCATCAGCTGCTTACCTGTTCTATTTTGGCTATGAACACTTAGATGTAGTTGCCTTCTTTCTAATATGAAGCACTGATTTGCAAGAGCTATTAAGGAAGGAAGGCAAAATATGGGGTGGCTCTGCTTACAGAACTATACCACCCACTTGCTTCTTTTTTCCTTTCAGAGACTACAGTACATGATCTAAGTAGATTAGGTATCGATGTTTCCTCCTTTCTTAAGTTCACGATACACTATACAATCATTTTGGTGAATATAAGTCAGATTGTACAGGTATTGTACAATCAGATTGTAGTGTGTATGTCCACCCCCAATTCACCACTTCCTGTAGAAATTATAATAATATAACAAAGAAGAAAAAACTAAATGAGATGTGTGATAGACACCGGGTAGGTAGTGCAGGAAATTAAAAGGCAGTTATCTGGAGTCTTAAAAAAGCTAAAATATAAGGTTTAAGCATACTGATCTAAAGTAAACTGTTCAGCCATTTTAAATTTTTAAAAGTCCTGCCATAGAGATGGTGCCACAAGGAGTTTGCTATCTTCTTTGTTAGCCATTATTTCCACTTCTGCATTTAGGTAGCTGAGCCCCAACCCAGTCTTAGCCATAGTCACCTGCTGCTCAATGAGAATACCAGGGAGGCAAATAAAGGTGATCATTGTACTGAGAGCAGAGCATAACACCAAACAGATGTAATGTAAAAAGGGGAAACAAGGAACAGAGGGATGCACAAAATGAGCTTTGCTGGCTTAGGAGCCTGCTCTCAGGCTGGACATTTAGGAGGCCAAAAAAGGTGTTTTGGGCTATGAGGTAAGGAACTGGCAAAGCTTAACTCTAGATGTATAGTTTAGCCCCTTGTTCTGTTCAGTTGAGGGGGATGCACAATATACTTTTCTTTCTTATGAAGCCTGCTCTCACATAGGACATTTACTATTAAACATGTAAAATGGCTGACAGACTTGCTTGAAATGGCTGAAAACCCCTGACCACAAAGCAACATTTTTTGCAAATACAACTTTGTTGTTATGATATTCTGAGTATGCATTTTCATCTGTTTTAATGTTTCGGCACATGGTGAAATTAAACAGCTCAGCGTTAGTGCTTTATGACGTGCAACATGCATTCATTAGTTAATATTCCTAGTGCCTTCTGATTGAAATTCCCTACAGTCTGTCTATCCAGAGAAAAGTTGGATTGAAATGCAATGTCACGCCCCCACATGCATAATTCTATTAGGAAACATCCAAGGGTGGAAATCATTGTTTTCAGAACTAGCTGAGCTGGAGCCAGGGCAAAATACTAAAGTCAGTTGTGCCTTTGAGCTGCCTATAACTGCTCCCTTCAGAGACCCATTTCATACAAAATTTGAAGCCTGTGTTTATTGCCCATTAAAGCAACCTTTATTTTATGGCAAATGTTGCAGTAATTGCCTTTTACGAAGAGCACTTTGTAACACACATGCACCACTGAAAGAAAACCACTCTGGTATTGTCTATCGGGACTTAATGGCGCAATTAATTTTACTCCATCTGTTCCTGGGACTTTAAAGGAAAATGGATTTTTTTTAGCGCACTTTAATGAAGAAGATAAAGCGGTCCTGCTGGTGTCCCACAGGCTCAATGCAGTAAGTTCAGATTATTGCTCAGTCTGTCAGAATGGACTTCTTCCTTCAGCAGCCGTCTCTGCTAGCAGCCAGCTTTGGCCCCTCACAGTGCTATTCCTGATGACAAACTGCCAGCCAGCTCCCACAAAAGCACGATTAAAATGTCAGCACAACATGACGAAAGGGCTAGTATGTCCACAGAGACAAGCTGTGTTCACTGTGAGTTAATACCTCCAGGCAGTATTGAGCAAGACTGTTGCTTTGAGGAAATCCAAAGCACATTTTCAATGAACTAGTTAAAACAGTTTTCTCCATATTATTATTAGAACATGACCCTTGTGTTATTTAAGGCACAGTTATAGCTATGCTTATCTCAATAAGGTATTTTAATCTGCAGCACCTCTGGCCCCTTTTGATGATCATAGTAATTTAAAGAGACAGTATATATGTATTTTATATAACTGATATGCTGGTTTGACTATCTCTTGATGTTCCATCTCTATTCTCTTCTGATTTTATACCAAATACTGCACATTTCTAAACATGTACCTACTTTCCTTTTTAACCCTAACCCTGAGGGGCACAGGAATTCAGAGATTGGGTTATATTGTCATATGCCAGGTATACCAATCGAACCCCTAATACTCCCAGCATGCCTCCGTTTTTAGCTAGTGTGCAAGAACTATAGATGTCTTTTTTTCTGCACTGCTAAGAAAAGTCTAACTTTTTTTTTATGGTGACCCTTTTTCACTTTAACCACAATTCCTTTTTCAATGCTGCTGAGCTGGTCTCTAAACCAGGGGCGGACTGACAACTCATGGGGCCCCCGGGCAATAGGGGATCATGGGGCCCCTTTGTCCTTGCCCAAACTCAAAAAAGCCTATGAAAAAGGTACCAGGGGCATCTCATGGGGCCCCCTACTGACCCCAGGCCCTCGGGCTGTGCCCGAGTTTCCAAATGTCAGACCCCCCTGCTCTAAACACAACTATCACTTCTCTGCCTGGCTTTGAAAGCATTACTTGGACCCTATTAGATTGATTGCAGCACTATCCTTACATGTGACCTTCAAGTACTGGATGCTGCATTGTGCTGCTTTCCAGACTTGCTTGTACTCATTACTAGCACCACTAGATGATGTTTGGTTTTCCCCTTTCTATCTGTCTTATCATGGAAGGAGGTAGTTCATGTCATTTGCTGGGTGGTGTGCTGCATGAATGCACTGTGCGTTCCCTTTCCCACCATTTAGCACTAGGGAAGCACCTTCCTGCTGCATCTCCTATTGCAAAAAACATTCTTCAGTTTGTTCCTGCTGCCCACCTATAGTGACTTGGTCACCTTCAGTCGCCTGACCCAATACCTGCTTCCCAGCAGTTGGGTTCATGATCAGTATCAAAGGCCTTATACCTTGACCGCATTGATTTCTGCTATGTGGTGTAACATGTCTGATTTTAGATACAGGAGTCAGTCCTGCTGCACTGAATGACTCTAGCTCATATTCCATTAATGGTTTTGGGGCTGCCTGTAGTGTCCCACCTAAGATACCTGACACTGATGACCCTGACACACTGTATTTACCATCTTTGAGGTCTGTCTTGTCTGACTTGTCGGTCATGGTCACTTCCTCCACTCTAATCAGAGAGGATTTCACTGCAATCAAGCATAATTTTATGGGCCAAATAGCACTACACATTGCTGAGATTGAGAACAGATGCTAAAAGCACCTTCCTCTGCATAATCCCTATCTAACCTGCCCACCACACTAGAGGCCTCTGAGCCCTCAGCCACTAAGACTCTGATGCTAAGTCTTTCAAGTCCCTGACAGATAAGTCTGCCCCTGAGGGGTTGAAGTATACTGCCATTGCTCCAGCACCTAAAAAGACCGTCTTAGCCTATATTGATGCAGTGCTTACCATTTTAAAATTTAAAGGAACAGCCCATAGCTTCTTCCAAAGCTGTCTGCTGTCTCCACTCGAGGCTTCTTTAGGGCTAAGGTAACCAAAATGTTTCCAGTGCACCCATTGTTTGCAGTATTCCTTTATGGAGCCTGGAAAAATCCTGGCAACTTTTTGTTCCTCCCAAGTGGTTACCAGCCTTGTACCCATCTGAGAAATACTTTAAGAAGTGGGTTGACCCCTGTGTATAACTGTCAATATACCATTTTAACAAAGCATCCACAATCCCAGAGGAGGATGCTACCATCTTTAAGAAACCCAATAACAAGCAGATAGAGGTCCTCTCTAGAACCCTGTTCTCAATGGCAGGCCCTGCACTGCAAACTGTTCCAGTTGTGATCTTAGTCTGTCAAACACTAGCTGACTGATCTAATGCCATTAAAAGAGATTAGAACACCATGGCTTTTGATCTATTGGTCATAGAGAGTTTGGAGCTTATGTTTGAAATCCTGAATTGCTGTGTGAATGAGCTATGAGCTCATCTACTGTATGGGCCTCCTGTCAGTGAACATGAGGAGGATGCTTTGGGGTTGATTTACTAAAGGCAACTAGACTGTTCACTTTGCAAGTGCATGTGTACGCTGCAAGTGAAGTTGCTCCAGAGCTTAATAAATGAGGTGAAGCTTCACTTTGCAAAGAATATCCAATCACATGTAAAGAAAAAAAAACAGCATTTTTTTGCTTGCACGTGGAAGGTTGATGGAAGTCAAGTGTAGAAAAAAATGGCAACCCGTCCCACCTGGCACATGAAAGGGCAATGCACATCACAAACAAACAAAGGATTTCCCAGCACACTTACCAGTCAGCCTGCAAAACAACCACATTGGCCTTGTCTAACAGTTTGTGTTAAAAACAGAGGGATTTGTATGCACACATTTGCAAATACATGTGTAAGGTGCAGTTCTGCGTCAAGGGGCCTCTGTATACTGTGATCCTAACTCTAAAATTTCCTTAGCCTCCATAGTGGGAGCATATATATTAAAGGATAGATTAAGGGCAGGTGTGCCTGGAGGAACCCCCCCTACTTAAAGGTACAGGGACGCTTATGAAGCCCAGCTAGCAAAATGACAGCAAAGGCATCCAGCGTGTCCCTTCACCTGTATTTGCAAAGGTGTGCAAACAAATCCTCTGTTTTAAATGCAAACCTTTGGATAGGGCCAATTTGGTTGTTTTGCAGGCTAGCTGGTAAGTGTGCTGGGAAATCCTTTGCTTGTTTGTGATGTTGATGGAAGTCAGCGGAGCTTTCCTTCATTTACTAAACTCCGTAGAAAATGCTCTTGGAGAGTGCACAATCTATTTGCCTGAAGTAAATCAACCCATTTGGCTAAAGTTTTATTCAGTCAAGTCTGCCTACAAAAAGTGTTAATGTTACATGCTCTTCAAAGGACAATAGGGTTGGCTATTAAAGGCACATAGGCTTTCACTTTGCAAGAGAATTTGAAAGACAGCACTTTTTCTTGGAAATGATTGGATGAGGAAAGTTATTAGAGCTTCACCTCATTCACTATGGGGCAAATCCAACTTGCTCTGCGAAGTGAACAGCCTATTTGCCTTTAGGTAAATCAACCCCAATGTCTCTTTCGGGCTACATTAGACACCCTTATTAGGGATGTAACGGGCAGCAGGAGTACCCATCGTCTTTAGCAAAAGAAGCCTAGAGCAAACCTAATTCCTTGGAAGACTCACTCTTTGAGGAAGTCAAATAATTTTTTTTGTTACCTTCAGGTCTCAGCTTTCAAAGGCTTCTGCTTCCAGTCCCCTCCCCGGTTCATTTCTTACAACCTGCCTGTGTTACCGCACAGATTACAAGATTTTCTGATGAAGGTTTCATCACCTTAATTCTAGTTGTTCTACTACAGCTTTTTCACATTTCCCAACAAATCTAGTTCTTTTAAAATATGGGCCTGAACCAACATTTGGCCCTTAACACCATCAAGGGTTTGGTCTCTGTGTTTGTGATTATGTTCCAGAGAATACTGGTTTTCCATTTCCTGATCAAGATCTTTGTACATCTCTGGATGCCAGCACATGGAGTAACATAACCTCTGGGAAAAGGTTTTACACTATACGAGTCTCTTTTGCCTCACTGGTGACCATACTGGAGGGCCATACACTGGAGAGACACCACGGACATCATCCACCGCTTATGTTATAGCCAAGAGGAGGGATCTGTACCATTATTGCAAGAGGGATCCATCTACTATCTGGAGGAATATTCCATCTATCACACAAGACTCTTTGGTCCCTGGGGGCCTGGGCAGGAAGGTGAGGGGGCACCCCAGCTATAGAGGATTGGCACATTGCAATTCACATCTGCATGGAGTTTGTGTGACATATAAGGACACTATTTCACCAATTTATTCATGTCACTTCTATGTATGTCATTTTCCTAGTTGTCCGTTTCACCCCACATTGATGTCAGTAATTTGTGTTCAAGTCTATTTGCATATTTGGGATATATATCATTGAGTCGCTTGTTTTAATATAGCGCCGTATTATTTGTTTATATTCTAGTTGATGATTTTGGTGCTGTGGCTGTGGCACCTTTAATACTGGCTGCTTAAAATATTTACTTCTATATAGTGGCGCAGGAGATTTATTTCTATCTCTATTCATCTTTGTACAAGTTGTTGTTGAGGCCTAAAACTTCGTTCCTACTACCTAAGGTCATTTCAGCCTTTCACCTCAACCTGTGCATTGTTTTTCCATCCCTCTGGCTCCAGTGCATCAGAACAAGATCTCCTTCCCTTACCTGGATGTAGTTTGGGATGTGAAAATCTACCTTGCAGCCACAACTTCTATTAGAAAGACAGCCTCCCTCTTTGTTATTCCTTATGGTCCATATGGGGCAAACCTGATTCCATCATTTCCCATTGGCTCAGACAGATGACTATTCAAGTTCATGATCTTAAGATAGGGTTCCTTTCAAGGTGCACTTGACTAGATGTGTATGGTCTTATTGGACTTTGGGGCATCAAGGAACTGTTTCCCAGATTTACAAGGGTGATACCTGGTCTTCTCTTCACATTTGTGGTACAGTGCTCTCTCCGTTAATGGTGCTGTATAATTTGCAGTGGATGTTCTAGATCTAGCAAATAAGACAGGCACATGATAGCAATGTTAAAATAATCTTGGAGTGCAACATTGCAGAGTAAAAATAGCTTAACCTCCCTGGCGGTATTCCTGAGTGTAGCTCGGGGTAACATTTCAGTACCAAAAGCGATAACCCCGAGCTACACTCGGGAATACCATGCGGCGCTGCTCCGGCATGTGTTCTTCACTTACCTTACCCTGCGCTCCCACGATGTGTCCCCTGCAGCGTCCCCGGCCATCTCCTCCGGCCGATGCCGGCATCCGGATTCTGTGTCCTGTCCCTGTGACGTCGGGACGTACGGGCGCCGCCGCCGCCGGCGGCGGGAAATTTAAAAATTTTAAAAAATGTCATTTTTTTTTTTTTTTCATTTTACACAGTAAAACATTGCTGTTTCAACCTATTTCACATACATATTGTCCCTAGTGCTTTGTCCTGCGCCCTGCCTGCATTTTGTCTGTTCTTTCTGCCTGGAAACTGAGAAATGTCCATGGCGTCCACAAAGTGTCCCTTTAGGTCAAAAGCGGGTTTAGATCAGCTAGAGAACAGCGATAGTAAATCAGAACCACTTACAGAATTGAGTGATAATGATTCGTGGGGGAAATTCGTCATCAGAAACTGAAAACGATTTTGCGACTGAGCTCAGCAATGTGCGAACTTGGCGCTCTATTTCACATTTCAGTGTTTTTGGTTTGATTATATTATTGAATTAAATTTTTTATTATTTTTATATTATTTTTATGATTATTTATTAAATTATAATTTATGATTTTGTATTTCAAATTTTATCATACCCGGGATGTTTACTAGACTCTTGTTCGGACAGATTTCAGTGAGTTTTTCCTAAAAATTACAGCCTACAATAAAAAAAATACATATTTCCATGCAAAAAAATGGTACCGCTTTCAGCACCAAAAATCTGAAATAATCATACCACCAGGGAGGTTAAGGTCTAAACCTGACCTGGCCTAAAGTGTTTCTAAGGTGACAACAATGCTGAAGTTCAGACACCTTGTGCGGTCTTTTCTTAGTTTCTTAGTTTTAGAAAGCTGTGGACCTTTGGAACTTACTGACTCCTAGGCTCAAGTTGTTAATGGGGCACTGATTTATTTAAAATGAGAGAAAAAAAAGGCTTTTCTAGCACCTAGTCATTAAACTTTGAAATGCCAGAGCCTCTACCACCCTAAAAGCTCTGGCTTTAAACATACAGTCAGGTCCATAAATATTGGTACATCAACACAATTCTAACATTTTTGGCTCTATACACCACTACAATGGATTTGAAATGAAAAAAGATGTGCTTTAACTGCAGACTGTCAGCTTTAATTTGAGGGTATTTACATCCAAATCAGGTGAACGGTGTAGGAATTAGAACAGTTTGCATATGTGCCTCCCACTTGTTAAGGGACCAAAAGTAATGGGCCAATTGGCTTCTCAGCTGTTCCATGACCAGGTGTGAGTTATTCACTCATTATCCCAATTACAATGAGCAGATAAAAGGTCCAGAGTTAATTTCAAGTGTGCTATTTGCATTTGGAATCTGTTGCTGTCAACTCTCAAGATGAGATCCAAAGAGCTGTCACTATCAGTGAAGCAAGCCATCATTAGGCTGAAAAAACAAAACAAACCCATCAGAGAGATAGCAAAAACATTAGGCGTGGCCAAAACAACTGTTTGGAACATTCTTCAAAAGAAGGAACGCACCGGAGAGCTCAGCAACACCAAAAGACCCAGAAGACCAAGGAAAACAACTGTGGTGGATGACTGAAGAATTCTTTCCCTGGTGAAGAAAACACCCTTCACAACAGTTGGCCAGATCAAGAACACTCTCCAGGAGGTAGGTGTATGTGTGTCAAAGTCAACAATCAAGAGAAGACTTCACCAGAGTGAATACAAAGGGTTCACCACAAGATGTAAACCATTGGTGAGCCTCAAAAACAGGAAGGCCAGATTAGAGTTTGCCAAACGACATCTAAAAAAGCCTTCACAGTTCTGGAACAACATCCTATGGACAGATCAGACCAAGATCAACTTGTACCAGAGTGATGGGAAGAGAAGAGTATGGAGAAGGAAAGGAACTGCTCATGATCCTAAGCATACCACCTCATCAGTGAAGCATGGTGGTGGTAGTGTCATGGCGTGGGCATGTATGGCTGCCAATGGAACTGGTTCTCTTGTATTTATTGATGATGTGACTGCTGACAAAAGCAGCAGGATGAATTCTGAAGTGTTTCGGGCAATATTATCTGCTCATATTCAGCCAAATGCTTCAGAACTCATTGGACGCCGCTTCACAATGCAGATGGACAATGACCCAAAGCATACTGCAAAAGCAACCAAAGAGTTTTTTAAGGGAAAGAAGTGGAATGTTATGCAATGGCCAAGTCAATCACCTGACCTGAATCCGATTGAGCATGCATTTCACTTCCTGAAGACAAAACTGAAGGGAAAATGCCCCAAGAACAAGCAGGAACTGAAGAGAGTTGCAGTAGAGGCCTGGCAGAGCATCACCAGGGATGAAACCCAGCGTTTGGTGATGTCTATGCATTCCAGACTTCAGGCTGTAATTGACTGCAAAAGATTTGAAACCAAAAGTTTGATTTATGGTTATTATTCTGTCCCATTACTTTTGGTCCCTTAAGAAGTGGGAGGCACATATGCAAACTGTTGTAATTCCTACACCGTTCACCTGATTTGGATGTAAATACCCTCAAATTAAAGCTGACAGTCTGCAGTTAAAGCACATCTTGTTCGTTTCATTTCAAATCCATTGTGGTGGTGTATAGAGCCAAAAATGTTAGAATTGTGTCGATGTCCCAATATTTATGGACCTGACTGTAGGTAAGTGTTCTTACTGTTTGGTACATAACTGTGAGGGCCCACATATGCTACTCCCGGCACAAGTGAATATGCTTTGGAAAGGATTAGGTTAGGGAAAAGGTTACATAACTGTAAGGGTCAGGGTTTTATAAACTTTGACATTATAATGTATTTTCGAAAGCCACCTTTAATACCTTTATATCTGTAGCTTTCATTAAAATAAAACCTGGTGATCATGTCATAAAGTCTCTTGTTCAGACACACTGGTATAGGTTGACAACACAGTAGCTAAAAAGAGGCTGCAGGAGATTACCAGCACCTTAGAGCAACAAAGAATATAAAAGGAAAACATAGTTTGTTTCAAATGACAATTCTTTATGATAAACCGTACTTTAGAAAACTAAATGCCAGTCAGAGTTTACATTTACTTTAAACTTAGGGTTTAGGTATTTTGGGTTGATAAAGTATTAATGGTTCACTTTTGAGTTTTGGTTAAGTGTTAGGATAAGGGTTAGGTGTTAGGTTAGAGTTTAAATATCTGGTGTTTAAGACTTAAGGGCTAATTTCAGCTTGTTAAAGGTTCTGACAGAGGAAGTATTAAATGTTAGATGGTGCTTTACTATTAAGGAATCCTT
Organism: Staurois parvus; assembly: GCF_062004578.1. Taxonomy (NCBI): domain Eukaryota; kingdom Metazoa; phylum Chordata; class Amphibia; order Anura; family Ranidae; genus Staurois; species Staurois parvus. The sequence continues at coordinate 9,005,149 of NW_028317854.1, read as the reverse complement.
TTATCTTACAGAAGCTTTGCCCTGGCTCTTGGTATCTAAACAAACACCTGGAGGTGTCTGCTATGGTAATTCACAATCACTTTAAAGCTTAACAAAAGTTTAATCTAATGCAGTTTACCAGTCCTTAGATGCAGAGGCTGTATTAATTTTCATTTTTCAGACTTCTTTGTAAATTTATACCTGCCAATAACACAATGGGGTTGATTTACTAAAACTGGAGAGTGCAAAATTTGGAGCAGCTCTGCCTAGAAGCCAATCAGCCTGGAGGTTTTTTTTTCTGTCAAAGCTTAATTGAACAAGCAGAAGTTAGAAACTGATTAGCTACCATTCAGAGCTGCACCAGATTTTGCACTCTCTAGTTTTAGTAAATCAACCCCTATATTTGTCAAAGGGAGACAATGCCCAGTCAACAGTTCATATCTGTTTAAGAGCAACATTGTCACCATTGGACAGGACTACAAAAACCCTCCCTTCTCCTATTCTCCATAACATAGGTGTCCTTAGACCTTTGAGATAGCAGGGAACAATGAAACTGATAGGAATACAGTGCAGACGATGTGCAATGGAAGCTCTTACCTTTTGAGATTTTTGACAGGATCCTCGGGTATTTTTTATATCAGATACGTTATAACAAAGTGCTTTCATTAGCATTATTAACCAACCAAAATGAGCAACTAAGAGCAGTTTGTTCTTAGGGTTTACATACACTTCAATAACAACTTTTGTATATGTAGCACCCTCCTATTTTAGCTAGGTGCTAGTGTGCTAATTGTCAGTGAGGAGGACTGAGTATCAGCCTGGGCGTAATAGCCAGAAGGTCAACTCTTGGTCAGAAGCTGAGAAGCTCTGCAGGTCAGCCCCTACGGAATTTATCCCTAGGGCTTTGGATGAAGGCCCTAGAGGAAGTGGGTGGATCGGAGGAGTGGATGGCTGCACTTATGAGGGATCCTAACCATTCCCCAACAGTAAGCTTGGCAAGGGGCTGGGACACCCTTAAAAGTGTTGGAACCTGCTCAGTTGGAGGAGAGTTCAGGTGGAAGATAGTGAGGAAGATTTGAAGCTGAAGGCAGGAGACTGCAAGGAGGTCCAGTGGGATGGGGCCTACCTGCAGGCCTGGACCTGGAAAGGAGGAAAGCTCAGAGCTCACTGGCTGCCACAGCGAGGACTACCTGTATGGCAGGGAAGGAGCTGCCCAGCTGACAGGCCTGATAGCAGCCATCAACCCACCAGGGTTACAGGAGAGGATCTGAGTGAGTACACCTGCACCCCCTGGGCGGATAGGGAAAGAAGCACTAAGGTGGGAAACCAGATTAGTCCCCTAGCAGTGACTGTTCATCTCTTAAAGTGACAGGAACCGGATCCCCTGTTCAGGGATATCTCCAGATTCCTTGGTGAAGAGGAGAAGTTCATAGGGTCTGGGGAGGTACATTAAGGAGAGGCTGGCTAGCTCTCCAACAGAGATTGTGCTGCAAAGAAGGCTTGTGAATAGTTCCGTGAAGCTGTCCTCCGTTCATCATTACCCTTGGGCATCCTGTACACCCCTAACCCTATCCCAGTTCAAATCCCCTAAATAAAACAACAAAACCAAATCTTAAGGACTGATTTCTGACTCTGGATGCAAGTTTCTGTGAAGATGTGTGATTCCTGGCTGTGCAGGACTATAGGGGGACCAAACTCTCCCAGCAACTCCTAAGTGTATAGTGCTACACATATTAATGAGCAAATCTATAAACTTAATAAAATAAATATGTGCAAAATATAAACATAATACAATTATATACAAAGGTAGAACTTGATGATCTAATATATATATATTTTGCTAATTTAAAGAGATCTAATTCTTTTTTCTAATCAAAAGCACGGTTTTTGAATCTTAGCCTCAGGGTTACAGACCTCCAGATTTAAGAACAGCCTGTGGATTTGCAGACACATGTGGGTTCACTTATATATTTTACATATGAATGGGATACTCATTAGTAATCCAATAAACCTGGTTTCTTTCAAGTCCTTAAACCAGCCATGGAACTTACGTCCTGTGTTTTTATTATATTCTCATTATGTTGTCTTGAAGAACATAAACCTGTTAAAGGCCTTGCCGCAACTATTCAGTTCCTGACTATTCCACCATTGTTCATACACAAAAGGATTGAGGCACCCACGCGAAAAAGGAGATTGTCACTAATATAAATTATTTTGATGCTCCTATACAACAGCTGGGCATTGTGTTGAGTATGAATGAATGCGACTGGAAACTTGACTACATCTGTATGTAAACCCTATCAATGAACTAATCTACTTTGCTCTGTTACATATATTGTTAGAAGCATTTTGAAATATCAGGTTTATGTTTAAAAGTGCAAAATAACTGCTGATCTTGTCAAAAATTCACACTATCCTGTGTCCTCTGCATACTTCCTGATTTGTTTCAAAGAAATTCTTTAGGCCTCTTGTTTCTTAACATGGACAACAAACTATGGTTAGCCTTTATGCTGTAGAGTGGGAGTGGGTGAGTAGTTTAGCAAAGAACACTGGGAGGGCTGACACCACTAAGCTCACAAATATTATTATATTATTATTATTATTATACAGGAGCTATATAGTGCCAACAGTTTGCGCAGCGCTTTACAATATAAATATGCTGTGTGCATTTCTGGCAGATCAGCAGACACTGTTGTGCAATTACAAAATCTTTAAAGGGACAAACCATGGGGAGATGTACTGAATGCTTTGTTTTTCGTTTTTTGTTTTTTTTGGGGGGAAGGGTTGCTTTGACATTTGTTTCTAAATCCAAATGTCATATTATGCATGCAGCAGTTGAACATTCTGTAGCATAATTTCATGAAGCACATTTTGCTCACCCCAAAGTTTTTGCAATATATTATTTTGACCAGGGGCGGACTGACCATTTGGGAACTCGGGCAGTGCCCGAGGGCCCAGGGTAAGTAGGGGGCCCCATGAGATGCCCCTGGTACCTTTTTCATAGGCTTTTTGGGTGTGGTTTGAGTTTGGGCAAGGACACAGGGGCCCCATGGTCCTCTATTGCCCGGGGGCCCCATGAGTTGTCAGTCCGCCCCTGATTTTGACACTTCACATTAGCACTGCTGCTGCCTAACTCTTAAGGTTGGTAGAGGGTAGGGTTATCTGGAACTTATTTGTGATATCCAGAAGTGCCGATGGTGACTAGCAAAGCTATGCAATGAGGCTTATATTGGGAATGAATCTTGCAGCCTTGTGTGCATCATATTTGTGTTATTCACCTGTGCTTTCAAGCTCCCGACAAGTGTGTACTGCTGGGCTGGTATCTGACTGTGATGGGTAATATTGGGCAGGGATTGGTCATGCTGAAGCAAAGATGGCTGGTGCAAGTCTGTACAGTTATAATATCAAATGACCGTATTGTATCACTTGGTCATTCTGTAGCCCAATACAGCTCGGCAAACACAAACTGTTGCAATGAGTGATTGATTGTAGGAGGAGGTGGATGTGCCATCACAGCTGCACAGGAAGCTAAATAAACTGAATTCAGATAGAATTTTGAGAGGTAAATCTTGACACTTTTTAGTTTATGAGTGTGAAACGGAGACAACAATAAGGATTACCTGGTGATGCTCCATTATATTTAATTATTCTTGTTCTGGTAAATGCACCATTGAAAGTGTTTTGTTATATCTGTAAGATAAGTGTAAGATACAAAAACTATTACTTCTCATGTTATCTTAAGGAACCTAAAAGGTTCTCCCAGTTCTTTTCTAGGGACTACAGTTCAATTACAATGTAGTCCTTATGTTGTGGTGATAAGAACAAGGGATGTGATTCAGTAGTTTAGCTTAATACACTGGTAGGACTAACACCATTCAGTCCACAAAAATGCTATGTGTTGTCAGCTCACAAAAGGACTTAGTAGCTGAATAATTTCCAAAAGATTAATAGGTATTTTGCTGTACTTAAAGGATCTTTAAAGGAATAGAACATGAGGACAAATGCAGGATTTAACTGATGTTCGCCTGGCCACAATATTAAAACAACCACACAGGAGTTTCTTTGATGTGGGAAGGTATACAGTATTTATATGGGCCCCAGCATTGGTTGCTTGTGCTCATCTCCCAGAGCACTCAGCAGCGTGCTTTGAGATCAGTGTGTCACTTGAATACAGCGGATCAGAGATTGGGGTACATGATCAATGAAAATGGCCCTGTACCATGTGATTGCTGTGACCAATCATATAATTTGTAAACAAAGGCCACATGCCTGCAGGCTTTGAGTATATTCCTCTCACAGTGAGCAGCTGTAAGAGGAAACTGACAGCTTACCACTGCTCAACTTCACCCCATTTCCACTATGGTGACATTGCACTGCTCTGTCTGTCGAAAAAAAGATATTGGCTACTGCAACAACGAGACTGTATGGCCAGTGTCTCTGATCACTCATTAGACTGTCTACTTTCCAAAAAGGGGCCATTTTGGGGGTATTTGTACTGTCTTGGCAAGTAAAAAAAAAACATTAGTGATTAAATACCACCCGCAGAAAGCTCTATATGTCTAAAAAAAAAGATATAACATTCATCTGAGTACAGTGTTGCATGACTGAGAAGTTTTCATTCAAAATGTGACAGTGCTGAAAACTAAAAAAATGGCCTGGATTGGAAGGAAGTGTAGCAATGCAGTATTCAACTGGTTAAATTTAGTTCTGCAAAGCTTTACCCAGCCTGTAAACAGCACCCTGATTTACCTCCAGCAACAGCCATGCTGGCCAAGGGCACCTCCCACCAATATCCTGCTCAGGGATGATATAGGGAACACACATACCTGCTATAGACAGAAATATTGCCATCTTTACTCACTCACATTCTCAAAACCTGAGGCACACCTCCAGAAATAAGTAATGTTCACACGTTCAACCTTTCAATGATTTTACTATAGAAGTATACTAAACAGATCCTTGCAACACAACTTTAATTTTCGCTCCTCCAGACATGACATATATATTCCACGCATTTCCAACGTAAACACAGGATAACTGCCCAACTCTTCCACGGTCCTCACTGCAGGTGCCCCATAAGTGGATTCTTCAACCTGGACTGTCACAAGCCTTCACCACCTAAGTGTATAGGCTTACATGTCATCAGGGGTAACTTCTTCCCATTGCCCTCTACTCCGGGCTCTTCCGGTTCTAGAATATATAGGACATACTAGCCCAAGCCACCATACTCACCTAGGGGAGGGACCTCACTAACTCCTATATACAAGCCTGAGCTGAATTGGTCATTTTTTCAGGCTTTCCCATTACACCCAGGACCATAGTATTACTATGAATGCTGTCAGGATGGTGAGCAGGAGGTAATCAGGAAACATTCATACTGCTGAGTGTGAAACTGGAAGTGCTCAGTGGAAAAGACCCCTGATATCCCTAAAAAAAAAAAAAATAGAATCATTGGGCAATCTTAGGTTAACACGAAACCTTGGCCTTGGGCGATTAAAAAAAGAATAAACAGAGGTCACTATGTTAACCAGAAACAACAAAAAATGGCATTACGTAAGTGATAAATCCAAAGAGTAGCTAGTGACCCTGGAAATAATTGCATGGACTCATATCTGGTATTGTTGAACACTGGGACACTTCCACCACATATGTATCATATCACCTTCCGCAATCCTCCATATAGTGAAATGGTCCTGTACCATTTTTAAAAAAATCTTATAGTTTTGGATGTTAACGTTTAAGGAGCCCAAGTGAATAGCTGTAAAGATTTTACTCTAGTCTTCCTTGGATAGCTTGACCCCTAAGTCTGTTTCCCACATTTTAGCTTATTTAGTAGCTCTGTTTGAGAGATCGCAAAAGAATAAGCTGTAGATAGTAGATATCAGGTGAAATTGGGGAGAAGATGTGGACAAAGCTTCTCAAATGGGGAGAGTACTCTACCGAAGTTCAATCTCATTTTAGGATGATAAAGAAAATGCTGATACCGTAAAGCGACCCAAAATGAGAAATGGGGCGATGAAGTCAAATCAGTGAGGTCTTTATGGGCGCAAAATTTTACTTTGTCAAAAAAGCTGAATAGCTTGAATCATTTCATTAGGGAAGTTTGGTTGCGAGCCAGGAGGGAATTTTGATTGTATCTCAAGGGTATCAGCAGGCTACAAATTGAGGGGATGGATGATGTTTTACACAGTGACAGAAACACACAATGTTTCCTCAATGAGTGAATGAGTATCCTGGTCTCTATAATGCCCCTTAACGTCAATCCAAGGGGCGGACTCTAGGGCACCATATGTGAAGGATTATCCCAAGGAGATTCAGCCTTTCAAATCATGGTGGACAAGCCAATTCACCAGTCTAGGTAAGTGACATGCCTCTTAATACACTTTAATATTTGGTAGGCCAATCCCTCCCTTAGTTTTAGGAAGGGAAAGAGTGTTGAGGCTAATCCTAGAGGTGGCATTTCTCCATATACAAACACCAAAGAGCTTATGCAAAGATGTGAATCATGAAGGAGGTATTTTATTTGGAATTGCTTGCAGTAAGTATAGTAACCTAGGTAGAACAGTCATTTTCAGGGTCAAAGCTCTCTCAAATCATGAAAAGTATGGTTTGTCCCAGCATTTAATATCTAGTGGTTGTTGGGAGTCTGGTGGTTGTGAGAGTAAGGAGCTCCTAGACTAGAAGGTAATTGAATCTGTTTTCCAGGCAAATGAGAATTCTCTTTGCCAACAGTGCACTTTGTCAAATGAGAGAGTCAAGTTCAGTATATACAATTAATATATTTGAAATAGTTATGATGGGTTAAGACAAAAAGAGGAGGACATCAGCCACATATGCTGCAATTTTATATTCTTTACAAGTGATAAAGATGCCTTTATTGACAGGGTTGTTATGGAGACTGTAAAAAGGGTTTACAAAAAACGTGGCCATTGTTTTTAACTCTTGTCCGAGGCATTGTGTACAAGGCCCAAATGCTCACACACATTTTCTCTCCTAAATCAAGGGCTATAAGTACTTTGACATGTAGTCCCAGGCCACGCCTTTTCAGTATCAATCAAAAGAAAGAAACCTGGGGTCCTATGCTTAGTTAACCAGTGAAGAGGGCTTTTACAGTATTATTGTGACCTTCTATTTTGGGAAAAAAGCAGACCTGCTTGTGAGGGACTAAAGATGGAAGTAAGAAGTGCAGATGGTTGGCTGAGATCTCAGTGCAGATTTTAGGATCAACGTTGAGAACTGAGATAGGTCTGTGATTTGTAACCAGAGTAGGATCTTTGTCTTTTTTATGTATGCCCATAATATGAGCATTGAATAGTTAGGAATAGGAGCTAGGACATTCTGAAATAGCATTAAAGGCTTTCAAAAAATAGGGCAAAAGTAAAGATGAGAAATATTTGTAATACTGTAATGGAACCATCCAGGGCAGGGCTTTTACCCGATTTCATCTACTTAAGAGCTAACTTAAATTTGGCAATAGGCTTCTCCAGATATACAGCTGCAGGCTGCAAAATAGCTGGACAGGCAATGAATAAACCAAGAAGAGAAGGTTGTCCTGACCAAAAAAGGGGAAGCAAGAGTTGAAAGCGGAAAATAAAGCTAAAGGCAGCAGAGCTTTTACTCTATGCGGCCACCTGTGAAGCACACAAAACCAATTCCCACTACCCCTTGTGATAGCCCTAAAGTTAAAAGAAGAAAGAAAATAATAGCATTACAATTTTGAACAGCAATAATATAAATAAAAAAAGAAAACAAAATTGAAAGCACTCCATCACCTCCCTGTAAATGACTGCACAACACTTATTGGGTACTGATGCACATGCCACAGTGAGAGCAATAATTCTAAACTGATATACTATAAAGGAATTTAAAGATTTACCCTATACCTTGGTATTTTTGGGTACTGTAATTTTTAACCATTTCGCTGGCATTTACAGTTTCAAGGCTTGGTATCTATTTACTAGACTACCTTTAGCGGAAGTGGCTAAAGTGTACCTGTGTCCAGACTGTAGACAATTCACTTTTTACATTTTCTTAACATGCAGTAAACAAGTTCTGAAACAAGCCATAATTTGCTTCTCTAGTTGCTTGTAAAATGAAGTAGCCTATTCTCAAAGATCACAACAAAGATTCAGAAACTAAGATCAGTCAGTTTCCAACAATTTAGAAACATCCCGTGTGTGTTTATATTAGAAAGTTGACAGGCCTCCAGGATCTGCTCTCATAGAAAAAAGCTGGGATTTCAGTACCTCTGTTATGAACTTTGAAAATTAAATTCTCCACAATGCCTGTAGCTACAGATGTGAATGATGCTTATTTTAAAGTACTTTTACCAATTGTTCAAAATATCAAAATCTTTTATTGTGCTTAGAATGGGTACAAGTTCACTTTAACTGAGATAATGTAATTTTTCTGTTTTAGCTATCAGAATAAAATATGCAATAAAGCAATATCACGCAATTTCCAGCAGCTACAAAAAATATTGAACAAAAGAATATAGCATCTCGCATTGATAGTGGTATTATATTGAGAAAGTACATACACAATGAAAAGCGATATACAGAGCACCAAAAGCTATAATTACCTCTAGAAAAGTAATAAAATTAACCTTGAAGGTAAGCAAAAGTACTTGTTTCAGCTGTAGAGAGTTTTCTGACTGGAATGCAATTGTTTTTTTTTATAGAGTAACATACTTTGTAACCTTGATCCAAAATTCCATTGTGGTGCATCTGCATCAATGCTTTTTTAGAGCATTTGCCAACCATAAAATAAAGATAGCTAAAATAATATTATTTATAGGCATGTCATCTATTCTGTGTATAGTAGACCAAGTTAAAAACATAGAATTAGAATTTATACAAAATGGGGCTTGCAAAAAAGGTTGCAAAATGGATGTGATATTAGACTTGAAACTATAAAATTATCTGTAAGCAAAAATGCCAGAATGTTCATCCTTGCCAGCACATTGTCAGAAAGATGACATTTTGACACCACGATTGTACTAAGCCTTATAGATGCAATTAAGGCTTGGTGAATTAAATACTAAAATATTTTTATTTAAGCCATCTAAAAAATGCACTCATAATAAAATGAATAAAAACAGAATCCAAAACATATATAAGGAGAAAGAAACAATGTTTTTCTTTGATTACATAAAAAAAGCCTATGAAATTAAAACTTGTGGCTGATTTTTTTCCCCAGCAGTTGCACGAGACACGCATGGTCATTAGAGTCCATCCCATGTTCCCCTGAGTGTAAGATTTTTTTTTTTAATCTTTGTTTGTGTATGTGACAAAAGACTGCAATGTAAAGTGGAGATTTACTGCCAGACACCCTGCTGAGGCCTTATGCTATCCAAGTAGACAGCAGGTGTGAGATCTCACTATTGTCCCTAATGGTTATTAGTGAATGATAAGAAGGACAAGTGTGAGGTCACCTTTCCCTGCTGTCAGGTCAGCAGTTGCAGGATTGAAAATCCCCAGTGAGTAGACCATCATATAGCTTTCATTTTTTCCTCTTCCTCTCCACACAATGTATGAACTCCTGTATCTGAGAAACCTAATTATCATTTAGGGAAGGAGGGTGACTAAGGCTAAGCTGAATTCAAAACATATTTCATACTTAATCAAACGCAATCAAAGTCATTCAGCAGTTTGATATAATGGCACTTGAATAATCAGCACTCTAGATGGTACAGGTCTTTCTACTATTTATAGGAAAGCATGAAGCAGACAGGAAATTGCAATCTGATAGCAAGCTTAACTTTCTTATTTGTATTGGTGTTTTTCTTCAGACAGGAGAAGAAAGGAGCTACAAAAAAAATCTGTATAATTTCCTACAGCACCTTAGAAAAAGTTTTATTTGCATTTTTAGTTGGTCTACATTGCAAAATTGTTCTCTAGATTTACATAATTAAAGTATGTGAAAGAAGTAACCTTTTTACTCACACCCTACCAAATACCTTTTCATTTCTTAAAGCTGTATTATACCTTAACTAGAAAATGTAATATATTTCAGCTTACCCTCCCCTTCATCCACCTTGGATTGTCTTTCCCAGATGTAACCCCAACCAGCCCTGAGTCCTATTCCCATGCTCATTCCTGGGCTTACTCCCTGGGCTATGGGTGAGGGAACCTCACCCATAGCCCAGGGAGTAAGCCCAGGAATGAGCATAGGGAACCATCTGGCCTTGATGGCAGCTAACTAGAATCCTCTCCTCTCTGGTTGCTAGGGGCAGTCTAAATTTCTGGTCACCATTGCAGCCAGTCGAAGTATGCTTCTGGCCTCGTCTCCCTGTGTTTTGTCAATCACTAGTAGGGAGGGAGCAATAATCTGTGGCCAGGGCAAAAAAAGCTTTACTGTATGGCTTGAAGGGTACAGCCAGGGCTGCTGCAGCCTACTTGTCCCTAGATATGGTGGCTGCATTTGTTTTCTTTAATTTTTCAAACTAAGGGCATTTTTAGCAAGTACAAAATGTGCCTGTTGATCAGGACAGGAACAGGAAGTGCATTATTCTCAGAATTACCAAGTCAAAATAAGAGAAAAAAAAATGTTAACCACTTGAGCTCTGGAAGATTTTACTCCCTTCATGACCAGGCCACTTTTGCTTTTTAGCACTGCACTATTTTAACTGGTAATTGAGCAGTCATGCAACGCTGTACCCAAATTTATATAATTTTTTTCACACAAATAGAAATTTATTTTGGAGGTATTTGATCACAATTGGGTTTTTTTTATTTTTTGTGATATTAATGAAAAAAGGCCAAAACTTTTGAAAAAAAACCCAAATATATTTTCTACTTTCTTATCCAATAAAATCAAATTTAGGCATAAATTTAGGTCAAAATGTATTCTGCAACATGTATTTGGGGATAACAGGTATCACCATGCAACTATAAAACCTGCTAACCATTACACCACGTCTTACAACATAAATAAATTCCCATCTATACTAAGTGAACTCAAAACTTAGCTGACCTACAAGTCTAGTTTATATACTTATTCTTACTCATGTTTACTTATAACAGATTAATATAATGTCTGCAAAGCTTCTGTCAGACTCATATTCCCTTTTTACAATAAACATGGGACAGTATTTAACTGAAGACCACAGCCTATTTAAGAACCTGGGTAAGAATGTATATGAGAAAATAAAATACATGCGTATTCCATAATGAATATCTCAATGATAGTTTCAACATTATAGCCAGAGAGAACAAAAGGAATGACATTTTCTGCAAGTACAAAATGTATTGGAAACAATGAAGAAGCAAATCTAGGTCAATTATTCATATTCTTGTCACTATACTATTAACAATATAGAAAGAAACCCACTGCTTTTGTACATACACTATATTGCTAACAGTATTTGGACGCCTGGCTTTACACACACATGAACTTTAATGGCATCCCAGTCTTATTCTTAGTCTTAGTCCATAGGGTTCAATATTGAGTTGGCCCACCCTTTGCAGCTATAACAGCTTCAACTCTTCTGGGAAGGCTGTCCACAAGGTTTAGAAGTGTGTCTATGGGAATGTTTGACCATTCAGAAGCGCATTTGTGAGGACAGGCTCTAATGTCGGACGAGAAGGCCTGGCTCGCAGTTTCCGCTCTAATTCACCCCAAAAGTGTTCTATCAGGTTGATGTCAGGTCTCTGTGCAAGCCAGTCAAGTTCCTCCACCCCAAACTCACTCATCCATGTCTTTATGAACCTTGCTTTGTGTAGTGGTGCGCAGTCTTGTTGGAACAGGAAGGGGCCATCCCCAAACTGTTCCCACAAAGTTGGGAGCATGACATTGTCCAAAATGTCTTGGTATGCTGATGCCTTAAGAATTCCCTTCACTGGAACTAAGGGGCCAAGCCCAACCCCTGAAAAACAACCCCACACCATAATCCCCCCTCCACCAAAATTTACACTTGGCAAAATGCAGTCAGGCAAGTACCGTTCTCCTGGCAACCACCAAACCCAGACACGTCCATTGGATTGCCGGACAGAGAAGTGTGATTCATCACTCCAGAGAACACATCTCCACTGCCCTAGAGTCCAGTGTTGGTGTGCTTTACACCACTGCATCTGACTCTTTGCATTGCACTTGGTGATGTAAGTACCACACTTGAATTCACTGACCTTCTGAGAGGGACCCATTCTTTCACAAATGTTTGTAGAAGCAGTCTGCATCCTAGGTGCTTGCTTTTATACACCTGTCACCATGGAGGAGATTGGAACACCTGAACTCAATGATTTGGAGGGGTGTCCCAATACTTTTAGCAATATAATATATTTGCACATATTAGAATACAAAAACATGAGCATGACCACATAAGCTATAAAAATTGACATAGGTCAAAAAATGGTGCAGAATTAATTTTAAAAAGATCTCTGCATCTGAGTTTCTATTTTCCAAGGAACTCATTGACATGAGATTATTGTCACCATGTCCAACAAATATTGGCAAGGCTGGGAAAACAATACCAGGATCATGGGAATTGTAGACCTCCACAGATATTCCAAACTAGTTAGGATGGATCTCCATTACCATGACCTCTCATACTCTGTAAATCTAGGAGCACCCGTTCATGCAAAGCTCTTCCACAAGACACATCTTTTGGTGGTTGGATCGTGTCTACCTATTGGATCGGCATTTGATATCTGTTGACAGGTCTAATGTTCTAAACATTTGTATTAGCCCACTCTCCTCCCGTTTCCCAGAGTATTCTAAAACAGGGCACAGCCTAAATGGTTTTTTCACGGATGTGTTCTTCATCCTATAATAATTAACAAGTTAGGGCCCAGTATGTATATTAACATGCTAAATCATCTCATAATAATACTTTTCTGAATCCTAAAAAGTGGCCTTACACTGATACATAGTTACATAGTTGGTAAGGTTGAATAAAGACACCAGTTCATCCAATTCAACCTGTGTGAATGTGTGCATGTGTGTTCATGTCAAAAACATTGCCTGTATCCCTGTATGTTGTGTTTGTCAAGATACCTGTCCAAGAGATTTTTAAAACTATCAATGCTTCTTGCTGACACTGCCAATTGTAAAAGTGAGTTCCACGTACTTACAGCCCTGACAGTGAAAAACCCCTTATGCAATTTGAGGTTAAACATCATCTCTTCCAACCTCATTGAGTGAGAATTTTCATAAAATGTTATTGCTCCAGATGTGCATACTGGAAGTATGGCCTGGAACCTCCCCTCTTTGATGTGTTACATTTGTGTGATAGTGTTGGTCTAATGTCTAATGTTCCTCTCTGTTGAAGCCCATCTCTGGGGGGGGGGTCACATCTGAGGTCAGGAGGGACTTTCAGTACATGCACCCAAAGCAATACATTTTTATGAAAATGCTGACATCATCAGAGTGCAGCTGGTCTTTGTGATTAACACCTTCTGTGGGAAAAATGGATGAGCTTCATACTCCCTATTCCTGTTCTCCTTAATTACTGGTATGTTAAGTCAGCTTGCAAGCAGCAATTTTTTTTATCCCTAATAAATATTTGGAGTTGAAAGGTCATTGTTCTTTAACTGCTTCCTTCCTGCCTGCCTGCAATGTACAGTGGCCAGGCGGCAGCTACAGGTAAATTGGCGTACAGGTATGTTGCTCTGGCTGTACTAACACAGGGGACACTGTGCTCCCCACCTATGAATGCTGTGTCTGGTGGACACAGCGGGAATGAAGATCACCGTGAATGGGACCCAGTGATCATGTGATCGCTATGCGATCACATGATCACAATATAAGCAAAGCTGTTATGAATCAATCTAATTCATAACAGCTCTGCCTCTCTTCCTAGTGAGCTGTGATTGTCCCACAGCTGTCACATGATACATGGGGCAAATCACAGCACCCTGTACCATGTGACCAGCACCAGCCAATCACAGATCACTATCTTGAGATGGCAAAAAACCTAACTCATTTATGACAGCTCATGAATGAGTCAGGTTCATGACAGAAAGCTTTGCAGTGCAGGAAAAAAACTATCTGTATTTATCCTGTAAAGTAAAGTGTAAAAAAAAAAAATCCCTGATCATCCCCACCCCCACAGTAGTACTATGTTACGATGGCATTTTGTGGGCGAGCAGCGGCTCTAGGTAAAGGGACGTAATCTTACGTCACTTCCTATTTCGGGGTGTGAATGGGCCTGTGCCCCTCGCTGCCCCCTCGGTCGGTCCAGGGAGAGAGGAGAGAACATGGCACCGAGTAAAAGCACTACATTTTACACACACGCGTTAGATTAGCACATTTAACTCTTTTATCGCCCCTATTAACCCTTTGATTGCCCTGTCACCCAGCCAATGCCATTAGTACAGTGTCAGTATATAGAATTTTTGACTGATCACTGTATTACTGCCACTAGCGACATCAGATAGTGTCAGGGTCAGTTAGAGCCCCTCCCAGCCAGAGTCAGCTAGCATTAGATTGCCCGCACACTATTGCACTCATGCTGTAGGTTACTGATCACAGACATTATTAGTATAGTGTTTGTATGGATAAATATAATGATCATGAACAGAACTATACTAGTGCCTGGTTTGTATAGTGTCCCCAAAAATGCAGTGTTAGCAGGATCAGCACCGTTCGCTGCCAGCACTAGCGTTTAGCCCTTCTCTGTTCTTCATAATTTGTACCAATTGATTGTGGGCCAAGGCAATTTGTACACACAACAATACATCGCTGCCCACCCAAATGCAACTTTCGCGCCAGACAATTCACATGGAAACCTTTCACAGCTTCTGAATTTAAAACTTTTTTGGGCAACATGGGAATTACAAAAAAAGAATGAATTGCGGTCATATGACCACAGACCCAATTCATTGTAGGCCCATGTTCTCTGCTGTTACATATATGCCCAACATGGATCAGCAATGTACTGATACGTTACTGGACTTTGAGTGGTTATACCAGGATGATGCCTGGAGCTACTGGCATTATTCTGGTATAGTTTTTTTCAGCTGGCGGTCAGCTTTTATGTAAAAGCAATCCTAGCAGCCAATTAGCTGCTGAATCATTTTTACAAGCAGTAGGAAGGGACATCCCCCCCTCCCTCCTGCCGCCTTCCACAGATTTCTTAGGCTCTCCTGTCCCACAGAGGAATCCGAGAATGTATCCGGCAGTTCCCCTGGATGACCATAGAGATGGTCGGAGACCAGAATGGCTCCATCATCTCTATGGTCTAAGAGACCGGAAGCTACAAGCATTTCATCATTTCTGTTTTGCCTGACTTTTTGTAAATTGGGAAAGCATCTGATCACACCAATCTTGTTGAAGTCAGATGATGTAAGGGCAGAGGAGATATCTAGAGTCTAATAGACCCAAGATTTCTCAAAAAAGAATACCTGTCAATGTCTATTGCAGTCACAGGGGATATTTACATTCCTTGTGACAGTAATAAAAGTGATAAAAAAATGAATGGGACAGTGTAAAAATAATAATAAAAAAAAATTACTTTAAAAAAAAAGCACCCTCACCTCCCCACGCGCACGCAAGCGTTGACCTCGTGTCGGTATGTAAACAGCAGTTGCACAATGCATGTAAGGTATTGTCGCAAACATCAGATCGAGGGCAGTAATTCTAGCACTAGGCCTCCTGTGTAAATATAAATTGGTAACCTGTAAAGGATTTAAGGTGTCGCCTATCGATATTAAAATGTATGTACTTAGTTGCCATTGCACGGGCATGCGCAATTTTAAAGCATGTCATGTTTGGTATCTATTTATTCATCATAACATCATCTTTTATATTTTATCAAACAATTGGGCAATATATTGTGTTTTTGTGCATTGAAATTATAAAGAATTTATTTTTCCCAAAAGATTTGCATTTGAAAAATCACTGGGCAAAATTTTAACACCCACTGTTTTATTCTCTAGTGCCTCTGCTTTAAAAAAATATATAATGTTTGCGGGTTAAAAGTAATTTTTTAGCAAAAAAACATTTTTTTCATGTGAACAAAAAGTGTCAGAAAAGGCTTGGTCTTCAAGAGTGGCTGATGTGTGGCATAAGCTTCTAAAGTTGGCCCTGAAATGCCAGGATAGTAGAAGCACCCCCAGAATAATTCCTTTTTGGAAAGTAGACACTCCAAGGTACTTGTTAAGAGGAATGGTGAGTATTTTGCAGATCTCATTTGTTGCCACATGTTTTTGAAAAACCAAAATTTCTTTTTTCTTTTTTTTTTTTTTTTTCAAACCCCTGTGACAAAAATGATATCTGTAAAACTCTCACCATGCCACTTATCAAATTATTTAAAAGCCTGGAGGTGGTCATTGGATTTTGGGGGCCTGTATGTAGCTAGGCTGCCAAAAAGTCTCTCATAGGTGCTATCCCCATACTCAGGAGATGTAGAGGAATGTGTTTTGGTGTGTTATTCCACATATACCCATGGCATACATGAGCAATATATGATTTAAGTGACAACTTTGTGTGAAAAAAAATTGTCATTTTGAAAAACTTGTGGAAAAAAATAAAATGTTCCATGGACTCAACATGCCTCTCTGCAAAATCCTTGGTGTGTCCACTTTCCAAAAAGGGGTCATTTTGTGGGGGATTGTACTGCCCTGGTATTTTAGCACCTTAAGAAATGTGATAGGTAGTCAGAAACTAAAATCTGTGTAGATTCCAATATATATCCATAGTTTGTAGAAGCTATAGCTTTTGATAAACCAATTAATATACACGTGTTGGGATTTTTTTATACCAAAGACATGTAGCAGAATACATTTTGCCCAAAATTTCTGAATAACTTTGAGTTTATTATATATTTGGGTTTTTTTCAAAATTTTCGGTATTTTTTTGTTTATAAAGCAAAAAGTAAAGACCGCAGAGGTGATCAAATACCACCAAAAGAAAGCTCTATTTGTGTGAAAAAAGGACATAAATTTTTTTTGGGTACAGCATTGCACAACCGCATAATTACCAGTTGAAATAGCATAGTGCAGAACAGCAAAAAATGGCCTTGTCATGAAGAGGGGTACATTTCCCGGAGAGCAAGTAGTTAATGTCCAATGTTATTAGTCAGCAACATTTTCTATTAAGTATAATTGTAGTGGTTTTTGCTTTGTTGAACATTTTTACTTGGCAAACGAAGCTCATTTTATAATTGTTTTGCAGTTCTTTAGATGAACAACATAATCTTGATGTAAATATTCAAAAATCCAACATTATTATCAAAAATTAAGTTAAGGTAAACACTGTAGTAATAATTTTAAATACAGTATGTGCTTAAGTAAAATGCACTAAACTCTACCTGCATTACATTTACTTTCTCACTGCAGATTCTCTGGGTATAATTACATGCAGATCGAAAAGAAGCATCATAACACAAAAGTTTCTTTTGTTACAGCGATGAAAAAGTCATAATAATACATTAGTGAACTGAAACTGATGGCCTAATGTGTTGCCATGTAGACCTCTCAGTGGAGTAAGCACATTGAAATGATGTTGAAATTAAATAAAAATAAGAAAAATTATCATAACATGTTTGGGTCAGTTGAGAAGCTTCCTGTTTTCCATTAATAGAAATGTAAGTGAAGTTTTTTTAGTGTGAAACTGATTTTAATTATGTTCAGCAAGTTGTTAATGACCTATAACACCATTTATGCTGAATGACAAATTAATTGCACTAGTAAATACAGTACACATAACCCAATCAGATGCCATAGTAATCTTAAATTATTTTATTTCAAAGTTAATTAAAATCACAGTTGCTTTCACAAATTAAATACAGTTAATTACTATTTAAGGCTTGTTTCTATGGTAGTTGAAATAATTCATTGTTAACCCAAAATAAATTCTAATAACTACAAAATGTTTTTTCCATGAGATCCAAATATCTCTAGAGGATAGGAGCATCTTCATAACTTCTGTTATTAACGTGCCTTAACAGGGTAATACAGTATTTGTTAAAACAAAACTAAGGTAATTTTCTACTGACAATAGCCAGTGTGCTGGGAGATGTTTGTAGATGAGAAGCACCACCATTGTGACTTCACACAGTGACTGTTCACTTTGTAAGAGAATTTTCAATTTGCAAGGGAATTTTTCCTTAGCTTAGTGAAGGTGGTGAATATCCACTTTGCTAATAAAACTCTAAAAGGCACAAGAAAAACAAAAGAGAAACAGTCTTTTTGCTTGCACACAAATGGATGATGAAAGTTAGCTGAACTTCACCTCAGTCACTGAGTTAAAGGAATTTTTCCTTGCAAGGTGAAAATTCCATTATATAGTGAACAACCTTTTTGCCTTTAGTAAATCAACCCAATACCACACCTATGTTGAAGGGACTGTCCTTCTTTTGGAATCAAAACCCTCTGTCCCTCCTTCCTTTTCAGTTGTTCATCATTTTGGACATACGTGTAGGCCTCTAAAAAAAAAAAGCAATACTATTACAGTGTTACACTAAACTCTTCACACAAACCTTTTTATTATTACATTATTTTTAAAAAAGCCATTTTAAGGGCACCATAGGGACAAAAAGACTTTCGGGTCCACCAATAATTTTTTGCTTATTGGTTGTTCATGGGCCATGCAGGTTTCTGTGATTGAGTGGCAAAAATATGGAACTGCTCTTGAATTCATAGCAGACATGTCACTCTCATGTGGACTCCATCTGCTTGCACCACAATGGGATGAAAAATTGTCTCAGGGGGTGGGGCTATCAGCATTATCACTGTTAATTCATAAGGCTCTAGCTGTCTATCATCAGCTGGTCACACCCAGACCTACCCACTGCTTTCTGGATTGACAGCACTGCTTCTGTTGGTGAAGCCCTCCCATTGTAAGCTGCAGTGTCTGCAAGGATTGCTGGGAGGGTGGTATGTGAAACACACATTAAGAGGATTTGGCTACAGTCAAGCAAGGTAAAGGACATTTTTGTTTACTTCATAAGGCTTGTGCACCATACAGTAACTGTATGAGGTACTTGATCAGACTGTATACAGGAGCCTTTAGTTGTACTTTAACTCCTAGACACCGAGCGCATGCAATTATGCGGCCTATCGGCATCTGGGCCTTGACGCCAAGCGGCTGCATATTTGCGTGGCATTAGAAAATACATATGTGCTGAGAGCGTGCGCCCTGCAGTTTTTATCAAGATTACAGTGCTAAAGGTACCATGCTGAACATTCCAGCTCTTGATTTTTTGAACTGAAAATGAAGACATCAACTTATGCATGGGAGTCTTTTTTTATGAAGCCTATGATTTTATTAGGATTAGGCCTCATTCACACATGGCATGCAATACTGTACCTCTAAGTGCAGCAGACCACTTTAATTCAGCATAACAAACATGCCTGTTTTACTCACCTAACATGTGAGTGTTCTATTTTTATGCTGAATTAAAGGGATCTGCTGCACTTAGAGGTGCTTATTCTCTTCTTTTACTACACAGAGTTCTGCTATAGTACAGCATGAAGCTTGCCCTTAGTGCCTTACGGACCCCCTAATCCAAGTCACTCAGACTATTACCACTAACTATTGGACTTTTGGACTTGGTTACAGTGTTTGCGCTGAATACCATTTCTTTCTACTCTTACATGCAATACTGTATGCCCATGCATGTTCTGTGTATCTTCATGCAGTCTGATTGATGTCTATCGGAACGCACAGGCCAATGTATCTGAATATAACATCTATGTGGATGCGGATGCATGAGGGTGCAGGTTCCCAAACTCACACTGTCTGCATTCAAGGACCTGCACCCACACAGACACACATACATCATATTGGGACACAGCATCTGTGTTCATACAGGTGCTGTATCCCAAACAACATCAATGGGACTGCGTGCATGGGAATGCATGAAACACCTGTGCATCCCCATGCACGTAAACATGGCCCTACATAGGTGTATGGTATTGAACCTTGGAGAATAACCAGATCACCTATAAAGCACAGAAAACAATGGCAGCCTGTTGGTCCCATACAATCCTATCAGAAGGAAAGAATATTTGACCATGTTTAGTTATTGTTTACAGTTCCTATGCATTAGAACAGCGATAAAACCATTTCTGTGGATGTTTATCACCTACTGCTAATACATGGTGGAGATCAGTAGAATAGTAATCAAACACAGTAGCAAAACCCATTGTGCATATTTTTGTTGTCTTTTTTCTGCTAGGACTTTCCACACTGCTTCTTATTTAAAAAATACAACACTTTACACACAATACTCTGTTAGCTTTAAAGTATATATTTAATATACTGCATGACAAATTAATAAAATGTGGACAATAGCAGAAACAGATGTGAACTTTGCTTAGAAGTTCAATCAATTTTAATTGTTACAATTTCTGCTATTAAGTTTTGTATTAAAGGTTAATAGCATTCTGCTCTTGTTAAAATGTAGCCATCCTTCCTTCCAACTACATAGAATCGACTTCTGCTGTATTAATCTTGTATGGTGGGTTTTCAGTAAAGGTCACACACCATTTTCCAAGTATTTTCTGCTATATGAAAATGTTTGTATCTTAAATACACTTATTACAGATAGCCTTTGTTGAATACATATACTGTTTATTTAATGTATTAGATGTAGACTAGCAAATCTAAAATGAAACTTACAGATTTTAGTAAATAAATGCCATATAAAAGTGCATTCCTACAAAAAGTAGAAGTTTTACTCATGTCCCTCTTTGTGTCAATAAAAGAGTTCTTTCAAAGCCATGGCTCATATCCTACAGTATAAGGACTAGTCACGCTACAAATGCTTCTGTTAAAATGCTGCTAAAATGGTTGAATGTTTACACTGGAAGTTTTGAAAATCTCCTTTATATATTCATAAGCATTGTGATTTCATACTGTATGGTATGGAAAATGACAGTATACACTTAGAAATCCTCATAAAATGCTCTTAAACACTTGCAACAAAAATTTACAACAAACATTTAGAAGTTTTCAAATCCCCCTTCCCATTCATAAAACAGAACTGACTATTGAAAATACCAAAATGATCCTTCTCTGGTAATGGTAGACAGCTCATTTTTAAATAATTACATAATAGACAGAGGCCTAAGTATCCTATAAAGAAGTAACGTATTTGTACATGCAAACAGTTGTCTTTAGTTTCCTGAGCTTGTATTAGCATTATTTTAGTTGACACATTTAAATTCACATGTAATTTAGCAGACCAGTCCTAAATTAACATAACACCTACTTTTTACTAATCAATGGGTAATCTACCATTATAAGTAAAGGGATTCACTTAGATTGGCTATAAACAGAAATATAGAGCTATCAAACCTAGTATGTGTTTTGATATACAATGATCTTGAAACTTTTGTAGAATTATGGCATACACTGACACATGTTGTGGCTGTACAGCAATTTTTTCTATCCAGGCGGCTATTTGGCTTCTGAAATGATAGTTTAACTCCATTCATATATTGTTTATTTTCAGATTAAGCCTAAACAGGCCTAGTCTAGTCAATCATTTTCTTCAACGGCATAGGAAATCACCATAGACCATACCATACACAATAGACATTAGATGACTGTTTTCCTGGTTTGACATATTTGGCTGAATCTGGAAACAATTCAGTGTTAATTCAACAGCTCCCATCAGTCCCACTATTTTTCGTGAACAAAGCAATTATGCAAATTATAAAGGAGGACACTTTTTATGACTAGAGCACACCTTTTTATGGGGAGAAAGTTACATAATTCGTCTTGTTGAAAAAAGATTAAGCTTTAAAAAAGATTAACGATTTAAAAAGTCCATCTAGTTCAAGCAGTAAAAGGGAAAAATATATATATATTGTGTATACAATCATATATACACAATCCTATACCCACAATTGATCCAGAGGAAGACAAAAAAAAACCAATAAAGCTTGATCCAATTTGCTCCAGTGGGGGGAAAAATTCCTTTGTGATCCCCCAAGAGGCAATCAGATATTCCCTGGATCAACTTTACCTATAAATATTAGTATCCAGTTAAATTGTGTACATTTAGGGAAGTATCCAGACCTTTTTTAAAACAATCTACTGAGCTGGCCAAAACAAGCTCTTGAGGGAGTCTATTACACATTTTCACTACTCTTACTGTGAAGAAGCCTTCGCTATTTGGAGATTAAATCTCTTTTCCTCCAAATGTAAAGAGTGCCCCCTTGTCCTCTGTGATGACCTTAAATTGAATACACCGAGTTCACTATACCACCTATGTATTTATACATTTTGATCATATCCCCCCTTAATCTCCTCTTCTCAAGAGAGAATAAATTCAGTTCTTCTAATCTTTTCTCATAGCTGAGCTCCTCCATGCCTTTTATCAGTTTGGTTGCCCTTCTCTGCACTTTCTCCAGTTTCCCTATATCCTTTCTGTGAATTGGTGCCAAAAACTGAACTCCAGATGAGGTATTACTAATGATTTGATTAGGGGTAATATGATATCTCTCTCTCTGGAGTCTATACCTCTTTTAATGCAAGAGAGGATTTTGCTCGCTTTGGAAACCACAGCTTGGCATTGCATGCCATTATTAAGCTTGTGATCTACCAGAACTCCCAGATCCTTCTCCACCATTGATTAACCCAGTTGTACTCCCCCTAGTATGTATGAGACATGCATATTTGTAACCCCCAAATGCACATTTATCAACATTAAATCTCATTTGCCACACAGTTGCCCAATTAAACACTGCATTGAGGTCGGCTTGTAAGTTGGAGATATCCTGAAAGGATGTTATTCCACTGCATAGCTTAGTGTCATCTGCAAACACTGAAATAGTACTTTTAATCCCAGACCCTATATCGTTTCTAAATATATTAAAAAGTAAAGGTCTCAACACTGAACCTTGGAGTACACCACTGACAACCCTAGACCACACATAGTATGAATCATTAACAACTACTCTCTGAATACAGTCTTTTAGCCAGTTTTCTATCCATTTACAAACTGATTTTTCCAAGCCTGTAGACTTTACCTTACACGTTAGCCATGTGTGGGGAGCTGTGTTAAATGCTTTTGTAAAATCCACGTATACTACATCCACAGCCACTCCTTTGTCAAAGGTTTTGCTTACCTCCTCATAAAAAGAAATCAGATTTGTTTGATAACTTCTTTCTTTCATGAATCCATCAAGTAAAATAAAAGGTAGCAAAAAATCACGCAAAAGTAAACTAAAAAAAAAGCTGCTGGCAAAACAATCTGATAAATTGTGTACAAATAAACATAAAAAACATAAATGTGTACATACAGTATATAAAGGATAAGTGTATAGAAAACACCATCAACATAAAGTCCCAAATTCAGTCCAAATGAGAAGAAACAGAAAAAAGTTCCAAGGTCCTGGTGTATGTGACATTAAACACCATATGTCTCCAATAAAACAAGTGTGCCAACACCATGTATTAGTAGGACTCTTCCAACACAGCAAACACTTTTCTCCTGTGCTGGAAATGGACTCAGCAGAACCAATATGACCGTTCTGGAATACACACTGCTTGCTGCCCTCAACAGACCGGGGCAGTCCAAAGTCACTAAATGCAAATGAAAAAACAAAAATAGGGTGCACTGAGATAGTGCATTATCGTTTAAAAATATTTATTGAGAGAAAAAGGTAAGTATCATACTCACAATGGACATAAAAAAACACAGGCATATCACAATGAACAAGGTGTTCAATCCAAACAGCATCTGAGTACATACGATGAAACCCTGGATGACCAACTGGCTGACGCGTTTTGAGGACTCAGCCTCTTCCTCACAGCCCTTACCAGAACATATGTACCCTTAACCTAATAAGAGTCATAAACACATGAATATTATGGCTTTGAGATGTATTTCCACTTTTGCTCTCAAACAGGGAAAGATTCTGGACAACCAGTATTTTCAGGAAGATCCCTTCGGACTATCACCATCCTATATGTCTCTCCGGTGTATATCAACAATTGGTCCATAAAAGAAGAGATGGGAAAGCAGATATCGCATAAAACCAAATAGACAATTTTATTAAAAATATTAAATTTCACTCACATTTGGGTAGACAAAAAGCACTTTGTAACAAACATAAAACCTCTGGCCCCGGGAACCAATCCAACTTCCTGGTATGCAAAACAGCATGATGACCTCAGGAACACAGACTCCACCCGATGCAGCATGCCCCAGACAACGTAATTTATGAGGAAACATGCCAGGTGGAGTCTGAAAGGATAGTCCTGAAAATACTGGTTTCCCTGCTCGAGAGCAACGGTGGAAATACACCTTCAAGCCATAATACCCATGCATTTATGACTCTTTTTAGGTTAAGGGTCCATATGTTCCAGTAAGAGTCCTACTAATACATGGTGTTGGCACACTTGTTTCATCAGAGACATATGGTGTTTAATTTCACATACAGTACACCAAGACCTTGGGACTTTTTTCTATGTTTCTTCTAATTTGGACTGGATTTGGGAGTTTATGATGATGGTGTTTTCTATACACTTATCTTTTATATATGTACAGTTGTGGCCAAAATTATTCAACCCCCACTGAAATTGAGTGTTTTGGCCAGTTTGACATTGCTTTTGATCATTCAGTCATCTTGCTTACATTTACATTAAAGAGGCACTTGTAGGTCAGACAAATATAACATAACAGTTATAATGAAATAACCACAAATGTCTTTTCTGTGCTCACAGCATTATCAGTTTTATTCAACCCCCAAGTGACATTCAATCTTAGTACTTAGTACAGCATCCTTTTACAGTTATAACAGCTTTTAAACGTGAAGCATAGCTTGACACAAGTGTCTTGCAGCGATCTACGGGTATCTTCGCCCATTCTTCATGGGCAAAGGCCTCCAGTTCAGTCACATTCTTAGGCTTGCGCACTGCAACTGCTTTCTTTAAGTCCCACCAGAGGTTCTCAATCGGATTTAAGTCTGGTGACTGCGATGGCCACTCCAAAATGTTCCAGCCTTTCCTCTGCAACCATGCTCTAGTGGACTTGGAGGTATGCTTGGGATCATTGTCCTGTTGAAAGGTCCAACGTCTCCCAAGCCTCAGGTGTGTGACGGACTGCATCACGTTTCCATCCAATATCTCCTGGTACTGAAGAGAATTCATGGTACCTTGCACACGCTGAAGCTTCCCTGTACCTGCAGAAGCAAAACAGCCCCAAAGCATGATTGACCCTCCACCATGCTTCACAGTAGGCAAGGTGTTCTTTTCATCATAGGCCTTGTTCTTCCTCCTCCAAACATAGCGTTGATCCATGGGCCCAAACAGTTCTAATTTTGTTTCATCAGTCCACAGAACACTATCCCACAACTTTTGTGGTTTGTCCACATGGCTTTTGGCATACTGCAGTCGACTCTTCTTATTCTTTGGAGACAGCAAGGGGGTACGCCTGGGAGTTCTGGCACGGAGGCCTTCATTACGCAGTGTGCGTCTTATTGTCTGGGCTGAAACTTCTGTACCCACATCTGACAAATCTTTTCTCAGTTCCTCAGCAGTCACACGGGGACTTCTCTCCACTCTACGCTTCAGGTAGCGCACAGCAGTCGAAGTCAGCATCTTCTTTCTGCCACGACCAGGTAGCGTTTCAACAGTGCCCTTTGCCTTGAATTTGCGAATGATGCTTCCTAAGGTGTCTCTTGGTATGTTTAACATCTTTGCAATCTTCTTATAGCCATTGCCCTTCCTGTGAAGAGAAATCACCTCTTCTCTTGTCTTCCTGGACCATTCTCTTGCCTTCACCATGTTTGTAACCACACCAGTAAATGTCTAGAAGGAGCTGAGTATCACAGTCATTTTAAAGCTGCCTAATTGGTGCTTATTATGCTTGATTGCTGCTCGGTGACATCCACAGGTGTTTTCAATACCTGATGGAAAGCACCTGTATGAACCTCTGTTCTTCAGAGTGGTAGTCTTTAAGGGGTTGAATAATTGTGGCAATGAAGAAACCACATAAGAACCATTTACTACTGTATTACATAAACAATTGATGTCATTTTAGTTGCATTTGGGTAGTTACAACGTCCTTGTAGGATTTGATTCTGAATACAATTCCAAATGTACACTATAGTCCCTAAACCCCTTTACAGCATTGGGGGTTGAATAATTTTGGCCACAACTGTACACATTTGCAATTAGTGATGGTTTAGCATGGCAATCTATTTATGTTTCATGAAGCCATGCTGTCTGTTATTTAAAATATTTTTTTCTAGCAAGAACTCATCTATATGGTCTTTTATTAAACTCTCCAGTATCTTGCTGTCTATAGAAGTTAAACTGACAGGTCTGTAAATACTTGGTAAAGACTTTGAACACTTTTTAAATATAGGCACCACATTGGCCTTACGCCAATCCAGTGGTACTATGCCAGTCATTAAAGAGTCTCTAAATATTAAAAACAATGACTTGAAATTACAGAGATCAATTCTTTTAGG
Organism: Staurois parvus; assembly: GCF_062004578.1. Classification (NCBI taxonomy): domain Eukaryota; kingdom Metazoa; phylum Chordata; class Amphibia; order Anura; family Ranidae; genus Staurois; species Staurois parvus. Next base: position 8,978,801 of record NW_028317854.1, on the reverse strand, counting down.
ACCCGTGGGTGTATGCCATCTGGCCCAGGTGCTTTATTCACCTTTAGTCTGTCTAAATATTTCTGGACCATATCAATTTTGAGCCATTGTGGATCATTTGGGGCTGTGTCAATATCATCCCCATTATGGACATGAGCATCCCCATGCTCCTTTGCATACACAGAGCTGAAGAAGGTATTTGATAAATTTGCCTTCTCTTTGTCCCCAGTCACCCACTCTAAATTATTCTGTAAAGGGCATTCATGCTCAGACCTGACCTTTTTACTATTAATATATTTGAAAAATTTTGGTAGGTTTGCTCTACTTTCTTTTGCAATCTGTTGTTTGTTTTGAATTTTCGCATCCTTAATTTCTTTTTTACATATTCTGTTATATTCTTTGTAACATTTAAACTATGATACGTGTTCCATCATTTATATATATATATATATATATTATTTTAATATTGTACATTTTTATTAAGGGCCAGTGCCCATTTTTTTTCAGAACACAGTTACAACAACAATACTTTAGGTGTAAACATTGCAATGAAAGAAAACCATCATAAGTATAAAAGAAAGCAAAAACAGAAAAAATATGAACATAAATAGACAGCATGGTAATCTGTACAATACAAAAGCATAAATTGACATAAACCTGCACATCGTTGGGTTACATTATTTGTCAAAAGCATGTTACCTGGAAAGGTGTCTGGATTATATAGGTGGGGGGGGGGGGAAGAGGGGAAGAGGAAGGAAATCTACCAAAGGGGGAATGATCCAATAGCTCCCAAATAGAGTGAAAGTGACCTGAGTGATCACCCAGTAGAGCTGGAAGATGTTCCATTTCCCTGATTTTAGAGATGATTTAGTGTGGGAACATCAACTAATTTCCAGAATCGTGGTATCACCCTTCTAGCAGCCATCAACCTCTAAGATTGCTTAGGGATACCCCAAAAAGGGTAGCCCCAAAAGATAGTGTAGCGAGTCTAGGGGTAACATTAAGTACTTGTTCCAATATCTTTCTAACCATACTCCAATAACCTGCAATCTGTGTACAAAACCAAAAAATGTGTGCCAAAGTACCTATTCCTCCCTTGCATCTCCAGCACTTGTCAGACAGATTTGGGCTGATCACTTGAAGCACTACAGGGGTCTTGTACCAATGCATCAATATTTTATATAAGTGGAAATAAATTTTGCAGTGTACATACAGTGTTTTTGAAAAATTCTCATTTCTGTTCTGTGTTCTTCAATACCAATATTTCCTCCCAATCTAAGTATTGGAGAGCAGCCCTCATCCTTGGAAAACTTGCTCTCTTAAAGTTAACTATTTTTATCTTTCCAGTATGTGTTTGTAGTTTACAGCTAACATTAAATGAAATCTTGTAATGGCCACTACTACCCATATGTTCTTTTCTATGAACATTTGTAATAACCTCTGCATGGTTTGAGAGTACCAGGTCCAGCAGAGCATCATTCCTAGTCAGGGTCTCTATGAACTGTACCATAAAATTGTCTTGTAATAGGTTTATACATTTTTGCCCTTTAACTGTTTCAGCAGTGCCAATACTCCAATAGCCTGTGACAAACTCCAGTGATTAACTTTGAACTAAGCACATCCATATGCAGTTCCACCCATAGTGATGCAGAATACATCATCACCCATGTCCAGCTGTTTAAGGTCAAACCATACATCAAAATGCTACTTCCTCTGTAACCCCATCTTGCCAGAATGACTCCATTTAACCTGTTTTGAACAAACAAACCCCCGAAAGGGCTCACTGACTTTGTCTCAGGTTCTTTTATCACATTAGTGTAGTAGCAGCTGGGCACATAGTAACAGTCACTCTTGTGGCTCAGTGAATGGTCTAGGATTACTTTTTTGATGCTTTATTGTAGATTAAACTGGGATAGGGTGCAGGGAGGCTGTGGGATACTCCAGTAACACTATGTAAATAATACACAGACACTTCTCACTTTCTCAAAATATCTTAGTACAGTACCTCCAGCAGCAACTAAGGGACAGAGTGACCTAGAGACAGCATCGGAAATGTCCCACTTTAGGAAAGCTTTGTAGCTGATGCACAGGGGATAGAAACAGCACACATTCACTAGGATCCTATGGGTCTTTACTCACAAATATCCCTAGATACATGGATGCCTCCTTCTAATATCAGCCAACCATTTCTGCCGTGAACTCTTCAGAGCAGATCCTCAGTGAAAATCCCTCAATCACATCCAGCAAGGTCCAGTAGAACAGGCCCCCCAGCTCTAACAAAGCTGCAACCTCAATGAACACTAGAACAGGCCCGCCAGCTCTGGCTGAGGTAGGACCTCCATGAGCCCACGTGAAATTTAATTTGTACTGCCTGCAACAGCCCTTCAGACTGGGAACTTCTCCTCCCAAACAAGACAGGGCAGCTCCAGACCCCAGACTATTTATGTACTTCCCCAGCCACCTTCTTGGCACCTTTCCTCAGGGATTGGCTGAGACAACATTTATATTCAGGTTGCTGATTTGCCTTTAAAGCCCACTACATTCTGGAATCCTTTAAAAGGCAGGGGGATACAATCAAACCTGCAAACAGTAAGGGCCAGAACAGCCCAAAGCAATCACAAGCTGCTCCACTGACTACAGAGGAGTCAAAAACTAAATTTACCTAACCAGCCTAGCAACCTGTCTGAGAGGGTGCTACATCAGGACTATATTTGCAAATAGGCTATGAAACCGGAGTCTGCACTTTTAAAAACAAGTCAGCAGTGGCACTTCCCACATTTCTATTCTTGCAAGGCCCCTTTAATCCAAAATATCAAAACAGTGATTTCCTATACTTAACAGGTCAGATAGGCATGTTTTGTATTCAACAGAGTTAAGCCTTTATGTTAACTGTATGGTAATAATATTACAAGAGTTATCAATCCAGACTTTTGAAAATGAGCAACGTCGAGAATTATGTAGTAGTCTGGATTACTGCGACAGACGTAGGCCCCATCTAATCATTCACTGGAACTTATTTTGTAGTTAACCTCTATAAAAGATTGTAATACTGAGCTAACACCTGTCACACACATTATTTAGAAGCCTGTATTATTATTTTATTGCCAGTCCTTGACAGCTGAGAAAAAGCCAAACACTTTAATCTTTTTTTGCCTTTATTTTATAGCAAAAGAGCTGCATGTAGGAAAGATTTGATTAATATGTAACAGAGATGCAATTCTCTGTAAAATGTGCTGTACTTTAGCACCCCTGGAAAACAAACTGCATCACAATGGTTTAAATCTCGGTCCATTGTATTATATAGACATCATAAATAATAGAGAGCAGGCAGATATTGCTGCAGGCTTCATCTACATAACACATCTGAGCTCTCTATAATGTGTTCTACTTGTCACTTTTAGTACAGAAGAGAGGCAGTAAAGCTAATAGCTGACTGAAACATATCCGAACTACTTTCACTTCCAGGGTGGCAAATGCTCATTAAGTAATCTTAGCTGTGACTTTTCAAAGCCATAACTCTTAGAAATGTAAAAAAGTTGCCAGGAAAGATTAAGCACATAATCTATGACAGCGTAATAATTCTTTTGTGCGAGCTGAAAATTTCATCTGCTTTGTTTTGTATGCTGTGTTACAGAGGGAAGGTGTAACTGTATTATGCATTGCTTGCTGGAATATATCTGGCTAGAATATACTCAGTCGTCATAAATTCTAACAGGGAGACAACAATATTGATCGAAAGAATGAGCGGAAATAGATTCAGAATACCAGGAACGTACCTTGGAGAGGCCAGTTTTACATGCTGGATGACATCATTGTGTGAATTGATTGATGATGTCATTATGATGGGCCTAGAGTGCTGTTAGTATGTACATCACTATCTACAACATATATTCCTGCATATGGGGAGATTTCTAACCACCACTGCTCACTACAGAGTCTATCAAAAGACTCCCTAGTCATAGGAATTCTTTGGCATCCATCAACTGGGTCACAGGAAATAGTAGTCTGGGCTCGCCTAATCTTGTGGCTCTAGAAGCAGCTTTACCCCTTGAGCCTGTGTTATATGTTTGCTAGATGTAGGGTGTATTTTGGGGTTAAAAAACCTTAAGACTATATTGCCATTTCAGTTCCCTGTTAATTGTATTATATAAAAAAAATTGTAGAAACAGATAGATGAACAGAATTGATTACCGTATTACAAAGGTGTATTAACACACTTCCAAACCATCCTCTGATACTTTGTTATGCATTATGAATATATTAATTATGTAAATGTAATGTAATTGTAAAACATATTTAGAAAGTTAAAAGAACATATGACCATAAAATGGACTGTCAGCTGCACAGTCATACCTGCCTCTGCACTGTCATATGCAAATCAAGTGGAAAATTCTTCTTGACCTTTGAACTGTTCATCTTAAAGTTTATGTAAAGCCAAAAAATTTTTCTTTAGTTAGAATAGAGAAGGATTAAAACCCCTGCTGGGTTATTTTTGCTGTCACTGACCTGTGGCAGAGATTTCCCTTCACTTCCTGTCTCAGTGACATAACAAGAAGTGAGAAGGAATCTCTCCAAAATTAGGGGATATCCCATCTTAGACAGCTGCTGTTGAAACATTTGTCCCCATTAGAAGATTTCCCCAGGCCTCTTGCTCTCTTGACAACTCAAATGTTTAGGATCGTCCATTGCTTTTTTGTTTTGATGGCAATGGTCACCAGGACAAACAGAAAAGAGACACCAACAGCAGGTAAAACTTGGCAAAGAATCTAAACTTCCCCCACTCCATCCTAATTCAAAGAAAAGTTTTGCACTTAAATTTTTAATTTGATGCCTCAAAGTTGCCTTCCTTTCCACTTCAGACATCTCTCAGTAATTACTTTACTGTGCCAAATCTCCCCTGTAACATTTGTGAATATCTTTACATTAACAAATGATGTATTGTGACCTTAATGTGTCAATAGTTAAACAATTATACCGTAATCAGTTGCTTAAAAAACCTAACTGCATTAATGTAATGCTAACAGTTTAACAGTATAGTAGTATATTGTGTGCTGTACGTGTTATTGTTGTAAGCATTTTTTTTATATTTTATTATTTTGTATATCATGCAGACATATATAACTTCTTTTTAACGGTTGTCAAATGTGCAGACTGATTTCTGTTAGATTCTTTCATCTCTGTGAAGTAACATGATTTATAAATGAAAATAATAGAAAATTGATGAAGATTATATCATAGCTAGCAGCCATTCTGTGATGGGGGCCAACACAAATCACTGCTCTCTGGCTGCTGCTGAAACCTTCAGAACCAAGCCAGATGGTCTGGTGCAAAAACAGCCTTCCAGAATTAATAAGTGGTTCTCTTGAGCAAGAATTCATTCAGTAACAGTTCACTCTGACATGTGGGTATCTGTGCCATCCTGGACACTTCACTGAGTGTAGAATGCTAACAGGAATTTAAGAGGCTGGAGGTGCCACTCAATTTCTGCGCCATGCCTCTGATTCTAATGGGGCAGCTTTTAATCTAGAAATTATAGTAACGTGTATGTGCATTTGGAGTATATCATTGCCGCAGTTAATTAACAGTTATTAGCGTTAGCGTACTGTGCTGTATTATGTGTCACAAATCATCGCTTCTCCCTGTGCAGTTACAGCAATTAAGAACTCCATCACACCTTCTCTATAGTCATTTGGTTCTTTTCCAGGTCTTTTCAAAAGTGGAAATTGCTAATCAAATCATTTCTGCTCTGTGCCTCTGTGTCGTTTATTCCATTCCTAATGATGTGCGACTTTTTTTATTTTTTTTTTTATTTTTTCCTGCTTTGGCCGTTAACAGAGGCATCCGTGCGTCTAACCCATTTCACACCACCGTCATGCTTCAGAGAGGCGATAATGAACTTCCAGGACGAAGGGGAGATTTTTGGTTGTCTGAGAGCACTGCCTTCCCCCTCCTGCTGTTCCAAGATAGAATTTTGTTAGCTGTAAAATGTGATGGCAGACATACAGCTCAAGTGCCAAAAGCAGCAGCTCTTTCACCATGGGTTCAAATTAAACTTTAGTAAATCTTGCTGTCCGATCAATTTATCATGCTTTTAAATAGTAAATACAGTAATGTCATCTAAATGCAGAAAGAAATCATCTTCTGAGATGACAGTTTTCATTTTCATTTTAAGTCTAGTCAAGGAAAAATTTAAATTAAATATAAATTCAAGTCTAATTAAAAAGCCAATTGCAAAAAAGTGGATGCTAATATCACTAAATATAACAAATTAAAGCATATCTCCAGCCAAAATATTTTTTGGGGCTTGAGAAAAGTGGGAACACCCAAAGGTGAGCAGGAAACCCAAGAAGTCCATGGTGGAGAGGAACAAAATTGTCAACTATGGCAGGAGGACATCACTAGAGTTGGCAAGACACTATTTTGTATTGGTTTCTTCTCCACACAAGTCAATTTGCATACAAAATTACCTCAAAAGCAAAGCAAAATCATCTCAAATTAGTTATAAATGCAAATCATTTGTACCCATCTACACAAACAGTAATAAACCAGAGGAAAAATTATTCTAACAGGCTTTGTCTATATCTCAGTTTTCACCAGTTGTATGCACTCCTCAAATGGAATCAGTATGGAGTTCTTTCTTCAAAAAAATGCTAAATGTATAATTTCAAACAGTGGAAACCACCGAACACTAATTAAATGCTCTTTTTATATACAAGTTAATGAGCAATTCAACCAAAATTCACAAGAAATTCTTGCTTGGTCAACCTACCAAGTTACCCACTACACCGCAGAAAGACAATTAGAATTAGCACTGGCCATTTGGGCTGTTATTTCCAAAATTCAGCCCTTTAGATACATTAATACCAACCAACATTCCCTTCATTAATTGGCAGGTACCTGGAGAGGAGTTTCTCCAAAATATAGGCGTCTGGGCTCTTCAGGATCCCTGCTGCCAAGAGGAGGTGCCGTAAAAGCCATGGGGAATATGTGTTTGTGTGTGTGTGTGTGTGGGGGGGTGTTGTTATTATTTGTTTACGTAAAAAATTGGATATTAATATCAGTTGACATTCTCCGTGTCACCTACTTGTCCCCCATGGGGAACAAGTAGATGGTAAGAGCCTCACTGGTGAACTGGTTTTAAAGGTTCTTTGCCCCCCCTAATCAGTTCACTGTGCCCACAGGTATGACATTTAAATATATAATAAGACCCGACTTTGAATAAAATTATTTAATTGTTTTTATTTACTAATGTTTATCTTCCAGGTTCCAGTGAGATCCAAAAGTGTACATGTAATGTCATGTCTCATTGAGAAATGAGGGGTAGCCCATCACTTAGATAGTTTTAAACGACACAAAGAACTCTAAGTGGCTATTTCCTCTGTGTTCCCTGTAACAATATTCACCATATTTGGGCTTAGGCTGTATGTGGAAAGTCTTGTCTCAATATTAACACATCAGTGTTCATTTGCTTATCCACGGAATTTTGTAAACTGTAAAAGATTTGTGAAGGATAAGTAATTAATATATTTTGGTTAAATCTCATTTTACTTATATTCCTCCAGATGAAAAGAATGCCCCCTTGTCCTCATTACTGACCTGAAAGTGAATAACTTAACATCAAGTTCACTATATGGATCACTTGTGCATTTATATATATAGTCATTTTTCCCCTTAATAGCCTCTTCTCAAAAGAGAATTAATCCAGCTCAGCTAATATTTCCTCATAGATAAGCTTCTCTGTATCTCTCATCTGTTTAGTTGCCCTTCTCTGCACTTTCTCAAGTTCTCTGATATCTTTTTTGTGAACTGGTGCCCAAAACTAAACTGCATATTCCAGATAAGGCATTACTAATGATTTGTACAGATGCAAAACGATGTCCCTCTCTCTGAGTATATGCCTCTTTTTTATTACAAGAAAGCATTTTAGTTGTTTTAGAAACTGCAGCTTGGCATTTCATGCTATTATTAAGTCTACAATCTACCAGAACACCAAAACCTTTCTCAGCCATTGACTCCCCCAGCAGTTCTCCTTTTCGAATGTATGACATATGGATGATTTTAGCCCCCAAGTCAATAACTTCACATTTATCAACATTAAACCTCATTTACCACATAGTTGCCCAGTTAAATAGTACATTTAGGTTGGCTTGTAAGTTGGGGACATCCTCTAAGGACATGTTTCCACTGCATTGCTTGGTGTCATCTGCAAACACTAAAATGGTACTTATAATCCCAAACTGTATATCATTTATAAGTAGGTTAAAAAGTAATGGTCCCAACACTGAACCTTGGAGTACACTACTAATAGTGTGGGAATATAGTATGGAAAGAGGAGAATCAGAGGAAAGTAAAGGAAAGGGAGAGGAAAAAGAGGGATAAGAAAGGAAAAAAGAGCAGGGAAGACTTCAACTTCCCCCACCATGGCCTAGGCAATAAATACCAACTATCAAGAGAACACCATGTTTTGAAATTCCTCTGAAATATGAAATTTGATCCAGGAGGCCCAGGTAGTAGTATATTGATCCAGCTGATGATACTCTGCTGACAAGAGGTGCTCTAAATCCATGTTGGAATCTAGTTCCAGCTCTCATTTAGCTAAAGTTGGCATCTCAGCAGACTGCTAATGACGGAGGGATGGCTGCAATCAAAACATGTATGTCTGCTTAGATAATTTAATAGATCCAGGGATCATAGATAACTAAGTTATTTGTGGGGTGTTTGGTACGGATGTCCCAGTTACTCTATAGTAGATGTTCATAATAAATTATATGGCTCAAAGTCTTTTAAATAGATTTGAACTGAGTCTGCCAACTGGAAACATTGTAGCAAATTGGCAATATGTCTTTTTACTCCATGCTGCAAGTTAGGATCTATGAATGGCAATGGGAAAGGATGGATTATCAAACAACGGTGTCATAGGGCCTACATAGGTACAGATTTTTACATTTGTGTCACCTAGCAATCCCACAGGCCCATGTTTGTTTTCTGAGGTTTGGGATAGAGAAAGCCTGCCTATGTTTTTGAGATAATATTCATGGTAAAGCCCGTAGGTCAAGCAAGGCCAGGAACTGTTCAGTTTGAACCTATTGACTGAGTATTATGAAACCAGTCTATGATCCTAACAATGGAGGTCAGGGGCATGAGCTCCTCCTTTGTCCTTGGTAGAGAAAGGCTTTTGTGATTTAGCCCAGGCCACCTTTAACCCCACATAAAGGTAGTGAAGACCTTCTGCAGTTTCCAAACTAGAGAATATAAAATATTGCTTGGAATAGTTTGGAAGAGATGTAAGTATTTAGGTGTAATATCCATTATGAGTATATTTATTCTCCTTGCCATGAAAACATTTTTCTGTTACAACTCCTAAGACCAAAGATGTCCTTTTGGAGTAGGGGTTGAAAACTAAGATAATATAGTAAACAAAGATCTGATGTTATGTGTATTCCCAAGCATTTCAAAGATGCAGAGCATATCCTAAAAGAGCAGTTTGCCCTAAGAAACTGAATTGTTAACTCTGGAAGTGACACATTGAGGATTTGGGATTTAAAGAGGTTGACTTTGAAGTTAAGTTACCTAACGTTGGAATTCTTGAAGTATAGATGGCGTGGCTGTATGGGTTTGCTTAACATGTAGAAGGAGGAAGGAGGTCACCTGCAAATAGGGACAATTTGGTCTGAATCAAGCCTATGGTCACCCTTAACTTTTACATGTTAAGGCTATAGCCAGGTGCTCCATCATCATTATATAGAGAAGGGGGGACAGGGAACAACCCAAACAAGTGCCACTATTTATAGGCAACCTTAGCAATAGAGAAACATTTACTCAAACCCTAGCCAAAGGGGATAAATAGAGAACTAGAATGCTGGAAATAATTTTAGGGTCAAGGATTATTTGCATCAGAGTGTGTTTTTAACAGTCAGCTCACTCTGTCAACTTTCTCAGCATCACCTGAGAAGACGTATATAGGAACATTGGATGCCTGGGCATGTTGCAAGTTATATTGTTTTAATCCTGTTGTTCAGCTTCTTGCCTGGGAATAACCCCACTTGGTTCAAATTAATATGTTTAGATAATAGGGGTTGAAATGTGTTAGCTATCAACTTTGATAAATCTTTACATCTACATGGATTAGAGAAATGGCCTGATAATTGGAACAGAAAGTTTGATCTTTATCAGGTTTGGGTAACAAGAAGAAGTGGGCCTCAAGTACCTGCAAGGGGATCAATGCTCCTTGTGATAGTGAGAAAAGGTGTGAGGAGTTCTTTAAATTGCTTATAGAATGTTGGGGTGAAACCATCAGAGCCAGATCACCCTATATATTTTAATGTCTGCATTTTCTTTGTTGGTCAGCCCTTCTCAACTATGACAGACCACACTCAAAAACTATAACTGTATTCTGCACCTTACAGCTGTTTTAAGATTTAAAAACAAAAAACTTGCAAAGTGAAAAGTTTAAAACATAGGTCTCTTTTTTTACTTGGTATTCATCGTACATTGTCAAACATGTCATTTATTGGGGTTTTCTTAAGAAACTTTTTTTTTTTTTTGGGACATGAGATAATGGCAAATGGTTAGTTTGGATTCAATACCACTCCTGTCAAATCCCAAGTACCAGATAGAAAATCAACCCACATGTCCCTTAAGCAATAAAATAAACTTATCTGCCTACTCCCAATCTTCTTTAGAATGTACATTGAGCTGCCCATGCACAGTTCAATACATTCTGGCACAGATCCTGTATTCCAAGATGATTGAACTTGCACATGCACAGGATTTACATCATACCATTCCAGCCAATCAAGACAACTGCAGTCAGGCACCTGGAAGAAGGTAAGTAGAAGATGCCAGCACCAGCATAAGACCTTGGCTCATTGAAGGAGAGGTAAGCATTGCAGTTTTACTTTAACTTTTACTGCTGAGATTTAACAACATCCTCACATTCTCATTATGCTCTATACATTTAACTTTTAAATTCCAGAGCCTCTACTGATTGCTGCAACTCTCGCATTAAATGATTGGTGAAGGTTTTAACCTAGGGTTGAACCCAAGTTGAGACCTCATATATAGCCTGGGTCAAGCATCAAAGAGTGTCCACTTGAATATAGGTCTTTATTAGATAATATAATAATACATGATAAAATGTCCTCTATAAAGCTATTGTGCTAAATGGTGTAAATTAAGACAGTTGCATTATAACCTATCTACTTATTGGATTTTTGTTCTGAATAATACAGTATATACACATCCTGTCTGAGCATGTTTGCCCTTGGTTGCTCACCTAAACTTTTATACATTATGCAGATTTTGCAGACTTGAGAATTCACATTCAGATATAGGTTGTGTTTTTGGGAAACATTTGGTTACCTAACATGACTTTCTCACTTGAATTCTCTGGGGAATTATATCCCAGTGACAGCTTCAAAAGAAGAATCAATAATTCAGATCATATTACCATAGAACCGCTGTTCTACTTCAGGGTTATTCTGTCAAGAATAAGGGACATGTTGACAAGGTGATAAAGAGAAACTGACACTGGCCCTGCCAAGACTGAATGTCATGGGCAGGATATGCAAATAGACAACATGCAGTCTAAGTCATTATATACTGTACATACCTCTAAAGCAACTTCAATAAGTTCTTTTTAGCTGATTTTTTTATTTAACTGCAAGAAAGTGCATTAAAAGGAGGACAAAGTTTACAGCAAGCATTACATAACACAGCCCATTATAAGAGTGTTATAAATTGTGTAACACTGGGAAGGTAGATAGCGCCGAATAATTAAACAGGAAATATAAAATGTTTAATGTAGTTTTTATTACTGCTAGTTCATTGCTAAAAAAAAAACACAGCAAACATGACGATAGTGGTCTTGGTCTTGATTTTGAAGAGGCTTGTTTTAGCGGTTGGGATTTTTATTCATACATTTTTTTTCAGTTTGACATCAGTTCCAAGGTACTGTTTACAAAAATGAAGATCAGTGAAAGCTTAATAGGGTATCTCAAAGTGTATGTAAACCCTAACTTCTCTTTGTTAAATTGGTTTAATTAAGGCAAAAATATTTGTGATTATACTAGAACTCTTGTGAGCTACACCCTTGTCAGTGTAAGGTACCTGTAAAAGGTTTAGTCCAGAGTGGAGCTTTGGTGGAGGGTTGAAGTGTTAGCATAGTAAGGCAGGCGGGGTCAGCAACAAATCTTGATAGCAAGGTACAAAGTCAGAATCCAGAAGCGTGGTTGGAGGCAGGCAGGGTCATACACAGACTGGAAGAGTAATGAAGAATTGTCAGGCAAAGAGTGTAATTCAGGAATCAGGCAGAGGTCAAAGTCCAGAAGTTCAGTAGCTCAGCAGGACAGCACACACCCAGGGAAAAGCTCCAACAAACGGGCACAGTCCATAGGAAATTTTGCAATTTAAGCTGGTCTGATTGTAGATTGATTGCAGCTGGAAGACAGGTGGGGCTAGAGAGTACTAGGAGCAGAGGTACTATGCAAGGTGTATACTGCAAGCCTCAGGTTCCCCAGGGGCAGAGAGCGAACAGAGCCACAGGCCAAAGACAGAAGGACCCAAGTTCAAATCCGGGCACATGGGATTGGACTATTTTTTCTAAATCAAGATGGTTGCGGATACATGCAAATGAAAAGAAAGAACCCACATTTGAAATTTTGTTTGTTAAACTGTTTAAAAAAAAATGGGCAGATTCTTATTGAACATATAACTCTTTTCCCCCTTTATTTTCACTTGCCAGTATCACACTTCCTGCCCTAGGTTGACAGTGCTCACTTACTGTACTGTATCTATGGGGAAGCATCCTCGGACAGGACTACTGACAAACTAACCCCCCTCTCATTTTCTCTGTTGCATAGGGGAGAGTTGTTACGTGGTCCACAGAGATAGCTGTGAACAATACTTACTGACTGTCATGTGCAATAATATTTTATTTTTAATCTAAACCAAGATGGTTGTGGATATATGGAAGTGAAAAGAAAGAACCCATATTTGAAATTGTGTTTGTTAAACTGTTTAAAATTCTGGCACAGGAAAATTAATTTCCTGACTCAATGCTTCAGTTTTAAACTTGCAAGACTGTGCTAACAGGCCGTTGTGATTTCTAACTAAATATTTCACTCCTAAGTGAATCGTTTGCATCTGAGGTTCCCTGTAGACTACTTTCCCAAATCTGCCTGTGAAGATGCTTCTCTCTGCCTCCTGCACGAGAAGCTGCTGAGTTGTAGCTCTCTTATTTCACGTTAGTGTCTGCTGAACACAGTTTAGAATGTCAAGGAGGGAATTAGCCTCTGCTGTACCATTTTTCACCTAGGAGAGAGCTAAAAAGTCTCTTCACGTGCAGATTTGGGATTTACAGCATAGGTTTTCAACCTCCAGAGGCTAATTATTTCAAGCATTCCTACAGTGCACCTTGGGCAATGCTTTATAGAGTTAGCTTCATGTGGTTGATCACACTTTTCCCATTGGCTGCTGGCTGTCACATTGCAGCAGATGGACTGTTATTTCATGAAGCAGTTTTAAATAGAAATAGATGATTTTTCAAGCCATTATTAGCAGAAATGTCAAATAGAGAGGCAGAATTGGTTATCCCACTGAGAGGAGCCACTGAGGTGGAAAATGCATGCCGCTGCCAGTGAGAGAAGAAGTACAGTGAGCATGCTGTCAGACAAAGCTTTCTTTTGCTTCAGGAGCTGAATCCTTGATGTGGTGTACTATTCTCCTTTAATGAGAATATCTTAGCTTCTTCTCTGATATTTTCCTGTTCAAAACAACAGACTGCTTTTGCTTGCACCTTTGATGTATAGTTGCGTAGACCAACCCCAGCTGCCAGAGGAATGGTGACTACATATCTTCACCCAAGCTGATATATGGCATGCATACCAAAACTGCAGTCTGTTTAGAAACACTGCAAAACGTATCTCTCAAAGGAAGGAAGAGCTCAACCTATCAGAAACATTTGATGAGCTCAGTAAACCTCCACAAATGTGTATTGCTCCTACAGGGAATGCAGGACTGCATATAGAGATGTAATGCATAGCTGATGACAGGTCAACAATATAGAGTTGATTTACCAAGAATAAAGAATGCATCTGTAGGTAACTGGTAAATAAAGTTCTATATTCAAGTAACATTCAAAGTTATACTGACTAGATCCTTTTCTTAAATATCCTTGCATAGAAGGTTAGCTACTAAGGCATGGGCATCAGGTTTAATAAAATTCTGCCCCAGTTTTGGCCCACTCAATCCAGTGCATAAAGTGCAAATGCATTTACTTTTAGCAAATGTACTGTAAATTAGAGAGATGATTTGATGCACATTACTGCCCTCTGCACATCCTCATTACATTATTACACTGTTTTCCTGAAAAAAATACAACTATGGGCTGATTTGTAAAAACTGGAGCAATAATTATTCACTTTTTCATTTTCAAATTAATCAAGGCATTTGGTTGGTTAGTGCAGGTGACATGGTTTCTTACGTTTTTAAACATAAGTCCCACTTAAAAGTTTAACACAGAGGAACTGGGAAAGATTTCTTATACATGGCATGATGTGATCGATTCAAGCATTGCTTGTGATAATTGGGCAGTGTAGTGCTTAATGAGCAAGCGATAACAAGCACATGCAAGCTTCATAATTGCTTGCTATAACTCACTGAGATTTTTGTAAAATCTCTCTGACTAATGAGCAATCATTCCCACCTTTCCATAGAATCAAATGCCTGAGAGCAAAGTGGTGGAAGGTCTCTGATCATGACATGGACAGGCAACTGTCTCACTGTTCATCAGTCTCAAAAATAAATATTAAATAATTGACAAAATAAATGTTTGAATTATGTGTGGGTTGTGCAACAGAATAAAAAAATAAGTGCAAATTATAAAGTTCTAGTTTAAACTCCATTTTCCACATCACATACTAGGGCAAACAACCAAATTAGATACTTAAATTGTAACCAAAAACATAAACCCAGATCTTGTATTTTGAAACGTACCTATCCTTGGATGTTGGTGGTCGCAATTGTTAATTCCTTCGGGCTTTTATTTTTCCCTTTATTTTCACTTGATGTTCTTGCCAGTATCACACTTCCTGCCCTAGGTTGACAGTGCTTACTTACTGTACTGTATCTATGGGGGAGCACCCTAGGCCAGGACTACTGACAAACTAACCCCCCTCTCTTTTTCTCTATTACATAGGGGAGAGTTGTTATGTGGTCCACAGAGATAGCTGTGAACAATACTTACTGACTGTCATGTGCAATAAAATTTTAGTTTTAATCTAAACAAAGATGGTTGCGGATACATGCAAATGAAAAGAAAGAACCCATATTTTATCTACCTTACAGCAGATTAATTTGTTTATGATTGTGAGTGATTAAACAGTAAAATTAGTAACATTATTTTGACAGAAGAACTAAAATATTGGGTAAACTACCCTTCTACGATGGATTTATCATGAGTTTCTTGAAAGATAATTCCACTCTCTTAAAGAGTAAATATTATGTTTGTATATCTAACAGGAATTAATTAAGATACTTTCATGGGTATAACCTTTAGCATGTCGATTAGAAAAAGAGGAGCACTTCGACACTTGTGACAGTGCCTAAGCACCCCCCTTTATTTTATCCTCACAGAAGCCTATCAAGCTTACACCTTCATAAATAGGGTGGCCATTTTGAATCCACACAGTGATAAAGAATAGATGACAAAGTGGGTCTAGGAAAAAAAAGCTGCAGAATGCCCACTGTAAATATGGCCTGTGGTAGAATTGTTAGAAGCTCTCAGACCACTTTAGGACCTGGATGATCAGCAACATGTCCAAAAGACACAGCTGTAGTGATCAGGAAGAAATGGTGGTGATGTGAGAGCTATGTCTATCCTGAACTCAGCGGCCAGACTTATCCACCTTACCAACAGCTCCATATCTGCCACCCCCCTCTGTCATTCCCTCCACTGGCTTCCGATTGCCCAACGCATAAACTTCAATCTACTAACATTGACGTACAAAGCTATTCATAATAAACTACCTCACCGACTTGATATCCAAATACCACCCAACATGTACTCTTCGCTCCTCACAAGACCTCCTACTCTCTAGCTCCCTTGGTCTCCTCCTCCCATGCCCGACTCCAGGACTTTCCCCATCCTCTGGAACTCACTACCCCAATCCATCAGACTGTCACCTACCCTCCTCACCTTTAGGCGCACCCTGAAAACCCATCTCTTCAGGGAAGCCTACCCCGCCCTCACCTAACAGCCGATCTCCTCCACTACTCCTACCACTCCATCCCCCACAGCCACTTCCTCCTGTATCACTACCCCCTCCCTCCTAGATTGTAAGCTCCAAAGAGCAGTGCCCTCAAAACCCCTCGTGTATTGTATTGTCACTGTATTGTCTCATGTACTGTCCCCCACTATAATGTACAGCATTGAGCAAACTTTGTGGCGCTATATAAATACTGTATAATAATAATATGTCTAGAATAATGGATAATAAAATTAAGATTATTCCAGAAATTGTCCTTTCTTCTGCAAAAGTATAGACCTACACATTTTAGTGATGTTGCACTACCTCAATGAGAACTTGCTTTGTCAAACTGGACTGATTTTCTAACACCTTGCAATATAAATTATTAGTTGTATTGCAAATTTAATACCTTGCTGTCTATCCAAAATAATAAGACACAATTCCTATTTCTAAGCAGATTCTTGGCAAATTCATGTATACCTATCAAAGCTCCAGACACAAAGGGGTTGACTAAAGGCAAGTAGAGTGTTTATTTTGCAAGGGAAGTTGCAATTTGCATGGAATTTTTCCCCACAGCAGGTTTTTTAATTTACCACATTCACTGAATTTTGGGAATAATTTCCATGCAAAGTAAACAGCCTACTTACCTACAGCAAATCAACTTCTATGTCACAATGCTGAAGCAAACCATGTTGAAAATAGTGCAGCACCTCTGAATAGTCTTCTATTTCCCTGGATAAATATCTATTTCTGGATAAACATATTTTTTTTCTTCATTATTCTGAATTTGACAATTACAGCATGTTGCTTATACAGCAAGTTTTATATAATTCACAACTCACTTGTGTTGTACTGTTTAAAGTATAAAGTTGCCTGAGTTTAGGTTTGCTTTAAACTCTCTGGTTGAAAAGATACATTATAAATTTTTTTAATTCAACCAGCGGGTTGAATGAATAAAAAAAAAGAGCCGATTCTCCCACCGACACATTTAAAGCTGTTGGGTTTATCTTTCCTATTGAGCCTTTTGTATTCTGACAGCAGGAAGCAGTCTGGGCATTCATCCCTGAGCACATACTACCCTAAATGCAAGCACCACCCAGTGCACCATCCAGCCCTGTCCAGCAGAAGCAGCCGTCAGTCTCTCATATAGTTTTGCAGGCTGCAATCAGCAGGGCTGAATGGTGCACATGTGCTTTTAAACCACACCTAGACACCAGAATCTCATGCCCCAGGACAAAACACCCAGTGTGCCTGAGGCCTAAAATTTGCATGTTCAACAGCAACAAAGCTGTAGAATATATACTGACATCTATAATGTACAGAGTTACCAGATATAATTTTTACAAATATCCCAGCACGTTGTATAACTAGCTTAAAATAGCTAAAATCTAGCCCAAGGATAAAAAATATTTTTAAAATAATGTTATTAAAACAAACAAGTTGTTACTGACATTTCTAGAAGTGTGTTTAATCAATAATTCAACTCCTACCTTGTGTAGGAATGGGTAAAGATTACAAAAAGTGGTATCACTTTATTAAATTCTTAAAGCAAGCTTTCCAAGATATTCCAGACTTGATGAAAAGTACAGTACTACTAGGCAGTTGTAATAAAATATTGTAAATTAAAAATGATTTCAGAAATAGAAGTGTTCATGGTTTATTTTTATCAATTACCAAAATGGAAAGTAAATGAACAGAAGAGACATCCAATTAAAATAGATATTTTCTGTGGCCACCCTTTGCCTTCAAAATAGCGTCAATTTTTCTAGGTACACTTGCACACAGTTTTTGAAGGAACTTGGCAGGTATTGTGTTCCAAACATCTTGGAGAACTAACCACAGATCTTCTGTAGATGTAGGCTGCCTCAAATCTATCTCTCTCGATAGAGAGACTCAATGATGTTGAGATCAGGGCTCTGTGGGGGCCAAACCATCACTTCCAGGACTCCTTGTTCTTGTTTACACTGAAAATAGTCCTTGTTGACAGTCGCTGTATGTTTAGAGTTGTTGTCCTGTTGCAGAATAAATTTGGTGCCAATCACACTCCTCCCTGATGGTATGGCATGATGGGTAAGTATCTACCTGTATTTCTCAGCATTGACTACATGTGATTGATCCAAATCCCCAGCTCCATTTGCAAAAATGCAGCCCAAAACTTGCAAGGAACCTCCACCATGCTTCACTGTTGCCTGCACTCAGTATTGTAACACTTTTCAGCCCCTCACAAACAAACTTCCTCCTGCAACTGCCAAATATTTAAAATTTTCACTCATCAGACCAAAGCACCTGCTGTCCTATTACTGCACCCCAGTCCCTACGTTTTTGTGCATAGAATGTGAAAACAAGGTAAAGCGACTGCATGAAAACATAGGAACTGTGGTTTCATAGAAATTAATAAAGCAAAAAATAAAAATAAAAAATATATATATATTCATATAGAATTGCTATGCTAGCCATATTGTAATTTGATGTTAAAGTTACATTGTTAAAATATTAAAAACCACCTTTGCATTTCAATTGTCAGCACTGTAATTTTTTGTAAAATTCAATGAAATATGGTAAGCTGGATGTGCTCTGTACACCATTGGAGTAATGCTTGTTCAGTCATCTATGTTTTGGCACCAATATGCAGAAACAACTGAATGAGTTCAAGATGGGGGCATAGCAAGCTGCCATTAGAAACAGATAGATCAAAGGCAAACAACTCCTGCTATGCTCTTTCTTTAGAAACCCTATAATACACTGTAAATCGAGTGTAATAGGTTTACCTCATCATCAGGTAAACTTATTTCAATTTTTTTTTAGCTGATTGCCTGTAATGCCACTTTAATTTATGTGTGAGTGCTTTTTTATGTGTATGTGTGTGTGTGTGTTTTTGTGAGTTTCCCATTATCTACACAAATGCACTATGTGGTATAAGCAGCCTCATATCACTTGCTGCCAGTGGTGTTTTTTAAATATATAAAATATTCAAAAGCCCCTCTCAGATTTACCAGTTAGTAGTGGCATTGAATTATCAGCAGACCCATCAGTTTTGTAATACACAGTGGCCTTTTTTTATCATTCCACCAAAAAAATGCTGCAAAACCAAACATGACAGCCAAGAACGTAAATATCTGCTGTTAAATAGCAGAGGCCTCTGAGGCCACTGTATGCTAAGAAAGGATATGACAAATCAAGGAATTGGGGTTAAGGCTCATTAGTGGAACAGTTTACACCAAAGATACTGTAGATAGAAATATTAAAGACACCCTGTCAGCAACTTAAAAGTTTGTAGGTAAATACATAGAAGTGTGGGAATTTTGAATGCTTCCTTGCAGCATTTTTCCTTTCCATTAATTATTTTCCAATCACTTGCAATGTAAGGCAGCACAGTGGCTAAATGGTTAGCACCTCCGCCTGGAAGTACTAGGGGCATTGGTTTGAATCCAAGCCACAGCAGCTCCTGCCTGGAGTTTGCATGTTCTCCCTGTGCCTGTGTGGGTTTCCTCCAGGTACTCCAGTTTCCTTCCACACTCCAAAGACATGCTGGAAGGTTAACTGGATCCTGTCTAAATTGGCCCTAGTATGTTTGTGTATGAATGTAAGCTAGAGACCTTAGATTGTATGTCCCTTGAGGGTTAGGGACTGATGTGAATGTACAATATATATGTAATGCACTGCATAAAAATGACAGCACTTTATAAGTACCAGAAATAAATAAATTAAAAAGTTGCTAGTATATTTGACCTCAGGAAGAATCCCTAGCACAGAACTCTACCTCCTGACATGGTTTAGCCTTCTCCATCCCTCCCTTCCCTTCTCTACATAATCTTTTGAAAATAAATATTATAAAGTGTCACCTAAGTGAGCTGGAGGCTGCTAACATCCCATCCAAGTTGGCAGCGCCCAGCAGCAGTTTTTAGATCTTTTGGAAGTCTATACAAGGTAAATTTTATTAAAAGTTATCTCTGGCTTTAAAGTGGACCTGAAGTCAGAAAAGAGTTGGTATGTTATATGGAACACCTAGAAATGATAATAGTAATACCAAAGTATTACTTACTGTGTCTAGGCACTCTTTCAGTCTCATAGCTGTATACTATATCTATATTGCCAGGTCATACAGTATAAGGCACTGCTGCTCCTGACATTTGGTCTCACAAGAGAGACGTTGAGTTAAATTTGGTGATGGCACTACCGTTCTACTTACCGCTGCTGGAGAGAAAACTGCATTGCAAGCATTTCCCAGCTTCCACTTTGTACATTCTGTGTATCTAAGTGTTCTGCATTTCTCCTAACATTGTTGATTATTCCTCCGTAATTCATCAGATCACCAGACATCAGAGGGACAGCTCAGAAATGTGCAAACATAGCCCTGAACCTTCCAAGATGACCATCTCCACACAAAGACACAGTGCATTAGAAGACATGGCATCATCAGTTGCAGGGAGCATGCTGATAATACTTTTGCTCTCTGTTCCCCTTTTTTGGAAACAGCTTTCAGATCTGAAACAAGTATGTGGCTGGTGAAGCCTGGAGGAAGTCAGAACTCCTTATCTGCTCACTTATTCTGAGTTGCCCACTATGGAAGCTTTTGGGTCAGAAATGTAAGGCAATTAGCATTTTCATAATAGAGTTTAGCAATGGCAGCCTAAAAATATTTTCACTTCAGATTTGCTTAACATTTAATCACCAGTAAAATATATACATATGTAGAACATTTAAACACGCTAAAGCTATGTTATATAAGTCATTGTGCTGTTTAGTAGCCGAAAACATTTCAGTGACGTTCATCTTATTTTTCATATTTTGCTGAACACAGAATTCCTGCTAAAGAAATCTAAAGAAATCAGAAATTGACTAATATTTTGTTCTGCTTCTATCCAAAACATACCAATCATTTTCTTTTAATAACTGACATCAAAAATTACATCTGAGAATAGAATTATCCCTATTGACCATGCATATTTTTGTATGAAATATTAAACAGTGTGGTTAACTTTAAAATGCAGACATCAGTCAAAACCCAATGTTTAAAGATTTATAAGTAAGCATCTACTGAGTAAGCAACAGGATTAATATCTAATTTCGGTTATCAAATCGTCTACAGGATGGATGAAGTGAAATATTATGTAGAAGCATAAAACACTGGTACCTTTCTGTTTGCATGTTATTTTATAGCCTGGTCTGGCTGTCGCCAAACTATTGCACTTGATTTGCCCTCTAGATTCATTTTTTATAGGACAGCCCTTTAAAATTTCCTGTAAACACAGTGTTGTGTATTTTGGTAATCGCTGGCCTAAATAAATTCTTAATGACTAGCTATCAAGACAAGACACAGGATTCATTGGTTTTTGATTTATGCTGGCAAGTGCTATTTTAAAGGAGTCTTATTCACTGTAACATGTACTTTAAGTACTGGCTACTTGGATTAGTATATTCAATAATATTAAAAGTAGTATTTGATGAATTTGTTATTTAAAATAAAGAATAAGTTAAGTGTGTTATGTACAGTATGATTATATATATATATATATATATATATATATATATATATATATATATATATATATATATATATATATATGTGTGTGTGTAGTTATGTGAGAAAGTACCCCCCATGGATACTGTTGACTTCCTTCAACATATTTGTACAAGCAAACATTAGATCTTCATTCAAACAGTGCCTTCAAATAACAGTGATATACATAGTTAAATAAATTACATATAAAATGTTCATGGTGTATGTGTATAAATTCTCATAAACTAAATTAATAAAAATGCAGATCTGTCCAATCAAAAAACAAAATGCACCCCTATATTTACCATCACTTCACTAGAATATAGTGTTCCAGATGAAGTGACAATATTTAGAACCCTTACAAAAAATGCAGTTAACCCAAAATAAACAATCACTCCAAATAATAATATGTCTCCCTAGACACAAAAAGTTCCACTTTCTCCCCCGAAAGTTCAAAAAGTCAATGTAACAGTCTGTCGGCGTCTGTGATAATCCTCAAAATAATATACGTGCTCCCAAAATTTAATCCACCTTCATGGAGACATTTATTTTAATCCGTGTAAACCTCAAAAAGAGAAAACTCAATATAGTGCATTATCCCACATAAATATACAAAAATATCATATAATCACCCCGTGTTACTAACATGTCACCCCACTTAGTGTCCACGTCTAAATGGCTGTATTAAACACCCTTTCCCTATCAAAACTTGTATATACGTAGCTTCCAATCTCATATTAATCCAAAAAAAAAAAAACTTGCTCCAATCCATCCTTTTCTCTTCTTCAATTTTTACCTCTAAAAAAAACAATAATAGTGCAATATCTATGCACTTTACCGGACTAAACACTTTCTTAAGAGTAAATGGCTCTCCTCATAACTTTATTAAGGTAAACCCCTTTTATCATGACTCACTACACTATAAAGACTTTGTTTAGACCCTCATAATGCTGGCATATGGAGAGTGAACAGAGCAGGGATGGTCGGATGAGGAGAGCCATTTACGCTTAAGAAAGTGTTTAGTTCTGTAAGGTGCATGGTGTGTAAGGTGATGGGGAGTGCATTTCACATTTACACTTACTGTATATCATGAATATAAGGGAAGCACTTTTTGTATTCAAAAGGCTATTGCACTATTCTGAGTGTACTTACTTTTTGTACAGTACATTTAACATATATTGCTATTTTTGTTGAAGAAAGTATTAAAATAATTGATTAACAACTTCCTACCGAGCCTATAGTAAAATGATGGCCAGGTAGGACATTCGCTATTCTGGTAGGATGTCACATGATGTCCTCCCCAGAACAGTGTGGTATGGACACAGCAGATGACAGATCAATGTACCGACCTGCTGCCGGTACCATGTGATCGCTGTGACCAATTACAGCAGATCACATGATACTTTTACACAATTTATGGTGTTCATTCATGCCATTCATTGTGTACTATTGTGTTGAATACCGTGATTGGTCACAATGATCACATGGTACAGTCATGGCCAATCACAGCCCATCTATACCATGTGTTTAGTTGTGGCCAATCAAAGGTAATCACAATAAGAAACACTGTATTAATAGATTTCATGCATATACAATGGTTGTTTACAACAGTGAAATTCACTGTTATAAGCAATCATAGTATGTACGAAAAACAAATTCTCATCACCTCCCCAGAGTAGTACAGTGTTACTATGGTAACACTATTGCTCCAGTGTAAAACAAAAACTGCAAAAAGAAAAAAATTTAATAAAAAAAATACATTGAAAGAATACAATTGTGAAAAAAAATATTTTTTTAATTCCTTGATTGTGACATAAAATTACAACTTCACAAACTCACCATGCCTCTTACTAAATACCTTGGGCTCACTTGGGGGATATTTGTACTGTCCTGATATTTCTGGGCCTTGGGAATGAGATCAGCCATTAGTACATTAGGAGTGATGGATTTTCATATATGTAAATATATATATATATATATATATATATATATATATATATACACATACCCTAGCAAAAGCTCTATATGTGTGAAAAAATGATAACAATTTTATATGGGTACAGTGTTGCATGACCACACAATTGTTATTCAAAATGAAACAGCACTGAAAGCTGAAAATTGGCTGGGAAGGTAGAGGGTGAAAGTGCCTGGTATTCATTTTCCTTGTGTTTTTATTACAGTTAATCACATTTTTTCCTGTAAGAACTGTTTGAAAAGATTTAAAGTTTGTCTGTTCAAATATGTTGAAATGTCAACAATTTCCATGGGATGTACTTACTTTTTCACCTGGCTGCATGCAGCAGTGCACTAAGAAATAAATTAACCTCTTGTAGCTCTGCAAGAACAATTATTTCTAGAGGCATCATGTAGCCCATCACAGATTGGTGGATGTGGCTGGGAGGAAACTGCTGCAAGCAGCACACATCTCCTGGCCAAAGAGAAGTTTTAAAAGGTGAGTATTATGGGAGAAATGAAACTGCTCCTCGAAAGGAACTCTATGGAAGGATTCTCCAAGTATGTATTACCTTCCTTCAGCTCACACCACTGATCAAACTCTTCAGTGATTGGCTGGAGAGGATAAATATTCATAATTTAGGTATTGATTTTTTCCACACTCACTTCTGGAACCTCCCTAATAGCAACAGGCAGAAGCAATCAATACCGTGAGCTTAAGGAAAAACCTGCAGAGCACAGAAAAAAGCTCAGGCTGGCTACAGTGTAGCAGCTTAACCACTTCAATACCAGGTACTTTTACCCCCTTCCTGCCCAGGCCAATTTTCAGCTTTCTGAGCTGTCGCACTGTGAATGACAATTGCGTGGTCATGCAACACTATACCCATATGATATTTTCATAATTTTTTTTCACACAAATAGAGCTTTCTTTTGGTGGTATTTAATGACCACTGAGTTTTTTTCTTTTTTTTTGCTAAATAAAACAAAATAAAACTGAAACTTTTGAAAAAAAAAATGTTTTTCTTCATTTCTGTTATAAAATTTTGCAAATAAATAACATTTCTTCATAAATCTAGGTCAAAATGTATTCTGCTACATTTATTTGATGAACCACCCCAAATTAGTCCACAAACCAAGGTATATGTATCTGACAATTGATCAATCCTGATGTACTGATGGCCCATCTCATTTCTTGAGGCCCAAAAATGCCAGGATAGTACAAATACACCCCCAAATCGACCATGTTTGGAAAATAGACAGTTCAAGGTATTTAGTAAGAGGCATATAAAATCACAATTTTGTTTTTACATTTTCTTTTACATATTGTCACCAGTCCAGTACAGTGTTATTATATAACTGGTGTGGCCGAGATCAGAGACACTGACTGGTGACAGTATGTAAAAAAAAAATAATAATAATTTAATTTGTATTTTTTTCAAATTTTTCTTTTATTTTTTCATTTTTTATTACATTATTTTTTCTACTATTTTTTTTCAGCATACTGTGCCCAAAGCAATACGCTGTTGCCATCGTAACATTGAACTACTCTGGGCAAGTGATCAGGATTTTTTTTTTTAAACACATTATGATTGCTAATACCAATGTATTTAATTGATATTTGCAATCATTGTTACTGAATGAAACTGATTCATTCAGTCTTTTGCTGTGATTAGCTGTGACTGGGCAAAGCTCATCACATGATACAGATAGGCTGTGATTAGCCCTGTCTGTACCATGTAACTGCTTTGACCTGTCACAGTTAACAACATAGTTGTATATAATGGATGGCATGGCAGGATGCCATCCATTGTATACAATTGACATGTGATCTACTGTGATTGGTCACAGCGGTCACATGACACTGGCAATGGGGAGGTGTAGTGATATGTCATCGGCTGTGTCCCGTGGCCCCCGCGGCTGCTTGAGCAGCTTGTTTTGACAGGACATCATATGATGCCCAGTCACAACGAGGAGTGTCCCGCCCAGCCATCAATCTGCTATAGTCCGGGCAGGAAGGTGTTAAGCAAACACAAAATGTAACTAGGTAGGGTCCCCACTTTATATATCTATTTGTTTTAATTGTATTTTTATACATACTAATTATTTAGAAACAATTATACATAACAAGAATAGTCTCTCTTTTACAGAAACACTATAAATACAATGAAAGTCTCCTGTATGACAGTCTAAACAAGTGCCAAATGCAGTTACTATGTGATGCCCAAGCCTCGTAAACTAAACAAAACACTTCCTTTACCTTTCTTGAGTGAGTCAACTCCTCTTTAATTGTGTCTCACATGCATTCCTTTGCAGACACTGCAGCTCACAGTGAGATACAGTGAGAGATAGTGCTGACAATCCAGAAAATGTTGGGCAGGACTAGGCGGGCCAGGTGATGTAGCTTGTGATTCAGCAGGGACAATATTGATAGTCACACTCTTTTTCCTCATTCAGGTTTAGTGCAAAATTCATGCTCTGAATATCTGAATGTAGTTCCATTTAATACAATTCTTTTCATGTACCCCTGTGTATCTAGGGAGAGAATTCTAGATGGTAACAAAAATGGACAGAGGAAAGTTGCCCATAATGAGCAACCACATTTCAACTATTTGTCTAGTGCAGGTAATGGTAAAAATCAAGTGCTGTCCTAATGTTGAGAAAAAATATAACAAAAACACATAATTGACCATATTCTATTCAAAATGTTTTTTAGATTTAGATAATCCTAAAATCATGTCACGCTTTGTGCTTTTCCTTGGCAAGTAAGACAGCAGCTGAAGCAGAAATTAGGCTTAAAAAAATCTGTTTCTGCTAAAGGCATGTATAGCAACTTTGCAGAGAAAAATCTGGCAAAAGATGTGAACCCCTAGGCCCAAACCACCTACTGTGTCCAATACCTTAGTGGACAAAAATGACTAATGAATACCTTTTAAGGGACTTAGCTATTGTAATTTTACTCCAAAAGTGAACCTCATTTAAAAAAAAACCGACAGTAACTTTTATTATCAAGCCCACTAGATAAAATTGGGATATTTTAAAAGTGGGATATAATAATAATAGTAGCTTAATCATTTTCAGTTTAATTTAAAAATTAAAAAAACTGTTAGCCTTAAAAAAATAAAAAGATGGTATGGTATGGTATGGTATGGTATGGTATGGTATGGTATGGCATGGTATGGTGTGATGATGGATGATGGTGGATGATAAATTGGTCACTGTACAAACTTTATGATAATAGCTTATTTGTAATTATGACATACAGACATCACAGTACATCTGTAGCCAAAACATTTTTTGTTTGGTTTGTTTTGTTTGGTTTTGGATAGAGCAAGAAACTATTAAAGTGATACTAAAGCTAAGAATGTTTTTTTTTACCTTAATGCATTCCTTGCATTAAAGTGTTACTAAACACAGGATCCTGCATTCACTGGTCTGCCAAAGTACAGAGAACATGGAAATGCAATTATTTTAGTAAATATAAACTGATAAATATCTTTTCTCATCAGCAGTTAGAGCAGTCTTGTGACTTTTATCAGTGTCCTGCAAAGAACTGGTTAAAGTTTGTAGGAGGAGTTTTCATTCTCCTCTTATTGTCTTATGAGGCTGCATAACCCCTGACCTCTGTCTGGACAGCACTGATTGGCCCTGTGCTGATCACATGCACTCTCCCAAGAAAAAAAAAAACTCTCTAGCAATACCAACACCAAACTGAGCAACTTGCCCCCCAAGGCTCTGTTCTATCAACAGATGGATTGGGGACAGTTGAAGAAGGGGAGGATCAGAGGAGACAGGATCAAACATCCTTTTTACTCAAGGTGGAGGATTAATCCCTTAGGTTCCACAGTGAGTATAATAAGCATGCTTTACTGTATATACAGACTGATTTTACTGTTGTGGGTTTATTAACACTTTATGGTAAAAAATGTTTTCTATTTGTCTGTGCTCCTCCTTTCTTGTGTGAAGGGGAAGAGAGGGGAGAATAGATCCAGTGCTGTGCACGGCTGCATCTCTTCTCCCCTCTCTTCCTCTTCACACATCACTTGAGCAGCAGCAGGAGGCATTGGCTCCTGTTGCTGTCATTCAAACACAGTGAGGAGGAAATGGGGGCGGGGCTAAGCTCCGCTGTATAAGTTTATAGAGTGCAGCTCCATAGACACACAGCTTGGGAGCGCATAGCCACTGTGTGTCTCCATAGCAAATGGCTTGCTATGGGGACACATGAAGAAGAGGAGGAGCCAAGATTGCCGGCAGGGGGCCGAAAAGAGAAGGATCGGGGCTGCTCTGTGCAATACCACTGCACAAAGCTGGTGAGTATAACATGTTTGTTATTGTAATTAAAAAAAATGTTTGACTTTAGTAAAACTTTAACCCTTTTGCTGCCACACATATGCGCACATGTTTAAAAAATCATTTTAGGCCAGAAGATTACACAAAACCCCCAAACATTATATATTTTCTAAAAGCAGACACCTTAGAGAATAAAATAGTGATAGTCCCTATTTTTTATGTCACACGATATTACAGCAAAGGTCTAGGATATGTAAAATGTTGGTAAAAAACACACTAAAGTGAATTTGCACATTACAAAGAATAAAGTTCTTGTCATGTAACCTAAAAGCTGTCAACTGTGTTCCCAGGCAGTGTGGAACCTCCAGTACACTGAATCACTGTGGAGAGGGTAAGGCAAAGCATGGGAGCCAAACTGTCAAAGATTTGACAGTGTGGGAACTTCAGCAGTGACGTCAGACACCAGAATTGTGTGAGGGCATGGCTACATGTTTCAAGGTGTCAATGCTGCACTTAGAAGTGCCCTCTTATGTTCTTTAACATGGGCACTTGAGATGGTAGACACAATATTCCATATCATAGTCTGTATCATAGTAAAGTATTGGTGTGATATACATTACCAAGGTTGGGATGGTTGAGTGTTGATCCACAGATCATATAGCTACATATGTTACATTTATAACACTTAACACAATCTTTCCTATTAGATATTTGGAACTTTATAGCCACATCGAGGAAAATAATTTATTTTGATGAAATGACTGAATTAAACTCTATAGTGAGGAAAAATAGAATTCAAAAACTGTACAAAATCTTCAAACTTGAGGAGACTTCTTTTCCAAATCACAAAAATATCATCAATGTGCCACAGCCACAAATAGGTGTGGCCACAGCACAGCAATGATGGATTTATTCATTATTCATCAAGGTAACCAATGAAGAGTTTCACAAGTGAGTGTGCGGCTAAACTGCTCATGTTAGTGCAACTTACTTGTTCATACATCTTCAGATTTAAAGAAGTTATTTTCTAAAATGACCTCCACATCCTGCAAAAGAAAATCTGAAGACATGAAAAAATGTTGAACCACATCAAAAAGGGTGAACCATGGATAATCAGCCTGGGAAGGAAAAGGCTAGATGATGCTGGATTTCTTCCAACTAGGATATGAGGTGGGCTTTATCTGACTTTCTACTACAAAATTTTAGGAATAAACTGCATAAAGAGTCTAGAATATATGAATTTAAATAGTAATCCATTCAGTTATGTAAACTGTTTTAATCCTTTAAACTGAAGTCTAGGAAAAGTAAAAATGATCAACTGCAGTGCTGCATCTACACTTGCCATTGTTAGATTCTCTTTTTTCTCTAGGGAATTTGGACGAGCAGTTTCATATGTGCAGGTTCCTCTGCATTGCTAGACCAGTCCTGGCAGCCTTTACTCCTCTGCACTCTCATAATCTAAGGTCCTTTGATATCATGAAGACTGATGTAGGGCCCATAGCCCTGCATTGGATGTGAAGACGCTAAGGATCAGTCCACCAGTGGAGCAAGGGGGAGCTCCATCTGCCTGGGGAGCACCATCTGCCTGGGGAGCAGAGAGTTGTAAAAGTAAAAGCGCTTTTCCCATCATCTAGCTTTAATGACAGAATGTATTTCTTTTAGCATAACAAATATTGTAATTGTTGAGCATAGTTTGCATAGAAACAACAGTTTCTTTTTCAACTCTGATACAAGAATGCGTGTTTTCTGGTTTGAGGTCTTACACCATCCTCCCTGTGGCTGCTATTGGAAATTAAAAAAATAGTTCCTGAGCTTTAACAAAAATATTACCATAAGCGAAAATCTACTCCAACACTGTAAAGTAGATTACAACCCATTTAACAAAAATTTAATGTAAAGCTGTGGAAAAAAAAAATGTCTCAATGACTTAAAACCAGTGGCATCGCCAAGCATTTGATTCCTAGAATCTAAATTCATTGTAGCATTTTGCTTTTGACTTCTTTAATTTTTTTATACTTGTTCTTAAAAAAAATATATATACTATATAGAGTATTTATATATATATATATATATATATACTCTCTTAAAAAAAAAAGGAACACTTTTTAATCATAGTATAGCATCAAGTCAATTAAACTCCTGGGATATTGATTTGGTCAGTTAAGTAGCAGAGGGAGTTGTTAATCAGTTTAGGCTGCTTTGGTGTTAATGAAATGGTTTTACTGGTGGAGGCCACTGACATTTTTTCCCTACTCATCTTCTCTGTTTTCACTAGTTTTGCATTTCAGTGTCACTACTGGTAGCATGAGGTGAGCATTGTAATCTGGACCCTACAGAAGAGCATGGAGGAGATTCCAGGAGACAGGCAGTTTCTCTAGGAGAGCTGGACAGGGCCGTAGAAGGTTCTTAACTCATCAGCAGGACTGGTATCTGCTCCTTTGTGCAAGGAGGAACAGAATGAGCACTGCCAGAGCCTTACAAAATGACCTCCAGCAGGCCACTGGTGTGATTGTCTCTGATCAAACAATCAAAAACATACTTCATGAGGGTGGCCTGAGGGCCTGATGTCCTGTAGTGGGCGCTGTGCTCACTGCTTGGCACCATAGAGCTCAATTGGCATTTGCCACTGAACACCAGAATTGGAAGGTCCACCACTGGCACCACTGTGCTTTTCACAGATGAGAGCAGGGTGACCCTGAGCAGATGTGACAGATGTTAAAGGGTCTGGAGATGCCGTGGAGAACATTATGCTGTCTGTAACATCGTTCAGCATGACCGTTTTGGTGGTGGGTCAGTGATGGTCGGGGAGGCATATCCATGGAGGGATGCACCGACCTCTACAGGCTAGACATGGGCATCCTGACTGCTATTAAGTATTGGGATGAAGTCCTTGGACCCATTGTCAGATCCTATGCTGGGGCAGTGGGTCCTGGGTTCCTTCTGGTGCACAACAATGCCTGGCCTCATGTGGTGAGAGTATGCAGGCAGTTCCTGGAGGATGAAGGAATTGATACCACTGAATGGCCCCCAAGCTCGCCTGATCTAAATCTAATAGAACACCTCTGGGATATTATGTTTCGGTCCATCCGAAGCCACCAGGTTGCACTCCAGACTGTCCAGGAGCTCAGTGATGCACTGGTCCAGATCTGGAAGGAAATACCCCAGAACAACATCCGTCATCTCATTAGGAGTATGCCCCTATGTTGTCAGGCATGCCTACCAGTAAGTGGGGGCCATACAAATTACTGCATACCATTTTGAGTTGCTGCAATGAAATTTCAGCAAAATGGACTAGCCTGTTGCATAATTTTTTCACTTTGATTTTCGGGGTGTCTTTGAATTCAGTCCTCTGTAGGGTGATCATTTTCATTTCTATTAAATGATGGGGCATTCTTACATTCCTAACACATTACCTAGTTCATATCAGTATAGATATCCAGGATGATATTTTTCCTCATTGAGATCTGATGTGTTTTCAAAGTGTTCCTTTAATTTTTCTGAGCAGTGTAATGCACAGTATATTATATACATACATCCAGACTGGAAAGCTAATCAGTGATCAACTTGAATGTCAGGCAGATGTACAGTTTGCTGTAGATTTCTATAAATGTAAAAACAACCAGTGAAACAAAGATACCATGTAAGAGTTTAAAAATATCACAACTATGACAACCAAAATAAAAACACTACTGAATCATTGAAAGATAACTATATAACAAATTGTAACAGTGGGAACTCTAGCTGTTATGTAATTAACAGATGCTTATTAATTTTACAATTATTCATGTTGCAGTCAAGGCCAGAATTGTTAGGTTCTGTTGGTCAGTATGCCTAAAATGGTACCTCTAGATTACCCAGGAGGTGCCAAAGACAATTCTGAAAGCTACTGCCAACACTCAGTCCTAACTAATGCCAAAACTACATGTTGCAGACATCCTTCATTTGAAAATTCTGGCAAAAGAGAAAGTATTGTATATCAAGCTGGCGTGATTTACTAGTCCCATACTGACATTTTTTTTACGGCTCTGCAATGGAGAGACAGATTTGAAGCAAAGTGGAAATATGCCCAGCTAAAGGGACTCATCCTCTTTATAGCCGAACTGCTGAGAAACACGGGAAAATGTACCATAAATCTAACAAGCCCCAGAAGTGATAAAAAGTCATTCTGTAAATATTAGTTCTTTGGGATGAACATTCAGTTCTGCTGTGTGACAGCTCCATTGTTGCTTTGCCAACATGCTTTCAGAAGCAGTAATGCTGTGCATATTTAGCCTTTTTCTGCCAAAGAAATAGGACGTTTATAAGCTAAAGGGTAAAAAGAAGTACAATTGCCCTAAGCAGATAATTTATAATAATTCTCTCAAAGAAACATTTCAGGCTATACCTAGTTTTAGCCAAGTTGCAATTATTATACCATTCATAATTGGCATGTGAGATAAAACATGAAATTATTAGTAAGAATCTAATAATTGCCTCATTTACTTGTTGACCACATATAAGAATCACACAGGTATTATTAATTTATCTATAAACTTGGAGACATAGCAAGATAAAAGAAAGGAATATCCAGTGGTTATGTTTATATAGACAGTGTATCCTAGCTTTTTGGAGTATCAGGGCATATCACAAAGTAACTAAACGAATGTGCAGGAATCAAGAGGTGACGGTAATTTCATCCTGTGTGCAATTTACTATCTACTTCAAGCCCAAATGTTTGCTCTACAGAACCACTAATAACATTCAAAATGATACATTTGAAAGCGCCCAACCAGAAAATAAGATACAGTTTTTTTAGACATTTTTGCAACTATACTATGCTGTCTATTGCATTCTATTGTTCTATGTTCCCTCCTTATCCCACTCAATACTTATAGCTGTTTCTCTCTACGGTATGCAGGTGCATATTTACCTCACCTGAAGTCTGCAACCCCGCCAGTAAAAACCTAGTGCCAGGCTATATGTGACTCCACACTATTGTTCCAGAGACATGTAAATTTATGGCAAAAGGAATAAACGAAATTATTGTTTGTAGTTCTATGGCAGTGCTATGCAGGAGATTTGATGTGTACTGGAACGCTGATATAAGATTTTCTCTTTTGATAACTTTTTTTGTGCAAGAATTATTTCATGTTATGGTGAACATTCCATGAACAAATCAATAGTTATTAAATGGCATGGGCTGTTTAAGGAGGGTGAGAAAGATGTCCACAATGACGCTAGAAGTAGGCAGTCAAAAACTCAAAGAACGGAAGCAAATGTGGACATAGTGTGAACCGTTGTATCACTCAGATCAAAGATTCAGTGTTTGAATGGTGGCAGAACTGAACATAACCAGGGAAAAAGTGTGGAAGATTCTAAAGGTGGATTTGTGAATGAGAAAGATTTCTACAAACATGGTGCCTCGAATCTTGACAGATCAGAAAGAACTTCTTCAAATTTCATCTGATCTTTTGAAGAATGAAGAGGTGCTTGATAAGGTTATTACCAGTCTATTCTAGGAATGAAATTGTCCCACCTCGTACAGCTGTCTATGGGTAGCTGTACCCAGCACCAGGAGCTGCTACACACCAAAAGACACCAGCATATTTACACTCTAAGGAGGAATGTGCCTATTTGTATGAGCCCTTACTTTTTTAGGGTCCAACCTACAGGCTGTACACCTGAGCTCTAGAATAGTGGCAATTTCATCAGCTGCAAGCTTGACATTGCTTATATACAGTATATCCAAAAAGAGAAAATTCCAACTAAAACTCAACCAAAATATTGTCATATCTGGATATCTAGAGACTTTAGACATTAATTCTGGGACCCCAATAATATATTGAAACCTCCTGCGCTTCAGATGAATAAACTAACTAAGCAGCCAGCACCCTCTTTAGACCAAAAAGTGTGAAAGTAAATATACAAATTAGTGCAGCGCTAAATAAATGCCATTAAAAATGGACATACCCTAAACTCGTGCATAAAATAATATATAATGCATATAAGTAAATATAAATTTATATAAATATAAATAAGATATGCATGCAAGGATGACCCCCTGCCAATCCCCTATGGGGAAAAAACGTGACCATATAACTAGGATGATAAATATATAATCATGCAAAGGGACAACACACTGCAGCAAGTGATAAAGTGATTCAATACAGTCCACTTCAAACAAAAAACTGTGTGATTCTTCAAAACGTGAGAGTGCCACTGGTGCCACAATCCTACAATGGTCTGAGTGCCTCCTCACCTCCCCGCACTGACCACAAGGGCCAATACGCCTTGATAGTATATAGGGTATAACCCTCAGGTGTCAGCCGATCTCAGATCCACAGGAGATTCCACCTCCAACACTGTATTTCCAAAGCCACCTCCAGCCGCTGTTAATGGTGGTAGTAAACCACCATGCGATGTTCAGAGACACAAAACAAAAGCTCCCATAGCGTGATACTGCAAATTTTATTATGTAGTATAGATACAAAATTCCTACTCACATTTCCACGCCCTGACAACACTTCCGGTATGCGGTGACGTCACTTCCGACGCACGCGCCATATTGGGACTCCTAGGTACACCCGCAGTACCAGGATCACATGAGGACTTGCTATATGTTTTTTATCTTCTGTGGAAATGTGAGTAGGAATTTTGTATCTATACTACATAATAAAATTTGCAGTATCACGCTATGGGAGCTTTTGTTTTGTGTCTCTGAACATCGCATGGTGGTTTACTACCACCATTAACAGCGGCTGGAGGTGGCTTTGGAAATACAGTGTTGGAGGTGGAATCTCCTGTGGATCTGAGATCGGCTGACACCTGAGGGTTATACCCTATATACTATCAAGGCGTATTGGCCCTTGTGGTCAGTGCGGGGAGGTGAGGAGGCACTCAGACCATTGTAGGATTGTGGCACCAGTGGCACTCTCACGTTTTGAAGAATCACACAGTTTTTTGTTTGAAGTGGACTGTATTGAATCACTTTATCACTTGCTGCAGTGTGTTGTCCCTTTGCATGATTATATATTTATCATCCTAGTTATATGGTCACGTTTTTTCCCCATAGGGGATTGGCAGGGGGTCATCCTTGCATGCATATCTTATTTATATTTATATAAATTTATATTTACTTATATGCATTATATATTATTTTATGCACGAGTTTAGGGTATGTCCATTTTTAATGGCATTTATTTAGCGCTGCACTAATTTGTATATTTAATTCTGGGACCCCACTGTGCCTCCACCCACAGGTTATACATTTCTAGAAGCATAGTTGTGCAACCTATGGGTTGGAGAGCTGAATGAAAATACACAACCAACTTCTACAGTCTCTGTATATACCAACTAAACGCTAAGGGGTTGAGGTATTAATTAAGTAGAAAATTCACTTGTCCCAGTGCAGGGGTATATAAAAAAAGGGATTTTCCTTGATATGACTGGGAGGCTGGAACAAACATGGACAGTGGACAGTGAACCTTTCAAGTTCAGTATAAGTGCCTACTCCTTTGTTCCTATCTATTTTGCGGATCCAATCTTAGTGGGGCCTAGAATAATTGTAAACTGACTTTTGCAGCACCTGAACAAGCAAGCTTCCCTCATAGAAATTATTATATTTTTTTCTAAAGCTATAACAGGGTTATCACAGTTGCTTAATAAATGAACTGAAATGAACTGCACACAGGAGTGTAGACATTGATTTCTACAGTTTCCCTTTATTTGACCTTTACAGAAAAAACTTCCTCTACATTTTGCACATTATTAAACATTATAGTGATTGTACATTACATTTGATGGCAACTTTTCACTGCAAAATGTAAAGCAAATGAATGCATGCTTGAAAAAGAAAGCTATTTCACAATAAGCAGATAAATAAATACCCTGCCATGTATTGAATGTGTAAAACCCATCTATTACATGGTGAATTACAATTAAAATGTTGAAGATTTCATATTTCTGGTCCTTTCTTGTTTCCCAGCTGCAATGAAGCTTTCAAACAATCACATTTGCTTTCATTTTCAAAGATGACCTTTCAAGCACACATTTAGAAACATATTATTTAATCATAAAGCAATTTATCTGGCATTCATCTGTGATTATTTTCCCCATAATGGCTAATCATTTAAGGCAAACATTTAGAAAGGGAGCATTCCTTCACACATCATTCACATTTATAAGGTATAAAGTACATTGTGTCCCAATAACTGCAAATTTAGACTAGCATGTGCATTCGTTTTACAATTAGTGACTAGCATTTGTTTTCCAAGTGATTTTTTTTTCATTATTATGTTTATACTGTATAAAGATACCAAGAGAGATTAGATAACTCTGGTCTCATTCATGGTGAAATACAGGTATATAAGTAGAATTTTCTGTTAAAAAGTATGTATGGTTGCTGTAAACATAAAGTTGTGAATTCCAAAAGTATATATATATATATATATATATATATATATATAATAAGAGAGCGACAACCCAACAATATTGTGACCAAGTGCAGCTTGCCCCTTTAAGTGCAACCAACATTTTTTAAATTACAAAGCTGTAAACAAAGGTAGGCACTACTCCTTTAATATTAATTTAGTGAAAGTGACCCAAAAAATAAGTACGTATAGTGTGAATAAATACAGACTAACACCAAAATAATAACATAATAACATAAATATTAACTAAAAAAAGTCCAAAACCATAAAGATTCATATAGTGTCCTTTATGGAATTACAGAATACTGTATATACAGTATCTTCCCAAGCACTGTGCTCTAAACAATAGTGAAATGTTGGTTATTTTTTTAATCCAAACACTGTGAAGCACCATGTGTGGTAAATCACCAAACCGTTATAGCTCATGAAGGCCTGCCAAGTCTTTAGAATGAAGCCATCAAGGTAGAGAAGAAAAGAATCCAATGGCACCATAAGCTCCAATTATATTTATCTCTCATGGACAACATGGGGTTTATTTACTAAAGCTGGAGAGTCCAAAATCAGACTCCCTTCTGCATAGAAACCAATCAGCTTCCAGGTTCCATTGCCAAAGCTTCATTGAACAAGCTGAGGTTAGAAGCTGATTGGTTTCTATGCAGAAGGGAGTCTGATTTTGGACTCTCCAGCTTTAGTAAATAAACCCCCATATGACATAAGCCCAAAAAAGATGGTAATCTCATGATGTAGCATATTTATTTAAATAGAATATAAAAGTATGCAGTCACATTTACTTGTGCTTGAGAGGCAACACAAACTGCCTTCAACAGGATAATATAC
Organism: Staurois parvus; assembly: GCF_062004578.1. Lineage (NCBI taxonomy): Eukaryota > Metazoa > Chordata > Amphibia > Anura > Ranidae > Staurois > Staurois parvus. Next base: position 8,941,590 of record NW_028317854.1, on the reverse strand, counting down.
ACTCACCGCTACTCACATCCACAGAGCCGGTGTGTGCTACATGGACCAGAACTAGTTTTCTGGATATGACATCACCAAAACCCGTATTTGATGACAGCGGCCCAGCCCCAATGCATTTTGCAAGCGTGCGTCCTCAGGAATCTTTGGTATTTCTCAGGCACAAGTATATGTGTTTAATACAACTTCAAGAAAAGGGCTTCCTCAGAAATACTGCATCAAACCTTTTGCTGTAATAGGGTAATATAAAAATGATTTAAAAACAAATTTGTCCCTCTCTAGCGTCCTAGACTTATCAGGCAACCATGTACATACTCTTGGTCATCCAGGTGCTAGCTGTAATAATTTTAGTAATATAATAATATAAAAATAACCATTCTGTGTCATTTACAAGGTGTAATGAATGCATAGCCACTATGTTTTCTTCACTCTGATATTGTCTAATCTTATCATATTGCGTAAGGTTTCCTTACTTGCTCCAGCACATTATGCCATTTTCATTGTATGCCTGTCCAGAATATTGGCAAAGCAGAATAAAAATTATGTGAAAACAATCAACGCCTTCATATTTTCCAGAGACTGAACTACTAATGCTCTAGTAGCATCTGAAAGAATGAAACACTGTCTTAACTCCCACCTACCTCCCCCATCATGTACTGAAAACATTTTTCAAACCAGACTTTGTGCAAACATGCTGTTGTGCTGCAAGCATTAAAAGGCAATTTAGTACTCAAAGGATTAAAAGCTCATGTTAAATTGAAGACTACACTTGGCATAAACATTAAAAATTGACAGAACACCCTGCACATTAACTTCACCGGGGCCCCATAATTAGCATTTAAAAGTGAAACATAATTTCCTTACCATGCTAATCCACTACCTAGTTACTCATTCATAATGCATTTGTTGAAATACAAATGAAATCCAAATGATTTTCTTTGCATTTCATGTTTTGCTATTTTACATCTTACAAGAAAAGAATGAAAGTTATTCATACTGCAGCAGAGGAGCCTAGACCTTGTATTTACATAATTACATTTTCTTTTAAATCATTACGAGGATGATACATTTAAACAGTAGCCACATGTATCAACAAAAACAAAAATGGAAAAAATGAGAAAATATGAATACACACACATAGCTAATGACTCCATTGGAAAGACTCTTATCTATCTATCTATCTATCTATCTATCTATCTATCTATCACACTGACAGATGTGGCCATTTACTGTTTCAACTAATCATGTAAATCCTTGGCGTTCATTGTCCAATAATATGCTTATTTATTTACAAAAGATATTTGTTTGCCTACAGGGGGGAAATTACTAATAGATTAGGTAGGAAGTATCTTCCTCAATAATAAGCAGTTGTATGGACATATTTATCATTTTAGCAATGTCATCGGTTTGATAAGAACAAGTGCTAAAGTGGCAGTGACAGGATTTTAGAGACTGAATAACAACTCTAGGGCAAGAATTATGTATGCAAAGCAGATTGTGTTTTGGGGATATTAGGAACACGAATACCTTATGTTACCAAACATCTTGCCCATATGTTGGAAATCTTGGTGTATGTCCCTGTTCCAGTTGCTTTTCTAACTAGAAGAACGAATACAGCCACCAAAATATTCATATATATTTAGAAATTTCACAATATCTCTAAATTTACTAGATGCTGATGCTTCCAACATATAGTTCTCTGCAAATGTTGGCAATGGTGGTATTTGTTTTAGACCAAATAACCCTCAGCCAAAACATTTCCATGGTCAAATATGTAACATATCATTTCTCCACATGGCCTCAGTACAACTGTTATCACTTTGATTAGTTATTCACACATTTTATCAATAATATTATCATTGCTTAGAGTGAAAGTAAATGTATCAAGGGTGGGGTGAGATTTTTATGGCATACTTACTTCCTAGTGTGATGTTCTCCAGCAATGATGAGTCTTGGTTCCTATCATTGTTTTCTCCCCTACTGCTGCCATCTTTGCCAGTGCTTTTTCTGGGTCCTTTGATGCTCTTCGTGGGTCATTGGATGGTCATCACATAGCATGCATTTAGGAATTACATTGTCCTCTGCATCCAAATCTATCCTTGAGTTTAAAAGCAGGGACACTCAGAACTCAGAACAAAAGACATAATTAAAATGTAACTCCAGCCTGATTTTTTTTTTTTTTTACTTTGAGTATCTGGATAGAGCGCAGAAAAAGCGATCTACACGCTACAATTCGGCCACAAGAAACTAAAATTTGTTCAGTGTCATAGTTTCACTCACTCTTCTAAAAATAACTTTTTTATTGCTCTTTTTTGTCCCCATTTTGAAGTTTCTCTTGTTGACTAAGTGGCAAATGGAAATGTTCAACTGAGCCACACATATCAGTAAAAACCTTGCACTCTTCTAATTGTTATCCAAAACTTGAAGTAGAATCCTGAGTTTGCTACATTAATCACTATTCTAAAGCTGCATCCTTCTAATTCAAAGACTTGCACCTGCTAGGGCCTATTTCTTTCAAGCCTTGTTTACATTTGCAGTGGTCATTGCACCTCAGGGGCATTTGACAGCTGCATGCATTTCACAGCCTTGGAGGATGTTTGTGATGTGGCCCTATTTACTTGAATAGGTCACATTTTGTGCTCAGCAAATGTGGCATATTGTTTTACTTTTGGAAATGAACAGTTAGTGCTTGTCTAATGAACAGAGCTGACATTGGCATTGCTCTGCTGAATGTCGGCTCTCATCTCTAGCATGCGTCTGATGCCAGAGAGAAGTGCTGTCAATCAGCCCTCATTAATGATATATTCACACCAGATGCAGTAGGACTGCGTTGGGTGGCTATTCCAGTGAAGTCCCACAGCATAGACAAGGCAAAATGCCTTAGCTCCTATGTACCCTATTCACACCACTGCAAAGGTGGTGGTGCATGGATATGGTGCGCTGATAAAAAGTACTGCATACAGGATTTTTTTTTATCAGCACAGCACAGTGCAAGACAATCCACTGCCTCACATCACAGGACCAGTAATTGAGCTTTATGAGATGTCTTTGTTGCATCTCAGTAAAGCTTATTTTAAAAAAAAAAGGAAACGTTGAGCTGATTTTGCCTTGTCCATTCTGTGGGACTTCACTGGAGTAGCCACCCAACAGTCGCTGTGGCTGGTGAAAATGAGCCCTAAGTATTTTTCTCCCTGCTAACAGAGTGGTCCGAAAGTAGTGGGACGATGGGAGAGTGAGATCTAAATGGGACCAAGTGCTACATGATTTAATAAAATTTAAAACTTGTGGTAATACCACTTAATTAACAATTTTTTAAATCCTGGCAGAAAGAGGTATAGATATAGAGGGATGGAGGGAGAAAAATGAAATGTGTTCTCTCACTGATATGACTTACAGCCAAACTCAAGCAAATATCTAAAAACACAGATGAATTATATAAGTGAGTTGTTTAATCTGCCTAAAGAACTGGATTTACGCAGCACAGCCACTCAGGTGGCAATGCTTTCTCTGTTAGAGAAAGTCAACATTTCATCTCTTTATATTTTTTCCTCCCTGGTTCCTCCTTTCCCCCCTCGTCAACATGCTACTGAATTTTTTTTAAATAAATCGTTGTGTTTTTATCACATTATATGCCTTATTTTACAACCAGTGATGTCATCACTGGGTCTCTCTGCAATGCAGGCCAATCATGGCTCATGGGAGAGGACAGAAAGGTCCTGTTTATAGCATCCTGAAAATATCACCCTGCCTCAGTACGCCTCCTAAAGTAGAACTTTTTTTTCATTTAGGATAGAGTAAGGGAAGGTTATAACCCCTGTCCAGGGGCGGACTGACAACTCATGGGGCCCTCGGGCAATAGGGGATCATGGGGCCCCTGTGTCCTTGCCCAAACTCAAAAAAGCCTATGAAAAAGGTACCATGGGGCCCCCTACTAATCCCGGACCCTCGGGCAGTGCCCGAGTTTCCAAATGGTCAGTCTGCCCCTGCCCCTGCCCCTGTCAGTTTATATTTTGCCATCTGCATCTCATTGGGGAGATTTACCTTAATTTCCTGTCCCATAGTCAAAACAGGAAGTGAAAGAAGACCCCTGCAAATTAAGGGAATTCCTTTGGGACCCCCAGATTGCCAAAACTAGTGCCCCCAATGGAAAAGGTCCCCTCTATTACTTTTCTGGGGACAACCCAAAATGTGGTGATTTCTTTTACTTTCACTTTTGCTGATAATGGTAAACAGGACACATAGACAGGGTGAATCATCTAAGGGAGGGACAGACAGCAATAAAAACCTAACAGGCGTTCTAATCCCTCTCCACTCTAGAAAAAAGTTTTGCCTTTAGTTATACTTTAAGTGCCCTAAACCTTGATGCAAGCAGTGTGTTGACACTTGGGACTGGTAGGTGTTCTGCAAATATCAAAATTCCTTATTGGGTGTCTGGAGAGGTGTTTGCATGCAGACTGCCCTAGGTAATGCCCACATGTAATGCTGAGCCTTCATAATTGAAAAAACTGAAATCCAATTAGTGAAAGGGGTGGGTAAGGGACAAACAATTTGGGGAGGAAAGTGCCAGATCATGCTGGATGTCCTCCAGCTCTGATTTGCTGCATACCTAATTTACACAGTAATTTCACTGTAGGATAGGAGCCCATACAACTTTGCACACTGAAGATAAGGCTGGAGTTCAGTTTTAAGGAATACAGCCAGTGGTGTATGTAGGTTTTGTGCTGCCCTAGGCAACACAAAAATCGTCCGCGCCCCCCACGGAGAGAGCCTGACACTAAAAAACACCACTACTCCCTCCACCCCCTCCCCCTTGACAAAGAGAAAGCCTTCCACTACAACCACCCTCCATACACTGGCCACCCCACCCCTCAGCGAGAGGGAGAAAAATACTCACCTTCACAGCTCCAGACATCCCCTGGAATAAGAGCCAGGCTCTGCATACACCGTCAAGCAGCCCACAGCCTCTCTTGGATCCCACCTGGTCCCTATGCCATGCGTGTCCCTTCTTCTGTCCCTTCTTCTGAGGAGCTGTGCTGCCCCCCTGAAAAATGCTGCCCTAGGCAAGTGCCTTGTTTGCCTTGTGGTAAATACACCCCTGAATACAGCAGTTACACCTCCCTACCCCAAGCCTGGAATTAGGCAATGAAAATGCAGCAGCATACTGTTGAGGTCATCTCTCTGCTCACCATCCCTGTCAGCTTTTTTATTAACAATTTGCATTTGGTAAACCTGATTGGCTCCATGTGCTGCATCTACTGTACCTCTCCCAATCTGAGTCCTCTTGTACAGAACATTGCAAGAGACTGATACAAAATTCAAGGGCTTACACTAGTTACATTTAAAGATGCATTTAATATATTTTTTAAATAACACACATATTGCATTAATGTGTCTTTTATAGCTGTCAGCTTTAATTTGAAAGTAATAAGTGAGTGGATAATGCAGAGTGTTTTGTAAAAAGTACATAGTTCAGTTGCTGCATTATTGATATCACCTATACCATGTAGGCCTCTCTATATTACACATTGAGCCTTTACAGCTAAACACACTTTGAATAACAAAATAGTTTTTAGCTTTTTTTGTTTCTATGTGTTCTGGTACAGTCTTAAGTGTAAAACAATTTCTGGTTATGTATAATTGTTATTGTGAGCAGCATCTGAACTTGAACTGATATTGTTGTACTAGTTTATTTCACTGTATATGCATCCAGACAGCATAAAGCTCCACTGCACTGCACGAAATGATTAAAGATGTTTATTTGGATGCACAATTCAAGGCTAGGAATTACAAATCAAAGGCCTAAGGCAAAAGACATTTTTTAACTCACAGACCAGCTGTGAGATATAAAGGGCCTACAAGTCTCTTCGACGTGAGCAGTGGGATTCTGCAGTCAGTTTCCACCGAATTGTTTTCATTCATCAAGATAACTTACTCGTTTGTATTTAGAGTTTCATACATCCTGTGTGTGTGTGAAAGCATGAGTGTATTTACTGTTCTAAAAAAAATTCAAGGCAACTGAAATTCTGTAGAATTCATCTTATTTAGAAGACCCAGTGAATTGTGTATTTAGGTACAGTAAATCCAAGAAGCTCTATATTATGTTTGACATATTAGTACACACATATCCCTGATATATCAACTGCTCTTTACTGCAAGTACAGAGCTTTGTACCTTATTGCAGTTCTGATCTTTCATTGTTCATAATTTGGGGCACATTTTTTTTAGATCAGATGAGTTTTTTTCTTTCCTTTTTTTTACAGGAAGTGTATGTTTATGTAGGGATGACCAAATGAGTAGATCTCAACAGGTAATCCAATGTGGAAGCCAGCAGGTGCTTTATAATTGTCCAAGATTGGGGTCCTGGAACAGAGATAGATATATCAGACTTGGATCAACTCAGCATCAATGTGATATATAAGAGGGGCACTTTTTGTTTACATTTTAAAATCAGTATTTTTTGCTAGATAATTATACATTATATATACCGGTATTTTTTTTTTTAAATCAGAAGCCCTAGAGAATAAATTGGTGGTTTTTGCATGTTTATATGTCACACAGTATTTGCACAGTGGTTTTTCAAATGCAATTTTTGGAAAAAAATACACTTTTTAAATTTTTTTTGCAAAAAACACAATACATTGCCCACTTTTTTTGTAAAATATAAAAGATGATATTACATTGAGTAAATAGACACCAAACATGTCACACTTTAAAATTGCACATGTAATGGAAAAAAACTATAAATATTACTATTCATAGGGAGATTTTTAAAGTCTGTAGAAGCTACCACTTTAGATTTACAGAGAATGTCTAGTGCTAGAATTACTGCCCATGATCTGATGATCACAGCGATACCTCACATGTGTGGCGTGTGCGTTCGTTTTAGTACAGAAGTACGGGGGAGCGGGTGCAAAATTTTTTTATTTTTACACTGTTACTTTATTTTTTTGATCACTTTATTTGCTGTCACAAGGAATGTAAACATCCCCTGTGAGAGCAATAGATATGTGACAGTTATTTTTATAGAGGGATCTGGGGTCTATGAGACCCCAGATCCCACCTCTGCACTTGAAAGCAAGATCGGTGTTTTTGAATGCTTTCAGACTTTTAAAAATGGCTTTCAAGTTTCAGAGTAAACCGGAAGTGATGTCAGGTCATTGCTTCCAGTTTACAATAAAGGAGAACTGATCAAAGCTGGTTTTGGCTTTGTTCGGCTGTCTGGCCAGCCAGGACACACACGAGCTGGTCGGTCAGGACTCTCAGTGGGACAGGAGATCCCAAGAGAGTGAGAGAGAAATCATCCTCCCTCTGCTTGGACAAGCAATTGAGTGACAAGTAGTGGCTCCGATTGCTTGTACAAGACAGCCGACCGTTGGCTCTAAAAAATGGTACCAGGGTGATGCCTGCAGCTGCAGGCATTACTCCGGTACAGCCATGAAAAGTCCAGTAGAGGTACATTTCCTGTCCGGAAGTGGTTTTAAAAAAATGGTAGTTCATTATAAAAATTGGAGCAGCACACACTTTAAAAGAGGAGTTGTGCATTACCAGAACATCAGAGTTTACTATGAACCTAAATCTTTGTTTTGTACACTTTTTCATTGTCAGCTTTATATACTTTCAGGTTACTGGCTGCTTAGCAGTGTTTTCTAGTCATTGTCCATGTTACTGTTTGACATACAAAGGGGATGTATTAAACCACTGAATTTCATGAACCTACTATATTGTTTAGTATGCCTGACATTGATTCCTTTTTCTCTAGGTCACTGTCACAGTCAGGGGTCAGGTTCAAAGACAAGTTGCTATAACAGTAGAGAGGCTCCCACTGACCAGCTGGATAAGTACACAAGCAGGTCACCCTGGCAGATGACACAGGCTCACCCAAGGTGCGAGGTCTAAACACTAACCGGTATTCACCAGAGCTCTTAATGGTGGAGATGGATTTTGCTGTGTGTTAGAACTAGATTATGGTCCTTAGGATCACACCACCAGGAACTGAGCAAGCCAGGATCTAGTGACAGATATAGCAGGTAGGGATCAAACAGATGTGTATTCAGTAAACAAGCCAAAGATTAGTAGCAAAAGGTTGCAGGTTGGGGTTGAGCAAAAGCATAGTCCAGGGACAAAGGTTGGTAATGAATGGTTGCAGGTCAGGATAGAGTGGAAGCATAGCTGAGGAACAAGCCAAGGTTGTTAACGAGTAGTAGTGAAGATACGGATGGCAGCAGGAGAGACAAGAGAAAGATATTGGCTTTGGAAGAGCACAATAATTTGGTAAACAGGAAGTGCAAAGGAGTGGCTTAAATAGGAAGTTCATTGGACAAGCATGGAGTTCAAGGTTCAACAGAAACAAGGCACAAGACAGGATTGTCCAATGGATCATAAATGGTGCTATCCAGCATCTTAGGTGGCACAGCAATAAGAGCTACTGCAGCAGAGGTTATGGGTTTAGATCCTGGTCCTGATAGTCACATACAGTAGAAAATGAGTCACAAAATAAAACCTCCACAATCTGCTCTGTCAACAATTTGCCTACTTTAGCATTCTAATCTGACTTTTTTAAAATGTATTTTTAAAAGGGGATAATGTAGTTTCCTAAGGGCATTGGGGGATATTCTATTTTTCATCAATTATTAGAATCAACAAAAATATACACATCTTGATTCAGGTTGAGAAGCTGACACTGAAGGAAGACTTTTTCTTCTTGAATCTTGAATAGCTAACAAAACACAAATTGTAAGAACTATTTTTCTAGGAAAAAAAAGTTATTTTTTTTACAGGATATGGCAACAAATCAGGAAAAGATCTACTAATTTAAAGGTTATATAATGACAGGATGCAGAAACAAAACAGTAAGGCATTAACTTTTTCCTGTAAACTAAAGCTCCTCTCCACCACGTGTAATCCCACAAAATGTTAAAATTGTCATGACTATAATCATAAACAGGCACACCATGTAGACTCAGAAGCCAGGTTTTCAACAACTTCATAAATGTCAGCAAACTAGCATGAAAAGAGGCTACATACAAAAAGTCTTTTACTACAGTAGGGCATGGATGATCAATGGACAGACAGGACAGATGGTACTAAAATAAGAATATAGATGAATATTTTCCCCAGTGTGGGGGGCATCATAGTATCTGTAATGATGATTTTTGAAGAAAACCTGTCATAGATGTGTCCAAAACATCCCAAGCATATAATGAAAGAATGCACAACTGAGGCCTTCAGTAAAAAATACATATCATAGAACCAGTAGATGTAGGCATTTGAAAACATATGCAAAGTTCCACTTATACCATGAAGGCTTGGCCTCACCTTTCCCACCACAAGCCTCCCTATCATCTCCTTAATGTTATAGATAGCCTCACTGACTAATAATGAGACTTGAGATGGTGAACCAAGTTTTACAGGAAAAGTTCAGATAAAACTTCAAATGTCTATACCACTACATCTACTGCTCATTGTAATTTAGTTTTCACTAAAGGTAACCTGTCTATGTATTTTTCTTTAACTCATACACTTTGTTCCCTTCATCTAATGAGATAGACAAGGCATCAAAGAGACATACCTTATTTAACTTAAATTAGAGAAATTGGAAAGAAAAAAATGCACTCAATTGAAATAAAGAAATGTTTGCCTTTCTGAAGTCAGTAACTGCAAATAATCTTCCATATCTTGCAGAATTCATGCTAGGGCTTTCACCAATTTACACATGAAGGAGATTGTCTTGTTTAAGCCAGAGTTCTCCCTACAGAAGAATCTGGTCACCGTATCAGATAGTAAAAAGGTGAAAAGTCAACATCATTTTAAAGTCTAACTCTAGCAAATAATTTTTTTCTAGTTTTACATAGAATGTGGGATGGCTAGAACTTTATTGATATCCCTGTAGCAGAGATTTCCTCTCACCTCTTGAACTGTCTAACTTCCTGCACTTGACCTGAAAGCTACAGGGAATTCCCCCGATAGGGACAAAAATAATAAGAAAAACCTGATAAAACTACTAAGCCTTCTTCACTCTATTAAAAAATGTTTCCTCACTGTCAGTGTCTCCATTGGAGAGAAATTTACCCCCTACCTGTTTTTCCTAACACCTATCAAACAGGCTGGAAATCCCCCCAGCAGGAAAACAGACCTAAATAAAAAACTTGCTACATTTCTAAAGCTGGCCATACATGGATCAAAATTTGTATGGGCTATCTGGTTGTACTCAAGTCAATCTATTGACTGGATTGTGTAAAATCAGACCGTTGGGTTTTTCCTCAACAATCAGTGCCACTGGCTATAGCCAGCAGCACTCATCATTGTATTCTGTTTTTGGAGAAGGCTCCCCTGCAGCAGAATACATAAACCTAGTGATTCCCCCATCCACATCGAGTGTAAAGTTGGGGGAATCTGTTCATTTTTTTTTTCCTGTTCAACCCGCTGGTTGAATGGAAACAACAAAATTAATCATGTAAGGCCTGCCTTAAACCTCCCCACTGTATCCAAGGTTTATACGGATGTAATACTTCAATAATTTTATTACACGTACCCTTTAAAAATATGAATTTAATTTGTGCTACTAAGACTAAACAAAGATGTGCTGTTGCTGGTAATATTTAATTTGCATCTCCAAATGAATTCTAAAATGATATTTGGCTGCAGATTATCTTTGCATAGATAATATAATATGTATACTGATAGCTTGAAATAGCTCAGACCAACACACACATCAAAGGCCAGCTGACCTTGTCTCATGATGGACAGTGTGTGCTGCTCCAGGCCATTACTTTTGGTGTGCAAGTAAAATGGGCTATGTTAAACATTCACAGAAAGCATTATGTTACCCCTTGCACAGTCATTTAGCAGGAAATAAAAGTCTCAGGTCTCCAGCCGATATTTAAACCTTGTCACCAGTTTGTGACCCCAGAGCACTTGTCATTGGAAAAATGAAAACACAGTTGGTGGGCTTATCCCCAAGCATGCCACATGGAACAGTCTCAGTGGAATATATCCTCTGGTTCAGACACATTTTTAATATGTTTCTTACAGCTGGCTTATTTGATCCAGAAAGAGCAGAGAATTCTAAGGGGAGACATAAAAGCAGGCATAGCCGGAGAGGATAGTTTGTCTCTTGAGTTTACCTTGAAAGATGAGGTACAAGAAATGAGAACTAAGGAAACACAAGAATTCCAGCCTTTAATACTGTATTTTTGTACATTATCTTAGCCTGTATAACATTTACAGTTAAATGAACACATGCTTATTAACAAGTAAAATCAGATCACATTCTGCATGGACAATCTCTTGTTCCCTAGCAATGTTCCGTGTATTTTTTAACTATGAAACTATTATGCATATTTTGGGTCAAAAGATAATGCAAGTAGTGTAAGAATAATGGCTATTCAGCTTCATTTTTTAATATCTGTTAAAAAAATCTCTATCTTCGTCTCCTGGAATCATCAACCAGATTTTTCTTTTTGACATTTAGGTCAGTAAAGTGAACCTTTCCAACAGAAAAGGAAAATAAAGGTGCCACTAAGCATTATTATTTACCTACTAGGTACTATAAAAAATCCTTCAGTGCCCTTGCTGAGAATGCTTTGCTATGGCACAACACTCTTGTCTTAGAGTGTTTGCCCTATGCACATGCATGCCCACTTTACAATGAGAATGCCCTTGGATAGTAACATAACAAAACTTTCTTTTATAACCTTTCCTTGTAATAACAAATTATCGTATGGCACTTTGGCAGGCCATAGACGGGCCATAGACGAAAAATTGGTCGGCCCCGTTGCCGATCCTGCCACCAATGGCCATGAAAAATGGCCGTTTTTCGTGGTTTTTCCAGCATGACCGATTAAAAATAAATGTGCAGATCTGCGAAAAATGGCTGGCATGAATATCGGCCGATTTTTCGTGCGGACGAACATTCGGCTGATAAACGACCCGTCTATGGCCTGCATTTCACTTTGTCAGCACGTTTGGTAATTGATAAGAGGCAGGACAGGTTCACTTTAAAGTTTGGACAATACAGGTAGTTTTAACTTGGTATACTAATATATCATTCTAATTATGTGGTGTTCCCATAGTTTACCATGGGGCATAAGCATAAAAAAGGCCTAAAAAATCTCTGCAAAACAATTAAATTATGTTTTTTTTCAAGGTATGCTATTTCTCCATTATTTGAATAAACTAATTGTATAAAAAGTGCTGTAATCACATATATCAATTTGTGCAATTAAAAAATGTTAAATGTATGAGAATCCAGGGTGAAATATAAACATATAACCAAAGTATAACACATGAAGTGAATGAATAAATAAACTATATAGAATAAAATAAGAAAATTGTGAAATAATAAAAGTATGGGCAGCACAGTGGCTAAATGGTTAGCACTTCCGCCTGGCAGTACTAGGGTTGTTGGTTTGAATTCCAGCCACGGCACCTCCTGCCTGGGGTTTGCATGTTCTCCCTGTGCCTGCGTGGGTTTCCTCCAGGTCCTCCAGTTTCCTCCCACACTGCAAAGACATGCTGGTAGGTTAATTGGATCCTGTCTAAAAAATTGGCCCTTGTATATGAATGTGAGTTAGGGACCTTAGATTGTATGCCCCTTGAGGGTTAGGGACTGATGTGAATGTACAATATATATATATGTAAAGCGCTGCGTAAATTGAAGGCGCTATATAAGTACCTTAAATAAATAAATAAAATAATTATATAACTGTGAGTCCCCTTTAAATGAATATAAATCAGAGAAAAAAAAGTCCCTTTTTTTAATAAAATATGGACTCCTTAAGTAATTCTCAATTGTTGTAAAGTCACCAGTGCTGCCCGTCACCAGGAATAGTGAATAAGATGAAGGCTTAGCAAATGTGTTTGACTCCCTTATTCAGGGAAGTCAACATGAGTTCAATACAGCACAGCCTCAGTCACATCTCTCCATGCTGTTTCCAAGGATGCTGTATGCAGTTTAAAAATTCATGCAATCCATTCCATGTAAAGAGAGCATATATGAATAAAATAATATAATGTCACAAACATCACTCAAAAACAATACAACTTCCTCTCACTTCTGGCATCTGAATTCCACTGACATTCTTTTGTGTTGTATGCAAGATAACAGCATACAGTAATTAGCAAATAGCAAAAAAAAAAGATATTTTCTGAGAAAAAATACCTTTAGATACTATCTCATTCACATGTTTTTTGCCAGGATGATTATAAAACATCTCAGGGGTGTTGTACCCTGGGGTTCACACTGAGAAGACAAATTCTGCAACACAAATAGCATAGTATGGAAAATAGTGGACGTAGCCAGGTTCCAATGAACAAGAAGCATCTTAAAGGGGGTATTAAATCAAACTTGAGATTGTTCACTGTACATACTGCATACACATGCCATGGTTTTTTTTCCAACAAAGTATGCCTTAATACTTGTGGGAGTCTCTCAAACACACATAAACCTCAGCACAAATTAATTAATAATTTATTTTATATTTGCTTATCTGTATATATACTCAGGGCCATGGATAAGGGGGTACCACCTGTCCTCCTGTACAGGGCCCAGGCCAGCAGGGGGGGCACAGGCAGCTAGGTAAATTGGAGGAGGGTGATCGGCATGGTGGGAGTGCAGTTACTGGAACTGATTCTCTGTATGGTTCTCTCTGCAGCAGCTGAACCCTGGTTTCCTCTTCTCCTCTCCCTCCTGCTGGCACTCATCTGCTGCAGAAAGAACCATAGAGGGGATGGATTCCAGTAATTGCCCCTCCGTTGCACCCATCCTCTCTGTTCCCCATGTTACCCAGTCCCCTCTGTGTGCGCCCCCCAGTGCTCCTGGGTTCCCTGCTCTTCCTCCCACAGGTAACTGCAAGCACCCAATAGGATTCTTCAGGTTGATGAACACAATAAGTGATTTGTACCAATTACTCACTGTGTTCATTCATAACTGAAGCATAGTAAACTGTGTTTTATTTTTTTTGAGGGGAGGGCCGTGTCAGGTACGCTGTATGTGGCCCCATGGTTTCTAACAGCAGCCCTGTATATACTACAACACAGACACCGAGCAACACTTCATTTTAACCTACCTTAAAGAAGAACTAAATGTAAAAAATAATTTGGTAATACTTGGCGATCATGTGTGAAACAAAGCACACTTTGGTCAAGAGCATGTAATGTAAAAAATATTGTATAGAGTATAGTAGTCAGGGATATGAAAAGAACTGCTCAGCTTATGGTCAGGACTACACATGGAAGAAAGCAAAACCAGCGCTCAGGTCCATACACGTCCTAGGAACATGGTACCAGTCACTCGCTGAAGTGCAGCCCTCTAAAAATCGGGGAATCTTGATAATACTGGAAAAGAGAAAAAAAATGGTGCGCTCTCCTTGTGCATTTAACATGATAAAAAAGAATTTATTGAAAATGACAAAAGTGTATACTCACAAACCAAAGAATCATAAATAAAAGTATGGGCAGCACAGTGGCTAACTGGTTAGCACTTACGCCTGGCAGTACTAGGGTCATTGGTTTGAATCCCAGCCACGGCACCTCCTGCCTGGAGTTTGCATGTTCTCCCTGTGCCTGCATGGATTTCCTCTGGGTACTCTGGTTTCCTCCCACACTACAAAGACATGCTGGTAGGTTAATTGGATCCTGTCTAAATTGTCCCTAGTATGTGTATGCATGAATGTGAGTTAGGGACCGTAGATTGTACACCCCTTGAGAGTTAGGGACTTATGTGAATGTACAATATATATATGCAAAGCACTGCGTAAATTGACGACGCTATATAAGTATCTGAAATAAATAAAAAGCAAGGAACCAATGTGACAGTCCCAGCAAATGGTGGTATTGCGACAGGGTGTGCTAAGATGTTTCGGGAGATGAGCTCCCAGCTCTGAGGAAGGGAACTCGTCTCCTGAAATGTGCTAGCACACCCTGTTGCAAGACCACCATTTGCTGGGACTGTCACATTGGTTCCTTGCTTTTATTTATGACTCTTGGTTTTTGAGTATACACTTTTGTCATTTTCAATAAATTATTTTTTATCACGGTAATGCACAAGGAGAGTGTGCCCTTTTCTGCTTTTTTCCAGTATGGTCAGGACTACGTAACACACAGCTCAACTTGCAGACTGCAGTGGTCAGAATTATATTATGCACAAAGAGCTTGCAGAGTACAATGGTAAGTAATATGTGGCCCCTTATGCTGGTGGTCAGTACTCCCTTAAGCAATAGTATAGAGTGTCGAATGCTACCTTACACATTTGAGGTCAGTGGTGATTTCTCTCTTAAACATTTGTGATCAGCATTGATTGCCCTCTTCAACATTGGTGGTCAGTGGTTCATGGCCCCTAAACACTTGTGGTCAATTGTGAGTGTCCCCTAAACATCGGTGGCAACTGATCGCTAAACATTGTTGTCTGCACATTGGTGCTTAGTGGTTTATGCCCCCATAACACTAGTGCTCTGTCGTCAGAGTGCTCTAATGCATAAGGCACAGTATGACAACACCTGTCTACATGTGTCCTTGCTTTGCCTAAGCCTTATAGTGCACTCAGCAAAGAGTGTTTTTTAAGGGTTCTCCAACCTAATATATTTTTCCCTCGCTTTCAGATAACATAACTCAGGTGTATGTCTTTCACTGATAACTGTTACCGTGGTGCCTTATTTTTAGGATGCCATATTGCCATTTCTGCCACATTATTAGGCTCCATCCACAAATGAGTGTTTTATCGTATTTATGCCTAAGCCAGGGGTGGACTGACCATTTGGAAACTCGGGCACTGCCCGAGGGCCTGGGGTCAGTAGGGGGCCCCATGAGATGCCCCTGGTACCTTTTTCATAGGCTTTTTTGAGTATGGGCAAGGACACAGGGGCCCCATGATCCCCTATTGCCCGGGGGCCCCATGAGTTGTCAGTCCTCCCCTGGCCTAAGCACAACATTTCGTAACAGGTTCAGTCCCAATCAAGTTGATAGCCAATGTTCAGAATACAACGCTTTGTTACTTGTACAAGTGCTTTTTTGCGGCAGAGTTGCATTTCTGGTCCTTGTGGACTACAATGGAAGCACCTGAAAAATGCCTGTAAATTCATGTTTTTGGCACAATTTCTAGCCTTTTCTTCTAGTAACTTGCTTTCCATTGGGAAAAACATAAAGGTTCAAGCCTAAACATACCTGAAAACATTTATATCAAATCTTTGTACAAACACCCTTAAAAAAATGCTTGAAAAAATTTAAGTAACTAGCCTGAAAGTGGTCCATCACCCCTTTTCCTATGGCCCTCTCTTCCCCCTTCTTTCCCATTCCCTATTACATTAGCCCCCCAAAAAAACAGTAAGTAAACACCTTGAAAAACGTAGCTCAGCACACATATACCACATCCCTAGCAGTAGTACAAAATAAAGAAACTATGTTGGGATTTCTCAGGCACCAACAAATACAAATAATGTTAAAAAATACAAAATTACTTTATTAGATAACAGTTATAAAACACAGATACAAAATAAAAGCAATCAGCTGATAGAGCACTAGGTATTTTACAAAGATCACCCTCAATTACTAGTGTGTAGGTTGGGCTGAACATTGTGGATGATGTTTTTTATCTTTGAGGATGACTTACCTGGACCCACACATGTGCAGATGTGCTGCAGGTCACTCCAGAAGCTCCTGTTTTATTTTTGCGCATGTGCAAGATCTCACAAACTGCCTCCTGTGATTTATATGTCACGCATCCCAGAAGGCAGTTTTTTAGCAATGATGCAAGGGCTCCCAGAGTGATTTGTGGCATGTCTGCGCATGTGCCGAATCTCATTTCAAGATGGCGGTGCCAGAGAAGAGCAACGTAGGGAGAACTTTACCTGTGAGTAGGACGTCGCTGGACTCCTGTACTAGTAATTTTATATTTGTATATTTTGTATGCTTATATAGGGACAAGTATTAGAAATATACAATTTGATTTCTGATAGCAAGGGTGGAGCTCCTCTTTTAGACCAGCTGTTGACATCTGAGGAGCCATGACACCTAATCACAACATTAAGACAATGAAAATGTTTGTTAATTTAACAATGGAATGGTTAATCAAATTGTTGGACCTCTTTCAAGACATGGCTTAGCTAAAAGAAAGAAATCTTTGCAGCTGAGTAGAAACAACATTTTCTGAATTTCCATAATCTGTATAAGATACCAGATCTAACATATTTTTTTTTGCAACTCTGCAGTTGTGAAAAAAAAACAGATATTCATATGCCATCTGATTTGGATATTTATTTCCTATACCGTTCTGTTTACATCAGTCTCCTCTTTGAAATAACCAGCTACCCATGTCAACACAGGGCCTAAGGCAATGCACATGCTGGAGGAATATAATGAGGATGGATTTTATATCTCATTGCTCTTATGAAAAAGAAAATGATGGTCATCTGTGGCTAGCCAGGAAGAATTTGTAGAATGACTTGTTTTCATCTTTAAACAATTGCAACTCAAGACACATTACAATAAGAACGCAATAAATGTCTCATAGTTGCCTTCAATCATCCTCATGTAGTACAAAATCTCATAATCCTGCAACAATAATGAAAAACCACCCGCCGTTTTTTTCTTTAGCTCCCAATCCTTTCGTCGTTTTTCCTCCTCTAGTACTTGTTTTTTTTTTTCCTTACACAGACATCCTAATGCTCCCCCCTTCTCCCACTCCACCCCTCCCCCACGCTTGCTATAGGCAATGATTGACAGATTAATATATGTCTAGCTACGTGTCTTAGAAATCAAAAGCAAGGTGCTGTCAGAATCTCTTGTCAGGAAATGAGATTAGGTGCACTTGTCATTTGCTGAGGATTGCAGTCTTTCTGAGATAAGGTTGCATTTAATGAGTGTAAAAAGCCTCCTTGTGAAAAAAGGTGGGAGGGGGATTTCATGGCGGAAGAGAATTATCTTTTTTTTTTTTCTTGGTGTCAGCCAAGGGCTTTATCATTGGAGCTGATACTGTGGCACCCTGGTAGCCACTGATAATGGCTCGCGGGACTATTGTACCACTCCTATATCTTTGCAGCTTCAAATGTGATAACTTGTTACTTACTTTTAACACGTGTGGGAGTTTGAACCTAGAATCCCAAAGGGGATTTGCTAAAACAGAAAGATAAAAGAAGAAATCTGCAAAATGCAAGCGTTATGAATACTCTGTAAAACATACCCATTGTTGTCACGTTAGTGGGCACCACTTACATTGCTAATGAGAGCAGAATCAGCATTACTATACTAGACAAATTATTCCCTGTATTTCCAAACATACAGGCGGTTGATTTACTAAAAACTGGAGAGTGCAAAATCTGGTGCAGCTGTGCATGATAGCCAATCAGCTTTTAGCTTCAGTTTGTTCAGTTCAGTTTGACAATAAAACCTCCAGGCTGATTGGTTTCTATGCAGAGCTGCACCAGATTTTGCACTCTCCAATTTTAGTAAATCAACCTCATTATGTCTTTCAACAAAACCCTGTAACAAGTAGTGCAATGGGAAAGGAGTGGTTAAAGAATGGCCCTATTTATGGATTCCATTTCTCAGATGCACATCCCCTCTTTGGCTGCTTCAATGGAAACAGCATTTTCAGGATGTACACATTTTGCTTCTAGGTTTACCCCAAAAGTAATTTTTATGTGGCTTTTGTGTTTACATGACTGTTTTATAACTTGAAAGCTTTTTTTATCTGTTGTATATGTGCAGATTCCCCTCTAGTGGATGTGTGTATAAGTGGAAAAATGATTAGCATCCCTGCTGAAGGACTGTAAAAGTGATTGTAAAGTTTTGACTTTTTTTTTTATTCAAATAATAAACATGTCATACGTACTTTCTTTGTGCAATGGTTTTGCACAGAGCAGCTGTGATCCTCCTCTTCTTGGGCCACCTGCTGGCACTCTTGGCTCCTTCCCCCGTGGCAAAAAGCCTCCATGGGAAGTGACTTTCTCTGGGGGCACTTGTACATGCTCAATCTCGAGTTGGGCTGTTTGTGTCTATTCAGGCACACAGGCTGACTTGCCCCCCCCCCCTTCTCTGCTTATCCGGTTTTGACTGACAGCAGTGGGAGTTGGTGGCTCCCACTGCTCTCGGCTAAGCCTGTGAGAGCGGGTAAGAGGGGAGAGGTGCTGCTGCAGACTTGCGCAGTGCTGGATCGAGATCAGGCTCAGATGAGTATTTGAGAGGACAGGGGGGAGCTGTTATTAAAAATGTTTTTGGAGCTATTATTAAAATGGTTTGTTTTTACCTTAATGCAGAGAATGCATTAAGGTAAAAAAAAAAAAATTACAAACCATTTAAAGATAAAATCAGTTAGCTATATGGAGTCCATTAATTTGAATCTCACTATATTGCTAAACAAATTTTAATAGAGGGATAATCATACTGCACTGCTTAGAAACAAGACCTCTATATGTAGTGGGGGGGGGAATTTACTAAAACCAGATCAGACACAATCTGGAGCTTCTGTGAATGCTTCTAGATTCAGCTTTTACAGCTAAGAAAGATAGAAGCTAACTGGGTGCCCTGCACTGCTGCTGTTTCGCCCCACCATTATGCCTTTTGTCAGTGTTGTATTGAATTGTATCAGGTTATTATTGTTGCTGTTGTTATTGTTGTCCTTATGCTGCCATCTAGTGGAGGTTTTGGCCACTACAACTTGTTTACTATGTGATTTTAATTTCGCCCTCTGTCCTTCCCTTCTGTTTAGTGCTAGTTAGTTTAGCTCCAGCCAAACCCTCCCTGTTTCTTCTATGTTTCCTCATCAATATTAGTACTTCGCAGAGACAGCGCTTAGGAAAGTTATTGTCTTCTTACATTTCAAAAGACCAATAAAACATCCAATGTACTACAATTATTCGCTTCAAATTTGTGTCTTAATGAAGAGTTAAGCTACCTGATGATGAAGCCAAGCCAGCAGGTGATCTTACTGTCTGGACAGACTGGGTCTAAGGTGGTACTGTCAATGCATAAAGCAACAAATAAAATAGAACAGCTGCTCTAGATTCTGTCTGCTCCAGGTTTAGTAAATTATGTGTAATGACTATTTATAAACTATGCATAAAAAAGTTCTAAGACATGAACACACTGTAAGCCTCTACACTGTAACATATAACTAAAAATATAACTAAAAACTATAGAACTTATTAAAAGGGAACCAGACAAGACTGACTTTGTGCACAAATCTGAAAATACAGTTGTGAGAACTGTGCAGACTTTCTTATGAAAGATTTCTATATTTACTTTGTTTAGAGCTGACTATTCAGCTTCAGAATCAAAGATCAGAGGTCACCTGTAATTTGACCATTGCTGCTTTATCACCTGGCTGACCTCCCACACTGTCTACAAGATAAGGAGTTATCTTAGATTGTAAGCTCCAAGGAGCAGAGCCCTCCTAACCAAGGGCGGACTGACAATTTGGAAACTCAGTAGGGGGCCCCATGAGATGCCCCTGGTACCTTTTTCATAGTCTTTTTTGAGTTTGTGCAAGGACACAGGGGCCCCATGATCCCCTATTGCCCGGGGGACCCCATGAGTTGTCAGTCCGCCCCTGCTCCTAACCCTCTTGTATTGAACTGTATTGTTGCTGTATTGTCTCCCTTTATATTGTAAAGCGCTGAGCAAACTGTTGGCGCTATATAAACCCTGTATAATAATAATAATAGTAATTTACATACATACATATGTATTAAAGGTGTTTGGCAGTGTGCAGGGGGTTAGGGCTCATGCGTGTAAATGTAAATGGACGTAAGACTGTACAAAATAAAATTTTCTTGTATTTACAGTGCCAAGGTGCTCCAGCTATTTCTGCCCATATTGCTGTAGTACAAAATATGCTGTGCTCCTGTAAGCCTGTGTAAATGCTGGTGCTGGCAATTACATGCGCATGGATGTTTTTTCTTCAACCCACCATTTTTGAGTTCAAGAAAATAAGTCCATGTGCATGTAATTGCCAGCACTGGTGTATACAAGAGATTACAGGAGCACAGCATATTTTGTAATGTAGCAATGGGAAATGTACGGCACAGCGGGGGCTCTGGGGTGCTATAAATACAGGCATATTTTACATCTAAATACAGTGGCTCTGTAAGGGCTTAAGTGAAGAAATGTAAATACAGGTATATAGCCATATAGCATAAAATATGCCTGTATTTGCAGCGCCCAGGGACCTCTGCTGTGGTGTATTTCTGCCCATATATGCTAAATTACAAAATGAACTGTGCTCCTGCAATATTGTGTAAATGCCAATGCTGGCAATTACACACCTACGGATGTATTTTCTCATTCATAATCCCCAGAAAAATGTTGGATATAAAACAAATCAAGTGAATACCATATGAACCGTTCATAAATAGTGCAAATATGAAAAACTCTGCGAAAATATCTGAAAAACAATATTGATACTGATATTAATTATTCAGTCCCAGTAAGTGAGAATAAAGTGAAAATTGCTATAATTCTTGATTGTGAACTCCGTGTACAGTAACAGGTGCTCCACTGTGCCCAGACTGGTGCCCCACATGGACTTACACTCACCATCGTCCCGTGATCACCTATCTCTAGGATAGTTGTTTGTGCTTTTGGGACTATCCCAGTATGCAGTGTTGCTAATGGTAACTGGTTGTTCCTCCAAAAGTGCTATGTCAAAGCCAACTCTTTTGCTCCTCCGCAGGCAAAATATGCAAGTATTCAGCATGTATAAAAAAACAAAAAAAGATATCCCGTAGTGTAAAACTGCTTTTACTTTAATAGTAGGGACATGACTGTAGGAATTAAACTCACAAAAGAAGTGCCCATAACCTGGCACCTGGTGTATTCAGCCTTGTTGCTTGTGTGGTGAAAAAATGTCTGCCGCTATGATGATTAATCATCCAGGCGGCGTGCATTCCAAAGGGCAGAAGTGATGTCGGCGGAAGTTGTGTCATCAAACCTCGACGCGTTTCGATCAAGGATCGTCATCAGGAAGTTCAAGAAAATAAGTCCATGTGCATGTAATTGTCAGCACTGGTGTTTACAAGAGATTACAGCACAGTATATTTTGTAATGCAGCATATATGGGGGAAAGGGGGCTCCGGGGTGCTATAAATACAGGCATATTTTACATCTAAATACAGTGTCTCTGTAAGGCTTTAAGGAAAGAAATGTAAATACAGGCATATGGCCATATAGCATAAAATATGCCTGTGTTTGCAGTGCTCAGGGACCTGTGCTGTGGTGTATTTCTGCCCATATATAATTACAAAATTCACGGATATATTTTCTCATTCATAATCCCCAGAAAAATGTTGGCTGTATAACAAATCAAGCTGTCTGACTTCATCAGAATATACATATATATGTATACAGTGTATGCTATCATTTTGTGATTTTTTTTGGGTGGCAAAGTTAACACTATTCTAGGCCTTGACCTGAAATTTTCTTGAGGGGCATTTCCTGAGGGACTCATGTGAATGACAGGATTTGTGGGCTGCCTTAACAGTTTGTTGCCTGCCCAACCTCAATCAGTATACCAAATACAGTAGATATTGCTACATTTGGTCCCAGGTAAAGTAAAAGCTTCACTCTCTCTCTCAATTTTTTGCTTAAAGCGAGCACTACGAGCTTCCTGCAAGAATCTTTTCCTCCTGGAACTCACTAATCTCTAATGCACTCTGTAAACTGCCTCTTTCTCTGTTCTGCAAAAAAAGACTGTACTTTAAGAGCACCAGGGTTTTTTCTCTCAGAAAATAGGTGCAGGAACTCAACCACAGCCCCCAAAATCCCTCCTCCCACCCACACACAACCAAACAGCATCAAATAGTAGGTGTGGCCAAATTACAGTGGGAGGGTCTTAAGGGGGCATTAAATACCAGGAGTGCATTGCGTTCAGAGTGCAGAGTTCGGGGAGGTTACACAGACAATGCAGCTAACAGTGAGTTCAGGGGTTCCCACCGGGCAGAGTTCAGGGGTACGCTACACACAGTGCAGAGTTCAGGGTTGTGCTACACAGAGTGCAGAGTTCAGGGGTGTTCTACACACAGAGTGCAGAGTTCAAGGGTGTGCTACACACAGAGTGCAGAGTTCAAGGGTGTTCTACACACAGAGTGCAGAGTTCAGGGGTGTTCTACACACAGAGTGCAGAGTTCAAGGGTGTGCTACACACAGAGTGCAGAGTTCAGTGGTGTGCTACACACAGAGTGCAGAGTTCAGGGGTGTGCTACACACAGAGTGCAGAGTTCAAGGGTGTGCTACACACAGAGTGCAGAGTTCAGTGGTGTGCTACACACAGAGTGCAGAGTTCAGGGGTGTGCTACACACAGAGTGCAGAGTTCAAGGGTGTGCTACACACAGAGTGCAGAGTTCAGTGGTGTGCTACACACAGAGTGCAGAGTTCAGTCTTCTTCTACAGCTGTTGCATCTCCCTTCCACATCTCACTTTCACCCCTCTTCCGCTCTGACCTCTGCATGCAACCCCCTCTTGACTGCCCACATCTCCCACCCCCCCTTAAAAGTCCCAACACCTTCCACATGTTTTACTCTTGTTGCTGTATTAAACTGAATCACCCAGACGGCTCTAGTACCTCTCCGCACACTGTAGGTGGCTCCATCTCTCTCACTTGCAGGGAGATCGAGTGGCGGTGTCAACAGACACACTGCACCCCAGGCACCTATATCTCCTTTGTCCCCAATCCTGCCGCTCAGATCAGATTGGTAGGAGCCGTTGGGAGACAAGCTGTTACTGCCCTGGACTTCTGTGTTTACAAGTGATAAGGGTGAGCATGGAGCAGAGGGCTGAGGCGGAGGTGGTGGAACTGTGTTCCACCAAGTTCCAGCTGAAAAAAAGCCGTGAAGAGCAGCCCTGGTAAGGTAGTGTCCTGTGAGCTCAATGGTATGTGTGTGAGACAAAGACTGACCTGTGTGTGACAGTGAGATAGAGATTGTCATGTGAGTGCCGTGTGCGAGAGAGAAATTGACAGCCCTCCAAGGACCTCTTTGGTCCTGGAAATGACACCTCAGATCAGAGAACAGACCTGGGGGAAAGGTGGGATGCAGCTGTGCAGGACAAGTGGGCTGCCTAAGGGCCCATTCATGCTACAATCCCTGTGATTTTCATGCAGTAACACAAGTGTGTTTGCATTGCATTACAGTGCATTTTTTAAATTAATTTTTAGTTTCTTCATTGAAAATGCTTTATTTTACAACCAGGAAGTTGAATGGGAAGGAGGGGTTGTCAGAGGAAGCAAAAGTGTTTTTTTTTCACAGTTACATTTAAAGTGATTGTAAAGGTTCCAAGTTTCTAAAATAATAAACATGTCATACTTAACCTGTGCAGTGGTTTTGCACAGAGCAGCCCGTATCCTCCTCTTCTAGGTTTCCCCTGCTGGTACTCCTGGCTCCTCCCCCCTGCCAAGTGTCCCCATAGGAAGCCGTTTACTATGGGGGCACTCATGTGGACTTACTCCCATGGAAAATCATTGTTTTGGGCCTTCTAAGGGGGAGATTGCATTAAAAAAAGCATCCGGATGCATCTGTTGTGAAAGAAACCTTGTGCCTGGTACACATGATGAGAAAATCGGACGAATGTTCGTACTGATTAAAAGAAAATTGTTTGTTCTGTTTTCTTACAAGAAACTAGTAGATTTGTTTGCACAAGAATTCTCATGAGTACATTCTATGATTGAATGAATGTCCATTGAAAGTATACAAAAATGTTTACTTTTAAAATTTGATTTTGGAAAGAATGGTCTTCCCTAAACTTTTATGATTTTTCTTATTACATACATTGATTTAGGACATTTTATAACTTATAGTGCGCACCGATTGTGGACATTTTATAACCTATAGTGCACACTGATTGCGGACATTTTGTAACCTATAGTGCGCACTAACTGTGGACATTTTATAACCTATAGTGCTCACCGATTGTGGACATTTTATAACCTATAGTGCGCACCGATTGTGGACATTTTATAACCTATAGTGCGCACCGATTGTGGACATTTTATAACTTATAGTGCGCACCGATTGTGGACATTTTATAACCTATAGTGCATACCGATTGTAAACATTTTGTAACCTATAGTGCGCACTGACTGTGGACATTTTATAACCTATAGTGCGCACTGACTGTGGACATTTTATAACCTATAGTGCGCACTGACTGTGGACATTTTACAACCTATAGTGTGCACGGATTGTGGACATTTTGTAACCTATAGTGTGCACATTGATTTAGGACATTTTATAACTTATAGTGCGCACCGATTGTGGACATTTTATAACCTATAGTGAGCACCAATTGTGGACATTTTATAACCTATAGTGCGCACTGATTGCGGACATTTTGTAACCTATAGTGCGCACTAACTGTGGACATTTTATAACCTATAGTGCTCACCGATTGTGGACATTTTATAACCTATAGTGCGCACTGATTGTGGACATTTTGTACCCTATAGTGCGCACCGATTGTGGACATTTTATAACTTATAGTGCGCACCGATTGTGGACATTTTATAACCTATAGTGCATACCGATTGTGGACATTTTGTAACCTATAGTGCGCACTGACTGTGGAGATTTTATAACCTATAGTGCGCACTGACTGTGGACATTTTATAACCTATAGTGCGCACTGACTGTGGACATTTTACAACCTATAGTGTGCACGGATTGTGGACATTTTGTAACCTATAGTGTGCACATTGATTTAGGACATTTTATAACTTATAGTGCGCACCGATTGTGGACATTTTATAACCTATAGTGAGCACCAATTGTGGACATTTTATAACCTATAGTGCGCACTAATTGCGGACATTTTGTAACCTATAGTGCGCACTAACTGTGGACATTTTATAACCTATAGTGCTCACCGATTGTGGACATTTTATAACCTATAGTGCGCACTGATTGTGGACATTTTGTACCCTATAGTGCGCACCGATTGTGGACATTTTATAACTTATAGTGCGCACCGATTGTGGACATTTTATAACCTATAGTGCATACCGATTGTGGACATTTTGTAACCTATAGTGCGCACTGACTGTGGACATTTTATAACCTATAGTGCGCACTGACTGTGGACATTTTATAACCTATAGTGCGCACTGACTGTGGACATTTTACAGCCTATAGTGTGCACGGATTGTGGACATTTTGTAACCTATAGTGTGCACTGATTGTGGACATTTAATAACCTATAGTGTGCACTGATTATGGATATTTTGTAAGCTATAGTGCGCACTGACTGTGGACATTTTATAACCTATAGTGCGCACGGATTGTGGACATCTTATAACCTATAGTGTGCACGGATAGTGGACATTTTGTAACCTATAGTGCACATTGTATGTGGACATTTTATAAAACTATAGTGCGCACTGATTGTGGACATTTTGTAACCTATAGTGCAAACTGATTTTGGATATTTTATAATCTATAGTGTGCACAGATTGTGGACATTTTATAACCTGTAGTGCTCACTGATTGTGGACATTTATAACCTATAGTGCGCACTGACTGTGAACATTTTATAACCTATAGTGCGCACTGACTGTGGACATTTTATAACCTATAGTGCACACCAATTGTAGACATTTTATAACCTAGAGTGCGCACCGACTGTGGACATTTTATAACCTATAGTGCGCACCAACTGTGGACATTTTATAACCTATAGTGCGCACCGATTGTGGACTTTTTATAACCTGTAGTGCGCACCGATCGTGGACTTTTTATAACCTGTAGTGCGTACCGATTGTGGATATTTTTTACCCTGTAGTGCGCACGGATTGTGGACATTTTATAACCTATAGTGCGCACTGATTGTGGACATTTTATAACCTATAGTGCGCACTTATTGTGGACATTTTATAACCTATAGTGCGCACCGATTGCGGACGTTTTATAACTTATAGTGCGCACTGATTGTGGACATTTTATAACCTATAGTGCGCACTGATTTTAGACTTTTTCTAACCTGTGATATGCAATCTATGGACTTGTGCTAGAGGAGAGAGCTCCTGACAATGGATGGTAATGCCTGACGTCACCCATAGGATTACTATGGCCCATGTGTTGTCGGCGTTTCCTTCTCTAACCCTTCGGGGTGCTGGATAACACAGGGGACCAAAGTGGCATGAAAACAGGTAAGTATCAGCATCTTTTTTACACAGGTTAGTAAACATACGTGTTAGCAGGAGGGAGGGAACATTTTTAGGATTAGTCAGTCATGACCTGGAAAAATTTCAAACAAAATTCTACTAGTGTATGGCCAGGTGTAGTCACACGCAGCCATATAAATTGCTATGCTCTGACACCAGGACATCAATTTACTCCTACTCAGGCCCTGATGCCTATTTATACTATCAGTACCTACATTATCATAGCCTTTTACCCATGAGTCACAGAACAATTATAGCTAACAATCTAAATTAGATTATCCAAGGCGGCACAGTATGAATTTCTAAATTGTGCAATAGATAAAGCCTTTTTTTCACTTCAGCATCAGCTTAGCAATGCTTAGCATAAAGATTTTTTTTTTCATTTTTTTGAATGCTGCCTCTATGAATATATTATAGCAGCAACCACCATTGTAAGCTAAGATGGCAGGCAGTTCATTCTCCTCACAATTACTTTCCTACCTGATGCTGTGTTCGCATCAGTAATCTACTGTATTACATGCTGTATACCTAGCGTTCATTCAAATAGCTTCACATTATCTCCAATCCACGCAGCACTAATACAAGTATACCTAGTTGGATAGCAAACAACACACAATTCAGACACCTGGTTTAGAGTATGCGCAGAACCTTTTTAAATGTATGAATATGTATTATTCATCCTGTATAACGCTGGACTGTATGCACACCACCCAGTTTAACGATGCAACCAGTTTAAATTTCGTCCTTGATAGGGCATTTGCAACGACTGAGACTGTTTCAAATAAAATAGAGATAGGAGGAAAAGTAGTGGCCACATTTGGCGCTCTGCAATCATAGCATAGATGAACTGGTCTGACAGGTACTAATGAATGCTGTTGATAGACAGCTTAACCCACTCAGTTCCTTTTGTATATGGGAATAGAATTAATCTGCCAGTAAACATTACATTGCTTTTGCCTCATCTGACGACATTTACTGAATGGTGTGATGATTGCAATGTGATTAGGTACCTCTAATGTGTAGCAAACAGCTCCAGAGGGGAGGGAATTGGCTGACCGTGTTGGATTTTACTTACCAGTCACATGGAGATAAGGATGGTATAGGGGTTTCTGTTCACTGAACATTTGTTAACTGATGAATTACAAGACATTATTTGTTCAGCCACTTTCTATCTATGACAAGTGTTAAACTAGTTCTGATCCCTAACTGGATGCCATTTCATTTGCACTATAATACATAAACATTTACCATGGTCCTTTTTTTCATAAATTACTGTCTTCACCATTATTTATCTTAGTGCTGCTGATTTCCTGCAGCCTCCTTTGGACATTTCGGGGTTTATTTACTAAAGCTGGAGAGTCCAAAATCAGACTCCCTTCTGCATAGAAACCAATCAGCTTCCAGGTTTCATTGCCAAAGCTTCATTGAACAAGCTGAGGTTAGAAGCTGATTGGTTTCTATGCAGAAGGGAGTCTGATTTTGGACTCTCCAGCTTTAGTAAATAAACCCCTATCTGTCTACATGCACTTGCTTCAGTGTTAGCTGCACATCATTGCTCTGGGCTGGTAACAACAATGGAGCTTGCCTGTGGAATCTCTGTTAACCTGCTGACTTGTAGTCTTTACCGAGGGTGCATGTGACCGGGTGACAATGCAGGAGCACAAATCAGAGACAGCTGTCACTTCATAAAAAGAATTGCCTGAACAGAGACCACCAGGTATTATTTTAATGAAAGCTACAGATTTAAAAGTATTGACGCTATCCCGTATGCCCTTACACATTGCGCTGGGTTTCATGGCGGGCTATTGATTAATAAACTTTCTAGTCTCTTGAAGTCTGTTGAGCTGTGCATTAGACCCAAGATAGATTTATGTTGTATCTATGTTGAATATTCTAGACCTAGACTTCTGGTGGTATCCTAATGATACCCTTTCTGAATTTGTATGTGGATGGTTAGGTCTATGTATTTTGTGTATTTCTCTGTTTTTCTGCTTATTGTCATTGTGAAAACTTTCTATAAAAAGTATTGACAATAACTTTTGAAAATAAAGTGGTTGTAAAGGTTCAACGTTTTAAAAAAAAAATTTCTGTGCGCTGCTTCCCCCACAGCTCCCCCTTAATACTCACCAGAGCCCCCTCTCGATCCAGTGATGTGCATGAGAGCGTCGGCTGTCCTGGGACTCCCTCTGTGCATTGGCTGAGACAGCAGTGGAACTCATTGGCTCCCACTATGACTTTACTTTCTATCACCAAGCTGGCTCAAATTAACTATTTCCATTACAAAATGATGCAGCCACTGGGTGTGCTGTAATATACTGTAGTAGCATTATCTACATATAGTAAGTAGTGCTGTGTTCTGGCATCAGTGTTAGTGAATTCCTGTCTACAGCTGGAAGTAAAGAGAGTCAGCTAAGTACTTATCTGCCATTCAGGAGAAACCTTGCATTTGTATCAACTAATACAAGACTTGCTCTGATTGGCCGAAGTGGAGAGGCGGGTAAATAATGTCACATTTTCTGGCCAGTCAGAGAGAGCCTGTATTTATTGATAAAAATACAAGGCATCTTCTGAATAATTGAGAAGCACTCAGCCCAACTCTCTTTAATTCAGGTGGATTATACCTTGTGTTTTTCAGGACAAATTGGGTTTTTATTTGGTGGTAAATGGTAATGGATATTTCCTGTTATTTTTTTAATTATCAAATGAAAACACAAATAGTAAAAAAAAACCCATATTTTAAAATGTATTTGTATATTTCTTGCTACTACCATAACCAACCACCAAAAAACCCAAAATAATTTCTCCTGCTCCTGATGGTCGCAGCGATACCACATATGTGTATGTTAGTTGATGTTTGTACCTGTAGTATGGCCCAGATACAATAGTGCAGATTTTGCTTTTTTTTTAAATCCTGCCACTAACTGACACTGACAGTAATTTAAAAATTTAGGGAAAAAAAAAATCCTGACAAAAAAAAATGCTGGCCCTGATCCTTGACCCTGACCTTTAACCCTGACCTTGACCCAAACACTAACCCTGGCACTGACCTGTATCAAAACCTTGATCTAGGTATTTTTATATTTTATGTTTTTATTATTATTTTTTAATAATAATATTTGTTTATTTTTTTTACAAACACTTTTTTTTCTCTCTCTGAAAGGACAGAGAGAGATACATTAAGAGAGAGAAAACAAGGGGGGGCGGGCTTCACAATGACTAATAAATGTGATATCCAATCAGAGGCTTTCACAGTGATCATGTGACCCAGAATCTGGAGTTCCGGGTCCCGTTCATGAGAATGGGACCCGGGGCTCTCACTGACATCCTGGTCTTTGTGCTGGCCATGCGGCGTGCTCCCATCACAAAGACAGGTATGCAAATTAGCGGCCACACGAAAATAAGCCCAGTTCTATGAGGCTGCTAATTTGCGTACACTCAGCGCCAAGGGGTTAACAATTAACAACAAAAGAGGGCATCGTGTTCCTGTGTGATGTATGTAACATGCATGGAAATGCAGGTTGCCTGTGTCACAGATAGTGTGAACAAGCCGTAAGTCACAGGTTCTCAACATGATGGGGTGTTGGATGGGGGGGGGGGGAGAACTGTTTGTAAACAAAACAGTTCTCTTCCCTGTCAGATCCTGCACACGGCTTTGCATAGGTGTGCACAGCAGAGCCATACAAAGCAGTGTGTTTACAGTGTGAAGCACACACACAGCACACAGTAAAACAGCGCACAGTTAACCCTTTGATCGCCCCACATTAACCCCTTCCTGCCCAGTGCTATTAGTACAGTGTCAGTGCTTTTTATTAGCACTGACCACTGTATTGGTGTCACTGGGGATCTCAGTGACACCAAGTCAGTTCCCCCCAGTGTCAGAATGCCCGCCGAAGTCCTGCAGTCTCGTTATAAGTTGCTGATCGCCGCCATTACTAGTAAAAAATTTTAAAATATCCCAATATATACCGCCATTTGTAAACGCTATAAATTTCACGTAAACTGATTAATCTACAAGTACTGAGAATTTTTTTAGCAAAGACATGTCTATGACGAAATTAGATTTTAATACTTTTTTACTGGACATGTTTAATAGCAAAAAGTCAAAAATATTGTTTTTTTCTCAAAATTGTCGGTCTTTTTTTTTATAGTGCAAAAAATAAAAACCGCACAGGCGATCAAATACCACCAAAAGAAAGCTTTATTCATGGGGAAAAAAGAACGTAAATTTCATTTGGGTGCAGCGTTGCATGACTGCGCAATTGTCAATTAAAATAACGCAGCGCTGTAACGCAAAAAATGGCCTGGTCAGGAAGGGAGGTAGATCCTCAGGAGGGCAAGTGGTTTACAAGGACACTGCAAGTGTGTAGCGTGTTTCCAAAACATGTGGCACTTTCTGAGCACTTTCTTGCAGAAATGGCAGGTGTGAATGGAGCTCTAAGTCACAAGTTCTCAACATGCATCCCTTGTATTCTATGGGACACATCTAGTACTTGTACTCATCATACCAGCTCTGATAAAGCATAAATAAAACAGACCTGTCAATGTGTTTTAAAACAGCAAACAATTGTTTCTCAACACTTTATTCAAAGTAAAACCAGACCTTCTCAATCAAAATGTGATGGTAAACATAAGCAAGGGGGGATGTTTGGTAAACAGTGACTAGAGGAACCTGTCTGAGAAGCTTTGTTCTAGGTAACTAGAGGTAAAGCCTAATACACACAATGAGAAAATTGGATGCAAAATACTGCTTTTGGAGTGATCTTCTGATAACTTGATTGTTAGCACACAGTTTTAGGCTTCATGTACACAAGCAGCTCCTAAACTCGAGTTTAGAAGCTTTTGGCATTTTTTTTGCCAAAGCTCCTAAACTCAACTCCATAAAAGCCTGTGTGTCCATGTACACATGGGCTTTTAGCAGAGTTTAGGAGCTGCCGCGTGTAGGTGAGGTTAAACCTCCTTCTCTCTTGAACATGGAAGAATCGCGTTCAGGATAGGAACGCTTTGACAAATGACCGTGGGAAAATGCAAACTGCGCAGGAGCAGACTGACAACTCATGGGCCCCCCGGGCAATAGGGGATCATGGGGCCCCTGTGTCCTTTCCTAAACTCAAAAAAGCCTATGAAAAAGGTACCAGGGACATCTCATGGGGCCCCCTACTGACCCCGGGCCACTGCGGCAACTGCAGTACCGCGATTGTGTTTTAACGCGGCCGGCGGTCAGGTTAGGGTCATGTACATGGAGTCTTAGAGTGCTGATAATGACAATTCATGCAAATTATCTGAAGGGACAAGTACAAAATGTTTTCTTGTATTATACCAGAATTAACGATTTTCCTTTAACCGCTTGAGGACCGCCCTATAGCAGATATACTTCTACAGGGTGGCACATGTGCACAGAATCACGTATATATACATGATTCTGCCTTTCCAGGAAGGGGCGCGCGCGAGCCACGTGTGCACCCTACCCGTGCCGCCGTTCGCGGCCGCGGATGTCAATCACTGGGTACAGCCGGTACTTGCCCACTGGTGCCCGGTGATTACTGAGCATCTCCAACAGGGAGAAAAATTGTTTTGTTTACAATCTTCCTCCCTGTCAGTGTGAGCACACTCCTCGGGAAGGCTGTGCACAGTACAGCCATCCCAACGAGTGTGCTTACAGTGAAGAACACACCCTCCGCCCCCTAATAAAACACTCCCAGCACACAGTTAACCCTTTCATCGCTCCTCATATTAACCCCTTCCTGCCCAGTGCCATTAGTACAGTGTCATTGCTTTTTTTTTTAGCACTAATCACTGTATTGGTGTCACTGACACCACGTTAGTTCCCCCCCATTGTCAGAATGTCCACCGCAGTCCTGCTAAAAGTCGCTGATTGCTGCCATTACTAGTAGAAAAAAAAAACTCATCTATACCGCCATTTGTAAATGCTGTAACTTACACGTAAACCAATTTATTTACACGTACTGGGATTTTTTTTAGCAAAGACATGTCACAGAATACATTTTGGTCTAAATTTATGCCGAAAAGTACAAAATATTGTTTTATTCTCAAAATTGTCAGTCTTTTTTTGCTTATAGCGCAAAAAATAAAAAATGCAGAGGTGATCAAATACCATCAAACGAAAGCTCAATTCATGGGGAAAAATAGGACATAAAATTAATGTGGGTGCAGCGTTGCATGACCGCGCAATTGTAAGTTAAAATAACACGGTGCAGTAACGCAAAAAATGGCCTGGCCATGAAGGGGGGTAAATCCTCAGGAGGGCAAGTGGATAATTAGTACAGTATTTGAAAAAAAATCAAGTGACCAAGGCTGCGCATGCTCAGAAACTAAAGAATACATTACAATACAATATGATGCATTACATCATTTCTGAAGTTGTATTCTGTTGTATTAGGATTTTCGTAAGTTTAATAACTTCTTCATTTTTAATATGAGACTAAAGCCTCATACACACAATGAATGATCATCCTTTTTTCCCCCCATGCTAGTCTCATATCAGAAATGAAGAGGTTACTAAAGTAACAAAAATTCCCATACGAAAGAACACAGTTTTGGAAGTGATGTAATATATTGTATTTTTTCATTTCTGAGCATGTGTGGTCTTGGTCTATCGATTTTGCAGACAAATATTGTACTGATTAAAACAAAGTTGTAAGTTCTGTTATCGTACGAGAAACATTTTTGTGTTTGTCCCTTTGCACCAGAAACTGACTGGAACTGCATGCACTAGTGTGAACCAGGGCCATTGGAATACATGGAAAACACTGTGCATACATTTTTGATGCAGAAAAAAAGTGCACTGAACTGCATCTAGTGTGAACTAGCCTTAAACGGAAATTGTGCCTTCTGATATTGGGCAGCACAGTGGCTAAACGGTTAGCACTGCTGCCTGGCAGTACTAGGGTTGTTGGTTTGAATCCCAACTACTCTGGTGCATCCTGTTCCCACCGATCATCCTTGAGATGTTTCCACAACTTGGTTGAAGTCCACCTGTGGGAAATTCAGTTGATTGAACATAATTATGAAAGGCATAAACCTGTCTATATACAGTCCCACAGTTAACAGTGCATGTCAGAGCACAAACCAAGCCAAGAAATTGTCCGTAGACCTCCAAGACAGGGTTGTATCAAGGCACAGATCTGGGGAAGGGTACAGAAAAATTTCTGCAGCATTGAAGGTCCCATTGAGCACAGTAGCCTCCATCATCCATCAATGTAAGAAGTTTGGAACCACCAGGAATCTTCCTAGAGCGGGTTGCCTGGCCAAAATGAGTGATCAAGGGAGAAGGGCCTTAGCCAGGGAGGTAGCCAAGCACCCGATGGTCACTCTGAAAGATCTTCAGCGTTTCTCTGTGGAGAGAGGAGAGCCTTCTAGAAGAACAACCATCTCTGGAGCATTCCACCAATCAGGCATGTATGGTAGAGTGGCCAGACGAAAGCCACTCCTAAAGTAAAGTAAAAGGCAAATGGCAGCCTGCCTAGAGTTTGCCAAAAGGCACCCGAGGGACTCTCAGACCATGAGAAACAAAACTCTCTGGTCTGATGAAACAAAGATTGAACTCTTTGGCCTGAATACCAAGTGTCATGTCTGGAGGAAACCAGGCACCGCTCACCACCTGGCCAATACCATCACTACAGTGAAGCATGGTGGTGGCAGCATCATGCTGTGGGGATGTTTTTCAGTGGCAGGAACTGGGAGATTGGTCAGGATCGAAGGAAAGATGAATGCAGTAATGTACAGAGACATCCTTGATGAAAACCTGTTCCAGAGCGCTCTGGACCTTAAACTGGGATGATGGTTCATCTTTGAACAGGACAACGACCCTAAGCACATAGCCCACATAACAAAGGAGTGGCTACGGGCCAACTCTGTGAACATTCTGGAATGGGCCAGCCAGAGCCTAGACTTGAACCCGATTGAACATCTCTGGAGAGATCTGAAAATGGCTGTGCACCGACTTGATGGAGCTTGAGAGGTACTGCAAAAAAGAATGGGAGAAATTGCCCAAAAATAGGTGTGCCAAGCTTGTAGCATCATACTCAAAACGACTTGAGACTGTAATTGGTGCTAAACGTGCTTCAACAAAGTATTGAGCAAAGGCTGGGAATACTTATGTACTTGTGGGTTTTTTTGTTTTTTTTTATTTTTAACAAAGTGCAAAGATTTCAAAACAAACTTCTTTCACATTGTCATAATGGGGTATAGGATCCCTTATATCTTATGAGGCGTATTACTCACCTCCATCTGGTGAGTGCGGTCAATATTATTCTTCACGTGGTGATTAGGTGGAAGCACATTTTGGAACATTGTTTTGAAAATCCTTTTGGGAAAATAAGGACTTATGTTTGAAATATTATATATATATTTTTGCACGGACATTTATTTATTTGTGATTATGTTTATGTATTTAATTTTTGTGCTGTTTTTTGTGTTATTTATAATGGGGTATTGTTTGTAGAATGTTGAGGAAATAAATGAATTTAATCCATTTTGGAATAAGGCTGTAACATAACAAAATGTGGCAAAAGTTAAGCGCTGTGAATACTTTCTAGACGCACTGTAGGTACCTGTAACATATATTGTACGAGAAACATTTTTGTGTTTGTCCCTTCGGATAATTTTGCATGAACTGTCGTGATCGGCTCTTGAAAGCTGTGTACTAATGATCAGATTATCCTCATATCTCGATAACCAATAGGAATACGTAACTATCTCGGGTGTCATGCATATAATGTACATCCTACTTGACTGAGACCGAATATTACGGCCCAAATATTGCTGAGACTGACCTATATATTAGACTACTACACGTGCTAACCTAGATTGCAATACGGGACCTCTGACTGTTACTCGGATTATCTTGAACCATTTGACCCGGAGCAGTTGCAGCTGAACCCCCTTTTCTCCCTACCCTGAAAAGGGGGTTCAGCTGCAACTGCTCTGGGGTTTTTTTTTTTCTCTCTCTTCTTGTCTCTTTCTCTCCCCCTCTTTCTCCTCATTCGCTCTATCCTACATTCTCAACATTACCTTCCCATTTCTCTGAGTTTGGGTGAACTTCGATTACCAGCAGACCCACAGGTACAACTACAGCTCTTCATCCTCCACCTCCAGGGGTGGACATCCAACTTACCACTGCTATCACCATCCTCTCACCGTGTATTGCATTGCATTCTGTATTTAGAGGGAATATATGAGGATTGGCTGTCCCCCTTTGTAATGTACAGCGCAGAGTGAACTATCGGCGCTTTATAAATACTGTATAATAATAATAATAATAATTGGCTGATTCATGTACCCAATTGTTATGTTCACTTCATTCTCCATGTCGGTTTTTGTTTGGAGCATGGTTTCTTTTTGTGTATTCTTTTTATTTTTTGTGTATTATTTGAAATATGATGAAACTATTGTGAAATGTGCTTCAGATGTATATCCTGTCAGGGGATACGGGCATTTACTGAATTTTTTTACATGATCCGAATGTAACCTGTATATGTTATCATTGTGCCTCTTTTCTCAATAAAATTGTTTTTGGGAAAAAAAAAAAGATTATCGTACAATCGTTTTGAAAGCGGTATTTTTCATCCGATATTCTGATTGTGTGTACTAAGCATGCAAAAAAAAAAATGGACGATCATTCGTCGGATACTCTCTTGGTGTGTTCACAGCAATGCTCTTGCTGACAGAGAAAGCCTTGTGTCCTAGACATTGGAGAGTGTGTGCAGAGAGGAGAGGAGAGGAGGGGAGAGGCAGAGAGAAGGTGCCTGCTCCATGATTGTCAGGTTGATGCAGGAAGTAAGAGGAGGGCTTACATCAGTCAGTGGGATGTCCCCTTCTCTGGAATGCAGTCTATGAATAAGCACTTGTATTCAGCCTGGAAATCCAGCCAGAGACACACACACATCCAGAAGCCCCAAGAAGCCACTGTCCCTGCTGGAGAGCCTGCCGGAGAGAGGACACAGCTCACCAGACTGGATCCATTCAGGAGTTCTCAGCCCATGACCTGATGGCATGCTCCAACCTGGAAGGATATATCCCCATGGAATTCACTTGATTTCCTGACTTGGGAGGAGAAAAAAAAAGAAGAGAAGGAAAGTGTTGAAATAAAACCCCCAACGACAACAGAGGGCTTTCTTCTCTTTTTTGCTGCTTGAGCCTTCTTTTGTGGGAAGAAGTGGTGCCTGGAGGGTGCAGCTGTCACAGGGGGTGTCCCGGGATTGTGAGGAGCTGCAGGGTGAAGGATCAGCGCTCGGGGCTGAGGCTGTGATCGGAGGAGGAGCAGCAGGCAGGCAGGGGAGGGGAAGCTGCTGCTGGTGCTGCTGCTGCTACTGCTGTCTGTCTGTCTGTCTGCTGGAAGGGGGGATCAGGAGCTGGCGGGCACGATCTGCCTTGCTGCACATGGCTTTCTTTGTCCTGCTGCTCTGATTCCCTTCTGCCTCCTTTGCATTGATTAACCCTTGGACGTTGCAGGATTTCACCTAATAATAATAAGGCACCCGATCGCTTTCACTTGTCATCACCATCGCTGCCATCCTTGCTACTTTTTCTATAAATGTAATACTCTATATACTTGGCATCGCTCCCCCCCCCCCCCACCCCCTTCTCTAGCCTGAGAAATAACGATGTGTGGATTTATTGTCAATGGCTGGAAGGGATCCTCCTTTCACGGATTATTCTTTGTGCTGCTGCGAAGCTGAGCTCCTGTATTGTCTGTGTGGGAGCTGCCATCTGGATTTGTAGGATCGCAGGCTTCGGGAAACAGGTACGGTCCAAGTCTTTTTTTTATCTAGTCCTGTTTTATGGCAGCACCCATCGGGGCTCAGTCCTACTCTGACCTTGGGGAGCTGTTCCGATTGTCTTTCATTGAGCTGGGTTTGTTATTGTTTACCTCTGATGGGACCGACGTTGGATGTCACTGTGTGTGTACACAGCATGGCTTTCTAGGTGCTGTCAGGACCCCGACACGGGGGAGGGGGGGGGGGCACATGGTAATGGATGACATATGCTGGTCACTTTACACAGCAGCTGCTAGGGCTTTGTCTACTAGATCAGCCTTTCTCAACCCTTTTACTCCAGGGGAACCCTAGAAATAATGTTCTGGTCTCATGGACTTCTTGCTAAAATGTATTTATGACATGAACCCTTTCCCTCTTGCATTGGTGGTCATTGAGAAGGATGCCCGACTTTCATTGGTGATCAGGGAATTGAATACCCCCCTTGTTTTGGTGATCATGAAAAAATGCCCACCTTTGGTGATCGGTAAAGAATCCCTCTTACTTTGGTGATGTCGCCTTGCATTGGTGGTCAGAGAAGAATGCCCCCCTTACTTTTGTGATCAAGGAAGAATGCCCCCTTGCATTGGTGGTCAGAGAAGAATATCCCCCCTTACTTTTGTGATCAAGGAAGAATGCCACCTTGAATTGGTGGTCAGAGAAGAATGTCCCCCCTTACTTTAGTGATCAGGGAAAAATGCTTTCCTTACTTTGGTGATCAAGGAAGAATGTCCTCCTTACGTTGGGGAACAGGGAAGAATGCCCCCTTGTATTGGCAACCAGGGAGGAATGCCACCCTTACTTTGGTGATTGGTAAAGAATGCCCCCCTTACTTTGGTAATCGGGGAAGAATGACTCTTTACATTGGTGATCAAGAAAGAATTCCCCCCCTTACTTTGGTGATCAGGGAAAAATGCCATCCTTACCTTGGTGTTTGGTGAAGAATGCCTCTTACTTCAGTGATCCGGAAAGAATGCCCCCCTTATTTAGTGATCAGGGAAGAATGCCCCATTGCATTGGTGGTTAGGAAAGAATGTCCCCTTACTTTGGTGATCAGGGAAGAATGCCATCCTTACCTTGGTGATTTGTAAAGAGTGCCTCTTCAGTGATCAGGAAACAATGCCCCCCTTATTTAGTGATCAGGGAAGAATGCCCCATTGCATCGGTGGTCAGGGAAGAATGCCCCCCTTACTTTGGTGATCAGGGAAGAATGCCCCCCCCTTTACTTTGGTGATTGGTAAGGAATTCCTCCTACTTCAGTTGAGAATGCCCCTATGTATTGTTGGTCAGGGAAGAATGCCCCCCTTACTTTGGTGATCAGGGAAGAATGCCCCCCGCCTTACTTTGGTGATCGGTAAGGAATGCCTTCTTCTTCAGTGAAGAATGCCCCTTTACATTGGTGATCAGGGAAGAATGCCCCCCTTTATTTGGAGATCAGGGAAGAAAGTCCCCTTATTTGGTGATCAGGGAAAAATGACCCCATGCATTGGTGGTCAGTGAAGAATGTTCCCCTTACGTTGATGACCCTTGAAGAATGTCCCTCTTACTTTGGTGATCAAGAAGAATATCCCCCCTAACTTTAGTGAACAGAAGGCAGTGCACCCCCCCCCCCCTTATTTTGGTGATCAGGGGAAGAATGCTTTCTTGCATTAATGATCAGAGAAAAATTCCCACACCCCCGTACTTTGGTGATCAGGAAAGAATGCCCACTTGCCTTGGTGATCAAGGAAGAATTAACCCCTTGCATTGGTAATCAGGGAAGAATGATCACCTTACACTGGTAATCAGGGCAAATGCTTCCCCTTACAGTGGTGGTCAGAACGTCCTCCTTACAGACATCTAAAAAGATCATGGGTGTCATGAAGCTGACTCTGCCAATTGGCATTGTATCTGGAACTATACAGGCACCATCAGATGGGAGGTCAATCAGCCACAGCTCAAAGAACCCTAGTAATCTCTGGAGGGACCCTAGGGTTTCACAGAACCTTGGCTGAGTATGGGTGGTCTAGGTGAAGAAAGAATGTATAATATAGAAGTATGAGATGTCAGAATGTCTATTTCTTTGCACAGAAAAAATAAAGTTTAATACAAATTCAATAGGGCTGTTTTATTAGGTTTATGCCGAGCTGCCGTAGTGAATTTGTGTGCTCGTGTTGTTTTGTTTCTGTATTTTGTGTTTGCTTGCCACGTCCTTTTGTGTATTTCATTGTGCTGTACTTCCCGGAAAACAATATGTTAGAAAGATTGCTTTGATCTGGGTCCCAACTGGGCAGGGAAGACAGAATGTAGCTAAGCAGAGAGGCAGCTGCCCTCACTATCCCTGACTGCCCTTCTTAGCATCTCCCACTCCTCTACCCTCAGCTGGCTATTTTTATCTACCTTCTGCAGCACAAGGTCTCTCATCCTGCACTCATTCTCTGGTGGCGGTGCTGTGCAAAAAAAATAAAAAAATCTGGAAATCTGGCTTTATATGCCAACAATAAACAATACGTGCTAGGCAGAAATAACAAAGGATGTTCAACTTCTACAAAATACAAATAACTAACATACTACTTTTACTATGAACACAGTTCTATGTGTACCACTTGATCACACAATGGGAACACATTTCCCAGTAAAATACAGGTCTAAAAATCCCAAATGCTGATCAGACATGTGATTGACACTAAGGATTGGACTTGTGCGCAGAACACTGTACATCCACAAATATACGCGTTGCCGACATCCAGGCATAAATGCTGGTGGGTCATAGAAGGTCATGATTTACTACTGATTTTTCAAGCTCAATAGGGACATACTTCCAGTGACTAATCAATCAGTAGATCAATTAATGGTCAAAAGATTAAATTATCTGAGCTTTCAGTACCAGTGCTGAAAGTACCTTCTATTTATCAATATAAAGTAGCATTATATTTTCTGACTTGAAAACTCCTTATTATAGCTTTGATGAAAAGTTCTGGAAGAATAATGCTGAATGGAATGAGGTTGCCCTATTCCCTGATTGCGTTAAGAAGTCTAATTTTGGCTATATGAATTTGTGATTGTCAGTGTAGTCATTAATATCAACTGACAGCAAGAGAATAGTCACAATCAGTTCAACAACTGTGATTTGAATAGGCATGGGCCTCAGAGTGAAAGAAGAGGGAGAGAGCTGATGCCTTGATATAAAATTATAATGTCCTCAAATAGTCAAATGAATAGAATATTTTTAACGTCAATTGTTCCAATGGAAACTAAGACTGATGTTTATTGCCGTCATATTGAACGTGTTTAAAAGGCTGATTTATATATATAATATTAGGCATATTATGGATAGCATTGATGATAATTTTTCTAAACAAGTATTTAATTAGTAAATACCTAAATATTCCATGCCGACACAGTATGGCACTGTGAACTGGAAACATACAGTATATTTACTGACTGTGCCCGATCTTAAGATTGTTCGTAATTTTGCCCTCCTATGTCGCATGCATATATTGTTGTTATTAATGTAAAATGGGATCCTTTCTAAAGTGTGCCTAAGGTACAAAAATAAACATTGTTACTATAGTTTAAATTATCAAAGATTGTGCATGATTATTACTTTGTTTGGATTTTGGTTTTCTTATATATATGATATATGAAAACTAAAGAAATCTAATAATTCCATACAGTCAAAAAACGGGATTTGTTAATTCAACAAAATAATGTGAGAATACAATATTTTCTGGTGAGGCTTCAGAACCATGGTGTAAATACTTTTATTTCTTCTAGGCCCATCTTGGATAATAATTAGCCAAATATTGCGTCTTATTTAAATATAGTTATTGTCAGGTTACATGTCGGTCTCTCACTGCAGTCTGTTTTTCATTAAAGCAATTTATAAAACATAATTGGTCTAAGTGGTACAATCAGGTTGATCTATTATTTGTTTGCAAAATATGTTTTGGGTAAATTGTCATAGTTACTTGAAAAAGAAATAAGATATAGGGCTATTGATACAAATAGTTAATAAGTGTATAAATATGTTCTTATGTCCTAGTATTATCTGATATAAAATTGTTCTGAATTTGGCAAAGTTGTATACGCAGATATCATTCTGCCATTCTGTAAAAAAAAATTGTGTTATTATATATTAGACTCCAAAAAATGCCTTTGTTTGAGTGTTAGTTGTTCCCAGTTTTAATTCTATTACATTTTCTTTTAACACATAATTATATTTTCTTCTATATATATTAGGGTTATATTGATACAGGATAACATTTGCATCATTTTTATCATTTTTTGCCGCATTTTTGCACATAATAAATACAAAAAGGGATGATAGATATTGCAATTTATAGCGTGCATTTGGAACTGTATCGCTATTCTTTTTCTTTGTCATCTAATGGGTATTGGATAAATTAACAGCTCTAGTATTAGGGGTACAAATAATTTCAAAATTTTGTGGGCTGATTCTGTGAAAAAAGTCATGAGTTGTATCATACAAAGATTCACACAGGCTTGCAGGTCTGTAGGATTTCCAGCACCTCTTCAGTTGTCTAGAGTTGCTTAGTTTGTGGTCAAGTCAATGACCCTTGACCTCCAACAGATCACAGCAAATCAATGCTGCTGATGAAGTCAGCCGTCATATGGAGGTGTGAAAGGGCTTTTTAAAAAAAAATACTCTATCCTTCTATGGAGCGGCCTTACAAATGCACATGTTCACGCAGTAGCAAATACTGCTTTTAAAAGTATATTAGTGTGAGAGCCTACCACAAATAATAGCATAACTAAAAACAGAATTTTTTTATTAAAAAAATAATAATAATTTAAGGCCATTATCAAAGTAAAATAAATACATGATTTTAAATATAGGGCATGGTTTGATTGTATGATAGTTTAACTGTAATATTTCATTGTAATATTTACGGAATTATTGTTTTCAGATGAAATGTATAATTTATTTGACCTATATGTAAAAATTCAGTTTTATAGTTAGGCTGTTTTGTTTAGGAGCACTACGCAATAAGCATTAACTTATAGCAGGCAATGAGATTTTATTTTTTCTTTGAAGAGATTGCCATAAAACAATGACAGATGAAATTTGACTCATTACAATGGATCACTGCTTTTTACAGAACATCTTTGCTCTCTTCACTGCCTTGTTAAATAAGCACAATAGTTTGAGATTTAAAATTTTTGTAGGAGCTCCCAAATGCAATAACAATTCCGGCATAACTGCTGTGGGTTAAGAAACATCCCAGAGTTACAGAAATGTGCTGAGCCAAGAGAGACAGAGTAATTAAAAATAATGTGTCTATGAAACCACAACACCGCTGCACCACTTCAGCTGTATCACATTTGGTAACACAGCACATCAAGAAAGTGCATGGGCCTGGAAACAACATCATTTGGTGTGCTTAAAACCCTTTTTCAGGCAAAAGCCACTTTGTGAAATGCACAGCTAAATAGCACCACCGTGTGGAAATGTACTTGGCAGTGCAGCTTTGGTCTCTTTGTTGTACCAGAAAAATACATTTTTTTACATCTGAAAATATGAAAAAAGGTTA
Organism: Staurois parvus; assembly: GCF_062004578.1. NCBI lineage: Eukaryota > Metazoa > Chordata > Amphibia > Anura > Ranidae > Staurois > Staurois parvus. Next base: position 8,898,150 of record NW_028317854.1, on the reverse strand, counting down.
AAAACTATTTTTTTTTAAAAAAAAGGGTATTATTTGTGACAAAATCTCCCATAAAATGTAAACTTGATGCATTGATGATATATATGCAAAATGCATATGGTTATGACAGGATAAGGTAAAATGCTTTTTTATTTTTATGTTTTAGGTTTCAGATGCCAGTTCAGAAAAATTCTTCAGCACCATCTCAAAAAATGGTAAGTTTGTAATTAATTGTAATTATTTCTGGTTTATTATATGCATCGGCTTTGGGTAGCTTGCCATTTTTCTTTTAGTCATAATATAATAATCCATTTAGTGTGTACATGGGTAATCTAAATAGTATGTGAATATGCTGAATCCATTAATATATAGATGCAGCTGTCACTGACTATTATTGCTAAGTGACAATCATAGTTAATATATAAGCCAAAAATGATTAAACTCTAATTATGTAAGAACTACAAACCTTGACCAGAGTAATTTAACTGCATGTTTGTTATCAGAGATAAATATTAGGAAAAAAAAATATATATATATATAACAAATATGAGTTTATATTTGTTGTTACCCAAAAGCCAAATATTTCTATAGTGTTGTACAGTGCATTATTTATACGACTATTACTTTTAATGTTTGCAATAAGAATAAAGCCATAATATCATATCTATTAAAGCAAACTGTAATCTGCATATTAAAAACAGAATTGATTAATACAATTGATTAATAAAATACCACTAAGCTGATTGTCATCCATTTACCAAAAATGCCCATCGACTTTGTACATATTAGCTGGCAAATGTTAAATATTTTGTGCAGTTTATGGCATGCTATCAATTTTCACAAAGTCTTAAGTGCTGTAGCTAAGGCACTTTGTCTTAAGACCTCTTTTAATTTGTGTTAAGCTATTTGCCAGAAAGAAAAAAACTTTATTTTTAAGATTTACCTGCTTTGGCATTATAAAAAATATTCATAGTCCAATGGTACATGTGATGGACATAAACATTACAATGAACTTTCAACTAATTCCAGAACAGGAGTCTTTAACAATGTTGTAAAGCAAGTTTGTAAGTAAGTGTAAAATGTATCATGTTAGTGCTGTATTCATCAACCAATAGACAAAAAGACATAAACTTAAAAAAAGAAAAAAAAACAAACTAGAAAAAATTCATAAAAGAAAAATTGAAAAACACTTGAAAAAATCACATACATTTAAACAATGCAAATGGCACGTAATTTAAAGAAAAATAAGAATTTTTATATATTCAATCTAATTATAATTTTAAAATGAACTAAGATATTTGAAGTTTTGCTGAGGCGGTTGTTAGGCTTTAGCTAGAAGAATGGAAGGCAGCCTGGTCAATCAACATTCCTACCTGATGGTTTGTTTCTGGGGTGAAGGGCCCACTCCACCAAGAATGAGGCGTGATTGATGAAGAGGATCCCTTGTTCCCTTCCCTCAGTTTTCTTTTGCTTCTGTCAAACCTATTTCCCATATTTCTATTTGTGTTTACTTACAGGGTTTGATTTGTGGCATCTATTTGGTTTTGAATAAGCATTCTTGACAGCAAGACTTTCTTGTGAAGCTCTCCTCTGTTGTGATTTAGTTCCCTTGAAAGGATTAAAGCTTCTTTGTGTATTCTAAAATCAACATCAGCTCTTCTAGGCTTTGCTTGGGAATCCATACACAAATAAGCTTTTTAGTGGATGGTAGATTCTTTTGGCCTCTATTTCCATTAAAATGGGTCCATTCTTCTCTGTTCACCAGTCCTCTTTTTCTTGCCATATGCTAATTCTTGCTGGTACTGTGAAAGGAGCTAGTACTCTATACATAGCCCAGGTGCCAGAAAAAAATTATAGAAAATTAGGCTTACTCACATTATTTATTTATATTTTGGGGGATTTGGGGAAAGGAAAAAAAATTAGAGTAGAAAGTGCCTAAGGGGAGTTTTTTACGGGATTAGCTCTGTAAACATCAAATCTAAAACAACTTGAAAGGAAATCCTTTGCTATGTGATCAATTCACGCTAAAAACAGGTGCAAGTACTCTTGTGTCTAATGCTTGTGTGAGACCAGAAAGGTTTTGGCTGCAGTGTGTTCAGTGATTTGGTAGATAGGTAGTTGACAATGCTGTCAAGAAGCTGTCAGATTGATGAACATCATGTTTAAGTTCTTAAACAAAGCAGGTTCGCCTGCTTTTAAAAGTCATGTTTTTTTTTGCATTATGTCGTATAACTTGCCAAGAGCAAAGAACACACTGAAAGGAAGGTCAATTTTCTCCTCTCTGAACCATATCTGTATTCTAAAAGGCCGCAATTCACACGGCAATCTGAATGTACAAGGTTTGTAAATGGGATTTAGACATCGATATCCAATTAGAACAATACATTATGTATGATTAATGAGATTTCCTAGATTAGCAGTTTAACACTCTTTAATCCTAGGGAATCTGAAGACTAGTTAATTGCTGTATCAGCATTTTCTAACTCTTTCGTGTTGTCTTTAAAGCAATCTGTGCAGCGCAGATATCTACAGTGTTGACATGTGTTAAATATACTTGGCCTCCTGTGCATAAGCTTTGGGGCTGGATAGAAAAAGAAACACTGTATTTCATTGATGGAAGACAGTTGTGCGATACAACTGTTTTCTTTTTATAAATGTTTTCTGGTCTTGGATTCAAGATATTTTATATCACTTTGGTTGTGTAATACAGTTGTTTTAAAGCTAGACTTACATGCTTTTTTTCAAGTGGATATTAACAAATGGTAGAAAGACCAACTTTGTGTTTTTTGTATAAAGTGATATGTAAATTTTTTTCATGTTTTTTTTTAATGGAGGTTAAGGGAGCAATGATACTTGTATACATGGATGGTGTTGCACTACTAAACAGTTTGCACCTTGCTGTTACAGAGGCTGCAATGTTTTTTCTTTTTAATTATGTTACAATAATAGCTGTAGTGAATATTTTGCAGCAATAAAAATGTGTACCATCAGTTAGAAAAATGTCTAAAATCTTCTAAAATTCAAGACTGTTTCTGTGTCTAGAAGATCATCTTGCTAATAAAAAAAGCCTTTTGGTGAATGTATACATATTTAGGCTACATACATGCTATACTGTAAAAAAAAAAATTTGTATCAGAAGAAAATTTTACCAGGTTACCAGCTTTTGGTGAAGTTTTGAAACTTATCAGATAGGATTAATATGTAGAAGATAAATATGTTCAGCTTTTGAAAGGTTCCAAAATAGGAAAATCTGCTGTCATAGAAGCGAGAATTAGATTTACAGTTTATTAGATGATGTACCCTAATACTAATCGATTAAAATTTAAACCTTGAATTTGCCCATGGCTTATATTGATCCTTGTCAAAGTAAAGCAATGCTGCAAGTTTGAAGGCCATTGGTGGCTTTTCACAACCATGTTAAAATGTTTTTCTTGAAAATGAATGTTTATTTAAAATAGGATTTCTTTTTTGTTGCTTCACAATCTGGATTCCATTCAGCCAGTTACCATTCCAATTAACTAACAATTATTTAACATTAACAGTAATTACAGACGCCAGTTAAGCGCCTACAGATGTCAACTGTTAGCTTTGTACCTAATCACTCAATGAAATGGAGAAAGTTCAACAAACATCAATTAGCCAAGCAATTAGTATGACTTAGGAAAGAACATGCTATCATGTGTGAGCTGATTCAATTTATTTTATTTTGGCAGTAAAGCACACAGCTACAGACAAGCAGCAATAAGTTCTCGAGATAAGATAAAGCTGTATTGTTCAGTTGTTTACATAAGACTTCTGTACTCCTTTTTTTTCATTCCTCACTATCCTAGTCAAATATATTTTGCTGCTGAGGTCCTCAGCTTAATGAAGGGTAATTGTATTTGCTGTTTGATAAGTGCAATGTCCTTTAAGAGCAGGGTCTAAGCATAATGGGACAGGGTTAGGTCGGATATGGATGATGACATGACAAGGTGCTAGATGCACAAGGCAGACTAAGCCAAGTCCTTTTAAGTAAAAAATCTTCCTGCACTGCAGGTCACTAAAGGATGATGTTAAAAGCCTGCTTGGTTTAGCTAAGGTTTCTAGGTTTCTGGGAGAATGTGGGGGTCAGTAAGTGAAATGGATAAATTGGTTGAAATGATCTTAGGCTTGGAGCAGTGGCGAAGGCTTTGGATCGGGCATATTACTCCCACTGAATTAAAGCTTTACACATTTGAATAATGTTGCAGTGTATTAGTATAACATGATTACTTGTTTTTGAGCATTTAAATGCTGTAAAACTTGGATTGGAATCAAGGACCCCACGATACAAGGCAGAAGTACTAACCACTAAGCTGTTGTGCTTGTTTATCTCAGAGAAAATTGGAATTTTTTTTAACATGAGTGGCAGTCACCTTAGGAGCAGTTATAATAATTTTGATTAGCAAGTATGGGTATTTTAGGATAGAAACAAATATTTCTGGAAAACATTCAAGATGATACGGTAAGGCAGTGCAGTAGGGCAAATCATGCGGGGATGAACCTCACAAGAATGCCAGTCAGGATGAGTTATGCTAATCCTCATTCAGAGTATGTTGAATTCACTACAATTTTCCCTCTGATTCAGTTGCTAGCACAATGTGGTAGGAGTTTTGTAAGGGCCTCATTCCCTTTATACGGGAAAATGCATTTGTTGGTCAATTATGGAAAGTGTGTTCAAATTTAAAATTCTGTCCATTTTAAAGCAGTTCTGTCAAGCAGGTTCTTGTTATTGCTCAGAATTTAATTTGGCAGCGTATTGCATAATGTACATATATCTTTACCATTGTGAGTTGAGTTAACTGTTTTCACATCAGTTAAGAGATAATTTTGGATTGGTTGCTTTGGCTTACTGTACTTTGCACATCATGTGTAGCTTGTATTTTATTTTACTGGCTCACTTGTGATAAAACATAATTAAAAGACTACAGAGTGGTTTTAGTAGATGGCAATGTTTTGGATGTGCCAGAATCCCTAAGCAACACAGACTTCCTCCCTTTTTGTGCCTCTAGTGGCCCTTAACTGGTCTAGCTATGATGCCATGAGACTTTCTAGCCTTAATGTCTTGGCTAATTACAATGTAATTGGTCAGTTAGCACTTAACGAATATGCCTGATCATAACTGGCACATTTGCTAAGTTACTTCAGGACTCATTAATGATTCCGTGAGTCATTATTGAATCCCAAGCCCTGCAAAACACAGTCATCTGACTGAGGTTGTAAGGTTTTATTAAATCCCTGGGATATACTGGGTTATTTGCATGATCCTCAACAGTAATTTACAAGGCAGCCAAATACTGGACCTGTAGTTCTATTTGACAGAAGATCTGACCATGTATCAGAACTGTTTCTAACAGCTTGATTGCAGGTGCAATATTTTAAGCTTGTGGATTCATGCTGTTTTTATTTTTATGGCTTTCATCAATGTTTTTAATGAGCCAACATCATGCACTAATTTGTCTAGGAGGTGAAGGCTAATTCCAAGTGAATGGTTGTCAAGGCTATATAAAGATCGTTAATCTGAGTTGTATTTTATCACAGTGGAACAAAGGCAATAACAAAGTATTTATGAGCCTGGGGTTATCAGTGCTATTATTCTTGGATTTTGTGTCGAATATGATTCTTGCTTCACCTTTGAGTACATGCATTCACACACGCACACACACTATCAGTTGGTGAGTGACTCCTACAGAACGTCTGTTTGCATAAGGTGTGTTGAATAAAGCTTGAATGAGCTGTTTAATTGCTTAGTGCAAACTTTTGCTTAAAAGATAGCAAGCTGGAAAGCAAATTGTTTTCAAGTGTTCTTTTGGAAGGAGAATAGACTTGAGTGCACACATTAATTGACTGATTGCAGGAAGTGCACATATTTGGATTTCTTCAAGAGTCCATTGAAAGCACTATTCTCTCTTATCTGTTGCTTTCCACCCGTTGGATCATAGATCCTGAATTATTATTATTAAACTTTAACTGATTAATTTTAAGACATCTTACAATTCGGTCGGTAAGTGACCGCATCAAAAACAAAGGTAATAGGTAATGCTTTAAAATGTAACAGCTCAACACTTTTCCTCTTGCTTATGTTTTTGCAGGCAGCGTTTGCTGTTGCTATGTATAGATCAGCCTCAGAATATCTCACTTTTACTACTGATGTAACTAATCCAGATATTTCTATAGATAACCACATTGTATGAGGTTATCTAAAAGGTTGTCACAAACACTGGCTTGCTATTACAATTTCTGTTCTATTTAATACAAAGTAGCACGTGAATCCTTCCAAGAAATTGAAATTGTTCCCTGGAGACTGTGGGATAACAGCATATATGTTGGATCTTTTATCTCCTCTGCTGTTAAATGCCAAGGACACCCAAAACTGATATTTTGTTTACCGAGTTACAATTACATATTGGAATCTTAGAGCTCTCAGAGCCTACTGTGGCAGTGATACAAACCAAATAATGATGCTTTCTTTAATGTTGCTCTAAAATGTAGAATAAAAATATTTTAGCAAATATGTTAAAAGGCAGTGGCATTATTTTTATGGCATTTTGAGAAGTGAACATAGAAGTTAACAGCTGTAAGGAAATCTCACCACTAGATATAACAAGGTATCAGAAGTTGGGTGACTAAACCCACAGCTATCTAAATCTGAAATATCAGTTTTGGGTGTAATTGACCTTTAAAGTGTGGCAAATGCAATTTTCACTTCTCCATTGAGAACTGGTGCATTCAGCACATAAACACTCCTGTTGCCTCAATTTGAGGCTCATGCATTGGGCAGAGATTGTTTTTGCAGCCTTGGTGTTGCCCTTAAGTTAAGGGAACAATAACAAAATGTGAAGAAAACATCGAGCCAATCTAGTTTTTATTCCTCTGCTTGTACAGAGAACACTTTTTTCTGCCATGTCTAAAAATGTATATTACTGTTGAGCAGTTGTTAACTCTACACTGCCTGATTGCATCACTACGAAACATATGCCCATGTGAGATCAGTGTTATTCAAATACTTGGTAACTGTCCTTTTATTTCACAGAAGACTTTGCAGTGCTTAGGTTGTACATTGTTGTGGTGACATGGCAGTATCAGAAACTAAGACTAAGGCTAGTTATTACAAGTCTTTCACAAGTGGGCACCTCTAAGTACGATTGCCATGAGCTTTGTAAATCCAGTAATTGTCATTCTTTTGTTATGTTGAAGTGGGTGCCAGTTATGGAGAACTTGTTTGGCATGACCATTTTTCGATTCCAAGTAAGCTATCAATCCCAAGGGATATGGCATTCTCTAACAGTCAACATCTTGTCAAAAGATAATAGGGGGCTGGTGCAGCTCAGGTTACCTATTCTCTGAGGGCACAGTCTCCTTGGAAACAGGCTCCGGAGGAACATTCAAGAGTGACTTGCCTATTGAGCTTGGGCAGGCTGTTAACAGGGGGGAGAACATCTAAATATTCTACATCTTGGTTACAGCATTAAACGATGCTTGAAACATGGTAACATGAAACAACACTAGTACTAGCAATGAATACAGCTTGCAGTGCATTAATTATGGTTCACATGTTGGAAACAATTGTACTGGATGCCTTTCAATGCTTTGCTGTTGAGTACAGTCATTTGAATACAGTAAACACATCTAATACATGTGATAATGAAACAAAGGTATTTCAATGATTCATCTCAATACACCTATTATGATTCTTAATGTTCCAGTGTATTTTTTAATATGTATAGAATATAAACATTTTATCACTATGTAAATTTCTGTATTTACAACACACTATGTAGGGGTGTGTTTCTAACTTTTTTTTACCCAAGATTCACACAACTTTCACACCAGTTCCACACATTTGTCTATTTGGATTATGGTGTCTGTTTATGAACCAGTGGTAAATGATCGCTGCTCATTTCTCCGGCATTCTCGGAGAACACAGTTCTCCTGCGAATGCCTTTTATGAAGCGGTGTAGATCAGTTCTCCAAACGAAGGGAGAATGGTCTACAAACGCTGGAAAACGGCTGCTTTTACTGTAATCTCGCGAGATTACAATAAAAGATCAGTTTACTAAGCAGAGGTAAATTATCGCTGCTTAGTTTGCGGTTCCTCCGATTCTCCAGCTCTGGGCTGGAGAATCTGGAGGGAGAACACAGATCGCCAGTGAAGGGCTGAACATGTTCCCTGCTGATCTCCTGAGTGTCATAAACTGTGAATGACCAGAGAATAGCTGCGATCCTATGAATCACAGCTATTCTCTGTGTCATAAACGAACACCTATATTGGAAAAATGTGTGAATCATGTGTAAAATCATAAACAGCCCCAAAGTTATTTTTAATAACTTGGATGTTATGAGATTCAGCTCAACAGTACCATCTAGTTTTGTTGTTTATATGTTAAAGTAAACCTGTTGTTTACCCCTACCTATGTTAACTTTACTCCATGAGGAGCATGTACTTACCTTTCTTGAACTCCCATGCCACCCTGATTTGCTGTTAGGCTGTCCAAGATTTCTGTGTATATGTTGCCAACCGAATGAACACTTAAACAGGTTTGTGAATTTTTTTCACCTTCCCACATAACAGCACTTCAGCCTGCTGATTAGCCACTCAGGTACCAAGTACTGCACTGTATTTCCTCTTACACTGAAGTTCTGGGTATACAAGCACATAGCAGTGAATAAATTTGATCCCTTTTTAACCAGGAGATTGATTGAAGTCAACTATAAAAAATATATAGAAAATCACTTGAACATTGGATAGTGCCATTCAGTAATGGCAAATCACTAGGAAATAACATGAAAAAATCATTATTGTGTTAGGATAATTAATCATGCTATATACACTAGGTTTTGGTCAAACTTGCAGATATCATCAAATAGCTATGTAAGAAGTATGTAGGCATCCACAGCTAATCGCCTTCAATTGCATTGAGCTGATGGTCTCCATACAGTGGTTCAGATAGTGGTAAAGCGATGAAAGCCAGTCAACTAGTATTTTCAGAGTGAGAATTCGGTCATGGCAATCTATGTATTTATTTCATTTAATATACAGGCATTTCAAGTGTGGATGTTAATGTTGAGGGTGGGGGAATTGCAGATATGCATCTCGAGCAGTGGCCTAATCCCAGAGGAAGCACTAGCAATTCAGATGAAGAATCCAACCCAGTTGATTGCTATTTCCCCTCAGCACAACTGGCTAGAGTTGTTTGTTGCTGTCTGTGTGTAGATTACTGAGCTTAGATTTGTACTCACATTGCAGAAGGATTCAAATTAAAATTTCCAATTTAGCCATCTGATGTTTCTTCTAAATTCTGTCCTTTTTTTGTGTTGTGATTGTTAATGGCATATAAACTATGGTGGACTAATCACATGGGACGAATTGATCACCCAGAATGCATTTTGACAGCCAGTTACTGTTGTTCCTTTAAAGAGAGATATTACTCCCCCTTTGCCTGACTGACTGGATTTTCTACCTTAATGCCTTATGCTTGTGCCATTGATTCATCTTTTCTCTTATGACATATTTTGGGCTGTAAGTGGCAAACTCACACATACAACAAGCACCTTAAAATGTCTGATACAGTGCCTTAAAAAAGTATTCATCCCCTTTGAAATTTCCCAAATTTTTTCATGTTACAACCAAAAACATAAATGTATTTTGTTGAGATTTTATGTGATAGACCAACCCAAAGTGGAACATAATTGTGAAGTGGAATAAAAATGATAAATGGTTTTCAAATTTTTTTTACAAATAAATATCTGAAATGTGTGGCATGCATTTGTATTCAGCCCCCTTTACTCTGATACCCTTAACTAAAATCTAGTGGAACCAATTGCCTTCAGAAGTAATTTAGTAAATAGAGTTTTGTTAGTGAGCAAACAGCATCATAAAGGCCAAGGAACGGGACAGACTAAAACATTTAATGTGAAAATGGCTTAATGTAGCTTAACGTACCATAATGTGCCTAAATCTCAATCAATTGACTTGAAACTTTGCACAGCCCAAGTTCTCAACCTCCCAAACATGTCCTAGAAGTTTCATAGATTTCAGCCTTCCACAAAGAAAATGGGGGACATTAAGCTTGTTTTTTGGGGAGCTTAATGTGGCTTAACGTACAAAAAAGAGCTTAGATGTTTACCAATCTTCCCCAAACTTTACACATTAGAAGACTCTATCTATAGCAACATATTTTCAAAATTTCAGATCATTTGGTAAATCACACCAAAAGTTATTCACATTAAGCTATATTTTACAGTGCTAAAACATTTAATGTGAACAGCTTAATGTAAAAAGAGCTTAACGTACCATAATGTACCTAAATATCAATCTATTGACTTGAAATTTTACACAGCCCAAGTTCTAAATGTCCCAAACATGTCCTAGAAGTTTCATAGATGGCATAGATTCCCTTGGCATCAGAGACACCGCTCTCTCTTGGTTCTCGTCCTATCTATCCCAACGCTCCTTCAGCGTTTCCTACAACGGCGCCACCTCCTCTTCCCTCCCCCTCTCTGTTGGGGTCCCCCAGGGCTCTGTCCTTGGACCCCTTCTCTTCTCCATCTACACCTCCTCCCTTGGCAAACTCATACACTCCCACGGCTTCAACTACCACCTCTATGCTGATGATACTCAAATCTACCTATCCACTCCTCACCTCACCCCCACATTCTCCGCCCGCATCACTCAGCTCCTAAACGACATCTCTGACTGGATGTCGCTCCATTTCCTCAAACTCAACCTCTCCAAAACCGAGCTTCTCGTCTTTCCCCCTTCCCGTGCCCCCCCCCATCCTTTCCATCACTACCAACAACACCACCATCAATCCCGCCCAGCAAGCCAAGGTCCTTGGCGTCATTCTGGACTCAAACCTTTCCTTCCAACCTCATGTCAAATCACTCACAAACACATGCAGGCTCCACCTTCGCAACATCGCCAAAATACGCTCCTTCCTTACCCCAGACACCACTAAACTACTCGTTCACTCCCTGATTATCTCACGCCTTGACTACTGCAACTCCCTCCTCATCGGCCTACCCCAGTGCAAACTCTCCCCGCTTCAGACCATCCTGAACTCAGCTGCCAGACTCATCCACCTCACCAGCCGCTCCACCTCTGCCACCCCCCTCTGCCTCTCCCTCCACTGGCTCCCCATTGCCCAACGCATTAAATTCAAACTGCTCACTCTGACCTATAAAGCCATTCACAACACTGCCCCTAACTACCTCACCGACCTGATTCCCAAGTACCACCCTACCCGTACCCTTCGCTCTTCACAGGACCTCCTTCTATCTTGCTCCCTGGTCTCCTCCTCCCACGCACGACTGCAAGACTTCTCCAGGTCCTCCCCCATCCTCTGGAACTCACTACCCCAATCCATCAGACTGTCACCTTCCCTCCTCACCTTCAGGCGCTCCCTGAAAACCCACCTCTTCAGGGAAGCCTACCCCACCCTCACCTAACAGCCGCTGCTCTTCCCTCCTCCTACCACTCCATCCCCCACAGCCATTTCCTCCTGTACCTCTACCCCCTCCCTCCTAGATTGTAAGCTCGAAAGAGTAGGGCCCTCTTACCCCTTGTGTGCTGTTTGATGTTACTGTACTGTTTCATGTATTGTCCCCCCTCTATTGTACAGCGCTGAGCAAACCCTTTGGCGCTATATAAACTCGATAAATAAATAAATAAATAAATAATAGATTTCAGCCTTCCACAAAGAAAATGGGGGACATTAAGCTTGTTTTTTGGGGAGCTTAATGTGGCTTAACGTACAAAAAAGAGCTTATATGTTGACCAATCTCCCCCAAACTTTACACATTAGAAGACTCTATCTATGTCAACATATTCTGAAAATTTCAGGTCATTTGGTAAATCACACCAAAAGTTATTCACATTAAGCTATAATTTACAGTGCTAAAACATTTAATGTGAACAGCTTAATGTAAAAAGAGCTTAACGTACCATAATGTGCCTAAACCTCAATCTATTGACTTGAAACTTTGCACAGCCTAAGTTCTCAATGTCCCAAACATGTCCTAGAAGTTTCATAGATTTCAGCCTTCCACAAAGAAAATGGGGGACATTAAGCTTGTTTTTTGGGGAGCTTAATGTGGCTTAACATACAAAAAAAAGCTTAGATGTTGACCAATCTCCCCTAAACTTTCTGTCAGATTGCGAAGGTATCTCCTGTGCACAGCCCTCTTCAGATCACTCCACAGATTTTCGATTGGATTCAGGTCTGGGCTCTGGCTGGGCCATTCCAAAACTTTCATCTTCTTCTGGTGAAGCCATTCCATTATTGATTTGGATGTATGCTTTGGGTCGTTGTCATGCTGAAAGATGAAGTTCCTCTTCATGTTCAGCTTTCTAGCAGAAGCCAGAAGGTTTTGTGCCGATATTGACAGGTATTTGGAACATGAATGCACTTCCCAAGCATGCACCACAAGCCAAGAAACCCCCAGTGATTGGCTGATGAGCCACAAACACACACTCATAATATTCCCCCATTGGCTGTCCCACGCAATGCCCACTACACAAGGTGGTAGGGGCTACACAAGCTTAATGTCACTCACTTGCTTTGTGAAAAATCAAAATCTATGAAACTTCTAGGACATGTTTGGGACATTGAGAACTTAGGCTGTGCAAAGTTTCAAGTCAATAGATTGATATTTAGGCACATTATGGTACGTTAAGCTCTTTTTACATTATGCTGTTCACATTAAATGTTTTAGCACTGTAAAATATAGCTTAATGTGAATAACTTTTGGTGTGATTTACCAAATGATCTGAAAGTTTCAGAATATGTTGACATAGATAGAATATTCTAATGTGTAAAGTTTGGGGGAGATTGGTCAACATCTAAGCTCTTTTTTGTACGTTAAGCCACATTAAGCTCCCCAAAAAACAAGCTTAATGTCCCCCATTTTCTTTGTGGAAGGCTGAAATCTATGAAACTTCTAGGACATGTTTGGGACATTTAGAACTTGGGCTGTGCAAAGTTTCAAGTCAATAGATTGATATTTAGGCACATTATGGTACGTTAAGCTCATTTTACATTAAGCTGTTCACATTAAATGTTTTAGCACTGTAATATATAGCTTAATGTGAATAACTTTTGGTGTGATTACCAAATGATCTGAAAGTTTTAGAATATGTTGACATAGATAGAGTCTTCTAATGTGTAAGGTTTGGGGGAGATTGGTCAACATCTAAGCTCTTTTTTGTACGTTAAGCCACATTAAGCTCCCCAAAAAACAAGCTTAATGTCCCCCATTTTATTTGTGGAAGGCTGAAATCTATGAAACTTCTAGGACATGTTTGGGACATTTAGAACTTGGGCTGTGTAAAGTTTCAAGTCAATAGATTGATATTTAGGCACTTTATGGTACGTTAAGCTCTTTTTACATTAAGCTGTTCACATTAAATGTTTTAGCACTGTAAAATATAGCTTAATGTGAATAACTTTTGGTGTGATTTACCAAATGATCTGAAAGTTTCAGAATATATTGACATAGATAGAGTCTTCCAATGTGTAAAGTTTGGGGGAGATTGGTCAACATCTGAGCTCTTTTTTGTACGTTAAGCCACATTAAGCTCCCCAAAAAACAAGCTTAATGTCCCCCATTTTCTTTGTGGAAGGCTGAAATCTATGAAACTTCTAGGACATGTTTGGGACATTGAGAACTTAGGCTGTGCAAAGTTTCAAGTCAATAGATTGATATTTAGGTACATTATGGTACGTTAAGCTCTTTTTACATTATGCTGTTCACATTAAATGTTTTAGCACTGTAAAATATAGCTTAATGTGAATAACTTTTGGTGTGATTTAGCAAATGACCTGAAATTTTCAGAATATGTTGACATAGATAGAGTCTTCTAATGTGTAAAGTTTGGGGGAGATTGGTCAACATCTAAGCTCTTTTTTGTACGTTAAGCCACATTAAGCTCCCCAAAAAACAAGCTTAATGTCCCCCATTTTCTTTGTGGAAGGCAGAAATCTATGAAACTTCTAGGACATGTTTGGGACATTGAGAACTTAGGCTGTGCAAAGTTTCAAGTCAATTGATTGAGGTTTAGGCACATTATGGTACGTTAAGCTCTTTTTACATGAAGCTGTTCACATTAAATGTTTTAGCACTGTCAAATATAGCTTAATGTGAATAACTTTTGGTGTGATTTACCAAATGATCTGAAAGTTTCAGAATATGTTGACATAGATAGAGTCTTCTAATGTGTAAAGTTTGGGGGAGATTAGTCAACATATAAGCTCTTATTTGTACATTAAGCCACATTAAGCTCCCCAAAAAACAAGCTTAATGTCCCCCATTTTCTTTGTGGAAGGTTGAAATCTATGAAACTTCTAGGACATGTTTGGGAGGTTGAGAACTTAGGCTGTGCAAAGTTTCAAGTCAATTGATTGAGATTTAGGCAGTTTATTACACGTTAAGCTACATTAAGCCATTTTCACATTAAATGTTTTAGTCTGTCCCCCAAGGAACACACCAGACAGGTCAGGGAAAAGGTTGTGGAGAAGTATAAAGCAGGGTCAGGTTAAAAAAAAAATATCCCAAGCTTTGAACATCTCACAAAGCACTGTTCAATTCATCATCCAAAGATGGAAAGAGGATGGCACAACTGCAAACCTACCAAGACATGGCCGTCCACCTAAACTGACTGGCAAGGAGAGCATTAATCAAAGAAGCAGCCAAGAGGCCCATGGTAACTCTGGGGGAGCTGCAGAGTTTCACAGTTCAGGTACGAGAATCTATCCACAGGACAACTATTAGTTGTGCACTCCACAAATTTGGCCTTTACAGAAAAGTGGCAAGAAGAAAGTCATTGTTGAAAGAAAGCCATAAAAAGTACCGATTGCAGTTTTTAAGAAGCCATGTGGGGGACACAGCAAACATGTGGAAGAAGGTGCTCTGGTCAGATGAGACCACAATTTAACTTTTTGGCCTAAAAGCAAAACACTACGTGTGCCGGAAAACTAACACTGCACATCACCCTGAATACACCATCCCCAACATGAAACATGGTGGTGGCAGCATCATGTTGTGGGGATTCTTTTCTTCAGCAGGGACAGGGAAGCTGGTCAGAGTTGATAGAAAGATGGATGGAGCCAAATACATGGCAATCCTATAAGAAAACCTGTTAGAGTCTGCAAAAGACTTGGGCAGAGGTTCACCTTCCAGTTGGACAACGACCCTAAACATACAGCCAGGGCTACAATGGAATGGTTTAGATCAAAGCATATTCATGTGCTAGAATGGCCCAGTCAATGTCCAGACCTAAATCCAATTGAGAATCTGTGGCAAGACTTGAAAACTGCAACTGCTGTTCACAGACGCTCTCCATCCAATCTAACGGAGCTTGAGCTATTTTGCAAAGAATGGGCAAAAATGTCACTCTCTAGATGTGCAAAGCTGGTAGAGACATCCCCAAAAAGACTTGCAGCTGTAATTTCAGCAAAAGGGGGTTCTACAAAGTATTGACTCGGGGGTTGAATACAAATGCATGCCACACTTATCAGATATTTATTTGTAAAAAAATGTGGATCATTTATCATTTTCCTTCCACTTCACAATGATGTGCCACTTTGTGTTGGTCTATCACAACAAATCCCAATAAAATACATTTACATTTTTGGTCGTAACATACCAAAATGTGGAAAATTTCAAAGGGTATGAATACTTTTCCAAGGCACTGTATATCTGTGTTTGGCTTTTGTAGGCAGAGTACAGGGTTACGTTGAGCTAAATTAGACTTCCTTTTTTTTTTCTATAGGTGTTTGTCAATTTAAACCAAGGTTGAACATTTTACATGGTATAATCATGTTTTAGATAAAATCAATTTCTAAATCTTTAACATTAGGGGAATTTATTTACCTTGCAATTGGTGTGCTGATCCTTTTAAATAAGTGCTTTCTTTAGTGGATTTTAGGCTTCGGTAACCCCATTTTTTGCTGTCACACTCATTTCTGGTCTGAAGGTTAAATAACCACAATGCTAGGTGAAAAAATTGTCTCGAAAAAGGCAGGCTGTTTAAAAAAAAATTTATACAAGTCAGTGATGTTTAATTGTGTTTTATAAATTCTGTAAAGTGTATTTGTTTAATAAAATGATATATGCAGGTTTTTGCTTACCTATAGTGTTTTAATTTCAGTTTCCTGAAGCCATTTTGAATAAGAGACTTCAGTCCCTGAAGTAACTAGCATGACATTTCTAATGCTGTCATTGCCATGTGTCACCACTATCTGCTGTTCAAAGATTTGCTGTGACGTTAACCAGTCACTACTGACTGTTATTGTGGAAGAGTCACAGCACACAGTGGTTTCTGGCAGCTGCACAGTGCTTTTGGGTTTGTTTAGCCCAATTATTTGCTTGTCAGTCACCAGCCTGGGTGTTGAGCAGGTATTGTTGAGGTATTTTTGTCCCACTGAACTGCTATAGTCTAATGAGGCCCTCAGGTGAATGCCGATCTTGTCAGCTAGGTGCTAAGATGATGTGCTGTTGAAAGATTGGGTGGCAATTAGATTGTTTGAGTATGATAAGATACATGGCAAAGTAAATTGAAGTGCAGCGGAACCTTTTGAAATGTCAAACTTTTAGAGTAGATTGCTCACACATGTGCTCAGGTGTATAAAATATACATAGGTTTTTTTGAGTTTATGGAATATATATTTGTTGTATTTTCACTCTTAAAATAAACAGTTCTAGTAAGGGCTTTAAAATTCTACAAAAAACTCTGGTTTAGTTTATTTGTACATTTTGGGAACAGAAGAACGTTTGTATATTTTTAATTTTAATTATTTGTTTTTATGTTTAGAAATATTATATATATCATGACTACACTTTTATTCTCCTGAAAAGTAAAGGTTTATTAACCACTTGCCGACCGCGCATAGCCGAATGACGGCTGCACCGCGGCCGGCTAGTTCTGGGTGGACGTCATATGACGTCCTCCCAGAACGCGCTCTCCTGCGCGCCCCAGGGGGCGCGCACCCGGCGATCTCCGTGATCGCTGTGTCCTACGGACACAGCTGATCACGAGATGTGGTGAAAGGCCGATCCCTCCGGCCTTTTACCACGTGATCAGCGGTGTCCAATGACACGCTGATCACAGGAAAATGCAAGTGCCGGTTCTCGGCTGCACTTTCCTCACGCTGTCAGATCGTGAGGAAAGTACTGCCGAGAACCGGCAGTTGTCAGAGCGGGGATCGGCACCGATCATCAGGGCACTGATGATCAGTGCCCTGATGATCGGTGCCCAGCAGTGACCCCCGCAAGTTCCTCCCAGCAGTGCGCCCACTAGCCCCGCCCACCCATGCCCAGCAGTGCCCCCACCTGTGCCCAGCAGTGCCCCCACCTGTGCCCAGCAGTGCCCCCACCTGTGCCACTCTGCAGTGCCACCTACCTGTGCCCAGAAGTGCCACCTACATGTGCCAGCAGTGCCACCCACCTGTGCCCACCCACCTGTGCCCACCAGTGCCACCCACCTGTGCCCACCAGTGCCACCTACCTGTGCCCACCCGCCAGTGGTGCCCACCAGTGCCGCCCACCAGTGCAGCCCAGCAGTGCTGCCAGTCAGTGCCACCAGTCAGTGCCCAGGGGTTGTGCCAGTCAGTGCCGCCAGTCAGTGCCCAGAAGTGATGCCAGTCAGTGCCGTCTATCAGTACCCATAATCAGTGTCACCTATCAGTGCCGCCTATCAGTGCTGCATATCAGTGCCGCCTATCCGTGACCCCTAATTAGTGCTGTCTATCAGTGCCGCCTATCCGTGCCACCTCATTAGTACTGCCTATCAGTGCCCTTTAGTGCTGCCTATCAGTGCCCATCAGTGCCGCCTATCAGTGCCCATCAGTGTTGCCTCATCAACGCAAATCAGTGAAGAAGAAAAAATACCTGTTTGAAAAATTTTATAAAAGAAACAAATAAACTTTTTTTTTTTTTTCAAATTTTTTGCACTTTTTTTAATTTATAGCGCAAAAAGTAAAGTGCCCAGTGGCGATTAAATACCACCAAAAGAAAGCTCTATTTGTGAGAAAAAAATGATCAAAATTTCATATGGGTACAATGTTGCATGACGGCGCAATTGTCAATCAAAGTGCGGCAGCGCTGAAAGCTGAAAATTGGCCTGGTAAGGAAGGGGGTATAAGTGCCTGGTAGGCAAGTGGTTAAGCTTTTCTGCACACAGACAGGTTTAAAGAAGTGCAGGTTTACAAAGGGAAATTCTACAATCACTTGTATTGAATCACCTTTCACAAAGATCAGGGTCTGTTCATTACCTAGTGTTTTAACCATGTATGTAGGACTGTGGCATATCGGATTGTTGTGGTGTTGGGCATAGGCTTTGGGTTTGTTAGCATTTAGGTCATCCTATGTACTAGAAGCGGAAGAGAGAAGAGAGAAAAGTAGAGCAGGTGAATAGTGTGGTGAGCCAGCCAGAGAAAATGGAAGAGAAGATGGAGGGTAAGGGGTGAAGAACGGTGCCTAGAGGTGGCAAAATGGGGGCAGCTGTCCATATTGGGGAACCAGTGCAGATAACATTACACAGGACCCATTAAAGTGATCAATAAGCTCCAAATGGTGATGTATTGTTAAGATCTGTCGTGTTGCAAGGATCAGCTCATCCATGCGTTGGAGATGTGTGATTTCAGTGATCCATTTAATGGCAGGGAGTAGATTGGACTTGCAGTGCCTCAGGATTACAGTTCTGGCTACTAGAAGGAAGACACATTGTATGACTTTTTTGGCAGTACATTTGTATTGTAGAGTTTTCTCCTGGATCATGCTTGCAGTGCTGAGTTCATGTGTCAAAACAAATACTTTGCTGGTCATCGTCAGTAAACTGACAGTTCAGATCTTTCCCCCAGTGGAAATGTAATAGGGGATAGTGGCTTTCCTGGTTCAGAAATGTTGGCAAATGAGGTAGATAGGAATAGATGTTTGTAGGCATAGGGTTTCAAAAACCAAGGCCCATAATTGGAAGATGTAATTCTGCAGCTAAGTAACAAAAAAACCCAAGCTCGCAAACCTCAGGAAAGACCCCTACTTGAAAGGTGTGCTTGTGAAGGCGCAGAAATGCTGTTTTTTCCCAGTATTGGTATCATAGGACCCACATATGGAGAAAGTAGAAGATGCAATGGGTAACCATCAACATTAGATGCTAGCATCTTGCAGAGTCACGAGATGCAGGGTTCTGTGTTTGGCATGAGTGTGATAGGACATATTAGGATATAGGAAAATAGGGAAATCCAAGACACCTTTTTCCTTAAGCTTTGCTGCAGTTCACGAGATGTGCCTGTTCCCAATCTTGAGAAAGCAACACCCCCTACATTTTTGTTTATTAAATGTCTGGTGTTTCCTAAAATCAACCGGGTAAAGCATATGCTTGCCAAAATGTTTTTGGGTGTTTTATGAGTTTTAGCTGAAAAAAAGACAATGCCTGGTGGAGTCGCAGTTAAAGCGTTTTTTTTTTTTCTCATTTTATACCTTTCCTGGATATAAGTAGATACATCAGTAACAACGAATCAGGAAGAGGTACCATATAGTGAAGTAACCATATGTTGCATGACATAGACATACAAATAAATTTAGTACATGAAGGATACCAAGATAGCAGTACAATACAATTTTTAACCTGGGCCTAATGGTGATTTGTGTTGAAAGGTAGAGGAGAGTTTCTAAACAAACAGGAATAACATAACAAAAGACAAAGCTTTATGGAGTAGAAGTGTCTAATAACAGGATACATAAATGATTCCATATTTACTGGGATGCTGAAGAGTTAATTATTTATCAGTCAATGTGGTCTACGATTGCAAGAGTAAAAGTAAATAGTTTTTTATTTTATTAATGAAAACACCTTCTATCATCTTTGAAATGGATAAGCCTAAATGTTTAATGATTAATGAGCACAAAAAAGTATCTCACAAGTTCCCAAGGGGCTCACTCCTACATTTTCTTTGTCATACCCACTGATACTGATAGGTAAATCAGTTTTGTATGTTCTGCAAATTTTGATACATATATGTAAATTAACAAATAGGCATGATCCATGTGTACATACACAATTCTTGCGATTACCGAGGTTTCTAAATTTTAGGTATCTGAATTTCTTAATTATTGATGCATGTGATTTGCAATTTTCTAATGAGTAGCTTCTCCCTGCAAATCAGCTTGCTTGTTTCTAATACCAGTTTCCATTCAGAATACCCCCCTTTCACTATGGAGTACATATGCTTTGAATTATTATATACAGCATAGTATACAATGGATACTCTTATCCCTATTTATATGTACAGTTATAAATGTATTAACAAAACTTTCAATATTAAAGAAAAAAATATCAGCACAAGGGACAGAACTAACATTTTATAGGAAGTGTACTTTGTGCTGGTGCCAGCTATCCTCGTTGAAATCTGAAGTCCTCTGACTCCTCTTACCTCTCGCAGACATAAGCATCCAGTGCGGTGGTGATTAATACGAGTATGCTTGCCCTTTCTGCCCCCTCCTCCATTCTTAGAAGCTATACTATAGCTTCCATCAATAAAAAGTGCTCTCTGAATGGAGGATGGGTGCATGAATGAAAGGTCAGAATCCTCCATTCATAGAGTGCTTTTTATCCAAGGAAACTTTAATACAGCTTCTATGAGTGGAGGAGGGGGGCAGAAAGGAGGGGAATAGTCAGCATTCTTGCCATCTTGACAAGTGCTCGTGACAGGCCCAGAGCTTGTATTAACCTCCACAGCATCCGAAGATTAAAGTTGTGGGGGTATGGGGGTGGGGGCATGGAACATTTTTCATTAAATATAAGTACTGTCCCTTGTTCTGAGGTACAAAAAGAAAATACCTAAACTTTAGTTTTTAAAACAAATTCAACATACACAAAGGAACAATACTATTTTAAGACTAATTCTTTGTATTTCAAAGTAGATATTAAATGTTAAATGTATGCATGTCAGAAAAGCATCTTGGGACCTTTGAGCTTTAATGCTTCTCCAATTGTCTTTCTTTTGTACAAAATAAGGTATTGCTTGCTCTTTATCAGCTAGTTACATGGAACTCACATGCTATGTGAAGCACCTACTTGACTGTCTGAAAATGTTCTCAAGATTACAGTGGCCAGAGATCAACTAGAAGGCAGTGAAAGCTCTGTCAAGAGCCTTGTAGTTTCTGGAATGAACACTAGAAAAAGTTGACAAGTGTTTCAAATAAAAAAGAGGAGCTACTCCTTCATCTGGCTGAAGGGTTTGGGCCATGTGTGATATTGAAAAGCATAGAATGGCACATTTACACAGAATTGTTGAAAACTCATTTTACAGGAGTTATATCGTAACGTATAGCTTGACTCATTCGGCTGTTGCGTTCACTTAAGATAGTAATCAACTCCGACAGGATCTCAGTGCATAAATATGGCTGCTAAGCATTCAAATATAAAAATAGATAGAATTGATGTAATGATAACATCAAAAGGAAACACAAAGGTTTATGTTCTTGTAGTTGGCAGTACTGTTTTTGATATGTCTTATTACTTCCTTTCTTGTTTCTGTAGCCCTGACACCTTTTGGCTAAGTCATGAATTGTATGTTGGTGGCCTTATGCTGCATATGGCAGTTGTCACAATGGTGTTTCTGATAAACATGGATAAGATGCAGTGTTGGACAAAGCTGCTCATGAGCATGAGGGTTAATTTACTAAAGGAGTAAACATTATTTACATTGAAGAGTGAATGTTCACTAAGCTTGGTAGATATGCAGAGGCTGTGCTCACTTCAGACATCATGTTATGTGCAAGAATAAAATCTTGTTTTTTAAGTGGTTGTAAAGGCTTAAGGTAAATGAAGGTAAAAAAAACCTTCTGTGTGCAGCAGCTCCCGTAGCCCCCCTTAATACTTACCTGAGCTCCATTGCCATCCAGCAATCTCCACGAGAGGCTTGGCTGTCCGGGGACTCTCCCTGCTTATTGGCTGAGACAGTAACAGGAGCCATTGGCTCCCACTGCTGTCAATCACAGTCAGTGAGCCAATGAGGAGAGAGATTGGTGGGGCCAAACAATGGATCTGTGTATGAATGGACACGCAAAGCAGTGGCTCAGGATCGAGCATGCTTGGGTGCCCCCATAGCAAGCGCTTGTTATGGAGGCTCTATGCAGGAAGGAGGGACCAGGAGGGCTGGTGAGGGACCCAAGAAGAAAAGGATCTGGACTGTTCTGTGCACAAAGCAGGTAAGTACAACATGTATGTTATTATTTTTTTAAATTGCTTTTAATATCACTTTAAATTTTCCTTGCACATTACTGGGTATTCAAAATAACCACAGCTTCATTTTATTCGCTAAGCTCAGTGAGCATTCACATTGCAAAGTGAACCATTGCTAAGTGAACAGTCTTTGCGCATTTAGTAATTCATCTCCATCATCTGTTGTCATCCCCTGTCCACAATAATAAACTGTACTGTTTGCAAAGAACATCCTACATCATAGATACCCTTTTAGGGCAGAACATTACAAGATCTTTACTTAGCTATCAGTCCTCTTGAGCATGGCTCGATAAGCTTTCTTGTGCACTGCCCCTACCATTCTGCTAACATCAGTTGCTTTTAGACTTAAAGGGCCAGCTTTGTAAACTCAGCCAACACTGAAGATTTTGCCAGGTTTAGATGATGGGTTCTCTAGTCTAGGCAATCATTACTCAGGATCCTGGGATGCCTGGTGGCAAAATATAGTAAAGGGAGAGAACATGTTTTGACTTCTGTTTGGCTCAGATTGGTGTCCTATAATTGACTGGTTGACTGCTGAATTGAGATAGTTTTATCAACCCTTCTTCAGATATTACATTCTCATGTGCCTGTAATAACATGTGACTACCGTAACCCACACTATAGTAGTCTGTTGACTACATAAACAAAGCTTTGACTCTTTTGATTTGAATTGTTACATTCACAAATTGTAAGAGATTAAGGGAGACACTTGGCTTATATAATATGGACTAACAGTTTATTTTAACATGTCACTTTTGGCCCTTCAGTTTATCGCAATCTTTGTGGAATGCTGCATAATAACATAAGTATGTTAACACAAATATATCCACTAAAAGCAAATTCTTATATTTATTTATTTTTTCTTTGTGAATGTCTGCAGTCTGTAAAGTTTATGTTGAAATTTTATCTTTTTTATGTTCATGGTATGCAGGAATATTTTTGTTCATTCATCTCATTTTAACAGCTGTCTTCGGTGAGATAATCCTGTATAGTCGCTGAAATCCCCTCAAACAAAAATGGTTCAATGATGAGTGGAAAGGTTTGTTGGACGGTTACTATCCATTAAATAGGGAGGCATTAAACTTTAAAATCCCATAGAAGGGCAAACATTAGATATCGGCTATCTTCTTGCACCAAAATCCCTTTAATCACACTGTTTAAAGGATCAGCCTGGAAATGGTCTAAAACTATACCATTTGAGCACCGTAAATTATGCAAACAAAACAGTTCCTTTTGTTTGGAATGGCAGGTGCTTGGATAAGCAGGGGAGATTAGTTTTTTCGGTCTTTTACTATCTGCCATGCAAACCTTCTAAGAGCTTGCATTTGGGAATTATTTACCACTCCACATATTTGATAACATAGGCCTAATTTATATTACTGTCTGAAATTTAGACTGTCTGTGCTAATCACTCATCCTCCATTTTTATTTATTAATCTGTGCTAGCAGCATGCATGGGGAAAGCTGGGGTTGCTGTAGAAAACATTGACAGTTTTGATTGTTTTAATTTGTATGTAAAAGCCTCATTCATGCCAGATTTAAGTGCACAAGTGTTTAGATTATTATTAGTATACAGGATTTATATAGCGCCAACTGTTTGCGCAACGTTTTACAAAATGAAGGTAGATGGTTGACATTTTGAGACCAGGTTGGTGATGTAGCTGGGGGCAGAGTTGTGGATGGCTTTTTAAGTTGTTGTTAGTATTTTGAATTTTATTTGTTGGGCAAGTAGAAGCCAGTGGAGTGATTGTCAGAGAGGGGTAGCAGACACTGAACGGTTGGTAAGGTGGATGAGCCCGGCAACAGCATTCATGATGGACAGGAGGGGGGATAGCCTATGTAAAGGTAAGCCATTACAGTTACAATACAATTTGGTACAAGAGGAAACAGAGGGCCATGCTTGTTAGAGCTTACAATCTAAGAGGAAGGGTTGAGTGATTCTAAAGGTAATAGCTGTGGGGGATGAGCTGATGGAGGAAACAAAAGGCAGTTTATTAGTCAGAAGCAGGATAGGCTTCTTTAAAGAGGTTTTCAGGGATCGTCTAAAGGTGGATAGATAAGGAGACAGCTGGAAAGATTGGAATAGGGAGTCCCATAAGATTGAAGAAGCTCGGGAGAAGACCTAAAGGCAAGCATGGGAGGAGGTGACATGGGAACTAGAGGGCAGAAGGTCTTGGGAGGATTGAAGAGAGTGGTTTGGTTGACATTTTGAGACTAGGTTGGTGATGTAGCTGGGAGAAGAGTTGTGGATGGCTTTGTAAGTTGTTAGTATTTTGAATTTTATTTGTTGGGCAAGTGGAAGCCAGTGGAGTGATTGGCAGAGAGGGGTAGCAGACACTGAACGGTTGGTAAGGTGGATGAGCCTGGCAGCAGCATTCATGATGGACGGGAGGGGGATAGCCTATGTAAAGGTAAGCCAACGAAGAGGTAGTTGTAGTATTCGAGGCGAGCGATAACCAGAGAGTGAATTAGAAGTTTTGTAGAATCATTGGTTAAAAATGGGCATATTCTGGAGATATTGCAGAGGTTGAGGCGGCATGAATTAAACAGGATTGGATGTGGGCCTGAAAGGATAGTTTAGAATCTAGGGTTACCCCTAGCACCCTGGCATGAGCTCAGTTTTGGATAGATTAAGCTTTAGGAAGTGGTGTGACATCCACATGATATGTCTGTTAGTAAATCGATGATACGTGAGGAAACTGATGGGGTGAGCTGAGGAGTAGAGATATAGATTTGTGAGTTATCAGCATAGAAATCGTATTGGAAACCATAGGAAGTTATCAGCTGGCCAAGGAAGAAGTGTAGATCGAGAATAGGAGAGGTCCAAGAACAGAACCTTGGTGGACCCCAATGGTAAGAGGAGTAGGAGAGGAGGAAGTAGAGTTGTAAGTGACACTGAAGGTAAGGTGAGATAGGTAAGATTCGAACCAACGGAGAGTACAATCATGAAGGTCAAGTTTTTTGAGGAGGAGGGGGTGGCCAATTGTATCAAAGGCAGCAGAGAGGTCCAAGAGTAAGAGTACAGAATAGTGACCATTGGTTTTAGCGGTTAGTAAGTCGTTTGCGAGTTATAGGAGAGCAGTTTCTGTGGAGTGTTGTGAGCGAAATCCAGACTGAAGGGATTTCAGCTGCATGTAGACTAGACGTTCAAGGAATTTGGAGGCAAAAGGGAGTAAGGAGATGGGTAGAAAGGGAGAGATTGAAGATATAAGTTAAAGAGTGAAGGATAGAGCCATAGGATGACTGTAGTATTTGCGAGGGACAGGATCCAGGGAGCAGGTGGTTAGGTGGGCTTTAGAAAAAAGTTTACCAACCTCCTCTATAGTAGCTGGGTTAAACAAGGGAAGTATAGATTGTGCAGGCGAACAAGGAGTGTAGGATGAGGGAGATATCTGTACAGTGGAGCTCTCGTTACGAATCGTATCGATCTTATTTTTTAAGTGATTAGCAATCTCCTGTGCACTGGGTGAGTTAGTGGGTGGAGGTAATGAAGGACGAAGAGAGAGTTAAAGGTAGAAAAGAGTTGAAGGGGACAACGTGAGAGGATGTTAATGAGAGTGATAAAATATGTCTGTTTGGCAGTGTAGAGACAGGAATTGAATTTTTGAAGGGCAGATTTATATTGGTCAAAGTCTTGCTGGGTCTTAGTCTTACGCCGTAAGTGCTCAAGAGCACGGCTATGTTTTTTGAGGCATCTGGTATTGTCTGTTTGCCAGGGCTGTAGCAGTCGGGGCCTAATTCTGTGTGTAGTGAGGGGGGCCAGTGTGTCCACGGTGGATAACAGTGGACTGTTGTAGACAGAAGTGGCCAGGTTGGGGTAGGACAGGGCAGTGAATTTGTCATAGAGACAATCTGTTGCAGAAAAAAGAAGAAAAGGGTTAAGATAGCGATGGTTTCTACAGGTAACTGTTTCGTAGTTGAAAGATAAGGAGGAGGAAGCCAAGGAGAGAGTGAAGCTAATAAGGAAGTGATCAGAGAAAGCAAAAGGAAAATTGGTGAGGTGGCAAGGAGTGCCTAGGTAGGAGAATATAAGGTTGAGGCAGTGAGTGAGTAAGTAGAAGCATGTGTCCATTGTTTTAGGTCAAAAGAAGTGGTTAGGCTCAGACGTTTAGAAGTAGCTGGAGTGGTAAGAATAACAGGGATGTTGAAGTCAGATAGAATGATTGTGGGAATTTCAGAAGAGAGAAAGAAAGGCAGCCAGGCAGAGAAGTCATCAAGGAAGCTTGATATCGGTCCAGGAGGCCAATAGATCACAGCAATTCTTAAAGGAAAATGAAGAGAATAGACGAATACAGTGAACTTCAAATGAGGAGAGGGACAGGGAGGGAGGTGAATGAAGGACCTGTGAAGGCTTTGAGGGGATAGAAGGATTCCAACTCCACCTCCTTTCTGTCCCCTAGGCCTGGGAGAGTAAGTCAAAAGGAGACCACCATGGGAGAGGGCAGCAGGAGAGGGAAAGTTAGATTCATGAAGCCAGGTTTCCATAATTGCAAGTAGATTAAGGGAGTTTCATAAAAAGGTCATGGACAGAGGTAAGTCTGTTACAGACGGGCATTCCAAAGGGCACAGGAAAAGGGGAGGCTGATTCTAGGAAGAAGAGGAATAGTAACCAGATTGTGTGCATTGCGGCCGCTGTTAGAGGATAGGGGGTGCCTGGTGTGTTGGTCAAAGGAAAAGATGGGGGCCAGGATTTGGGGAAATGTCTCCAGATGTTAAGAGAAGCAGAAGTGTGAGAGAGGTAGTATAGGAGTATGACTTATATGGAAGGAAAGGTCCCAGTGTCTTGGAGGTTTTATTAGTATGTGGGTTCAGAATAAGCAGGAGTTGATGAGTACAGTAATAAGGTGAAGACAGGAGTGCGCTCCCTGAAAACCCACCTCTTCAGGGAAGCCTACCCCACCCTCACCTAACAGCTGATCTCCTTCATTCCTCCTACCACTCTACCCCCCACAGCCACTTCCCCCTTTACCACTACCCCCTCCCTCCTAGATGGTGAGCTTGAAAGAGTAGGTCCCTCTAACCCCTCGTGTGCTGTTTGTTGTTGCTGTACTGTTTCATGTATTGTCCCCCCCTCTATTGTACAGCGCTGAGCAAACCATTTGGCGCTATATAAACTCGATGTAATAATAATAATAATAATAACATATAAGCTTTGCAGTGGAGAAGATGGGTGAAGGAGAGAGGGTTTGAAGAGAGAGGGTAGAACTGTGAGGAGCTGTAGGGAGTGCATGTTACAGAGTGGTGAGATGAAGAATAATAGCTAAAAGAGCTGGATAGGGAAACAGGTCACCTGTAGTCTGTTTAGTATTTGAAGTTGTCTACTGTGGTTTCTCGCTTTGTGCTTTCACTGAAGTGCAGAGCCGAAGCGCAATGCTCAAAACTTAATCCAAGATGATAGTTGCCAATGCTACCCCTGGCTATGCTGCCCCCGGCTGTGCCTTCCCTAAGGAAAGCCTAAATTTATATTGAGTTGGGTGGGGGTATTGCAAATTAATCTATTAGAAATGCATAGGAGAGACACATGGCTAGCAGGGCAAACTTCTCACACCAAAGCAGGACTACAAGTGAGCAGGAGGGCAGAGTTGTAAAGATCAAGATCAGCTCATAAATTTGGGTTAGACAATAAGAGCAAAATAAACATCACAGTATTATGGACAGAGTTAAAGATTTTGGAAGCAGCAAGAATTACCAATAGGAACATTGATAGTTATGAATCAGCTTCAGTTAGAGGTGGATTTTAAAAGCAGTATAGATGACCATATAGCACAGCAGGGTGAATTAGCATTCATACATGGCATGGGCTAGATTTAATAATCGTTTAAAATATTTATTGAAGAAACAAAGTAAGTATCATACTTACAATAGACATAAAAACACAGGCATGTCAAACTGAACAAGATATATGATCCAAACAACATCTGAGTCCATACGATGGAACCCTGGATGACCGACTGGCTAACGCGTTTCCTGGACACAACCTCTTCCTCAGAACCATGCTAAATATCAATAGACTACAAAGATTTTTTTAAGGTTGATGCAAGAAAAGCATATTAACTAGAATATAATGGGTTTTATTTACTAAAAATGAAGAGTGCTAAATATGGTGAAGGTGTGCATAGTAGCCAATCAGATTCTAACTTCAGCTTGTTCAATTAAGCTTTGGAAAAAACCCCAAAAAACTGGAAGCTGTTTGGATTCTATGCAGAGCTGCACCAGATTTAGCGCTCTCCAGTTTTAGTAAATCAGTCCCACTGTGTTGCTTATAGCTATGGCCAATGTGATATTTTTCTTTTAGTGTCAATTACTGAATATAGTAGATGGTGCAAATAATAGGTATATTGTTTCAGTATGTAGACAATTGAATTATTTATTTATTGCTACTGACTTAATTGTTAATCATTTTATAGAAAACTGAAAGTGTGGTTAGTACATATTGCATCCATCTATTAAAGTCATTGGGTTGAATTTCAGATTGGCTTTCATTTTTTTGCCGAGGTATTTCCATATGCTTTGTTGGCCATAGTGTAGACTATGAATAGGTAGGTGAATTCAGTGTTGTGCTACTCTTATCATGGTCTAGGAAGGTGAGCAAAACTAGGAAATCCAAGGCCACCTAGTTATATAGGAGGTCAGCGGATTATTTATCTCATACTCGTTACATGTATTCAACTGTTCTGGAAAAATCTAGAGGTTCCACAAACCCTTTCATTCCATGTTTTCATGGTTTACACTTTTCCAGTAATGTATAGTAAATTTTAGTCTCTGGGTGGATCACTTGGCTGAGGTCAGGCACACGTGATCACCATAGATGAATGCTTCTCCATAGTAATCACATTGTTGCAACCATCTGTACAGACCCCAGTGTTACCAACTGTCAATCATTATTATCCAGGCATTTAAAGTACCAGGCACCACTATTGCATTGTACAGTTTTAAAATATATGCAAATATTATAAGCTTAATTCTAAAAAGCCCAGTAATGTGGCAACACATAAAAAAGAAACTGTTTAATTATCTGCAGTGGGGAACAAGTGCAGGCCCTTCAGAACTGTAAAACGAGGCAATGTGTCAGCTAAAAAGAACTTATTTTGGGCTTGCTTTCTATGCTACATATTCACGCTGTTTTTGCTTTGCATAAACAGCAGAATCCCAGAGGAGATTCCCCCTGTGTTTCAGCATTTGATGGTCACTTATAAAGGATTTGCATTTTCAGACTTGTGCCTAACATACACATATTAGCGTATTAGAATTCAAACTGATTCATCAACTTTTACTCACAACAGATTGTTTTCTTTAACAATCCTCGATGATTAAAGGCTGTTTTACATTTCCCCAAGGAGCCTAGGCTACTCCCGCAGCTGCCATTTCCCTATAAAAATGAACATGAAAGATGAATTTAGCCTGACCCGGGGGCAGGATTAACAGCCTGTGATGTGTCACATCAGAGTGTAAGGGGAGGCTTTTAAGGCCTCTGTCATCTGTTATGACAACAAAGAAAAAAAAAACTTAAATCTTAAATCCCAGTATAAAACATTCCTGTCTGTTTCACTAGAAGATTACATAGCTGAATGGCTGGATTAACCCTTTGTTGTATGGCTGTTACTTTAGTTAGATCCAGGGACTGTGCTTAGAATTTTAAATCAACACATCCTTGTATAAAGCTACCACAAAAGAAAAGTGGGTTCTCCCAATAAGAAGAGGGGAGACCTGTAATTTGCCTTTGGAAGAATAGATGAATAAAAAATGGCTATTTGTTGTCACCTGTTCATAATGAAAAATGTCCTATTGAATGTTCGCTTTGAGTTATTACTGAATTAATGTTTACCCCCAAGTAAAACCCCATTAACTTCATGTTCCCCATGACCACAATGCATTTGGACAAATAGCAAAATTACAGTAAAATGTGCCTGATTTTGCTGAGATCTTTGATGAATTGAAAACTCACATCCTGAGTATGCGAATAATAGCACAAAGAATTAAACAAATGTGGTCACACTGTTGTTAAGTGATCAGTAAAAGGAACATGTATGCTCTTGGTATACCTTTTGTTCACTTCCTGTAGAGTTATGTGGCTTGCAAGATTTTTTAGTATCTCTAGTAATGTTGACATCATGTCTGAGTAAGTCTTTGACTTTTTTTATTAAATAATGCTGGCCATTTAATTATTCAATTGGTCCCCTAACTGAATATGATCATTTGACATAACAAAGAAGAGGAGTGATTTAGAGGACTATGGTTGAATTTTCTGCTGGGATCAGTTGTTCCTTTTTTATGGGAATGATAGTTTATTGATTGACTCCAACTTGGTAAAACTGATTTCTAGAAAGTGCAGTTCTTTCAGTGAGATTAAATATCAACATGGAATGGTTAGCATGAGACTGCAAAAGAAAGCACATTTGATGATGGTGCAGTTTACAGAAATCCTTATTGGTGAAATTTGTAACCTAGACAGTACCTGGAGAAAGTATCCAGACTTGGATTTTCTAACTCAGTGCATGCTTTGACTTGCTAATAATAACTTATCCATTTGAAGAAACACTATAAACAGTACAGCCACGCTGTTTGAGGTAAAGGAAACCTATGGGGGGTATTTACCTCCCAAAGTGGCTCTCAGTCTTTAGAGCAAGCCCCTCTACATGCAAGCTTTATCCTTAGATCATCTTCACTGTACTGAGATACCCAAAATCTAGGGGCTAGTTGGTGACCACAGGTTCCTATATATGCTTTTGGCCAACTTTCTCCATGATTCTATACCTTTTTGTTAAAAGAATGCGAACAAGCACCTGCAGCTGCTTTAGGATGTAAAATCCTGTACAGACTCCCTTTAAGCATAGATACTGTCATTTATTTACAGTTAAAACCTACACAATTAACATGTCACCTATCTCCCTCCATCAATGAGTTATCTGTGGTGATGTCTTTGTTTTTATGACTTGATAAAGGGCTTGCTAGAGTTGAAATGGCAAGTCACCTTTAAACAGTATTATTTTCTGGCAGTGTTTTTCCGTGGTATCACTAGTATGTCATATCTGATTTATTGTTTGCGTGTAGAAGCTACATAATATTACTTCTACTTGGACAGAGAAGGCCTAGGTATTACTTTGTGAACTTGATTTACAAGCTTTGTATTGTACAGAAATCTGTGATGTAACATTGTTGAAATAAGATTTATTTCTGTTGGCTTAACACTGGCCAGCTTTAGAAAGATCTCAACACATATGGAAACGGTCTGAGTAACTAAAAGTACGTTTTTGGATTTGATAGTAAAACAACACTGTTAGGGCTTAGATGCATTTGGCTTTACTAAACAAAGATATCTTATTTTTAAATGCCAGTTCTTACATGCAGTAATTCATAGATACTCCTTAGTCTATATTAGTCCCATTAGTATAAGATGAACTCCAATAAGTTGCTATGAGATACTACACTTAAAAATTATTTTAAGGATGAGAACTGGACAGATTATGTATTTGTACTGTAATAGATAACATTTAGAATGCACCTGGAAGTTACTCTTTTTATTGTTCACCTTCAAAAATATCTGAATACTGTACAACAAAGAAAAGTCATAGGAATACCTCACCTTCGCTTTGTGGCATTAGGATAGATTTTAGGTAAAACTAAACCCCTAACTGGTTGTTGTGCATTACAATGTGGTTTATGTTTCACTAGTTTCCACATTAAAGTAAATCTAAAACTAAACTTTTTTTCCTTTGATGGAGTAGGGGATGGTTCAAATCCCTGACAGGCTTTTTGCCTTTCCTGTGGGCACAAAAGGAAGTCAGATGAAATCCCTTCAAAGTGAGGGAAATGGTGGCAGTGGATAGCTGCCTTTAGTTTGAGTTACTGTCTGTGTTATACTAATGTTTTTGTCATTTATGTGCCATTGATAGCCCCTGTGTGGGCGCACCTTTTGCTCTGTTGGTGGTAGAGCACTGTTTTTTTTATTTTTTTTTATGTGCAATTGATAGCCCCTGCGTGGGCATGTTTTGTTGCTCCTGTCTTAAACTGTTTATAAATTAATAAAAACATTGAAATACAAAGTGAGGGAAATGCTCCCTAAAACAGCTATCAACAAAACAGGTGTCCCCATTGAAGGATTTTGCCTAGCAGGAATACAGAAAAGAGTAAAATCTTGAAAGGGATTCTAACCTGCCAGCACTCTGTCCATTGCTAAATAAAACATGTTGGCTTTAGATACACTTTAAATTCTCTATATTGAAAAGTAGTGGTGGGGATAGACTGGCATTACCATATAAAGTGAAAACCAATCCATTTCAGATATTAAAGTAGAAATTCAGTCAAATGCTTAGATTCATGTAAAGGATTTTAATTGCTTTCAATCACTCCTGGATTCACACACCTCTGCAACACTATGTAGATAAGAGGTAGGCTACACTGTTCATTGGTTCCTTTTTTAACGTCTAGCTTATAGCACAATGATGTTCTAAATCTGAACCAAGAAATATGGTTGTTCCCCCTGCTTGCCTGTATGATGGGGAAGAGTTGTAACAATTACATGGCCAGTTGAACAGAATAGCAAGACCTTTGGCAGCTGAAATATATAACATGAGATGTGTGCCAGGAGGTCATCTGTTAATTTTTTTTTCCCTTTACTTTCACAGATAGTTTGGATTAACACACATTTTTAATACATAACAAGATTGCTTTTGCACACATATAAGAGTCTACTCATTTGTAATGAGATTACCATAGCATTTTAAATTGAATTTACTGTAGATGTTTGTCTAGGTCCCCAGTCATAGACATAAGCCAAACATCGTCTAGGCATTGTCTACCCTAGTAATTGGAGCTATGTTTGGAAATCTGAGAGCTATCGGTTTTCCATTTTGAGGCCAGCACGCTATTTTGAGAGTTGATTCTTAGTGCACAGGAAGCAACGTGATGTGGCTTTTAACGACATTTTTTACAGCTTATTTAAGTATCCAGCCAGGCAGGTTTTTTTTTCTGAACAAAGATTTATTAGTTCTCTTGTAGCACATAAAACAATTAGATCAATTAGCTTCAAATTGAAAGGATTTGGTGTGGCATCTGATAGTCATTCATTTAGTTCTGCAGAGCACAAACATCAGAGGTTTGAGATTTATAATAAATGGCTGCCTAATCACATGCATTTTATCTTATCAAGCGCATGTGACTAAAAATATTAAACGTATTTTTAACAGAGCGGGGAATGATTACAACAACTGTCAGATGTTTTTAGCAATCTGTGTTCAAATGGAGATATTTTCCTGTCATTCTGTCTTGTAGACACATACATTCAGAATGGTCATACACTGTTAGTTTTTTTTTTCCAGAGGCCTGAACAAAAAAAAAAAACAAATTAACAGATCCATCCAAACAAATGAGATGGATGGAGGAATCCCCCCTCCCAGGACATAATATTCTAAGAGCAGCACCTTTGCTGTAAGAGTACTGTAATCAGTTGCTGCAGCCATTGACTGCAGCTGCTGACCGAGAGAAATTTCCAACTTGTCCCTTTAACAGAAGCTAATCTCATGGATCGACATGGGTACAATCTGCCTGCCCATAGATGGTTCGAATTTCAACTGAGATTTGAACCATCTATGGCTTACCCTAGGTTCCTTTCAGATGGAGCGGACTCCATTTGGATTAGCAGGGGATCTATCTGCTGATCAGAGCAGGTGGATGACAGGTCTGTGTCTGCTCAGTTTATACAGAGTGGACACTAACAGAACCCAGTCTGCTCTATGGGTGGCTCTAAGTAAACAGACTCTATTGTCTGTTTACACCTGACTGCCCCCCCGCAGTCCCCCGCAGCCCATATCACCGGCCATCTTGTGTTCCAGGCGCCGGCATCTTCAGTGTGGGCACCTGGCTGTGACAGCTTGCGGTTTCACAGTCGGGTACCCAGTGCGCATGCGCGAGTAGTGCTGCACTGCATGATTGGTCCCGTAGTCTTCTGGGACCTGTCACATGTCCCAAAAGACTACAGGGAGGACACCTGCTGCTTCCGGTCGCCTAGGCGGTTACCTGTCAAATTCGGGTACCCGCCCCCCAAAGATGCTAATCCTTAATGGGGAGCGGGGGAGCAGTCTTTAAAGCGGAACTTTCCCTTTTGGGTGGAGCTCCGCTTTAACCCTCCCTCCTTGAGCCCGGGTTCACATATATGCGGTTCGGTACATCCCATTTGATTCGCACAAGAACCACACTGCATTCCTGTGCAACTCACATGCAAATTGTGTGCGGTGCAATTGGAGCCATACATTTTGTATGGCTCTAATCACACCGCACCCCCACCGAAAAGGTGCAGGACCATTTTTTTGGGTCCGCACTAGAATTGGATTGCATGGGTATTCACACCTATGCGATCCAATTCTGCACATCGCACCGCATTTTGCGGACCGATTTTGGGGTGTTGTTAACTTAGTATACACATTCGCGGTTTGCATGAACGGGTGCGATTGTGATGCAGTGTGGAATTTGCACAGAAATGCTGCGAATTCCGCACCATATCAGTGTGAACCTAGGCTTAATATGTGATTTGGATGGCATTAGATGTACATATAGTATATATACAGTAATGTAAACTGTGTGCTTGCACATGTGTGTGCTCACATATGTGTGTTTGGCAAGTAGTGATTGCCTTTTAATGTTGTTATACCATAAAATATATCATTGCGTATATTGTTAACACATGATTCATTTTGAAGTGTTTTACGATGGAAGGTAAATCACATCTGGACATGAGGATCACCTCAAATGAATCTTCCTTTGTTTCAAACCAAAGCTTGTGAAATCTAAAACACAGTAAAAATCAAACGCATGTGTAAATGCATGAACCATAACACCAGGAAATAACTCAGCAAATATCAAGTCTCCTCAATAAAAATCCCAACTACAATCCACAATAGCTCAGAGGACAAGTAAATCACATCATTTTTCTGTCCAAGTTTAAAAGCCATTTATAACTTGAATAGCCGAAAAACATTACTGCTTTTAAATCAGGATTTGTGCAACTAAGGATACAATGTTATTATTCAGTACATGTATTCAAATAGTAAGATTATTGTGGGCTGTGCACTCTTGGCAGTGCCTTATAATTGCATGTTAACTGCAGTCAGGGTTGTTGGTTGGCAGCAGAAATACATAAATAATGTCTGTTGAGATACTTTTATAACATCGTATACCCAAGAAAGCAAGGTTTTGTCCTGAGGCACATGCAAACCTTGTGACAATGTGAGAAGTGAGCTGCAAGGCATTCTGGTAGATGTGTCAGATCAAGCTGATGCTGCACTGATTGAGCCAAGTCAATTATACAATGCTTCAGGCAACAAAACCGATCAAGCAGGCAAGCAGCAAAGCTGTAAGCTGGGAAAGTGAAGGTGGCTGGAGGGAGATGAGAAGGCAAGCAGAAGGGGAGATGCATTTGGTTTTGTTACCTGATACAGGGAAAGACTGGAGAAACATTTAAATGAACTACTAGACATTCAACCACCAGTAAACAAGGATCGTTCCATCAATCAGGGCTACCTGAACATCTGTTTCCACTTCTTGCCAGCATTCCAAGGTTTTTTGTGTAATTGATGTTGCATCTGTATCTGCACGGAAACATACCAGGTTTATATCCATACTTCCTTTACAATACCATGTAGGTTAGTTCAGCACCAGGTAGAGTATGTACTCTCTTGGGAAATTGTAGCTGTGTTTGTGTATTATTTTAATGTTAACATTAACATTGTCTTATGATTTCTATACCAATGTGCTGAACAGGACCCAGCATCCTGCTAGAATGAACATACTGTATAATATATAGGATTATACTCCCCACTCCCAACTTCAATTTGCCCAGCTATCTCCTACACTGTCTGCCTTTAGGCAGTTCCTGAAAGCTCATTACTACTTTCTCCATCAGACTCTACATCCACAAGGAAAGAATAGAAAATTGAAAAACGTAGAATGCAGCGCTACATAATATTATAAAAACAAAATGCTACTGAATAAAGGGACAATAGTGACATACTCAAAGTGAAGGTGCTAAATTAGCACTGAAAGTGAATAATATACCGCAAAATATCAGCGAGTAAGTGGTATTTACTAATAAATAATATTATATTATTTACTAATAAATATAAAGTGACATAAGTGAACAGTCCAATATAAATAAATTGATGAGACAATTCGGATGGATGTTAAAACATCCCAAAATTATCCGTGATGAACGGGTGAAAGTGACTCCGTGCTTGAAAACTGCTCTATGAATGCACTCACCAGAAGCGCATATTAAATGCACACAGAAATATATCCAGCTCCTCCACAGGTATGGATAACTTCCATCAATTGTATAGAATTGTATTGTAACTGTACAGTTTCCTGTATATTGTAAAGCACAGTGCAAGCTGTATAATAATAACAATAATATTAATTACATTAGATTGTAGGCTGCTTGAGGGTTAGGGACTGATGTGAATGTACAATATATGTAAAGCGCTGTGTACACTGACAGCGCTCTATAATTACCTATAATAAATTAATAATAATAATTTGAGTCTAGCTAAAACATCTAATTTTTTTAGACAGGGTGGTCACTGGGAGACTGAGAAGTGATAGGTATTCTTCTTCATGAAACAGCAATAAAACCTGTTGATGGGCCTAACCCTACCCCACCACACAACTATACATAAAAGGTTATCATACATATTTAGCAGTAGAAGTTTTTATAATCCTCTATGTATTGTATTCTTTAGAGTGTAATTTAGAACATTCCTTCTTCCTTTTAAAAGGAAGCTATTACTTTCCCATTCAGGGCAATTGGACGGGTTCTCTTTATTATTATTATTTTATTATACAGGATTTATATAGCGCCAACAATCTGATCAGCTCTTTACAATGTAAAGGGAGACAATACAGCAACAATACAGTTCAATACAAAAGGGTTAGGAGGGCCCTGCTCCTTGGAGCTTACAATATAAGAGGGAGGGGCTGGTAGTACAAAAGGTAATAACTGTGGGTAATGAACTGATAGGAGAAATAGAAGATTTGGTTATTAGCTGAAGGCAAGATAGGCTTCCCTGAAGAAATAGGTTTTCAGAGATCACGTAAAAGTGGGCAGAGTAGGCGATAGTCAGATAGATTGGGTTAGAGAGTTCCAGAGGATGGGGGAGGCTCTGGAGAAGTCCTGGAGTTGAGCATGGTCTTTATAGCCCTTTGCACCCCCTGCCTTGTTCACTTGTCAGAACCCTTAGGGTGAATTCACACTATATGGAGTGATATAGGTCTTGCCGCATTGTAAAACGTCTATCACAGCAGGGACACACAGGAAACAACCTTTTCCTATGTGTCCCATTCACACTGCAAGATAGCCTAGTGCTGCAGTAAAATGCAGAAATGCATTTTATCGCAGCGCACCATGCCGAATTGCGCTGCAATGTAAGGAAGCACAGCGCATCGCGCTGCCCTACATTGCGGTGAATGAAGTAGACATTTTGCACATTTTACATAAAGTTTATTTTAAAAAAAAGGGAGCCACATGATGTGTTAAATCACGCACCACACTGCCCCCTATCGCAGCAGGCAAAGATGACCTGCTGGAGCAGTGAATCGCTCTTCGGCAGGTCTACGTTGCACAGTGAATTCTGCCTTAGCATAATCTATGTACTGTAATCTTCACTTGTGTCAGATTTTACATTGATTTAATACCCTTCTCCCCTCTCCAGCATGACAGTGTTCAGGACTGGCTACTGGTTGCTTGGGCACTGACCAGTGCAGAATAGGAAAAGGCAGAGAAGGACACAAGTCACCCCATACCCTGAAAGACATATTACAGAATGGGGTAAAGGAGAGTGTCAGCAGGAGCAGAGGAGGGTGCATTTTAAAAGAAACCTTTACTGAAAGAAAAATGGGGACCGCCATTGCTATATGCTTTTAAAATGACTAATTGCCTGGCTTTCTTGTTATAAAATTCTCCCAGTCATTGAATTTATAAAAAGCATCCATTAACTTTGCAGAACTGATTTGCATACTTTTTTCAGGCAAATGACTTTCAAATATTTGATTAGCATGAGGACCATGCACATAAGATAGCTCAGCAATGGCAGCCTCCATATTTTCTCAGTATAGGTTTCCTAACACAATTGCAGACATATTCATCAATGATGTAAATAGAGTGTGTAAAGTACAATAAAGTTGTGCATAATGCAGTAACAATAACAGCCAACCTGATTTCAGTTTTCATATTGGCTCATTTTGGGTTACTTTACTTTGCATCCTCTCATTGTTTTTTTTTTTATAATTTTTATTTTGTAGTATGCGACAGTAACAATGAAATACCATGAAAAAGTGGCTTCACCAACCATATAAAATAAACAGAACAACTGTGTAGCATCCACAAAGTAAATACTGAGCCATCTGTACATAGAGAGCACATCTTACATCCCGCCCCATACAGTGTCTGCGGAGTCAAAAATAGTGGGTCAGGAAAGAGGGAAGACCACAGCAGAACTATCTCTTAGGGACTGAGCATACCAGATTTTTAAATTTTGCATTCTAGTAAAGAAAAGGAAGAGAAAAAGAAGGAAAAGGGAAGAAAAAAGAGGGAAGGAGAAAATAGAAGAGGAAAAAAGTTCTCATTGTTTTTGACACTATCATACTGTACAAACTAAATGTGGGCCTGTGCAGAAAACAATGCAAGTATGGCAACATATGGTAGCCAAGAGCAGCAGATTATATTGCAGATTACTCATGTCAGTTGGCAGTAAACAAAGTTCTTGTTGATCTCCATGGGTTGTTGTACTATGCACATTACATTTGCACTTCCCTATAGAATGGTCAATTTCAGGCTTATAACGTAGTGGGAGTACGAAGGGCAGTGATGGTTTGCAAAGCACAGCCAACCACATTTTATGGAAACCTGTACTGAATGTTTTATGGGCTCATTCACACGGGCCATACACCAACAGAACTCATCATATTTAAGTGCCTGGGAATCACAGTTGGTTTTTCACAGCCATGGCCAACAGCCTGTGCAAGTTAATGACAGGCTGATAGGTGCCAAGGCTATATGCACATCCGAGTGTCACAAGGCATGGATAAGCGGCCCTAGACACAAAGGGGTTTATTTACTAAAGCTGGGGAGTCCAAAATCAGACTCCCTTCTGCATAGAAACCAATCAGCTTCTAACCTCAGCTTGTTCAATGAAGCTTTGGCAATGAAACCTGGAAGCTGATTGGTTTCTATGCAGAAGGGAGTCTGATTTTGGACTCTCCAGCTTTAGTAAATAAACCCCAAACAGTCTGTATCCATCCCTGTAACTGCTCGAATCCTTGTACAAACATGGCGTCCATCAGCCTGTGATTTACTTGTACAGGCTTCTGTCTGTACTCAACCACTTGCAACACCTGGATGCAGAAATAGGCTGAGTTCAGGAGGTGTACAGACCTCTACACCTGTGTTTAAGAGCCCTTATATAGGGTTTGATTGCTGACCTAACCTTGACATTTCCATCATTGTTGTGTTGATCCAATAGATTCAGTGCATTTTGAGTCCTTGACCCCAGAACTGTTATGTAAATCAAGAGATCTGACTTCGCTCTTATTTTGCCAATCTGCATGCCGCTATTCTGAAGGGGGTCAGCAGCACTTTTCAGCATTTATAGTGCTGTGCTGAAGTCTTCAGATAAACTTACCCAAAATGCAAAAGTAAATTATGAAATTGTAGATTACAAATTGATAAAAATGTAAGTTTCTGTACATTGATAGAAACACTTATGTAAACTCAAATAACATACAGTGCTAAAAAAAATGATATACTTGCATACATTAAATGTGCCTAATGTAAATGCTGGATTACTCAGGCCTTTAACTGATTCACCCAAATTGTTAAATGTGTATTCAGCCATTATAAATGAATATATAATAACTTTTCAAGCTTCTTTTGCCATGGTGTCTCCCCTGTGCACCTGTTATAGAATAACAAGCTAAACTGGTGTCAGCAGGTGAGGAAGTCACTAAGGCTTTATACCTTATACCTTACATTATACATACATTATACATACATTATACCTTTTTTATTGTTCTACAGCTAGTTGAATGAAAAGAAATGTGCTGATTCCCCCATCTACACATTTGAGGTGGATGGGGGAATCGCTCCTGCCGAGCTGTTGTGTTCTCGTGTTCCCCACGATGAGAACACAACGATCTATGTTGCCAGCTATAGCAACCAGGGTGCCCATACATAGATTTAAATTCATTCCTGCTGAACCAGCCGAATTCTGATCCATATATGGCCTTAAATGTGTCAGAGTATGTCAGATAAAACTTTGAATGAAGGAATCCACATTTAATCCATTTGGTGATAGTTTCACTTTTTGTTGTAATGTTATGTTGTTGCAATACACAGAAACTGTACAAGTAATAAAGGGAAGCAAAAGGTAAAGGCGCTTCCCACAATAACCAGTCAGATTGTAAATGTCTCCGACCTGCTGCAGGTTCGGAAATAAAATGGTTTGCTGTGGACACTGCCCCACAATTTTTTCTTACTCTTTTATTAAATAGTTACTATTAGAAGTAATAGATGTAAACTTTAACTGGATTACATATTTTCTTTTGCATAACAGTGCTTCTGATCTCTAGCAGTCTTGTTGCAGCCCCCTTCTTTCCTACAAACATGTCGCTGCATGTCTTTGCTCTGGGCAGGCTTCCTAACATGACTACGGCAGAACACGCCTGCTCAGTGAGTGTTGTTACAGACACATAGGGGGTTATTTATTAAAACTGGAAAGAGCAAAATCTGGAGCAGCTCTGCATAGATGTCAATCAGCTTCCAGGTTTTATTATCAAAGCTTATTGAACATGCTGAAGATAGAAGCTGGTTGGCTACCATCCATGCATCAGATTGTGAGTGCTCCAGTTTTAGTAAATCTCCCCCTTACAGTCTCCCCCAGAAGCACATGTGAGAAAATGACAATGCAGAAAGGCAATTGTGAGACAGTGTTGTCACCCCATAACAGGAAATGCTACAACAAGAACTCTTCTGGCAGGATTATAAGGTAATAATTCAAAGCTCAACTCCAAGAATGAGGAAAAAAAATCTACCCTTCCAGTGGGGCCTGTCTGCACTGCAAGGGTTAAATGTTCATTATGTCTAGGGAATAGGCAGGATTTCATGAGCTTGTTATACACTGTTAATTTTTTTTTCAGTTAGTCCAGTTAGTCCAGTTAGTTCCTATAGATTTTAATGTCCATCCAGCAGCTGTACCTGCCATTGTCAGAATACATTGATCAGCGGCTGCAGCATGTCCTAACGTGTCCTTTTCAAGTTAATCTTTATTTTAGGAGGTCTTGCAAATATTAAAGTACAAAAGAACAATGTCCATGATGGACAACAAAGGTACAAACATGTCCATAACAGGCAAACATATGCACAACTGTGCATATAAGTGCTTTACAGTGAGGTCAGTATAAACCATAACAATGTGATCATAGTATACCAAAGAAAGAGGAAGGGCAATAACCCTTATATTAGAAGCTAAACAAATACATCCTAGGCATGGTAAGATAAACCAATCAGGCAGAAGACAATAGGGTTCCCATTTATAATATACAACAGATAGCATCTACCTAATCGGATGTCCATTAGGAAGACCACTTCTATGTCCATGATGCTATGGTGGGTCCAAAAATGGGACAACCCAAGGAGAAAACAAATCAAAAGAAGAAAGGGTAGAGGAAAAAAAGGAGCAGGAGGGGGGGAAATAGCTACTGAAAGGCAGTAAGAGGGCAGACCCACAAAACAGGATCCTGGAAGTAAGTACATATTCAAACCATAGTAGAAATAAAAGAGGAAAAATTGAAAGAATAATGAAAATAAGTCCAAACCAGCCACATGATGCTGTGAGATTTGGATCAGCATGTCCTTTTTGATCAGTGTGGCTATCCCCACTTGACAGAAGTCATTCGCTTGATTGACCTTCAACTTTTCGACTTTTCAAATTTTGAGCAATCTATTGCCAAATTTACTCTATACCCCACTCTGGCTAGCCCCATTGCACTTGTATCCTTCCTTGAGCTCCAGTCTGTGGGCAGTCCCTCTGTATCATCATGTGCAATGCAGGGCTATTAACCCTGCTATGTACATGGTGGGGACAATCATGAAAGCGCAGCTATGGGTGGATTAGAGAGGAGATAGTAGAGGACTGGTCACAAGACTGGAGGGACCCTGCTGGAGCACTGACTAAGGTAGGTGTTACTCCTTATTCTGGCACCCGCAGGCATAACAAGTGTCTAATCCTTACAGTGCTTGGGGGTGGGATGGCACTGCAAGAGTCAATTTTGTCTAATTCCTGGAACTGGCCTTTAAGAGCTGATTCACACGTGCGGAGCGGATTGAAGCTCAGGTTTCACAGCTAATTGATACAGTAGTTGTTCACCCATTCATGTCAGGTTTACATCAGATTCAGGACAGGATTAGCTCTCAGGATTTTATCCTGTTCACACATGTGCGGTTTAGGAACAGCTCCCATAGAAGTCAATAGCCTGAATTGGACTGCGCTGCTCAGAAATCGCACATGATTCTTTTCCAAACCGTACTGAATCCGCTCCGCCAGAGCACTGGACATAGGTGAACAGGCACCATAGGAAGCAATGTTATTTCACATGTCAAATCGCATCCAATCCGCATATATGTGAACCGGCACTAATGAAAGCTGAAGATTTTAAAAGATTTACCATGACTTTTGAAATGACCTTTACATTATTTATTTCAGGTACTTATATAGCGCCATCAATTTATGCCACACTTTACATATATATTGTACATTCACATCAGTCCCTAACCCTCAAGGGGAGTACAGTCTAAGGTCCCTAACTCACATTCATACATGCACATACTAGGGCCAATTTAGACAGGAGCCAATTCACCTACCAGCATGTCTTTGGAGTATGGGAGTACCGGAAGGAAACCCATGCAGGCACAGGGAGAACATGCAAACTCCAGGCTGGTGGTGCCGTGGTTGGGATTCAAACCAACGACCCTAGTACTGCCAGGCGGAAGTGTTAACCATTTAGCCACTTTACATGTAGAAGGTTATATGAGATTTTAGTGATTGGGTTTAAAATCTACTTGTTTATTTGTCAAACAGTGTCCATTGGTAGAGAAAAGCAGATTATGCTCTATGAATTGTATATCTATGTGATAATTATGTCAGAGCTTTGTGGAAGCCAGTGTTCACAAATGCTACAGTTAAGGAACAGCTGCACAAGATAGACAAGTGGTCATGTTGACCTTGGCTTGCCATTGTGTCAGCCACCAACTGTGCTATTCACTCTTTCACCATTCGTCAATGACACACTCTCTACAGTAGCCTGTCACCTTCTATGGGTGCCATATACAGCATGTTATTAACATCAGATGGGAAGTTGTTTAACACATGGGCAGTTGCTGGATATACAGGTATGAGAAATATTAACTCAACTTGTCATAAGAGATAAAATAAACTATCAACTGGATGCTCTGCTGAACACCTGGCTGTAACATAAGAGCACAGGCAATTATATTGCATTAACATTGCATCACCTCGCTATCAACAATAATAGTTGGAGAATTACCTTGAGAAGATCTAGTCACAGTGCAAACAAGGCATATTGCCATCTGGCTGGATTTGTAGTCTGTTTACTTTTAATTATCCTATCACCTTTCCATTTTGTCATGAACATTAACCACTTTAGCACAAGATGGGCCGGCAGGAGTTTGCAGATCTCATCTGTTCTAAAACCAGAAAGTCAGGAGCCAAAGTGCCTATAAATACATTTTATAGGCTATGAAAAATATAACATTTACTTACGAGTACATGTCACTGCTAGTAAAAAATTGATGGGCTAAGGACATTTACTGGAGACAGTG
Source organism: Staurois parvus (assembly GCF_062004578.1). NCBI lineage: Eukaryota > Metazoa > Chordata > Amphibia > Anura > Ranidae > Staurois > Staurois parvus. The sequence goes on along the minus strand of NW_028317854.1, from coordinate 8,854,030 downwards.
CTTATAGAACACATAACAACATTCAGATAATCTTGCTTTGATCTAAAAGATTAGCACATAGATATACTGAAATAACTGGCTTACAGTATAACTAAAGACAAAACTTGTTTTCAGATCTGGATAGAATGGTGAAAGGTTAGAACCACTGTCAGGTTTCAAGTGCACAGTGGATCACTTTTCAGAGAGTGTTTGACAGCACTGCATGCTTTAATGAATATGTAAACCCTCACCTTGTAAAACAACCCATTCAGGTAAAAACAGAAATGAACGGAAACCATTTGTGTAGATTAATAAAAAAAAAAAATTAGAAATACCAGTTTCCCACGTTTTTATAAGTGATCACATTCCCTCTGTTCTCAGCTGCATAAGGAGTTCGGGGAGGAAAAGTAGCAGGAGGCGGATCTTTCCAGTGAATGGCGGTGCCGGGGGATGGGGGGGGGGGAGTGTCAGAAGAAGTCTGATCATTGGAGATTGGAGGAGAGCAGGAACAACTACAACACTGACCACACTGTGCTCTCATAACTAGTGTGGTCAGTTTTTGTATTAGGAAAGCAGAGGTACTGACAAAAACATCAGCAATTTCATACAAAGGAAGCAATATATCAGGAATATGAGCTGTTGGATTTACGTTCTCTTTAACCCTCAAAATGCCTAATCAGTATGCTGCAACTGTGTACATTGCAGGGCAGTCGTGGCTGGGCCCCATTCCCTTGAATTCACTGCCGATTGCGACATGCCATTTAACTTTGTGGCTTTGGCATAGATACGGCCCCTGCATTGCATTGCTTAAGTAGGCAGTAAGGCTCAACCACCTCCTTTTACTTGCTTTTACCCCCCCCTTCCCTGTTGCTTGTGTGAATAAACCCTAATTGCCATGATCATCAATGTCACTGGGAATGAAAGGGAGGGAAATTGTGTGTTACCACCAGAACAGGAAAATAAAATAAATCTTTCAACGGGGACACTGGTTCTTATGACAACTGTCTAAGAGTGGATTTTGCTCTCATTGGAAAGATAACCTATCACATCCTGCTGGGTCTACAGATAGAAAGTGAAGAGCAAAAATCTGACAAACCCTCCCTTGCATTATCCAAAATAATAAAAAAAATATTTGGCTTCAGATTTACTTTGATGGCTGAAAAAGATATATTTTATAGGGCCTTTGTTGTTTAAGTGGCTTCCTTACCTTATTCTCCTTTCTATTTGTTACAAAAAAAAAAAAAAAGCTTCAGCAATGCACAAATATTTCCACAAATACTTATTAAGTGCAGCGTACAATTTATGCTAGACAGAGGCCCTGATTGGATACATCTGCCTTAGCAAATTGTTCATGCCTCTGCTTTATAAAGATCCCACCCTGCAATGTGGCATTAAAGAGAAAGTGACGGGTAAAGAGAAGGTGCCTGATTCCGGTGACAAGTAAGTGTGGATTCACACATCAGCGGTGCAAATTGAAACTCTTTTCCAAGTGAATTGACAAAGTAGTTGTTCATCAGTTCAGGACTGTTTCAAATGTTGTTTAGGACTAAGGGCTCGTTCACACTTGACTGTTTTACCAACTCTTGCCAAACGCCCCTATAGCGTTTGGCAAGCGTTGGTCTGGCGTTTGCGGAGCATTTTTTAATAGCAAAAAGTCAAAAATATTGTTTTTTTCTCAAAATTGTCGGCCTTTTTTTTATAGCGCAAAAAATTAAAAACGCACAGGCGATCAAATACCACCAAAAGAAAGTTCTATTCGTGGGAAAAAAAGGACGTATATTTCATTTGGGTGCAGCATTGCATGACTGTGCAGTTGTCAGTTAAAGTAACTCAGTGCCGTAATGCAAAAAATGCCCTGGTCAGGAAGGGGGGTAAATCCACAGGAGAGCAAGTGGGTAATTAACTACTTCAGTACTAGCTTGTATATACCCCTTCACTACCTCACCGTATTTAAGTTTTCAGTGTTGTCATAGTTTGACAGACAATTACTCAGTTTTGCTTCTGTTGTGTTTCAACTAAAGGCCTTGTTCACACAGGGCCCATCAACATATATTTTGTGAGGCCATGTTTACCCACACAGGGATGCACAGGTACTCCATGCATCCCCATGCAGGCAGTCCCATTGATGTCTGTTGGGACGCAGCAGCTGCATGGACGTGCAGGTGTCTGTCCCTTAACACATAATGGGGTTGATTTACTAAAACTAGAGCACTCGGAATCTGGTGCAGCTGTGCATGGTAGTCAATCAGCTTCTAACTTCAGCTTGCTCTGTTAAGCTTTGACAATAAAACCTACAAGCTGATTGGTTTCTATGCACCAGATTTTGCAACATGAAGTTAAAAACCCCCACTGTGTGAGTTTGCACCTACTCCAAAGACATGCTGGTAGGTGAATTGGCTCCTGTCTAAATTGGCCCTAGTATGTGAATGTATGAATGTGAGTTAGGGACCTTAGATTGTACGCCCCTTGAGGGTTAGGGACTGATGTGAATGTACAATATACAGTGGGGATCGAAAGTTTGGGCACCCCAGCTAAAAATTTGTATTAATGTGCATAAAGAAGCCAAGGAAAGATGGAAAAATCTCCAAAAGGCATCAAATTACAGATTAGACATTCTTATAATATGTCAACAAAAGTTAGATTTTATTTCCATCATTTACACTTTCAAAATAACAGAAAACAAAAAAATGGCGTCTGCAAAAGTTTGGGCACCCTGCAGAGTTAATATCTTGTACTGCCCCCTTTGGCAAGTATCACAGCTTGTAAACGCTTTTTGTAGCCAGCCAAGAGTCTTTTAATTCTTGTTTGAGGTATCTTTGCCCATTCTTCCTTACAAAAGTCTTCCAGTTCTTTGAGATTTCTGGGCTGTCTGTCACGCACTGCTCTTTTAAGGTCTATCCATAGATTTTCAATTATGTTGAGGTCAGGAGATTGTGAAGGCCATGGCAAAACCTTCAGTTTACGCCTCTTGATGTAATCCCCCGTGGATTTCGAGGTGTGTTTAGGATCATTATCCATTTGTAGAAGCCATCCTCTCTTTAACTTCAGCTTTTTCACAGATGGCATCAAGTTACCATCCAAAATTTGCTGAAATTTTATTGAATCCATTTTTCCTTCTACTCGTGAGATGTTCCCTGTGCCACTGGCTGCAACACAACCCCAAAACATGATTGATCCAACCCCATTCTTAACAGTTGGACAGAGGTTCTTTTCATTAAATTCTGTGCCCCTTCTTCTCCAAACGTACCTTTGCTCATTCCGGCCAAAAAGTTCAATTTTAACCTCATCGGTCCACAGAACTTGTTTCCAAAATGCATCAGGCTTGTCTATATGTTCATTTGCAAAGTTCAAACGATGATTTTTGTGGTGAGGACGTAGAAGAGGTTTTCTTCTGATGACTCTTCCATGAAGACCATATTTGTACAAGTATCTCTTTATAGTGGAATAGTGTACCACAACTCCAGTGTCTGCCAGATCTTTCTGGAGGGATCGTGCAGTCAAACGTGGGTTTTGAATTGTTTTTCTCACAATCCTGCGAGCTGTTCTGTCTGATATTTTTCTTGGTCTTCCAGATCTTGCTTTAACTTCCACTGTTCTTGATGACTGCCATTTCTTAATTACATTCCGAACAGAGGATATTGACATCTGAAAACGCTTTGCTATCTTCTTATAGCCTTCTCCAGCTTTGTGAGCGTCAACTATTTTCAGTTTCAGTTTTCTAGACAACTGCTTAGAAGAACCCATGGTGCTGATTGTTGGGGCAAGGTCAGATGAGTCTGGGCATTTAAAACCTTTGAGATTGACATCACCTGGTCTTCCCAGACGATGATTGAGAACAATCCATGACGCTGGCAGGTCTCAGCTTTGCAAAGGGGGCAGTGCATGCTATAAATTCTGCAGGGTGCCCAAACTTTTGCAGACGCCATTTTTTTTTCTGTTATTTTGAAAGTGTAAATGATGGAAATAAAATCTAACTTTTGTTGACATATTATAAGAATGTCTAATCTGTAATTTGATGCCTTTTGGAGATTTTTCCATCTTTCCTTGGCTTCTTTATGCACATTAATACAATTTGTTAGCTGGGGTGCCCAAACTTTCGATCCCCACTGTATATGTAGAGCGCTGCATAAATTGACGGAGCTATATAAGTACCTGAAATAAATAAATAAATACATGGGCAGTGGCTAAATGGTTAGCACCTCCGCCTGGCAGTACTAGGGACGTTGGTTCAAACCACGGCACCACCTGCCTGGAGTTTGCATGTTCTTCCTGTGCCTGTGTGGGTTTGCTCCCACACTCCAAAGACATTCTGGTAGGTTAATTGTATCCTGTCTCAATTGGCCCTAGTATGTGTATGTATGAATGTGAGTTAGGGACCTTAGATTGTACGCCCCTTGAGGGTTAGGGACTGATGTGAATGTACAATATATATGTAGAGCGCTGCATAAATTGACGGCGCTATATAAGTACCTGAAATAAATACATGGGCAGTGGCTAAATGGTTAGCACCTCTGCCTGGCAGTACTCAGGATGTTGGTTCGAACCACGGCGCCACCTGCCTGGAAATTGCATATTCTCCCTGTGCCTGTGTGGGTTTCCTCCCACACTCCAAAGACATGCTGGTAGGTTAATAGAGCACTCGGAATCTGGTGCAGCTGTGCATGGTAGCCAATCAGCTTCTAACTTCAGCTTGTTCGATTAAGCTTTGACAATAAAACCTACAAGCTGATTGGTTTCTATGCACCAGATTTTGCAACATGAAGTAAATAACCCCCACTGTGTGAGTTTGCACCTACTCCAAAGACATGCTGGTAGGTGAATTGGCTCCTGTCTAAATTGGCCCTAGTATGTGAATGTATGAATGTGAGTTAGGGACTTTAGATTGTGTCTGTTCAGTTGCTGTTCCCCAATTGACCTGAATGGGACTACCTGCATGGGGATGCATGGATCACCTGTTCATCCCCGCGTGGGAAAACATGGCCTCACATGGGCATACACATTGATACGCCCCATATGAACGAGGCCAAAATGTTACTACAGTAGAAAACCACTGGTACAATAACTGATCAGTCGATCTGTGGACCACACTGAGAGAATATTACTATCGATATTACTTGCTTACTACACTTTGAATATCATTGTTACTAATTAACTAAAATATTTTGTAAACAACGTAATATTAACAGTAAGAGGTCTGACATCACTTTCTCCAGGTGCATAGCAAACAACATTTCTTTTGTGAGAAACTCTTTCATCATACAGTTCTTTTCCATTATATCTATCCCAATCAGCAATTCCTGTTTTGTATAAATGCTGTTTCATTGTTTTGCACAAGGGTGCATATCTTGGCATGGCCATGTACTTGAAATGCATTTTTGAATGAATGCCCCCAGCAGCACGTACTCTGCTCCTTCTAGTGTAGATGCTAAATTTAGCACCACTGCAAATACTGTGTCAAAACTATGTGTGACGTGTTGAAATGTTTTCATTTTCTATAAAATTACTACAATCAGCCTGTGATTTTGCTTTCTCATAAGTGGCACTCTGATAAGAATTAGTGATTTGACATTTCAGTAACCTGCCTGCCAACACTGTGTTTATGTTGCACAATTTTATACCTTTCCTATACTGTTTCTTATCTTCTTATAATACATTTTAGATAATTTTGCTGTAGGGTTATTGATCAAGTTTTACTTCTACAGTTCGTTTTTGGCGTAGAATTTATGTCCAGCTAACATTGTTTTGAAAACCTCTGAAAGTCAAAATACCTATGAAAATCTCTTATATCTGCATTACGTGAATGTGCTGCATTATATGAAATCTTTTGGTAGACTTTTACATGCTAACTACTGTTGGACAAAATTTTAACCTGCCATTGGAAATTATGTATCAAACTAAGCCTGTTTGTCGCTTTGCAGTTTAAAGTGGTTGTAACCCTAAAAAAAAATAAATATATAAATAATAAAAATGCTCCTGTCCCTTTATAGCATAGTAATTTTGCAGTGTCATTTATCCCTTTCCATGTTGTGCAATACCTGGTTGATCTTGCCTGTTTCTGTGTTCCCCTCTGTAAACTGACCACCCTAATCATGGCTTTTGATCCATGACAGCATGGTCAGTTTACATCCCTCTGTCATCCTGCTGTGTCTTCAACATGACTGCATTTCCTTCTCCCCCCTTCCCTGTCATTTCTGTTGTCTGTGTGTGAAGTCAATCTTCTCTCCACCCCTCCCCTCCCCTCCTGCCTAGATTGCCAATCGGCGCCGTACTGACACAAGGTCATATACTACAGAATCTTCCACTGACGTATCTTACATACTGTACGTCCAAAGGGAATCTCAGCCCCTCCCACTGTACTCCCTGAGGTCATGAGAGCAGAAGGATACCATGTGAGCACATAGCAGTGCTGTGCAGAAAAGGTACCTAGCCACGTAATTTAAATAAAAAACACACACACTGCAATTGAAGTGATTGTATTACATATACCCAGTGAAGTGAGTGACCTCAGGTGATACACACAGATGAAACAAATCTTCCTACATAAGTTGTACTTGTCTATCTGCAGAAATCTGTCCCCTACATCCATGCAAAGTGCTGAATTATAAACATTGTCTGAAAGCTCAGAAAAAAGGGGGCTGAGAGCTGAAGTACACTCTGCAGAGCTCAGTGAGGAGAGCTAGGAGAGCTGATTGGAGGGAAGAGACACCCCTCCCCTTCCCAGAGCTCACCAAAACAGAGCTGAGGCTGTCAGTCTGATGGAGCTTCCTCCTCTGTCACCATTTTTCTCTTGGTGTCAGGAAAACGTGTCAGAAGTGACTCATGTTGGAGGAATGCAGCAGCAGATAGAAATGACACTTCGTGCTCTAAACTGCAACAAGGAAACCAGTATAGAGAGATATGCTTTATTCATATTTCATGTCTGCGGTTTACAACCACTTTAATATGGGCATAAAACAGAGGGGATATAAGGATTTAATAGATGTGACTTTACAACCACTTTAAATGCGTGGAAACCATAAGCCACTTTATAAAAATTGGTAAACATTACTGCCTATATATTGTGTGTTCGTAATAGGAGTATTCAGTATATTTTTTTTTTTATTTGTGATGTCTTTTTTTACATTTTTCTGCACATTTATGCAGAACAAGCGGTCCAGAAAAAAAAAATGTCAGTTATGTGAATTAATAGGGAAATGTTAAAATATATGTCTGATTTGTATCGCTGTCTGTGTTCCTACTGGAGAAATTCAAGCTTCATGCCCAAGTGACTACATAGAATTCCTTCAGAGAGAAGACAGGCAGCATTAAAAAAACCTGACAATATTTATATCCCTTCCACACTCTATAAGAGAGATTCTGCTCACTGCCTATTTCATTTAACTCACCGGGGGTGAGGGCACATTTCCTTAGCCAGGACACAGACAACAGTTAATGCCTTTTGGTTCTAATCTTTACAAAATATTCACAGAACTAAAACTACTAGACTTTATCTGAAAAATATCCATAAGACTATAGAGTCTTATTTTTTGTACAATATTTTTTAGAAGAGACCAACTAACGTTGGCATAGTGACTTTCCCTCTAAAAGCTCATTCAGACAGGTGATCAGACCCATCCTCCATGCTGAACAGCTTTTTGCTGCATGTACATCCAGCCAGTAGAAGTGGATGCAGACGCAGCAGCTGTATGGACACAGCTGCAGACAAAATTTGGCAACACTAGGCCATTGGGTCCATGCACCTACTTCTACCTGCATACCAAAGTTTGACATGCGACTGCCTGCATGTAGCTTAGAAGTGGATGCACACACAGTGAAAAGTGGCTTAGCATGGTGGGCAGAACTCAGCGCTGGTCTGAATGAGCCCTTATGGTGGCTGCGCACATTTAGATTATCCTCTGGTATTTTGACCTATATTTGGTATTTGTATTCACTGCTGTTGACTTTTTTACACAGCACTTATATGCTCCATTTAGATTGGCTTCACATCCTCCAAGACTGCTTTTGTGCCTAAATGTGGCTCGTGATGACTGTTTTTATTGCTCCCCCAAAATATGGGTGGTCAGAAACTGCAAAGATTCTTCCTATTTGGTCAAAGCAGTGGATGGCCAGCTGTTCACCACCAAAATGTCTCGGCTGGCATTATCTATGGCAACATAGGTAGCAGTAGGTATGTTCTGTGTGTACAGTAATTCTGCTTAGCACATAATAGCACATACTTAAGGCATACGGTATAGATTAGAACAAGTCTGTTAAAGCCTAACTGAGAATGTGTTTTAGTACTGTACAGCTGTCTTCATCACTGTTCATAAACCGTCCATCTGTGAGAAGTTTATTGATCTGTCTTTCAAGTAAACTTTTATCACCACTTTATTACCTAATTAGCCTAAAACTAAATTGGAACTGTGCAAAATAACATAAGCAGATGCTGACGTTATTTAAATTATAATGTTTATAGAACAGGAGTGACCATCTGAAAGTGAGTTTTGGTATTTTGTAGTTCTAATCAGCATGCAGAACATGAAAAAATAATGCAGAAGAGTTACTTTGCCCTTGACTATGTGTATTTTGTGTTTCATGCACAATCATTTGGTCATGGTTATTTTAATGATTTATAGACCAATAGACCTTAACTTAGATATTGCAAGATCTGGAAAGAAGAATAAAGCAACCGAATGAATGTGCTCCTGCGCTGGACAGTGGACTCCACAATATCAATATCCCCACATGAGTAAGAAAGTAATGCAAGCCTTGCTGCCCTCAACGGATCAGGTAAATCCAAAGAGAACTGTATATAAGAAACAAAAAGAGAGCGCACGGGCCTAGTGCATTACCTTAAAAATTAGATTTATTTATAAATTGTAAAATACTCACAAGAGAAATAAAATCAGATCAAAAATGAAAAGCATGTCGCAAAGGATGCAAAGTGGTCTGGGAACCCCTGAAGGTGGTCTGGTGGGGGACTGTGAACCTCTGGATAGCTGGTGGCTCTATTTAAGAATAGAATACTTCCTGGACCACTTTGCATCCCTTGCGACATGCTTTTCATTTTTGATCTGATTTTATTTCTCTTGTGAGTATTTTACAATTTATAAATAAATCTCATTTTTAGGTAATGCACTAGGCCTGTGCGCCCTCTTTTTGTTTCTTATATTAGATATTGCAAGGCCTTTGGTAAACCTGTTTAGCATTTAAGATCCTAAGATGTATATCTCTGTCTTTTCTGCCTCATTAAAGACTGGCCATGGATTTGTGAAGGTGGCCAGACATGCGGGTAAAAAACAAAACACAAACTAGCAAACTTGTTTCCATATGTAGAAAGTATTTTAGAAAATTCCTTTCAAGCTGTTTTTTTTTTTTCAAGGGGGCTGTAAATATGAAAGTGGTGACCAATCTGACATTTTGTAATTTGTTATCTTGTGAGTATGAGTTGCTTAAGTGTTAACGGCTGTCCATACATGAGCTGTTTTGCAGAAGACGTAACTGCAAACAGCTAGATACACAGTTGACATGCACCTGCTGAAGGATTTGTAATTCAGTGTGGCCAATCTTATGATTTGAACACATTTGACAAATTTCTCTACAGGCAGGTAACACATTTATGTCCTGGTTAATTAATGCAGCTTCCCATGTCACCTTTTTACCTCCAGCATGCTTGTTGGACAGTTTATTCCCTTTATCACCTCTGTTCAGCTAGCAAAGAGTTCCAGGACACCATGAAGCTGAACTAGGCAGCAGTTGACTTCCTAGTTCATTGTTGCAGTGCACAAAGTGTGTAATTCCAAAGATTATCTGAACAGAATTATAAATCCCTTGGCAGGAAAAGCATTTAACATACTGTATATGCATTTCAACTACTATAGGCATAGAAAGCATAGCTTACCCAATGGTTCACTCAGTTTTGTACATCAAAATATTGTATTGCACAAGTTTTCTGCTTATTTGGAAGTCCTGGAATGCACCTGTTACTTTGTAGAAAAATTGCCAGTAATAAGAAGTTATTTGCAGATACCAATCACATTCAAACCTGCAATGAAAGTGTAAATGCTATTGGTGATTCAGAAAGCAGAGAGAGATAAGGAGCTGCACAGCATATACACTACTACTGCCCTCCTACTGATAGTTTTTTTGGCCTCTTTCACACTTGTGAAACTACGTGAAACACGAACTACGTGTCATGTTTTTACTGTGTTTTTTTTGCACATTTTTATAGTGTGCTTTTGTAGTAGCAATATTCATTTGTATGGGCCTCCCTCCATTCCAGAAATGCACTAAAGAAGCTCATGTACCAAACTTTGGACATGAGCCAAGGGCATTTTTGTGAATTTTATGTGCATTTTGTCTGCTACTTTGGTTTGGGGTGCCATTAAGAAGTAATGGCACCACAAGTGCTTCACCCAGTTTACCGTATTTGTTGCAGAAATACAGGCAGTAGTGCTTGTTTCTCTCTGTGTTTCTGCTATACCCAGGTGTGAACGGGGCCCTTAGGTCAATTTGAGAACTCTTTGCATATTATACTTACCATTGTCAATGCAAAGTAAGGCCCCTTCCACACAGGGCAGGCCCTGCCAGTTGTCTACTTGCTCAGCGGGGGATCTGTCTGCTGATCCCTGCTTAGCAGGCAGATGACTGATCCATGTCCGCTCCTCTTATGTAGAGCAGACACAGACATGGCCCACTCTCCTCTATGAGCGGTCGGATGTAAACGGACCATCTGCCTGTTTACACCCGACTGCCATCTGATTCATCTGTCTGTTTTTAGTGGATCAGATCGGATTGGATGTAGGCTGGTGTAAACAGACAAATGTCCGTTTACACCTGCCACTCTATAGAGGACAATGGGGGTCCTGATCTGGTCTGCCTGTAAAATGGACAGGTGGACCCGATCAGTCCACTTGAGTGAAAAAAGCCTTAAGAAAAGTAAATGCTTATCTTCCTTATGCAGTAGCTCTAACAGATATCTGCTACTGCTCAAAACACATTGGGTACAAAATCACAATGTTCACAAAACATATTACTATCATTTGTTTATAATCATCTTAATAGAGATTTTTGTAAAATATTTAGTAAAATCTGTCTATATTGGCAGCCATATGCTTATATGACACACCATCTTTTTGAGTCAAGTTAGAAGTCATTTGAATTCCAGATAATTTTGTGTTTTGTCAATATACATCTGTGTTATCACAAACTCAAGTCAGTCACAACTGCATAGTTTCACATTAAGGAGGAATTGAGTTTGCACAATCAGTACGAGTTCACATATACAGTTGTGTTCAAAATAATAGCAGTCAGACATCACTAACCTGATCAATCACTGTTTTTGGCAGAAATGATATTTCTACATGGCAAATAATTTACTAGCAGGTATAGTAGAGTAATAGAAATCCAACAGACCCAACAGTCATGACATGCATGCTGCTGATTCTGTGTCATTGAATCACTAATTGAAAGGGGCATGTTCAAAATAATAGCAGTGTGGAGTTCTATTAGTGAGGTCATTCATTCTTTGAAAAACAGGTGGCAATTATTACCCTTATTTAAGGAAGGAAGGCAGCAAATGTTGTACATGCTGGTTACAGTGCATTTCTCTCTGAAATTCTGAGGAAAATGGGTCGTTCCAGACATTGTTCAGAAGAACAGCGTACCTTGATTAAAAAGTTGATTGGAGAGGGGAAAACATATAAAGAAGTGCAGAAAATGATAGGCTGCTCAGCTAAAATGCTTTAAAATGGCAACCAAAACCTGAAAGATGTGAAAGAAAGCGAAAAACTACCATTCGAATGGATAGAAGAATAGCCAAAATGGCAAGGACTCAGCCAACAATCAGCTCCAGGAAGATCAAAGAAGGTCTAAAGTTACCTGTGAGTACTGTTACAACTAGAAGATTCCTATGTGAAGCCAAGCTATCTGCAAGAAGCCCCCGCAAAGTCCCACTGTTGAAAAAAAGACATGTGCTGAAGAGGTTACAATTTGCCTAAGAGCACATTGACTGGCCTAAAGAGAAATGGCGCAACATTTTGTGGACTGATGAAAGTAAGATTGTTCTTTTTGGGTCTAGTGGCTGGAGACAGTTTGTCAGACGACCCCCAAACACTGAATTCAAGCCACAGTACACTGTGAAGACAGTGAAGCATGGTTGAGCAAGCATCATGATTTGGGGATGTTTCTCATACTACGATGTTGGGCCTATTTATCGCATGCCAGGGATCATGGATCAGTTTGAATACATCAGAATACTTGAAGAGGTCATGCTGCCTTATGCTGAAGAGGAAATGCCCTTGAAATGGGTGTTCCAACAAGACAACGACCCCAAACACACCAGTAAACGTGCAACATCTTGGTTCCAGACCAACAAGATTGACGTTATGGAGTAGCCAGCCCAATCCCCGAATCTTAATCCAATAGAAGACTTGTGGGGTGACATCAAAAATGCAGTTTCTGAGGCAAAACCAAGAAATAGAGAAGAACTGTGGAATGTAGTCCAATCATCCTGGGCTGGAATACCTGTTCACAGGTGCCAGACGTTGGTTGACTCCATGCAACACAGATGTACAGCAGTTCTCAGAAACAGTGCTTATACAACTAAATATTCATTAAGTGATTCAAAGGAAAGCAAAATCTTCAAACATTTTTCAGTTTATATAATGAATGTTTGAGTTTGTAAAGAAGAATACAAACACTGCTATTTTTTTGAACAGTCTAATATTCACTTTTCTTCAATTTTTTTTAGAGGAACAACACAAATGTGATATATTTTTCTTCATGTTTTGATTTGGAATAGAATGTGTAGTGTTCCCAATGCATTTGTGTGTATGGAAATTAAAGCTATTAGAAGGATTTTGAGCTTTATTCATTTTTTTCAACACACTGCTATTATTTTGAACTATACAACTGTATGTAGGGGATTTCCTACAAGTGGGGCATTACATATTTTGCACTGTGTCCCATACCTCTGTAGCTGCACAAATGAGTGACAGTACCATTGATTGCCGCTAACCTCCTTATTGCTGGTTGCTTTTTATGTCGATTTGGATATAAATATGGACTTGATATGGATGCATGGTACAAAAATATAGGTACGCACTTATTTATCCAATTTTGTACCTTATGTTTATATGCTTTGCACCAAATACTCCCTTTTTGTGAATGGCTAATAACACAGTAATGCAGTTAGAATATGGTATACTTAAGTAATAATTCCATTTGAACAGTAGCTGAATGACACGCAGTAAAAAAAGCTGAAAGTACACAGATCTCTATTTAAGAAGCATTTCATTTTGATGAGTTGACAGCTAGGAATTTACTGAATTGACACTTGGCTTCTATAAAATAAAAGTGCCAAGTGGATTTGTATTACCATCAGATAAATATTCCATTAGAGTCCCAGGAAAATTGTCAGAGAAAAGTACCGTGTTACCATTTTAACCATCATAGACACAGGATATAGGAGAGATGTGGCAAAAGTGCTGATGCACTTCAACCCTAACAGCATTATACATTAGGATGCAAGACTGTGACTCTAAATTGTATCCATGGACGTAATAATTGCACCTTTAAAAATTTGATGTGTTAAACAATAGCTGATCAGTACTGCTAAAGGATGTAAAAAAGTGATTTTATTTCTAGGTAAAATGATTTGAATGGTAAAGTCATTGTGGCATAACTGCCTTAAAATAGCCCTGGGCATATCAGCACCAAGATCCCTGTTGATAAATAAGATATGATAAATCAGGATAACTTACTAAATATTCAGGATGGTTGCTTTACCAGGATGTCATAATGTAGATATACATTGACATGAAATTAATGTTGCATGATCCAGCCAACTCCTTTCAAATCTGGAAACAATAGTATCCAGTCCTCTGGAGTTACCCTCTTACAAACTTATGCAGGGAGTTGGTGGGGGGAGTGATCATCTGGAAAATATTTAACTGACTAGGCATTATTCCTAAATATATACTATCTGATTTGTTTGTGCCACTATTCTGGCCAATAAGTTAAGCTTGGGCATATTCCTTCTACATTTTGCATGTTACAGTATGTAGCCAGATCATTTTCATGTTTAACTATGTATACTTAAAGTTAAATTCTAATCATACATCTTTAGGTAGCTATTGATTTTCCTCTTAAATAATCGTATACAATATATAAAAGGTGCTGTCATTTCCTATATGATATTGATTAGTTTAATCCAGTACATGCAGTAATTATCAAATCAAAATGATGTTAAAGACTTATTTTTTTTTCTAAAATAGTAAACTTGGTTTACTTACCTGCTTTGTGCAGTGGTATTGTAATGAGTGTCCTCAAAGCTTCTCTTCTGGGGTCCCCCACTGGTGCTCTCAGCTTCTTCTCTTCTGTGTGTACAGCAATAGCAAGCCCTCGCTATGGGGCTACACCTGCAGACTCTCTTTCGAGCCGGGCTGTGTGCTTCAATAGACACAAACAGCACGGCTTGGCCCCACTCTCTCCCTCCTCACAGGATTTGATTGACAGCATCAATCCTGCTGCTGCCTCTGTATCCTGTGAGGAAAGGAACACAGACTAGTGTCGATGCAGAGGGGCACACAGCTGGATTGAGATAGGGCTTAGGTAAGTATCTAGGTAGGTGGGGGCATAAATCTACTATAAACAATAATAACAATCTACAATAAACATTGACGTTAGGCCCACTGTTTCTCATTGCTCCTGCCATAACAAAATAGCATACTGGATATAAATTTGAAATAATTTCCTGAGCAGCCAAATAGTGCTGCTTCCTCACACACAACCCATCTTTAGATGCTGCCCAGAGCAGTGTCAGTTAGGAAGTGGCTGATTGGGCCCAAATTGGTATTTAGAGAATCTATCTATCTATCTATCTATCTATCTATCTATCTATCTATCTATCTATCTACAGTGGATATAAAAAGTCTACACACCCCTGTTAAAATATAAGGTTTCTGTGATGTAAAAAAAAGAGACAAATAAATAATTTCAGAACTTTTTCCACCTTTAATGTGACCTATAAACTGTACAACTCAGTTGAACAACAAACTGAAACCTGTTAGGTGGAGGGAAGTAAAAATAAAAAACTAAAATAATATGGTTGCATAAGTGTGCACACCCCTAAAATAACACTTTTGATTTTATTCCAGCACTCACTCAGTCTTTTTGGGTATGAGTCTATAAGCATGGCACATCTTGACTTGACAATATTTGCCCACTCTTCCTTGCAAATACACTCCAAATCTGTCAGATTGCGAGGGCATCTCCTGTGCACAGCCCTCTTATCAACACCCCATGGATTTTCAATCGGATTCAGGTCTGGGCTCTGGCTGGGCCATTCCAAAACTTTAATCTTCTTCTGGTGAAGCCATTTGTTGATTGGGATGTATGCTTTGGGTCATTGTCATGCTGAATGATGAAGTTCCTCTTCATGCTCAGCTTTCTAGCAGAAGGTTTTGTGCCAATATTGACTGGTTTTTGGAACTGTTCATAATTCCCTCTACCTTGACTAAGAAAAACAGCCCCAAAGCATGATGCTGCCACCACCATGCTTCACTGTAGGTATGGTGTTCTTTTGGTGATGTGCAGTGTTGTTTTTGCGCCAAACATATCTTTTGGAATTATGGCCAAAAAGTTCATCCTTGGTTTCATCGGACCATAACACATTTTCTCACATGCTTTTGGGAGACTTTAATGTGTTTTTGCGGGCTTGGATGTTTTTCTTCGTAAGAAAAGGCTTCCAAGTGTACCCCATAGCCCAGACATATGAAGAATACGGGAGATTGTTGTCACATGTACCACACAGCCAATACTTGTCACATATTCCTTGATTGTAAGCTCCAAGGAACAGGGCCTTCCAATCCCTTTTGTATTAAACTGTATTGTTGCTGTATTGTCTCCCTTTATATTGTAAAGTGCTGAGCAAACTGTTGGCACTATATAAATCCTGTATAATAATAATAATATTCCTGCAGCTCCTTTAACCACTTGCCTACCAGGCACTTATACCCCCTTATTTACCAGGCCAATTTTCAGCTTTCAGCGCTGCCGCACTTTGATTGACAATTGCGCAGTCATGCAACATTGTACCCATATGAAATTTTGATCATTTTTTTCTCACAAATAGAGCTTTCTTTTGGTGGTATTTAATCGCCACTGGGCGCTTTACTTTTTGCGCTATAAATAAAAAAAATTGCAAAAAATTTGAAAAAAAAAAAAAAGTTTCTTTGTTTCTATTATAAAATTTTTCAAACAGGTATTTTTTCTCCTTCACTGATGTGCGTTGATGAGGCAGCGCTGATGGGCACTGATAGGCGGCACTGATGGGCACTGATAGGCAGCACTAAAGGGCACTGATAGGCAGTACTAATGAGGTGGCACGGATAGGCGGCACTGATAGACAGCACTAATGAGGTGTCACGGATAGGCGGCACTAATATGCAGCACTGATAGGCGGCACTGATAGGTGACACTGATGATGGGTACTGATAGACGGCACTGACTGGCATCACTGCTGGGCACTGACTGGCGGCACTGACTGGCACAACCCCTGGGCACTGACTGGTGGCACTGACTGGCAGCACTGCTGGGCTGCACAGGTGGGTGGCACTGGTGGGCAGCACTGGTGGGTGGGCACAGGTGGGTGGCACTGGTGGGCACAGGTGGGTGGGCACAGGTGGGTGGCACTGCTGGGCACAGGTAGGTGGCACTTCTGGGCACAGGTGTGTGACACTGCAGAGTGGCACAGGTGGGTGCACTGCTGGGCACAGGTGGGTGCACTGCTGGGCACAGGTGGGTGATCTGCTGGGCACAGGTGGGCGGAGCTAGTGGGCGCACTGCTGGGCACAGGTGGGCGGAACTTGCGGGTGGCACTGCTGGGCACCGATCATCAGGGCACTGATCATCAGTGCCCTGATGATTGGTGCCGATTCCTGCTCTGACAACTGCCGGTTCTCGGCAGTACTTTCCTCACGATCTGACAGCGTGAGGAAAGTGCAGCCGAGAACCGGCACTTGCATTTCCCTCTGATCAGCGTGTCATTGGACACCGCTGATCACGTGGTAAAAGGCCGCTGTGATTGGCCTTTTACCACATCACGTGATCAGCTGTGTCCGTAGGACACAGCGATCACGGAGATCGCCAAGTGCGCGCCCCCTGGGGCGCGCAGGAGAGCGCGTTCTGGGAGGACGTCATATGACGTCCACTCTGAACTGACAGGCCGCAGTGTAGCCGTCATTCGGCTATCTGCGGTCGGCAACTAGTTAATGTTGCTGTAAGCCTCTTGGCTGCCTCCCAGACCAGTTTTCTTCTCGTCTTTTCATCAATTTCACTGTTGCGCCATATTTTCTCCACTTGATAATGACTTTCCTCACTGTTTTCCATGGTATATCTAATGCCTTGGAAATTCTTTTGTACCCTTCTGACTCTTAACAATGAGATCACTCTGATGCTTTGGAAGCTTTCTGCGCACCATGGCTTTTGCTGTAGGATATGACTAAGAAAATGTCCGGAAAGACCTACTAGAACAGCTGAGCTTTATTTGGGGTTCATCAGAGGCACATTAAATTATGGCAGGTGTGTACTGACTCTTTTTTAACATTATTTTGAATGTGATTGCTTAATTCTGAACACAGCTACATCCCCAGTTATAAGAGGGTGTGCACACTTATGCAACCATATTATTTTAGTATTTTATGTTTACTTCCCCCCCCTAAAATATTTCAGTTTATTTTTCAATTGAGTCGTACAGTTTATATGTCACATTAAAGGTAGAACAAGTTCTGAAATGATTTATCTTTGTCTCATTTTATTGACACCACAGAAACTTGACATTATAACGGGTGTGTATACTTTTTATATCCATTGTATATAGCTCTTTCAATCAGAGCTTTTTTTTAAATCTTTTTATTTTGAAAAGTTTATAAGTATACAAATTCAAAATGAACATATTGCTAAGTAAGAAAAAGTTCATCAAAATAAAAATGCAATCCCAGCACTGCAGATCCTAACCTATTCTGCATCCATATTTTAACTGCTAGCGTGGAAATACAACGCCTGTAGATCAAAGATGGACAAACCTTTCATTTTTGTCTCCAGCCAGGGAACAGGCTCAGCCTATTGGAAAACTACTGTTCATTGGTGTGTTTTTTTCTCCTTTCTTCAGTTTCCAGTTTCTGTGTGCATGGAAAGCTCATTAAAATAGTATAGGTGAGTGGTTGAATCACAATGTAGTAATTCTAGTTTTATCCTTTATTACAACACCTCCAGGTAAAAAACTGGTTTGCATAGTGCTGATATTATCACTTTAGTGCTACGTGTATTTGCTAAGACTTTTAAACAAAGCACAGATTAAGCAGGTCTGTCTGCAGAGTATCAAAATAAATTCCCCCATTCAAAGCAATTTCAGTCATGACATAAGAATGCCAACTGGAAACCAGCCTGTAACATTTGAAACTACTTAGCCAACCTCTCATTTTTTACATTATTATTGTAATCTAACCCTTCAAAAAATAGGGAGTGACATTCAGGAATTTACCTCACTGAAGTGAGTCAAGCTTGTTTCATCGACTGCCAAATGGACTTTGCAGATAGAAAATAGCAATTAAGAAAATGTGTTTAGAGTTGGTCAGTGAAGAATAGTAAGTTGTTCCAAGTCTGACAGATTCAGTGAAAGGAGCTTTGTTTCTTGTTAAGGTTGTTCTTCCGCTGCCTTGTTGAGAGTAATTGCAGATGTGACTTGAGATTCAACTATACAGAAAGCCCCCAAAATCTCAAGATTATCCTAAAGCCTCAGCTTTCTTTTCACATTCCGGGGTTGCTTTTTGTCATCTTATTTTTTCTGCAGAGACATCGGAAAGTGTTCTGGTTCTTTTGGAAGATTAAGAGCTTCCTTTGGCTAAATGACAAGGAGGAAATTTAAGGAACAAGGGTATTTAAAAAAAGAGATAATCTGTCTTTTGTAAAATGTAGACAGATTAGGCCATTAAACTCTACATGCCTGGCAGGTTTAGGTCATTCATGGATCTGTAGAAAGAAACATTTAGTAGATAAGGTGAGCCTTGGTTAACTCTTTGTAGTTGTGTTTGTTCTCAGTTTTCTTATTTACCTGATTGTACAGAACAATGGGTTTGAAGGACTTGACCACTGTATTTAAATCAATTGAAATTAGGCTTTACAGGTACTGGTGTTCATATGTTGATACCTGCCCAATGGTGAGGCTTGCCAGTACAGCAGTTTTAATGCCTACATAGCCATGCCAGCACAGTCAACAAATCTGTGCCAAAATGAACTACTCTTATCAGCTGCCTTTTGTTACATTAAATATACAATTAAAAACATTTTCCTATGTGTTTTGAACATGGAAAACATGTTTGTCTTGTGTTCTGTGCATTCTTCAATGTTATCTTAAACAGTATTGTCCATTTCACCACTACAGAACACCTCTCTCTATATTATTGATATGATAATAGGGTAAGTGTTCTGTAGTGTAAATCAGGAGTGAAAAGCCTAGGGTGCCTAGTGTTGAGGGGCGGACTGACCCAAAGCTGTTAACCCCCACAGTGTTAGAAGCAGGGGCAGACTGACCATTTGGAAACTCGGGCACTGCCCGAGGGCCCAAGGTCAGTAGGGGGCCCCATGAGATGCCTCTGGTACCTTTTTCATAGGACACAGGGGCCCCATGATCCCCTATTGCCCGGGGGCCCCATGAGTTGTCAGTCCGCCCCTGCTAGTGTTCCATTATTGCAAGTTAAAAAATCGAAACATTTTTGTATAGGATTTGAAATAACGTTTTGTAAGTAGTTTTCTACAGAGCTACTCTGCTTGGGTATTCTTTATTACCGTCTTTATGCAGCCTGTCCTTCACAGCTGTCTTTTGTCTGTGACATGCAAATTTTGTCACCCTAGGGCCTATGACATTTACTGGCAGAATCAACAGGTGAAAGTAAAGTGAAAAAAAAAAACAAAAATGAAAACTAATGAAGCCACATCTTTTTTTTTCTTGTGTTTAGATACACTTTAAAGCTGAACTCCAGGCAGATATAAAATACACAGATAAATGAATTTCTGTAATCATATGTAATTTTATGGTACTTTACTTTGGTCTACTTTTGGAGAGACAGGTAGACAACCCCTGTAGAAGTCTACGGGGCTCTAATGCACAGGTATGGCCGGGAGAAAGAAGACTTGCTGTGCTGGATGTCAGCAAACACATGAGACTGTGGGCATCAGATCTTGGTAAGTAAATATCTATGCAGAGAGAAGGTGGGATCTGTTAGGGCAGGGGAGGGGAGCAAAAAGAATAAGTGCACTTTGTATGAAAATGCACTTGTTCGTTAATCAAAATGAATAAGAATATTACCATGTGTTGTCTGCAAATCTTATTGATGTATAAACATTTTGCATGCGATTATTAAATCTTTTCCTAGTTAGATATCATGGCCCACCTAGGTGCTTTTAAATGATTACATGCTTTTGCTTGATCCTAATCCCATAATGCCTCATTGGGATGAACCAAGGATGTTGAAATGTGTCTTTGTCATTGAAAGCAGAATGTATTGATGTTACTCAATAGACTCTACTTGGTACATGCTATATCAATAGACTTTACATATTTTACTAGCCTGGACAAAAAGCTCATGCTGTAGTTGGTCATTACCATGAAACCTTTTTGCCTCCTACAACAACAACAAAAATATGGGTAGACTTGATGGACCGCTTGCTCTTTTTTTCTGCAGTCACTTTACTATGTTTCTATGAAATTCAGTCCATCTAAGGGCAGGCTGATTGTGCTGTAGTCGATCCATCGATTGACTTCTGTACAACCAGCCTGTTATATTTTTTTTGCTTGCAATCACTGCAGGTGGCTGTAGCCGCTAGCAGTGATCATTGTGTTCTGCCTGCAGTGATGTCTTCCTGCTGGCAGAACACCATAGCACTGCAGCAGGGATTCCCCTGTTAACCCTGACTGTGTTTATGAGAGAAACGAGCATTTTTCTTTCCACCTGTGGAGGAAGGAAAGAAAATTGTACAATTTATGGCTTGCCTTAAAAATTAACTCTATTCAAAACTGTTATTTCATTTTTTATGTGTATATTGGCAGGTTAAATCGCTACCACATGCTGCATCCATTATGAGAGTGTCTTACTCTTGCATCTGGATTTTCCAGTAATTTATTTTACTATACAAATATTCCAAAAGGAGAATCAGAAGTATGTACTGGATTGTAGTACATAAAAAGGAAGAAACGTTGTCCAAGTCAGATACTGCATACACTTATACAAGTATTCAAGTATAACCTGAGAGGTTCCCTATCCTACACAAGGATAGATTGGTTTTTTTTACCTAGCAAAACAATTATGCTGCTTTGACTTCCAGGAGTGTTCCCTTGCAGTGTGTGGGGAAATAGTTCTTGGGACATGTAGTTCTGTGGGTATGCCTACACCAATAGATAGAGAACCTTACCGATCCCTCCTCTCAACAGCTGATGACGATACAAGGCACAGTAAAAGCTGTTTTTTTCCCCCATAATACATTTATATTTGGTTTTACAAATATAGTTACAACAACAAAAAACAAAAATAGGACAGTGAAAAGCTACACAGTATCACAGTATAGGTGCTGCATTAAAGTTTAACAAAGAGAAAAAAGGAGATATTGAATAATTCCTAACAATTCTACTAGTTCCACAAAATAATCATTTTAGAGTATCCATAAAAGCTGTTTTTTAATACAGAAATAAGGTAAGATCAGCAAATCCAAAAGAATGTTTAAGTTCTCTTTTATGCTGGCATGAATAAAATCAGTATGGTATGTAAAAGATACAGTATTCAGCAAACTATATAAAACATATCCTTCTGGATTTGCTTGTTTTACTTGTTTGGACTATTGTGATGTGAAGGTAACATAGACTTTGCACTCCTGTACATTAATACTGGATCCCAGGGAATGAAGGTTAGCTATTTTTTTGTTTTGTTTTGCATCTCACTAGATAAAAAATATACAACGAAAATGAATCCTGAGACATTGTCTAAAGGAGGAAAGGAAGGTTTGGGGTACTTTGGGTCAAGCCTATGCAGATCCTTTAGGGGTTGAAGTAGGAGGCCCTCCTAAACTCTGGATGGCTAACCATAGAAATGTACCTTCCTTGTAAAGTTATGCAATGTGTTAAACGAACATATCTTTGTGCGTGTGAAGAAGAATTGTAGATATACATTTTCTTTTAGTCATTGCGAACTCCTGCTGTGTTTCGTTAGCCTGGACATTTTTTCATTATTGTGGTTTTATATGTTGTTTTTCATTTTACTGATTATTTCAGCAAAATAAATAGAGAAAAAAGGCTCCAGATGAAATACAGATCCTTACTTTTCTTTCCACTTTGATAAAACAAAGGTTTTTGAATTTTCTGCCAGCCATTGCACATTGAGTTAGCATCATGTGCGTCTGTCTTCCTTTTGATTTTCTACGCTTAGCGTGACACAATAAAAGCAAACTGCATCCAGCCTTGTCTCAAAGAATTAGTTACAATTAAACTCTTTCTCCTTATCTTAAAAAAATGCAGCCACTTGCACTTTCCTGTGTAGTGAAACAGTGTTTGTACTCCTAATAAAAATGGAGTTGTAAACACACAACATCTCAAAATGGGGACAGTTCAATGAAATCAGTCATAGTTTTGCTGTTTAGAATGCCAGTTAATGCTTAGATAATAAAAATTTTAAGTAACAGAAAAGCTACAGTGCATATTAGTTATCAATTGTAAGGGCTCACGTAAACTAGCAGCTGCAAAAACTCGAGTTTAGGAGCTTTGGCATTTTTTTGCCAAAGCTCCTAAACTCAACTCCATGTACACATAGGCTTTTAGCAGAGTTTACAAGCTGCCGTGGTTAGGTGAGGTTAAACCTCCCTCTCCTGAACGCAGAAGAATAGCATTCAGGATAGGAATGTTTTGACTGCCAGCCGCGGGAAAACTCAAAACTTTCGAGGTGCCGTTTTTGCAGTGATTTCCGTTTTTACACGACCGGTGGTCAAGGTAGGCTCATGTTCCATACATGGAGCCTAAGAACTATACTATCATTAAGTGATAAAGGAGAAGTACAGCCAAAGCTATTTTTGCCAGTACTTCTGTGGATCACAGGAGTGCAGTTTGTTACATAGTTACATACAGTTGTGTCCAAAATTATTCAACCCCCACTGAAATTGAGTGTTTTGGCCAGTTTGACATTGCTTTTGATCATTCAGTCATCTTGCTTACATTTACATTAAAGAGGCACTTGTAGGTCAGACAAATATAACATAACAGTTATAATGAAATAACCACAAATGTCTTTTCTGTGCTCACAGCATTATCAGTTTTATTCAACCCCCAAGTGACATTCAATCTTAGTACTTAGTACAGCATCCTTTTACAGTTATAACAGCTTTTAAACGTGAAGCATAGCTTGACACAAGTGTCTTGCAGCGATCTACGGGTATCTTCGCCCATTCTTCATGGGCAAAGGCCTCCAGTTCAGTCACATTCTTAGGCTTGCGCACTGCAACTGCTTTCTTTAAGTCCCACCAGAGGTTCTCAATCGGATTTAAGTCTGGTGACTGCGATGGCCACTCCAAAATGTTCCAGCCTTTCCTCTGCAACCATGCTCTAGTGGACTTGGAGGTATGCTTGGGATCATTGTCCTGTTGAAAGGTCCAACGTCTCCCAAGCCTCAGGTGTGTGACGGACTGCATCACGTTTCCATCCAATATCTCCTGGTACTGAAGAGAATTCATGGTACCTTGCACACGCTGAAGCTTCCCTGTACCTGCAGAAGCAAAACAGCCCCAAAGCATGATTGACCCTCCACCATGCTTCACAGTAGGCAAGGTGTTCTTTTCATCATAGGCCTTGTTCTTCCTCCTCCAAACATAGCGTTGATCCATGGGCCCAAACAGTTCTAATTTTGTTTCATCAGTCCACAGAACACTATCCCACAACTTTTGTGGTTTGTCCACATGGCTTTTGGCATACTGCAGTCGACTCTTCTTATTCTTTGGAGACAGCAAGGGGGTACGCCTGGGAGTTCTGGCACGGAGGCCTTCATTACGCAGTGTGCGTCTTATTGTCTGGGCTGAAACTTCTGTACCCACATCTGACAAATCTTTTCTCAGTTCCTCAGCAGTCACACGGGGACTTCTCTCCACTCTACGCTTCAGGTAGCGCACAGCAGTCGAAGTCAGCATCTTCTTTCTGCCACGACCAGGTAGCGTTTCAACAGTGCCCTTTGCCTTGAATTTGCGAATGATGCTTCCTAAGGTGTCTCTTGGTATGTTTAACATCTTTGCAATCTTCTTATAGCCATTGCCCTTCCTGTGAAGAGAAATCACCTCTTCTCTTGTCTTCCTGGACCATTCTCTTGCCTTCACCATGTTTGTAACCACACCAGTAAATGTCTAGAAGGAGCTGAGTATCACAGTCATTTTAAAGCTGCCTAATTGGTGCTTATTATGCTTGATTGCTGCTCGGTGACATCCACAGGTGTTTTCAATACCTGATGGAAAGCACCTGTATGAACCTCTGTTCTTCAGAGTGGTAGTCTTTAAGGGGTTGAATAATTGTGGCAATGAAGAAACCACATAAGAACCATTTACTACTGTATTACATAAACAATTGATGTCATTTTAGTTGCATTTGGGTAGTTACAACGTCCTTGTAGGATTTGATTCTGAATACAATTCCAAATGTACACTATAGTCCCTAAACCCCTTTACAGCATTGGGGGTTGAATAATTTTGGACACAACTGTAGTTAGTCTGGCTGAAAAAAGACAAAAGTCCATCTAGTTCAGTGGTTCTCAACCTGTGGGTCGTGACCCCTTTGGAGGTCAAACGAACCCTTTCACAGGGGTCCCCTAAGACCATCAGAAAACACATATTTCCGATGTGTAAAGAGGAGCTACTGTGTAGAAAGCAACTGCTGTGTTGAAAGCAGCTACTCTGTTAAAAGCAGCTACTGTGTTGAAAGCAGCAGTATTGGAGGCAAAACGACACTCATGAATTATAATTACTGGGTAAATAATTTTATGGTTGGGGGTCACCACAACATGAGGAACTGTATTAAAGGGTCACAGCATTAGGAAGGTTGAGAACCACTGATCTAGTTCAACCATAAAAAAAAGTTATAATACCCACAGTTGGTCCAGTTCATCTAAAAGCTGCGCAAACTGTTGGTGCTATATAAATGTTGTATAATAATAATAATCCAGTTAGTTCTGCACTCCTGTGACCCAATTTCAGCTGACGGGGTTGAAGGCCGCTCACTCAGCCGGTCAATGCTGGGGAAAGATCCTGACTTTAAAGTCGGGATCCACTCCAGAGTTCGAGCGGCACCCAGTTTAAGTTTAGCCTCCCTGCGAGCTGCTAGAAGCCTGAGCCAGCAACTCCCACTCCCTCCACAACCCAGCACTTCAATGAGCGCGGGGGGGGGAAGAACAGGCAGTGGTGACTGCCAGTCACTGCTCTCTTCTTACAGTGGCAGTACGAACTCAGCAATCAGTGGTCATGTGATCGCTGAGTTCTCACCCTTATAGCCAGTGGGGGACACATGCAGCATCGTACTGATGCTGCATCCACCTAGGTAAGTATCATTGGAGAAAAAAACAAAACCCCATACTTCTCTTTTAAGACCAGTAAAAGTAGCCCTAGACATCAAATGGACATGCAGTAACAGCAGCACTTCTTTACCACTGTTGCATTGTGCATCAGTTCTTCAGGCAATGCCATTCTGCAGACATTTGAGGTGAAGCCCCTATCAGGTTGAATGAGATGTATTCCCAGTGCACCTTCCTTAGAAGAGCATTTATTGTGTTATAAAGCAATTATTATTTTTATTTCAGGTACTTAGATAGCGCCATCAATTTATGCAGCGCTTTAGGTATATTGTACATTCACATCAGTCCCTGCCCTCAAGGAGCATACTATCTAAGGTAATCACAACAGAGCAGTTCAATTTCTCAGAACAATGCAGATTGTCTTATTTAGGCATATATAACAACATACCCCTATCCAGAAATGATCATCCAAGGTTTTCAAAACCTCTCCAATCTCTATTTCCAGTGGGTCTCAATACCGGCAATTGCCTCTTTTTCTACCCAAAACCGGTTGGGCTGAGTCATTAGTTATCTGGAGTGGCTTTAATGTAAACCTTGCCATTCATCTTGCTATCTCATCAAACAGTAAGCGTACAAAGATGTTATTGTGAGCTCCTTATTGATACCTCTCCCATGTCACAGTTCTCTAGTAATCCCTTGATAACAGCTGTGAAATCTCAGATGTTTGAAGGTAAAGTCGATTTTTACTGGCTCTTTCTGGATACATAGATATCATCATTCCTTTGCTGATTGTCTGGAACTAATATATTTTTTTATTGGCTGTAAATAATCTTACATGTGAGGTCTTCTAGCAAATGTCAGTTTGACAGTCTAGGCCTCCTTTGTTTTGTAGTCTCCTAGATTGTAAGCTCCGAGGAGCAGGGCCCTCCTATCCCTCTTGTATTGAACTGTATTGTTGCTGTATTGTTTCCCATTATATTGTAAAGCGCTGAGCAAACTGTTGGCGCTATATAACTCCTGTATAATAATAATAATAGTGTCAATGAAGAGAAACATTTAATGTCTGTTAACAGATACACCACACTTGAAGGATATCAGCATGGATGTTTGTGTGAATTAAAAGTAAATATTGAAGGTGGGCATGATTTTTTGAAGAACCCACTACTGTAACCCTGTAAAGAATAGATGCCAATACTTACTTATTCTGAAGCAGCTCTGGTCAGGTCACATGATCTTTCCAGCGGCATGTTTTGTGTAGAGGGGAGACTGCTAACAATGGCTGCAAATGCCTGGGTGGTGACATCATCCATAGGCTTACTATGGGTCGTCCATTGTCAGCTGCCCCTTCTCTACACTGAAGCCGCCGCTAACATCTTATCGGTTTCAGAATAGGTAAGTATACAGATCTTTTCTTTACAGGGTTAGATAGAATAGCCTTAGCATGGGGGTGGGAGTAGGCTTAGCCTTAGTTATCTTTTGGCTGAACTTTCACTTTAAGACCGGCCATACATAGACCTAAGAATAGTCGACCGATTTTCGCTCTGTTAGTGGGTCAATGGCACCGACCGATTTTCATGGTTCCTCCCCTTTTCCGTGATGGGCATGTTGGAAAAACGACAGACTTTCGACTCAATGATGGTCAAATTGTACGATCATTTTTCCGAAAAGAATATGTGCATGAGCCATGGCCTGGAAGGAACAGAAGTTTTGCATGTTATATGGGGTGAACTTTATGACTTGGTCGGCCGATATTCAAAATCAATGATGGCACCATCGGATTACTGAGCGAACAACGTTTCCGATTTTCGGACGAAAAATCTTTCAGAATTTGAACCATGTATGGCCTGCATTAGTATTGAAGAAAATTTAAACCAAAGATGGGTCCTTGTAGTGCCGTGCGGGCCACGTTTTGCATGGGCACGAGAGCCCATTCATTTGAATGGACTCCCATGCCTGTGACACGCAGAGAAGAAGTCTCTGCACTTCTTTGGAAATCGCAACCCGCACGGGAACCTCGGTTTCCCAGTACAGTTGCGTTTTGCAGTGCGGGCGGCGTACCATTAAAACTAATGGCACCCGCCCACAGGTCCGCATTTCTCTGTGCGGGTGGACGGATTTTTGTGCGGATCTGCAGCGGCACCACCCGCACAGATGTGAACCAAGGGTAAGAGGGCCCTGCTTATAAAAGTTAACATGTTTTTTTTCTGTTGCTTACCTAGACATATTTTATATGGAAAAGCTAAACAGCCCATTTTATCTCAGTGAATTGTGTATTCAAATTACTACCTGTAATTGTGACTGAAATGCAAATGATAATTCAATAATAGGCCGAGCTTTTGTGTTTACTCGCAATATAAATTGCTGTTTATGTGTCTGCAGTCTTGAATAATTGTTTAGTTTACGTAGAAGGAACAGGAAGGAACAGTGCGTTTAGCCTAATGAAAAACATGCTGAAGGGTTCATCTCAGGTTAGAAGTTTATTGCTTGACCTGCCCGGTTATTTGGCTAAATAAACCTAGTTGTGCACAATGTTATGACACTGATCTGAATCTGACACTTTCTGTGACAGCTTTGTGCGCTTGTTTAAATAAGCATGCAAATAGCGAGGACTTGTTAGAGGTCGCCTGACAGAGGAACAGGAAATGCAAACTAGAGGTTACAAGTAAATTGCATATTTTCCTTCTTTAAATATTTTGTTTATTAAAACTGGATAGAAGCAAAATTCTGAGGCCATGCCGTATGTATACAGGTATAGGCCCGGTCCAATATCCATTTAGTGTTTGTGGCACATGGCCCTTGCAGCTTTTCAAATTCTAATGCAGCCAAACAAAACTGTTTTCACATCTTCAAGTCCGAAAACAAGAGCAGTTGGGGTGAACACATTGGGAGCCATACTGAGTAAACAAAGTAATGGCACAGCATGAAGGCCAGCCAGGAAAAAACATGCTGCAGAAAGGCTAATGTGTTCTGTTTTCTAAGCAGATCTGTAAATAATCATTCAGCGAATACCCGGATCACCGGGGACACTTTTATCACACGTAAGGATGGGCTGTAGAGCTATATCATGACATGCCTTACAGGGTTTCTGATCCACGGGTTACCCCACTGACCGATTTTGTACGTACCATATTCTAAGCCTTATTATTACCTTTTTGGCTTGGCTAATACTTGGGGAGGTGATCCATTTTAACTTTTTAGTACCTATACATGCTACTGTCCCTTAGCCCCTTACTCCCCCCCATATAAATATATATATATATATTTTTTTTCTTGTCCGTTGCCCCGTATTCCCCCCACCATCGCATCCTGCATCTCTTTTTCTTACTGTGCTTCTTTCCGACCTCTCGTTTTTCACACCTGTCATACCACCTTATCATTCATTCTTCACCAACCAAATAGAGCACTTACCTTCACACAGATATGACTAACCTCAACTATATCATACACTCAAGTTATAAATACGTAAACCATGACGTCCACAACATCTAGTGCCTTCCATACCCTAATCTTCATATCACTCCATCATAAATAAATGCTGATATTCAAGACACGATAAGATACACCTACATTGACGTATCCACTTTCCTCTGCGTATCCACTGGTTTGCAGTGTATGCTTCATGTACTGTTCTACTCCACATTGCCTTGTATTACAGTTCACAATAAGTCCCGTCTGCGAAATGGGAGACAACATGTCATGTCTATATTCTGACTGTGATCTATAGCTGTATATGCTCTATATGCTATCTTGTCTATTCTCATATTAATAAAGTATTTTTGGAGAGAAATAATTTTCAGACATTGACAAAGTCCACCTAGGATAGTATGCAGACGGTTTAGTATTAGGGCTCATGTACACTGCAGCTGCTAAACTGACATTCAGGAGCTGTTGAGCATTTTTTCAGCAGCCCCTGAACTCTCCCTAATTTTTTCCTATGTGTCCATGTACACTATGTTGTTTACAGTCGTTTACAGGCAGTTGAGTTTACAGTGTTTTTTTTTAAACGTTGTTGAGCGTTTTTTTCAGTAGCCCATGAACTCTCCCTAATGTTTTCCTATGTGTCCATGTACACATAGTCATTTACAGTTGTTTACAGGCAGTTGAGTTTACAGTCGTTTTTTTGAACCCAGCAAACTTGCATTCAGGAGTAGATTTTACAGGCGTTTCAAATGCCAAATGCTTGTAAATGTGGTTAACCACGTTTATAAGCATGTACGTTTATAAGCTTTTAACTGTTCCATGTCCAGATGCTGTCCAGATCCTTTTTTCATCATCAGAAATGAATGCAAAGCGTTTTCCATGTATTCAAATGGACCCAGTACCAGCGCAGTCAGTTCCAGGTTTTGCGTGAAGGAAAAAATGGTAGAGCGTGCTGCATTATGCTTATGATGGGATCCATAGTAAATACAGCCAGAAAAAGACAGGTAATCTCAACACATACTGCTCTCTCTGCTTCTTCTCTCTCTATTCCTCTCAAAATGACTGAAATAGTTAATTTTTTACTATTTTTCAGTGCATTCTGGGCATTTGGGAAGGTCTTCTGAGGTTATCTTTTAAAAATGTTTCTAAACGCAAACACACATAAACGCGGTATGAAAACGCGGCTAAAGTGACATTTTTAACCTACGTTTTCCAGCAGTCAGTTTCCATCGTCAGAAGAGTTTACCAGACTCCCCATGTACATGAGCCCTAAGACAGATTTTCCCCACAGTAAAATATCATGTTAACGGGGCTTGAAAAATACTGCTTTTACAGGCGTTTGGCATTTTTTTCAGCCTGTTAAAGCACCCCTCTTAAGCCTACGGGGGAGATTTACTAAAACTGGTGCACACAGAAACCGGTGCAGCTACTGTATGTATAGTAATCAGCTTCTAACTTCAGCTTGGTCAGTTAAGCTTTGGCCAATAAAACCCAGAAGCTGATTGGTTACTATGCACAGCTGAACTAGATTCTATGTGCAGCAGTTTTGTAAATCCACCCCTATGTGTCCATGCACATATAGACATTTACATTAGAAGAAGAGCCTTTACAGGTTGAAAAAAAAAACCATCAGGAGCGCATTCAGGAGAGGAGCTGAAGAGCAGAAAAAAATGCTGAACGCACCTAAATGCGTGTAAATGTGTCTACACACACCTACACACTAGACGTGGTTAGGCAGTCCAATGGCCAGAATATTAATTACATTTATTAATGGAATTTATTAACGTTCAAACACTTGGCCCGCCTAAACGCACATGCAGCACATGGCTTTAGGTGTGTTTTTAAGCAGCTTTTCTCCTGCCAGGAGTCCTGGCGTTGAGAGGATCAAAACAAAGTTTTTATCTGAGAACACAGTTGTAATTCAATCAATGTTTTTTTAAACATTTCTAAGCCCCATGTGGCTAAGTCTTTTAACAAATTATATATAAGGCTATAGATTTTCCTTGGCTCTTTCATCAACATGCCATCCCACAGTCTCTTTCGCTTCTCCAATATAAGCTGTCATGATAGGACGAGGAAGTTTTATGTTTTCTAACTGTGAGTTCATACACCAGGGTAAGGCTGGTGATTGCAACAGTATCTTAGCTGACTGCACTCGGCTTCTTGACCTGTTTTAAATCCCATCAGTATTGTCCAAGAAATACTGGAGGAACACCAGCTGATCACAAGGCAGGCATGACAAAATTGAGGGCCAAAGCATTCCTAGAGATAGGTATATTAGTTTAGCTTCTTGGTTGCAAAAACACCAGATCAGACATGTATACAGTATTCATAAAATGGAATCTTACTTTGGATAGAAGAGTGCAGCAATAAGCAAGTTATGACCGAAAAAGGTCTGCTGATTGGCATCCGATTAGCTGAGAGCGCTGACCGGTGTGTTCTGGTTTTGGCTGTCCCCCCTGTCAGAACACAATAGCTCAGCGGGGGAGATCGCTGTACTTACATTAGATTGTTAGTACAGCGGCTCCTCCTGCGCTCTTCAGTTTCTTTTTTTTTTTTCTTTCGGACAGCCTGTTGGGTTGAACAAGAAAATATTGATAATGTGTACCAGGCTTTAATCTATCTACTAGAGCAGAGACCCAGATAGCAGTAAAATCCTATTAGGAGTGCTAATTGTTCCTAACTCTGTCCATAACTAAAGCAAAATTTTGGGCTGAAAATACAATTTCAAGGCAAGGAAACCTTTTCAGGGTTTGTTTTGTTTTTTTTTAAGTAAGGATAAAAAAGAGATCAGCTTGATGAAAATAATCTAATGAGTATGGTTTAATGGTTTGAAAACCTTCTATGTGTGTGTACAGAGGGGGTGTTAATCAGTTTCAGCTGTATTGGTGTTAATTAAATTAACAACAGGTGCGCTAGATGGGCAACAATAAGACGACCCCCAAAACAGGAATGGTTTTGGAGGTGGAGGCCACTGACATTTTTTTCCCTACTCATCTTTTCTGACTGTTTTTCACTAGTTTTTCATTTGGCTAAGATCAGTGTCACTACTGGTTGCATGAGGTGATACCTGGATCCTACAGAGGTTGTACAGGTAGTCCAGCTCCTCCAGGATGGCACATCAATACGTGCCATTGCCAGAAGGTTTTCTGTGTCTCCGAGCACAGTCTCAAGAGCATGGAGGAGATTCCAGGAAACAGGCAGTTACTCTAGGAGAGCTGGATAGGGCCGTAGAATCCTTAACCCATCAGCAGGATCGGTATCTGCTGATAATGACCTCCAGCAGCCCACTGGTGTAAATGTCTCCAAACAAAATGTCTGACCAAACAATCAGAAACAGACTTCATGAAGGGGAACTGATGGCCCAACATCTAATAGTGGGCCCTGTGCTCACCTGACCCTATAGAGCTCAATTGGCATTTGCCATTGAACATCAGAATTGGCAGGTCTGCTACTGGCGCCCCTGTGCTTTTCACAGATGAGAGCAGGGTGACCCTGATCACATGTGACAGACATGAAAGGGTATGGAGAAGTCGTGGAGAACTTTATGCTGCCTGTAACATCGTTCAGCATGACCGTTTTAGTGGTGGGTCAGTGATGGTCTGGGGAGGCATATCAATGTAGGGACTCACAGACCTCTACAGGCTAGACAATGGCACCCTGACTGCCATTAGGTATCGGGATGAAATCCTTGGACCCTATTGTCAGACCC
Source organism: Staurois parvus (assembly GCF_062004578.1). Classification (NCBI taxonomy): domain Eukaryota; kingdom Metazoa; phylum Chordata; class Amphibia; order Anura; family Ranidae; genus Staurois; species Staurois parvus. The sequence continues at coordinate 8,821,351 of NW_028317854.1, read as the reverse complement.
CACGCTGGTGCAATGGGTCTTGGGTTCCTCCTGGTGTATGACAATGCTCGTCCTCATGTGGCGAGAGTATGCAGACAGTTCCTGGAGGATGAAGGAATTGATACCATTGAATGGCCCCCACGCTTGCCTGACCTAAATCCAATAGAACACCTCTGGGATATCATGTTCAGTCGATTCAGTCCATTCGTCAGGTTTTGCCTTAGTCTGTCCAGGAGATGCCCTGGTCCAGATCTGGAAGGAAATACCCCAGGACATCATCCGTCGTCTCATTAGGAGCATGCCCCGATGCTGTCAGGCATGCATACAAACTACTGAGTACCATTTTGATTGCTGCAATTGTCTTTGCATTCAGTCCTCTGTAGGTTGATAATATTCATTACCATCAACGATGGGGCATCCTTACATTCCAACACATTACCCAGTCCATATCAGTATAGATATCCTTATATGCATGGTCTTATTTCTACATTACTGCTATACTCTGTTCTTCTTACTATATGGTGATGAGATCTGAGTTAGCACTTTTCATAGCCTTCATTTAACCCTGTGGGAAAATGCCTTTCTGTCTAGAGTAGTGGTCTCCAAACTGTGGCCCAGGGGCAGATGTGGCCCTTTGCTTGCATTTGTCCGGTCTTTGAGACGTTATTCCTGCCACTGACACCAACAATGCGGCACTATTCTTTCCACTGACACCAACGATGGGACCTAATTCCTTCCACTGACACCAACAATGGGGCACTGTTTCTCCCCTTAATACCAAAGATGGGACATTGGGCACAATCTGGCCCCTCAAAGGGTCTGAAGGAGAGTAAACTGACCCTTTGTTAAGAAAGTTTGGAGACCCCTGGTCTAGAGCTTTACAGACAAGCTAACTTTACATTCCCTTACAAACTGGCTTAAAGTGTTACTAATACACACAACATTAAAATCAGTCTGTTTATGCAGTAAAGCACGCTTGTTATACTCACTGTGGAACCTAAGGAGTTAATCCTCTGCCTTGCGTAAAAACACTGTTTTATCCTGTTTTCACTGATCCTCTCCTTCTTCCAGTGCCCCCTCTTATTTCTTGATAAGATATATTGTATGGAGACACTCTGCACATGCTCAGTTTGGTGTGTATTGCCAGATAGTTTTTTTGTTTTGTTTTTACCTGGGAGAGTGCATGTGATCAGCACAGGGCCAATCAGCACTGTCCAGACAGAGGTCAGGGGTTTTGTGTCCTCCTAGAGCAGAAAGAAAACTCCTCCTACAAGCTTTAACCAGTGCTCTGCTGGACACTGACAGAAGTCACAAGACTGCTCTAACTTCTGGTGATAAAAGGTATTTAGCAGTTTATATTTACTAAAATAATTGCATTTCAATGTTCTGTGTACTGTGGGAGACCAGATAGAGTGAATGCAGGACCTGGGTTTAGTAACTCTTTAAGTCCAGTGGGAGCTTTCTTTATCTACTCAAAAAATAAATATTTTCTCCATGTAAAATTGGATATCTGCATTTTTTTTTGATGTTCACATTATACTAGTTTTTGAAACCCAATTTTCATCAGCTCATTGTTGAAAATTCACAAGTTAAAAAATAAAACCAAATACTCCTCATTTTCATTGAATATAATACACGTTTAGACACCATGTCAAATTTGCATTAACATTTCCTTTAGCTGAGCCAAGCCTTATGTCTCTTATCCTGAAAAATATGGAATTCAGTGTGCCTTGAATAAACAGGTTGCCGAAATGTATTTATTTTTTTAGTCCTTGAAACTGGTAAGAAATACAAAAAATGGAATTCCAGCTTTGCATTTCGTTTAATTAAATTTGAAAGAAACAGAAAGGATATTGTTCTTTCCAGAGGAAAAAAGTTTGATAAACTGATGGCAGATGCTGGAACCCTATGGAATGAAGTAGGTCTAGACATAAAGCATTTTCATTAGCATCTGAGGGCTGACTTTGTGAGTAGAAATAAATATCTTATAGACGGGTTTTGTTTTTTTTTTGCTTTGTACACTAAAAGCAACTCAAAAGATGCCAATCATTTTTAAACTAGAATAGTGGCCAGGCTATGGACCTTTAAATAATTACACATTCTTAACAAGCAATAAAGATGTTTAAATTAAGCCATCACAGAAACCGGATGACCACTTTCTGTTCAACAGATCTTGCTGGAGAGTCAGCATGATGGTGTGACATCTGTACATCCATTGTGGAGCATTTTGTTCTCAAATTTCACAACAGAAGCAGTGAACACTTTTAAACCAGTTCTTAGAACTCTTTTCACCTCCACTGTATTTTCATTTCTCAACAACTTCAAATTGTAGGAACCTTTGAAATGATTTTCAGTTATCAGGGATCCTCTGTCAATAATTGCAATATCTACAGCTCACAGTACAATAGCACGGTGTTAGCATTGGGAAGGATGCTTCTTACATTGGTGGTCATTGGAAAGAATGCACCTTACCCATGTGGTCAGTGGGAAGAATGCCCCTTACATAGGTGATCAGAGGAAATGATACTTCTTACACTGGTGGTCATTGGGAAGGATGTCCTTACATTTGTGGTCAGTGGGAAGAATGCCCCTTACATAGGTGGTCAGTTGGAGGAATGATTCTTACATTGGCGGTCAGTGGGAAGAATGCCCTTTACATAGGTAGTGAGTGGGAGGAATGATTCTTACATTGGTGGTCAGTGGGAACAATGCTTCCCACTGCCAATACAGATAGCTAAAATGATCAATGATGTCAGTAGTTACATACGGGTCTGGGGAGCAGAAACTGCTCATTGCTCAGGGTACCCCTAGCAACCTCTATAAGAATCATAGGGTTCCGTGTAACCATGGTTGAGAAAGGCTGCATTTTAAATTAAAAGGCTAGCAAGCTGCAGAGAGCTAAGCTATAAATAGCAAATAAAAGGAAAATTGAGAAGTTTCTGCTGAGTAATAATTACTCCACAGTTCCGTATCTACAGAGGTAAGTAAGTGTTTAAGGCTGGCTTCACATCTAGTTACTTTCCTTAGGGTGGCCACAGTTCTACAGATTTGGAGAATCTTGTCAATATCAAGGTATGTATATATCAGCTCAGTCATATTTGTCTCTTGGCAAGTCTATCAGCTAGCTCATTGAGCACCATGTCTGATATACATTGGACTTTTTCCATAGAATTTTAGTTAGTTTTTTATGAGATGGGTTTTTCCTCAATTTCCTCCCCACTTGCTCTGGCTTTGGACTTGCATGCAGAATGTGACAGCACGTGAATAGCCAGTTTGTAAATCTGCCTTCAAGCGGAGGTCCACTCACCCTGTCAAAAAATAAAAGTCAGCAGCTACAAAAACTGTAGCTGCTGGCTTTTAAAAAACAGCTATTTACCTGTCCCACGGTCCCGTGGAGTGTCCCCCGCAGCCCGTTTCACCCGCCATCTTGTATTCCAGGAGGCCGGCATCTTCAGTGTGGGCACCCGGCTGTGATAGCTTGCGGCTTCACAGCCGGGTACCCACTGCGCATGCGCAAGAAGCGCTGCACTTCATGAATGGTCCTGTAGTCTTCTGAGACCTGTCACGTGTCCCAAAAGACTACAGGGAGGGAGGACACCTTCCGTTTCCGATCGCCTAGGCAATCTGACCGGAAATGGGAGCTGGTACCTGTCAAATTTGGGTACCCGCCCCCCAAAGGTGCCAATCCTTAATGGGGAGCAGTCCTTAAAGCAGAACTTCCCCTTTTGGGTGGAGCTCCGCTTTCATGTCTTTGGTTTCTGGACCCATGCAAACAGAGGGATAACATGCAACTCCATGTAGCCTGTGTACTGGCCAAGATTCAGACCAAGGACCCAAGTGCTGCAAAGAATAGGGGTATCCACATGTGCTGGTCAAACTTGTAGAAACTAGAGCTAGTAAATGACTATACTTTTCATTGGTTAATATTACGCTTATTTGGTAGGATAAATAGCAATTTTTAGTACGATATAACCAACAGCAACAAATAGGGCAATTATCTTCCATTGTCTTCCAGTGTTTAGACAATATATATTACTGTAGAAGCTGAAATCTAGTTTGTTTCCTGTCTGGGTTAATACACAGTAGATACCATCAGTGTGTTATCACTTGTTTTTTAAATAAGCCTGTGTTCAGTGCAATGAATTGAGTAAGTACATAATGACATCACCTACTGTACTTACATTGCTTATATTGGCTCTGTTTCAAACACAATATGACCCTTCAAAGCTACGGATTTATTTTAGGTGTATCCAAAGAGCTTAGTAAATAAGGGTAAGCTTTACTGAAATTCATCATCAATTATGTGCATCCTTGCATGTGATTGTGTATTTTGTGCAAAGTGAAAGTGGTTGTAAAGGCTCAAGGTAAACAACCTTCTGTGTGCGGCATCCCCCTCAGCCCCCCTAATACTTACCTGAGCCCCATCACGATCTAGTGATGTGTACAAAAACCTTGGCTCTCCTGGGTCTCTGACTTCTCATTGGCTGAGACAGCAGCGGAATCCATTGGCTCCTGATGCTGTCAATCACAACTAGTAAGCCAATGAGAAGAGAGATGGGATGGGGCCGAGCTGCTACTCGGAATGGAGCTCGGGAGCACACCTGCTCAGGTGCCCCCATAGGAAGCTGCTTGCTATGGGAGCACCCGACAGGAAAGAGGAGCCAAGAGTGTCGGTGGGGGACTGGAGAAGAGAAGGGTCTGGGTTGCTCTGTGAAAAACCATTACACTGAGCAGGTAACTATGACATGTTTGTTATTTAAAAAACCTGAAGTTTCGCCTCATTTACTAAGCTCTGGAGCACCTGGAGCAGTCTCTGTGAAGGAAAATCCCTCTTTCAGAATAAAGAAATAAGCAGTTCTTTGCCATGTAACCCTGGACCCTTGATTTTACCTGTTCATTGTTCAATCCCTTTCCTTTGAATCTTCTGTGTTCTGTTCTCTAGTTTGCTTCCAGAAATGTGTATAGACAGATATCTGATATTTTTTTTTCATCCAATAACCGAGACATTATTTTTGCAAGCTTCATGAATCAGTAATATGCACAACTGCACAGTCTGTAACACAAAGTGTATGAATGATTTCCAGAAACAGCTGTGTACATTATTAATGGAGTTTGATTCCTCAACACGGTGTCCTCTGACCTGATCTAGTACAGTATTTTGCACAGTCTGTTCCTCTCTATGTGTTCTTTCTTTTATTGCTCACTGACTTTAGCTGAAAGCTTACTGAACCGCATGCTTTTAATACACAGGCTTCATAGAAATTCTTTATTGGAAACATCCATCCTGTCACATAGTATCAGTGGTTAAAAGTTTATTAAATGATTAGAGGCTGTATGACTGTCAATTTTAATGCATGTTTACCAACACAGCTGATCTGGAGGAGCACATTTTCTCTGTAAATTAAATTCCAAATGAACAAGGAATTTGAAGAGGCGCATATTGTTCAGACCCTTTATTAACATTAAATGTCAGCATATTAATTTTGTGCCTTGAGCCTGTATGTTGGGAAGGCTGCCAGCGTATTTAATACAAGAAGTCTGCTTTAATAAACACTTACAGTACAGTTACTGCTCAAAACAAAGTGCTTATGAATTGCACAGCTGACAGCAAATTATAGTTGTTAAATGGATAGTTTAAGAAATAATAGAAACCGTATCTGTGCGAAAATGAACAGGATTCACCGTCTGTCTCTGGTGGAATATGCATTAAACCTCAGAGGCTTTCTTCTATTTTACTATTGATTGTATAAAGTTTTGTGCTTGTAGCAATGGCAGGATATTAAGAAAAATGAAATAGTTTTGTATGATCACAATTTCCAAGCAAATAGTGTTTACCCTACTTACAAGCTCAATTTCTAAAAAAATTGGGACGCTGTGTAAAATCTACATACAAACAGAATGCAATGATTTGTAATTCTCATAAACCCATATTTTATTTACAGGAGTGCCGGGTATAGAGGGGGGTCAGTCCACCAGCGGTACACTGGTAACATTAAAGTCAGGACCTCTGCAGCCTCTGGACCGGCTGAGTGATGTCAGCAGACAGCGGACTTTAGCTGAATATGAGTCCCAGGAGTCCAGAGCGAAGTGCACTCCTGTCATCTTTAGGAGGAGTAGGGCCAAAAGAGCTTTTACCCTACTTTAAACTGAGAAAACTTACCATTGTAAGAAAAAAATAAGGTTATTTTGAAATTGATGGTAGCTGATTATGTTGAACATTATTCTGAGCTTTGTCAACAATTTTTAGATGTACCTTTTATGGATTACAAATGAAGGGAATTCCTTGGGGACCCCGAGGTCACCAGAAATTGTGTCCCCATTGGAAGATTTCCCCTTTGGGATTTTGTTTTACTTTTACTTTCAATAATCATGGTAAACAGGTCAAATAGAAATGGTGATTCTCCCTAACGGGAGGCATAGAGAGCATAAACTGACAGGGGTTCTAATCCCTCTGTGCTCTATCCAAAACAAAAAAAAAAAATCAACATTGAGTGTTTGCTTTATTTTTCTTTGAAGAATAGTGATATTTTTCAGGTATTTTTCGTAAAAGGCTCAGTATTTTGATTTTAAGGGTACCTTTGTTTAGATCAATTAAAGATCATGGACTTCAACAGCATTGGATAACAGCTGAAGATGCATTTTGGTTAGTCTAGGTTTTTGCGGACAATGCTGGGCCACAGCTTTATTGCACAAAGGGGTACTCTTTCCTTATAAATAATATTGGGAACAGGGGCGGACTGACAACTCATGGGGCCCCCGGGCAATAGGGGATCATGGGGCCCCTGTGTCCTTTCCGAAACTCAAAAAAGCCTATAAAAAAGGTACCAAGGGCATCTCATGGGGCCCCCTACTGACCCCAGGCCCTCAGGCAGTGCCCGAGTTTCCAAATGGTCAGTCCGCCCCTGAAACTGCGGCAACTGCAGTACTGCGATTTGTGTTTTAACGCGGCCGGCGGTCAGGTTAGGGTCATGTACATGGAGTCTTAGAGTGCTGATAATGACAATTCATGCAAATTATCTGAAGGGACAAGTACAAAATGTTTTCTTGTATTATACCAGAATTAATGATTTTCCTTTAACCGCTTGAGGACCGCCCTATAGCAGATATACTTCTCAAAAAAGCGTATGAAAAAGTGAAAAAGGTACCAGGGGCATCTCATGGGGCCACCTACTGACCCCGGGCCCTCGGGCAGTGCCCGAGTTTCCAAATGGTCAGTCCGCCCCTGGTTGGGAACCTCAATATCTGTTTGTGTTGTGCCATCAAAGCAAAACCTTAGTAGTTTGCATGTCCGCCTTGCAGCACTGGAATCCATTGTTCTAGACACTATTTGCATGAAGTTTGGATGTTCTCTCTGTGCTTTTGAGAGTTTCTTCTGGGTACTCTGGACAAGGCTTTCTAATTTACCTAATGTGAATGAGCCAGCAAAAAGTAGAACCTTTGTCAAATTTTTACAGCTGCTTGTACTTCTGGAGGGTAAGTGAGGGCTTGGAAATCTCCACAAAGCAGAGAGCAATGAAAAACTTTTATAATAGCATGAAAAAGATTAAAATCTTTGTTTATATTGCTGTCTGTATCTCATTGGGGCAGGGTGTTGCCAAGGTGGGAAGTTAGGGAAAACTTCCCTAATACTGCACAGAAAGCAAAATCTGAAGAAAGCTAGGTACACACTATAAGAAAATTGGAAGAAAAATTCTGTAGAGGAACGATTGGTCGATTATCTGATCATTAATATAGGGCTTTCGACAGCCGATTCTGACTATTTATTAAAAAGAAAAAAAAAACAAGGGGTGCAAGCTAGAAAATTTTTATCGTACGAGAATACAAAGTCCAATTTTGCTCAATGTGTACAGTTATCGTACGGAAATAATTGAAATGAAAAAAATGCACATGATCAGAAGCAAAGAATTACCCGGAAGAAGGTGGCAACAAACATAGAAATCCTACACAAGAAAGAACGTCTGCCTTTGTTGTTCGAGAATTTTCATACAAGTTAATTAATTTAATATGATCGTTTGTCCGATTTTCTCATAGTGTATACACCACTTTAGGGGTCTCATCCTTCACCACTTTACCTAAAACAAAAAAATGTTTTGATTTGAGTTCTTTCTAAGCTCACACACCATCTTCTCTGGTCTCCACATTTAAAATCAATTGTCTTCTTAAAGTAATCGGCCTATATAACACAATAGAAACTTAGTCATAACAACTCTAGCATTTATGGTTGAATAGTACATTTTTTGTTAGAAATAGCACAGGAATGCTTATTCTCCATTTCTGGCAAGTATGCAGGCTCTTCACATTGACTTGAAAGATAATTGCATGTTCTGTCAAGGCAGCACACAGACTCTCTCAAATACACAGATATGAAGACACCATTGTTGTTGCATAACGACAGAAGATTATGTAGTTGGGGAGGGGGGAATCACAATTTTTCAAACAGGCTTATCATTACCATATTTTTTTTTATGGAGATTAGAAAAACTGACATATTAAATCCCTAGAGACTCCACTTATGCGCAGACTACACTCATTCTGAAAGCCCTGGAGTCTTAATTAAAGCTAGGATATGTATTTCATTATTCTTTACCTGTGTAAGCAGATTTAGAACGTACCTACTGGGAATGTGAGAAAGGAGCACTGGGAACTCAACAGCTTCTGCTCATATTAGGTTTTTGACGGCCTCTTAATATTTGCAGTTATTTGATGGAAAGGATCTGTTTTCTGGCTTTGAAAAAATGCTATTTTCATTCTCCCACAAATTAATATATTTGGTTTGCTGGGCTTCTCTTTTATTTCATGAACCCTTTATGGTGTACAATTTAATGATATAAGCTGCAAAAGAACTATTTGCATGACGGTAGCCAGAAGTGTCATTTTTTCCCTATGGGTGATGTTGATTTCGGTCATTTTGTTCCAAGTGAGATCCTCCCTTGTGCTTCTACTTAATGATGGATCAGAGACACATTACAATGTGAAATCCCTCCCCCAATTTGCAGGTAAACAATATTTGCTAGCTGTCAGCTGTTAAGAGCCACAAGGTATACTATAGACCACCGTTACACTTCCAGAGAAATTCTTTTTACAATTGGCAGAACACTGAATCCAATGGTTTACCAGTTCAGTAATGCCTTTAATATACAATTATGTGTGCGTTCCATGACAGAGCCATGAATACATATTTTATCCTTTGTTTTTAATTTGATATTTTTGAATATGGCTGGATAAACACACTGTCAAAGAAAAACCATCCAACACAGGTACTTCTTGATCCCCAACTAAACACCTCACAGGTTTGTCAGAAGAAGAAAGAGAATGTGCCTCAACTTAACAATATTTTTTTTTATGTGATCATGAGTTACCAAAATGTCTTCATGTCCTTGCTTCAGCAGAACGTATACTAAAATGTCTTTGAGGCGTTGCAGCCATTAAAACAAATAATTTCTAAAACTTCCTTTTATGATGGGGTCTGATTCTTGATGTTGAAATTGTATATATTTTATTTTATGAAGAATATAGTAGAATACAAAGACTAACTGAAGGTGGGCAGGAGTAGAGCCAGAAAATATGGTAGTAAGATCCTACCATGAATGTGTATGATTGTCTGGTATACTCTGGATCACCAACAGAACATTCATGAAAATTATTTTTAAATGTTGTTTTCTCAGGTCAATGATATGTATTAAAAAGTTGCTTACTTTATTTTTTACTGTATGGTTTATATGGACCATATTGGATATATGTTATCAAAGTTATGAAATAATAACCGTCTAGAAAAATTCAATCTCATATCGATCAGTGAAAACAACAGATGTGAGGTGCTTTGTTATTATTCTCTGCAGTTTAAGAAATTAAAGCAAAGGTTGGGTTAGTTTTACAGACAAAAGCCACCTAGTGCTTCAATAGTACAAATAGCTCTGGGCAAAATAAACCAGAGATATTACCAAGCATTACGTTTGATTCCATCTGTCATTTTCTTGTGCATGGGAGAAAATATATAATTGGTTGCTATGAGAAACAATTTATATTCTGATTTTGCATAAATCAGCCTCTTTCAGGCTTAATAAATAAATCGCTACAAAAAGTCTTGCACAAAATGTAGTAGCCCATAGAAACTTTAATCAAGAGTTGATATCTTGGTGGTTGGCATAATTTTTTCACGTTGCCCATTACTCTTTGCCTTCCTGAATAAGCCTGACTCCCATTGTTTTATTGGCAGTTTACTTGTCTACAACTGGGTTTCTTTGCAGGATAGAGGTTTAAATCAATGGTTTCCCTCCGGAATAATAAGAAGGGAAATGAACTGAATTGCAATTACAATTATGTTGATTAAAGTCATGTTAACTGCGCTTTACTGCTGCTACTCAATTTCTATGCACTATCTTTGTGATTGATTTGACCGCACTTGAATCACCTTTATGAAAGCTTACAGCACTTATTATTATGTTCATGCTGCAATTAGGCCCACAAGGAAAACGTTCCTTAGAATGAAGAAAAACAAAACAAGTGATTGCTGAAATTGTTGTAAACTTGTCTCGGATATAAATGTTCTTTTCCTTTTCATATTGAGGAAGAGAAATCACATTCATGTGAATAATGTAGAATGTGTGCTTGTAAATACTAGGTATTGTAAATATTTTCAGGGTCTCTTGGTTGCTGTACATTGATGATAATCCTTTCTGAACAGAAATCTCAGTAAGAATTTTCTTTAACTCAAATAGGTAGTTAGTGGAAGCTTTGTGTGCAGTAAAATTAGCAATGAGTCCAGCTAGGTTCACACTTTCACTGTGATTTTGTAGTGAAACATCAGTGTGTTTTTGACACTTTTTTTTATTGTAATGCATTTTTTTGTAGGGGAAGGAGACTGCTCAATACACAGATGCCGGTCGTTAAGGAGCCAGCACATGCCAGGGTTCTAACAACCAGTGAATCATCCATGCTGATTCCCAACTGACAGCAGAATGTAAACAAAGGAGCAAGGTTTGGTATGGTATAGATTTAAGGGGAACCCCACAAAAAAATGGTGTGAGGGCCCCTAAAATCTATACCAAACCCTTACTCAAGCATGCAGCCTGGCAGGCAAAGAAAGGGGGGGGGGGGTGAACATGCGCCCATAGCAGGTCACATACTCTCAACATTGGAGGGAGGATTTTGCCCCCCAATCCCCCCCACAGCCAAGCCCCTTGTCCTTATGTTGATGAGGATAAGGGCCTCTTTCCCACAATCTGTTGTACATCCATCATCAGTCACAGCATCCAGCCATGAAGATCCATGTCAATCATGATGAATGATGGTCGCCAACCTGCACGAAAAACAATCCGCCCCATCCGTGAGAATTCCCAGATTGCAGCAGGGATGAGTCAATGATTGTTAGGGCGCTGGTGGGTTATGGCTCCTAACAACCAACACAAAACGCTGGCAAAAACTCACCAAAAATGTATGACATGGATTTTTGGTGCATTTCCATTAACGTCTATGGGGTCAATATTGTGCAGCAACCGCACTAAAGTAGCACTGGCACCTTTTCCAAAAACATGCCATATGCTGCTTTGGATGTGAACAGGCACCATAAATAATTATGTGATTACCATTGCCATGTGATTCTGTGTGACACAGTCACATCGGAAATTGCACTAGTGTGAACCAGCCTCAGTTTGCTAGGTGTATTGCTCAAGTTGACAGCAATGCAGATTGGATACTCTAGTGCATATATATCTTTATTCAGATTTATGTGTTAGGCCCCTTTCACATGAACGTTCCGTTTTTTTTATCAGTTAAGTCTTGTTTTTTCCCAAAAAAATTTAATCAGTTTTTCATCAGCTTACATCAGTTTACATCCGTTTTTCATCCATTTTTTCATCCACTTACATCCATTTCCATCTGTTTCCATCCATTTACATCCAATTTTCATCCGTTTTCATCCGTCTACATCCACTTTTTGTCCGTTTACATCCATATCCATCTGTTTACATCAGTGTTTTGTTCGTTTTCATCTATTTATATTGTTTTTGTACGTTTACATCCATTTCTCTGCTGTTTTTTTAAATGGAAGAAAAATAGGGTTTTCTTCTATTCCAAAAATGGATGTTAACGGATGTAGACATTAATGTATGTAACAGATGATCATCCGTTTACATTTGCTAGTCCATAGAAATACATGGGTGTCCGTTTTTCATCCGTAAATGGAATGATGAAAAACAGACATACGGAACGCCCGTGTGAAAGGGACCTTACAGTCTTAGTACAATACAATGATCTACATATTAGTTGAACAACAACATGAAGAAAAAGAAGAAAAAAAGGGGGATATGAAAAACAGTAAAACAATGGTCAATCAATAATGAGCAATATTGAATGTAGGAAGATATATACCTGGGTAGGCCTGTGATTGGACATCAGCTAGGTTCTAATATGTCTGATGGGGCTGATACAGTTGAGGTTCTAGAAAAGAAGACACTCCAACTGCTAAAGGGATAACAAACACATGCAACCATCAGTACAATTTTTTAAACATACACATTGAAAAAAATATTTCTTTAAAGAAAAATAATTATTGTTCAGTACACTTTTGCTTCTTGGGTTGTGATCATTTTTCATTATATTCCTAATGGAAACTAGTTCTCAAAAGATTTTTTATGAATTCCATGGACAGAATTTGGGTTTTTGACCTTTGTCAAGCATATGAACTAACTCAGCATTTAAAATATAGCTAGTAATTTCCTACTTGGATTTTTCCTCATGTTCATTGAATGTCACAACCTACTGAATTTTTTTTTTTCTTAACATATTTGCAAGTTCAGCATTTCAGAACCTTAGCTGTACTGGTTATCTCTTACGTGATCTGTATCACAGCATCCTGTATGAATATTTCACCACTCATTATCATCTTGTCATCACTTTTAAGTCATTTTAGTGGTCCAGGAGTTAGCAGGGTGCCAGGATAGGCCACATTTTACATTGCCCTGCCAAGGGCATAAGCTGTACTATGAAATTCTAAACCATTCTTAGTCAACAAACAATATGTATGTTTTGGACTGCCTCATAACTTTGTCTCAATCAATGTATTTGGGGTAACGATTTTGGAAACCTTCCATGTTGCATCTGTTTTACATGGCTGCATCACCTCAATTCTTATGTTGAAAGAGTAAAAGTTCTACTTGTGATGACAATAGATTACCAAATGTAACTTTAGATTTGTCATAAGATCTGTATTATCATCATCATTAACAATAGGCAGATGTTGATCGGGCATAAAGGGGCTGACCTTTAAAAAATCTTGGCATGAGATGTCTTTTTTCAGGCGTCATCTGGAAGTTTGGTTTGCAAATCAAACATCTAAACCTTTCAGATTTGCCCATTTGGATATATGGTCAAGCCAGTGGAAGGTCAGATGACTTGTATTTTTATTAATGTACCCTTAAAAGTAGAACCTGTACTTCTCTGCATTTTTGGAAATATAACTTTTATTGCATAACGTGAAAATACAGCATTATGTATATTGCAACTCATAGCGTTTTAGCTTGTCTTAGTTAATACAGCACAAATTGTGAAATGCCCCATGTATTTAAGCTGAAAGTTGTATCTGGTTTTCTAACACAGTGGTATGTTCACTGGATTATGTTATTTATAATATGTGTGTGTGTGTGTGTGTTTGTTTTGATTTTGGCAGTTGTGTCTAATATTTAACTGTGTTTTTTGATGAGGACAGTGATTTAAAAAAAGGTATTATTTCTTTTTTTTCAGATTCCGAGTTGGGTATCAGTTTACTGACAACAAACAGCAGCAAAGATGCTTCAGGTCCAGTTCTACCAAAAGTGTCGGGACTAGAGAGGAGTCAAGAGAAGAGCCAGGAGATCACCCAGGACCTGCAGTTTGACTCAGTGGTGTGTAAGGACCTGTGCCCACCATCTCTGCCTGCAGTGCAACCAGAAATAGAGGCACAACCGTGTCTCTCATCTCCTGGGCCAGCTGTAATTTCCCTCTCAGAGACACCGACACAAACACAGCAGGAGCCTCCTCAGCTTCCTCATGCTTCTCTAGAGCAAGAAGCACCTTTGCCACCTCGGCCACAAGTGCAGCTGCCACCAAAGGCTCAGCCACTTCCTCAACAACCTATTCATCCAAGCTCTCCAGCAATTCAAACACGACCTCCCTCTCAGTCATTGTCCCAGAATTTGTGCAACTACAACAGCAGCAGCTTAAGTGTGAACAGTTTAAGGTTTGTTCAAACATTGCTTTCATATATTTATATATATGTTGTTGCGCCTGTGTACTAAATATCATTAGCCTTATTTGTTGGGAGCTGAAAAAGAGCTTCATTCTAATGAAAAAGCTTTATGCTGTTTAACAGGGGTAACTCTTCATTGGAGAGAAAACATATTTTTGCTGCTCGCCTATGACAAAAGAAGGAGTGGCTACGCACAAGAATAAATAAATCAATGTGTGGTGGAGCAATAGGAACTCCAAAGAATTTTGTTTTTACAAAAAAGTTTTCATTTTCATATCATTATCAAACTGATAATGTAGGTATCTGGTTTACCTGTTTGACCTAACTTTAAGTCACTCTGTCAACTAAATAAAGCTGCCAGCAATTATAAAGTGCAAGCACTCAGTGGTGCCTACATATACCTGCAACAGCTTGTAGGCATCCAACTACTCCCATCCCCTTTCCTCCCTGAATCATGGCTCTTTTGATTGGGGAATGATCTGACACTTACTGGTACTGTCATAGCTTACTCTTTACATCCTCTACTTACTGTATTCCTATTGACCAGTGATACAGCTATTCTAAGCGATGAGCCATTAGACATGGATGGGCGGTGGCAGGGAGTAAACATTGACACTAGGGGGAAGTGTGCTGCCTTTGCCACTTTGTCAGAAAAGCCCTAGAGTTGGTCTTATCAGCTAGATCAGTAGTCTGCTACAGGTAAACGTTATGCCTGTTAGCAAAGTTTTATTTTATTTTTTTTTTTTTTACATACAGTTTAACACCAGTGCTATACCTGAATTGGCAAAATGACTGAAAGACTAGGTTTTTATTTTCTATATTGATTAGAAGGAGAAATGTTTTGTTCCACTATATTGTTTTTTAATCCCATTACTTGCAAGTCAAGTCTTTTCAGTTTGGATTGTGAGTTTTATGTGTGAATGCTGAATATACCTTGATGTTCTTGTTAATAATGTGTTGTTATTATTATGTGTATACATTTTGTATTCTGTTACTTCATCTTTCTTTTATTGTGCTTGAGAAAGGGACATCGTTCTTACAAAGTTTTAATTTAGGATTTTTTTTAGGTTACCACAAGAAAGTATCCCTTTTTCAAGACTTTCTGCCCAGTTATCTACAATTAAATTTCTGGAAGGGCTGTCTAATTCATTGAACAGTTTGCCAAACTAGCTTCCTCTTCAGTCTGTATACTGGCTGTTGTGGTAAACAAATCTGACATAGACAATTGCTATTTGAATAGAAGTAACCAGTTTATGTGCAATAATTCTTCCAAAAAGATAGCCAAGCACATATTTCTCTCTCTTTCTTCACAGTAGCATTGGTGGCATACAGTAGTATGTTATTAATATTTTATTTCCTTATTCATTGTGTCCTTAATGCAGACTTGTCATATTTTCAATCGTATTAGGTTTTCACAGTGATCTGAAAGCAAGCATCTAGCAGTGACAACATAGCTTTCAAATAGTTTATTAAAAAATGGACATTACATTTTTTCTAACGTAACATATAGCCAGTTATGGTTTGATTGTGAAGATTGACTATACTTTAGTAGCATAAATACCCAGTATTTTCCACATTTCCTAACAGAGAAATGACAAAAGCATGAAAAAATTATTTATATCAGGAAAAAAAATAATGGCCATTTTTTTTTTTTACAAATGTTACTTCTTTAAGTTGGTGAAACTGAAGAAAAGCAAATTAGCAAAAAATTTGATCAGTCCGAAGTTTTGTTTAATTTTACTATTACATTAATTATGAAAACTCGGTTGCCTTTGGTAACAGCTTTGATTTTCTGTTCTCCCGTTTTAATGAGTCAACCTCCAAGTAATACATTATGCTTAATACAGTCTTATTTTATTGCTTATTTACATACTTATATACTTTTTCTTTCTACAGCAGCAGCAGAAGTAGTACTCCTGCCAAAAGTCAAGTGCCACCGTCTCACCTGTCTCATCATCCTTCAGCTTCTCCGTATCCTCTGTCTTTACCAAGCCACAGTCCTTTACATAGCTTTACACCCACCATCCAACCTCCGGCACACCAGCACCACCCAAATATGTTTGCCCCACCCGCTGCTTTACCTCCTCCACCACCACTGACTTCAGGGACCCTTCCAGTTCCAGGACACCCAGCTAACAGCACATACTCAGGTACTGCTGATAAATTAGTAAAAAAAAAACCTTCCATGACTTTATAAATGTATTTCCGTACAGGTCAGTCTAATATTTTCAGGAAATGATACAGTATTACCTAATAAACTTTTCTTTTGGTATTTTTCAGAACAAGACCTTCTTAGACAAGAGCTGAACACTCGTTTTTTGGCTTCACAGAGTGCAGATCGTGGCGCATCATTGGGCCCACCACCCTATCTAAGGACAGAGTTTCATCAACACCAGCATCAGCACCAGCACACTCATCAGCATACACACCAGCACACCTTTACACCTTTTCCGCATGCCATCCCGCCAACTGCCATCATGCCAACTCCAGCACCGCCCATGGTGCGTACCCCAGGCAGAAATGTGAGGATAAGTAGAACACAACTCTATTATTTTCAGTATGGTTATTGCCCTTATGAAAGGCACTATATAAATACATGTTATTGTTGTACTTATGTTTAAGAAAATCAAATGGTAACAAAGATGACCGATAACCTCTTTGATGCTAACAATTTGTGCTACTTTAAATGCTAGTGCAGGAAATTGCATCTATGTGTTTATGGGTTTTAAGTTATTGACATTTGTGGTCTGACTATGCAGATTTGTTCTAAGAGTTATATTCAGTATGGTACACATTGAATAATGTATATTATGTACTGTATTTGTTTGCATAATTTGGTAATTATAAAGGGGCAATAAATTAAAATATAAGTTGCCTGAGGCAAGTGAGGTATTAATATAAGTTATCCTAAATATGTAAATGTTCACATATATTGACATGAAATAAATTATGGCTGCATTTGTTGTGTACAAGATCGTTGTACCTATTTAGCCAATTAAGGCTGAAGAAAGGGTTTTCTACTACTATATGCAGGAAAACATTCTTGTATGCTTTGACTTTTGTCTGTAATATTTTCGGTTCAGATTAGATCCTTAACATTTTCCATATACATCTGTTTGTGATACTATTATCTCTTCTCTTTAAGCCAACTTGTGTTTTGGATTACTCACTTTTGAAATGCATCAATGTACATTTTTCTGTAGTTCCTAATGGGCAACCGTGTTTGCTTTTTTATGATCAGAATTTCTCAAAAGAGTTTTTCCACAGTAGCTGTCATTGGTTAAAAGGTTAAAATATTGTGCATTTCTATCCAATGGCCAATTTTGTAAAATCCACTCATCTTTCAAATGGTTTATCAAAAACTCACAGAAATATTTTTCATTGTATTGATTTGCAAGAACTGTTGTGTGAACAAAGACATAAAAAAATACAACCAATCAACAGTATCAGCTACCAGTCACTATTTTATAGATAAATAAGATCATTGGTATAAAATATAGCACTATAAAGAGATAATAAGAACAACATATTTTTATAGGGATCATTAATCATACTCTCCTGGATGCTGAACCAG
This sequence comes from Staurois parvus, assembly GCF_062004578.1. NCBI lineage: Eukaryota > Metazoa > Chordata > Amphibia > Anura > Ranidae > Staurois > Staurois parvus. The sequence continues at coordinate 8,803,574 of NW_028317854.1, read as the reverse complement.
AAATTTATACTCAATTGATAATACAAGTAAATCAACATAGAAAGCTATTACTAAGGAAATATGATACTTTAAGCAGATGTGAAAGATTTAGCTATCCTATATTTATAACTTTTACTGGTATTTATAGAGTGAGCTTAGTTTATGCTTTATTTATTTGAATAATGAGAGTCATGAAAAGATACAGTTTGATTTATTTTAGATCTTCAGGCATGACTTGCAGTAATAATGCTTCCATATGTTTTTGCAGACAGAGCTTTATTATTTTAGCATATAAGGATTTAATTCTTGCTTGGAAATAAACAAAAACTCATTAGCAGTTAGTACAGTGGATGCTAAGTCCTAAGCTGGCCATACTTAGATCAAAATGCAGCTGGCTTAGCAAGGACTGGCCGATTTTCGATCCATGTGAGGCCACTGTGGTTGAACAGAAGTCGATCTACCAATCGGCAGCATATTTCTGCTTGATCAGTGTCACATGCAATAGGATTCAGCAGTGATGTGTATGTTCTGACAGTGGGGGAGTCTCCCCGCTGTCAGACTACAATGACACAGTGGGGAAGATTCCCATATCCACATTGAATGTGTGAATGGTGGAATCAGATCAGTTTATTTCTCAACTCACTGGGTTAACAAAAAAAATAGATCCATGCCTGGCCAGCTTTACTGTCCCCACTGCTTGCAATTGCAATTAGTTTGGGCATGTCCCGATATATGACATGGGATGACAATTGCAAAATCTTAGCTTACAACCTGACACCTGGTCAGCCCTATTCAGCTTTGACCACTTTTTTGCCCAGAAAGGTGCATGACTGCTGAGCTTTGTCTTGGGGATTGTGTGACAGCAAAAAAATTTGTGGAAAACCATCAATGGTATTTACCTGTCCCAGTAATTTGAAAGAATAAAGGTTTGGTCTCATGAGCATCACTGATATATGAACAGAGTTACTGAATACGTAATCTGGCAAATAACATATACATTGCACTTGCTAGAAAGATAACCAACTTGCTCTACTGGAACCATTGTAAGCAGTCAGATAGCATATTTCCTGTGCTCCCTGATCCTTCCCTGAAGCTGAGAAAAATATCCAGTACTTTAAGATTTAGGGGAACATAAGAGCCACCTTCCTTCTCTCATGCAGTTGCCAGTTCTTGAGTTTTTCAGAAAGAACTATTGTGTAAATAAACACAAAAAACACAAAAAAACACAAAAAACTTCAACTGATCAACAGTAGCAGACTACCAGTCTCTATCTCTATGTTGCTTAGGAAGTAAAAAATCAGTTGTTATGTTTTCAGGAGAATTGGACATGTCAATGCATTTTATTGAATCCTTGGTCTCTTTTATATATGTCAACTTGTACTTAGGTTATATGGTCCCTTATCAGACCTCCGCTTTTTTACTAATTTCCTTTACAACAATTTTTGATCCAGGTTTTTTTTTTTTTTCCCAAGAATGAGTAGATATTACTGTCAGGTTTATCATAGAGGTATAAGTGGGCTGTCTTCAAAGATCACAGATAGCAAGTGATATGCTGTTTCAGGGTTGGTATTGCATCAAAAATGAAAGTCTCTCTACACCCAAAACTTCTATTTCAGTTTTTAAGTTTGGTTGTAAATAGGATAAGCTAACTTTTTATAATCTTCAGGGACTCAGGTGGAATGAAATTCTCAAATCAGACTTCCCAGTTTTGCACCACTTCCACATCCAGTAAAAAGCTGGAGATTAAACTACTACAGGGATTCTCTCTGCTAAACTCCCTGAGGGATAAATTATGGGGGTGGGAGGAGATTTTAAATCTACTACTTTCGGATAAAGTTGGCTTATTGAATGCCAATAGCAGTGTTAGTATTTTTAACCTAAAACAAGTTTATATAAGTTATATATAATAGGAAAAAATTGTTGTCACTGTTGTATCGTACATTTGTAAAACAACTTATTTGTATAAAAATTTGCATAAAGATGGCATTCAGTGATGGAGGGATTGCAAGTGCCTGAAAGAAGGACAGAAAGGGGCATAACAAACTTCTATTGATGGCTAATGAGGGAAGTATGAGGGTCTCAGCCCATTGTTGCTATGGTCAGGGAGGCTGCCGGTGATCTTCATTATGGGAAAGGTAATCAGACGCCTTCTCAACATGCATAGAAAATGTGTGTTGAATCTCTTATCTTCCGTTCTTTAATCTCAACCAGTCTTATGGCAACTTTATAATGGCAACTTTATATATTCCTATAAGGACTCTTTAATGAAAGCTGACTATAGATAATTAGAGCAGCAGGAATGGAGGCAGCAGGCATCTGTACTGGCCTCAGGTCACATCAGGCTTATTGGGAGAATAAGACAGTAATCCAACACTGTGTTCTAACATGGTTGATGTTTGTTCCTATTGAGAAGCCTGGTGGTGAATGCTGGTACCTCACAGACAGTCAAAAATCATGAGACTCACTCTAATGTATTTGGGTACCTTAGAGCTAAATATTAATTTCCTCTTTTTTCCAAGAGTGGGGAAGGTTTACTGGAAGGAAAAGCTTACCAGTTGTGCTAGATACCCATCGAAAATAGTTCACCAGTTCTCTGGTGCATGGACAATTCTGTGTATGGACTTCAGCTCAATATATAAATAACAACAAGACTGCGTTGAACAACACCAGTAAAAAGGTCATAAAAGAAATACTTATTTCTGAACACAATCCTATATTTCCTTGCAAGGCACCTCTTGGGTGACTAAAGCCGTCTCGCTGCAGCATTATAATGTTATAGTGGGGAAATGTATTTATAGGGATCATCTTTTATCATAAAAAATAAAATACAGGGCAGGCATAAAAATGTCTTTGTGTGCACAACATTCAGTGCAGAGTTTTATTTATCTCATAAAACCATCAGGATGAAATGATAATAGATTCGCTATTTACTTGCTGTAGGTTAACCGTGTGCTTGTTCACAATGCACAGTACTGTATGTGGGCCTGCCGTTAGTGCTGCTGGTTGTTAAACAGTGTGATAAAATCATGATCTTTATAGATACTTTAGCAAGACACATAATAACCATTTGCTTTGATCCCTTTGCAGTTTGACAAATACCCTACAAAAGTTGACCCCTTCTACCGTCACAGTGTGAGTTTAAAAGTGCTGTGTTAAAATGTTGGCTTATCTCTGTCTGTAGCATGCCGCAAACATCACCCCACAATAACCTGCCAAGATTTCAACGCTTCCCCTAATCATTTGAGCTTTGGCAATATATGAGCTTCATTCATGTGATTCATTTCTTCTGGAGATGCACTATCCTGTTTTTAATCAAAATTTGTCAGTGCTCATAAACTGTACAAGGAGTCTCACTGTGAGAAAGATGACATACATACAGCGTTAGCTTGTTCCCACTGGGAGAATAATGATCAGCTAGGAATTTTAAATAGGGATTTCATGGGTGTTATAAAACTTACAAGATGAAATTTAAGTTATTCGCATCCAAATCAAATGATGGCTGCAACACATGGAAAGTCTATAATCCAACAAAGTATTTAGATTTGTTAAAGGTTTGCAGAAATTGTGTGATGCAAGGCATATATCTGGTGTGCAGCAGATGGAAAAATAAATAAAATAGCAATACATTACTTCTTGGCTCGGAGTTAGCAATAAAGAAGGTTTTCATCCTTAGCTACAGTTATACCTTTTCCTATGAAACCCTCCAGCAGAAGGAAGTGAACAGTAATTGAAGAGAGTTGTTTGAACCACAAAGATGAAGAGATGTATGGAGAGATAGTTATCAGCAAAATGATTTTGTTATGTATGTTTTCAAAACCTGGAAAAATTGCACAGCAAATGTGAATTCTAATTGAGTTACTGGGTTTGCTAATGGAAATATAACGGGTAGTGAGGAGGAACTGCTGATAGCTACCAAGCATTGTGCATTTACATGTTAATAACAAGTATAGGCAATATTTCTATCAGTACCATGCAACACATCACTTCCTATGTGACCCTTTCATGTTACAATGGTTCAACAGGTGATATTTCTTCATCTAATGTGTTGGTGCACCATTTTCAAAAATAAGAGACATTGGGAAAAGGGCATCAGGTTCTCTGAAAAGCATGTTTTCGCTATTCCCGTGAAGGTGCCACCCAAACATTGGTTTTGGGGTTGATTATACCTTTTATTCATGGTAGGAAGAGTTGTAGAAACAGAAAAAGGGAATAGTTTGATTTATTCTGGCATTTTTTTATGCTGCATAGGTGGGTTTCTAATTGGTTGCTGAAACATATAAAATGATGCCTCCTTCCATATTCAAAGCAGCAATATTGTCAATATGGACAGTGTTTTATGCAAGGAACACTTACGTGAACAAAGTAGTTAATATTTTAAGTTACCCAAATAGGTCAGTTGCACTAGGTCTTTCTGTGGCAGAATAATCTTCCTCTGACATTCATTTCATGTTTTTGGATTTAGGCATTTTAAGCAAGTGAGATACCATACTTGTCTATTAATTAGGTCTGTTCCTAAACTTAAGCATACAATTATAACATATTTATCTCATGTCTTTCAGAACTAGCATAAATTTAGGGTATAGTGCAAAATTTTGAATGCTTTTGCAGTTGCCAATCTAGATTAGGGTATGTTTTTAAACATTAACCAAAAAGTGTGACTGTGCGTATGGCTGTCTCATATATAACATTATGAGTATTTGGACTGCATCCATTCCATATACGATTATCAGTTTTCTTTTGATTTTCATTTAATTGTTTTGGCCACAATATTTACCAAAAGCACAACTTTCACCACATGTATTGCAATCACATATAATTTGGCCTGATACAATATTCAGAGTGAACAGGTTCACTTGATTAAACCTCGGACTGTGCTAGTAAATGTCAATTATCTGTAGTTCACCCTATATTGACAATTGGCACACCACTAAGATAAAAGAAAAAATATTACAAAATACAATTGGCTTTTAATAATCTTATAAACATTTCATTAAATCTCTAGGGTTATATATAGTCATTCATGTACAACAACAATTAATTGTAGGTTATATGTCATTATAGTTTATTGATAATATATAAGGGCATGAGCAATATATAAGGGCAAGGGTTTAGTCAAAGCAATTGGAGTGGTTGCAGAGAGGGCATTACATCTATTTAATGAAGGTGAGTTCAGGGAGGTAAATCTCCTGTCAAGCAGGAAATTTATGTGCAGGAGATACCAGAAAATGTTAGCATGGTCCCTATTGGGTAGCAGCAACATGATCAGTACTGATAAGCAAAGACATCACTGCACCTGTCTTTTTTATTCACTGAATAAAGTTGTGTTTTTTCTGTAAGCAACTTGTGGCTAGCATGTTGTCGTTGATGTATCTCTGATGCTTTTGCAGAATCAACCTTTTTTTAATGCAAACCTATACTTAAATGTTACTGGAAAATTACCTTTCCTGGAACTAGGTTCTCTTCAATGATGGCCACATGTCTAAATACATTGGCACTTGGTCATGTGATCTCTTCTGAAGGTCAGCATTCAGACTGGTTAGTACCGCTTTTCATAAAAGGTCATGTGACCAACTTCCTATACCTACAGAAGGGTATCAGTATTGAGGGGAGCCTGAAGCAGATTTTTTTTCAGAATAAGTATTTCAGCCTTTCTAAAGCCAAACATTTATACAAACAAGAATGTTAAAGCCCAACCAATGCCAAATTCAAAGTAGGGCAAAAGCATGTAAAATTGTTCTACAAGATTTAATTGCCCGTATGATCACTCACGGCGATGTTGTTTCTCCAAGCAAATCTATGGTATGCACTACTCAAATAGCAGCACTAGTTCTCCACAGCAACTGTTGCTTGGTGCGCTCTAGTGTGGACCTTTTTGATTGCTCTACAAAGCCAGCTGCTCACACACAGAGAGCAGCAATACTTTTTTTCAGCACGTATCACAGATTTGTGGTCTGTGCTAGATGAAACAAACACTTTAAGTAAAACTTACTGTTAAAAAAGAACTGTTTACAATGTCAAATTTTATTAAATTAAATTAAATGTTACAATGATGCTACCAGCTCCTTCTCTATTTTCATTTTAGTATCAGTTGGGCTTCAACATGGCTTTATATTTGAGCACAGGATCACTTTAAGCCCCTTCCACATGGTGGGAAGGGGGGGTGACTCCATTTAGATCAGCAGGGGATCTGTCTGATGATCCCTTGCTGATTAGAGCAGAGGAGGCGGATGATAGGTCCATGTCCGGGTCTGTTTACACCCAACTGCCATCCAATCTCATCCGCCTAGATGGGGGGGTAAGGATCTCCTACCATTTTTTTAGCATACCGGTCCATTTACACCCTCCTGTCCATAATGGTGAATGAAGAGTCTGATCAGGAACGCCTTAAAAACTGACAGGCGGACCTGATCAGACCCTTCATGTGAAAGAGGCCTTAATGCTTTCTCTCTGTATTTTAATTTGCGTTACTATGATGCTTAGTGACAAATTTTGAATAAATTATATTTATTTTACATTGCCTTTTGTAGAAAAACAGTAAATTAAATTATGAGGACTTGTTTTGCCTCATATACACAGTGCAGTTATCCAAAGCAAAGAATTTTAGTACTGCCCATTATAAGACAGCCTTTCTTTTGTGTTTGGACACCAGTGTGTTTAAATTTGCCATAGTTTCTAGAAGGTAGGCAGTCAATCAGGCAGCAATCAACTGTAAAGCCAGAGTGGTTGAAATTATTATTCTGAATGGAGATTTTCCAGTGTACAAATAATCTGAAAGTAAAAGATTAGATAGACCTTATAATTGTTTTATTGGTCAGTGATTATTATCAGATTCTTTTGTCAGGAAGCAAAAGAAGGAAGGATGCTCTTTTTATATGTTTTAGTATACAGAGAGTTTATAGCATAACTACTTTCTGTTGTTGCTTGAGAATGAAGCTGCTCCTTAAATGGCCCATAGATAGCATTAGCAGTGACAGTATAAGCAGCAAAGCAGACTAATGAAGTCATAATTGTGCATATTCTTTAATTTCTTACACAACACCATTAAACCTTTTAACAAAGTAATTGAGTTTTAATGGAGTGAAATCCTGGCACTCTTAAAGCTTCATTTTTTAATTAGCTTGCTATTTCCCTTGGACTTATTTGGCTTAACATCCCTCCTGCTTTTGATGTACTCTAAATTCTGAAACCACTTAGGCATTCAATCCAATTTAATAATTCATAATTACAAAATCACCTTTTATTTTGGAAGAAAGGAATTCATCAAGGGTATCATTTCTGTGCTAATTAATGTTGAACACCCTTAAAGTTCCCCATTAAGCCAGATTCCCTGACTTGACAGTGGGAACTGATTTTTCAACCCGCATCAGTGTCTGCTTTTGGCTTTGCGCTAGTGCTGTGGTTCTGTGTTGTGTTTTGTGAGATTTGCTTCATTAGGCTATTTTTTTAATGATGTTTTTTTCTTTTTTTTTCAGTTATTTCATTCATACCCACCAGCTGTATCTGGAATTCCTCCCATGATTCCTCCCACTGGTCCCTTTGGATCACTACAAGGGGCATTTCAACCTAAGGTAAGAAGATGTTAGATGTTAGTTTTTCTATGTATGGAGTAACAATGAGAAAATAGAAATTGAATCTAACTCAAATATTACATTGAAGTCCTGAGGTCCAGTGATTGTTCTCACACATACAAATTGTCAAACAAATGGTATTTTCTTATTATGTATGACATAAAACTGTCTACATAATAGTACTTCACCACTTGATCTCACCCTAGGTTAGACAATAGAAATTGTGTTCTAAGAGCCATATACACCAGCAAGAATGCACAGCAGCAGGGCCCTCCTTTGGCATAAACATACATGCTCAGACAATACAAGTGTATGTCTATAGAAAGCTCTTTTAATAAAAATAAAACTTCAGGACATGGGATTGTCCTTGCATATCCGCCTGTCATCTAATATCAATAACTACATAAAACCAGTGCTGCAGAAAGTGCTAAATATTCAGTTGAATATATAGATCCTGGTCTCCTACTGCAGATTACACTGCAGTTAAGCAGTGCAGCCTAGTCAAATATTTCCAACCATAACATATAATTGGATGACATAGGCTCAACACTACACTAATGGGCTCATAGCTTTGCCTTTTACAACTGTCATTAAGATCCCAATGGTAAAATGGTTGACTGTATGTTAACTTCTAATAAAGTGTATATAAATGTAAAATCTTTTCTAGTTTTGGATAAAGTAGTGAAGGTTTTGGACTTCTGTTAGCTTAAGCAGAGATTGTGCCAATACAGTGAGACACAACTATTTAAAGAAGCAGAGGATGGTCAGCAGTGGATGGAGCTAGACAGTGGTGGGAAGAGCAAGATCCAGAAGCAGACTGATTTTACTAAACCAGCCCAAAGCTTGGGTTACACTTAGGTGGCTATATTAGCCCAACTAAAGAAAAAAATACAAAGAGGTGGTGAGGGGAGCAGTCTCAGTGCTACACATACAGAAGGCAAACATGTCCGGTCCCCTGGACAGGAAACACAAAAGAGAAGTCTTTGAAGGATGACTTTAAAAGATGATTAGAGGAGTTTTTTTCTGTTACGAAGTAAATGGTATTCATCTGCCATCTGCTGAATAAATATTTTGCCCGGAGTGGGGCTTTAAATAGGGTTTTTAAATATTAATGTAGTTAATCTTTAAAAATGCTTCTAAAATAATAAAATCTTCTTGTTTGCCTTGTTGCTAATATCTTTATAGTATGATTTATTCTTATTGTGCTGTGAAGATTATTACTTAAAGAGTAAAAAAACATAAACACAAACCAAGAGCTGCGAGTTTGAATGGCCTCTGAATATGTATTAGGCTATCAGAAGGGCATCATAATGCATTTATTCCTTGATTTCCACACTGTTCTTTTACTGATATTATTTTTGAAGACACATAATTAATAAATCCTCCTCATTTCAGTAAAAGTCAATTGTAGTCATGAAATTGTCAATACATATTTTTATACTTTTATGTTGTAATAGTTGGTATATATTGTATTTGCCATGCTTTGTGCATTTTGTATCGTCTGCTTTTGTGTGTATTCTTTTAGCCACAACAGCTTTTTATTAGCAGTTGTCTATCTCAATACTAATCGCTAAGCACGTTACAGTTTAAGTGTTCCATCCTTTAGCAAAACATACTTGTTTTCTTTGTGGCTCCCTTGCTTTTGACAGCAAAGTGGCTCTGAAAGTACAATCTGTACCTGCAATCTAATACAGTGCTGACCCAAGGTCATTGTAATGGACTTAACCTGCTTTCGTGATGTGATATTCAAAGCCAATGTACACCCTTAATGGTCTGTGAATGTAATAGCAGCCTGTTAGCTAGATGATCAAAGTTCATGATAAATTATGTAGGACCAGAGGAAGGTATGATTTCCTTCTTTATCCTAAAGTGTAAATGTGAAAAGGTACCAGCTTTTACAGGTTTAATGATACATTAAGCTACATGCGTTGTATCTCTTTTTGGCCACTGCTGTTGGATCATGTTGTGTAAAGAGACTACAGATCCATTTTCTAAAAGACAACAAATTACTCTGTTAGCAAACTGAACATTTTAATATAGCTGAGCTTGCAGCCCAGTGGTAATTGGCAATACAGGACATCTCAGAAGCTGAGCAGTTGAACTGATAACTTTGCGGTAGTGCTGAAGCATCCGTGTGTAATTTCATCTAGGTTAGAGATGGGAGCTTTTCTCATTATCACTGTCCCTGGGGGAATATTGTCTAAGATACTCAACCTACTGACACTTGAAATAAAGAATTGTACAATGACACGGGTGTACAACCTATGGAAAGGTAATACTAACCTTCCGTCTGATCTGGAGTTTAGAAGACCAGGGCTTTATGTTACAGCTTAAAGGTTGACAGAAGGGTGAACCCTGGAAAGATTCATGTTAATATTGTCCCTCATTCCCACTGCCAAAACAGATGATGTTGAGCTTCACTTATCAAGGAAAGTCACACACCATTAGGCCTGAGCTGCCTTAAAATGAAAAAAGAAACTGCCAAGCAGAGGGGCTTGTCAAACACAAGCTAAAGAGATACGAAGTATCACAGGGAAGAAAACTATTTTGTCATTTCCAATTAATTTCACATGTTGTCTCTTTCTTAGACTTCCAATCCTATTGATGTTGCAGCTAGACCTGGAACTGTCCCGCACACTCTGTTGCAGAAGGACCCAAGGGTAAGTGTAAGGGAGAGAAACTCAGTCCTTAGTGTCACCATTATGTCAACTTCTTTCTGGTCCTCCTGGGAGTGATAAATGTCCTTGTCACAAAGAGCTAGTCAGCCTTACACCTTGTGCTTTCCATGGACTTTGTTTCTATTTTCTTGCTTAAGGGACATGTTCCATATTATCTTGATTCTCAGACTGAAGTCTTTCTTGATCATTTTTAATGTCATTTTATCATTATTCCTGTCAGTCGATGCTCACCCTTATGCTAGTGTGGGTTGCAGAGCTCACCAGGGGATCCTATAGGCTGTTTGTTATGATTTAGTGTTCAAAGGACAAGCTTCCTATTATATTTAGAACTTGAGAGTAAGGATTGGAATGAAAATTATTAACTCAGCAAGGATGAGAGGGACTAGATTCAAATTACTAAAGAGCTAATTAGGATTATAGAAAGTGCGGTTTGTCCTCTTTAGAAATGTAAAATGTCCTCTAGATAATTAACACTTGCTTAGAATATGTCACTTTCTTTGCATGCACGATATGAAGCGTAGGTATATATTTAAGGCACAGCTGTTGGCTTCATTCAGGAGAGGCACAGCTTATCTATTCACACTAAAATACCTCTAAAACAGTTTATTCTGAATGGCTCTTGAAACTGCATAACCGAAAGGTCATTGTGTCCCCCTAGTCCATTTTATTGTCTCGGTTTTGCAGTGAAATATTTAAACGCCTCACAAGGAGCATATGGGAGAGCACAAAAGGCAACCCATCACAATAGATTAACAAAGAGTGTTAGTGTATAATGTCAGTGAAGATAACACAGCCAGTATTTTAAAGTGGTGTTACATACCAATCACTACAAATTTGGGGCTGTCAGAGAGTAGATCTTCTCCTAAGGATTCATACACGTTCTCTTTTAAAGCAGTATTAAACCCATAACCAGAAATGTAATATATTGAATCTTACAAATGGTGGCTGCATTAGTTTTCTTTTGTTTTAGTCTTTTCCCCCTTTTTTCACCTGGTGATCTGGCAAGTAACACACCTACTGTATTAGTGAGACACCACTCTGGATAAATGAGCACAGGATGCACCTTTGGACAGCAGCATTGTCAGTCTGGGGTGCGGAGTGATAGATGTACAAGCAGATTTAAATACACTAACAAATTAAAGCCAAACTCCATATACTGTATTACCTTACAAGCAGTTACAGTAAACGGCTTGTTTCCTTTTGGGCTAAAGGTTTTACATACATACGTGAAAATTGATCATTGTAAGCACCCCTGCCAATGGTAAATGGTTTGTCCTTGTAACTGATAGATAGCCAAAAGATAGCTTATTCTTTTGAAAAACAAGATGAAAATAGAGGAAAGAAAATCTAAAAGAGAAAACAAATGCAGCCATCACATCCAAGAATTGGTAAGCTGCAATATAATATATGTTTGCTTTTGGGTTTAATGCTGCTCTAAGTAATTTATGTTGTACCTGGTTGAAAATGCTGAAGGTTGTAAAAAACCTTCTGTGTGTACGGCGCCCCCCCCCCCCCCCAGCCACCCACCAATACTTACCTGAGCCCACTTCGATCCAGTGATGTACTTGACAGCCTCTTCTGTCTGAGGACTCTGCCTCTTCATTGGCTGAGATAGCAGCAAGAGCCCATAGGTTCCCACTCTTGTCAAGCATAGCCAGTGAGCCAATGAGGAGAGAACAGGGGTGGGACGGTGCCCCCAAGGCAAGTGGCTTTCCCTGGGGGCACTGCTCGATGGGGAGGAGCCAGGAGCGATGGTGGGGACCCAAAAAGAAGAGAACCGGGGCTGCTCTGTGCAAAATCACTGCACAGAGGAGGTAAGTATAAACATGTTTATTATTTTAGAGAAAAAAATGAAGCTTTAGTGTCACTTTAACCCAGCCAAATGCTGCCCTTCTACCACCATGTGCATTTTAACCTCTGATTATAATACTGTACAGCAGCTACTAAATGGCTCATGGTTGGGCTATCTATAAATTATTTAGTGTAGCTTTTTGACATAATCTTTACTCATACCATGTTGAAATAAAAACTAACACCGTTTGGAATCTCAAGGGACACAGCTTATCATAAGCAGTATGCTTGAATTAGCTGTCATCAAGAAATAGCAGTTTTTGGCATATACTGTATAAGGTATATGCATCCCCAGGACATGTACAGAATGCCTGTAGAATTGCACAATCTCTTTCAAGCTGATCCATATGAATATCTCACAAATCAGGCCAAAAGCCTGTATTGCTGCTAATTACTGTGTGGGGAAAATGTATGCAGGGCTCTTTTTATCTACTCATACTTACTATTCTCTTTTAATTGCTGTCATACGGTCCACAGTCTATGATTTAATTTATGATAATTAACTTTATTGCTGTCTCCATTCTTAGTGTCATATGAAATCTAATAATGGAAATAAATGAAATATAGAAATAGTGTGTTATAATAGCATTATAAGGTTGAGTTTGGAATAGTATGATAGGTAAGTGAATGATTATCAACATCATTTGTGGACAATTTTGCTGGCCAGATATCCCCATCTTTAACTATAAATTTGAACTGTGATTAATTGCTGCTATGCTATGTTATTGTTGATTTTTAAAACTTAAGTGTAGCTAAAATAAAAAAAACCCTGAAAAATCAGCACAAGGGAAATAAGTCACTCAGTAGGATGTGTCTCTTGTGCTGATTCCTCTTCTTTAAGTACAAATCCTCCTTGGTCTACGCAAGCTTCTATAACTCAAACATGCCTTTCCCCTCCCTTCATTGACTTAAAATGGCCATAGATGGGTCAGATCTCAGCAGGGACCAATCAAGATTCGATCCATCTATGGACAGGCTGGTTATACCCAAGTTGATCCATCAATAAACTTGGATATAACCAGCCTGTTGGGTTTTAAGCATGTGATTATTGTCTGGGACTATAGCCCTAGCAGTAATTCTGCTGACAAAGGGTCCCTGCAAGAAGAATACAATAGCACTGCATGAGGCATTGCCCTGACAACACTGACTGCGTTGGTGAGGGAATCAAGCGATTTTCTTTCCTTACAGCCACGGTGGAAAAAAAGACAATTGATTAATCTATGGCTTGCCTTAGAGAATCTTGCACAGAAAAACTACTGTTTTGCGAGACAGATAAATACAGGATATATTATACTATTGATCTGTAGGTTGAAAGTTCAAGTACAAGCATTTCCAGGCATGTTGATGCTTCCACCACTGTTCACCAGAGGTTAGGCCTCTGCTAGCCTATGGAGAGTTTGCTGACATTTAGGCCTCATTTACATTTGTGTTTAGGGAGCAGTAAAAAACAACTAGGATTAATTTTTATCACCTATACTTATGCTGAAAAAGCAACTGGGAGGGGTCGATTACATATGCTGTGGTATGAATGCTTTGCAAAAATTGTCCGTACAGTCACATTCAACTGGAGGTACCACCTGATGAACATGACCTGCTTAACTAAATGGGGGACCCTGCAAATGCTCCACAGCCAGATGCAATGCACATGGTTAAAGTGCACTAGTATGGAGTTTAAGGGGTAAAAACAGTCAGTGAGAAGGGGATAGTGTGCCTTCTCACCACATGTCGGTTGCTCTCTGAAGAGTGGTCTAAACATGGATCACTCTTCAGTGAGCTTAACCTGTTCATGACCTCACTATAGCCAAAAGATGGCTACAGCACGGCCGGCTAGTTCTAGGAGGGTGTGCATGTATGTCCTCCCAGAACCATGCTCATGGGGCGTGCACTGTACCAGATATGTGATCGCTGTGTCCTTCGGATACAGCTGATCATATGACGAAGGAACGGGCCAATCACGGCCGCTTTTACCATGTAACCAGCTGTGTCCAATCACAGATGATCACCAGGTAAATTGGAAATGCCACTAATCAGCAGTCCTCTCCTCACGCTGACAGCAAGTGAGGAGAAGAGAATCGGTAAGCGGCATTTTGCAGAGGGACATCTACACTGATCATCAGTGTCCTGGTGATCAGTGTAGCCCCATCAGTGCGGCCAGTAGTGCTCATCAGTGCCCATCTGTGCTGGCAACCAGTGCCCATCAATTGAATCAATGCCCATCAATTGAATCAGTGCTGCATATCCTATGCCGCCTTACATAAGTGCCACCTAACAGTGCCCATTAGTGCCGCCTAATAGTGCCCATCAGTGCCGCCTAACAGTGCCCATCAGTGCCACCTATCAGTGCAGCCTATCAGTGTCCATCAGGGACTCCTCATCAGTGCCCAATCAATGAAGCCTTTCAGTGCCCATCAGTGAAGGGGAAAAATTACTTATTTACAAAACTTTATAACAGAAACTAAGAAAAACTTTTTTTCAAAATTTTTGTTTTTTTTTAGTTTGTTTTGCAAAAAATAAAACCACCAGTGGTGATTAAATACCACCAAAAAAAGCTCTATTTGTCTCAAAAAATTCTAAAAATATAGTTTGGGTACAGTGTTGCATGACCATGCAATTGTCATTCAAAGTATGAGAGCGCTGAAAGCTGAAAATTGGTCTGGGCAGGAAAGAGGTAAAAGTGCCTGGTAGGAAAGTGGTTAAATGATTAAGGCAAAGCTTCCTCATAGGGCTTAAAGAACTCAAATACATGGACAGTCAATGAAACAGCCATAGGGTGAAAGTCTCATGTTTATGGTTGGTCTTTAGCCATGACAGATAACCACTGGTAGTGCAAACTATGATCTGTCAGGCTAAAAATTTCTAAGAGATAAAAAGTGAGCGCTATCCGGAGATCTCAAAGTGGCTAGAACACCAAAAGGTAACCAAGAGAAAACCTTCCAATAAAGTACATAAAAACATATATATATAAAAACATATATAAGGTGCAGCGCTATAATAGTAAATGGCATATATCACATATAAGGTATATATAAACACTGAAGTGCAAATGTCAAATCACACTGCGGTGAAATTAAGTGAGATGAAAAAAGTCCCAAAATAAATCAAACGTGGGGATCCAAAAGATCCTAGTAGGTGCGTGGGATAAGATTCTGTGTAGCACACGGTGAATCTGAGGAAAAAATTGCGCACTCACCAGAAGTGCGTCAAAAAAACACATGTAAGGTTTATCCTGTGATATCAGATAGCGATCATCCGTTGCCAAGATAGAGATAGAATCCTACACCTTTCAATCGCACCTTGAGCGTATACTTCAAGATTCATATGCGTGTCTCAGGCATGTCACCATCCGGGGTCCCCTTTTAAGGTAGATTCTGCAAGTGGGGACTCTCATAGAAGAGAGCCCAATAAGGGACACCACATAGTGTGATACCGTATAAACTGAATTTATTTAAAGGTGCAACATGAATTGTGAAGGAAAATGCAGATAAAATGCAAATGAAACACTGACCAGGTAATATTTAGGATGACCACCTGCGGTGGTCAGACGTCCAGATACTGCAGCCCACTGACGCGTTTCGTGCGGTGCACATTATCAAAGGGTCCAGGGTCCGCTGCCTTTGTGGGCTTTCCCGTCCCACCAGTGAGCCCAGTACTGTAGCAGGTGGATCTGCCGGCTGACCATAGAGATGACTAATGACTGAAATATCCCAGATTCTTTAAGAAACTGGAAGCGCAGAGTATTTTGTCACTTCCAGTTTCGGTTTTGTGTTTACTGGCCAGTTACTTGCCAGTGAAGCAGCCAATCAGACCGATCTGGCTGCTTTGAAAGACAAAGAAAGAGGTCTGGGGTTTAACAGACACCAGATCTCTCCATAAAGAAGACCTGTCATGGCCCATGCTGTCACAAACAATGTTGTTAATAAAGTTGGTCACACACGCATATGTTAGTGGTGTTCGCACCACACATGTGAGATCGCTGCAAACGTTATAGCAAGAGCAATAATTCTAGCACCAGACCTCCTGTACTTCTAAATTGGAAACTTGTAAAGGCTTTTCAAGTATCACTTATGGAGATTTTTAGGCACTGTAGTTTGATGCCATTCCATGAGCGTGCACAATTTTTAAGTGTGATATGTTAGGCATCTATTTACTCAGCGTATTATATTGTGTATTTTTTTCTTGGAAATGCATTAAAGTGTATTTTTTCCAAAAAAATGTCATTAGGAAAACCACTGCACAAATACCATGTGACATAACCAATTACAGCACCCTCCATTTTATTCTCTAGGGTCTCTGCTTAAAAAAAATATAATGTTTGGGGGTTCTAGGTAATTTTCTAACAAAAAAAGCCAGTTTTTACATTTATGTGAGTAGCGTCAGAATAGGCCTGGGCAGCAAGTGGTTAAGCAAGCCATAGATGATGCAGTTTTCTTTTGTGCAACCACGGGTTGCTGAAAAGAAAATCTCCTGATTCCCCCATCAACACAGTCAGGAATCCTTCCCACAGCGCTATTCTGTTCTGACGGTGGGGAACCTTGCCTGCCAGCAGAGCACAATGATGTTATAGCTGCCAGCAGTAATTGCATGGAAAACATCCATGGTTGTACTGAAGGATGGTTGTACTGAAGTCGATTGATGGATTGATTTCAGTTAAACCTGCCTGCCCATAGGATGGATCAAATATGGCCAGTCCCTGCTGAACTGGCCAAGATTCAATCCATCTACGACTAGCTGTACACTGGGACCTTCATGCAGTAAGATGGAGACTCTGTTCTGTAAATAATTAACACTATACAACTCTGGGAAACTGATATATTCAATTAGAATAGAAAAACAGAATCATGTGCTTTGTTTTAGTATTGTGGTTAATTTTTTTTGCTTACCTGCTCACTTTCAGGAGGGGGCCATTATAAACAGCTGTAATTGTGATCAGTAGATTGATATGATAGTATTGTATGTAGAAGAAAAATGAGTATCTCTGTCTAGCTGTAACAAATATATTTTTTGTCTGTAAGCCTGTCGTCCATTGCACTTTTTTCTTTCCAAAGCAAGGCGGGTTCCCTGTGGTGATGGAGTGGAAAGAGTTTGTGCATGAAATGCAGTATTTGTTGTTGTTGTAATGATACAGTCCCGTATTCCCAGAGCTGCTGTATTATTGAGTGTGCTGATGAAATATTGATGTAATTGGTGGATTGGAGTCTCTTGATTTCCAAGTCTGGTTTGTACAAACAGGAGTATGTATTCAAAGGATTTAGCTATGCAGACAATGGCAAGTGGTATTTATGTTCATTTTAAAAACTATATAATTTTCTTTCTCTATATTGTATGAAGATGAATCTGTGCCCATTTTTCCTCTGCAGCTGTTGTTAGACTGCCAATCATTAGTGGCTGGTGAGCAGTGGAAAAAATAGTTTTAGTACATGGACAGCTAAGGAGTTAGGCATGCTATTTCTTCATTCGCTCTCTGAAAAGAGTCCATATATTACCACTGTCGCATAATGTATATTACAGGCAAAACATTGTTCCAGAATATTGCAGGATTTTTATTTAGCCATGATTATTTTATGTCTAAAAGGCTTATGTAGCAGCAGCTATGTGGCCACTTGTTAGTGTTCTAAACCACTTTTCTTTAGCTATTGATTTGTTGTTAAAACATAACCCAACAGTCTGTAATTAGATAGCAGTTTCATATGTCCTTCACAGATCTCAATAAAGTGTATCTCTAGGCAAAGCATTTTTTTTGTTTTAAATAGAAGATGAAAAGTTAGACCCTCTGTCATTTTTTTGCTGTCGATTTTTGCACCTTATTTCTACTGGTGATGATTGTCACTGAGAAGGGGAAATACCAAAGTTTAGAGCTGTCCCATTAATAAGAGGTAAGGGTAAATCATCAATTGGGAACATATGTTTCAGAGGCAATTGTTAAACTAAAAAAAAAGGTGGCTGTAGATATTTTTATTTGCCTTTGGCCTGTATATATATAATAGACATACTCCTTTGCAGTTTTCACCCGTATTCACTTACAGCTTTCAGAGTTTGTAAAAGACCCCCTAAACCATATATTTGTTATGAAAGCACATGACTGGTATAATAAAAAGAAGGTGCTGCTGATTTTTAAGGCCCCGCGATATTTGCACAAATGTTTACTAAAACTATATTTTCGCTAAAAATGCATTAAAATCATTATAAGCAAATACAAAAACAGCACATTTTACAAAATTCCTGCTAAATTCCTACAAAATATAAAAGCTTAATCTGTGTTGAGTTAATAAATAACAATTATTTGTCAATTTTAAATTGTGCCCTTTTGCAAAATGGTGAAAGTCAAATGTACGCAAAAATTTCTCTAAAAATCTGGATGTTTTTATCTTTCACTTACAGCTTTCAGCGTTTATAAAAGACACCCCAAACCATATATTTTCTGAAAGCACATGAACAGTAGGATAAAAAGAAGGTGCTGCTGATTATTTTAGGCCCCACAATAGTTGAGTGAATGTTTACCTAATCGCTATTTTCACAAAAAAAAAAAATTCTTATTTGCGCACAAAGCCACAACATACCTTACAAAATTCCTGTTAAATTTCTACTAAGGCCTCATTCAATGGGGCGTACTAAAGCATATGTCCATGGAGGGCCATGTTTACCCACACGGGGATGCACAGGTGTTCTGCCTGTGCAGGCAGCCCCTTTCACGTCAATTGGGATGCAGCAGCTGCAAGGACAGATCTGACATCCATGTGGGTGTAGGTCTATGGCCCCAAATGCAGACAGTGTGAGTTCAGGGACATACACCCACATGGATGTCTAGTTGGGAGTAATGGCTGTCTTGATGCAGCCAGTGCATCCCAATTGATATAGAAGGGACTGCCTGCATGGGGATGCACGGAACATCTGTGCATCCCTCTGCAGCTAAACATGGCCTTGCTGTTGTATGCTCCACATGAACGAGGCCTTAGACCTTGTTTAGACTTGCGGTTGAGGGTGACAAAAAAGCACGGTTGAAACCCCCCCATATAAGCTGCAATAGGCAGTGGACAGGAAAATGATACTGTGATGTTCTGCACCGGTACCAAAGTTGACACAGTGTGTAGCGATGCCATCCACCAAACACTACATATTCATGTCAACGGGAAAGCGACGCAAACCCCGTGCAGTGCATGCATTTGTGGTGCATTTGTTGGTAAAACAGGCAGTGAGGAGGCATCGCATCGCTTCCTCACTGCCTGTCAGTAGCCACTGGAGTGCGACCTGAACATAGATCAAGCTTCAGAATCAAGGTAGATTTAGACGCATGTCTAAATCTACCCTTACTTCTTTTTTTTTTTTTTACAACTTAACTTTTTTTGAAGAGGTACATTTTTTTGGAAGGGGGGCTTTGGAGAGACATCGGGGTCTAAACAGACTTCTAATGTCTCTTCTTTCAAACAGAGAAGGAAACTGAAGACAGCTTCTCTTACTAGACAAGCGGGGCTGCCACTCATTTTGGCTGGTACCCCCATGCATCTCAGCCCACAGCACAATCACGGATGCGGGAACCTCAGGGAAAACGCATGGTCAAAAAGATAATGTGATTTCCCTGCGGATGTGTTTTGGAAAAGGTGCATGCAGCTTTTTTTTTGCGTGAAACACTGGCATGACAACCCATTCAAATGGATGGGCTGCCATACCAACGCACACGCAGACCACATATCCTGTAGTGTGATCCCAGCCTTATTATTTTTTATTTTATTTTTTTACAATTTTGTTTATTTTGTTTGGTTGACCAAATAAAATGTATTTTTAATATTTTTTTTTTTGGGGGGGGGGGGACTTTGGAGAGACATCAGTGGTCTAAACAGACCTCTAATGTCTCTTTTTTGAGACAGAGAGAGGGGCTGAAGACAGTCCCTTTCTGGAGCCTGAGCTGCACTGTAGGTGAATAGATAGGAGTCTGTATAGACTCCTATTCATTCATAAGATGAAACATAGTACACAGTGTTTACTATGTTTCATTCACAAACTGACACAGTAAGCACAGTTTACTATATGTCAGTGATTAATGAATACAAAAGCGATCTGTACTAATCGCTGTCTGTATTTATTCAGGAAAGGAAGGGGTCTGGTAAACACATTACCAGCCCCATGCTCTCCATGCTGACAGCGACCTGTTAGCAGCTGCAACCAGCGGGAAGGGGAGAAAGGAGAGCCGGATAGCAACTGCAGGGAGGGGCACTAAAGGGGGGGGGGGTCGGAGCAGCAGGGGGAGGGTATCTATTCTAGCAAGTGGATCCCTCTGTGTCTGCCCTGCAGCACTGAAAGAAGGTGGGAGAGGAGGCAAGCTGACAGCTAAAGGGCAGCTGCAAGGGGGGGATTGATGCTGGAGGGGGAGGAATCAGAACAGGCAGAGTAAGGTAGTGTAAGCGAGAGTTAGAGTGGTGTGGGGGGCATTTTAGCTGACAGCATAGGCGGATGGAGGGGTGGGAAACACAGGAGAGAGAAGCAGCGGGGGGGGTTGTGGTTGAGCTATCAGTTCGTTCAAAAGCGTCTGCTGAACAATTCTGCTATAAGTTCATGGTCACTGAAATTTTCATAAGTTTATAGCAGAGGAGGAATGCAGGTGAATAAGCTGTACAGCTAGAAGCAGTGCTGTAGGTACGTATGGACCTGGCAGCAAAAGGATCAAAACAAGTAAATATATTATACCTTCCTATCTATTTATGAATGCTAGCAGCATAAGGTTTAACAGTAGTCAATGTTGATTGAGAGAATGAAGTTCTTAAATACACATTTTTGTGCACACTAATATGTGCATGAACATGCAATACCGGAACACGCTGTGTATGCACTTATGGTGGTGCTTTGACATACATTTTGAATGACATCCCCACGCAGTATAAACAAATGCACCAGCCTTTCAGTGCACCACAATACATGTTATACAGAATACGTGTTACCTTAAAAAAATGCTGGTAGACATTTGCTGAGGAAATAAATGCACATCCACATGCAAAAAAAAAACCACATGTCAGAAAGCATGTGAATCGATGTGAATTGGTTCTAAATGTATATTTTAAATGCTTCAATTAAGGTATAACTATCTGTAGAACCAAGTGATCTGATACCTTCCTTTAGTCTGTCTCCCAAGAAAATATTTGTGCATCTGGAAACATTTTAAATTCAGTTACTTTTGTTCATTATCATCTCTTTAGGAGATCTTTTTTTATACTCGTGCAATTTTCATATAAGTACCTTCGTCCTGATTAAGAAAGATTGTCCTTGTCTAATACATACATCAATAAAGACTGCTGAAAAATCTCTGAATATCAAAACAGCAGCTGTCAAGTGTTGACAACCCAGCATGTCATACTTGTCAATGCCAAGCATCCCACATTGTATTTGAGAAAAAAAGGCATATTGTGGAAAACAAGCCAGTGGCCTTGGCTATCATACAAATACAGGCTAAAATGTAGAAGGATGCAGATATAATTCAGCTATCTTTCCTTTATGCATATGAATATACTTGCTAACACAATTATTTCACTTTAGAAATAACTGTATATTATATATATACATAATAACTGTGTATTGAGTTCATATTGGATGTTATTTTGTGGAAGCTGACTCATTTTTTATTAAATGTTTTATTTGAAAATAAAATTGCAGCATTTTAATACCTTTTCATTATAAACCAATAAGCATGTGCTAATTAAAATGATTGTCTGAGTGACAGGCATGTAACCAAGTTGTCATTTTTTCTTCACAGTTGACAGATCCTTTCAGGCCTATGTTGAGGGTAAGCGCTTTTTTTGGCATATGAAAACATGGATAAATTAATGGATTTGATTGGATAAACAGATTTCTGATTATGTCCATAGTGCAGGCAGTTCTGTTGTAAACCTTAAATAGGGGACACTTGTCCAGTTTTAAATGGAAAATGTCAAAAATACATTACAAATATACCATGACAAAAGCCACTTTGATTTTTATTAGCATTTTCATATAACCAACATGATGGTCCTTACCATTTCTTTGATTACCTGTTCATAGAAGATACGTGGACTTGTTTAAAAATCACTGTGTAAAGAGCAGTAGCATATATAGCATGACATCCATTTGCAGTAACAAGATAATGCATCATTCAAGGGAAAAGATATAGAAAGCATCTGAAAGCACCAAGAAATCATAAGCATTAGCTACATAATGGAAACTGTCTAAAGCCCTGGTGCACAACACTTCCCTTTGGCAGTTACTGTGTGGATCTTGGGGGCCCTTGAAGACATTAGTATGTGTGTCCGTTACCCAGGTGCTAACTTGGACCAGGGAAAAATGTTTAGACTGACACGCAGTAATTAAAATGTTTGAGTTATGTTTTTTTTTTTTTTTAAATCCTGTGATCTTTTATACTGGATCTTGTTGAGAGAAATTTCAAATGTGGCACAAGTGATTTTCAGGGATCTCTAGAGAGCATTGGTTTGTAAAGTGGCTGTAATAACTGTGATGGCCTTTTGATGATGTCAAGAATTGCACTTAAGGCCCCCATATCAACATTTTAATCAATATTGATCTAAAAATGTATTGAGCATAAAGAATGGGTAATTCTTAGATATATTACACCATCTGCAGAATTACTCGTGAATGGTCATCTTGATGGTGGCCAGGCTATTAAAAATCAATCTGTGTTTACGCTACAACTCTTTACACAATGATAGACCTGTGGGCTTAGCTAGATGTGAATGTAGTCTTCTTCCTTCTTGAGGTAAACCAGCAAAGTTATTCTTATTCTCATCATCCTCATAGTTAGGTATAACACATTTGTAGTACACATAAAAAAAACTGTATGCTTTGCAAAATAATAAAAAACTAAAAAAAAAAAGTAACTCTAAATGGCCATCCTAGAAATGTAAAGTGTAAGCATAGGCAAAATGTTTTTTTTTTTTCATTTTGGATGAAGCGGAAAGGGAGGCAGGTTTATATTACTGTCTGTGCCTCCGCTAGGGAGATTTACCCTATTTATTTGTCCTGTTTACCATTATCATCAAGAAAATCCCAAATTTGGGGTTGACATCAGAACAATATGAGAGGGAAAATCTTCCAATGGGGACACTAGTTCTGGTGACCCTGATGACACACTGGGATTCTCTCACTTTGGAGAGATTTCCTCTCACTTCCTGTTTTGGCTATGGGACAGGAAGTTAAGGGAAATCTCTGCTATAGGACACTGATGGTAAAAAAAGCTGACTGGGGTTATAACCTCCATTTACTCCAAACTGAAATAAAAGTTTTGTCTTTAGTAACCCTCTAATGATTGTCTTCACAGTCTGCTACAGACAGACCTGTGGTATTTTAGTAGATAAGATTTTCAAAATTTAATATAAATATATTTCTTTTCCATCTGCCAGAAACCTGGAAAATGGTGTGCCATGCACGTGCATATTGCCTGGCAGATATACCATCATCAACAAAAGGTCAAAGTAAGTATCAGCTTGCCTTTCTATTTGATTCTAATATCTTTTTTTAATACACTATTTCCAGATATTTCATGTTTTCATTATTTAGTTGAACCTTACTTGGGTCTTAGGAAAATAGCAAACCTGGACTAATAATGAAAACAGGATTTTAAGGGCAAACACTAAAACAATTATCCCTTCTTAAAAGCTAACTTCATCTTTCAGACCATGTTTCATGTTACACACACGTTTAGATTTTAAATATGGTCAGCATGCACAGCTCCATGATCAAAATATTGGAATTGGGGTGAAAATTGATCTAAACCACTGTAGCGTTGGTCAAAAGGTTTTTTTTTTTAATCAGTTTTTACCTAAATGTTGATTAATTACTCAAAGCTAGGAAGAAATCAAAATGGTGAACAGCACACTACTACAGACCTTTCAATTCCTCATTATCAATTTTTGTAGAAAGCTAATATAAATGTTCCAAAATAGTGTATAATAGTATAACAGCTATAGTGTTATAAAATGAAATGTTTTTTTGACCTTGCAATAATACCCTTCTACAGCATGGTTATGGTATTAACGTAGGCATTACAAATGTAGCTGATTTTCAAACATTATACTATTATCAGATATTTCTTTGAGTTGATTTTACCTATGGTAAAAATCTGATTACACTTTTCATTAAAAACATAAACAGAATATTTCCCCAAGCATGCTATTCCTTTCATGTAAGATTTCATGTTTGTGAGATAGTAGACTATAAATAATGCTTGCTGGTACTTTATTGCTCCCAGAGGCATTGTAGAAACATTAATTAACTTCCTCTCCCTTCATTTAATACATAATGGAATTTAAAAGCACATTCTCTGATCTTACTAAGGTGATCTGTTGTGTATTCCTACACTGCAACTACTAATGAGACTTTTCTGTACGTCTCATGTTGGTGCAAAGCATGCATAGGGCCTGATTTACTAAAAGGAAATGCATAAGAACTTAGAGTGGAGAAGTCTTTATGCAGATAATTGGCATGCTTGTGTTGCCATTCTGCATGAGCATATGGATGTTTGTGCACACTATGTACATGACCTCTCAAAGCTGTACTCTGTGTTCCCCTGCCCACACACGTCTGCACCCTTATAATGTTGGCGTTAAGAAACCCTGCCTATATGCCCCTTCACTCACCTAGGTCTGCAGTTATGTGACATTCGGGTCTTTCTCTTCTTTCCTGCATTGGAAGGTTGTTCTTCGAGTGTCTATGTCACCAACTGTGTGACGTGGAAGCTTCCTTTTGGCTTTCCAGTGCTGGTATCTCTCAGGATTCAGAAGAGAGTCTGATGGCAGTTACATCAGCATGAGGGGGCTTTTCAGGACTAGCCCTTATGGGCACATCTGCAATGGTGTTCCCAGAAACGACGAGGGACCTGGACGGCGGAATTAGGTGAGTTAAACTTTGTTTCAACATTAAATTAAAAAAACTGTTAAAAAGTGAGGGGGTGGCAGGGCATTTAATGTTTGCCTAGAAATGGGTTTTAACCTATCTGATAACCTGTACACTATTGTTCAATGCATATTTTGCAGTAGATCTTTGCAGTGTGCTTTAAAATAATGCTTTTTTGTGTCTGATATGCAGATAAGGTGCTCAGCGTAATTTATGTGTTCAGATTCTGTATTAAAAATGCTACAGAACTATACAATGACAAGCACTGTGATTGGTCCCTAAATTATGAAGGGCCTATGTACACAAGAAAGGAGTGTGTTCTTAAAGTGGTAGTAAATTCTCGTTTTGCATTTTCTCATAACGTGCATCGTTTAGGGGATATTCTACAGAGCAGCAGCTGGTGCTTTACAGAGTGACATCACCGGAGCATGCGCGCTGAAGGAACGGCATACCCTTGCCATTCCTTCAGAGCTGTGTGCTATAGCCGAGACTTCCACGTGCATGTGTGGGAGTGACGTCATCAGCGGCTTGGCCATTCAACCAGTCACGGACCGGGAACCCGGAAGGAAGACCAGGTGAAGATGGAAGCGCCTCCAGCGGTGACAGTGCACCACTGGAGAGCTTTGTTCTAAGGTAAGTCTTTCATATAATGTGCCGGTATGCAATGCAAGCTAGCACATTATGATATTCCCTTGCATCAGAAAACTTTTTTTTTTTTTGTTCAACAAGTTTACTACCACTTTAACCCCATTATGCTGTGCTCTATAAGCAAATAGGCATGCATGCAAAAATATGTGCAACCATTGCAAGATGAAAATTAACATTATGTGCTGGCAATATATTTTTACATCACTTGATAAATAAATGTTTATTTCAAAAGCACTGAGTATAATAGCCGGTTAGACCATAACTATTAGCAAAGTGTTACTAAACCCATGACTCTGCATTCACTATATCTGGTCTCCCACAGTTCACAGAACATGGAAATGCAATTATTTTATAAAATAAAAGTAAATATAAACTGCAAAATGTCTTTTCATCAACACTATATAACAGTCTTGTGACTTCTATCAGTGTCCAGCTGATCACTGGTTAAAGCTTGTAGGAGGAGTTTGCATTCTCCTCTGACTGTCCTAATAGGCTGCATGACCCCTGACCCTCTCTCTGGACAGTGCTGATCGGCCCTGTGCTGATCACATGGACCCTCCCCCCCAAAAAAAGAACTTATCTACCTATACACACCAAACTGAGCATGTGCAGAGTACCCCCTAGGGCTCTGTACTATCAGCAGATGGATTGGGGACTGTGGAAGAAAGGGATGATCAGAGAAGGCAGGATGAAACAGCCTTTTTTACACAGTGCAGAGGATTAACCCTTTCGGTTCCACAGTAAATACAACAAGCATGCTTTACTGCATATACAGACTAATTTTACTGTTGTGGGTTTAGTAACACTTTAAATATTAGGGCTACCAGTACAGATTTGGATTTTAAAGGCACAACCTCCACAGCTGCCATCCCTGTCTTGTCTATCTACATAGTGAGTCACCGAAATGGAAGTAGCATGCAGGATGAGAGTTTAGACTTCACTGGCAGCATGCTTTGTGCCAGACAGTGAAACTATAGTAAATCCACAATGAGAATAACATCAGAGCCATCATCTTTAAAACCAAGTCAGCAGTGGTAGTGTATGTATTTCTATCTTGACAGAGTCACATAAACATTGTATGAAGCCCTCGCTGGAACTTGCTTTCAACCTTAAACTAATGTAGACAGTACTTATCAAATATTAATTCCTGCACACTTCAGTATGAAACATTGAAACTGATTATGTGCAGAAATACATACTTCCTCCAAATGTAAGCACTTAGAAATGCACAACTATTACGAGCTGATTTAATGAACATGGATCATTTTCTTTAAACACATAAATTTGGGATTCCATGGATTGCTGCTTGGCCTCTTTGCCCCAGAATACTATTTATTTACGTTTAATTATCTAGAGCTAGAAAGTACATTTCTGTTTTAATTTAAGCAAGGAGAATTTTCCCTCAGAGACAGCAGTAACCAAATGAGAAAAACTATTAAAATAACAGCTAATTCACACAGGAGTTCATAAATAGACACCAATGATCGCTTTTGTGTTTTCCCTAAAGCAAAAGCGTGAAGCCAGCTATCTTAAATCTGTGCAATAAACATCTATCTATCTATCTATCTATCTATCTATCTATCTATCTATCTCTTTCTATGAATTATGTGACGTTTTCCTTACAAATGTACATATATCATTTATATGTAGCAAAGCATGACATATACAGAATCACAAAATCATTTTAAAACAAACAATATTTGTAAGTCTTGCGCTGTTAGGAAGATTTGGCTAACAAAAGTCTTGGGTGCAAGTTGACTATTTCAGCATAATGACACTGAGACTGTCTTACACTTTCACATCTGTGTGGATGGTGCCGCTGCGGGACCCACACAAATACCTACAGCGGCACCACCCACACAGAGAAATGCGGGACCCACAGGCAGGTGCCATTAATTGTAATGGCACGCCACCCACACTGGAAAACACAACCATACTGGGAACCTCAGTTCCCGTGCGGGCTGCGATTTCCCAAGTAGCGCAGGGACTTCTTCCCTCCGCGTCCTGAGGCACGCGAGTCCATTCAAATGGGTGTGTTCTTGTGCCTGCGCTCTTGTGCCTGCACATATGTGAAGCAGGACATATGTGCAAATTAAAAACTCATAGAAATATGTGACTCCCAAGGTCTTAAAGGGTGTGTTTAACACATCATGTGGCTCTACAATGTGTGCTAACACAACCTAATAGAAAATAATAAAACTGGAAAGTAGAACCCACAAAAATTAATATCTTCTTAGTGATTTTTAAGGCAAGCCTAATAAAGCCCACTCACCTTCCTGCAGTCTATTTTCTGCCTTTATCTACATGCATGGTACACTGTCCTCCCATGCCACAGTAGTGGCAAGTGATAGACTTCTACCTCCCATTGTAGAGAAATCAGTTAGTAGCAGCAATGCAGGAGCCTGCTCCTGTTCTCTCGTGTTCTGAAGTCTTAGTGCTCCTATGGTATGCTAAATGTACATGATTGAAAATTCCTTGTTTAAAATTAATATATTTGCTTGATATCCTCTATCGAGATACAGTGTGTTACACAAGTAAATGCTGTCATTTCATCATTGGATATTATTTTTTTTATTACTGGTTCTGCACAGGGTAAACTTTTGTGTGGATGTATGTTTACTATTTTGCCTTCAAGTCATGTCTCAGCAATTTATTCTGTCTTACTCCGTCTGTCACTTCTGATAATATCAGATTTAAAAAAGTGTTATTTTCAATTATAGCACACACAAAGATCGTTTTTGCAATTTCAAGGTGTGAATGTGCCATTTTGTATGGTCTTTGAAGTCTCCATTTTTTATCTGCCCACGGGGGAAATCTCAATTCCAGACATGCTTTCCATTTTAGAAACAGATGCAGACAGATCCACACAAGCTGGATTTTGGCCTAAAGCCTGAGTTTTTGAGCAGGCCACCAGGTCCGAGCCTCTTTGGAGCTATTCATCACCATCCGCACCATCATGACTTGGCACGCCCTTCCACACTCTTCTCCGCTGCTGGTGAGTGTAAATCTAATTTCAAATACAGTTATTGAGCTTACAGTTTATTAAAAAAGTAGGGCCATAGAGAGCTAACCTAAACTCTTGTACTATCTCTGAATAGAGGGCATTTAGTTTGCATTTCTAGGTTAAATATACTTTTGGTTATTAAAACCTATATGGTTAAAATGTGCTTGAGAAAAGTAATTCTAAAATATATTTCTGTACTTTGTAATATAATTTTAACCCTGAACATAAATTTTAATTGTGTGTGTATATATATATATATATATATATATATATATATATATATATATATATATAAAATTTATTACAGGTACTTATATACTGTCATCAATTTACACAGTGCTTTGCATATATATTGTACATCCACATCAGTCCCTAACCCTTAGGGCAGGTGTCGGCAACCCGCGGCTCCAGAGCCGCATGCGGCTCTTTTTCACCTTGGCTGCGGCTCCGGAGCACACTGCCCACCAGGTGACAGGCAATAGGGCAGCAATGGGCAAACTACAGCCCGGCGGACCTTTTAATCCGGCCTCCCGCTAGGCTCCTCTCACAGTCCGCCCTGAAGCCCGGTGTAGCATGAAAATCTGTCTCCTATGAGGATCTGTCCCCCTCGACGTATCTGCGCATGTGTCGGAGATCGGCTGCTAATGCCTAAAACTGGCACATGCGCAGATACGTCGAGGGGGACAGATCCTCATAGGAGACAGATTTTCATGCTACACCGGAACGGCGCGGGAACACGGCGAGAGGAACGCGCGGAGCAAAGGTAAGTGAATTGACACAGGGGGGACTTGGGGACTTAATATGGGGGATGAATTAATATGGGGGATGAATTACTATAGGGGGGATGAATTACTATATGGGGGATGAATTACTATGGGGGATGAATTAATATATGGGGGATGAATTACTATGGCCGATTAATTACTATATGGGGGATTAATTACTATATGGGGGATTAATTACTATGGGGGATGAATTACTATGGGGGATGAATTACTATATGGGGGATGAATTACTATATGGGGGATGAATTACTATGGGGGATGAATTACTACAGTCATGGCCGAAATTGTTGGCACCCTTGATATTTTTCCTGAAAATCAAGTATTTCACACAAAAAAGGTATTGCATTAACACATGTTTTGCTATACACATGTTTATTCCCTTTGTATGTATTGGAACAAATATAAAACAGAGGCAGAAAAGCAAATATGACATAATGTCACACAAAACCCCAAAAATGGGCTGGACAAAAGTATTGGCACCCTTAACTTAATATTTGGTTGCACACCCTTTGGAAAACATAACTGAAATCAGTCGCTTCCTATAACCATCAATAAGCTTCTGACACCTCTCACCCGGAATTTTGGACCACTCTTCCTTTGCAAACAGCTCCAGGTCTCTCTTATTGGAAGGACACCTTTTCCCAACAGCAATTTTAAGATCTCTCCACAGGTGTTCAATGGGATTTAGATCTGGGCTCATTGCTGGCCACTTCAGAACTCTCCAGCGCTTCTTTGCCATCCATTTCTGAGTGCTTTTTGACGTATGTTTGGGGTCATTGTCCTGCTGGAAGACCCAGGATCTTGGACGCAAACCCAGCTTTCTGACACTGGGCCCTACAGTGCGACCCAAAATCCTTTGGTAATCCTCAGATTTCATGATGCCTTGCACACAGTCAAGGCACCCAGTGCCAGAGGCAGCAAAACAACCCCAAAACATCATTGAACCTCCACCATATTTTACCGTAGGTACTGTGTTTTGTTCTTTGTAGGCCTCATTCCGTTTTCGGTAAACAGTAGAATGATGTGCTTTACCGAAAAGCTCTATCTTGGTCTCATCTGTCCACAAGACGTTTTCCCAGAAGGCTTTTGGCTTACTCAAGTACATTTTGGCAAACTGTAGTCTTGCTTTTTTATGTCTCTGTGTCAGCAGTGGGGTCCTCCTGGGTCTCCTGCCATAGCGTTTCATTTCATTTAAATGTCGACGGATAGTTCGCGCTGACACTGATGCTCCCTGAGCCTGCAGGACAGCTTGAATGTCTTTGGAACATGTTTGGGGCTGCTTATCCACCATCCGGACTATTCTGCGTTGCAATCTTTCATCAATTTTCCTCATCCGTCCACGACCAGGGAGATTAGCTACAGTGCCATGGGTTGCAAACTTCTTGATAATGTTGCGCACTGTGGACAAAGGCAAATCTAGTTCTCTGGAGATGGACTTGTAACCTTGAGATTGTTGATATTTTGCCACAATTTTGGTTCTCAGGTCCTCAGACAGTTCTCGTCTCCTCTTTCTGTTGTCCATGCTTAGTGTGGCACAGACAGACACACAATGCAAAGGTTAAGTGAACGTCTCTCCTTTTTATCTGCTTTCAGGTGTGATTTCTATATTGCCCACACCTGTTACTTGCCCCAGGTGAGTTTACAGGAGCATCACATGCTTGTAACATTCTTATTTATCCGCAGTTGTGAAAGGGTGCCAATACTTTTGTCCAGCCCATTTTTGGAGGTTTGTGTGACATTATGTCGAATTTGCTTTCTTTCCTCCCTTTTTTTGTTTTGTCCCAATACACACAAAGGGAATAAACATGTGTATAGCAAAACATGTGTTAATGCAATACGTTTCGTGAGAAATACATGATTTCCTGGAGAAATATCAAGGGTGCCAACAATTTCGGCCATGACTGTATATGGGGGATGAATTACTATGGGGAATGAATTACTATATGGGGAATGAATTACTATATGGGGGATGAATTACTATGGGGGATGCATTACTATATGGGGGATGAATTACTATATGGGGGATGAATTACTATGGGGGATGAATTACTATATGGGGGATGTATTTTCAGTTTTAAAAATGTGGCTCTCAAAATAAATTTCAATCGTGGTTTTGGCGAGATTTGGCTCAGTTGAAAAAAAAGGTTGCCCACCACTGACCTAAGGCTATGATTGTGATTATGACGATACACTGTGGCCCTGATTAACCCTTTGCTTACTGGGCCCTTAAACCCCCTTCATGACCAGAGCGCTTTTTGCAATATATGCAGTGTCGGATTTGTTTTAAATGTTGCAATGGTTTTGCGGCTCCCAGTCTTTTTTTCCCTCTCGGAAACGGGTCCAAGTGGCTCTTTATGTCTTAAAGGTTGCAGACCCCTGCCTTAGGGGCATACAATCTAAGGGCCCTAACTCACATTCATACATACACATAGTGGGGCCAATTTAGACAGGATCCAATTAACCTACCAGCATGTCTTTGGAGTGTGGGAGGAAACAGAAGTACCCAGAGGAAACCCATGCAGACACAGGGAGACCATGCAAATTCCAGGCAGGTGGTGCTGTGGTTGGGATTCAAACCAACGACTCCTAGTACTGCCAGGCATAAGTAGTAACCATTTAGCCACTATGCTGCCCATATATATATATATATATATACACTTTCCTTTCTTCACTTCAGCTCGATTTGCTATTTAATTAATTTTCAAGGTGAATTGCTGTTCAATGGAGGCTTACTGCACCTGTTGCTCTTAGTCTGCTATGAAATGTATTTGCTTTACGAAGGCAGGCTATGTTTCCACAAAGAAAGTTCTCCAAGCACTCAGATTTGATTGCTAGTACTGCTGAAATACAACTGCAATTCCAAAAAAGTTGGGGCGTTGAGTAAAATCTACATAAAAACAGAATACAATGATTTGCAGTTTTCATAAACCCATATTTTATTCATAATAGAAAACAAATGTGTAATCTAAGAAAATGTAATATCTAAAAAAAAGAACATATCTCAAAAAGGTTGGGACAGGGCCATGTTTACCACAGTGTAGCATCACTCTCCTAACAACACCCTGGGAATGTCTGGGAACTAAGTAGACCAATTGCTGGAGTTTGGGAGAGCAATATTGTCCCCTGATTGCCTGATATAGGATTTTAACTGCTTAACAGCCTTGGGTCTTCTTCGTCGTATTTTTCATTCCAAGATGTGCTAAATATTTTCAATTGGTAAAAGGTCTGGACTGTATGCAGGCCATTTAAGCACCCAGTCCCTTCTACAAAGTCATGTTCTTTTGATAGATGCAGTTTAGCATTGTCCTGCTGAAATGCAAGGCCTTCCCTAAAAGATGTTGTCTGCATGAAAACATATGCTGCTCTAAAACCTGGATATGTCTTTCAGCATTGATAGTGCCTTTCCAGATGTGCAAGCTGCCTATTCTATATGCGCTAATGCACACCCATACCATCAGAGATTTAGGCTTTTGAACTGAGCACTGATAACAAACCGAAAGGTCTCTCTCCTCTATAATCCGGAGGACGCAGCATATATGGTTGCTAAAAAGAATGTCAAATTTCAATTTGTCTGACCACAGAACAGTTTTCCACTTTGCAACAGACCATTTTAACAGAGCTTTGGTTAGAGAAGATGGCAGCTTTTATGGATCATATTAGGATATGGGTTCTTCATTGCTTGATAGAGTTTTACCTTGCATTTTTAGGTGGCTCAACAAACTGTGTTCACAGACAGTAATTTTTGGAAGTACTCAAGAGTGCATTCAGAGATGTGGATCACAGAATCATTCCTTTTTTTACTGCAGTCGGCCTTGTCCCTTTTGCACAGAGATTTCTCCAGATGCTCTAAATCATTATGTACTACAGATCATGATATATTTAAAATCTTTTCAATTTTACGATGAGGAACATTATTTTGAAATCTTTTGGCAAATTTTAGATGCTGTTTTTCACAGATTGGTGAACTGCTGCCCATCTCTACTTCCTTGACATTCTGACTCTCTAAAATGCCCTTTTTATACCAAATCATGTTAGTTACCTGTTGCCAATTAACCTAATTAGTTGCAAAATGTTTTTCTTGCTCCTCCACATTAGTACCACTTACTTTGCCAGCTTTTTCTTTCTCTATCCTAAATTTTTGCCATCAATTTTTATAAGTACCTTATTTTTTTCTTAAAATGGTGCAATTTCTCAATTTAAACATTTTGACATGTTTTCCATTTTCTACTTTAAATAAAACATGAGTTTATGAGATTTGCAAATCATTGTTTTAATGTAGACTTTAAACAGTGTCACAACTTTTTGGGAATTGGAGTTGTAGATGACTAGCAAGGCTTCTCACCAGGAAGACCAAACCAAAAAGTACCGGTAGCAGTTTGCAAAAGACATTTCTAAGCTTCCCTGTGCTGGCATTCATTTTATAAACAGTTCAAACATTCTACACTGTTCTTCCAGCTAAGCTGTACATTCAGTGTGTAGGTCATATTGTATGAGCATCATAGCCATGGCTATACTGCTGATATATTGAAGAATAATGGAACATGATGAAGGCAGTTCTAAATACCTTTTTATTTAATTTTTGCTATCCCAAAGTTATTTGTCGCAAAGACTCACGGTTGTGAAAACCGTTTGCATTAGATGTCTTTGTATTGGATACTTTTAGTCACAAAGTATATGAACCTTTTTCTGTTGTACTTATTTATTTTGATAATATTCACTTATTTAGTTTGTTTTTTAGGCGCCACAATATTGCTTTTTACATTTTATTTATTTATTCTGACACAGTTAAAAATGGGCAACTTAATTAAATATATTCACATAGCTAGTTGGGTGAAGGTGACTATTGTGTAGATAACCATACACAATTTTTAAGAAAGCTAAATATTTATATTTTATTACTATATTAAGTAGGAAGAAGTAAATACTGTTCTGGTGATGGTTTAAATTAATAACTATTTTTTGTAATTGTGCTATATTTAAAAAATCATGATATGGAAACCTGTATGAATCTTTTCCCTTATTTATATTATTTATTTTGCTTTTAGGTGGAGCACACCCAGCTGGTGCACATTTTGGTCCTCCACCTCATCACAGTAATTTTCTTAACCCCTCTGCTCATCTCGGTAAATGAAACAACATATTTTGCATTAATTATTAATTTATTTAACAAACATCCTTTAGGCTCCATGCACAGTATTATTTTTATTAAGCTCCTAGAAGTTGTTATCAGCACTTTTTTTCTGCTCCTAGAAGCTACATAGTGTTATCCGTGGTGTCCATGCACACTATTTTAAGCTAGTAGCATTTCTCAGCATTTAGGAGCAGAAAAATAATTTTTTGTAAAGTTTTTGGGAGCATTTTCCAGCAGAAAAAAAATGCTAAATGCTCCTAAACACTACTAAACTCTCTTAACAGCTTTTTTCTAGCTTTTTTTTCCTATGTGTACTTTAAACACTCTAATAAAATGCTAATGCTCCTACTAAAGCTCTACTATAAATGCTATTACCAGCGTTTTTCATACAGTGTTTTCTCCGGAATTTTTTGAGCTTAAAAAATGCTAGTGTGCATGGAACCATACTCAGCACTGTTTGTTGTTTTTAATAATGTTGCCTACCCAAAAGGTGTTGGAAAAAAAAGTGATTGGTTGGAAAAAAATGTGATTGAAAATAATATGAGTGAAGGCCAGCTGTGTTTAAAATATCTGTTCTGAGGTATTACATTTGTAAGAGTGTCCATTATTGCAAGTGGGTTGGTTTTTAATAATTGTTTTTGTTGGGCATAGCATTCTATAAGATTATAGATTCGTCACAGTGTATTCAGTAAGCTCATATATCATCATTTGCTCAGCTCTTGCTCATATAATAAGTGGCAAATAGATAATATTAAATTGCATCCTGTAATAGAAATGCATCATGCATAAAAATATAGCAAATAAACTAACAAAACACAGAGTCCTTAAAATTCTTTCAATGTACAAATAGCGTCCAAACAGTTTCCAGTTCGAATACACCAAATATTCCAAATCAGTGGTCATTTATACATAAATAAATGCATGCCAATTTCTTTCAATCCAACTCTGTGCCAGACTTCTCGCAGGTACCCTCACCAGCTCTCAAAAGTGTGAACTATACAAGCTACACACATGCTGTTTAAAATGGTCTGTCTTAGCATCACCCAATGACTTTTGTTGCTGTTTTATTTTTAATAAAAGGGTTTATAGTGGAGCTCCACCCAAAAAGGAAAGTTCCACTTAAAGGACTGATCCCATGCTCCCCGTTAAGGATTGGCACCTTTGGGGAGCGGATACCCGGAACTGACAGGTACCCACTCCCAGTTCCACTGCGATCGCCTACGCCAGGGGTAGACAACCTGCGGCTCTCTAGCTGTTGTGGAACTACAAAACTGACAGTTACAGCTATGACTTGCAGAGACATGATGGAATTTGTAGTCTTGCAACAGCTGGAGAGCCGCAGGTTGCCTACCCCTGGCCTAGGCAATAGGAGCGCGGAAGTTGTCCTCCACCCCCCCACCCCCGTAGTCTTTTGGGACAAGTGACAGGTCCCAGAAGACTATGGGACCATTCACAAAGTGCAGCAATCGCGCAGTGAGCATCCGGCTGTGGAGCCGTGAGCTGTAACAGCTGGGTGCCCACACTGAAGATGTCAGGAACAAAAGGCGCCCAGGCTGCTGGGGGGACACTGTAGGGTCAGTTTTTTACAAGTCCGCAGCTACAGTTTTTGTAGCTGCTGACTTTTATTTTCACTAGAACTCCACTTTAAGGACTTTAAACTATTACAGTGTAAATAAAGGCATTTTTTCTTTAGATCTGGATAGAGTGGAGAGGGATTAGAACACCTATCAGTTGTTATTGCTGTCAGTGCCCCCGTTAGGGAGATTCACCCTCTTTATTTGTTCTGTTTATGTTATCGTCGAAAGTAAAAGAAAATCCCACATTTTGGGTTGACATCAGAACAGTAAAAGAGGGGAAATCCTCTAATGAAGTTGCTAATTCTGTTGACCCTGGTGACCCTCTTGGATTCACTCACTGTGGAGAGATTTCCTCTCACTTTCTGTTTTGGCTATGGGACAGGAAGTAAAGGTAAATCTCCCATTGGGACACAGATGGCAAAAAAAACCTGACAAGGGTTATAACCCCTCTCTGAAGCTGGCCACACATTATACAATTTTCTTGTTCAATTTCTTTTAGATTTACCTTCAACTGTGTAGTGCAAGGGCTTGCCTGATTGCATGCAAATTGAAAGTGTTTAGGTTTGACCTCACATTATATGGTTTTGGTAAATCTAAAGGAAAACTGTACTAGAAAATTGTATAATGTATGGCTAGTCTATCCAAAATAAAAATAAAAATTTTGCCTTTAGTTGCACTGGAAGTTTTTCTGTGCCTTCTTATGTTTAACTGTGTGCATGGAGCAATGAAGAGTGTTTAAACAGAGTGTTCTTAAAGGGAAACTACTAAATTAATACTCCCAGATGCTTTTTGATCTGTCTTAGAAAAAAGAGGTAGTTTTTGCTGGTGAGTGTACATGCGAGAGGGCTGACACATAGCTGTAGCGCAGAGGTGGATTGAAGGGAATTGGCATTTATTTATTTCAGGTACTTATATAGTGCTGTCAATTTCTGCAGCGCTTTATATATATATTGTACATTCACATCAGTCCCTAACCCTCAAGGGGTGTACAATCTAAGGTCCCTAACTCACATTCATACATTCACATGCTAGGGCCAATGTAGACAGGAGCCAATTCACCTACCAGCATGTCTTTGGAGTGTGGGAGGAAGTCGGAGTACCCGGAGGAAACCCACGCAGGCTCAGGGAGAACATGCAAGCTCCAGGCCGGTGGTGCCGTGGTAGTTATATTTATAAATTGTATGAACCATGACTGATTTGGAGTACTTGGTGTATGAAACCTACTATAAGATATACTGTACAATAGAAGTTGATTACATTGGTAACTGTTTAGACACTATGGGGGTTATTTACTAAATCTGGAGAGTGCAAAATCTGGGGCAGCTCTGTAGAGAGACCAATAAGTTTCCAGGTTTTATTGTCAAAGCTTTATTGACCAAGCTGAAGTTAGAAGCTGATTGGCTACCATGCAGAGCTGCTCCTTTGTGGGGAGATTTACTAGAACTGATGCACACTGAATCTGGTGCAGCTGTGCATAGTAACCAGCTTCTAGCTTGTTCAGTTAGGCTTTGACAATAAAACCTAAAATCTGATTGGTTACTATGCACGGCTGCACCAAATTCTGTGTGCACCAATTTTAGTAAATCTTCTGTACTTTCAAGAATGTTTTGCTTGTATAGGCTTTTTTTTCGCTCTTGATGTGTATGATTATATTAGAGGGTACAATTTAACATTCTATTTGTCACTTATGCATTGACCAAGGACTGGGCACATGGTTATATATATATTGGTCATATCAATGTATTTATATATAAATGCAGCTTAATTCTTTTGGATGAGAGGATAGCAGGGAGTAGTTGAGAGTATTGTATGCAGTAGACATGTATGTATCCAATACAAATTTGTATTGCAATTGAACAAAAGCTAGAATAAATAAAAGTGAAGCAGAACATAGTGAACCATGTGTGTATGTTTACTACAATTATAGCCATAATAAAATAATACAAGCAATATATCATTAATACTGTATATCAATAATATCATTGATATATATTTTGTTTTCATAGAACCATTTAATCGTCCATCAACATTTGGTGGTCTTGCTTCTGTGGGAGGAAATGCCTTTGGGGGGCTTGGCAATCCTTCAGTCAGTGAGTAAACATTCCTAAATTAAAACTAAAGTAATACAAATTAGGAATGATGCAATTTCAGCAATAGGTGGAAAATATCTGTAACATGTACAGTATATAACTCTTCAACTTTCAGTAACAGTAGCATGGCCTATGGGTAAATGCTTTTCTAGATCATTGCTTATTTTGTGAAAGCTGAGGATAATTTTTAAGGCCCCATGCAAACTGGGCATTTAGCCTTAGTGCTTGGGGCTCTGGCATTTAGCTGTGAGTGGAGAGCACAGATTTGTCACCCGGCCCTGCTGCAGCTAGCCTGTCAAGCTCTATGTTAGACTGACAGTTGGTGCGGCTGGACAGGGATGGAAGGTGCACAGATAGGTATAGAATTGGTTTAGGGCAGTATGTTGCCAGGAATGAATACCCAGAACACAAGAAGTCTTTTTTTTACGGATTTCAATAAAGCAGCGATTTGAATCACTGTCAGATTTTTTATTGCTGTCTTTGTTCACGTTGAATTTAACTGTTTTGGGAAACAGTTAAATCGATAGGCTTAGTTCCACTTTAATGAAGCAGAGATGGCAAGAAAACCTGACAGCAGGTTAACCATTCCCTACCTCATTAAAAATGAAAAATAGCATTGGAATTGGATATACTATAATACCATTATACAGTTGTGGCTTCTTCATTATCAGCTATAGCACTCTTGGCTGTATGTTATAATACCGCATAAACAATAGGTTCACGTCTGGGAACACATTACATGTTCCCCCTTTTCAGGATGGAACATGTAACATGTTCCCACTACTGGAGCAACTGTATTTAGTGATTCCCCCCCCCCGCGCTACCTGTCACTAATTTAAAAAAAAGGGGCCCGGCTGCTTCATTTATTCGCAATATTTTGTGAATGGAAAACTACAAGTACCAACAGCCTTTGTAGCTGTCAGCTTGTAGTTCGCAATTGACTACTACAGCGCTGTTGAGCACTGTGGTAGTTCATTGCCTTTTGTCAGTGTGTATCTGCCTTCCCTTTTTGCCTTACAAGATACGAGCACACAGATACACTGGACAGTCTGCTTGAGTCCTGCATGGCACCCAAGATCTGCTTTTTAGGCACCAAGTAAAAAAATAATAACTGCAGTTTTTTTACCTGTAAAAAGATGTGAATGTATTGTTTTTTTTACAAAAGTGAACTTATCCTTTAATTTTGCTCATTATCTTTGTAAATTATATAGTCCTATTTAAAACATTACCTAGCAAAGGAATAGGAATATATATTAATGCAAAGCAACACTTTAATGCTCAGCTGTTCTTTTGCAAATACTTACCCTCCCTTCACTTGACTCAGATCTGTTTACCGCTGGCAGGAAAGAGGGAAAGAAAAAGTCTTCTGATGTTACTGCACCTGTGCTTGTTGATTGGCTCAGAAGGGACACATGAGGTGGGAGGAAAGTCCCACCTTGTTTAAAATATTAGTTCCGCTTTACAGCAAAAATTTAAAAGTGAACTAACACTGGACACCCTTCCAGCCCCTCGATTCCTGCTGTACTTACCTCCATGGTTGCCAAGGTGTCAGCACACCAGCAGCTCCAGTTCATTTCCCTTTTCTCCATCAGCACTTCCGGAAAGGACCAGATGGATTCTGATCACATTGATGGCGCTGACCAATTAGAATCCATCTGTTCCATCCCAGAAGTGCTGACAGTGAAGAGGTAAGTACAGCGGGGACAAGGGGGATGGGGGTGTCCAGTGTTAGTTCACTTTTACATTTTTACTGTATAGGGGAACTAACCCTATACAGCTTCAACTGAGATATACTTAGAGCTTACACTGCATTTTAAGCAGAGTTCATTTTAAATTACAAATCTTGAAATGTGTCCTTATGCATTTACAGTATATTAAAAGTGTACTACAAACGTTTCGACCACCACTGCCCTTGAGTTAACATGCAGAGAGCTGTCTAACATTATCGGCTACCTACCAAATGTCCTCTTAAGTTGTCAGAACCCACGTACAAATGTGATGACACAGGGCTGCTTTCAAAGGACAAAATATGACTCCAGATTTATCTGGTCCATGATCTCCCCCTTTATTATTGGATCAGGAAGTTTGTGGACCTGTTAATTTAGGTGCAGAGATTTCACTGTAAATAAGAAAAAGTTATTACTTGCCAGTGGGAGAATCAACCTGCTGGCATGCAGCCAAAACTAAAGTCTTTTTTATGACCTATTAAGCACTCTGAGATAAAAACTGTATTACAAATGGTGTGGTATGTCAACTATCTGTTCTTCAAACTTAATATGTTTGTTGCTTATATTTTGTCTTATTTAACAGGGTTGCTCTAAATATTTTTTTTTCTTTTATAGCATCCAACTCAATGTTTAGCCACAAAGAAGGGCCAAATATTCAGAGTTTCAATAATCCTCATGAACCATGGAATCGACTTCATCGAACACCACCTTCTTTCCCAACACCTCCACCCTGGCTTAAACCTGGGGAGCCTGAACGCAGTTCTTCA
The DNA here is from genome assembly GCF_062004578.1 of Staurois parvus. NCBI lineage: Eukaryota > Metazoa > Chordata > Amphibia > Anura > Ranidae > Staurois > Staurois parvus. The sequence continues at coordinate 8,762,902 of NW_028317854.1, read as the reverse complement.
GTTACAGCTCATGATCGAGATTCAGACAAAAGAGAATCATCGTCCAAAGAGGATAAAGAAAGGTGCGTGAGCTAGTAATGTTAATAAAGCAATTAAAGAATGCTTTAAACTTCAAGGCTCACAAGTAGTAAAATTGCATTGCTGAGATACTAATTGGAGACAGTATGTGTGTGATTTACAGAAAGCTAAAGAATTTAGATGTAGAAATCAAATATATTATGCTACATGGTTCTATAAAGAACATTTGATCAAATTCTAGATATGCAGATAATATAAAGTAACAGTCACTGTCAGCCCTCAAAACCTACACGGTGATAAATTTCTCCCACATTGATCCTCTTGCTTTCTGCCTTAGCGCTAATCTTCATATTAAAAAGCAAAGTCTCAGTCTAGCAAGTCAGCCATTGACAATCAGTGCACCCTCGGAGTGAATAGCAGTGGTGACCAGAAGAATCTCATACAGCTTTGATCACATATTACCAGTAATTAACATCTGTGCTGTAATGGATTCTGCCATCCATTGATGCCATTCACTTGAGCTTATTCCCACAGTCACATTTTTATAAAACAATGCGACAGTAGAAAAAAAGTTAAGGAGTGAGCAACAGCTTAGGAAATTTAGGGATCAAGTGCCATGGAGAGATACAGAGAAGGGTGACTCTTCCTTAAACTAAACCTGTGCAAAAATGACACCAGTTTATCTGAAGTGATGACAATACTCTGATTTCCTTTAACATTGTGCCCTTGTTGTCCTTTTACCACATTCAGATACATATAGAGAAATATAGCTCCTGCTATTATATGAAAATAGAGCTTTGTACCCAGATTGCAAGCAGAACAAACCGACTTTCCTTTTCTTAGCTCCTCCACAATAGTTTGCTTGTCTATGCAGCATAAATATTTCCATGTTTAAGGGGCATACAGCGAAGGAGCTTGAAGGTAGGGATCATCTCTTTTATTAGGCATTATTAAAAGATAAGTTCACCTTTGGAACATGTTCCACCCATTTTTAGAGTGGAAGATGTAACATGTTCCCATAGCCACAGCAGCACCCGCCGCCCCCCTTCCTCTGACAGATAGTATGGGGAGAAGTTTCCCCATACTATCTGTCAGATTTGAAAACAGCGCGGCCGTGCTGGGCTCCACACACGTGGCGCATCACTCATTCACAGAGTTCTTACAACTCCCGGCAGCCTTAGCGGCTGTCGGCTTGTAGTTTTCAATGAACTACCATGGCGCTGTGGAGATTTCTGGCAGAAAATTTGCTTGGCTGTACTTCTCATATGGCCGAAGATATTCTGACAGGACTGCAGGAGACCTGCATAGCATCAGTGATCTACTGATCACTGGTGCATGGCTTTACAGGCTCCTCTGGACAAAAATAATAAATGCACATATTTTTACCTGCAAAAAAATGTTCATTTATTATTTTTGTCCAAAAGATGAACTTATCCTTTAATTAGAATAAAATCATTGCTCCTGCAGTGACACACAAGTGGAATTTTGGGAATAAGCTGCTGCAGTTTACAGCCAAGCCCCTTACTTTCCAGGCTAGATTCAATGTGACGGTGCTCACAGTTTTATTTGTCCTGTTTCAGTAACACGGGGAAACTGGTCCACACGTAAAAAAAACTGATTGAAAAAATAATTGATAAAACAAGTCATTCTGTAATTGGACAATGGGAGAGGAGCGACAGGTGAACAAAAGTACAGACCCCTGTCCAATCACTGGATGCCTTGTATCCTGTGAATAGAATAAAAGATGTTTTATCAATGGTTGAGGGTGGAAAGTGTGCGACCGCGCTCCTGCATTATATGAGATGGCAATTCACTGCAGCAGAGCCTAAAAGATCAAAGCCGACAGAATCTATAATGAAGACTGAGATTTTTTGCAGCTCCAACAGTCTTCTAGATGTAGTACTATATATACACAGCATTAACGATAACTAAACTGGACCAATCTAAAGTAAAAATAAAAATGTTTGTTCTCAGACTTTGGCTTTAAACTGTGATGTGAAATGTGTGTGTCCTATTCCAGTATCCCTTGCAAGAGGCATTTTATTGTATATATTTTGCTCCCAATTATGATGACAGAGTTGCAGCTCTCAGCTTAGTGTAGTATGATGTGTATGTATGTTAAAAGTTTTATATTTCTTACAATTATTACATTAAGCTTATTCTCTTTCTTTAGGGAAACCAATGAGAAAAGGCACTCCAGTCATCCTTCACCAGCACCTGTTGCTCAAGTTAATTCATTGGGACATAATCGCAGTTTATCAGAACAAAGCAGAACCCATCTAAATAATGAGATGCGAGACAAAGAAAAGACCAAGGACCGTGAAAGGGATCACTCTGATTCATGGAAAGAAGCTAATGTGGAAGAGCACAAAGCAAAAGAAAACCATATTTCTGAAAAGGAAAGCATTGTACATGACAATAGAGCTGCAGAGGAAGCCAAGCAGGTCTCAAGGGTACCCTCCCCTTATGTTAGACCACCAGTGATGGAAAGCACTAGACCTAATAGCACTTCAAATAGAGATGAGAGAAAAACTGAGACATATGACAGTCAAAAGAAAAGTAATGATGTCAAAGTAAAAGAGGAAAGAAAGGAAGATCATGACGTTTTAGTCTCTGAGGCACCAACTGTGCATAGGTCCTCTGAACAACCTCCTCCAATGTCTACATCAAATATTCATCCGGGCCATTTAGGATCCATGCCAATGGCTGTGGGTGTAACAGGGATGCATCCAATGAACAGCATTGGTGGCTTAGACAGAACTCGCATGATGACTCCTTTCATGGGTATAAGCCCAATCCCAGGTGGTGAACGTTTCCCATATCCATCATTTCATTGGGATCCTATGAGAGATCCATTAAGAGACCCTTACAGAGGACTAGATATTCATAGGCGTGATCCCCTTGGAAGAGATTTTTTGCTGCGAAATGATCCACTTCATCGACTTGGCGCTCCAAGAATATATGAAGCAGACAGATCATTTAGAGACAGGGAACCTCATGATTACAACCATCATCACCATCATCATCTTTCTGTTGACCCACGAAGGGAACACATAGAAAGAGCAAGCCAGTTGGAAGAGAGGGAACGGTTACACATGCTTCGAGAGGACTATGAACATGCCCGTTTACATGCGGTTCATCCAGCTGCTTTGGATGGTCACCTGCCTCACCCAAGTTTAATTACTCCAGGACTTCCAAGCATGCACTATCCCAGGGTCAGTCCCACAGCTGGACATCAAAACGGACTTCTTAATAAGACTCCACCAACAGCAGCACTAAGTGCCCCCCCTCCACTAATTTCTACTTTGGGAGGCCGACCAGGATCTCCCAGGAGGACTACTCCATTGACTGCAGAGATAAGAGACAGACCTCCTTCTCACACGCTGAAAGATATCGAAGCACGGTGAATATAATAAATGGAGCTTGAGGACAAATAACCTGATTTAAATCAGAGCAAGACTTGGCATACAATCTTTGTACAAATGTAAAGCCTCTAAGAGCAATGATTTTCACTTTTTGTATATTATTCGTTGCAGATTTCCAGATCTTTTAGCCAATTCAAATGTTTGTCTTCGATTTATTTTACTAATGTAAAGCATTTGATTGGAACTGAAGGAAATAATTCATTAGACCTATTTGGACTGTATCAGACTTGTGATATTGAAAGAAAATGTAAATATGTATTTACAATGATTTGCTTCATTGGTTATTGGTTCATATATGCAAAAGGATAGGATGAAAGCTTTACTGTGTACAAATGTAAATAGACATAATACAATAATACTTCTTAAACTGTGCAGTTTACAACCTTGCTATTTATAACACAGTCTGCTCTTACTGTGTATGTTATTAGAGACAACTAAACCCCCTCAACTATGCAATTATTATCGAGGCTTTCAACATAAAGCCATTGTAACACAAATGGATCTTTTTCCCACACTCACACAATTAAAGTCATATTGTCCCTAAGAAATTTGTGTTGAAATACCTGTTACGTTTTTCTAGGCATCAATCTGTATTTAAGATTTTTTCAACATTCTAAACAAGGATGTTACAGATATGCCCTGTATTTATTATGCAGTCATTTTAATGTAATTATGTGGATCTTTTTTAAATTGATTGATACATATTTAATAATGTAGTAAAAAGAACTGGTAGGTTATCTCAATCATAGCAAACATTTCTTAAGCATAAGTAGAAATATTGGGTCCTCAAAGCTGCATCTTCAATTCCAGTTCCACCAATGGATCCATCAATGTGAAGTGGGTTTCTCAGTGGTTTTAACAAGGTAGTGGAAAGCTGCCTTGGCAATTAAGTCCCACCAAAGACACCAATTATCAACATCAATTGCCATGTTTGATGGAACATTGCATTATGCATTTTGGAGCTGAAAATACATACATGGGTATAAACTCCAATAAATGTTTTTTTTGTGGTAGCTAACATAATACTTCCAAACATAAAAGTGCAGGGCTCCTTTCATCTATGCACAACTGAACAATATACAAACATACTTACATGATTCAAATATGCTTTTTTCTACAATAGCAATCATTTTCAGCACACTGTCTATTACAATGTCTGTAACTTGAAGAACAAAACAAAACTTGCTATGGTCAAAGAACTAATCAGAAGACTGATTTTCGAGATTTCAATGTTAGCCATTTGAGCAGCTAGAATGAACTGACTAGTGGTTCACTTAAACAATTGCTCTTTGCACTACATTATTAAATACACCCCGATTTGCCAGTACATCCAACTCAAGGGAAGTAAAATAACTTTTGTTATTGAGGGTATATATGTTTGGCAACTGATGTTTTAATATGATACACATTCTATCAATTTGGTTAAATTGTTGATCCAAATGACAAGTACAAAATTTAACATCACCCCAGGGTGTTTGTTTTCGCCAGTTAGTTCATGATCTGATAATAACACCTGTTTACATCTAAACAGTCGGAGAGGATATGACTTTATCAGAAATAAATACCATACACATTTGGTTTACTGGGTTGTAAATTATATGTATGAAATAAACATAGTCCATTGGTCTTCTAGTGTATTAAAGTGATATCTTAAGTTGTTATCCTGTTTTGGCAAAAAATCAGAACACGGAATAAAACTCCTGACAGTTGTTTCTAATAAGCAGAGATCTATTTTAGTAGTCATCTGAAGGTTTAGTTGTGAGCTTCAGATTTTGTGAACTCCAGATGTTGTGCAGTGTTTTTTTAAAGAACAAACCCTCCCAAAAGATTATGTACACTGGAACAGTAGTGGTAGCTTTCAGTATTGTAAAGAGATTGTTATATACAAACCTTTTGCTGTTTATCCTGTATGTAAGAAATTTCCTTTTTAGATCATATGTAAAGAGGAAAAAAGAGAACTGAAAAGGAAAAAAAAAATCAAAACATAAAAATGAAGCAACTCGATCTTCAGCATGTTCCTCATCAGCGAAGACTTGTGTTATGTAAATTGTGCCATGTTATTAAAAAAATGTGAACTAAGGAGCTTTTCAGGTGCTTATTTGTGTGAAGTGCCCATAATTTATTAGGGAGGAGCTATCCAGGATTTTCCAAACTCAGTCATTTCAACTCCCAACATTTCAGGTGTATTCCTAATGCAAAAAGCAGTATCCAAAGTGAAGCACCATAGCAACCTGACCTGGATGGGGAAATGTGAAATCTGCTTGTTTGCTACAGGTTGCTGTGATTTACACATCTTCATTTCTCTTTGTATTGCTTTATTGAATTGACCTGTAATGCAGTGAAATGATCAGCTTTAAAGTAAACCAAGAACTAAAATGCATATCGATGAGTACCAGCCCTCAGATGCAGAGGCTGCATGAGTTGTATATATTCAAGCAATTTTTATTTTATTTTCACCTGGTAATCTTGCAAATAACATACATCCTGTCCCTTCCTGTCTATGCCTTTCTCTATACTATATTTATTGGAGCAACCATGGCTGTCATACAGGCTGGGCTTCAAACATGTCATCAGATATGTTCTGTACTTGCCATAAATGTTGTGAAAAATATTATAGCAGCCACTTCATCTAAGGACTTTCAAGTTGTATTACATATACATATACAGTGTGTGTGTATATATATATATATATATATATACACACACTGCTCAAAAAAATGGAAAGAACACTTTTTAATCAGAATGTAGCATCAAGTCGATTAAACTCCTGGGATATTTATCTGGTCAGTTAAGTAGCAGAGGGGGTTTATAATCAGTTTCAGCTGCTTTGGTGTTAATGAAATTAACAACAGGTGCACTGGATGGCCAACAATTAGATGACTCCCAAATCAGGAATAGTTTTACAGATGGAGGCCACTGACAATTTTTTCCCTACTCATCTTTTCTGACTGTTTTTCACTAGTTTTGAATTTGGTTAGGGTCAGTGTCACTACTGGTAGCATGAGGCGATTCCTGAACCCTAAAGAGGTTGTACGGGCAGTCCAACTCCTCCAGGATGGTACATCAATATGCGTCATTGCCAGAAGGTATGTTGTGTCTCCAAGCACAGTCTCAAGAACATGGAGGAAATTCCAGGAGACAGGCAGTTACTCTAGGAGAGCTGGACAGGGCCTTAGAAGGTCCTTAACCCATCAGCAGAACCGGTATCTGATCCTTTGTGCAAGGAGGAACAGGATGAGCACTTCCAGAGCCCTACAAAATGACCTCCAGCAGGTGTAAATGTCTATGAGGAAATACCCAAGGACACCATCCGTCATCTCATTAGGACCATGCCCTGGTATTGTCAGGCATACATACAAGCACGTGGGGGCATACAAAGTACTGAGTACCATTTTGAGTTGCTGCAATGAAATTTCAGCAAAATGGACTAGCCTGCTGCATAATTTTTTCACTTTGATTTTCGGGGGGGCTTTGAATTCTATCCCCTGTAAATTGATGATTTTCATTTCCATCAAATGATGGGGCATTCTTACTTTCCTAGCACATTACCCAGTCCATATCAGTATAGATATCCAGCATCATATTTTTCCCCATTGAGATCTGATGTGTTTTCAAAGTGTTCCTTTAATTTTTTTGAGCAGTGTATATATAGGGCCTTTTTTCTCAGAGAATAGGTGCAGGAACTCCCTCTTTCCAAGTCATCCCTTGTCTCTGCCCCTACCCACCTCTGAGCAACGTTCCTTGGTTCCACCCCCTACTCACCTCCCAGCACCATCCCTTTTAAAGAATATAGAACCAAATATTTTGTGGTGCTAAGTAATTTGCACATAAGTTGTTAATGATAACAAGAAAAGCAGTAAAACAGTTCCCCTGCAGCCAGCAACAATATACCCCCCAAGCAACAATGAGCCACGTGCAACAAAATACCCCCCTCAGAAACAATAGACCTATGGTAGCAGCAACAGATTTCTCCACAAACAGCATCAATAGACCCCTCCCTCAACAGTAGATCCCTCCCAGCAATAAGTGACCCCTAGCAAAATAGGATCCATTACTATCAACAATAGACTTCCCCAGCAGGAAAAGCCCCCCCCCCCCCGAAAAAAATAGATTCCTCCAGCGACAATAGATCCCCCAGCAGCCAGCATCAATAGACTCTGCAGCACACCCCATTGCATACATTCAGTCCTGGAGGTGCCAGCACTGCTGTCCCCTGAGTTCCCTCTGAAAAAAAGCCCTGTATATACACTGCTCAAAAAATTTAAGAAACACTATTTAATCAGAATATAGCAACGAGTCAATTAAACTCCTGGGATATTGATCTGGTCAGTTAAGTAGCAGAGGGGGTTGTTAATCAGTTTCAGCTGCTTTGGTGTTAATGAAATTAAGAGATGAACTGGATGGGCATCAGTTTCAGCTGCTTTGGTGTTAATGAAATTAAGAGATGCACTGGATGGGCAACAATGAGATGACCCCCAAAACAGGAATGGTTTTACAGGTGGAGGCCACTGACATTCTTTTCCCTACTCATCTTTTCTGACTGTTTTTCACTAGTTTTGAATTTGGCTAGGGTCAGTGTCACTACTGGTAGCATGAGGCGACACCTGGACCCTACAGAGGTTGCACAGGCAGTCCAACTCCTCCAGGATGGCACATCAATATGTGCCATTGCCAGAAGGTTTGCTGTGTCTCCCAGCACAGTCTCAAGAGCATGGAGGAGATTTCAGGAGACAAGCAGTTACTCTAGGAGAGCTGGACAGGGCTGTAGAAGGTCCTTAAGCCATCAGAAGGACCAGTATCTGCTTCTTTGTGCAAGGAGGAACAGGATGAGCACTGCCAGAGCCCTTCAAAATGACCTCCAGCAGGCCACTGGTGTGAATGTCTCTGACCAAACAATCAGAAACAGACTTCATGAGGGTGGCCTGAAGACCCGACGTCTAGTGGGCCCTGTGCTCACTGCCCGGTACCATAGAGTTCGATTGACAATTGCTATTGAGCACAAGAATTGGCAGTTCCACCAATGGCGCCTTGTGCTTATCACAGATGAGAGCAGATACACCTTGAGCACATGTGACAGACGTGAAAGCATCTGGAGAAGCAGTGGAGAAGGTTATGCTGCCTGTAACATCATTCAGCATGACTGTTTTGATGGTGGGTCATTGATGGTCTGGGGAGGCATAACCATGGAGGGACTCACAGACCTCTACAGGCTAGACAATGGCACCCTGACTGCCATTAGGTATTGGGATGAAATCCTTGGACCCATTGTCAGATCCTACACTGGTGCAGTGGGTCCTGTGTTCCTCCTGGTGCACGTCAATGCCCAGCCTCATGTGGCGAGAGTATGCATGCAGTTCCTAGAGGATGAAGGAATTGATACCATTGATTGGTCCCACACTCGCCTGACCTAAATCCAATAAAACACCTCTGGGATATAATTTTTCAGCCCGATGTCACCAGGTTGCATCTCAGACTGTCCATGAGCTCAGTGATGCCCTGGTCCAGATCTGGGAGGAAATACCCCAGGACACCATGTGTCGTCTCATTAGGAGCATGTCTTGATGTTCTCAGGCATGCATACAAGCACGTGGGGGCCATACAAACTACTGAGTACCATTTTGAGTTACTGCAATGAAATTTCAGCAAAATGGACTAGCCTGCTGCATCATTTTTTCACTTTGATTTTCAGGGTGTCTTTGAATTCAGTCCTCTGTAGGTTGATAGTTTTCATTTCCATCCAATGATGGGGCATCCTTATGTTTCTAACACATTACACAGTCCATATCAGTATAGATATTCAGCATGATACTTGTCCTCATTGATATCTGTGGTATGTATAATCTGCCTTGTTACAAGACACTTACACAGTTTAAATGCTTTTGGGGAGTATTATAGTTTCAGCTGTCTGCAGAACACGTCAAACACAAACCATTCACCATTAAAAATGTCCTGCTGTTGGCTAATTTTACATTTCTGTATCATCTGCAGTATCTTAATTCTATATCAGAGTTTGATAGACATTGGCCAGCAGAAGGACAATTGTGAATCAGCAAGTACAGGGACTTTCTCAGTGACCTACTGGCTATTTTTCTTTATCAAAGCAGGCCTTTTACTGTTTGTTAAAAATGCGTGTGTCATTGCTTAAACTACCTTAAAAAGGTAAAAAGGATTTTTTCTTAAACTGAAATTAATCATATTGAGGTGCTGCTTGCTGTATGTAAGCCACACTAATTATAAAAGAAAAAAATCAATTCCACAGCCAAATACACTATATTGCCAAAAGTATTGGGGCACCCCTCCAAATCATTGGATTCAGATGTTCCAATCACCTCCATGGCCACAGGTATATAAAATCAAGTACCTAGGCATGCAGACTGCCTCTACAAATATTTGTGAACTAATGGGTCACTCTCTGGAGCTCAATGAATTCAAGTGTGGTTGCCAGGAGAACGGTACTTACCTGACTGCATTGTGCCAAGTGTAAAGTTTGGTGGAGGGGGGATTATGGTGCGGGCTAGTTTTTCCGGGGTTGGGCTTGGCCCCTTAGTTCCAGTGAAGGGAAATCTTCAGGTGTCAGCATACCAAGACATTTTGGACAATTTAATGCTCCCAACTTTGTGGGAACAGTTTGTGGATGGCCCCTTCTTGTTCCAACATAATTGCGCCAGTGCACAAGGCAAGGTCCATAAAGACATGGATGAGGATGGAGCAACTTTACTAGCCTGCACAGTCCTGACCTCAACCCGATAGAACACCTTTGGAATGAATTAGAACGGAGACTGCGAGCTAGGTCTTCTCTTCTGACATCAGTGCCTGACCTCACAAATGCACTACTGGAAGAATGGTCAAACATTCCCATTACACAATCCTAAACCTTGTGGACAGCCCTCCCAGAAGAGCTGAAGCTGCAATAGCTGCAAAGGGTGGGCCAACTCAATATTGAACCCTACGGACTAAGACTGGGATGCCATTAAGGTTCATGTGTGTGTAAAGTCAGGCGTCCCAGTACTTTTGGAAATATAGTGTATGTTCTGCCAGTGTACACTATTGCTGAGAATGTGTATAAAACTCAAAATGTTCCATAACACCAGTTTTAATGCATGCCAATCAAGCTATTTCTGTGCTTTAAAAAGCTGCATAAGAAGACCTTCTACCTGCTGTAGGTTTTTTTTTTTTTTTTGCATTGTACATGTCCCTTATGACAGTACTCAGCCTATTATGCCTTTTTTGGGCAGTATTAACCCTAAACATGGTCAGAATTTAATAATAGTATGCCACACAAAGATTTCAGTGAAATATTCCACTATATTTGGGCTCATTGGTGAATCAAATCTTGGCAGCCTACATATAACCTGAGGTTCTTATATCTCTTTGGAATGTGAGTTCTCCAATTTTTCTCACAGGTATTATTGAAAGAAATTTATCATTTTCTTGTTTGTATTTTTTTCAATTTAAGAAAATGTACCAAATCTATCACATGAAGCTTAAGGAGATATAAGATGGATAACTTATTGAGAATCCAGATATTATCTATAGCTTCATAATCATATGTCATCTCTTCTAATAAAATGAGATGTGTTAAAACAATCTTATACAATGACATCCCTTTCCCTCTATACCAGGAATGCCCAGTATTCAAAGTAAATAAAAAGTAATAAAATATACCCCTTTCCTGCTTTGACTTTTACTTTAAACAATTATATTTTTTCAAGCTGGAAAAGCTGTTGTGGAGTCCTGGAAAATGAAAATCGTCTATCTAATGGGGGGGTCCTGCCTCTCACAGCCTCTATAACCAAGTTGCAGGTCATGGCAGACTGAAGTTTGTCCATTACATTTTGATGGTTGTCGGCTAAATCTGCAATTACAGAAACTTGGATGCCACCAAGTTATTTGTTGCATATGGTCACTATTCTTGCTTTGATCCTCTGTGCTCCTGAGTTCAATTTCCACTAGGTACACTCTCTGCTCAGAGTTTGTTCTTGTGTTTGAATGGGTTTATCTCCAAAAACATACTAGTAGGTTAACTGTTCCACCAAGATTGGTCCTAATGTATGTTAACAAGCCACAGCTTCACTACAAATACGTTGTAGAATAGTTGTCAAGATGTTGCTCATTAATTTTATTTTATAATGCAGTTAATTCCATTTAATACTATCAAGTTTTAAAATACATGCAAAGTACAAGCTGGAGAATAAGGTATAAGTAAAGGTCTCAAAGTTGATAACTTACATTTTTAGGTCAATGTATGATACTGAACGAATTAATAAAACTGACTGCACAATGACACCAGCAGAACAAGTCATGTACAATGTCATTTACTTCAATGGTGCAGTGTGGATGACAGTTCCAAGTCTGTTTTTGACCTGCTTCACTCTGCATTTCTTTGTATGCCGTAGGTCCTTCGGACATACAGTCAACATTATAGCAACTAGTGAAGCATCCCCAGCCCCTTTCAGCTGCCAGGAGATTCTTATCATTACCCAATTTATAAAATGGTACCAACAAGAACTACAGTTGTGTTCAAAATAATAGCAGTGTGTTGAAAAAAGTGAATAAAGCTAAAAATCCTTCTAATAGCTTTTATTTCCATACACACAAATGCATTGGGAACACTACACATTCTATTCCAAATCAAAAAATGAAGAAAAATATATCACATTTGTGTTGTTCCTCTAAAAAAATTGAAGTAAAGTGAATATTAGACTGTTCAAAAAATAGCAGTGTTTGTATTCTTCTTTACAAACTCAAACATTCACTATATAAACTGAAAAATGTTTGAAGATTTTGCTTTCCTTTGAATCACTTAATTAACCACTTGCCTACCGGGCACTTACAGTATACCCCCTTCTTTACCAGGCCAATTTTCAGCTTTCGTACTTTGATTGACAATTGTGCGGTCATGCAAGATTGTACCCATATGAGATTTTTATCATATTTTCTCACAAATAGAGCTTTCTTTTGGTGGTATTTAATCGCCGCTGGGCGCTTTACTTTTTGCGCAATAAACAAAAAGTATGCAAAAAATTTGAAAAGAAAAAGTTTCTTTGTTTCTATTATAAAATTTTTCAAACAGGTAATTTTTCTCCTTCACTGATGTGCATTGATGAAGCAGCACTGATGGGCAATGATAGGCGGCACTGATGGGCACTGATAGGTGGCACTGATAGGCAGCACTAATGAGGTGGCACAGATAGGTGGCACTGATAGGCAGCACTGTTGATGGGTACTGATAGACAGCACTGATAGGTGGCACTGACTGGCATCACTGCTGGGCACTGACTGGCGGCACTGCTAGGCATTGACTGGCGCAACTGCTGGGCACTGACTGGCACAACCGCTGGGCACTGACTGGTGGCAGCACTGCTGGGCTGCATTGATGGGCACCGGTGGGTGGCACTGGTGGGCACAGGTGGGTGGCACTGGTGGGCACAGGTGGGTGGGCACTGCTGGGCACAGGTAGGTGGCACTTCTGGGCACAGGTAGGTGGCACTGCTGGGTGGCACTGGTGGGCACTGCTGGGCACAGGCAGGTGCACTGCTGGGCACAGGTGGGTGAACTGCTGGGCAGAGGTGGCCGGAGCTAGTGGCGGCACTGCTGGGCACAGGTGGGTGGAACTGGTGCGTGGCGCTGCTGGGCACCGATCATCAGGGCACTAATCATCAGTGCCCTGATGATCGGAGCCAATCCCTGCTCTGACAACTGCCGGTTCTCGGCAGTACTTTCCTCACACTCTGACAGCGTGAGGAAAGTGCAGCCGAGAACCAGCAATTGCATTTCCCGGTGATCAGCGTGTCATTGGACACGGCTGATCACGTGGCAAAAGGCCGCTGTGATTGGCCTTTTACCACATCACGTGATCAGCTGTGTCCTTAGGACACAGCGATCATGGAGATGGGCGGATGCGCGCCCCCGGGGGAGGATGTCATATGTTCTGGGAGGATGTCATATGACGCCCTCCCAGAACTAGCCAGCCGCAGTGTAGCCGTCATTCGGCTATCTGCGGTTGGCAAGTAGTTAATATTTAGTTGTATAAGCACTGTTTCTGAGAACTGCTGTACATCTGTGTTGCATGGAGTCAACCAACTTCTGGCAGCTGTGAACAGGTATTCCAGCCCAGGATGATTGGACTACATTCCACAGTTCTTCTCTATTTCTTGGTTTTGCCTCAGAAACTGCATTTTTGATGTCACCCCACAAGTTTTCTATTGGATTAAGATACGGGGATTGGGCTGGCCACTCCATAACGTCAATCTTGTTGGTATGGAACCAAGATGTTGCACGTTTACTGGTGTGTTTGGGGTCGTTGTCTTGTTGGAACACCTATTTCAAGGGCATTTCCTCTTCAGCATAAGGTAGCATGACCTCTTCAAGTATTCTGATGAATTCAAACTGATCCATGATCCCTGGTATGCGATAAATAGGCCCAACAGTATTAGTAGTATGAGAAACATCCCCATATCATGATGCTTGCGCAACTATGCTTCACTGTCTTCACAGTGTACTGTGGCTTGAATTCAGTGTTTGGGGGTCGTCTGACAAACTGTCTCCGGCCACTAGACCCAAAAAGAACAATCTTACTTTCATCAGTCCACACAATGTTGCGCCATTTCTCTTTAGGCCAGTCAATGTGCTCTTTGGCAAATTGTAACCTCTTCAGCACGTCTTTTTTTCAACAGTGGGACTTTGCGGGGGCTTCTTGCAGATAGCTTGGCTTCACATAGGCGTCTTCTAATTGTAACAGTACTCAGAGGTAACTTTACACCTTCTTTGATCTTCCTGGAGCTGATTGTCGGCTGAGTCCTTGCCATTTTGTCTATTCTTCTATCCATTCGAACGGTAGTTTTTCGCTTTCTTCCACATCTTTCAGGTTTTGGTTGCCATTTTAAAGCATTAGCGATCATTTTAGCTGAGCAGCCTATCATTTTCTGCACTTCTTTATATGTTTTCCCCTCTCCAATCAACTTTTTAATCAAGGTACGCTGTTCTTCTGAACAATGTCTGGAACGACCCATTTTCTTCAGAATTTCAGAGAGAAATGCACTGTAACCAGCATGTACAACATTTGCTGCCTTCCTTCCTTAAATAAGGGCAATAATTGCCACCTGTTTTTCAAAGAATGAATGACCTCACTAATAGAACTCCACACTGCTATTATTTTGAACATGCCCCTTTCAATTGGTGATTCAATTACACAGAATCGGCATCATGCATGTCATGACTGTTGGGTCTGTTGGATTTCTATTACTCTACTACACCTGCTAGTAAATTATTTGCCATGTAGAAATATAATTTCTACCAAAAACAGTGATTGATCAGGTTAGTGATGTCTGACTGCTATTATTTTGAACACAACTGTACCTGTCAGATAATTCAGAACAAAACTGTTGCAAGGCTTTTCTAAATTAGGCACAATCCATTTTAAAGGGGCCATAGAGTCCAAATGGTGTCCTAAATGGTTTATTGAATTTCCCCAATTAAGTAAACTAACTTAAAGCTCCAGACAAAATGTTTTATTTGCCTTTGTATATCGTACCTTAGTTCTGTGGTTCAGCAGGGTGGTGCCAAAATTCAGAACCAATCCACACACTAATGACGTATTGAAATTCTAGCGAGCTTTAATGAAAATGTAGAAAGAACATACAGCATACACTTCAGACCTCCCCCTAAAGCTGCACCCTAATGTGTTTCACACATCCCAGTGATGATTCATAGAAATATACACAGTCCAAGGGGAAGCTGTTTAAATGCTCCTAACGCAGTTGGCTGGCCAAATCAATTTTTCAGCCTCTAATACCATAAAAACGTTTAATTAGACATGTATAAGAAATCCAATCATTGATTATGAGAAGCAAATTTTCTGTATCTCAATAAAAGAAGTCAAGGATTATTTACAATGAAAATATACCCTTCCTGCCAAAGTTACAATTCTATATAGTTTAACAGAGAGAAATGGTCACCTCAGTTTGTTGGGCTATCCACCCCTTCGATTATCTGGACTCTAAATGTGTCCAACCAGGATCCATGATGTTCCACAAAATGGGGTGTGAGGTCCCCTCAAAATTCATACCAGACCCTTTAGGTCTGGTATGGATTTTAAGGGGGAACCTCATGCACAAAAACAAGAAAAAAAAAGCATGCACCCCCCCTCAAATCCATACCTGACCCTTATGCAGGCATGCAGCCTGGGTAGGAAGGAAAGGGAAGGTGAGTATGCACCCCCATCCCAAACATGGGGAGGTACCTTTCCAGAGAAGATCCCCTGGTCCCAATGTTGATGAGGACAAGGGCCTCTTCCCCACAAACCTGGCCCAGTGGTTGTGGGGGTTTGCAGGCAGAGGGCTTACTGGAATCTGGAAGTCCCCTTAAAAAAGGAGGGCCCCAGGTTATGCTTCTCCTATGTTAATGTGCAATAGGTGTCCATACTTATTCACAAAAAACAAGTCAGTGGTAAATAAACACGCACGCACAGACACACACACACTTTTTGACAAGTATTTTAATAAAAAAAAGGTCCACTATACAAATCCACCATCAGTCATGTTGTTCAGCAATACATATCAATGTACTGTAAGTCACAATGCTCAAAGCTGCCGGACTGCCAAGCGGTTAAATAATAAAGGCACCCACCATCACAACTGCACCCATCACTTGACTCCCTCCAAATTTAATCTTTTTGTTAATGCTGCAGCAATATAAGCAAAGGGGCAGGGTCTCCATGTGACATAATTGACCATATATGACATTACCATATATATAATGAATGACATCAATGGGATTCCCATTTTTTCCTTTTTTTCCCTTCCCCCTTTTCACACCTTTTTTCTGTTTGTGACCTCATTAAGAAGATTTTTTTCCCAAACCCCGTCTCTGTGAAACCCAGGAAAGTGGTGGTTACAGGTTACAGGGTCAAGAAGGAAAAAGGCAATAAAAACATTATCAGAAATGTTTATCTTGTCTTACTCTTTTAAAATTTTGTGTTTCTTTTGGGAATATTTGAGTCTTTTTTTGGAGAGATTTTCCATCACCTTCTGTGCTGGCCAATTCCTGTTCCCACTTTGGAGATCCATACAGCTTTTAAAAAAGCTCTAGTTTTAAGACCAGCTGCAGTGTTTTCTGCACTGCATTAGCAATTTGCTAACTTTTTTTCATTTACTGACTAGAATTATGCTGGTGTTGTAAGATAGTTTAAAAATTGCACATTTCCCTAGAACACTATAAATGTGACATTGCTGTAAAGTACATTTCTGTGCTTTTGTCAGCAGGTAATTAAACCTGTCAAACGTCAACCTTCATGTGGGAATGACTGATAGCAAAAATCCTTCTAAAGCTACTTTAAAGCCCAGAGGGTGGCCATACATGTTCCTAATATCAGGCATATTAAGGCATTTCAGATATAACATGATGGTAATCAGGCAATGTATAGGCAGCCCCTGAGTTTACAGGCTGACAGTCAGCTATTATTCTCTGCAAAGTTCTGAACAGAATCTGCCTAATCAGACTATTTAGAAATATGCAGTGTAACAAAATTCAGATCTGCTGAAAACGGGGTCAAGTAGTCCTCTCTACACATGTAATATATTTTTAAAGATGTAAAGAATAAGTCCATTTAAAATGGATGTTTCAGTATCTCTACTGGACTCCAGCTGTGAGATTTTCTTGCTGGAGGTCCAAATCCCCCTTTTTCTAAATTAACTACAATGATGGGTGAGGTCTTTGGGAAGGGATCTGACCTACTTATACCAGTGGGTGGGGGGTAGGTAAATCCCAGGGAAGAGATACAAAAAAGTTTCACCACAGAAAACATAATTTTACAAATACATATACAATTTAGAACCCACTAACCTTTGTTTTTAAGATTATTTGGTATATTCCTTGGAATCCTGCGTTATTTCCACTAATCATGTTATTGGCATTATTTGGTGCATACTACATATAGATACACTTTAATGAACTTTGGGAGAAAACCGTTCCTGACTATCTGTTAGCTTGGCCATCCATTATTTTTTGGAGACTTTATTATTGGAATATCTTTTTTGGAACCCCACAGCCCCACCCATTCTCCCCCAGTGCCACCAAGGGGTCTAATACTTCCTTCTACAGGAAGAAGTGTATTCTTTGTGCAGCCTCTGTGATGTGACATAACAGAAAAACCCTGAAAACAGAAGTGAGACCAATCCTGTATTAATTGTAGCAGGTGGGCAAGAAATGCATTTCTTGGTACAACACTGATGAAGTCCTAAGTAGAATTGCTTGCATGCCTATGTTAGATTCATCAGCAGTTTGGCCGAATAAACTGAAATTCAGCAAAATCAAAATAAATCTGAGCATTATTGAAGTGCACTCCTCTGTTAAATGCTCACAGCTGGGAATGTGTTTCGTGGTGGGAATGCGACAGGTACAGATGGATGGGCAACAGTTCATTGTAATTGATGTGGTTTACCTCACTGGTTGGCTTGACTGATGGATACATCACTGAACACCATCATGACTGATTGTGGATTTTCTTCTAGGAACATTAATAAACTTTATTTGTATTAATGTCTAAAAGCCAGCGTGCAATAATATGTGTTTTAAAGGATTTTTAATTTAATGTTTTTTTTGTGTGGGAATGGGTTAGGAGTACTAATATACCCCTGTACACAATCCCCTGCCAAATATCTGGTTTAACCCTTATCATAAACAGGGTTCCAGATTCTATAATAAGTTCCCCAAATTTTAATATTATCCCATCTCCTTTTTCTGTTGTACATTTAGGGAAGAGGCCCAAGTTCCTCAACATCAGGTCAAGAGTGTTTTGCAAGGTGCCCCCCCCTTCAATGTTGGAAGGCATATAACTAGTATGATACAGAGTGGGGGGACAAACTCACTGCCCTACTTATTCCGGCCATGCAGGCTGTATGCTTGGTTAAGGAACTGGTTGAAATATTAAGGGGAACCCCATGTCCACGTAGTCCTTATTACTACATGCCACCAACAGCTGTGGGGGCTTTCTATGTCATTTTGGTAACATTACATTACCAAATTATAGATCAGACATGTACAGGTTTATAATTAACAATGTAATTAGATTCCTGCTTTCCTTGTAGAGATATGTGCATAATTTTTGTGCATAAATACCAACATGCTCATTTACTCCTTTATTCTGCATGGCTTTATTTTTATGAATTCAGTGAACTCAAACATTGCAGGTGTTAGTTTCTGGCTTTTCATAACTGAACTTGTGATGAGATTTGAGATAAATTTTGCATTTTCCCAAAACAAACAGCAACCCTAGTCATATGCAAATGCAAAACAATTTGGTAAGTTATTCAGAGGTTAGAGCATACCCCCGCAAATTTGTAGTTCAGTATTCGAGTCCTCAGTCGTTCGCGGGTTTTTCCAGCTTACCACACGGTAGCTATCCTGAGTGTGGACAATAGCAGTAGACAACAACATACAGTGCTCATGTGTTAACTAGAAGCATGTTGACAAGTGGAATAGGAACAATGACAATCTCATAAGCCTGCTGCTTTTCCTCCACTGTCCATCACAGGCTAGGGGAGGGGTAATACCAAGTAAAATAACTAACTGGAAAACAGAACAGCCAGGTCTCCAAGTTGCCTGTCCTGTCTGCCAGGACTATAAAATTCTAAATGGTGAGAAATACAAATTCCATGGCAGGCAAAACAGATTATTAGTCTTTTTATTAGTAGATTTAGTTTTATTTTAGTATATTTTACATTAGCTGTTTTGTTATGTATTTTTTAGTCGTGGATACAGTGGGTAAGGATTAGAACTCCTGTCTGCTTTCTGGATTTATACTGTAATCCTAGGCTCTATTAGAGAGGGATTTCCCTTACTCTCTTTGCTGTACACAACTGTTTCACAAGAAAGGAAAGGAGGGAAAATCTGCAACAGGGACAGAAAAACATCTGACAGGTGTTCCAGCCTTGCCCTACTCTACTAAACAACTTTTATTTGTCAGTGTTGCTACTGGAGAGTTCATCCCAATTCAAGTCTGGTAAAACAATGTCAACAGGACAGTAAGTGAAGGGAAAATCTCTCGAACATAGCTATGGATAAAAGCCAACAGGGGTTCTAATGCTTCCTTAAATCCATCCAAACTAATAAAAAAAAATAGATTTTACATACACTATGAGACATACTTCTAAAGCAATGAATGTGACCTTCACCATTTACTGGTGGTCAATCACTGTCATTTAAAACACATGCATCTGAAAGATTCATCTGCATTGTTAGGCAAATGTCAGATTTAGCAATGAAGTTCTTGTCTACCATGGGTTTGAGGCAAATTCTGTGTGTTCGAGCTACACAGACTCAGTGACTGGCTTAGAATGGCCACTAATGGTGGATTTGTTATATCCAAGTGTCAGTAGGTGTGAAGAGCAGCCATAGTGACAGGGTATTGGAAGTTGCTACAGGAAAGGGATAAGGAGAGCTGAAAAACTGCATAGGAAAGACAAGCGTCAATTAGGAAAATGTACTTTGATTCTGACTGCTATCTCTTTGGACAGTCAACCATTTTGATGCCATGTTTTTTGGCTTTCATTTATTTTGTGGTCGATTTAGGGTAGCAAACATTTTGTTTTCCATTTTTTTCTGCAAGAACTCCCTTTAGAAACATAGACTTTTGTTTTGAAGGGGAATTATGTTAGTTTCAGGTTTTTAGGTTAAACTGGTATGTTTGTCATAAGGCTTCCAATGAAAGTGTCCTTTTTATTCTTTTATTTCATGGGATATTATATTGGGGTTTTAATTCATTTTGGGCATATATAGATTTTTATTGTATGATGATAGGTCCTTATTTAAGTTTGAGCTCAAAATACAGCATCATTTTTGTTTCCAATCTATTCCAATAGCTGTCTTTTGTTTGCAAAACTAAGAGTTAAATCAGTGTGGACCAAATTTACCTCACTATCATCCATATTTACTGCACCTCCTGTCCCCATAGTAAAAATAAAAGTTAGGCATACACTGGTTAGGCCTTCTAGCCCTGATTAAAACAATTTTTTTTTTACTCTTTCTAATTCTTAATTTTTGAATCTGATACTGCCATTCTCACCTAGACATGGATTCTCTGGACATGTCAGTATGTTTTCTCAAAGAGAACCCAGTATCAAGAGTAAGGTGGATTGGGGAAATAAGCAATGGAGGAGCGAAGTTCCGTTTTAATTCTTGTAGTAAAATACCCCTACTTATACTCTTTGTCTATAGTAAATTTGGGCCTAGCCTTTCTCGTTAGAATTGTCCTGGTACTGGACAATTTTAATCTGCTTTGCAATCTGCAGTCTCTTATAGTAAAACAATTGCATGTATTGTTTGCCTCAAACACATTTGGGCAATCTTCCCTGAATAAAAATGATCTGCTGTGGGCCAATTTCACACTGCTGGCCATCAGAGTAAAGCTGGCTCCATACACTGATTGAAATTCAGCTGGTTCAGCAGACTGCTGGCTGAAAAAAAAAAGAAAAGGCTAATGGTGTATGTCCAGCTTTACTCCACTTTTGTACAGATTCCTACCTTTTGCTACTGTGAAGAAATAGCTCTTTGTTTCAACAGACTGATTGCACACTTATTCTGAATGGATGGGTTTGGTTCATTGTTAATCAGTTGATGCACTTTCTGTGCTCTAATGAGAAAAGCTGCAGTGTCTGCATTCCTTTAGAAGTAAACACAAAGTCAAAATAGAGATTCAAACACTACAGTATTCTTCAATAAGCATTGACTTTGCTCAGTAGATTATAATGCTGAGGCAGACCCTCCCACTGAGAGAAACAAACATTAGTTTTTTCAAAATAGGGGAAAGGTCACATGTCTACAAATACTGGGAAAGAGTTAAGGATAGCTGCAATCTTTCAAAGAGAATGGCTACTTTTAAATGTGGAGGGTCTTGGATGACTTATTCCTTGGGGCTCCATGTATATAATCATCCACTGTCAGTTTCAATCAAATGACCAAAACATGTTGTCATAGCAACTGGCCTTGACAGAACTCCCTGTGCTCGCTATATGTGTTGCTTCTCATTCCCTTACTCTGGACTCATCTATTGGCTTCCTGCCTGGTCCTTGACGTCATTTCTGGCCCAACGGCCACGTCATCCTGAGTCCCCAACATCCTCCGCATTCTGCTAGCTACCGGAACTACATCCACTCCCAAACATGGAGGGGGACACTGGGGATTATTCTCCCTTCTCTGGGAGTGGGGTTGCTGGAACTACATCCACTCCCACACATGGAGGGGGACACTGGGGATTATTCTTCCTTCTCTGGGACTGGGGCTGCTGGAACTATATCCACTCCCACACACGGAGGGGGACACTGGGGATTATTCTCCCTTCTCTGGGACTGGGGCTGCTGGAACGACATCCACTCCCATACACGGAGGGGGACACTGGGGATTATTCTCCCTTCTCTGGGACTGGGGTTGCCGGAACTACATCCACACCCACACACGGAGGAGGACACTGGGGATTATTCTCCCTTCTCTGGGACTGGGGCTGCCTGAACTACATCCACTCCCACACACGGAGGGGGACACTGGGGATTATTCTCCCTTCTCTGGGACTGGGGTTGCCGGAACTACATCCACTCCCACACACAGAGGGGGACACTGAGAATTATTCTCCCTTCTCTGGGACTGGGGCTGCCAGAACTATAATCACACCCACACACGGAAGGGGACACTGGGGATTATTCTCCCTTCTCTGGGACTGGGGCTGCCAGAACTACATCCACTCCCATACACGGAGGGGGACACTGAGGATTATTCTCCCTTCTCTGGGACTGGGGTTGCCGGAACTACATCAACACCCACACACGGAGGGGGACACTGGGGATTATTCTCCCTTCTCTGGGACTGGGGCTGCCAGAACTACATCCACTCCCACACATGGAGGGGGACACTGGGGATTATTCTCCCTTCTCTGGAACTGGGGCTGCCGGAACTATATCCACACCCACACACAGAGGGGGACACTGGGGATTATTCTCCCTTCTCTGGGACTGGGGCTGCCAGAACTACATCCACTCCCACACACGGAGGGGGACACTGGGGATTATTCTCCCTTCTCTGGGACTGGGGTTACCGGAACTACTTCCACTCCCACACATGGAAGAGGACACTGGGGATTATTCTCCCTTTTCTGGGACTGGGGCTGTGAATTATCCATCACTAAAGACAAGCATCTCCTGGTCAGAATAGCCACATGTAAGCCTTTTATATGAACTAGTGGATTTTTTCATGTGTTTTAAGTATTATATGGAATTGGAACTTGGGAGTAAATGATGCATTCTCTTCAGTAACTTGATTCCTGGTTAATCTCCTCTCTTCTTGGGGTGGACATTATTATACGCATTTTTACATATTGCAGGTACTCCTTTGTTTGTGTTTTTATCTCTTTAGAAGTGATTAACCCTTGGGCTGTAACTCACCAAAACGTACATATCTATTGCAGGGAGTGCCCCAGAAGAGTAGATGTCTGGGAAAATCAATGAGCTGATTACACATCCATGAAATTAAATATTTGGAGGTGTTCTGTATACCAACTGTGTACGCAACGCCTTCAGATTGCCATATTGCATTGAATTTTATGGATTGCTTGTGCAGCAGTTGTGTATGCTTTATTATTATTTTTTATTTTCTATATTTTTTGCTATAAACATGGAACTACCCATTTTGCCTACCAGTCTATTATGCCTGATAGAAAGACATGATTTGATGCTAAATACTGTTGTTTGAACATGTTCCATTATTATCATTATTATACAGGATTTATATAGCGCCAACAGTTTGCGCAGCGCTTTACAATATAAAGAGGGACAGTACAATTACAATACAATTCAGTACGGAAGGAACAGGAAGACCCTGCTCATGGAGTGTACAATCCAAAGGAAGGGGGAGGTGGTACAAGAGGTAATAGCTGCAGGGGATCATTTGATGGAGATGACTCAAGTACAGTTCTTAGGTGGAGGTGGGGTAGGCTTCCCTGAATAAGTGCGTTTTCAAAGATAGCTGTCAAAGAACTGACATTATACATCACTAAGAATTCTCTGGTCCCTGCCAATTATGTGCATTAAAATGTGAAAAATATAAAATAATCCCAAAGTCAGATTTGCTCATCGTTAACCAGGTTCAATGCTTTATAAATATACCCCTTTATGTTTGGCTTTAATTCTTTTAACAGCTTGTGTTGCTGTGTCGTGAGTTAAAAAAAAAGCATTAAAAAACAACAATTTATTGCATTTACTGCATTATTTTTCCTAAATTAACAAAGTGGCAGCATTGCACAAAAGACAAACATTGAAATGTCTTCTGCCTCCCTGTTTTTCCTTTGTTTAGTACTGTTGAAGTTAAATCTCTCACATATGGAGTAAGACCACCATCTAGTGGAGATGAAAAGGTAAATAGTTCCATTGTGAAAAGTGAAAAAAGAAGCTAGCTTATCATAAATATGTAACCAACAAAAGGTGCACATAACAACTTATTACATATGAACAAAGCAAAATTCCCCAGTATTCTGTCTTGTCCTTCCAGAGCTCCAAATTGTTTTGGTGGTATTATCTTCCAAGTGTTTATTCACTTTTTGTGTTACTAAAGATATAACACATGAATTGTATTCTTGCAGTTTGTATGATCTTTTACTGTAAATAGAAAATCACTCTGTAAAAAAATGTATGGCATACATCCCCAAAACTACAGATTATTTTCATGCAACCATATGCTTACTTAAGATCAATGGCATGCTTTATAGCATTATTATGTAATTGGTCCCATTTGTCGTGACACTAAAATTAAAATTGTAGCACAAAGTAGTGTGAAGTTATTGACAAATAAAATTGCATATGTTTATTTTGTTTATTTGTGTGTACTTATTTAATGCTTATGCTACATAAAATGAACAAATGAAAAAACAAATTTTGTAGAAATACAGTGGATATAAAGTCTACAAGCCCCTGTTAAAATGTCAGGTTTCTATGATGTTGAAAAAATGAGACAAAGATAAATCATTTTGGAATGTTTCCACCTTCAATGTGACCTATAAACTGTACAACTCAATTTAAAAACAAACTGAAATCTTTTGGGGGGGGGGGGGGGGGTAAACATAAAAAACTAAAATAATGTGGTTGCATAAGTGTGCACACCCTCTTATAACTGGGGATGTAGCTGTGTTCAGAAGTAAGCAATCACATTCAAAATCATGTTAAATAAGAGTCAGCACACACCTGCCATCATTTAAAGTACCTCTGATTAACCCCAAATAAAGTTCAGCTGTTCTAGTGGGTCTTTCCTGACGTTTTCTTAGTCGCATCCTTCAGCAAAAGCCATGGTCCACAGAGCGTCCAAAGCATCAGAGGGATCTCATTGTTAAAAGATATCAGTCAGGAGAAGGGTACAAAAGAATTTCCAAGGCATTAGATATACCATGGAACACAGCAAAGACAGTCATCAAGATGATTAAAGTTTTGGAATGGCCCAGCCAGAGCCCAGATCTGAATCCAATCAAAAATCTGTGGGGTGATCTTAAGAGGGCTGTACACAGGAGATGCCCTGACAATCTGACAGATTTGGAGTGTTTTTGCAAGGAAGAATGGGCAAATATTGCCAAGTCAGGATGTGCCATCCTGATAGACTCGTACCCAAAAAGACTGAGTGCTGGAATCAAATCAAAAGGTGCTTCAACAAAGTATTATTTTAGGCGTGTGCACACTTATGCAACCATATTATTTTAGTTTTTTATTTTTATTTCCCTCCACCTAACAGGTTTCAGTTTGTTGTTCAACTGAGTTGTACAGTTTATAGGTCACATTAAAGGCGGAAAAAGTTCTGAAATGATTGATCTTTGTCTCATTTTTTTACATCACAGAAAACACTGTAAATATAGTATGTGATTGGAAACTACAGCTACTTTAATCAAATTTGTTTATACATTAATGTGTTCTTACATTGAAACATCTGTTAATCTAACAAGGACTGCAATTGTCACTCTGTTGATACTAGAGAATGTTTGCCTGTTAAAGATGAGATACACTCCCCTTTCTGAAAGAAGCAGTCTTTAAATTTGGCCTCTTTGCCAATCCACAGCAAGTATTTGACACTTCTGTGTATGGTAATACTTTCTCCTGAAAATGCATGTTGTGTTTCCAGAAAGGTATGTATATAGCATCTCCTTTTACAGACAGGCCTTGTTTTAGTGTTTATCCTGGAGTTACAAGGTTGCTTCAAAACTACCTAAAAGAATTGCTAACAGCTTGAAGCAGCTCTATCATGCAGGTATGAACCTGAGTTGAAAAACTGAGAGCAGGGGCGGAATGACAAGTCATGGGGCCCCCGGGCAATAGGGGATCATGGGGCCCCTGTCAAGGTCCTACCTTTTCCCAGAGGTTATGTTTCTCCATGTGCTGGCATCCATGTTGGATTTTTGCAGAGCATGAGGGAATCTTTTATGCCTTCTGGTCTCTGAGGTCCATCCCCCAGAGGGATGTGGCTGATTACATATAAGCCTGTGGTCCGCACATGCCTTTTGCACTTGTGTCTTGTGTCTTTGTGTTGCTATTACTCTGTTCTGACTCTCGTGACTCTCCTGGAAGCTGACTCGGCTTGTGACCTGACCATTCTTTGTGTTCTCCTTTGATCTGACCCTCCGTTGCTGAACTCGGCCCGTGACCCGTGATTCTCGTCTGCTGTCCTGTACCGTTTTGTTCCGTTGTTGTTGCTGCACGACTACTCTATTGTCTTTTCCACCAGCTGCACGCCATTGGCGGCGGCCATTACCGCAACTGAGGTGTCTCGGGGGCCGCGGCCTGGTTCCTGGCTGCGTCAAGTCCATCCCCACCATCAGGGGCCCTGGTGAAGGGCAGCCTGGGACTTAGACTCCGCGCCCTGGGGGACTTTGGTCTGTGGGTGGTGGTTGTCGCCAGCCAGTGCGTTACATTGTTATTAGGCCTGCCTGTCCGTTCCTCAGCTCCTGCCCTGACAGCCCCTGTGTCCTTGCCCACACTCAAAAAAGCCTATAAAAAAGGTTCCAGGGGAATTTCATGGGGCCCCCTACTGACCCCGGGCCCTCGGGCAGTGCCCAAGTGCTCAAATGGTCAGTCCGCCCCTGACTGAGAGAAAGTCTGGACAGCAATACCCATAGGCATGTGCCCAGTGCACAAAGGACTCTAGGACAAGATAAATCATAGATCCCTAAAGGGTTATTTACAAATGCAAAAGCCGCAGTTGCATACATTTCCAAACTGTCATAACAGCCATAGATTTTAGTAAATAATGCTTGCCATTGTGCTGCCATGTGTATATTTGTTGTGCTCGTTGACAGGACTCTCTACCTTTCCTAACATCTCCTTTGACCCAGTAATCACCCCTCTAGTGTAGATAGTTTGTTGAGTGTAGTTAGAGGCTTGTTAGAAGCCTGGGTTTACATGGAGGGTTACTTCAGATTTAGCTGGAGGGCTCTACAGGTCAGTCCTCTGGCACCTCCCCCTGCTCTAGAAGCTTGGAGAAGCTGAGGTGAATAGGAGGTGCGTAGGAGTTGATCTGCATATTTATGAGAGTCTAACCAATCCCAGGCAGGAGGCCTGGCAGTGTGGCAGACTGGCCCACAAATATGACAGAGCCTGGCCAGCAAGGGAGGGTCGGGGGGAAGATGAGGATTGAAGTACTGCTGTGTACCCTGGGAGAGGGCCCCAGAGAAGTTGGGTTCTGTCCCCAGGCTGGAGTTTGGAGGAAGGAGGAAAGCTGAAAGAGGGAGCTCCACTGCCTTACAGTCCACCAGGGATGGACAGCCAGCAAAACCTGGAACCAGCCCAGCGGAAGGCCTGAAATCAGTTCTATCCACAGCTGCAAGACAAGGACAGTGTGAGTACCTTTACACGGCCAGGGCCTATAAGGGAAAAGTCTGCTAGATGCAAGTTCTTGGCAAGTCTTCAGGGGACAGTCTAATGCTTACCTAATCCCTTGTCTTGGGATCAGATACCGAAGCCAAGAGGGTTGGTATTTTGTTCACTAAAGGGACAAAGAGCTCCTACAAGTTGTCACTTTGCTGAAAGCCCTCTCAGAGAACACTGAATTCCAAAAAGGGGATT
Organism: Staurois parvus; assembly: GCF_062004578.1. NCBI lineage: Eukaryota > Metazoa > Chordata > Amphibia > Anura > Ranidae > Staurois > Staurois parvus. Next base: position 8,735,379 of record NW_028317854.1, on the reverse strand, counting down.
ACTTTGCTAAAGACTATTCCAGAAGGAATGCAGTCAAAAGTCATTTTACAGTTACACTAAAGAAAGAAACTGTCATCATTTTGTTGTTCTTCAATCAAGTTGGGCATCCCATAACCCCTTTACTCTATCCTAGTTAAATATCCTAATAAATTCTAAAAATCAAGCTCATGGACTGATTCTTGTATCTGGAAAATGTGTGTTGCCTGGCTGTACAGGAAATAAGGGGGACCCAAAGCCAGCAACTCTCAAGGGTGTAGCGATACACACCTTTGCCTTCATTTGTAGCAGCCAGTCAACTAGCGTGAAGTATTTGGACACTCCACCCTTGTGACAACATGAGCATACAGGATAAAACTGTGGACTGTTAGGTAAAAGAGGCTGTTAGGTAGGGTCTCTGTTCAATTTAGCATCAGTTAAAATGCAAGAGAGATGAAGGAATGTTGCATTATAGAATTAAATACTTTTAATGTCAGACTGTGGCTGTAAAGCTGACATTCTTTTACAACTATGAACCTAAAAAAACTGTAATACTCAAGAGACTTACTAAAGACAAGAGTGCCAGCACTATTGCGAGGTGATTGACAGGCTGTGCCTGTATTTTTTTTTAACCACATACCAATATAACATATTTAATTATAAAAAAAAAAGCTGTGAAAGCTTCTGAATAATTACAGCACTAGCCAGAATTTCTGTCTAATTGCCAAATGGCTCATACAGGAGACTCACAGACTATTCCTGCATTTTATGTAAATTACCAGAAAAGCATACTTTTATCTATTATATTTCTTTTTTATGTGTTAAGTGTGCTCATTTAAAAGTAGTTCTAAAGGTTGAAGGTTTATTACATTAATGCATTCTTGTACTTACCTGATCCCAGTCGCATTCCAGCGCTGTGCAAGAGAGCAGCAGTTCCTTCTGCTCTCTCACTCCTCAAGCACTCCCGCTGCTTTCAATCACAGTCAGTGAGAAGGGATCAGGGAGTTGGGATGAGCCAAGCTCTGTGTGTTTATGGACACACAGAGTCAGCTCGGGAGCGAGCCTGCAAGAATGCCCCCATAGAAAGCGGATTGCTGTGCTGGGTACTTGGCGGGGGAGGAGTGCCAGCGGAGAACCTGCTTTCTAAGCCTATGCTATCTAACCCTGTTAAAAAAAGATCTGTGTACTTACCTATTTTGAAGGTACCATGATCAGTTGTCATCAGCAGCTTCAATTTAGAGGAGATACAGCTGATGATGGATTCTCCATAGTAAGCTTATGGGTGTTGTCATCTCCCAGGCATTTGCAGCCATTGTTGGTGATCTCTCCTTTACACAGATACTGCCACTGGAGAGATCATGTTACAAGACTGGATGGCTTCAGAGTAGGTAAAGTTAGGCCCCTTTCACACGGGGGTTCCATATGTCCATTTTTTTCCTGTCCATTTACGGATGAAAAATGGACACCCATGTATTTCTATGGACTAGCGGATGTAAACAGATGATCATCTGTTTACATTTGTTAATGTCTGCAGCTGTTAACATCTGTTTTTTTGAACGGAAGAAAACCTTATTTTTCTTTTGTTAAAAAAAATGGAACTGATGAAAAATGGATGTAAATGGATGAAAAACAGATGCAAATGGGTGAAAATGGATGAAAAATGAATGAAAAACGGAGGAAAAATGGATGTAAACTGATGAAAAATGGATGTATACTGATGTGAACTGATGAAAAACTGATGTGTACTGATCTTTTTTTGCTTGGAAAAAAACATGACTAAACTGATGAAAAAAAAAACAATAACCCATTTGGTGAACATGTGATATGCTGTGGAAGTTATATTGATGATAACATAATCATCTGGAATGGTCCATCATACATTATTCCTTCTTTTGTCCAGTACTGCAACAGCAATCTATATAACATCCATTTTACATACAGTCATGGCCGAAATTGTTGGCACCCTTGATATTTTTCCTGAAAATCAAGTATTTCACACAAAAAAGGTATTGCATTAACACATGTTTTGCTATACACATGTTTATTCCCTTTGTATGTATTGGAACAAATATAAAACAGAGGCAGAAAAGCAAATATGACATAATGTCACACAAAACCCCAAAAATGGGCTGGACAAAAGTATTGGCACCCTTAACTTAATATTTGGTTGCACACCCTTTGGAAAACATAACTGAAATCAGTCGCTTCCTATAACCATCAATAAGCTTCTGACACCTCTCACCCGGAATTTTGGACCACTCTTCCTTTGCAAACAGCTCCAGGTCTCTCTTATTGGAAGGACACCTTTTCCCAACAGCAATTTTAAGATCTCTCCACAGGTGTTCAATGGGATTTAGATCTGGGCTCATTGCTGGCCACTTCAGAACTCTCCAGCGCTTCTTTGCCATCCATTTCTGAGTGCTTTTTGACGTATGTTTGGGGTCATTGTCCTGCTGGAAGACCCAGGATCTTGGACGCAAACCCAGCTTTCTGACACTGGGCCCTACAGTGCGACCCAAAATCCTTTGGTAATCCTCAGATTTCATGATGCCTTGCACACAGTCAAGGCACCCAGTGCCAGAGGCAGCAAAACAACCCCAAAACATCATTGAACCTCCACCATATTTTACCGTAGGTACTGTGTTTTGTTCTTTGTAGGCCTCATTCCGTTTTCGGTAAACAGTAGAATGATGTGCTTTACCGAAAAGCTCTATCTTGGTCTCATCTGTCCACAAGACGTTTTCCCAGAAGGCTTTTGGCTTACTCAAGTACATTTTGGCAAACTGTAGTCTTGCTTTTTTATGTCTCTGTGTCAGCAGTGGGGTCCTCCTGGGTCTCCTGCCATAGCGTTTCATTTCATTTAAATGTCGACGGATAGTTCGCGCTGACACTGATGCTCCCTGAGCCTGCAGGACAGCTTGAATGTCTTTGGAACATGTTTGGGGCTGCTTATCCACCATCCGGACTATTCTGCGTTGCAATCTTTCATCAATTTTCCTCATCCGTCCACGACCAGGGAGATTAGCTACAGTGCCATGGGTTGCAAACTTCTTGATAATGTTGCGCACTGTGGACAAAGGCAAATCTAGTTCTCTGGAGATGGACTTGTAACCTTGAGATTGTTGATATTTTGCCACAATTTTGGTTCTCAGGTCCTCAGACAGTTCTCGTCTCCTCTTTCTGTTGTCCATGCTTAGTGTGGCACAGACAGACACACAATGCAAAGGTTAAGTGAACGTCTCTCCTTTTTATCTGCTTTCAGGTGTGATTTCTATATTGCCCACACCTGTTACTTGCCCCAGGTGAGTTTACAGGAGCATCACATGCTTGTAACATTCTTATTTATCCGCAGTTGTGAAAGGGTGCCAATACTTTTGTCCAGCCCATTTTTGGAGGTTTGTGTGACATTATGTCGAATTTGCTTTCTTTCCTCCCTTTTTTTGTTTTGTCCCAATACACACAAAGGGAATAAACATGTGTATAGCAAAACATGTGTTAATGCAATACGTTTCGTGAGAAATACATGATTTCCTGGAGAAATATCAAGGGTGCCAACAATTTCGGCCATGACTGTATGCAGCAGACACAAAATCTCTGGTATTCCTGGAGTCGGAATTATCTACAAAAAATCTAATTAATATATTTTTCAAAACTCATTAAAAAAGCATTGGGTAACTTACATTTACACCAAGAGAGCTGTCATCATCCAAGCAGGAAGCGAAAAATCCCTTCAGACAATTTCGGAAACTGTATAGAACATGACTACATCAAGCAAAGTTTTTTACAAAAGAAAACGTTTCTGGAAAAAGGATATAAGGATATGCATATTATGGAGGCCTATAAGAGATATTTTAGCAGCCAAACAGAACCCTAAGGGGGTAACACTGGGGATTCTAACAAAAATACTACATATTGTCTACCAAATACAATGATCAACATTTTGCAATAAAAAAAATCACATTAAGCTGCTTCAGGACCCCAAATTGGCAAAAAAAATTTCAGTGCAACCCAGATGATTTTCAAAAGGGCAAGGATTATAACAAAGTTGGTTTGTTTCTAGAAGACTGGCTAATAACAAAACAAAAAAAAGATATACTTATTTTTTAAATTTCTACAAAAAAAGAAAGTGCTTGGCATGACACTTCATCCATCATGGTCAGAAACCCTTTCTGGATCAGAATGGCACTAGTGTACCACATGACAAAGGTCATGTGGTACACTAGTAAGTCTTCCTGTGGCCTCTACTATATTGGTAGGGCCATCAGGGCTGTGATAACCAGATCTGAAGAGCAATAAAAGCTCCTTGACAAGGGCAATTTGGACCATAGTCCTAATTATAAAAAAGATACTGAAGGCCTGGTACTGCTTGGAATTCCAAATCATTTAAATGAAAAGGGACAATTTAAAAAAATGTGATGGAGAAACCTTTTCCCAAAACAGCATAGCCCCCCATAGGTCTGAATGAAGAGATCAAGATCGGTAGCACAGTTTAGGTTTTTGGGGGGCAATTAGTATACATCAAAAATGAATATAAAGTGTAATATAAGGTATAATGTAATCTAAGGCAGGTGTGAAAAAATGCTGCAAATAAAGAATGCTTTAAGAAATAGAACTGTTAATAGTCTATTTTTATCAATTAACAAAAGGGAAAGTAAATGAACAGAACAGAAATCCAAATAAAATCAATGTGTGGTGTGACCACCCTTTGCCTTCAAAACAGCATCAATTCCTCTAGGTACACTTGCACACAGTTTTTGAAGGAACCTGGCAGGTAGGTTGTTCCAAACATCTTGGAAAACTAACCACAGATCTTCTGTGGATGTAGGCTGCCTCAAATATTTCTGTCTCCTATGTAATCCCAGATAGACTCAATCATGTTGAGCTCTGACCAGGGCTCTGTGCAGGCCAAACCATCACTTCTTTACACGGGATAGTTTTTAATGACATTGGCTGTATGTTTTGGGTGGTTGTTGTGCTACAGAATACATTTGGGGCCAATTACATGCCTGCCTGATGGTACACCATGATGGATAACTATCTGCCTGTATTTCTAAACATTGAGCACTGAAGAAATCCACAACTCCATTTGCAGAAAGGCAGTCCCACACTGGCAAGGAATCTCCACCATGCTTCAGTTTTGCCTACAGATACCCATTATTGTACCGCTCTCCAGCCCTTCGATGAACAAACTGCTTTCCACTACAGCCAAATATTTCAATAGCTGAGTCACCATGCCCTGTTTCCACATTGGTGGTATGGCTCTTTGGCCAAAATTTCTCCATAAAGACCACTTCTGGCCAGACATCTCTGGACAATAGTTGGGTGTGCCTGGGTTCCACAGGTTTCTGCTAGTTATGTGCTGATGGCACTGCTGGACATCTTCAGATGTCATTGGGAAGTAAGCATGATGTGTATATCATCTGCTACATTACGTTTCCTTGGCTAACCACTACATCTATGGTTTTCTACATTGCCTGTTTATTTGTGCTACTTCAAAAGAGATTGAACAGAACATCTTGAAATATTGTTGAAATATTTTCCTGGGAGAGACATTGCTGATGCAGAATAACTACGTAGTGTCTTGTTACTGTGCTCATTCTTGCCATAATGTATGACCTGTGACACAAGACTGTCTTCCACAACCTCACCTTAGTAGCAGAGTTTGGTCCTCACTCAGTTTTAGGCTTCCTGCACAGTGTTTCTGTTTCAGTTAATGACTGTGTTTTAACCTCCCTAGCGATCTGATTATGTCCATATTTCTGTACTCAAAGCGGTACATTTGTTTGCATGGAAATATGTATTTTTTTATTGTAGGCCTGCAATTTTTAGGACTAACTCACTGAAATCTGCCCGAACAAGAGTCTAGTAAACATCCCCGGTATGTTACAATTTGAAACACGAAATCATAAATTATAATTTAATAAATAATCATAAAAAATAATAATATAATAATACATTTAATTCAATAATATAATCAAACCAAAAACAATGAAATTTGAAATAGAGCGCCAAGTTCGCACATCACTGAGCAAAGTCGCAAAATCGTTTTCAGCGTCTGATGACGAATTTCCCCACGAATCATTATCACTCAATTCTGCAAGTGGTTCTGATTTACTATCACTGTTCTCTAGCTGGTCTAAAACCGATTTTGACCTAAAGGGATGCTTTTTGGACACCATGGACATTTCTCAGTTTCCAGGCAGAAAGAACAGTAAAAATGCAGGCAGGGCACAGGACAAAGCACTAGGGACAAAATGTATGTGAAATGGTTTGATGCAGTAATGTTTTACTATGTGATTTTATTGAATGTCACTTTTTGTCATTTTCAAATTTCCCGCCGTTGTATCCCCCATACGTCCCGACGCTCTTTGGAGGATGGAATCCGTTTATTACATTGCCGGGGACACTGCAGGAGGGACATCACGGGAGCGCAGGACAAGGTAAGTGAAGAAGGGATCGCGTAGCAGCGCCGCATGGTATTCCCGAGTGTAGCTCGGGGTTACCGCATGTGGTACTGAAACTTTACCCCGAGCTACACTCGGGAATACCTCCAGGGAGGCTACCCTTCATATTAATTGATGATCATTAGCATCTTCTTGGTATAACTGTTTAATCATATACCTAACTATAATCCTACAAAATCCATGACTTTGTGACTTCTTTCCAAGTACTTTACCAGTGTACTGGATCCACAAACAGATTACTTTTTACATACTGCAGGTATAAAAGATCTATCCCCTACTTTTCCCTTATTTGTTGAAAAAATATTTGACATATGAGTTCAGATTACTATTTAATACTATTTCCATTACTAAGTTATTCGGGAGTCGTGAGCAGTGTCTCACACTCTTGCATTAGCTAAATACAGTAAGTGGTGCTGCTCTCTGGCTGCAGTTTGGGCAACTTCTTGTCTATTGCCAGAACAAAATTGAGTACTTCTCAGCCATTTGGAAGAAGCATTGTATTTTTATCAATGAATAATGGATTTCTCTGATTGGCTAATGTTGAAAGGTAGGCTGATGATGTCATATTCTCCACCTCAGAGGGATCCTTGTACTCATCCCTACTCAATTGTTTTTGTGCAGCAGATGAAAAGTCATCCATACTGCTGTAGAACACAACACTACATACTGTAACTAATGTTACTACAGCATGATACAGTGCTCCCAGCAGATGAAAATCTTACTAATGAAAATAGTTTGCTTATGCAAACTTGGCCCAAAAAACTATTTAAAGTGACTAGAAACATGGTATTGCCTTTTATGGATAATGGATATTCAAATGTCAAAGAGAGACGTGTAGATGAAATAGAACATGCTCGGTAATATTAGTTTTTTTTCGCTACAAACAAATATTAATAGGACTGAGATACATCATATATTTAATTTTACAGAAAGAACATATTATTTATATTTGAGAATTGAATGCAAACTAATCACAGGCACCACTATATTTCCTCCTGTTGTGGGAAGGATGCAGAGCACTCCCTTGTCTAAGTGGTTGGCAACCTGGGAAGCAGCATACGTATGAGAGATAATAACAATGTAAGTTTGGCAGAAGCTTTTAAAAAACTCTTTTGTCTGAATGTACTGTGCAGCTATATATTCAACTATAAATCTGTCCAATTAACAGAAATAATAGTGCAAATACAGTAATACAATAAGCACAAACATTTTTAAATGTTTGTGTGTACAGTTTTACTATATTTGCACTATTATTTCTGTTCTTTGTCCTATCCTTTAGGTAGCAGTCCAATCTATGCATCTTCTTCTCCTGAAGAAGTGAAACCTCGCTAAACATGTTGAACTATATGTGAATGGATGGTGGCTTTTCCCATTATGGATCATTCATACGATGATCACATTGTACCATCAGTTTGGATATTGTGAACTTCTACAGTGTGGGACCACCATCATAACCAATATAAGGATGCAGGATGCAACTATGTTGTATTTTTATTTGCTTTTATCCATTTTAATTGTGCATAAAGAAAGATTGTATATATTTTAAGATAAATTGGTGTGGTGCCTATAAAGTCCATGCACTGTGGTCCAATGTCTTTTTGTCTACATCCATTGAATCAATTTAAGGACAGGGACTTTTGTAAATGTAACGGTAACAAGCATCTGTCTTTCCACCTTGCGTTGTCTCATTCCCATTAATTTATTATATATAGAGAGAGATTACAGAGGTTATAGAAGTTTTCTTCTTCTTTTTGGTGTCAAGAAAGACGAACCTCTGGACTACTTGACATACATAATGTGCATAGCAAGGAGTTGGACACCTGGGGGAAGTCATGTCAGGGAAGGAACTGTAATTTTAATATATTGGAGATTTTATGTCCCTGGTTAGAGGACAAAATGAATATATATGTATACTTCCTAATAAGCACTGTGAATAAATAATGAAGAAAAATGTTGTATATTTTATTTAATAGTACCTATAGGTTTCACTCATTATCTAAGTAAATAAGTTCACATCTTAAAATGAAGTGTTCATGGCTTTTTATACCCCCAGTGTAGAGCCAATATGTTTCTTGGATGCATAAAGGGTTTTCTATTCATTAGTCCGTTCTCATTACAGTCTACACTTTCCATCACAGTTTCTGTTTGTCACCATAGCTAGATGTATGTTTTGGTCAGTTATAAAGAATAATTTACCACCTTCACTAAATAATTAAGGATACTAGGGTGCACTTCAGATATCAAGAAGCTTTATACATTTACTTGACCTTTAGCCTCTTTAGTTTATGTATTCACTGAGGTCCATGGTCAATATTGAGTGGTGGGAGAGCTAAGGGAAAGTAAGTATATGTTGCTGAGAATATGGAATTGAGGACCTTAATAGCAAGCATAAGGCAATCTCAGAGAAGATTCTGAGAAGAATTTTCTGGACAAGAGAAGTTATTATTCCCAGTTGTGATTGTTCTTTGGCAGCAATATTCATTACAGAATATATAACATATTCATAATAAGCTATGCTTAACTATTAACTTTTTCATTACCACAATCTCTGTGCCATTCTCTGGCAGAGAGTTTTCACAAGTTAACAGGTGCATAATGAGGCAGCTAAATTTGGTCAGGCTTCAATAACCTCTTGCCATGAAAGGGCTAACCACAACTTATACTTAGAAATGTTGAGTATAATGCTGAGCCACGTTACTAGGTGTAGTGCTACCCCCTAAGGAGCAGCTGGATTTTGGGTCCCCCTATTTCCTGCACAGCCAGGCAACATGCATTTTGGCAAACACACATAGTCAAGAATCCAGTCCATGGGCTTGTTTTTGTTGTTTTACTTAGAAGAAAAAAACTAAGAAAAGGCATTCTGGGATGCCCAACCTGAATAGAAAGTACAGACTGAGGACAAACATCCTACATTTATGTATAAAAAATGGATACTAGATGTTACTGCAGTGAGAGTGGTATCAGTCTCTTTAAGGATCAGTAGCAAAGTTTCTTTAGGGAGCATATGTCCCCCTGTGTGAGCTCTCACAAAGTCCCAATACCTGGTGAGAAAATGCCAGCCCACCTGGCTGCTTTGAATAAGTGTTCCCAGTGCAAGGGATTAATGTTAGCAGTGATAATGCCCCTGGGGGTGTAGAGGTACTCTCTCTGTGCCTTGTATCCTGTGTTTTTGCGTAAGACTGCTTGTTCAGGCCTTTTAGCTGTGTTAGTCTTGCATACTGCGCAGGATGTCTCCTGGATAGGACTTGTAGTGAAGTTCCCTCTGTCTTCTTCCCTGGGGTTCCCTTCTAGGCTTCATGATCCTCACACCCAATCTTCCACCCGATCACCAGACTCCCCTGCTGGCTAGGCTGTCTCATATAGGTATGGACCCATCTAGCACATGGCCAGGCCCCCTGCCTGGGATTTGTAAGACTCCCATGAATATACAGGTTTTTGTCTCTACCCATCTGCTCACTAGCTTCTAGAGTCTTCTGGAATACTCCAGAACCAGGGGGAGGTACCAGAGGTCTGACCTATAGAGCCCTCCAGTCTGACCTAAAGTAAACCCAAACAGCTATGCTCACTTCACTACTGTGAGCCACACTAAATTCACCTCTCTAGCACCCCTAGAGTGTGCTACATAGAGAAAAGTTGTGTTAAAGCCATGTTTCCCGAGTACAGGCATGTTAAGAGCACTAACATGTTTTCCGAGTTCTGATGTGTTATATGGGCTCTTACATTTCACAAGAGAGTTGTGTGTTTCCAGAATCCTCACATTGTGAAGATCCACATGCAACCCATATTCCATCTTGAAAGCTAATCAGTCCTATGATATATGCATTTTACTGTTTCACTAATTAATCTCACTATATGTAAGGAATGAGATATTTGCAGCTAACCTCATTTTCTGAATGACAGCAACAACAGCCAGTCATTATCTGGGAATGAGCATATAGTTTACCTTCTGTCTGGCTTGTAAGGATTCCTTATTTTAATTGAAATTGCACATAAGAGAGGATTGATAGCAATATAACACTACTATAATACAGCAGTAGTGGTAAGTGGTAACATATACACTGGTAGTAGGGTAGGTAAAACTGTCATAGTTGGGATTAGAGTTGGGCTGCCACAGTTGGGATTAGAGTGAGATGCCACAGAGGGGATCACATTTCATATTTCTGACCATTCATTCTATTTTACATTTCCTGTATTTTAAGACCACTGCTTTCATTTTCAGGGGATATTTCATCAGATATTTATGGATTAACATGTTGTATAAAAGTAAATATTACCCTTTGTACAATCAGACAATACCACATCCTCTATTACTGTAATTGTTTATAGGGGTTATCTTCTCCAGGGAGCCTATTGCATGGTGGCATTGTAAATACTGATAAAGCTTTGTTTAAGCCGGCCATATAAAGTTCAAATCTCAGCCGGTTTAGCAGAAACTGGTCGAGATTTGAACCATGTATGGGCAGGATGAATTCACCCAAGTTGATCAATCAACTTATATACAACCAGCCTGATGGATTGTATATATGAATATTGCTTGTGGCTGTTATGGCTGCTAGCAATAATCACTGTGTTCTCCTGGTGGGACGGCTTTCCCCGCCACTCCACCAGGAATAACCTGTGAATGTTGACAGCTATAGATTTTTGCGGCATAAAGCCCGCTTTGTCTGGTTGCACAATACTAGCAACAGCTTTTTTAAGCCTAAGAGCCAAAACCTTCACTAATACTTCAGTTAAAATCCTCTGGGAACATGTTCCACCCTTTTTAGGGTGAAACAAGTAACATGTTCCCAATGCTGCAGCCGCCGACCAATATCTCCCCCAGTTCCCTGTACAAGCTGTCACTTTTTGAATAGAGCGCGGCTGTGAGGAACCACAGAGTTCTGTAAATTGAATCTTCCTGTCAGTATGTCATCCTGTATGGGCAAGCAGACATAGTGATAGGTCTACAGGAGACCTGCATGGCACCAGCGGTCTGCTGATCACTGGTGCAATTATTTGCAGGCTCCTGGAACAAAAAATTATGAATTCCCCTTTTATTTTACCTGCAAAAAAATGTGCATTTATTATTTTTTTGTCAAACGGTGAACTTATCCTTTAACCCCTTGACGCCGAGCGCATGCAATATGCGGCCTCTTGGCGTCTGGGCCACATATTTGCGTGCAATTAGAAAATACATATGTGCTGAGAGCTCGCACTCTGCACGCTCCCAGCACATATGTTCATGAATCTCGGAAAGGTCCCTATCTCCCCTTTCGATCGGGACCTTTTCTGATCATGTGACCACTGTGACGGCGAATCACGGCAGTCACATGACCTTAAAACCCTGCCCACCTCCCGGCTTCTGAAACCTCTTAAAGGGCCAGGAGGTGCTGGTGCTAAGAGGTTGAAATCATTATGATACAAGCTTTACCTCACCATCTATACATCCTGATTTTTACATCCCCTTCATCTACAGTACATATATAAATACTCACTATATTTTGAGAGGTACTCATCCATTCAGAATTTAAATCAGGTATGTCATAATAAACCTGGTCTGTGAGTTTCATGGGGTAATTAGATCTCTCAGAATGAGCTGTACCAATGTCTACATTTTGTGTTGCCTTCTTCACCTGTAAACAGGCAAACTGCTCCAGCCAGGCCGCTATTTCAATACCTTTTTTCTCATGGTTTCTCTCTAATCAACTTCCCTAAACCACCCTGTGATTGTCCTACTGGTGTATGTATATCTTCCCTTTGCTTTTTGCCATCTTCCTTGCTAACCAAAATCTCACCCTCAGATGAGAGAGAGAAACAAGCGAAAGACACTTGAGATCTGTTTAGAGCCTGCATCTGAAGGTACATCCACAAGCCAAAACTTTGATGGTAATATACAGTCCTGCAACCGTGGTTTCTGACTTAGTGCAGGTAACACAGCAGTGTGGTCTCACCAACTTAAGCAGCATAAAATATATTAATATGAAGAACTTTAGCCCTCCTTTAGCCCTCCCAGCAGCACAGTTTCCTAGGCAGCTTAAATAGCACGTAGGAATTATCCCTGACATATCCCTGACACCTGCAGCCAAACAAGTTATTTCTACTCTCTGACTATTTAGTAACTTTGTCCTTTAAGGCACATCAAGCAGAGTTATAGAGTATGCCTCCACTAATAAGGTTCAGAAGTGGGGAGATCCAGGAGGAATCTAGGAAAGACAATGCTGCTGCCATCAAACAAATTTGATTGACACAATGCTGGACTCAGCAAGAAATAGAGAGAGTGTGAAACCATAAGCTGGGACTCGCTACATCACTTCAGGTTGATAAGCCATCAGGGCACACATCCCCAACCATTATTTAACTCTTAACCTACTGTCTAACACTGACGAGGCCTTCAAAAACTATTGGGTTGATTTACTAAAGTAGTTGAGAATGTTCACACAGTAAATGGTGTGGCTTTTCTCTCCTATTCTCCAACAGGCTAAGGTCCTTAGGTCATCATGACCAATGCAGGGTCTATAGATCTATAGTGTATTGGTCTAGACTAAATGAACAAATAACCCTTGCAGTGTGGGTGCAATCCCACTGCAGAGGATAATGTTCAAGCTTTGCAGAGTTGGGTTTTAAGCCACTTTGCCTATAGATACTATAGATACACATTTGTTTAGACAGGAGTTACAGCTATTCTTATAAAGCAGAAAAATCAAGCCATCTGGATGCATTTTTGCAAACTAACCAGCAGATGTCAGAATTGTACAACTTCTTTTTTCTTTTTTTCAGCAAATTGTGTTTTTCTGTGATAAAACGCATCATACTGTACTGTCACCAGTAAGATATTACTCACTGGTTAGATATTAGTTAGGTTGTCCAACCATACAAACCTAGAGTAACAGGTGTCAAGTGCTTTCATCCAGGTAACAACACTGCATAATAAATATCAGTTTCATATATACTATTGGGACACCCTTCCAAATCATTGGATTCGGGTGTTCCTTCCAATCATCTCTGTGGCCACAGGTGTATAAAATGAAGCATGGTACCATGATAGGTTGCCACCTGTGCAATAAGTTCATCCGTGAAATTTCCGTGTATTATAACTGGGAACAACAGCAACTCAACCACAAAGTGGTAGGCCATGTAAAATGACAGAGCAAGGTTAGCACATGCTGAAGTGCACAGTATGCAGAAGTCGCCAACTGTCTACAGAGTCAATAGCTAAAGACCTCCAAACTTTGTGTGGCCTTTAGATTAGCACAACAGGGCATAGAGAGCTTCATGGAATGGGTTTCCATGGCCGAGCAGCTGCATCTAAGCCTTACATCACCAAGTGCAATGCAAAGCATCAGATGAAGTGACGTAAAGCATGCCGCCAATGGACTCTAAAGTAGTTGAAATGTTTTTTCTGGAGTGATCAATCATACTTCTTTCTCTGGCAAAACAATGGACATGTCTGGTTTTGGCAGTTGCCAGGAGAACAGTACTTGCCTGACTGCATTGTGCCAAATGTATAGTTTGGTGGAGGGGAATTATGGCGTGGGGGGGTTTTTTAGAGGTTGAGCTTGGCCCCTTAGTTCCAGTGAAGGGAACTTTTAAGGCATCAGCATACCAAGACATTTTGGACAATTTCATGCTCCCAACTTTGTGGGAACAGTTTGGATGGGATGGCCCCTTCCTGCTCCAACATGACTGCGCACCAGTGCACAAAGCAAGGTCCATAAAGACATGGATGAGCAAGTTTGGGGTGGAGGAAGTTGACTGGCCTGCACAGAGTCCCGACCTCAACCCAATAGAACACCTTTGGGATGAATTAGACTGGAGACTGCAAGCTAGGCCTTCTCATTTGTCATCAGTGCCTGACAAATGCACTTTAGGGACAAACAGGGTGGGCCAACTCAATACTGAACCATACGGACTAAGACTGGGATGCAATTAAAGTTCATGTGGAAAAGCAGGAGGCCCAATACTTTTGGCAATATAGTGTATATATATATATATATATATATATATATATATAAAAAGTTAAGTAGCAGAGGGGGTTGGTAATCAGTTTCAGCCACTTTGGTGGAGGCCACAGACATTTTTTCCCGCCACTGACATTTTTTCCCTACTCATCCCCACTCATCTTTTCTTTTTTTATATCTTTTTTTTATTATATCTTTTATAAAATTTTCTTTTAAAAAGATAATACAAATAACAACAGTATATCTTTTGTCACATCAAATAAATCCACTTTACCCGTATTCCCACCCCCCCAAAAACCCTCCCGTCCCAGTGCAAAAACCCCTGTCCATTTCAATCTTACCTTCTCTTTCCCCTCCTGTAAACCAACCCATATCTATAAATATTTTTAACCATTTTAATTCTCTGACTCTACTACCAGGGCATCCCTCATTTTTAAATATTTTTCAGATGCTTTAAAATCGTACCACCTACTCCACTTTTTTCTAACTTTTTCTATTTTGTCTTCCTCCATATGACATAGCTCCTCCATCTTATTTATATAATCAATTCTATCTATCCAGTCCATCATTGTTGGAGATTCCTGGACTTGCCAAAATTTAGAGATTAAACTTTTTGCTGCACTAAACAGATAGTATAGTATACAATTTTTATACTGTTTTACTGACATCTCTGTTTTATAAAAAAGACACACCCATGGGTCCTTCTGAATAGATGTCCCCCATATCTCCTGTATATTTAGAATTATTTCTTGCCAGAATACCTGTATTTTTGGACAATCCCACCATATGTGAGCCATTGTCCCTATTGCCCCACATCCCCTCCAACACAATGGTGATATTATTATTATTATACAGGACTTAAATAGCGTCGAAAGTTTGCTCAGCGCTTTACATTATGGTGGGAGACAGTACACAAGACAGTACAGTCACAATACAAATTCAACACAAGAGGGATTCGAGGGCCCTGCTCCTTGGAGCTTACAATCTAGGAGGAAGGGGATAGAGGTACAAGAGGTAGTAACTGTGGGGGATGGAGTGGTTGGAAGAGTAGAGGATTCCAGTATTAGCTGAGGGCGGGGTAGGATCCCTGAAGAGATAGATTTTCAGAGTGCGCCTAAAAGTGAGCAGAGTAGGCGATAGTCTGATGGATTGGGGTATGGAGTTCCAGAGGTTGGGGGAAGCCCCGGAGAAGTCCTGGAGACGAGCAAGGGAGGAGGGGACAAGGAAGCTAGAGAGTAGGAGGTCTTGTGAGGAGCGGAGAGTATGGTTTGGGTGATATTTGGAGACAAGATTGGAGATGTAGTTTGGGGCAGTGTTATGAATGGCTTTATACGTCAGTGTTAGAGTTTTGAATTTTATCCGTTGGGCAATTGGAAGCCACTGGAGGGATTGGCAAAGAGGGGTGGCAGATACAGAACGGTTAGTAAGGTGGATGAGTCTGGCAGCAGCATTCATAATAGACTGGAATGGGGATAGCCTGCGGTGAGGTAGGCCAGTGAGGAGGGAGTTACAGTAGTCGAGGTGTGATATGATAAGGGAGTGTATGAGTTGCTTAGTGGTTTCTGAGGTTAGGAACGGTCATATTTTGAAGATGTTGTGGAGGTGAAGTCTACATGAGTTTGTCAGCGATAGGACCTGGGGCTGAAAGGACAGATTGAAGTCAAGGATGACACCTAGTACCCTGGCTTGAGGGTTGGGACTGATGATAGTGTTGTTGGTCTTGATAGAGAAGTCAGAGGGGGGGAGGCGCGGGCTGGGGGGAATACTAGGAGCTCAGTTTTGGAAAGATTGAGTTTGCGGAAGTGGAGTGACATCCAATGCGATATGTCACTTAGTAGGCTTGTGATACAAGCGGAGACTGAAGGGGTGAGGTGAGGGGTGGAGAGGTAGATTTGTGCGTCGTCAGCGTAGAGATGGTAATTGAAGCCGTGGGAATTTATCAGTTGGCCAAGGGAGGAGGTGTAGATGAATAAGAGAAGGGGTCTGAGGACAGAATCTTGAGGGACCCCTACAGAGAGAGGGAGTGAAGAGGAGGTGGCAGCGTTATAGATAACGCTGAAGGAGCGCTGTGATAAGTAGGAGGAGAGCCAGGAGAGAGTGGAGTCTCTGATGCCAAGAGAGTGTAGTTTTTTGAGGAGGAGGGGGTGGTTAACCGTGTCAAAAGCCACAGAGAGGTCGAGGAGTAGGAGTACTGTGTAGTGGCCATTGGTTTTGGCGGTTAGTAGGTCGTTGGTGAGTTTGAGTAGGGCAGTTTCGGTGGAGTGTAGGGGGTGCAAACCAGACTGTAGAGGATCGAGGATATTTCTTCTCGCTGTCTGTGTGCCACATTCAGTGTACAATACCATCTAGACAAACATTTATAATTCATTTCAACTATATTCATATTCATTCCCCCCCGTGCATTAGCTTAAACATTTTACTCTTCTGTTGACCATTTATTTTTGTACCCAATTCTCTTTCCCATTTCTCCAAGAATGACGGGGATCCAGCTCCAATCAGTTCAGTTAAGATCTTATAAATCCTAGATATTATATGTTCACAACCTATCTTTGAACTCAGGTTTTTCAAATGGGAGCATGTCCTCCGCCATCCTCAGTGGCTGGGGGAGCATTGAGACAAAATCTCCTAATTGACAATATCTCAATTCATCTAATACAACAAACATGTTCTTTTTACTCTTTAATTCTTGAAAAGTGCATAACTTCCCTTTATACACTTTATCTCCCAAATGTGCATTTCTACCTTTAAACTATGTCCCCGAAACATTCCCTCTCCCTGGGGGAAAACATTCTGTGTCCACCAATAGCAACAATAATGAATTATAATTCCACCACATAGACTTGTGCAAATTCTCAACACTTCTCTTGTCAATGTGCTACTATTTTCATCCATTACCCAATATTTTCGTGGAATCCAGCTGATACTCTCCAATTGTGTATTACTTAATATACCTTCTATTTTAACCCAACTTTTCTCTTGTGAATTATGTGTTCAATCCACCACCCATGATAATAACACTGACATGTAATACTGCCTCATATTTGGCAGATTTAATCCTCCTTTCTCTTTATTATAACATAAAGTTTCATACTTAATACTTGGTTTCTTATTATCCCATATAAACCTTGATATCAATTTTCTTATTATCCTAAAAAAGGATCTGGGTAAATTTATCGGGAGCATTTGAAATTTATACAGGATTTTTGGGACTATTACCATCGTAACCAGATTTATACGCCCAATCCATGAGACGCACCCTCCTGAAAGTCTTCCCAACTCATCTTTGACTTAATTTATTAATGGGATATCGTTAACTTGGTATAAATCCTTTATCGTGGGGGTTAACTTATTCCCAAATAGCTTAATTCCCTTTCCCTCCATGTAAATGAAAAGTCTTCTTGTAAGTTCATCATCTCTCTACCTTCGACAAGTTAATATTTAGAATCTCAGATTTTGTAGGTTTTATTTTTAAATTAGATAACTCTTCATATTGTTTTAATAGCCCCATTAGGTTGGGTAGCGACAACCTAGGGTTCACTATGTAAAACAGCATATCATCTGCAAATCCTACCTGATCTAAATGTATCCATTCCGCCATCAGTTCTTGCAACCTGGTGGCTAATACTTTCGAGAATAATTTGGTATCGGTATTTCTTAATGATATGTGTCTATAACTAGCACATTGTGAACTATCTTTCTCCTCTTTAAGAATAATGTTTATATGTGCATGCAATGATTACCCTCTCATTTCCATTCCCTCTCCCAGCACGTTCATATATCTACAGAGTTTAGGAACCAGTAACTCTTTACATTTTTATAGTACCCCACTGTATTAGGGCCAGGGCTCTTTCCTCCTGCCGTACTCTTCAGGGCCATCTTAATTTCATCCTGGGAGATAGCTTGTTCTAGGGATACTAATTTATCTTTTGCAATCTTTGGTAAATATGCTGCCATTAAAAATTCTTGCTTTCTCCTCCTCTTTTCTTCCTCTGTTACTTTTTGTTTTATAGGGTTCACCTCATACAGCCTACTATAATACTTTTGGAACATGTCGGCGATACTAGTGGTGGAGAAGATCAGCTCCCCATTTTCGTCTTAAATTTTTTCTATGTAGTTTTTTTATTTCTTTTCCTTCAATCTCTTCACTTCATCATAAATCTTCCTGTGCAGATCTATATCCTGCTTTTTTTTATGTGCCTGTTCTAATTTATGTAATTCTTCAGTTACCCCTTTAAACTTCCTCTCTCGATCTCTCTTTTTTTTTTTTATTTCTGCAGCAATCAAGATTCCCCTCATATAGGCCTTATGTGCCTCCCATATAGTCACCACCGATAATTCCTCTGTTTCATTCATAGCAAAAAATTGCTCTAGCTCTTCCCTTAACCTTTCTTCTATAGTGGGGTCATGTCTAAATGTCTAATTTAGTCTCCACATAGCCCTCTTATTTCCCTCTCCTCCCATTCGTAGTCTCGCCGTGACGGGAGCATGGTCCGAAATGGACAAAAACTCTATATTAGATTTAACCAAGGATTCCAACTGTCTGTGCTCTATTAATACATAATCCACATCTGTGCACAGAAGAGAAGAAGGTATAATCCCTTTCTCTAGAGTGTCTTACTCTCCAAGTGCCTATTAGTTGATTTTTGATAAAATCCCGTTTTCAGCCTTCTTAATTTTTTTCCAACATCCCTCTGTGCACCCGAAGACGCATCCATCCAAGGATCCATACATCAGTTGAAGTCTCCAGCTACGACCAGACTACCTCTTTTAAATTCCATAAGTTTCTCAATTAAATTTAGAAGGAAGTCCTCTGGGTTCTTATTTGGGCAATAAATATTTTCCCTCAACCTCAAAGCTTATATTTTTTGCAATTCCTATTGCCACTCCTTTGGCCTTCTTTATTGTTGAGTCCGTGTAATACCAGGTTGGATGGTACCTCAAATATAACTTAATATTGGTCTGATAGGAAAGATGTGTCTCTTGTAGAAAAACCACATCTATAGAGTGTTGGTGCACTTCCCTAAGTATCTTATGTCTTTTAGTCATAAAATTAAGGCCTTTCACATTATAAGTCATAATGTTAATCAAACTCATATCTAATAACTATTTCTCTTCAAATCTATGTTTCCATACACAGGTAGGGAAACCAAAACTATTCCACTCATGGAAAACCATGCTAACCCGCATTCCCCCTCCCCACATCCCTCCACCCTCCTCCCCACCTCTCTACCTCCCTCCCTCCATAAAAACCTATTGGCCTATATATTGCCCTAGAATCTGATGTGGGACTCCCCCCCACTGGCAATTCCTACTTTGGGGTGTGGCTCTGAACATATACACCAATCTGGGCCCCTCATTCTCGACATAAGGGCTTCCCCTTTATTTCCACTGTATCGAGATTTAGAAGGACTCCTGATGCACGCCATTACTATAATATCTTACTCACACTTCTTCTTGGGAATCAGATGGAGAATGGAGGGGATGATGGGTGAGGATGTGATAAGAACGGAGGAATGAGAAAAAAAAAAGGAGAAGGGTGAGGGAGAAAAAACACTCATCCACCTCCCCCTCCCCCTTCCTCCCCTCTCTCCCATCCCCCCTCTCCCCCGACTCCACCTCCAACTACCTTCTTCTTCTATTAGCTTGCTGCCATTTCTCACTTCTTAACGTCTTCTCATTGGACCCCTCTGAACACCCTGCTATTTCAACAATCTGCAGTTCTAATTTTTCACAAAAGTCTCTTAATTCCTGCAGGCATCTCAATCTTGCCGATTTTCCATCTCTCCACCCAATCAGACAATCCGGGAACCCCCAGTTGTACCGATCTCCTTTTTCTCTCATCTGATCTAACAATGGTTTCAGTATTCTTCTTCTAGATAGAGTCTCAGGAGCAGCATCCATGGAAAGCTGCAAATTCGTTTCTCTATATATCTTATTTCAGAGGTCTCACGCAGTTTTTTCCATATTCTTTCTCTGTCTTCGAACTTATGAAACGGACAATCACATCTCTTGGAAATTCTGATGTGATTCCTGGAGGACGTCTAATTCTGTGCTCTGTCTCAATTTCTACAGGATCCATGTTTGATCTTCCTAACAGGGGGTTATGTACACTTTTTATTTTTCCCCGCAAATCCTCTTCTCTTGTATCCTCTGGTAGGCCTTGGATCCTCAAATTATTTCTCCTTTCTCTATTCTCTTGACCCTCCAATTTATATGATAGCTTCCTCTGTTCCTTTTTCATCTTTTCTTCTCTCGTTTTCAATTTTATGGTCTCCTAATCTTGGGCCTTCATTTCCCCTTCTATTTCTTCAATTGTTGATAACACTCGACCCAAGTCCTTGTGAATCACCGTCATTTCATATTTTATAGAGCATTCCAGTTTTGCGAACATTTCTACCATCTCATTTTTAGTAGGAATTTGAGATATGGTTCCCTGTTGGTCTGCCACATTTTGTTCTATTACACTTTCATTATTTATGCATTCATTCGGCTGATTTCTATCCCGCATTCCAAATGACAGTCTAGATTGTTCCCCGTCAGACTTCCTCTTTCTTTCTTTCTCTTTGGTTCTAAGGACCTTGTATCTCAGGACTTTTTTCTTGTATCAACCTATATTCCTTAATGGTACTCATGTTAGTGTTCGACTGAGGGGTCTTTACCCCTCCTCCTTTGGTGGATCTACTCATATTAATTGAGCTTTTTCTGCGAGTACCATAAAGAAGATTAGTCAATATCATGTGTACAGTTTTAGATATATTCGTGCGGATATAAGATATGATCACATTCCCTTGAGTACACTTTCCTTGACCTACTGAGAACACCCAGCACCTTCTTCTTCTGCCCGCCCATTCCCTCTCACGAATATCCAGACACCTATGGTAGCAATAAAGCAGTATTTTTTTTTTTTTATAATTTAAATATTTATTGATTTTCATTTTAAAATACATTTCATCATCATGATATACAAACATATATATATATTTATACATTATAGTATCCAACATTTCTACTTTATTTACTTTATTCCAAATTCCCCCCCCCCTCCTCCACCCTCACCCAAATCCCATCTTCCTGCAATTCCTTTTCTCTGCCTCATTTTATCTCAGCAAGTGCAGTTTTCCTATTATTTTCTTTAATCTTTCCTATATTTCATATATAACTTAGCTTTTTCCCAATTCTCCCATTTCCTATTATAAATCTCCATCCTATCTTCCTGGACATGGCACAACCTTTCCATCTTTTTAATCTGCTCAACCCCTTCAATCCAGTCCTCTTCCTTCGGTACCTCTATTTGCTTCCAAAACCTGGGTATCAGAGCTTTTGCAGCATTAATGTAGCACCATATCCCTGATTTTTTTATTTATTGACTGATATGTCCATGTTATGCAAAATACACACTTCTGGGTCTAAGCCAATGTCTATTTCTGTTATTTTTCTTATCAAATGGGTTATTGTCTTCCAGAATAACTGAATTTTTGGGCAGCCCCACCATATGTGATATGTTGTACCTATTTCACCACATCCCCTCCAACACCACGGTGAACTCTCTTTACACATCTTATTTTCAACATTTGGTGTAATGTGCCATCTTGTCAAACACTTATAGTTCATCTCTACCTCTCTCATAGAAATGTTTTCGTGGGTTAATCTATATACAGTCATGGCCGAAATTGTTGGCACCCTTGATATTTCTCCAGGAAATCATGTATTTCTCACGAAACGTATTGCATTAACACATGTTTTGCTATACACATGTTTATTCCCTTTGTGTGTATTGGGACAAAACAAAAAAAGGGAGGAAAGAAAGCAAATTCGACATAATGTCACACAAACCTCCAAAAATGGGCTGGACAAAAGTATTGGCACCCTTTCACAACTGCGGATAAATAAGAATGTTACAAGCATGTGATGCTCCTGTAAACTCACCTGGGGCAAGTAACAGGTGTGGGCAATATAGAAATCACACCTGAAAGCAGATAAAAAGGAGAGACGTTCACTTAACCTTTGCATTGTGTGTCTGTCTGTGCCACACTAAGCATGGACAACAGAAAGAGGAGACGAGAACTGTCTGAGGACCTGAGAACCAAAATTGTGGCAAAATATCAACAATCTCAAGGTTACAAGTCCATCTCCAGAGAACTAGATTTGCCTTTGTCCACAGTGCGCAACATTATCAAGAAGTTTGCAACCCATGGCACTGTAGCTAATCTCCCTGGTCGTGGACGGATGAGGAAAATTGATGAAAGATTGCAACGCAGAATAGTCCGGATGGTGGATAAGCAGCCCCAAACATGTTCCAAAGACATTCAAGCTGTCCTGCAGGCTCAGGGAGCATCAGTGTCAGCGCGAACTATCCGTCGACATTTAAATGAAATGAAACGCTATGGCAGGAGACCCAGGAGGACCCCACTGCTGACACAGAGACATAAAAAAGCAAGACTACAGTTTGCCAAAATGTACTTGAGTAAGCCAAAAGCCTTCTGGGAAAACGTCTTGTGGACAGATGAGACCAAGATAGAGCTTTTCGGTAAAGCACATCATTCTACTGTTTACCGAAAACGGAATGAGGCCTACAAAGAACAAAACACAGTACCTACGGTAAAATATGGTGGAGGTTCAATGATGTTTTGGGGTTGTTTTGCTGCCTCTGGCACTGGGTGCCTTGACTGTGTGCAAGGCATCATGAAATCTGAGGATTACCAAAGGATTTTGGGTCGCACTGTAGGGCCCAGTGTCAGAAAGCTGGGTTTGCGTCCAAGATCCTGGGTCTTCCAGCAGGACAATGACCCCAAACATACGTCAAAAAGCACTCAGAAATGGATGGCAAAGAAGCGCTGGAGAGTTCTGAAGTGGCCAGCAATGAGCCCAGATCTAAATCCCATTGAACACCTGTGGAGAGATCTTAAAATTGCTGTTGGGAAAAGGTGTCCTTCCAATAAGAGAGACCTGGAGCTGTTTGCAAAGGAAGAGTGGTCCAAAATTCCGGGTGAGAGGTGTCAGAAGCTTATTGATGGTTATAGGAAGCGACTGATTTCAGTTATGTTTTCCAAAGGGTGTGCAACCAAATATTAAGTTAAGGGTGCCAATACTTTTGTCCAGCCCATTTTTGGGGTTTTGTGTGACATTATGTCATATTTGCTTTTCTGCCTCTGTTTTATATTTGTTCCAATACATACAAAGGGAATAAACATGTGTATAGCAAAACATGTGTTAATGCAATACCTTTTTTGTGTGAAATACTTGATTTTCAGGAAAAATATCAAGGGTGCCAACAATTTCGGCCATGACTGTATTCTCCTCTGCTTCTCCTCATCTATCACGCATCCCATATCAGTTTCCCATTTTGTTATATATGTTGGCTTTGTGTTTATATCTAATTCGGTGAGTATTTTATATACCTTAGCAATCCCGTGTTTCCCATCACCTTGTGTACCCAAAACCTTTTCAAACAAGTTCCACTTGTCTCTTGTCCTTAAAGGTTTTGGCAAACTTCCAACAAAACTCCTCAATTGAAAATACCGCCACTTGTCTAATTTAGTGAAAATCTCACCCTCTTTTTTTTTCAATTCCCCAAATGATCCTATTTTATCCCCCACCAAAATATCTCTTAATTGAACCTCTTCCTTTTTAAACCACCTTCCACCTATTTCTTCTCTACCAGGGGGGAAAAACTCCGTGTTTTTTAGTGAAATCAGTGTTGAATTGAAAGACCATTTCAAACTTTTGTGTAAATTATCCCAAATTTTTAAAACATTCAAAGTGTATGTATTTACATTATCGTTTAGGCCCCTATACTGTGTTGGTACCCATATCACCTTACCCAAATCTGTTCCACTAAGTTCATTCTCTATTCTCACCCAACTTTTTTTATAGTTCTGTATCCAGTCTATAGTTCTTGCCAATATTATAGCTTTGTAGTATCTTTTAAAGTCTGGAAGCCCTAAACCACCTCTTTCTTTCCTCCTACTCAGCAATTCATGTAACAATCTTGGTTTTTTATTCCTCCATATGTATTTTGTTATCAGTTTCTTGATTAACTTAAAAAAGATCTCTGGGAGTTTAATTGGTATCATTTGATATCTATACATGATTTTTGGTACTATTATCATTTTTACCAGGTTAATACGGCCTATCCATGTCGGAGTTCCCTCCTGCAATATTTTCAGCTCCTCTCTAATCTCATTAATCAATGAAATATAGTTTAATTTATAAAGGTGTTTATATGAAGCTGTGAGTTTTACTCCTAAGTATTTTATATCTCTATCTTTCCATTTAAAGGGAAATTCCTTTTGTATATTTTCTTTTTCATTTTTTGAAATATTTATATTTAGAATCTCCGTTTTTGTTGGATTAATCTTTAAATTTGACAGTTCTCCATATTCCTTTAATAGCTTCATTAGATTTGGAAGTGTTATCCTGGGGTTTCCTACGTAGAACAACAAGTCGTCAGCAAAAGCGGCGACTTTATGTTCCGTGTCCCCTATCTGAATTCCCTTTATATCTCTATTTAGCCTTATTGTTGACAGCAGTGGTTCTAATGATATAACATACAACAATGGGGACAGTGGACATCCCTGTCTTGTACCGTTTGACATCTCAATGGGTTCTGACCTCTCCCCGTTCACCACAACAACTGCAGAGGGGTATCTATACAACTTTCCTATCCACTCTCTCATCCTGGGCCCAATTCCCATGACTTCCAACGTATCCGTCATGAATCTCCAGTTCACTCTATCAAACGCTTTTTCAGCGTCTATAGAGAGTAGTACCACCGGTTCTTTTCCCTTTTTACTTTTTTGGATCAGCATCAATGATCGTAACCCATTATCTCTACCCTCCCTCCCGGGAACAAAGCCCATCTGGTCCTGATGAATCCATTCCGGCATTAGCTCTTTCAATCTATTTGCCAAGACCTTTGCATATAGCTTAGTGTCAGTGTTTAATAATGAGATAGGTCTATAGCTCGAACACTGTGTAGCATCTTTTCCCTCTTTTTGAATAAGCACCATTTGAGCTTGTAGCGATTCTTTTCTTACTTCCATCACTCCACCTAATGCATTCATGTATTTTCTAAGTTTTGGTACTAAGATTTCACTATATTTTTTATAATATCTCACAGTATAACCATCTGGTCCTGGACTTTTCCCAGACACTGTACCCTTCAAAGCTAATTTTATTTCATCTTGTGAGATATCTGCATCAAGGGAGTTCAGTTGGACTTCGCTTAGTTTTAGTAACCCAGCCTTCTCTAAATATTTCTTTCTCTTTTGATTCTTCACACTTTCTATATTTTCTGATTCCCGCAGGGGATTTATATTATACAGATCTCTGTAATAATCCACAAAAACTTTGGTGATTTCTCTATTTGAGTGTTTCAGGTTCCCCTTAACATCTTTTATTTTTTCTATATAATTTCTATTTTTCTTTTTCCTCAGGGCCCTCATCAAATATTTTCCCGGTCTTTCTCCCCATCTATATCTCTCACTCAAAACCCTATTATATGCTTTTCTCCTCTCCTCTTCTATTACACCTTCCAATTCTTCTTTCTTTTTATTTAACTTCAGCTCTATTTCTTTTATTATTCTATTCTTGTGTTGTTGTTCTAGTATACTTATTTCTTCTAAGAGCCCACTCATTTTCTCTCTTCTTTCTTTTTTCTTTCTTGCCCCAATCGCTATCAATATTCCCCTTATGTATGCCTTATGAGATTCCCACACTGTAGCTATGGACACATCGCCTGTCTCGTTCTCCTTGAAATACCGATCAATCTCTTCCCCTATTTTCTGGGCTATTTCCTTTTCTACTAATAGTGTCTCATTCAGTTTCCAACCCAGCCCTCCTGTTTTCCCCTTCCCCCATTCTAATTTCATTATAACTGGGGCGTGGTCCGATAGAGAGATTGTCTCTATTTCAACTTGAACCAGGTGGTCAATTAATTGATGTTCTATTAATATGTGATCTAATCTCGAATACCTCTTGTGCATGTTTGAAAAGAAGGTATAATCTCTATCTTGCATGTGTGTAATTCTCCAGGCATCTACTAATTGACTTATGTGTAGTTCTTTCTTCAAGAGTTTCAGGGCCCTACTTCCTTCTCTCTGTACATGGGAGGTAGCATCCTTTTGTGGATCCATACAGAAATTAAGATCCCCTGCGAGGATCAGACGTCCTTTTTTAAAGTCCATCAACTTCCTCAACACTTTTTTCAGATATATCTCTGGGCTTTTATTAGGACAATAAATATTGGCCAGTGTACATTCGATCTCCTGTAGTTTTCCCTTTAAGAACAAGAATCTCCCCTCTGGGTCTGTCATTCTATCTTCCAGCTCAAACCTAGTATTCTTTGCCATACCTATTGCAACACCCTTCGCTCTCTTGACCGGGGAATCTGCATAATACCATGTTGGGTGATTTCTGGACCCCAGCCTAACATTCGATTCTATCTCAAAATGTGTCTCCTGTAAGAATACTACTGAGGCTGCTCTATGGTGTAGTTCTTTAAACAGTCTAAATCTTTTCCCAGGGGAGTTCAACCCATTTACGTTATATGTTATAAACTGAATCTCTTCCATCTTCCATAAAACGTCTCTTCCCCTTCTTCTCCCTTCTCACTTGCTTTTATATCTTTTATTTTTTTTTTGCAGGAAAAATACCCCCCCTCCCCACTTACCCACCCCCCCAACTTTCCCCCTCCCCCCCACCCCCCGTCCCTCCCCCCTCTTTTTAGGCCTATCGTTTGCCTATTGATCATTTATGGAAGTAACTTCCACTTTTGATCTACTCCTTGGGCTAAAAACTCTGGGCATGGACGTCTTTCCCCTTGTCCGACCTCCCCATAGCTCCCCTGGTCCCTCTTAGGTTCATCTACAGCACCGTAAGGCAGGGACGGTAGGGTGAGGGCAGACCAGTGTAGAGGGAAAAAAAAACCAAAACAAAACAGCCTTATCTTTCCTCCACCACCTCTCTCCCCCTCCCCCCCTCCCCCCGCCTCCTCCCCCCCCACAAGTTGCCAATCCTCTTTTCTCTTCATTCTAAGTTCCCATTGGTCTTCCTCCCAGCCTGGAATCTCCATTCTTTGTATTTTTAAACTGTAGCAAAAATATTTTAGATCTTCTGGGAACCTGAGGTACGATGTAACCCCGTTTTTCCATCCTATTAAACATTCAGGAGACCCCCATCTATATTGCACATTATGTTCTTTCAACCTTTCCAATAGGGGTCTCAAAGTTCTCCTTCTCCACAGAGTCTCTGGGGCCAAGTCCGCATATATCTGTATGTCTCCACCTTCATACTTAATGACTGGTTTCCCTTTGATCTTCTTCCAAATTTTTTCTTTATCTCGGAACTCATAAAATTTAACTATAATGTCTCTCGGCCTTTCTTTCCCCAGGTATCTCTGGATGTTTCCTTTTCTAAAAGTTCCTTCTATTTTAGTCCTTTCCATTTCAATACTGTCTGTTATAGTATTTAATATTTTACAAACCACTTCTTGCAGGTTTTCTCCCTTAGAGTTCTCTGGGACCCCACGTATCATGACGTTTCTCCTCCTGTCTCTATTTTCTTGTATCTCAGCTTTATATATCAATTTTTCTTGGGCTTTCCCTATGTTAATTATTACTTTTTCAAGCTCAGAGATAGCCTGGGTCTGATTTTTAACTTTCTCCTCCGTTTCCTCCACTCTCACCAGCAGGTGTCCCAGGTCACTTCGGATATTTACCATTTCTTGTTTTATTGTTTTCTCCAGTTCTTTAAACATTTCTGCCATTTCTTTTTTGTTAGGTATTTGTAGGTCTTTTTCCGTCTCTATATTTCCTAATGATTGCTGATTACTGGTATCCAGGCCTAGTGATACTCTTGGGCTATTTTCCATGCTGAAATCTGCTTCTCCTCTTTCAATCCTATTCTGGGATCTTTCTGGGGTTACGTTTCCTTGGGAGGTATATTTTTTAATTGTACCAGTCTGGGACCCTTTAAGCCCACTTCCTTTTACACTTTTATTTTTCATTTTCTCTGTAGCTTTTATTCTTTGTTCCTCTGTTATAAAATTTGTGGATTTGGGGGGGAGAGAATCAAAGTTCTTGTATACAAGTTTCTGCACTATTCCCCGGCTGATCTTTTTGGGCTGTTCTATCCTCAAATCTTTTCCACCTTTTTTTTTTTGCAGGCGCCGGGGGTCCCCCCTTTCACTTACCCCCTGCTACCCTTTAGGGAGCCATGTAATACATCACATTTAGTGTATAGAAGATTTCAACTTTAGTCACTCACCCTCCTCGTATGTTTCATCCAGTGACCCCGCTGAGTGCTCTCACCTTCAGGGTCTTTGTTCATGGAGAGGGGGGGGGGACCCTCCAGAGTCTCTTTGATTCTTCAATTAACCAGGACTCAGTGGGTATCCTCTTGCCTTACTTCATGTCCTGGGGGTCTCAGGGGAATAGGGGGGGAATGCACCAGTCTCCGGCCAACAGGTCCGCTCTGCTCTCCCACCGCAGAACGCCGGCCGGCCGGCTTCCCGAACTCCCAGGAATGCTTTGCGGCCGGTCACGTGCTCGCGCCGGCTTCCCAGCATCCAATCGCTCTCTCACCGCTAGTCACCAGCCGCTCTCCACTCTCCCCCCGCACACCTCCACCTCCCGTCCCGGGGAACCGCCGGTCCAGGGTAAGAGCCAAGCCGCAAGGCTTTCTTCATGCCTCGGGGGGATCACAGGGGACCTGGGGAGGACAGAACACGGAGCTCCGTCCGAGAGCTCCTACATTGAGCTCTCCTCTGCCGCCATACTCAGGCTCCGCCGCAATAAAGCAGTATTGATATGAATATTTGGCCGTTGTCCATGGCAAGTCCATAAAGACATGGCTCTCTGACTCATTATGGATGGCCTGGGTGGGGGATTGTTCTATTCAACATGTCCCATACCTCTTGTGCTGGCAGGTGTCTCAGAGTCCTTGTTCTCCAGGTGGCAGGTCCACTTGTAATACCTTCAAGGATCCCTCCAGAGTCTGACCCCTCCAGGGAATCCGGCTCCAATCCCTCCAGGCGCTCCAGGGACCAGCCTCCACACAGAGCCACACTGAGCCAAGAGGCAACAAATCCTCAGATCTGCTCCTCCAGGAATCCCGGCACAGGCACTCCCCACCTGTCACTCAGCTCAGAGTATCCAACAGCCATCCTCTAACACAGGGAGCCCTGGTGTGCCGTCTCAACAGCAATGGGTAGGAGTTCCCGGGAATCCCCAAGGCTGCCATGTGGTTGCCTCCCCGCTCCAATTGCCGCTGCAATACGGGGAGAGATCCAATCCTCCCCTCTCCGCTCCTGTCCGCACAGCTTCACCCAGGAGGACAGCCCCAAGAGGTAAGTCAGAGGGGTGTCCAAACATTCAAATAGGCAGTAACATCCCCAGCATCGGTGACCGGAGATCCTCTGTCTCATGAGCTCACGACTGTATGCTCAGGCCCCTCCCCTGCATGTCCAGACCCTTAAACCAAACTCTTCCCTACTCATCTTTTCTGACTGTTTTTCACTAGTTTTGCATTTGGCTAGGGTCAGTGTCACTACTGGTAGCATGAGGTGATACTTGGACCCTACAGAGGTTGCACAGGCAGTCCAACTGTTCCAGGATGGCACATCAATACTTGCCATTGCCAGAAGGTTTTCTGTGTTTCCCAGCACAGTCTCAAGAGTATGGAGGAGATTCCAGAAGACAGGCAGTTACTCTAGGAGGGCTGGAGAGGGCCTTAGAAGGTCCTTAACCCATTAGCAAGACCGGTATCTGCTCCTTTGTGCAAGGTGGAACAGGATGATCACTGCCAGAACCCTACAAAATGACCTCCAGCAGGCCACTGGTGTGAATGTCTCTGACCAAACATTCAGAAACAGACTTCATGAGGGTGGCCTGAGGGCCTGACATCCTCTATCCTGTGCTCACTGCCTGGTACCATAGAGCTCGGTTGGCATTTACCATTGAACACCAGAATTGGCAGGTCCACCACTGGTGCCCTGTGCTTTTCACAGATGAAAGCAGGTTCACCCTGAGTACATGTGACCTTTGTGAAAGGGTCTGGAGAAACTGTAGAGAATGTTATGCTGCCTGTAACATCGTTCAGCATGACCGTTTTGGTGGTGGGTCAGTGATGGTCTGGGGAGGCATATCTATGGAGGGACCTCTACAGGCTAGACAACGGCACCCTGGCTGCTATTAGGTATCGATATGAAATCCTTGGACCCATTGCCAGGGTCCTGGGTTCCTCCTGGTGAACGACAATGTGCGGCCTCATGTGGCAAGAGTATGCAGGCAGTTCTTGGAGGGTGAAGGGATTGCTACTCCTGAATGGCCCCCACGCTCGCCTGACCTAAATCCAATAGAACACTTCTGGGATATCAAGTTTCGGTCCATCCAAAGCTGCCAGGTTGCTCCTCAGACTGTCCAGGAGCTCAGTGATGCCCTGGTCCAGATCTGGGAGAAAATACCCCAGGACACCATGAGTTGTCTCATTAGGAGCATGCCCTAACATTGTCAGGCATGCATACAAGCACGTGGGGGCCATACAAACTACTGAGTACCATTATGAGTTGCTGCAATGAAATTTCAGCAAAATGGACTAGCCTGCTGCATATTTTTTTTCACTTTGATTTTCGGGATGTCTTTGAATTCAGTCCTCTGTAGGTTGACAGTTTTCATTTCCATGAAATGATGGGGCATTCTTACGTTTCTAAAACATTACCCAGTCCATATCAGTATAGATATCCAGCAAGATATTTTTTTCCATTGAGATCTGATGTGTTTTCAAATTGTTCCTTTAATTTTTTTGAGCAGTGTGTATATATATATATATATATATATATATATAAATGATATGTGGTCATGTGTGAAGGTGAAATGCATTTCAGCTACCTGGAGTTGGCACAATGCGACAAAGCTATCACAGTCAGTCTTGAATGTAGAGAAATGTCAAGTTGTTGTAGCACTTAATGATTTTTGTTTAAAAAGCAATAGCATTTTGCAGAAATCCCAATACTTTTTGGCTTCTGTAAACCCTTCTTTAGGCAAAGAAACATATTTAGGCAACACAGATGTCAAGATATGGGATCAGCACAGGGGTCTGATAGCTAAAGGAATAATCAAGAAGGCCAAGCAAGATACTCAGGCTAAAGTAGTAGTAAAATAAAACCAGTGATTTATTCATACAGAGAAAATCAGCAGTTTCACTTTACTGGCAACACCACCAGTGCTTTTGGTTGGTGAATAGCTGCTTAGGCAGGCAGAGCTGTCCAATGGGTGTAGGTAGAGAGTGCAAAACCCTATGTAAGATTCAAGTGACTCACTTCAAGTGAGGCTCTTACAGATGGCAAAGTCTTTTTGCTTCCAGGAGGCAAATTGTGTGAGGGTGGGAGTAACAGGAAAGAAAGTATAAGTTGGTGAGTTGGTGAACTTGCTGGGCACGTGTCTCTTTTTAACCTGATTTTATACAAAACCATGCAAATATGAATAGCTAACCTTTGCATCCATTTTTTTCAGTTTGAGATTAGCAATCACCTTTAGCTGCTCTCCCACCCATAACAACTATTTTTTTTTTGCTGTACAGTTTATATTTTGGGGGACAATTTTGGTGGCTTTTCATTTATTTTTGGGGCTTTTTTATTATATGTTGTTTGGGTTTTTTATAGATAGAACTAATTTTAGTTTAGGTTAGTTTCTGGTGGCGTTCCATTTATTTTTGGGGATTTTTTATTGTACATTGTTGGTGCTTTTTATAGGTTGAACTGATTTTGGTTTAGGGTAGTTTTAGGCTACATTGGTTTTTATTTTTGTTGATAAGGTATTTTTTAAGTTTAAGTGCTCAAGGTGCAGCATTCATTTGTTGCTGACCACTTTCTCTTAGAGGTATTTTTTGTTCACAGTATGCCACTGCATTTTGTAAAGATTTTGAAGGACGTTTGAAGAATAAAACTAAGTGCAAAAAAGTGTGTACCTAAACCACCTCTCATTTCATCACTAAAATTCATCAAGCTCCCTATCCCCATTGTAAAAATAAAAGTTGGATATATTTCATCAGGCCTATATTGGTGATTAAACTGTCCTGCAACTGGCCAATTGTATACTGCTGTACTCTCTGCAATATCTTAATTCTTGCAGTAATGCCTGTGATCATTCTCTTTAGTAAATCTTTGTCTAGTTGTAATTGTATACTACTGTTCCATCTGCAGTTTGCTAATTCTTGTGGTAAGCCCCCTACCTGTACTCTCTGGGCCTGATAAACTGTACATAGCACAATCCCCTAATAAACAGAGATTCCACAAGGACCTTGTGAGGTGTGCTATCACTGTGCAGGGAGCTCACTGTATTGCTTCTTCTCTTCTTTCCCCAATGAGAAAAGATGATCTCTGGGGGGTGAGAAAAGTGCAAGCAGCAGAACAGCATAGAGCTGCCTGCTCCCTCTGATGAGTGTCTGTCTAGGTCACAGGTGTCAAACACAAGGCCTGCAGGCCGAATCCAGCCCTCCAAGCCATTTCATGTTACCCGTGCAACTCTCCTACAGGTACCCCCTTGTCTCTGCCCCCACCTTGTCTCAGCAGTCAGCAGCAGAGAAGAGAATAGAACTCCTCTGCCAAATCTTGCACCTCTCAGTGCAACTTCAGCACCTCTTCATCTCTCCTGGTCTCAGCAATCAGCAGATTCTGTTAACTGACTCCACAACTTCTCTGGTCCTCCTCCAGACCCTGCACTTTCTGTTTTCCAGCTCTGCCCCCAAAGGGGGTTGCACGGTGATGTTAGGTGCTCTGGACATCTAGTTTTACAGATACAACCGGCCCTTTGAGGGCAAACATAATGCTGATATAGCCCGCAATGAAATGCAATTTAACACCCCTGGTCTAGGCACTCATCAGAAGGAACATATCAGTTGCCTTCTACCCTCTTCTCATCTAGGAACAGACAGTAGGGAGGGAGGAGGCACATTCGCATTGCTCAATTTCCTTCATGAAAGCATCTGTACAGATCCTTATCAGTTGTGCAACTCTACACTTGGTCAGACCAGATAGAAATATGCAGATAATGTTTGCATCACATTGCAACATAGATATTAGTTTATAAGGTGCAATTTGTGATTTCAAGTTTCTGTCATGCATGTTGCAAATTCTCTTCAATTTCTCCTCATTTGGTGGACTATGATGTTTATTTGGGACATGTCAAGTACACAGTAGTTTATCTGGCTCCTTGTATCTAGTGCATTTCTGTAAATTCTCCCTAATTTTAAATTTCCTGCTGCTGGCCAATTTTTCACTTCTATATCAGGTTATCAGGTTACTTTACTTCAAAACTGTAAACTGATAAGGGGATGCTAAGCCTTAAAAGCTTGCTCTCCTTTTCTCTGCAGTTAGTTAATAAATGTAACTTCAGTTATTTGTGTTATTCTAACCAAAATGGTAATTCTTGGATTGAAAGTATAGTTGTCCTTGAAGACACATTTATGAAACTTAGAATATTCAAGTTTCTCAGAAGTGACTGCATCAAAAGGAGACAATCTCAAATCCAATTCTGTTCTGCAGTTTCTTCCCATAAATATATGTATAAAATGATAAATAATTCACTTACCATCCACCCAACGGTCTCTGCATTTAATCCTACAACACTCCAAGCACACAGTTTGGATGAATTGAAGAACAAACATTGTCTGTAAATATTAGAAGCTACCACCTACACAGAAATATCCTTTTCAATCTGACTGTGAATTGAAAAAAAAAAAACTTTATGAATTATATTCAATCTTGTTTTTTCTCTTTCTATTAAAAGTGTTATTTTGTGCTAGTCAATGATTCAATAGCACAGAGAATACCAAAAACAAATCTGGATAAAATGACATTTCTCCAACAATGTGAACTGTTAATCAGACCTTCATAAACAAGCAGAAATAATAATTATGTATACTGTGATATTTTGAAGGTGAAAGTCAAATATCACAGATCATTCAAAACACATTTTAATGTTTTATCCAGTGACTATAGATAGAGAGAATATGCTGAAAGAAAATATCATTGCACAATGTAGTCAATAATACAAGCTGTTTTATTAAAATTGTTCAGTGCAAACCTTAAATTTTACTTGAAGCGAAGCCCTGCTTTAATAACATAGACATTGCAGAAATAGCACTGTGGAGAAGTTCAAGAAGAGCAGAAATGTTCATTTAAAAGTTGGGTATTTGCAATCCAATAATGAATGAACATTTACCTTGTAAAAAAAAATAAAAAGCACTGCTATAAGTATAATATTTCAGGAACATTCAATGTACCCATTGTACCTGTAGCTCTT
This sequence comes from Staurois parvus, assembly GCF_062004578.1. Lineage (NCBI taxonomy): Eukaryota > Metazoa > Chordata > Amphibia > Anura > Ranidae > Staurois > Staurois parvus. The sequence continues at coordinate 8,700,702 of NW_028317854.1, read as the reverse complement.
CATCAAATCATACATATCTAACTGCTTTCTGGATTATTTTAATTTGCATGCGATTTGATTCTAGTTCGGGCCTTTTTGGTGCGGATACAGTGCGATTTGAGCCATACATAATGTAAGGCTCAAATCGCACCGCACACAATTCACATGTGATATGCACAGGAATACGGTGCGGTTCCTGTGCGAATCATATGCGATTTACCGCACCCCATGAGTGTGAACCTAGCCTTAGACTTTCTTTACACACATCATGAAAAAAAAAATGGATGTATGTAGCACAACCTGTTCCTCCAACTCTCTCACAGCCCCCTGGCTGCTTTTTCTGGCAAATGACAAAATAACAGCTTGGACTTATTGGAGCATCTCTGGCTTCTCCTATGTAAATTGAAACATACAGTCTCTGTAATGTCAAGGACAGTTACAATCTAGCAATGTTATTGATGCTTTATTGTAACTTATCTGGTTTATTTAAAGCAGATCAAAATGTGACTTTGTATTAATTCATTCATTCAGCAACCATAAACGTTAAATCATTTATTAAATAGGGTTCCTATTTCACCCTTTTAACCCTTTGTTAACCCTAATCAACTCGAATAAACTCCTTTCTTTCCTTCTCCTCTTAGCTGTTATTTTGCTGCTGGCTGTTTATTCTATTTGTTTTACCATTAACAGTCAAATGTTTCAGCAACTTGATTTGCTATCTGTTTTTGCAACACAGTTTTGAAAAAGCACATTTGTTAATAACTTTGCAATAATTTAAAACATAATTTGAATAGCATAAAAATGGTAAACATTATAGAATAAAATATGTACTTTTTATCTGCAGGAATACTTGCTGTTATAAAACTAATACCGGTCAAACTAAAAGAAAAACAACATTTGTTTGTTTTTTTATATAAATTACAGAGTAAATCAAATTCTGAAATTCAGTTGAATACATGTATTTTGTTTGCTTTATTGTATTCAGATATTTTTTCAGAGTTTTTTTCGGTAACTAAACAAACACGTTTCAAACAGAAAATAAAATATTTTGTGCAAGACAATATTGGCAAGAGAAAATCTTGTTTGTACCAAAAAATATGAAATTATGTATTAGGTAAAGACAAAATTATTGCCTAATTAATAGGCCCATAGCTGAAATGTAAACATTTCTCTGGATCATTAGCGATGTAACGGTGTAAATCAGTAATAAAGGAAAAATAAAAAAAGGGTTCAGAAATGTAATGGTGTAAATGCCTAATAAACAAAAAATGGAAGAAATGGATAGCACTCTTTTAACCTCCCTGGCAGTATTCCTGAGTGTAGCTCGAGGTAAAGTTTCAGTATCACAACGGTAACCCCGAGCTACACTTGGGAATACCAAGCAGTGCTGCTCCGCGATCCCTCAATCACTTACCTTGTCCTGTGCTCCCATGATGTCCCTCCTGCAGTGTCCCCGGCAATGTAATCTTCTGGGTTCTGTCCCCTGCTCGCGTCGGGACGTATGGGGGATGGAACTGGCGGGAAATTTGAAAATGACAAAAAGTGACATTCACTAAAATCACTAAAATCACATAGTAAAACATTACTGTATCAAAGCATTTCACATACATTTTGTCATGAGTGCTTTGTCCTGTGCCCTGCCTGCATTTTTACTGTTCTTATTGCCTGGAAACTGAGAAACGTCCATGGCGTCCAAAAAGCGTCCCTTTAGGTCAAAAGCGGTTTTAGACCAGCTAGAGAACAGCAATAGTAAATCAGAATCACTTGCAGAATTGAGTGATAATGATTTGTGGGGAAATTCGTCATCAGACACTGAAAACGATTTTGCGACTGCTCAGTGATGTGAGAACCTGGCACTATATTTCAAATTTCAGTGTTTTTGGTTTGATTATATTATTGAATTAAATGTATTATTATTATATTATTATTTTTTATGATTATTTATTAAATTATAATTTATGATTTCGTGTTTCAAGTTTTATTCTACCTGGGATGTTTACTAGACTCTTGTTCGGACAGATTTCAGTGAGTTATTCCTAAGAATTACAGGCCTACAATATAAAACGCCAAATTTCCATGCAAAATAATGGTACCGCTTTCAGCACCAAAAATCTGAAATAATCATACCGCCAGGGAGGTTAAATTGATTTTCCATTTTTCAGAGAAAGTTTAAAACATTTTGTGAGGGACTTATGTCAACTGGCATGGGTGACCTCCCCATTTACACCCATTGATCAACTGTTGGGGCAATCATAGTGATTATACAGCTTAGGTTTGTGATTTAGAATTGCTTATAAACACTAGAATTAAACAGTTCAGTAAAAAAAAGAGTAGTTAGTAGTTAGTCTGGTTGAAAAAAAGACACAAATCCATCTAGTTCAACACACACACACGTGCAGAAAACCTCAATACACACATTCCTATACCCACAGTTGATGAAGAGGAAAGCACAAGAAACCCAATAAAGTATGATGCAATTTGCTCAGGCAGGGGAAAAATGCCTTTCTGATCCCTCAAGAGGCAATCAGATATTCCCTGGATCAACTTTACCTATAAATATTAGTATCCAGTTATATAATAAAATCAGAAATGGTGTCGTGCTCCACTACCAATTGCAAAAATGTGAATAAATAAATAACAGTATAGCTTTGAAAGTATGCATAACGATATCTCTGTAATTATATTACTGCTGCAAACATGTCCTTATTAAATCTGTGACCTTGACACTTCTTCCAGTGCTGTGATGCAAAATAATAACTGTGCAGTTCACCAATCATAAAAAATGTTATGCACCTTGACCGGTTGTGCTCTCACCTGGTGTATATGACCAGACCGTTAGGTGAGGTCATAAAAGGCTTGTGTCCCTTTAATAGGGCTTTGTGGTGAATGGATGGGATGATCCCTCTTTCCCTGGGATGGATGGAGTGTTCCCTCTTTCCAGCAGGGGGTCTCCTCGCTTCCTTATGGATTTTCTTGGAGCTGGATAGATGAATGGGAATATCCCTCTTCCCACTAGGGGGTCTCCTTGCTTCCTTAGGGATTTTTTAAAAACAATCAACTGACCTGGCGATAACCAGCTCTTGAGGGAGTCTATTCCACATTTTCACAGCTCTTACTGTGAAGAAGCTTTTTGCTTTGCACAGTGAGATTGGGGCATTTTTTAAAAATCTTATTTATTTATTTTACACTGTTTAATTTGTTATTGAACTTTATTGGCATCAAAAGTGACAAAATCCTGGCCACTTCCAGATTCTGACATCACAGAGGGAGAGAAACAATGAAAATTCTTCTCACTTTGTCAAGGGCTTCTGATGCGACAGGTTGCATCAGTACCAAGCTCCATGGTGGGAAAGCCTGGTAAAGGCAGTGGCGGGAGGGAGGGGACCCCCTTCCGATGCCTGTTTTAACTTCTAAGGCATCCAAGTACTGGTTGGCATACCAGCCCTCACTATTTACACAGAACAGGACACAAACTGGTAAACCTTATAAATAGGCCTTTTAGATCTGATTTAACAATTAGTGAATGCAGGGAGACCTTGCTAGATAAAGCCATCTGAACAATCAAATTTTACATACGTAGATGATGTTAAGTACAAGTAAGTAAACATATTGTTGTTTTCTACAGAAGTACAATATATTCATAACAATTCACTGTTTATTTTTTTTACAAATAGACACACATTTTTTCTTTTTCTGTTAGTATTGTTATTAGTATACTTAAAAGTGTTACTAAACCAACAACAGAAAAATCAGTCTGTATATGCAATAAAGCTTGTTATACTCACTGTGGGATCTAAGGGGTTAATGCTCCACATTGTGTAAAAATGTTGTTTGATCCTGTCTTCTCTGATCCTCCACTTCTTCTCCTATCCATAATCCATCTGCTGAGCGAACAGAGCCTTGGGAGCAAGCTGCCCATGTTCAGTTTGGTGCACATTGCTAGAGAGTTTTTTTTTTCTTGGGAGAGTGCATGTAATCAGCGCTGTCTAGACAGAGGTTCAGGAGTTATGCAGCCTCATAGGGCAATCAGGGGAGAATGAAAACTCCACCTACAAGCTTTAGCCAGTGCTCTGCTGGACACTAATAGAAGTTACAATACTTCTATATACTGCTGATGAGAAAAGGTATTTAGCAGTTTATATTTACTAAAATAATTGCATTTGTATTCTGTGGGAGACCAAATAGAGTGAATTTAGGGTCTTGGGTTTAGTAACACTTAAAGAGGGAAAACCTGTATTCTGACAATAGCAGCTAACACTAGTGACAGTATTGTTTTCACATTAGTTACAGCAGGGCTTAAAATTTCCTGAGCTACTAGCCAGGTCTTAGAGTTACTCGCCACCAACAAACACACACAAACAGACACACCTGTACACACACACAGACATGTACATACACACACACAAACACACACACACACGCAGAAACATGTACACACACGCACAGAGACACATGTACACATACACACATACAAACACATGTATACACACACAGGCACGTACAGACATGCATGCACACAGATACATGTACATACACAGAAATACACACGCACAGACACATGTACATACACACACAGACACATGTACATACATACACACAAACACACCCACACACATGTACATGCACACACACACACACACACACACAGACACATGTACACACACACAGACACATGTACACACACATACATGTACATACATGCAGACACATGTACAATTGCACATGCATACACAGACACACACCACCACTTATCCAGGCCTGAATATTAGCAGTCCTTTACTAGCAATCTCTCTAAACTGCTAAAATGTATAATCTTGGAGAAAACTTGGCAAAGTACCACAATTTTCTCCTACTCCCCTTGTGACGATCGCGCGTCAGACCCCTGACCTTCTCACCAAACTCGTGACCGAAGGACTAGCCAACATGAAACCACAATGTCACGTGCATAACAATGCCACACCCAGCTGCAGCCTCCACACCAATTTTTCAGCTAATTGGACCACAATCAACGTACCTGCAGCCTGGGAGCGTTAGTTACTGGGTCAGGTTAATTACGCAATTAACCCTTCACACTGCCACCACCTCCTTTTTGTACAGAGAAAGAGGAAACTCAGCAATACACTAGGATGATTGGTTAATCATCGGTATACCGCTATCTCCACAGACCGGTTATACAGAGGGTTAAACACTCATAGTAGCGCTCTTCAACGGCAGGGATTCGTAAGTTACATTAAAGAGCTATAGAAACAGTTCAACACTTTCAGAAAGTAAGATTTATTACTAAAAGGTCAAAAGGGAGCAGTAGAAATATTTACAGAAAAAAAGATGTAACCAATATATATATATATATATATATATATATATATATATATATATATATACAGAGCACAACAGCACAGAAAACAGATAACAGAAAGAAGTTTAGGTAAATAAGTACTTGCCGAAAGATGCCTGGGGTTAAACAGTTTCAAGTCTGATGAGCTCAAAAGGGATTTCTGGTCTCACACTTAGTTTCGTTGTTACAGCGTGATTCTCCTTTCTCACTGTCTGCTAGATGTTAAAAAGCAGACGATTCTCACTTCTCTCTCTACGCACAAAACATAACAGCCTCTTTTCTACCCCAAATCAACTGGTATCTTCTTACAACAGCAAGCCAATTGCCTTATTTGGGAAAAGGATTGCATAGACAGCCCCTTAGCAATGTACACTGAACGCATTCCTGAGGGAGGGGGAATGAGGGGATACATAAAGAATCTTAACACAGTGAGGGCCGTGCCTGCCTCTGGTATGCACGATTGCTACACCTCCCCCCTCAGGTTGTTGCATAGGTGTTTAAAAGAAATACCAAAATGCAGAAGTTTGGAGCAAAATGGAGAACCGCACATCTCCCTGTGTGCATGATTGTTACACCCCTGAAGTAGACATTGTCATTATCAGAGTTTCATTCTTGTCCAATTGATGGTTCAATCAACCATCAATCATTCTACTCATTGGTAACCTCATGCACTCTTTCTTTGAAACATTATATATAGGAATGTCTGGATTTAACTGCTGCAAAACAACATATTGCTGTCTTTTACATTTAGGTAGTAGCTTCCCAGCTAGTAGAGCCTATTTATTTCTCGCCAGCACGTTATTGCTAATAATAATGTCAATAGTTTAATACCTTTGTTTACCATTTTATTCTCAACCCTTACCATATCTCATGTCACTATGTCTGCCTGGACTGGTTCAATTACTTCAAGTGTTCTACCACCCATTGTTTGGTTGTCCTCTCTGGAATATCCTCAGGTGATTCATCAAAAGTGAAACAAAGAATCATCCATGTCTTCCAAAAAGTAATAAAGGTCTGCTTAGTAGTTGTATGTATTATATTTTTATTCATCCAGATCATATCCCCAGTGAAGTCAGGGCATTAGTGATGGGCCGAAGTTCACCACTGTGTTCGGTTCGCAGTCAAACGTTCCAACCTAATGAAGACTCAACTCAAATGCAAGTCTATGGAATTCAAACTTGTAAATTCAAAAGTGCCCATTTTGAAGGCTTATATGCAAGTTATTGGCCATAAAAGGGGTATGGCGACTCGAGTACTGCCCTGAAGGAAATCAGTGAAAAAATTATTTTCAAAAAGTACCATTTTTAAAGGGACAGTCATTTTTCATTACTTAAAGTAAAAAAAAAAAAAAATTCCCCACAATGTTTCTTTTTTTAATGTATTTTTTGTTTCATTTTTATTTGTTTTTTAAAAATATTTTTTATAATTATTATTATTATTATTATTATTAATAATATATTTTTTTTTCGGGGAGAGTATTCTCCCCTCTGTCTTCGACATTGTCCAGCAACACACTGCACAAGGCTGCTGTGTAAGCAGCCTTATATAGTGTGGGGTGTGGACCTAGCCATGATTGGCCAAAGTCAGAGTGCATTGTGCATCACAGTGCACTGTGCTGTGATTGGCCACAGCATTGCACCTTACCTTTCTTGTTTCATCTCACTTGCAGACTATATTAATCCCAACAATGTGCATACAAATCTTTTATTCATGCCATTTGTTTGAGGGTGACAGGGTGTAGTATGGATCTATTGAAAGCCACACAGATGGCAAGAATCCTCAATGAACTGTGATTCAAAATTAAATTCCTGATCTGAGAGGTCTTTTGAGACATCCATAGAGATAGATGACATGAGACCATAAATATGAGCATTGTTCTTTCCTTTGGTTCTTTGTAGACAGAGCTATGGTAAATTCAGAAAAATGGTCAACAACTACCAGTATATACTTATGCTCACATGGAGCATCCTGTATGCTCAAAAAGTTCACTAATTCAAATGGCTTTCTCAAATTAATTTTCAGAGGTATTGAATTCTGTTGTGGACATTTATGGATAACACAGTCTGGGCACTTCTGACAAATGTTTCCCTTAATAGACTCAGTCCATGGGTCCTGGTAAACTACCATCATTGTGCAGCTAACTTAAAGTCAGTGTATGCCGCTATAAAGATCCTAGTGAGAAACAACACTACCTTGTTTGTGTACAGACTGACCGCTCAGAAATTTTGTTAGAGTTGAGGCTATTTTAGCAAGCTCTTTCACAATTTGTCTTGGATGGTCTATGGAACCGGTCAATTTTCTTTCACTTGTACCCTGTCAAAGTTAGGTGTCACTTCTTGCGCACTGACCACATGGACCAAATAAGTAATCTGTCCTTGTCAAGATCAACACTTTAAGAAGGAAGAAATCTATTGTGACAGCAGAAACTAACATTAGTGACACTAACGTTCCCACATGAATCAATGTTTAACACATAAAGGGGACAAAACAGGTTATCCTAGTACAACTATGAGATTAATTACTTCAATATGAAACAGTTTTAATCACAATATCAACTTCCCTCAGTTCTGACTAAGGCCCCTTTCACATGGGCAGATTCAGCCTGCTCAGTGGGAGATCTGTCCACTGATCTCTGAGCAGGCGAATGACAGGTTCATGTTCACTCTGCATAAGCAGCCTGTTTTTCTCTATGGGTGATCAGATGTAAACAGGCTGCCTGTCCATTTACATCTGACTGTCATCCAATCCGCTAGATGGATGGGGAACGGATCCTCCACCCGTTTGTTTTTAGCATATCAGATAAGGTTGGATGCCGACGGGTGTAAACGGAAACATGTCTGTTTACATCTGCCTTTCCATAGAGGGCAATGGATGGTTTGATTTGCTCCTCCTGAAAAACAGACAGGAGGACCTGATCGGTTTGTCAGTGTGAAAGGGGTCTAATATGGATCACTTATTTTCAGAGGTCTTTTCCTTGGTTATCTCTCTTTAGAGATATTGGTTTTATTGTACTCAAATATTTTACTTATCACATGGTTTAGGGAATTACAAACTATAATATTCTGTTATTTCAGGATGGATGAGCTGTTCCCTTAACATCAGCTTGTTGATATTACTTGACAGATAATTTGTTCTATTTTCACTGGCTGATGGGTGGAGTTTCTGTTTTTTCTATCTATCACTACATTGCTACACAACATCTGCTGTTTAAAGGATCAGGAACACTAATATATATATATATATATATATGCATATAATATTCTTAATAACAGATATTTTTTAACACAGCCAAACCTATTCCTCTTCATATTGTATTTGGATGTTTATGAGTTCAAAAATAAATTCTCTAAGTTGATGCCATGGAATAGAAGTGGTTATCTTTCAAGGTCAGTTTTGGGATTGCTAGTGCTTGATCTAAACTAATGCAGAAATCTTTATTTAGCAATCATGCATCTTCAGCAAAGCTCTTGAGGGTGAGGAGGTTAATTCAATCAGAAACCCCATCTTAATATGTTTGCATCCTGAATGGCCTTTTGCAAAATGTAGTAATAAAATGCTGAAATAAAACATTTCAAAGTAGGGTTGTTTAATTTAGTTTGATCAAATCTGGCACACTATTAAAAGGTCATTAAATAGCAGACATTTAAAAAACAGCACTTAAACATTTCAGTATTAGATATTTAGTGTAATCCAATTATTTAAAAGCTATTAGTTTAAATTCTGTTCCCATAAGAGATGGTTGGTCTTTGTTTGGTATTTCACATCTGCATGACTTTTCTATTAAATAGATATAAACTTCTCTTCTTGGTTTAGTAGTTTTACAGGTACATGCTTAGATGATATTCTTTTTGTTATTCTATAAGAAAGACTTTTTAAAACTTCAAAATGATACATTAAAATACTATACCAAGTAAAGTAGCATAGGATGCTTTGTGGACTTTGCTTAAAAGGGAATGTAAAGTATTTTAGCACATACTGTAACTACTTTATGATTTATTATGATTGAAAAAAAATGTTTATGCTTTCTTTTAAGTCGAGTAATTTGACATTTTACTTATATTTACAGCTGTGCTCAAACGTTTGCATACTCTGGCAGAAATTGTGGCATTGATATTGAAAATATGACTGAGCATGCCAAAAAACTGTGTTTTATTAAAGGATAGTAATCATATGAATTGCTGCGGCGAATTGAGCCAGAAGTGGGAGCGTGTACCTGTCAAAAACAGGTATCTGCTCCCCCCAAAAGATGCCAAATATGGCAGTGGAGGAGGGGGGGAAGGTAAATAAGCAAAGCTTCCATTTTTGAGTGGAACTCCATTTTAAAGTTATATACAGTTTTCTTCATCACAGTTATATATTAATATCTATATCTGGATTTAAATTTTTCCTAGCGCTGCACTAATATCATATTAATATATTTTATGTGTGGAATTAAACTTTAATTGGCATTTTAACCCATGTGTGTCACCTTGTGTGTCTGTGCCAAGGCCAAACATTCCAGGGTATGTAAACTTTTGATCATGGCCATTTGGGTGATTCCTTTATCATTATGACTTAAAAAAACTACTAGGTGACAATACATGGTTTATACAGTTTATACAGTTATTGTACATACTTACAGAAGGGTATAGAAAACAGGACTTATTGAGTGCATGCATAAGGGTGTATGTGTGTGTATACATCACTGTTCCTTCTGTACATATTTTTCATCTTTCATCGTTTCCTATCACTACAAATGGAGGTCATTCCTGCTGCTTCTTCTGATATTCCCCCAATAATAATCAGATCACTAATCATTAGGGAGACAGCTCTGACATAAGGAAGCAAAGCCCTGCTTCTCCACCTGTGGAACAACTCATGGAAAGTTAGTAATAGGAAAAAAAGAGCAGCTACAGGGAGACCACAGGCTTATTGGTAAACACTGCTTTGCCTCTGTCTGCCCTTTTTGGGCACAACTGACACACGTCAGATCCTCTTTAAAAAATGGAAAAATAGTTATTTTTCACTGTGTGTGTAAATTACTATTTTTCTATACATAGGGGAGGATTTACTAAAATTATGCACACTAAATCTGGTGCAACTATGCATAGTACCCAATCAGCTTCTAACTTAAGCTGGTTCATTTAATCTTTGACAATGAAACCTGAAAGCTGATTGATTACTATGCACAGCTGCGCCAGATTCTGAGTGCATCAGTTTCAGTAAATCTCCCCTAGAATATTTACCCTATTTTTCATCTTTTCTTTCTTTAAATCCATAAAGATATATATTTTCCATAACCTTTTATTCCTGTAAATGCTTATTCCTTGAATTTTAATTAACCTACCAGCATGTTTTGGATGACAACCAAAATCCTATTCCATCACAGGAAAAATAATTCACAAGGATTCCAGGTGAAATCTGAGCATAAAACCGAGAGCTGCAAAGCAAAACTACTGACTTAGGCAGCATTTGAATTTCTCTATGAGGCTCTTGATGCATGCATGTCTAACTGAAGAAACCTACAGCATAACATATAAGTAATGTCTCCAAGTTTGCAGGAAAAGTGCAGATCATTTTGGATCCCTCAAAGATAACAGGATATCTGCCTTCAGTTCAGCTCTTGTAACAACCAGATGACTGAACATTTTTTTATTGTTCATGATTGAAGATGAGTGAATTCACAGTCATTTGCCATGATATATTTGGTGGTTTGTACCAGGGGTCCTTAACCACCAGGCCACGCACCAGTGCCAGTCCGTGTCCTGTTTGAGGCCACACTGAAGGAGGTGAGTGGCAGGTGAGCAGAGACCACACTTGATTGCATCACCACCTGCATCACTGCCAACATCACCACCTGCATCACTGCTCACATCACCATCTGCATCACCACTGTTGGGCCCACCTCCATTAGATTCTCAATCTCATAGGAGTGGAACTCTGTTCAACTGCACATGTCCTCGTTTTCCTCACTCCTTAACTTGTACTGCCGGATTCCTTGCTGCAGCCATAGTGCTGGGGAGAGGCTACAAGACAGGTTTTACTTTCATTAGTAAGATCTTTCATTGCAGAAAGATAACCCTTACAATTTGACATCTGGTGGCAGGCTACAGTGAAAATCTGCATCTGATGGCTGCAGTGACAGGCTATAAGTTGTAATGTACAGCGCTGAGCAAACTATTGGCGCTTTATAAATACTGTATAATAATAATAATAATAATGACAAGCTGCATCTAGTGGCTGCAGTGACAGGCTATAGTGACAAGCTGCATCTGGTGGCAGGCTACTGTGACAAGCTGCATCTGGTGGCTGCAGTGACAGGCTATAGTGACAAGCTGCATCTGGTGGCTGCAGTGACAGGCTATAGTGACAAGCTTCATCTGGTGGCTGCAGTGACTGGCTATAGTGACAAGCTGCATCTGGTGGCTGCAGTGACAGGCTACAGTGGCACGCTGCATCTGGTGGCAGGTTACAGTGACAAGCTGCATCTGGTGGCAGGCACCATATCACTGTCTAGTTGAAGGACAAAAAGCTGAGTGCACCCATATCATAGTGTAATAATATAAATAATGTTCTTGCTCACCATAACAACACTGGTGTCGGGATGACAGTAGAACTAACACCACCCCACAACCTCCCTGGTCTATGGCAAAAGTTTCTTCTACAAAACTGGTCCACGGTGCCAAAAATTATTATAAATCAACTATGGCAATTGCTAATCACCAATAACAGTAACTGGGATCAATAAGATAAACTGAGTGTATAAGTGCAAACAATATAATCAAAACAATCCAAAAAATGCACATACAGTAATACCTTGGTTTACGAATTTAATTCATTCTGCAGGACTTTTCGTATAGAGAAAAATTTGTAAACCGAAACAACACTTCCCATAGGAATGCATTGAAAACCAATTAATCTGTTCCGGAGGTCACAAAAAAGTAAATGCTACTAAAATACCTCATGACAGCTGAATGTATAAGAATTTTTGGCAAATAAAAAAATTATTGAAAAATTGCCATGGGGTTCCCCATCCCATTCATACCAAGCCCTTTGGGTATGGTATGGATTTTGAGGGGAACTCAAAGCTCGGCAGGTCAGGAAAGGGGCAGGGGGAGCACGCGCCCCCCCTCCTGAACCATACCAGGCCACATGCCTTCAACATGGGGGGGGTGCCTTGGGGCAGGAGGGCTCCCCCCGCAAAGCACCTTGTCCCCATGTTGATGCGGACAAGGGCCTCTTCCCCACAACCACTGGTTGTGGAGATCTGTGGGCAGGGGGCTTATCGGAAACTGGAAACCCCCTTTAACAAGGGGGACCCCAGATCCCGCCCCCCCCATGGGAATGAGTATGGGGTATATAGTACCACTACTCATTCACAAAAAACAAAAAGTGTAGTGTGAAAAAAGACAGGACATGGTCTTTGACAAGTCCTTTCTTAAAAGAAAAAACTAAAAGAATATCCCCCGCACTAGATCCAACATGAGTTACGATGCCTGCTGTCACCGCCGCTGCCACAAAAAAAAGTCCATTAAATGTAATGAAAAGTGCTTGTATCCACTGTTCCCACTGCCTAGTGATCCACCACCAAAAGTTAGAAACACTCCCCACTCACCAGAAGCTATTGACCTTCTTGTTATACAACAAGCAAAGTCATATAACGATTTGTGGTCACCCCAGAGGATCCTCTCGTACCATAAAACCTTAGGGTTTAATAGTAAAAATATTTTACATGGAAAAACTCCTTCCATGAATGGATGAATACTGATACCTATCATGAGGTGGTAATAATAATTTCTATCCACAAGATGGTGCTAGATGAAATTTAATATCAATAATGAGAGGTTGGCCCTTTTATCAAATTAAAAAAAAAATCAATTACATTTTTTAATTTATTAGTTTTGGAATTTAAAATTACTATTGTTGTATCCCAGACTCCGGTCCTTGATTGTTTTTTTTTTCCTTCAGGCAAATATGTATATTGGGAGTGGTTTCTTTATTACACAGTATATAGACTAGAGATGTGCATCGTGCAGGGGCGGACTGACCATTCGAGCACTCGGGCACTGCCCAAGGGCCCGGGGTCAGTAGGGAGCTCCGTGAAATGCCACTGGTACCTTTTATAGGCTTTTTTGGGTGTGCTTTGAGTGTGGGCAAGGACACAGGGGCCCCATTATCCCCTATTGCTCGGGGGCCCCATGAGTTGTCAGTGCGCCCCTGACACCGTGTCTTCCTGTTTCTAAAGACGTCATGTTTTGGTGTCAAGTGGAACTTCCAGTGAGTTACTTCCGCTCCCATGTGAAAGGCACACCTAGCGGTCCATGGCTTCCATATGACTGGAAGATAGTTTGCATGTTTGCTCTATTACTTGAATCTATGCATGGAGTTTTTTATGTAAAATATTTTTACTATTAAACCCTTTGGTTTTATGGTATGAGAGGATCCTCTTTCTCTTTTTTTGGAGAGGAGATAATAATGGAGAGAGGTGCCGGTTAAGGAGGTCCTGTGGTGAACACAAATCACTATGACTTGTCTTGTTGTATAACAAGGAGGTCAATAGCTTCTGGTGAAGTGTTTCTATCTTTTGGTGGTTGATCACTCAGCAGTAGGAACAGTGGAAGTACGTATTTATGTTGATATTTATCTTTCACATAGGATCAGGGACTTTGCACTTATATGTGGATTTTTTGGATTGTTTCGATTATATGTTTTGCACTTATACACTCAGTTTATATTATAGATCACAATTACTGTTATTGGTGATTTACAAGTGCCATCATTGATTTATAATGACAATTGTGTCCTTTGTAATAGGAGGTGGCAACTGCTATCAAGATAGTGTTTTTATTGTTTATTGGTTGGCCTAGATGGTTACTTTAGATCATGGTGCCAGAAAGGTTGGGGACCGCTAGTTTTTAACATAAGAGTATCTACCATTTTCAGTTCTTTGTGACCTTGATAGGCTTTCACATGCCATACTATTTTTCAACTGTTAACCCTTTATGATAGCTGGCTGGGGTAATAAAAAAAACCCAAACATTAAACATATAGATAAATATAGTTACATAATTAGTTAGATTGAACTACTGTTTTCTGAGTTTAAAAAATTGCAGAAGTAAGTATTCACTTAATCTCTTAATATCTTTAATAAATTAGCCTCTATATATCTTTAATATGATGAAACGCTAAAACCAAAATCATTGGAAAATATCCAGAACAAAACTCCTTATGTAATTGTGTGAATCACCACTTCTAAATAAGGGTACTATCCATAAAGGTTACCCAGTCTGTATCATCACTAATCCTAATGGTAAGTTCCAGAAAATAAAGTGCAAAGTACTGTTACAGAGACTAAATTCATACATTTTCAAAACAATCCATAATCTGGGAATAATGCAATGTACAAAAACATATAGGGAATCTAAACATAAATACATGTAAAATGTTATATGCCTTAGAATAAATACAACTGGTATTGTAGCAACATGAAAATAAACCAAAGGAAATAAAACTCAATAGAACAAGAGTTGGACAAAATAGAGAGGGATTCATTTGAGAATCTTTAAGGGCATCAGGAAAGGAAAATTGGTAGATACAGTGGCAAAATAAGATACAGAATACTTAACTCTAGAATCCACGCAGTGTCTACAGCTGTAAGACAGAACCAGTGTACAGTATAGAAATACACTACTAGCTATCCATGTCATACAAAAGTTCATATATATATATATATTTTATTTATTTTTTTTTTAACTCATTTTTATTCAGTATATGCAAATAAATGTACATTCACAGAGAAATATTCTGTATATGCAAAAAAAAGGTGCATTCACAGAGAAATATTCTGAATATTTAAAAAATTTGTCAAGGAACAGACGGCATAATGTCAGCTAACATATAACCAAATTGTAAATAATACAATAGCTCGACCCTTAGAGAAAAATTATCATTGTTGTGCTCAACCAAGTTCCACCTGCGCTTATTAAACCGTGTGCTGTCCAATTATTAAATACGGTCATCATGATAATACACAAGTAAGGGAACTGTGGTGCAGAATCCACTATTAAGAAAAGGAGAGAGTCTGCAGTGTCCTGTGTAAATCTTCCCTGGGTGCCCTCTAGCTTCATATGTCAGCTTGTACAGAGGCAAGGTTAAGTTCATTAATTTTTTCACAAGCCTATATGCAGAAGTTCAGAGTAAAGCCAGTTGAGGGCTATTAATTTCATTTTGTATATATTTGGGAAATCAAAGCTATAATGGCTGTAATACTCAATCAAAAAGGTTTAACTCTATCACAGTACCACACCATATGCAGAAAGTCACCATTTTCTTTAGCACATTTATGGCATAGAGATGAGTCCCTCTTGCGCATATAAAATAAACGTTGTGGGGTAAAATATAGTCTATGTAATAACGTAATTGAACAAGCTTATCCCTGGCAGGGATCACTGTGGAAGGGTATGAATTAAACAGTTCCTGCCAGTTTTTGTCACACATGTCAGGAATATCTATTAACCAGCGTGTTTAAAGTTTAGATAAATGAGGGGAAGGATTCATCAATATATTTAATTAAACTGTAACTTGAGTGTGTTTTGCTATGGGGCATTGGGGTAAGTTAACTTTTGATTCAATTAGTAGCATTTAGAAACATCAGTATCAGGGTCTAAGCAGGACGGCTGATAATGAATGGGATAATGAAGATATAGGCAATAGCTGTTTTTCTAATTATGTCATATACAGGCACACATATACTACTTAATAGCTTCAAAATGTAAAAAAAAGTTTTTATGGTATTCTCTTGCTGCCAATGCATTCCTGGGGAAACACAGTTCACTTAGTATTGTATGAATATGGCCTATCTGCCTAGTGTTAGCAAAATTGATTTTTGAAGCCTCAAGAATATTAAAACGTAGATGAAAGAACACCATGTGTTTCAACTTGAACTGGGTGATTCATAACTAACAGTTTCTTGGTATTTCATGGTGGTGGTGATGGCACAGCTGATTATTGATCTATTCATTCATTAGTGCCACGAGGGGTTGTTAGAATTGTTTGATTGCCCATTCTTGATTTATTTAAGAAAAGTCAATATTTTCAGTTTAATAATACTTTGTATATGTGTTAGGGTTTCAAATTATGTTTTCTGACAAAAAGGAAATTAATGTATGAATTAAGAATATTTTGGAAACAATTTACCAAACATTTAAAACAATTTAAATAAATTACAAATTCAAATGTTGCACTTTTTTTAGTGCAAGCAAGATTATATATTGAATTGGAAGTTATAAAAAAGAGCAGAAGTTTGCACCTATAGGTATGTGCAAATCAATATGTTCTATTCAGCTATGTATTCTGCTATTGTATATTATAGGGGAACATACAGTCTTTTCTGGGTGACGTGATTGATAATGGATTTACATTAAGGGACATTCAACAAAGAACTTTGTCAAATGTCTCTTTATTTACTTTGTTTCTTTTCTTTTTTTTGCAAGTGAGCATCCAAAAATACTATGTACCTCTGACTCGATCATGAGGGTATGGAGGTGGATATCTTATATTTAAGGGGCTTCCAGAATCTGATAAACCCATTCCCCCCCACCACAGATCTACATATACTGGGCTAGTGATATGGGACCTTTGACTCCATTAATATGGGGACAAGGTGCTTTATTAGGGAAAGGTTTCCTAGCAAGGTTCCTTCCACATGTCAAGAGCATGTGGCCTAGTATGGTTCAGGATGGAGACCACTGCCCCCTAACTTTCCTGGCCAGCCAGGCTGCATGCTTAGGTAAGGGTCTAGTATTGATTTTTTGGTGGAACCCCACTTTTTTGTTTGTCTTTTTTGAGTGGTGTCCCCTTTACAATCCATACAAGACTCTCATCTAGGATAAGGGTTCTCCAAATAATTTAAATACATTATGCATTTTTATTATTTCATTTTAAACCTTTTTAAAATAGAACTAAATCCTCCTATCCTTTAGAACTAAGGAAACCACATAGATTCAGTTGTCATAGTACTGTGCATGTGATCAGCTATGGCATGAGCCATTTGATGGCTTGACAGTTCAGTGGAGAGCACAAGCAACTTTGACTATTAGCATTTATGGCATGCCTTTAATGTACTGTAACTATTTTGGGAAACAGTTAAACAAATGGGTTTAGTCCTCTTTAAAAGAGCTGCTCCCCACAGAACTGCTTTTTTATATATGTTTTACAATGGTACATGTCCCCTCTGGAAGTGCCCAGCTACAATTGCCCTTTGTTTGACAATCCCACATTAAAGTTTAAAATTTTCAGATTTTTTGATGTGTTCCCCAAATACACATCAAACCAGATTTGTTCATCACTACTTATAACTTATCCTAATTCTGTTTTCTGCTGCATGCTATTTGTCCCCAGAGGACCCTTTTGGCTTACTGAAAAGCCAGGGTTTCAGAAAATATATTCTCTGCCATCATTAATATTGTGAAATGGCTACAATGATCATGGTACCCAGAGGCCATGTAATCTCTGCTGCCTACGTTTTTAGGCCAAGTAAGAGGAAGAAAAACGATAAATAGCCTTGTAACATTAAGAGTGCAGAAATGTCTTAAAGGCAAAACAATTGTACAAACAGTAGATCCTAAAATGCACTGTTTATACAAAAATATCTCACAGTACATGGAGTATATTAAAGTGGTTGTATAGTGGCTCTCCCGGGTCTCTTTCTCCTCACTGGCCATGACACAGCAGTGGGAGCCATTGGCTGTGTCTGTGTGTCTATGGAACAAGAGTAAGCATGTATGAGTGCTCCCAAAGCAAGCAGATTGCTCTGGGGGCACTTGGCAAAGGGGAGGGGCCAGAAACGCCAATGGGGGACCCTAGAAGAGAAACATTTGGGCTGCTCTGTGCAAAACCATTGCACAGAACAGGTAAGTATGACATGTTTATTATTTTAAAGAAAAAAAATCAAACCTTTACAACCACTTAAAAGTGTTTAGAACCATTTTTTTTGTTTTGGATGGAATTGGGAAGAATTGAACTCTTTTTGGGTGTATACTGCTATCTGACCTCCTATCTTGCTGACAGTAGTTTCTTTGAACAGGAAATTAGGACATAAACAAAAAATAAAAATTTGTCAGTAGTCCTAGCTTTCCTTATTTGCAACATTTTAGTTTTTACATTGTTTTGAGGATGAATAATTCACCCCTACTTCCTGTCTGATAACATGTTGCAGCAGGACAGGAAACACGAAGGAAAAATCTCTAATGGAGCTGTGGATAGCTGTAAAAACCTGACTATCCCTTTCCCACTCCATTCAAAACTAAAAAATGAATTTTGACTGGACATGCACTTTAAGGAATCAACTGAGTCAGTGTTTTGTAAAAAAAACTTTATATCCCTTGAGACTTTTAAACTTTCTCACTTGGCCATTGTTGAAAATCTCTATGGACATCAGAGTTCTAAAAAATATTTCACTATTATTACAAAACTTCAATGCAAAAAAAATATATCCATACACAGACCATTCAGATATTGATTGTTGGTTTATTTACCCTTATATACTACTGTAAGCTCTGTTGATCATTTCCATTATCAAATACAGAAATGAATCTAACCTAGTAACAATATGTTTTCAGCTTGAAGTGGGTTTTTTACTAGTTGCACTATATTACTTGGCCTTGTACTTTTATCTTTATCTCCTCATAAAAAACGTTAAGAAAAAAATGATGTCATTCTTTCCTGCCACCCTATAGCAGAAGTACTGCTACAGGGTGGCAGGGCTGCGAAAGTCATGTAAATATATGTTGCCTACCCACACCGCTATTGGCTGCTGGACATGTCAATCATTGGGTCCCGGCCGGCGTTTCCTGGCCAGCTCTCAGCGATCAGAGGGTAAAGCTAACAGAGGAGAGACCTGTGTGTAACCAACACAGGTCTCTCTCCTGTCAACAAGAACATCCTGCTTTGTATTTCTCTGCACAGCAGAGAATTACAAAACAACATGTCTCCGTAGTAAAACACAACACAGTACATAATGTAAAACACACACAGCACACAGTTAACCCTCTGATTGCCCCAAATGTTAACCCCTTCCTGCCCAGTGTCATTAGTACAGTGTCAGTGCTCATTATTAGCACTGATCACTGTATTAGTGTCACTGGGGATGTCAGTGGCAGTTAGTCAGTTCCCACCGAGTATCAGAATGCCCGCCACCATCCTGCAGTCTTGCTATAAGTCGCTGATTGCTGACACTAGTATAAAAAAATTGCTGCCACTACTAGTATAAAAAAAATAAAATTTCCAGTATATATACCACCATTTGTAGGCACTATAACTTTTACCTAAACCAATTATTATACACTTATAGGGATTTTTTTTTGGAAAAGACATGTAGCAGAGTACATGTTGGCCTAAATTTATGAAGAAATTTTATTTTTTTTATTTTTTTACTGGATATGTTTTATAACAAACCCGACCGGCATATCACATGTGCAGGGCGCAACGGTGTCATGCTGTGCTGCACCTGGTATGCCTTGGCGAACGTAGTCACACAGGGGAGGAACTTCTGAGTGTAATGAACAGAGAAATCGACAGATGGCTGTCTCCGCGCAAACTGAAAATCGGAACCATGTTGACCGACAACGGAAAGAACATGGTGTCTGCTCTGCTTCAAGGAAGGTTGTGCCATGCGCCATGCATGGCTCACGTGTTCAATCTGGTTGTCAAGCGGTTCCTAAAATCCACCATCCCACTGCAAGACATCCTTAAAATGTCACGTAAACTTTGCATGCATTTCAGCCATTCCTACACCGCAAAGCACACCCTCCTTGAGCTGCAGCGGCAGAACGGAATTCCACAGCATCGCCTGATCTGCGACGTTGCAACAAGGTGTAATTCAACCCTACACATGTTAGACCGCCTTTACGAACAGCGAAAGGCCATCACCGATTTCCTGATGTTACAAGCGGATAAAGGTACTCCCCTGTGTAACTTCGATGTCAGCCTTTGGCAGCTCATGCGTGACACCTGCCGCTTGCTCAGGCCCTTTGAGGAGGCCACGCTATTCGTGAGTCGGCAGGACTATGGGATGAACGACGTCATTCCTATGTTGCACGTCCTGGAACAAATGCTGTTAACAATGGCTGGTCAGGGTGCGGTAGACGTGGCGCACAGATCTCAACGCCACATGACCCCTGTGGGGGCAGGACAGGAAGAAGAGGAGGAGGTAGAGGAGGACATTGGTGCTCAGGAATTATTGAGTGAAATGGGTGGTTTTTCCACTCAGCGGACAGGAGTGGAGGAGCAGGAGCATCTGGTAGAGGAGGAGGAGACAGAGGACCCAAACGCACCGTGGCAGTATGCTGTGGAGATGGAGGCAGGGAGTCCCTCGCATTCCTTGGCACAAATGGCCCATAGCATGCTCGGTTGCTTGCGTACCGACAGCCGAATAATAACCATCAGACAGAGGGATGACTTTTGGCTGTCCACCTTGTTGGACCCTCGCTAACGTTCAAAAATGGTGGCCTTTTTCACACCTGCTGAGAGGGAGGCCAAAATAACGTACTATAAAAACCACCTTTGTAGTCAGTTGGTCTCTGCCTTTCTGCGCCAACGTCCATCCTCAGACACTGTGGGCCCTGTGCGCTCGCGTTCCGCTGCCAAGGAAGCAGGGGAGGGGCGGGGTGGTAGGAGCAGTGGCAGCTCCACCAGCAGCGGCTGCCACAGTCTGCAGTCGATGATGAGTAGCTTTCTTCACCAGCGCAGTGAGGAAACTACTAACCAGCCGCAGCAGCAGCAGCATCAGGTGGACCTGGAGCAGGACCTCAAACAACAGGCTTGGGCCTACTTGGACAGTACCCTGCCAACCGAGGTAGACAATCCCCTTGACTACTGGGCAACGAAACTTGACCTTTGGCCCCAACTAGCTGAATTTGCCCTTGAAAGGCTGTCATGCCCGGCCAGTAGCGTGGCATCGGAGCGCGTGTTTAGTGCGGCAGGAGGTATTGTAACTCCGCGGAGGACACGACTGTCCACCCAAAGTGTGGAGAGACTCACGTTTGTGAAAATGAATCAGGCGTGGATTAGTCTGGATTTCAAACCACCAGTTCCTGACACAACTGACTAAATCCGCCATGATTCATGCCCCAAACATGTTATTATTTTTAACATAGGCCTCTGTATGGCCTTCAATTTAAGCTGCTTACGCTTCGCCACTCTGCCATGGGCCCCTGTACCACCTCCTCTTGCTGCTGCCAGGTCCAGAGTGTGTCATGGGTCCCTGTACGGCCTCCCATTGCTGCTGACTTCATCGCCAGACTCTGCCATGTGCCACTTTCAGGTCTCCTTACACTTTTGGTGGGTTCCATTTTGTCATAGGGTGCTGGCAGATTACGGGCCTCCCATTGCTGCTGCCAGGCCCGTAATCTGCCATGGGCCCCCGTACCACCTCCTCATGCTGCTGCCAGGTCCAGAGTGTCTCATGGGTCCCTGTACGGCCTCCCATTGCTGCTGTCTCCATCGCCACACTCTGCCATGTGCCACTTTCAGGTCTCCTCACACTGCTGGTGGGTTCCATTTTTGTCATAGGGTGCTGTATGGCCTCCCATTGCTGCTGCCTCCACCGCCACACTGTGGCTCCACACTCTGGTTTTGGCCCCGTGACTGCCCAAATGAGTGAAGTGTGCGGTGATTCTAAGATCGACGGCACTCATCTGCATGTCATACTGACTGACAGTATTATTTCTCTTCCCCAGCAGACTCCAAGGGCATTTAAATTAAAGGTACAGTGTTCTGCACTAATATAAAGGCTCTCTGAAGCCTAGAAACCCTTTTTATAAGTTAAATTCGCAGCGAATATATTCGCATCGAATCGAATTTATTCCTCGAATTCGCCGAATCAGCCGAATCAAATTTTTGAATACTTCGCTCATCTCTAATTGTAACTTTTCAATTTCTTACAATGAATCTCTGAAATTTGTATTTGTTAGTACTTATTTTGAGTGCATTTTTAATGTACGTTGATGGATTTTCATTTACTTCAAGGTCAGGCATTGTAAAAAAAAAGTTGCATTTTAGTAGTGCAAGTACTGTTTCTTTATTTAAGGACCATTATCCAGCAGAGATAGTCACCCACCAATGGAATTCAATTAGAATGCAAACATAAGAAAGTAAATGAAGGGTCATTAGCCTCAATTCAATCTAAATGGAACAGACTCACTGTGAAAGAAACATTTAAAAATATTCAGCTTTAATGCCATTGACGAATGCAAACTTATTGGTCCATATACAGATAAAACTTTTTTAGGTTTGCAAATAAATTTAATTGTACACAATGTACACAACTATAAGTATTTGTGGATATATCCCATCCACAAATGCACTCAAAACTGCAGAATAGAATATATACAGACTTTTAGGTTTCAATTACTAGAGGTGTTCTCTGAATTAGGTGATGCTGCAGGGTGACTTACACAGATTTACTAAGCAACTAAGTTTAGGTATTTCATTGGTCATTGAACAATGGACACATGAATTGACTTAGGTCAAGCTGACATTCACATGCATAGTGTTCTTTTTTTGTAAATATAGATTATTACTCATAGATGCAGGTGCACAGAAATTTAAAATGAAATAAAGTTGTAGTTACATTGTTGTTACACAATGTTAAAGGCAAAGTAATTGTAAAGTTTTTTATAGTTAAAATGCTGTGTGCTATGTGGGCACGTGTGTGTGCCCCCGAGCCATGTGGTGTTCATCCATAGACATACACGGCACGACTTGGCCATGACCCCTCCTTACTTCTCACAGGATTTGACTGACAGCAGCAGAAGGAAATAGCTCTTGTTGCCTGAGTCTCCTGGGAGAAGAGGAAGTGGGAAAGAAGAGATGCAGCTGGGCACAGTGCTGGTCTGAGAGATGACTCAGGTAAGTGTCAACTAATGATAAAGTGTTTTTTTACCTTAATGCAATGAGGTACAGTAAAAAATTATTTCATGTTAGAATTTATTTATTTATGTATTTCTAATTTAAGTTAAGGCTATGTGGAACATTTTAGCACCCTGTGACATGTTACTGTGCAGTTATTATTATATTAATGTTCTTTGGATTAAGGCAGATCAATCCTTTAGAATGGCTGCCAAAGCTGGGTAATAGAAGAAAAAGCAGAACTGCATTCTTTTTTAATACAGTGCACCACTATGCTTAGCATGTGTGTTGTGGTTCACTGCAGCACAGGCGTGTTTCCCTCTACTGTACTTGTGTGTTGGAGTGAAATTCCAAATAAAATGGCACTGTAAGTGACCAAAACACATGGAAACCCATGACAAGTGGTGTATTGCAGGAATTACTGCAATTAATAGGTTTGAAGCTAGTTTTATTACTAATTAATATGCATTTACAATAAAATAACTTAGCATATTACTCTTGTTTAAAAAAAAAAAAATACATATCACATTATCTTATAATTGACCTGTACTAACTCCATAAAAGGTACCACTTATATGTGGACAATTTTTATACAAGTGTGCCACTATTTAGACATTTGTAAAAACTTAGAACTGGCTCATGTGGCACCTCATGACTTAGTTGCCGCTGCTTCCCCCAACGGCTTGTATTGTAAATACCCAACATAAGGGAGAAAGCCTGCTTGCAAAATTATGAATTGCTCTCAGTGAAGTGGAAAGACAAACGGGATGTTTTTTTCCTGTCTTCCATTCACACAGACGCGACAGTCCAAATTTTGCACAGCAACTGGTGTTTTTTTTTTTAATATTTTATTATTTCTTTTCAAGTTGCCATTTTAAAAATGTACAAAAGCTAATAAAACAGACAAACTAAGTTACGCACATTTGTCTGACATTCTCAAAATATAACATTAATCTTGGTAACCTTTTACCCCTCCCTCTTCCCTCCTCCCCCCCTGCCATGCCTTGATTATGCACTTTTCTCTTCATTCTAAAGATCCCATTTCTAGAATAATACTGATATTATATTTTATTTGTCCCCTATGTCTTCTTTTCTCTATTTCACATATTCTAGGTATATCTCTGACTTTATAAATGCTATCCACTTTTCCCACCTTGTATGGAAAACCTCCATTTTATCTTCCTCAAAATTGTAAAGTTCCTTCGTTCTATACGTCTTCTCCACCCTTTCTGCTAATCCTTTATTTTCGGTGCCTATTGTTCCCTTCAAAACTTGGGTATGAATCCCTTTGCTGCATTTAAATAATACAATTAGAGATGAGCGAAGTATTCAAAAATTCGATTCGACTGATTCGGCGAATTCGTAGAAAAATTTCGATTCGAGTCGAATATATTCGCTGTGAATTTAACTTAAAAAAGGGTGTTTCTAGGCTTCAGAGAGACTTAATATTAGTGCTGAACACTGTACCTTTAATTTAAATGCCCTTGGAGTCTGCTGGGGAAGAGAAATAATACTGTCAGGCAGTATGACATGCAGATGAGTGCCGTCGATCTTAGAATCACCGCACACTTCACTCATTTGGCCAGTCACGGGGCCAAAACCAGAGTGTGGAGCCACAGTGTGGCGGTGGAGGCAGCAGCAATGGGAGGCCATACAGCACCCTATGACAAAAATGGAAACCACCAGCAGTGTGAGGAGACCTGAAAGTGGCACATGGCAGAGTGTGGCGATAGAGACAGCAGCAATGGGAGGCCGTACAGGGACCCATGACACACTCTGGACCTGGCAGCAGCATGAGGAGGCGGTACAGGGGCCCATGGCAGATTACGGGCCTGGCAGCAGCATGAGGAGTCGGTACGGGGGCCCATGGCAGATTACAGGCCTGGCAGCAGCAATGGGAGGCCGTACAGGGACCCATGACACAATCTGGACGTGGCAGCAGCATGGGGAGGCGGTACAGGGGCCCATGACAGATTACGGGCCTGGCAGCAGCATTTGGAGTCGGTACGGGGGCCCATGACACACTCTGGACCTGGCAGCAGCATGAGGAGGCGGTACAGGGGCGCATGACAGATTACGAGCCTGGCAGCAGCAACTTGGACAGGAGGACGTTCAGTTTCTGCACCGTCTGGTGCGTGCTCGCAAACTGTTGTCTCTTGGAAACGGATTCCAAGAAAGACTGCTGACGGAATCCGTGAAGAGGAGTAGCAGGAGAAGGAGCATCTGAACGAGCGGAATATGCCAACAAGCGACAACAGGGGCCCATGGCAGATTAGGGGCCTGGCAGCAGCTATGGGAGGCCCGTAATCTGCCAGCACCCTATGACAAAAAATGGAACCCACCAGCAGTGTGAGGAGACCTGAAAGTGGCACATGGCAGAGTGTGGCGATGGAGACAGCAGCAATGGGAGGCCGTACAGGGACCCATGACAGACTCTGGACCTGGCAGCAGCATGAGGAGGCGGTATATAGGGGCCTATGGCAGATTAGGGGCCTGGCAGCAGCTATGGGAGGCCCGTAATCTGCCAGCACCCTATGTCAAAAAATTCTACACACCAGCAGTGTGTGAGACCTGAAAGTGGCACATGGCAGAGTGTGGCGATGGAGACAGCAGCAATGGGAGGCCGTACAGGGACCCATGAGAGACTCTGGACTTGGCAGCAGCATGAGGAGGCGGTATAGGGGCCCATGGCAGATTAGGGGCCTGGCAGCAGCTATGGGAGGCCCGTAATCTGCCAGCACCCTATGACAAAAAATGTAACACACCAGCAGTGTGAGGAGACCTGAAAGTGGCACATGTTTGGGGCATGATTCATGGCGGATTTAGTCAGTTGTGTCAGGAACTGGTGGTTTGAAATCCAGACTAATCCACGCCTGATTCATTTTCACAAACGTCAGTCTCTCCACACTTTGGGTGGACAGTCGTGTCCTCCGCGGAGTTGCAATACCTCCTGCCGCACTAAACACGCGCTCCGATGCCACGCTACTGGCCGGGCATGACAGCCTTTCAAGGGCAAATTCAGCTAGTTGGGGCCAAAGGTCAAGTTTCGTTGCCCAGTAGTCAAGGGGATTGTCTACCTCGGTTGGCAGGGTGCTGTCCAAGTAGGCCTAAGCCTGTTGTTTGAGGTCCTGCTCCAGGTCCACCTGATGCTGCTGCTGCTGCTGCTGCTGCGGCTGGTTAGTAGTTTCCTCACTGCGCTGGTGAAGAAAGCTACTCATCATCGACTGCAGACTGAGGCAGCCGCTGCTGGTGGAGCTGCCACTGCTCCTACCACCCCACCCCTCCCCTGCTGCCATGGCAGCGGAACGCGAGCGCACAGGGCCCACAGTGTCTGAGGATGGACGTTGGCGCAGACAGGCAGAGACCAACTGACTACATAGGTGGTTTTTATAGTACGTTATTTTGGCCTCCCTCTCAGCAGGTGTGAAAAAGGCCACCATTTTTGAATGGTAGCGAGGGTCCAACAAGGTGGACAGCCAAAAGTCATCCCTCTGTCTGATGGTTATTATTCGGCTGTCGCTACGCAAGCAAGCGAGCATGCTATGGGCCATTTGTGCCAAGGAATGCGAGGGACTCCCTGCCTCCATCTCCACAGCATACTGCCACGGTGCGTCTGGGTCCTCTGTCTCCTCCTCCTCCTCCTCTACCAGATGCTCCTGCTCCTCCACTCCTGTCCGCTGAGTGGAAAAACCACCCATTTCACTCAATAATTCCTGAGCACCAATGTCCTCCTCTACCTCCTCCTCTTCTTCCTGTCCTGCCCCCACAGGGGTCATGTGGCGTTGAGATCTGTGCACCACGTCTACCGCACCCTGACCAGCCATTGTTAACAGCATTTGTTCCAGGACGTGCAACAGAGGAATGACGTCGTTCATCCCATAGTCCTGCCGACTCACGAATAGCGTGGCCTCCTCAAAGGGCCTGAGCAAGCGCAGGTGTCACGCATGAGCTGCCAATGGCTGACATCTAAGTTACACAGGGAGTACCTTTATCCGCTTTTAACATCAGGAAATCGGTGATGGCCTTTCGCTGTTCGTAAAGGCGGTCTAACATATGTAGGGTTGAATTCCACCTTGTTGCAACGTCACAGCATGAGGAGTCGGTACGGGGGCCCATGGCAGATTACGTGCCTGGCAGCAGCAATGGGAGGCCCGTAATCTGCCAGCACCCTATGTCAAAAAATTCAACACACCAGCAGTGTGAGGAGACCTGAAAGTGGCACATGGCAGAGTGTGGCTATGGAGACAGCAGCAATAGGAGGCCGTACAGGGACCCATGACACACTCTGGACTTGGCAGCAGCATGAGGAGGCGGTATAGGGGCCCATGGCAGATTAGGGGCCTGGCAGCAGCAATGGGAGGCCCGTAATCTGCCAGCACCCTATGTCAAAAAATTCTACACACCAGCAGTGTGTGAGGAGACCTGAAAGTGGCACATGGCAGAGTGTGGCGATGGAGACAGCAGCAATGGGAGGCCGTACAGGGACCCATGACAGACTCTGGACCTGGCAGCAGCATGAGGAGGCGGTATATAGGGGCCTATGGCAGATTAGGGGCCTGGCAGCAGCTATGGGAGGCCCGTAATCTGCCAGCACCCTATGTCAAAAAATTCTACACACCAGCAGTGTGTGAGGAGACCTGAAAGTGGCACATGGCAGAGTGTGGCGATGGAGACAGCAGCAATGGGAGGCCGTACAGGGACCCATGAGAGACTCTGGACCTGGCAGCAGCATGAGAAAGCGGTATATAGGGGCCTATGGCAGATTAGGGGCCTGGCAGCAGCTATGGGAGGCCCGTAATCTGCCAGCACCCTATGTCAAAAAATTCTACACACCAGCAGTGTGTGAGGAGACCTGAAAGTGGCACATGGCAGAGTGTGGCGATGGAGACAGCAGCAATGGGAGGCCGTACAGGGACCCATGACAGACTCTGGACCTGGCAGCAGCATGAGCAGGCGGTATATAGGGGCCCATGGCAGATTAGGGGCCTGGCAGCAGCTATGGGAGGCCCATAATCTGCCAGCACCCTATGTCAAAAAATTCTACACACCAGCAGTGTGTGAGGAGACCTGAAAGTGGCACATGGCAGAGTGTGGCGATGGAGACAGCAGCAATGGGAGGCCGTACAGGGACCCATGACAGACTCTGGACCTGGCAGCAGCATGAGGAGGCGGTATATAGGGGCCCATGGCAGATTAGGGGCCTGGCAGCAGCTATGGGAGGCCCATAATCTGCCAGCACCCTATGTCAAAAAATTCTACACACCAGCAGTGTGTGAGGAGACCTGAAAGTGGCACATGGCAGAGTGTGGCGATGGAGACAGCAGCAATGGGAGGCCGTACAGGGACCCATGAGAGACTCTGGACCTGGCAGCAGCATGAGGAAGCGGTATATAGGGGCCTATGGCAGATTAGGGGCCTGGCAGCAGCTATGGGAGGCCCATAATCTGCCAGCACCCTATGTCAAAAAATTCTACACACCAGCAGTGTGTGAGGAGACCTGAAAGTGGCACATGGCAGAGTGTGGCGATGGAGACAGCAGCAATGGGAGGCCGTACAGGGACCCATGACAGACTCTGGACCTGGCAGCAGCATGAGGAGGCGGTATATAGGGGCCCATGGCAGATTAGGGGCCTGGCAGCAGCTATGGGAGGCCCATAATCTGCCAGCACCCTATGTCAAAAAATTCTACACACCAGCAGTGTGTGAGGAGACCTGAAAGTGGCACATGGCAGAGTGTGGCGATGGAGACAGCAGCAATGGGAGGCCGTACAGGGACCCATGAGAGACTCTGGACCTGGCAGCAGCATGAGGAAGCGGTATATAGGGGCCTATGGCAGATTAGGGGCCTGGCAGCAGCTATGGGAGGCCCGTAATCTGCCAGCACCCTATGTCAAAAAATTCTACACACCAGCAGTGTGTGAGGAGACCTGAAAGTGGCACATGGCAGAGTGTGGCGATGGAGACAGCAGCAATGGGAGGCCGTACAGGGACCCATGAGAGACTCTGGTCTTGGCAGCAGCATGAGGAGGCGGTATAGGGGCCCATTGCAGATTAGGGGCCTGGCAGCAGCTATAGGAGGCCCGTAATCTGCCAGCACCCTATGACAAAAAATGGAACACACCAGCAGTGTGAGGAGACCTGAAAGTGGCACATGGCAGAGTGTGGCGATGGAGACAGCAGCAATGGGAGGCCGTACAGGGACACATGAGAGACTCTGGTCTTGGCAGCAGCATGAGGAGGCGGTATATGGGCCCATGGCAGATTAGGGGCCTGGCAGCATCTATAGGAGGCCCATAATCTGCCAGCACCCTATGACAAAAAATGGAACACACCAGCAGTGTGTGAGGAGACCTGAAAGTGGCACATGGCAGAGTGTGGCGATGGAGACAGCAGCAATGGGAGGCCGTACAGGGACCCATGAGAGACTCTGGTCTTGGCAGCAGCATGAGGAGGCGGTATAGGGGCCCATGGCAGATTAGGGGCCTGGCAGCAGCTATAGGACGCCCGTAATCTGCCAGCACCCTATGACAAAAAATGGAACACACCAGCAGTGTGTGAGGAGACCTGAAAGTGGCACATGGCAGAGTGTGGCGATGGAGACAGCAGCAATGGGAGGCCGTACAGGGACCCATGAGAGACTCTGGTCTTGGCAGCAGCATGAGGAGGCGGTATAGGGGCCCATGGCAGATTAGGGGCCTGGCAGCAGCTATAGGAGGCCCGTAATCTGCCAGCACCCTATGACAAAAAATGGAACACACCAGCAGTGTGAGGAGACCTGAAAGTGGCACATGGCATGAGACACTGTGGACATGGCAGCAGCATGAGGAGGCAGTACAGGGGCCCATGGCAGATTAGGGGCCTGGCAGCAGCTATGGGAGGCCCGTAATCTGCCAGCACCCTATGACAAAATGGAACCCTGGGCTGGGGCAGGCAGAACCGCCGTATCTTTATCACGGTTTTCCCAGGCCACCAAATGGCGACGCTGCATATGCTGACGCAACGCTGTAGTCCCAACATGGGCCCCCTGGCCATGCTTTACTTTCTGGCCACATAGTCGACATACGGCTACGTTTACTTCCTCGGGCGGCTTGACCAAAAATTGCCACACCGCCGAGTAGGAAACTTTGCCCCCGATACTCCTCACTGGCTGACTGCTGCTTCCTCCGTGCACACCGGCACCACTACTGGCCGTGGTGGTAGGCTGCAGTGGAGCTGGTGCTCTACTCCGTGGCCGTTTGCCTCCACTGACACTGCTGCGACCCTGCTGCCTCCTGGGCAACCCACCGACTGTTTTGCTCGCTGCCAAGCTGCCACCCTCTTCTCCTGATGATGCGGAAGCAATAGCCTGATGACGACGAGGCTGCCAAGTGCGATCAGCCTCATCATCATCAATTAGGGTCTCCGCCTCACTACTAGCCCCCTCGGCTGCGTGTGGGTCAGGAGACAGACCTGTCTCTAGACCGGCTACCGAGCCACTCTCCTCGCCACTACTTCTTCGCCTGGCTGCTGAAGAGGCGGATGTCTCCCCCCGTTCCTGACCGCCCTCTGTTAGCTCTTCCTCACTGTACAGTGGGGCTGAGCCCACAGCATACGATACTTCGCTTGGTGAGGGAACACCAAAGGACAGGGGCAGGTCGAGGACACGTGATTTCAGTGGGCTTGCTCCCGGGCCATGCCAACTAACGGTTGTGTCTGACGTACCCACCGACCGTTGGCTGTAGGTGTCAGAGGTGACCTGGGAAGAGGAAGACGACCGAGCCAACCAATCGATGACGGCAGGGTTGTCGGTGGAGACACGACCGCTGGATGACACCGGGAGCACTGGCCTCTGGCTGCGACTAGTGCTGCCTCGACCCCTTCCTCTGCTGCCACGTCTGCTCGCTCCTAAAACATTGCCTCCTCTGCCACTCCTTTGCATGTTGTCTGACATACTCTTTAATTAAACGATTCTGTGTCCCTGAGTAACAATTCTGTGTCTGTCCCTGAGTAACAATTCTGTGTCCCTGAGTAACAATTCTGTGTCCCTCAGTAACAATTCTGTGTCCCTCAGTAACAATTCTGTGTCCCTCAGTAACAATTCTGTGTCTGTCCCTGAGTAACAATTCTGTGTCTGTCGCTGAGTAACAATTCTGTGTCACTCAGTAACAATTCTGTGTCCCTCAGTAACAATTCTGTGTCTGTCCCTGAGTAACAATTTTGTGTCTGTCCCTGAGTAACAATTCTGTGTCCCTGAGTAACAAATCTGTGTCCCTGAGTAACAATTCTGTGTCCCTCAGTAACAATTCTGTGTCCCTAAGTAACAATTCTGTGGCCCTAAGTAACGTTTCTGTGGCCCTAAGTAACGATTCTGTGGCCCTAAGTAATGTTTCTGTAGCCCTAAGTAACGTTTCTGTGGCCCTAAGTAACAGTTCTGTGGCCCTCAGTAACAATTCTGTGTCCCTCAGTAACAATTCTGTGTCTGTCCCTGAGTAACAATTCTGTGTCTGTCCCTGAGTAACAATTCTGTGTCCCTCAGTAACAATTCTGTGTCCCTCAGTAACAATTCTGTGTCCCTGAGTAACAATTCTGTGTCCCTCAGTAACAATTCTGTGTCCCTCAGTAACAATTCTGTGTCCCTCAGTAACAATTCTGTGTCTGTCCCTGAGTAACAATTCTGTGTGTGTCCCTAAGTAACGGTTCTGTGGCCCTAAGTAACGGTTCTGTGGCCCTCAGTAACAAATCTGTGTCCCTCAGTAACAATTCTGTGTCCCTGAGTAAAAATTCTGTGTCCCTCAGTAACAATTCTGTGTCCCTCAGTAACAATTCTGTGTCTGTCCCTGAGTAACAATTCTGTGTCTGTCCCTGAGTAACAATTCTGTGTCCCTAAGTAACGTTTCTGTGGCCCTAAGTAACGGTTCTGTGGCCCTCAGTAACAAATCTGTGTCCCTCAGTAACAATTCTGTGTCCCTGAGTAACAATTCTGTGTCCCTAAGTAACGTTTCTGTGGCCCTAAGTAACGGTTCTGTGGCCCTCAGTAACAAATCTGTGTCCCTCAGTAACAATTCTGTGTCCCTGAGTAACAATTCTGTGTCCCTCAGTAACAATTCTGTGTCCCTCAGTAACAATTCTGTGTCTGTCCCTGAGTAACAATTCTGTGTCTGTCGCTGAGTAACAATTCTGTGTCCCTCAGTAACAATTCTGTGTCCCTGAGTAACAATTCTGTGTCTGTCCCTGAGTAACTATTCTGTGTCTGTCCCTGAGTAACAATTCTGTGTCCCTAAGTAACGTTTCTGTGGCCCTAAGTAACGGTTCTGTGGCCCTCAGTAACAAATCTGTGTCCCTCAGTAACAATTCTGTGTCCCTGAGTAACAATTCTGTGTCCCTGAGTAACAATTCTGTGTCCCTAAGTAACAATTCTGTGTCTGTCCCTGAGTAACAATTCTGTGTCTGTTGCTGAGTAACAATTCTGTGTCCCTCAGTAACAATTCTGTGTCCCTCAGTAACAATTCTGTGTCTGTCCCTGAGTAACAATTCTGTGTCTGTCCCTGAGTAACAATTCTGTGTCCCTAAGTAACGTTTCTGTGTCCCTAAGTAACGGTTCTGTGTCCCTAAGTAACGGTTCTGTGGCCCTCAGTAACATATCTGTGTCCCTCAGTAACAATTCTGTGTCCCTGAGTAACAATTCTGTGTCCCTCAGTAACAATTCTGTGTCCCTCAGTAACAATTCTGTGTCTGTCCCTGAGTAACAATTCTGTGTCCCTAAGTAACGTTTCTGTGGCCCTAAGTAACTGTTCTGTGGCCCTCAGTAACAATTCTGTGTCCCTCAGTAACAATTCTGTGTCTGTCCCTCAGTAACAATTCTGTGTCCCTAAGTAACATTTCTGTGGCCCTAAGTAACGGTTCTGTGGCCCTCAGTAACAAATCTGTGTCCCTCAGTAACAATTCTGTGTCCCTCAGTAACAATTCTGTGTCCCTCAGTAACAATTCTGTGTCTGTCCCTGAGTAACAATTCTGTGTCCCTAAGTAACGTTTCTGTGGCCCTAAGTAACAGTTCTGTGGCCCTCAGTAACAATTCTGTGTCCCTGAGTAAAAATTCTTTGTCTGTCCCTAAGTAACAATTCTGTGTCTGTCCCTGAGTAACAATTCTGTGGCCCTAAGTAACGTTTCTGTGGCCCTAAGTAACAGATCTGTGGCCCTCAGTAACAATTCTGTGTCCCTCAGTAACAATTCTGTGTCTGTCCCTAAGTAACAATTCTGTGGCCCTAAGTAACGATTCTGTGGCCCTAAGTAACGATTCTGTGGCCCTAAGTAACGTTTCTGTAGCCCTAAGTAACGTTTCTGTGGCCCTAAGTAACAGTTCTGTGGCCCTCAGTAACAATTCTGTGTCCCTCAGTAACAATTCTGTGTCTGTCCCTAAGTAACAATTCTGTGTCTGTCCCTGAGTAACAATTCTGTGTCCCTAAGTAACGTTTCTGTGGCCCTAAGTAACGGTTCTGTGGCCCTCAGTAACAAATCTGTGTCCCTCAGTAACAATTCTGTGTCCCTGAGTAACAATTCTGTGTCCCTGAGTAACAATTCTGTGTCCCTAAGTAACAATTCTGTGTCTGTCCCTGAGTAACAATTCTGTGTCTGTTGCTGAGTAACAATTCTGTGTCCCTCAGTAACAATTCTGTGTCCCTCAGTAACAATTCTGTGTCTGTCCCTGAGTAACAATTCTGTGTCTGTCCCTGAGTAACAATTCTGTGTCCCTAAGTAACGTTTCTGTGTCCCTAAGTAACGGTTCTGTGTCCCTAAGTAACGGTTCTGTGGCCCTCAGTAACATATCTGTGTCCCTCAGTAACAATTCTGTGTCCCTGAGTAACAATTCTGTGTCCCTCAGTAACAATTCTGTGTCCCTCAGTAACAATTCTGTGTCTGTCCCTGAGTAACAATTCTGTGTCCCTAAGTAACGTTTCTGTGGCCCTAAGTAACTGTTCTGTGGCCCTCAGTAACAATTCTGTGTCCCTCAGTAACAATTCTGTGTCTGTCCCTCAGTAACAATTCTGTGTCCCTAAGTAACATTTCTGTGGCCCTAAGTAACGGTTCTGTGGCCCTCAGTAACAAATCTGTGTCCCTCAGTAACAATTCTGTGTCCCTCAGTAACAATTCTGTGTCCCTCAGTAACAATTCTGTGTCTGTCCCTGAGTAACAATTCTGTGTCCCTAAGTAACGTTTCTGTGGCCCTAAGTAACAGTTCTGTGGCCCTCAGTAACAATTCTGTGTCCCTGAGTAAAAATTCTTTGTCTGTCCCTAAGTAACAATTCTGTGTCTGTCCCTGAGTAACAATTCTGTGGCCCTAAGTAACGTTTCTGTGGCCCTAAGTAACAGATCTGTGGCCCTCAGTAACAATTCTGTGTCCCTCAGTAACAATTCTGTGTCTGTCCCTAAGTAACAATTCTGTGGCCCTAAGTAACGATTCTGTGGCCCTAAGTAACGATTCTGTGGCCCTAAGTAACGTTTCTGTAGCCCTAAGTAACGTTTCTGTGGCCCTAAGTAACAGTTCTGTGGCCCTCAGTAACAATTCTGTGTCCCTCAGTAACAATTCTGTGTCTGTCCCTAAGTAACAATTCTGTGTCTGTCCCTGAGTAACAATTCTGTGTCCCTAAGTAACGTTTCTGTGGCCCTAAGTAACAGTTCTGTGGCCCTCAGTAACAATTCTGTGTCCCTCAGTAACAATTCTGTGTCTGTCCCTAAGTAACAATTCTGTGGCCCTAAGTAACGTTTCTGTGGCCCTAAGTAACAGTTCTGTGGCCCTCAGTAACAATTCTGTGTCCCTCAGTAACAATTCTGTGTCTGTCCCTAAGTAACAATTCTGTGGCCCTAAGTAACGTTTCTGTGGCCCTCAGTAACAGTTCTGTGGCCCTAAGTAACAGTTCTGTGGCCCTCAGTAACAATTCTGTGTCCCTCAGTAACAATTCTGTGTCTGTCCCTAAGTAACAATTCTGTGGCCCTAAGTAACGTTTCTTTGGCCCTAAGTAACGTTTCTGTGGCCCTAAGTAACGATTCGGTGGCCCTAAGTAACGATTCTGTGGCCCTAAGTAACGTTTCTGTGGCCCTAAGTAACGATTCTGTGTCCCTAAGTAACGTTTCTGTGTCCCTAAGTAACGTTTCTGTGGCCCTAAGTAAAGTTTCTGTGGCCCTAAGTAACGTTTCTGTGGCCCTAAGTAACGTTTCTGTGGCCCTAACTAACGTTTCTATGTCCCTAAGTAACGTTTCTGTGTCCCTAACTCTCTCCCTGAATACAGCCAGGTCTGCCTCTGTTGAATGACTGGAGGCAAATGGAGAATTCTAAAATGGCCGCCATTTATAGCTCGACCATTACACAGTGCTGGCTGGCTGGGTGCTGATTGGTTAATGCGATCACATGTCATGAATGAATGCATTATGGGTCAGCGCGCCTTGTCTGCGCGCCTTCCCAGACATCCCCGCTCCGTCGCCGCACATGTCGCCGCCATTTTAGGAAAAATTTCGATTCGCGCACCCGAAGTCTGCTTATTTTGCTTATTTTTTCTAATATTCGAAGCAAATTCCACTTCGCCTACTTCGATTCGCTCATCTCTAATGAACACATCAACATAGACAAGATAAACAAAACCAACAAAAAAACAATAAAAACGGAAAAAACAAAGGACATCAATAGTTTCCTCTTATTTTATGTTGTTTTAGGGTCCCCCCCTAAATGTGCAAATTCTTGTGTTCTGGTCTGGGATGGATCAGACTCTTCAGAGAGTAGTTTCTGAGTTAATGGCCTCTCTCTTCCTCAAAAGGAGATACCTCATTGAGGTATACATTCCCACAGCTTTGTCGTTCATTCTCCTGATAGTGATGAACATTATTAATGGCATCAAGGAGAGCAACAGGGTTACACAAAACAGGACAACACCAGGGTGGAGTAAGATGTTTAGGAAAGCTGTGGCTCTAGGACTGTACATGAATAAACTTTCCCACCAGGATACCTTAGCATCTCCGTCTCCTGTGTTACTTGGATTAATCGATTTTGATCCCAGGATAACAAAAATTGTGCACTCTGCTCCTCCTAAAACAACCTTTGTTAGATTAGATTGACACTCCTCCCATGCTCAACATCAGGACTGGTCCAGAACCTCTGGAACTCCCCTCCTCATTTTGTTTAGCCAGCTCCTGCCCTGTTCATCATTAGGTGATCCTAGAAAATTAATTTATTAAGGGGAGCATACTCTGTCTCTACCCAAAAACTATACCTCAGACAGCTCCATCAAATCATCCCCCCACAGCTATTACCTTTTGTAAGACCCCCTCAAGTCCCTTGAGCAGGGCCCTCCTATTAACTGCAAAATCTGTTGGCGCTATCTAAATCCTGTTGCCCAAAGTCTAATAACCAAACCTTTAACTCCTCCCCAAATCCCAAAGGAAGTTTCTGTAAATGTATGGGGGTGTCAGGTTTGAGACCAAGCCTTTCCTCGGAGGTTATAGGGGTATATCCCTGTATCGCTGCTATATTTATGCCAACGACAGAAGGAGATGTACAGCAGAATCCCCGAGGTAGTGTACCCCGCTGAGTACAATGTAACCCGTATATAGAATTTAGCAATACCCTTGCCCAAAGTATTTTAAATAAGGTTGGGACAATTCCTCAGCATCCATTAGACATGACCTTTCTTTGTGCCAGCATTGCTGACTCGTGATCCTGTTCTGTTTTCCTTGACATAACACAACACCCTCCTTTCTCCAGCACCCATCAGTATCAATCTTCTGAGGTGTCCAGGACTCATAAACCATCAAAACATGATGGGCTTGGGGTATAACATGGTAGAGTCCGCTGGGATAGTACACAAATTGATTGTGGCATATGCATGATGTTCAATCCCTGCAACTGGAATTAGTGATGAGACAGTGTAAGTCAGGTTTTGACAACCATTGAACTGAGTCATCCACCAATCCTTATGACTCATAGCAGACTTCAATACTACCCTTCCTGCCTGTCTTTGCAAAGTGGAAATTGTCCCTCTGAGAAAAAGGCAATCATTCCTCTGAGGTCCTGGAAAACCTCTTATTGTACCTGGGTGCAAGACAAAGCAAGCTGGATTTCCTGACCCCCTTCATCAACATGTAGCAGACGTCCCAATGTGGTTCTAAGTTCCTTCAGATCCATAGTGTAATAATAGTTGAAGTACACTAGGAGTCTAGTACAGGAAGGACACCTATGGGTACTATCTGAGGAGACTACAGCATACCCACATGTATAACAAAGGTGAAGGGCTATCGGAAGGGCCGAGGCGCAGAGTCTAAGGAACTGTTGCTATTCGAAACAAACAGCCAATAAACAAATAAGAATCCCTTGCAGAACCGAGGCATCGGGATCACTGATCAGTAGGGGGTACAATTCCAGCTGACAGGTGTGCATGGAAATACACAGATACTGGAGACAAATATACAAACTACACATCAGACAAAGGATAAAACAGCCATGCAGGCAAGCAGGAATCTCTAGGAGCAGGTAGAGGTGCATAGTGACAGTGGACAGGAAACAGGCTTGAAATACACTTGGGGACACACAGGCAGGCTGCTAGGAACACTAAGGTGAACAGCCTATGGTAATGAGGCAAGTTTGAAAGGAGATAACCTGGCTGGGGGTGTAGCTAATTGAATTAACAGCAGGAGATTAACAAGTCTTGCACACAGGTCTTGTGGGATAACAAGTGTCAGAAAAAACTGACAAGTAAAGCAATGGAACTACATATACTAGCATAGCTGCTGATCTTAGGAATAGAGGAAATGGACCATTTACAGACATAGACCTTATCTAAAATCTTAATAACACCCAAACACTCTTAACACTAAATGTAGTAACAGTTTTTAGCGCAATATATGTGTTAGAGTAACAATTATTCGATATAGTCCTAATCAAATTTTCATGAAAAAAAAACCAAGACTGGAGATGACA
Organism: Staurois parvus; assembly: GCF_062004578.1. Lineage (NCBI taxonomy): Eukaryota > Metazoa > Chordata > Amphibia > Anura > Ranidae > Staurois > Staurois parvus. The sequence goes on along the minus strand of NW_028317854.1, from coordinate 8,662,561 downwards.
AATCATGCTGTCACTGGTAATAGGGGATTGCTGGCTTTACCTAGCTGGTTTTGATAATCAGTGGATCAAAGAATCTTGTTAACACCAGAGCTCCAAACATGTCAGTTTAGAACATACAACACATTCAAGATCTAGACCTGAACACAGCAATAGACAAACTGACAGACAAACTTAAACAGAAGCACCATCTAGCTAATGGGGGGTGAAACCCATAAACATGTACATGTGAAAACAGACAAACCAGGAAAAAGAGAGACAATTTTTTGAATGACACTTCTTGTCTATGGAGGCCGCAATTTTCTTCTGTTTTGAAAGCCCTAAAAGCCAATGACCAGGGGCGGACTGACCATTTGGAAACTCGGGCACTGCCTGAGGGCCTGGGGTCAGTAGGGGGCCCCATGAGATGCCCCTGGTACATTTTTCATAAGCTTTTTTGAGTTTGGGCAAGGACACAGGGGCCCCATGATCCTCTATTGCCCGGGGGCCCCATGAGTTGTCAGTCTGCCCCTGCCAATGACAGAACCTGCGAGATAAAACATCAATAAAATTTAATAATAATCATTCAATGTTTCTCCAAAAAATGAACCGATCGTTAGGGACGTTGACCACCAACAAAGCGCACAGTATTTTGAAAAATTTATTTTTCTGTTTTAACAGTGCTGGCACCATGTGGGTCCCGGTGGCTATCTTGGATCCTTGTATATGGTCAGTGAATTCAGTCCTTTTTTACCTGCATTTGATGTTGGAATAAACATACATCATTTAAAACGATATCACACTATTGGCCTCCTCTTTATGGGGCTCCCTGTGAGCTTCTAACAACCCACAGAACTACATGAGAGGAGTGGCAGAGCCATTGCTGACAGCGGAGTGAGCAGTGAGGGACATCAGACCAGGCCATACTCACCTTTAAAAGGGCCTCCAGTTCATCCACTGAGATTGTTATCTCTAAATGCCCTTATTGATTGCGCATCTGGTGAGTGTGCAGTCTTTATACCATTGGTCACATCACCACTTTACCGAATAGACCACCAGCAATTGGAGATTTTAGATCTCCCACTCACTTATTTTGGACAATTTTGATTGCCGATTTTCACCACTCATTTACATATTAATATATGCATATTTCACACATGTGGTTATGTTAATTGTAGCGCTGCACCCAATTTTATGTTGATGCTTTGGAGGTTTTTGGTACCTTTTGGTGTTTCAGCAGCTTAGTTGACTTTTAGCGCTCACTTACCTCTCTGTGCTTTTCATATTATTAAGTTAGAAATGCAGATGGAAGAAATGCGCAAAGGATCCGGGTCTATCAGAAGCATTTAGAAGAAGATTTAGTAGAAGAAATAAGGAAAATATTTATCTCAATAATGGGTAGGTCAATGAGTGAACAACTGAAGGTGGACAGAGCCCATGGGATTAAATGGCCACAGGGAATTTCGTCAGAAGTTCCTAGAGATGTAATTGTGTGTTTTCATCACTATGAAGTTAAAGCCAATATTTGGAAGAAGAAGTGCAGAATGCCAGAAGTAAAGCATGGAGGAGTGAGCTTGCAGATTTTTGCGGATATAGCAGCAGAGACTTTAGCTAGGAGGAGAGCTTTGAAACCATTACTGGACTTGATGTGCAAGGAGAATGTTCGATATAGTTGGGGTTTCCAAGCATGCCTGATCAGATGGAAAGACGGACAATCAGCAAGGCTGAGGTTTCCAGAGGACTTAAAGCCCTTCTATGAAAGACTGGACTTGCAGATAGTAGACATTCCAGGATGGCCTGAAGGGACCAGGGAAAGTGCAGAACTTAGGAAAAACAGGTGGCAACAGGTCCCTAAATAGAGATGGTAATGGAGAAGTCCTAGTGTAGTGTACATATGAGGGAAACTTTTTTTTTTCCTATACAGGGTTTTAAGGTTAGATACAGCAGGGAAGAAGGGAGAGGAGAAAAGGAAAAGAAGAGGGAGGGGAAAATGAGAAAAGGAAATTTATAAGATGGGCATGGGGAAGCTGTTTATTATGTCACGGTTCGGTGGGAACCTAGGGGATATTAGTCAGGTCAGGCACAGGTGCTCTGAGTCATACCTCGAGGGGGAATCAAAGGTGGAAAATAGCCACAACTGATTCCAGGGCTAAATATGTGCCAAATATTTGCAAAAGAGTAAGAGAGAGACTGAGTTGGCATTGATGACGTCAAGTGACACCAAAAAAGCCTTTGACAGGTGGATTGGGGATTTATGATGGATACACTGGAAGTTTTGGGAATTGGACCTAGAATGATTCAGTGGATAAAAAAGTTGTAGTGTCCCTTCAACAGTGGTGACGGTTAATGGTGTATTGTCAAAATGTTTTAAAATGTACAATGGAACAAGACAGGGATGTTCACTCTTTCCACTGCTTTTTGTTATCTCTCTGGAACCTCTTTTAGTGACGGTTCAAAAGTGTAAACGTAAAGGGAATCTCAATAGGGAACGAAGAACATAAAGTAGCGGCCTATGCAAACAATATGCTATTTTATATTGTACACCCCAGAATAACACTACCCAATTTATTGAAAATTTTAAAAGATTATGGGGAGCTATCAAATCTGAAGATTAATCCCTCAAAATCAGAGATATTAAATATTACAGTTTCTGAAAAAGATAAACAAATTCTACAGAAAGCTTTCCCGTTTGTATGGAAAGAAAGAGAATTCAGTCACTTACAAGTAAAGCTTACCCCCTCCTTGAAAAATCTTTATCAGATTAACTATATCCCATTCATAAATGAATTAAAGGAAGAATTGAAGAGATTATCTATTGGATCACTCTCCTGGGTGGGTCGTATAAATATGATAAAGATGGTGATAGTCCCAAAGATTCTATATAAGTTCCACATGCTCCCAATAGAACTACCAGGATCCTTTTTTAGGATTATAAAAAAGTTGAAGACTAAATATATATGGGTAAATAAAAAAACAAGAATCAGTTATGAAGTATTGTGCAGGGATAAAGAGAATGGGGGTTTAGGAGTGCCAGATATTAGGAGATACTACTGTTCTGTGTTGTTTTCACAAATAGTGGAGTGGATGTATTATACACAAGGAAAAATTTGGGTAAAAATGGAAAATACACTAAGTGGGTCACAATTGGATAAGATATTTTGGATTCCACAAAAGTTTCAGAATCTTTCAGAAAATATGAGCACTTTAACATGGAATGTTATAAGAGAGTGGCACAGATTTTACAAGCAAATAGGGTGGGAGTATAATTCACTGTTAATACCGCTGGAGGGAACTGATCTCTCCCTTTAAGTGGGCACAGGAACAGCTCCCACTGAAATCATATAAACGATCAAACACATCTTTAAGGGGTCTTCAAATGGCTCAAAAAGAAGTCAAAGATAGAACTTCCATAGTGTAGTAATTAGATATTTATTTAAAAAATTCAAAAACAGCCAAATGGCTTCTCACATAAAAACAAGGGTCACAGACCCAGCAGGCATATACTGTGTAATCCACAGTCAGGTGTACATACAAGGAGTCCCAAGATGGCGATTACCATCCAAACGTTATGACATCACCATGCTCTATTACTGCTAGTTATGTCGCGCTAACACATGACTTCTTCAGGGCTATAGAGCTGGTGACCACGGACACCTTTTATAGGAAGTCCGCACCTGAATAGGATCATTAGGCGGAGCACAGCAGCCATTTTCCCATGTATTTTCCACATATACAAGGAGCATTTAAAACTGCATGATAATTATCTCAAATTATTGAAATATTTGGACAGACTCTGACCTTATGGTCATATTGCATGTATAACCCTTAATTTACATATATATATAAATACATATGATTGAAAAGAACCACATTCATACATAGATTATAGCAGCCATTTTCCCATAGATTATACACATACATTGAAGGAACCTCACCCAGCAGCACATAGGCGATATCCAAGTACTTAGAGACAACATCTGTCCCAACCAAACATTACCCTTACCCCAGGTACCACCCCCCATACTATATATAACAATTACCTAATGGATGCATATTCAACTTATACTATAATATTAATGTAAGCTTAAAGAGAGATCATTCAAATGAGAGATTATATAGAGGAATTTAAAGGGCCACACATTTACTTAATAATCACTGATGAAACAATTGATATCAAATTTTATATTTAATCCTAAAGGTGCTAAGGTATCCATATTGTAAATCCAACGAGACTCAGCCTGACTCAAAGATTTAATTTTATTACTCCCCCTCCAATGGGGGTGATATTTTTCTATACCCCAAAACAGAAGTAAAGATGGATCTCTATTATGATGGGTAACAAAGTGTTTGGATACACTGTGTTTGGGTTAGCCTTTATATATATTTTGTACATGCTCACGTAATCTTTTCCACAAGGGGCATTTGGTTCTGCCTATATACTGAAGCCCACATGGGCATTGAAGTCCATAAACAACCCCCTCAGACCTGCAGGTGATGACATCTTTAATAGAAAATTCTGTATTATTAGTATTTGACCTAAATTCAGTCCTCCTTTTGACTTGACCTTTTGTTGCTTGACATGCATAACAGTGTCTACATGGATAAAAGCCTTTATTATCAAAGAAAGTAACCTTTTTATTTCTTCTCGGTAAATCTACTATATTTTTAGCTATTTGTACTCTCAAATTTGGTGCTCTTCGGTATACAAATAGGGGCTCATTAGGTAACATACCTGCCAACAATTTATCTGATTTCATAATCAGCCAATGTTTTTTGAATACTGTTTCAATTTGTCTATGGTGTATATTAAAATTCATAATTATGGGTAATAATTCATTTTTAGCTGTTACGTGGATTTTATCACTTACTAGTTGTTGTCTGTCAACATTAGATATTTCCTGAATGCTATTCCTATTCATATGGGGGTCATAGCCTTTTTGGGTAAATCTATTTTCAAGTGTCCGTGCTTGATCAAAAAAATCCTCTTTGTTGGTACAATTCCTGCATAAACGAATAAACTGGCCTTTAGGTATATTCATCAACCATGGTGTATGGTGGCAACTATCCCATGGAATATAACCATTTCTATCTACTGATTTAAAATAGGTTTTAGTAGAAATGGCACCATTATTATAAGTCAATTCTAAATTTAAGAAATGGACATTCACTTCACTGACCACCCATGATAATCTAATATTTTTTTAATTATTATTAAGATATGTAAGGAATATTTCAATGGCCTCTTTTTCCCCTTGCCAAATAATCAGGATGTCATCTATAAACCTCTTATATAACAATAATTGTTGAAGGGATGTTTTATATACTGTATCTTTTACCCATAAGGCCATGAATAGATTTGCAAGACTAGGTGCAAAATTTACTCCCATAGCTATTCCCTTAATCTGCCGATAATATTCACCCCCATGCCAAAAATAATTATGATAAAGACAATATTTAAGGCAATCACAAATAAATTTCCTTTGGCTCCAACTCAACTTGCCAAACTCTCTTAAACCCCAACTTGCCGCTACAGTGGCGTCAGAGTAACTGATGATAGTATATAGGGATGCTACATCCACTGTTACCAAAAAGACATTACCATTTGTCTCAGAGGGAATCTGCAATTGGCCCAAAAGCTGTATCATCATGTATCATCAAGCTGACTTTGTAATTCATTGAGATTATATTCTTTTGCAAGTACTACTATTGCAACACCTTTGTCTGCAGGTCTGATTACTATGTCATTACGTTTGCTGAGTTTCTTAAGGCCCAATTGGATACCTTTATGCTGTTTCAAATGAGGTAGATCAAGTTCTTTCAAATCCTGAGCTACCATTCTTTTGAACACATCAACATGTCCATTATCATTAATCTGTGGATTAAAGAAAGACTTATTCTTAAAATGTTTAATAAATATTTAATATCATTAAGATCCCTTTGATACTTCTTCCCTTTCCTTGATTTTACTTCTCTATTCAAGCTATCCAAATCCTTATTTAATCTATTGGTGAGTGTTCCAAACTCTGGTAGTTCTTTCAAAGGCTCCAATTTCTCTTTTAACTCCATAATTTGTTGCTCTATTCCTCTCATTTTTCTTTGTTTACGTTAACTAAGGGATTGATACCTAGATTCTGGCAGAGACAGGTAATCCCCAAAATAAAAGATTGGATAATCAGAGTGGAGTATACATACAGGATGGAGGAACTGTGCCATATTGGAGAGGATAAAGTTGGAAAGTTTAGAAAAATCTGGGAAAAATGGATAAGCTATAAAACAACTAAGAGATGCTTAGAACAAGTAGGAATGTAGAAGACGGGAGGGGGAAAGACTGAAGGTTATTTTTTGTGCGGTTTTGATATTTTCAACAAGTGGGGTAGTAGGTGGAAGACAGATGATAGAGGTTAATCAAGGATTTGGGTGCCTGGGGGAGGGAGGAGGGGGTAGAGGGAGGGGGTAAGGGGGATGGGAAGGGTTTTTATTAAAAATTGTGATATGGAAAATGTGTGAGTTTAATAATTGAAGTAAATGTTTGTTTTAGAATGTTAAAATTAATAAAATTAATAAAATATATAATATTAATAATAATAATAATAAAAAAAAAGACAGGGAAGACAGACATGAAAATGGAGAAGTAACAAGAAGTAACATTTACCCAAACGTTCGTACTTCCTCACACGGGGCACCATTTTTTTGGGCAGTTATGCCACTTCACTAATTCACTTGCTGATAAATATAATAAGAGATTACAACCTTATGTCTATATAAGAATTTAGCCAATCCGGATACGGCTAATACCAATACAGGTAATACTAAATGATAACAACTGTGCTAAAAAATAAAGATCTATTTTATTTACACAGAAAAGAAGCTTGCTATTAATCAAATATAAGAATATACAGTGGGGCAAAAAAGTATTTAGTCAGCCACCAATTGTGCAAGTTCTCCCACTTAAAAAGATGAGAGAGGCCTGTAATTGGCATCATAGGTAGACCTCAACTATGAGAGACAAAATGAGAAAAAAAATCCAGACAATCACATTGGCTGATTTGGAAATAATTTATTTGCAAATTATGGTGGAAAATAGGTATTTGGTCACCTACAAACAAGCAAGATTTCTGGCTCTCACAGACCTGTACCTTCTTCTTTAGGAGGTTCCTCTGTCCTGCACTCATTACCTGTATGAATGGCACCTGTTTGAACTTGTTATCAGTATAAAAGACACCTGTCCACAACCTCAAACAGTCACACTCCAAACTCCACTATGGTGAAGACCAAAGAGCTGTGGAAGGACACCAGAAACAAAATTGTAGACCTGCACCAGGCTGGGAAGACTGAATCTGTAATAGGCAAGCAGCTTGTTGTGAACAAATCAACTGTGGGAGCAATAATTAGAAAATGGAAGACATACAAGACCACTGATAATCTCCCTCGATCAGGGGCTCCACGCAAGATCTCACCCCGTGGGGTCAAAATGATCACAAGAACGGTGAGCAAAAATCCCAGGACCACACGGGGCATTGAAGATGAAACGTGGCTAGGTCTTCCAACATGACAATGATCCCAAACATACCGCCTGGGCAACAAAGGAGTGGCTTCGTAAGAAGCATTTCAAGGTCCTGGAGTGGCCTAGCCAGTCTCCAGATCTCAACCCCATAGAAAACCTTTGGAGGGAGTTAAAAGTCTGTGTTGCCCAGCGACAGCCCCAAAACGTCACTGCTCTAGAGGAGATCTGCATGGAGGAATGGGCCAACATACCAGCAACAGTGTGTGCCAACCTTTTGAAGACTTACAGGAAATGTTTGACCTCTGTCATTGCCAACAAAGGATATATAACAAAGTATTGAGATGAACTTTTGATATTGACCAAATACTTATTTTTCACCATAATTTGCAAATAAATTCTTTCCAAATCAGTCAATGTGATTGTCTGGATTTTTTTTCTCATTTTGTCTCTCATAGTTGAGGTCTACCTATGATGCCAGTTACAGGCCTCTCTCATCTTTTTAAGTGGGAGAACTTGCATAATTGGTGGCTGACTAAATACTTTTTTGCCCCACTGTATAAAGTAGCTGGTATAACTTTAAAAGTAGTGATATTACAATGTGAATACAGAATGTTACCAACACATAGAGGAAGTTACAGAAAAAAAAGGAACAAAGAATAATGATATGTTACGCAGACAACCTTATGTTCCCATTGTGCTCAGTGATCAAGAGGTCCAGAGAAGAGAGAGTGGGGGTCTTGCTTTTGTGTTATATACTCTTACAAAGACCACCTCTAGACTCTCCCACCCAGGTAAAGTCTCATCCTTCCACGTATTGTATCTTAAGACTTTGCCACTTTTAGTCAATGGGTGGCTCTCCAGACACTGGTCAGTTTAGATCACCAGCTGTTATAAAAGACAGAAAATCCCAGCTGCCTTCCTACCCCCTCGCCTCAATCAAGTCCTTGAAGTGGCATCTCCCAAAGAGTTATTTGTCACAAACCCCTTTAATCCTTTAATACGACAGTTAGATTACACTACCAGGTGGTCAGAGAATTCCAAGGCTGGTTTATAATGTCCTTTTATTACAGAAGTTCTAAAAATGTCCAGTTCCTGGAATTTCTCTAGAGAGACTTGGCATACCTACCAAAAGTTCACAATAATGTTTGAAAGGATCTAGATAACCTCCATTTTGTATTATGTACGCCATTTTAAGTATTAAGTTAGCTTTTTGCAGATATATTAGAAGTTTAATGAAACTGTTTTTGGTTGTTCAAGGATGTATCAACAGAAGCTAACATGACCCTGACAATGTCTTTGTCTGGCTGTTTTCCAGAAAGTTAGCCAAAACAATTTGTACCAAGAAATGTATATGTTATGTTTCATGTAGTTAGCTCATGATGGAAATTTACAAGTTACAGTTTTGAAACTCGCTCCCCCCTCCCTTATTATCTGTAGTCTATATAATCTTATTAATGTCTAATAAACTTTGAACATCTCTGAACATAAACTGCCGTTATTCCCGTGTTCAAGGGGAGTTCCCAGAATTCTGCTGATAAACCAGGAATCTCTCCACAGACCGGGGGTCTCTGAGGGGAAAAGAAAATCATTCCTTTCAGCTGGGGGCTCGTCCGGGATGACCACCCACCTCACTTGGTAAGTAAACCTTTTGTCTTTTTATGACTAAAAGCTCTTTCTTGCCCTGTGTTGAGGGAAGGTCTTGAATCATTCTGTATTGTTTATATAGACCCGTGATAACCTGTAGCTGCTTTTGGTAAGCAGACTTAACTCTTTGGTAGAGTTACAAAATAGTGCACTATAAAAAAAAGGTGTTTTTGGTAAACACAGATTGTTCTCTGGTAGAACACACTGTTTTTTGGTAAAACAGTGAAGAGATAACTTTTGGGAAGTTATCAAGAGGTTAATAAGTCTGTGGAGCAGATTCTGGTTTATCTGTCTTTTGCTTTTTCTTTCTGTTGCGTAGAAGTATAGGATAATTTGTTGTGTAGAACAAAATAAGAATTTAAGGTAAAATTGTCTTATCCACTGTCTAAATATGGGTCAAGGAGGTAGTTACCCACCAGGTCCCCCAGAAAAGGGAGAAAATTGTAAGGATTATGTTGCTAGAGTTTGTGGAATGGACTAATATTTAATAAATCCCTGGGTGGATTGTATGGCAGGCTGGACAGAAGCTATGGGGAGTACAGACCCATTCCCAAGAAAGGGGGAGAAAACTGGTTAAAATGGTCACCGTATTGGGTTGATAATAGCAAGGGAAAGTTCAATTTGATTTTCTCTTTAAAACAAAAGAGGAAGTTGAAATTGGATACATTAAAAATATGCCAGGAAAAGCATCAATCTGAAAAGACATGCAGACCCAAGATTGGACTGAAAACAGTTCAGACACCAATCCCACCCCCTCCGTATAGTATATATCCTTCATTAAGTGGTTTTAAAAATGCTGCTGATGATGATTTTTTGATCAGTTTAGGGATGATTACTCCCCAGCCTAATGCCCCCCCAGTCCCTGCCCCTGTCCCTGCGCCACTTCCCATCCCGGATCTACAACCAATACAGCCAGGCCCCTCCACTAGACCCAAACAGATTATTAGTATAAAATCACCAGAAGAGGGTAGCCAAGTTCAAGGCATCCTTACGGAAAATAATGACAACGAAGGAGAGTTGGAATACGAAGAACAGGGACAGGTAAATATAATAAAATTACAGAAAAAGGATGGTCAATGGAGAAGAAGTGACAGCAGTCATAGAAAGGGCAGAGATGTGGAGGAATTTAGAATGCAGCTTAGATCCATGGATAAGAAACAAGAGGGAAAAAGAGAAGATGAGGGGGCCGTAGGAGGAAAGGAGTTGGCTATATTGACACTACCTTTTCTCACAGCAGGAGAACTAATTCTAAAAAAACCCATAGAATTAGAAGATATTAATAAGATTGTTAAACATTGTCCCAAGCCTACAGTATCTTCTGGAGGTACAATTGCTTATTTAAAAAAGGTATGTTTAGGAAGAAATTACACACAGGAAGATATGAGATTGATCATTGATGGTATTCTGGGAAATAATCCAGCTTGGGATTGGATAAATGTAAAAAGCATTAGTCACATAGAACCAAGTAATACACAGGCTACTGCCTATAAACTGAATACCACAGAAGGGAGAGAAACTATGTGGGAGGAGCTTGACACAGAATTAAAAAGGGTTTTCAAGAATAAGGCTTCCCTCCCTATTGCTACAGCATGTAAACAGAAGGTAGAAGAAACTGTTTCTCCTTACAACACACCTATCAATCCTGTTAAGAAGCCGGATGGCTCTTACAGGTTTGTACAAGATTTGAGGGCCATAAATAATTTGTTGGTTCCATTAGCCCCAATAGTGCCTGACGTGCCATCACTCCTTACCTCCATTCCGTCCGATGCAGAATATTTTACAGTGATTGATTTAACAAATGCATTTTTTTCGGTTCCTGTGGACCACCAGACAAGGGCGCTATTTGTATTTATATTCTGAAAATTGCCAGATGAGCTGGTGTAGAATGCCTAGGGCTATGTAGATTCGCCTGCAGTCTACTCAGTTGTCCTCCAGACCACACTGAGGTCCTGGACCCCTCCCAATGGTTCGGTCCTCATTATATATGTGGATGACCTATTGATTTGTAGTTCAAGTCAGGAGGCCAGTCAGGAGGCCAGTCAGGAGGATAGTTGGTCTCTGTTAGAATGGTTGTCAGGGAATGGTCACAAAGCATCTAAAAAGAAATTGCAATGGTGCCAAAAACAGGTTGAATACCTTGGTTTTATTCTAAGTCATGGTGAGAGGAATGTCAGTCACAAAAGAGCTGCGGCTCTCGTGGGTCTGCCCCGCCCACAAACAAAAAAGGACATGATAACTTTTCTTGGTATGATTGGTTACTGCCGCCAATGGATACCTGATTGTTCATTCTATGATCACACTCTAAGGTCTGCCACACTTTCAGAATCACCTGACATTCTCACATGGTCAAATGAAATGGTTGATGCCTTTGTGTACCTGAAGAATGCTATGGTAACGGCCCCTGGTCTTGGACTACCTGACTATAAGAAAATGTTTCATCTGTATGCTAGGGAAAATTGTACAACCATGGCGGGGGTCCTGGCTCAGGAACATGGAGGCAAGCTCCGCCCTGTAGCTTTTTTTTCCAAAGTAGTGCCAACTCAGGTTCAGGGCATGCCTGCTTGTCTGAGAGCTGTTGCATCGTGCGCAATTCTGGTGGGGAGGGCTATTTCTTTCACATTGGGACATGAAACTACCCTACACACCACACACCAAGTGTCCTTACTACTGAAAAACATACACACTCAACACATGTCAGCACAAAGGTTGAGCGGATATGAAGTGATTCTTCTATCTGATCCCAACTTGATTATTAAATATTCTTCAGCAAATTCAGGTCCTACTCCAATTTTGAATGCCCTATTGGGGTTAAAGGGGGAACAGGATGACGTGGCACCAGAACACAATTGTATAACCCACATACAGCAAGACACTTCCCCTAGGTCCGACATGTCAGCTGTGGCTCTTGATGGGGCCTCAGATGTGTTTGTAGATGGCTCATGCTCTAGGCCAAATGATAGTACTTACCATGCAGGATACGGCATTGTGCATCTTCCTGACAAAATACTCGAGGCAAAGCCAATCCCATATCAGTCAGCCCAAGCAGCCGAACTGATTGCCCTTACAAGAGCATGTCAATTATTTGCAGGACAGGATGTCAACATTTACACAGACTCCAAGTACGCCCATGGTGCTGTACATGATTTTGGGGTCATTTGGGAGAGAAGAGGATTCATTGCTGCTGATGGCAAAACCATATCTCTTCTTTGATATCTGATCTACTCAAAGCCATACAGTTACCAAAAACATTAGCCATTCTACATTGCAGGGCACATACAAATCGCAGAGATCATATTGCCAAAGGAAATGCATTAGCAGATAAGGTAGCAAAGGAAGCCGCATTACAACAGGTGGCCAGTGAACAGATGTCTATGCCCACTTCAGGCGTCACAACTACCCCACATGACCAGATGTATGCAGATTTACAAACATTTGCTACAAAAGTCGATCTAGCAGACTGGGATGGTTCTGGAGCACAACTAGATCCAGCTTCTGGTCTAGTGTGCTTAGAGGGGAAACCATGCATTCCCATGCAGTACCACGGTCTAGGACAGGGGTCTGCAACCTTTAAGACATAAAGAGCCACTTGGACCCGTTTCCGAGAGGGAAAAAAAGACTGGGAGCCGCAAAACCATTGCAACATTTAAAACAAATCCGACACTGCATATATTGCAAAAAACGCTCTGGTCATGAAGGGGGTTTAAGGGCCCAGTAAGCAAAGGGTTAATCAGGGCCACAGTGTATTGTCATAATCACAATCATAGCCTTAGGTCAGTGGTGGGCAACCTTTTTTTTCGACTGAGCCAAATCTCGCCAAAACCACGATTGAAATTTATTTTGAGAGAAACATTTTTAAAACTGAAAATACATCCCCCATATAGTAATTCATCCCCCATATAGTAATTCATCCCCCATAGTAATTCATCCCCCATATAGTAATTCATCCCCCATAGTAATTCATCCCCCCTATAGTAATTCATCCCCCCTATAGTAATTCATCCCCCATATAGTAATTCATCCCCCATATAGTAATTCATCCCCCGTAGTAATTAATCCCCCATAGTAATTCATCCCCCCTATAGTAATTCATCCCCCCTATAGTAATTCATCCCCCATATAGTAATTCATCCCCCATATAGTAATTCATCCCCCCTATAGTAATTCATCCCCCCTATAGTAATTCATTCCCCATATTGTGTGAATTCACTTACCTTTGCTCCGCGCGTTCCTCTCGCTGGGTTCCCGCGCCGTTCTGGTCTTCAGGGCGGACTGTGAGAGGAGAGGAGTTCGTCACGCTGCCCCGCCTACATCCGGGCTGCCCCACCTACATCCTGACAGCCAATGTTTGCCAGCGGGCGCCCGGCACACAGAAGAGCTGCATTAAAAGAGCCGCGGCTTGCCGACCCTATTGCCTGTCACCTGGTGGGCAGTGTGCTCCGGAGCCGCAGGAAAGGTGAAAAAGAGCCGCATGCGGCTCCGGAGCCGCGGGTTGCCGACACCCGGTCTAGGACATAGAGGATGGAAAACGACATGTGAAACATTATTGCAGGATTTTTACATTACAGGCTTATCTAGGTTGGTGAAAGAATATGTTTCTAGGTGCATTACATGTATAAGGAACAATCCACAGAACCCAAAGAAATCACAACACCAGCATCTAGTGTACCCAACTACACCTTTCACCCATTTACAAATAGATTTTACCCACATGCCAAAAACAGGACAGAGGCAAGAGTTTTTGTTGGTAATGGTGGATATGTTCAGCAGATGGGTGGAAGCATTTGTCACTAATAAAGAAGACGCACAAACTGTAGTCAGAATTCTTACACAGGAGATAATACCCAGATGGGGATGTCCGCTGCAGATAAATTCTGATAACGGACCAGCTTTTGTGGCGAAGGTATGTCAAGATTTGGTAAAAGTACTTAAGATAGATTGGAAGTTTCATATTCCCTATCATCCTCAAAGTTCGGGTATAGTAGAAAGGATGAACAGGACAATTAAGGATAAGTTGAGGAAGGCCACTGGAGGAACCTATACCCACTGGAAGAAGATGTTACCTGCAATTCTAGCAGAGGTAAGAATGACACCTAATAAGACTACAGGGTTATCTCCTTTTGAAATATTAATGGGAAGACCGTTCCCCACTCCTTGGGCTAGACAGCCACTTATGTTAGAAAGAGGGGACCTTGACCTGGTACAACAAGAATATGTGAGAAAATTGATTCAGAGTTTAGATAAGGTTGAAAGAAATGTTGCTCGCACTTTTTCTTTATCTTTTCAGGAACCAACACATCTTTTCCAAGTGGGAGATGTCGTAGTGGTCCGCCAACTCGCTAAAGGCAAGAAGCAAGGCTACCCCTTTGGACCACCTACTACGGTGATAGCGGTTACCAGAACGGCTGTTCTGGTGGAGAATTCCCAGTCCTGGATCCATGCTAGTCGAGTGAAGAAGGTGAACCAAACACCTGAGAAACACGAGTAGGAAAAAGGAGGTGAAGTATGAGAGGAAAATCCTCGAAGAGCGGGTGAAGTAAGTGAGAAAGACCCTGAAGATGACATTCCTTACTGCCCCTCATGGTGCTTTGAAACTCTGGGTCCTATTGGGCACACTGACTGTTCTCTTTCCTGCCAGTATGGATCCTATCTAACTGTATTTATCACCCTGAGGACTTGGGTCTAATAAAAGGTATCTGTGGTCAAGGACTAGTTTTAAATGAGACCCAGATAACCAAAAGTGAAAGAAAGTCAAAAAGAAAGTTTTGAAGAGAACAATGCTTTTTCAGGAAAAATGTTGATGATGCAGTTTAAATATGCTTATGCTCAAAAGTCAGGTTATGATAAATGTTGGGTATGTAGTAAGTTACATCCTAGCACATATGAAATTCAACTTCTGGCCGCTCCAGTCAAAATATTTTTGTTAATAAAAGGGAATGTAAGTATTGGCTTGACCAATATTACTTCTAATGCCACCATATCTTTTCCAACTCTGGGAGTCACTCAACTCCCAGATTGGTGTTTTAGACTGGGGAATACTTCCCACAAGGGAAGGGGAATGTGCTCTCAGTCCATATTAAACATATCTGATCCTGGAAGGAGAGATGGAACTTCTTCTGTGAAACTCTGGCAAGTAAATGGTAAAACCCTGAATGAAAGTTTAGAAGGGATACAAGATAATGTGGGGAAAACTATGTTTGGAAAACTTCTTTTTTATTTTACACTTGTTGTCACCCCTGAATTTCGCTCTGCAATACAAAAATTGCCGATCTCCTTGGGAAACAATACCTATATCTGTTGTGGTAAGATCTGTTACCCTTGGATACCGAGTAATGTCCAGGGCTGGTGCTATGTAGCCCAATTAGTGCCAATTATGGCAGCTATAGACCAAAAGGAACATCAGGTAAAAGCCAGTACATACCCAAAACACCAACGAACTCTGAGACAGAGAAGAGAAACCAAACAAGAAAAGGTAGATCTGTTCTCTACAGGTGATAAGGTTTGGTCATGGTTTCCTACTTACACTGGATGGGGAATAACACTTATGAACAAAATAAATAATTACACAAACATTATTGATGATATACTGGAGAGGAACTCTAAGGACATGGGGTTGCTAAATACTGAGACCAGAGCTATTAGAAAACAGCTGGAGATGCAAGAATTAGCTATTGAAAGTATGAGTGCTGCTCTGACAGGTCTGTGTGAGATGACAGAGGATTATGAATGTTGTACTTGGATATATAATACCACAATGACTGTTCCAGATTATTATGAAATAATAAAGCAACACAGGGAACAGGTAGATGGTTTGATGGAAGAAGTTAGAGCTATAGGAAAAGATGGATGGACTCCTTTTGATTGGTTAGGATCAGGATTTGGTTCCATCTTTTCATGGATGAAAGATATCGCTGTAAGCATAGTCATGATATTGGTTTTTGTTTTACCTTTATATCTATGTTTTAAATGCTCATTATATTGCATTGCTAGAGCTACCAAGCTGCAAAATACAAATGAAGGTTATCTGGCTATGTACAAAAAGATGAATGAAGTAAAGAATTGAGATCATGTTCATGATCTCAGAGGGGATTGAAAGGATCTAGATAACCTCCATTTTGTATTATGTACGCCATTTTAAGTATTAAGTTAGCTTTTTGCAGATATATTAGAAGTTTAATGAAACTGTTTTTGGTTGTTCAAGGATGTATCAACAGAAGCTAACATGACCCTGACAATGTCTTTGTCTGGCTGTTTTCCAGAAAGTTAGCCAAAACAATTTGTACCAAGAAATGTATATGTTATGTTTCATGTAGTTAGCTCATGATGGAAATTTACAAGTTACAGTTTTGAAACTTGCTCCCCCCCCCTTATTATTATCTGTAGTCTATATAATCCTATTAATGTCTAATAAACTTTGAACATCTCTGAACATAAACTGCCGTTATTCCCGTGTTCAAGGGGTGTTCCCAGAATTCTGCTGATAAACCAGGAATCTCTCCACAGACCGGGGGTCTCTGAGGGGAAAAGAAAATCATTCCTTTCAACGTTCATGAAGGTAAAAATTATCGTAGGCCCAAAATATCCATTACAGATTTTAGCACCTCAAAAAACGCGTAGTCAGAAAGTAAAAGCTGCATAAATTCCAGAATGTATACCATAGTTTGTAGATGCTCTAATGTTCACATAAACCAGTCAATATGCAGTTATTGAGATTTTTTTTTTACCAAAGACATGTAGCAGAATACATATTGACCTAAATGTATAATTTGAGTTTATTGGATATTTGTTATAATAGAAAGTATCATTATTTGGTCTTTTTTTTTATATCGCAAAAAATAAAAAACCCAGTGGTGATCAAATACCACCAAAAGACAGCTCTATTTGTGTGAAAAAAAATTATATAAATTTCATTTTGGTACAGCATTGCAATTACCAGTTAAATTAGTGCAGGGGGATAAATATTCAGGAGGGCAAGCGGGTAACTGCCTGCATGGGCAGACAGATACACAGACGGTCTGCAGGACCGTGGTACTACACCCATGATCTACTCATCGTAGGTGCAATGCTTTACAGGTCCCAAACAAAAAAAATAATAAATGCATATTTTTCTACCTGCAAAAAAAAGTGCATTTATTTATTTATTTTAAAGTGAACTTACCCTTTAAACTTGCCTTTAGCTAATCAGACTCGTCATTTCTCTTTATTTGTGACATATTTCCTTTTGGTGACAGACTCTTAATGCACAGTGTTTGGCATGAGATTGGTTTTGATTACTGACACTGTGATGTAGTAGTGTCTGGGACTTTAAGGGTTAAGGCTAGGGGTTATGTTAAGGGTTAATACATACTGTTTAGGATGAGGTTAGAATTTTAGGGTTTACATGTCAGATGAAAGTACATGTAAGCACATTCGCTAAAGTCTCATTAAAGCTTTAATATTTAACCCCTATTCATACCTGAGCGAATTGAAGCACATTTCCAGAAGTGCTTCACTTATAGATTTCTACATTTTTTTTGTGCCTGTTCACATCTGATTTATGTTCTTTCGCTCAATGCTTAAAGTGGTTATAAACCCTCTCACATACTCAGTGAAGTGAATAGCCGCAGGTGATACACAGAGATTAAACACATACTCCTACATAGGTTGTACTTCTTTATCTGCAGTCTTCTCTACATTCATTCAATAAGGCTGACTTGTGATAAAATCTTTCTTTGTCTGTCAGTATCACAGAAGAGGGGGAGGGGAGGTGCAGTTAGAGAACTTGTAAATTGTGTGAGAGTTGATTAGAGGAAAGGGACACACCTTCCTCCACACAGCACAAAGGAAGGGAGGAACTTGCAGAGCTGTGTTGTGAGTAGATAAGCTGGTTGCTGATGGTTCCCCCATCACAATTTTTTCTCATGTGTCATGAAAACTTCTCAGAAGTCACTCATGCTGATAACAGAGGAAGGAAGCACCAGAGAGAAACGACACTTAGAGCTTTGGAGAGAGACATATAAATACGACAGTGCCTACGTGCTTATACAGTTGTGTTCAAAATAATAGCAGTCAGACATCACTAACCTGAACAATCACTGTTTTTGGTAGAAATTATATTTCTACATGGCAAATAATTTACTAGCAGGTGTAGTACAGTAATAGAAATCCAAAAGACCCAACAGTCATGACATGCACGCTGCTGATTCTGTGTAATTGAATCACTAATTGAAAGGGCCATGTTCAAAATAATAGCAGTGTGGAGTTCTATTAGTGAGGTCATTCATTCTTTGAAAAACAGGTGGCAATTATTGCCATTATTTAAGGAAGGAAGGCAGCAAATGTTGTATGTGCTGGTTACAGTACATTTCTCTCTGAAATTTTGAGGAAAATGGGTCGTTCCAGACATTGTTCAGAAGAACAGCAAACCTTGATTAAAAAGTTGATTGGAGAGGGGAAAACATATAACGAAATGCAGAAAATGATAGGCTGCTCAGCTAAAATGATTATGGATCAGTTTGAATACATCAGAATACTTGAAGAGGTCATGCTGCCTTATGCTGAAGAGGAAATGCCCTTGAAATGGGTGTTCCAACAAGACAACGAACCCAAACACACCAGTAAACGTGCAACATCTTGGTTCCAGACCAACAAGATTGACGTTATGGAGTGGCCAGCCCAATCCCCGGATCTTAATCCAATAGAAAACTTGTGGGGTGCAGTTTCTGAGGCAAAACCAAGAAATAGAGAAGAACTGTGGAATGTAGTCCAATCATCCTGGGCTGCAATACCTGTTCACAGGTGCCAGAAGTTGGTTGACTCCATGCAACACAGATGTACAGCAGTTCTCAGAAACAGTGCTTATACAACTAAATATTAATTAAGTGATTCAAAGGAAAGCAAAATCTTCAAACATTTTTTAATACAGTGATCAGTAAAAATCTGTTCACTGTAATCAATGACACTGGTGACAGGGCAGTCAAGGGGTTAACTGGGGAAGGGGGGAGATTAAGGGGTTAAATGGGAATACTGGTGTACTAGCGGTGCTATCTGGGAGGGGCGCTAAGGATAGGACAGGGACCGATCATTCGATTTCAGCCGGACATCACTGGATGAAACCGATTGATCCCTCGGGGATCGAATAGTGACACCCGCAGGTCGGCGGGGGCGCGCGTGTGCCCCCCTGCCCACGAAGACCCCGGGAGCGTGGATCACATTTTAAAACGTGGTTTTGCGCAGCCGTGCCGCCCTGCCACCGTTTTAATACAGTGGCTGGTCGGCAACAGGTTAAGTGTATTTTTACCTTTGCGGCCAAGTTAAGATACCACTTAGTTTATATTTGTGCTGTGTTCCCATGTACTATAATTTTAAAATAATATTTAAAAATTGCGACTTAACTTTTTACATGCTCTTTTCCAAAAACTCCATCACTTATGATGAACTTATGAGGCTGTTGAGGAGGCATGTTTATTATAATTTGCCTTGTCTCTATTGTGCTAGCAGATCTTCAGTATCAGTTGTAAACTTTATGTACTTTCTTAATCATTTGCCCTCCTGAGGATTTACCCCCCTTCCTGACCAGGCCATTTTTTGTGTTACGGTGCTGCATTACTTTAGCTGACAATTTCGCAGTCATGCAACGCTGCACCCAAATTAAATTTGCGTCCTTTTTTCCCACAAATTGAGCTTTTTCTGTTGGTATTTGATTGCCTGTGCATTTTTTATTTTTGTGTTATAAAAAAAAAAAGACAATTTTGAGAAAAAAACAATATTTTTGACTTTTTGCTATTCAACATGTCCAGTAAAAAAATTAAAAAATCTAATTTCGTCATAAATTTACACCAAAATGTATTCTGCTACATGTCTTTACTAAAAAAATCCCAATACGTGAAAGTTATAGCGTTTACAAATGGCGGGATATAAGGGATTTTTTTTTTTTTTTACTAGTAATGGTGGCGATCAGCGACTTATAGCGGGATTGCGGCAGACATTCTGACACTGGGGGGAACTGACTTGGTGTCACTGACATCCCTAGGGACACCAGTACAGTGATCAGTGCAAAAAAAAAAAGCACTGACACTGTACTAATGGCACTGGACAGGAAGGAATTAACCACTTCCCGTCCGCCTTATAGCAGAAATACTGCAAGAGGGTGGCACGGGTGAGCAAAATCACATATATAGATGTGATTTTGCATTTCCAGGTAGGGGCCGAGCACAAGTGTGGCTGTCAATCACTGAGTCCCGGCCGGTAATTACTCTCTGATGCCTGGTAATTTCCGAATATCTCCGAAGGGGAGGAGGACTGTTTTGTTTACTAACAGTCCTCCTCCCTATCAGCTCAGGCACACTGATTTGACATGGTCCCCTAGTAAAACACTCCCTGCACACAGTTAACCCTTTGATCACCCCTCCTGTTAAAGATATCAAAGTTTGGGTTCTGTATTGTATGTTAATGCACTTATAGACTAATTTGTCCCCTAAATATCCCTAGGGGTGCATTCACAGCTGCAAACCTGCACCCTGTTTCCAATTAGATGTGAGAGGACGTCCCACGATTATTGAGAGCCAGCCCCAATAAAAGCATTGTTGACTGACCATTCTTGCAGCTAATCAAGATCGTTTAGTCTCTCATGCAGCGATCATATGCCAGTGATTTGCCTCGGATGCAATCAGTCCAGAAATTATTTCAGAGTTTCATTCTCTTTATGTTGCAGCTCCTTGATTATCTTTCTTATTCCTTCAAGTGCTGTACTTCATGCGGTTACCAGAGGTATATGGATATTTGTTTTTTTCTCTTTGTAACTAGAACATTTGTGGGCTTTTAATGCAATGCTTATGCTAGTACTGATGGTTTTGTTCTTGTAACGTATAAAATGATTCTGTTAGTATTTTGCACTGTTTATTTTTGTTGTCTGGATCATAGCATATGCAGTGGTGTCTAGTGGACTGCCTTTGCATGATGACTTGTTTGGTGTTTTGGGGTGAACCCTGGGGCCGTGGTGATACTTACATCAGTTTCTGTTATATTGGGGTGTGTATTCCTTTATCCCTGATGAATACTGTAGTGTGTATAGTAAGTTCACATACTGTATGTGCCTGATTAGACTATTTTTAGTCTGAATGACAGGTGAAACATATTCAGCAATGATTTTTTTTTCCTTCACTTTCTAAAATCTGAGAAAAAATGCACATTGCTTAATACTTCACTTGTCAGTCAAACTAAAATAGACTATTTGTTACCTTCAATCTAAGACAATGGTCACAAAAGAGTAAAACATAATTTTTTTTTCAAGACAAACAAGGTTTTATTTTAGCAATTCTGTTTTGCTAAAAAACAATTTCTGTGCAATCTAAAGCCAATAGTTATTTCTAAAACAAGTAATGTTACTGCAGATACAATTTGCAAATGTATTCTGTAATTTGACCCATTTATAATAGTATTAAAAATATATTTTTGGTACAAAGCAAGATAACGTTTTTTTTACACATGAAATGGCATCATATCGTTATGCTATTTCAATACCACACAAAAAAAAGAATGAGCGGATGTGGTCAGTGTAATAGCAGTGCAAAGCAAAACTCCTGTATCTCACTAAATGGATGCATAGACTGGTGTGTTCTCCTCATTCACCTATTTCCAACCTTTATCAATGGGGAACAAGAAGAATCTGAAGTATACCCTAATCCTTGGGGCATGCATGTGGAGCTCTCCAACATGGTACCTGACACTTAGTCCCACTAGAGTTGCAGCCTAGATTCCTTACCTCAAAAATTTCCCTTATTGGATTCACTGCATCCAAGACACCAGTCCCGTGAACCGGACATGGAGCAAAATAATTCTGGCCTCTGATCCTACATCAGTCTACTGCCGATGAAGTCAGATTTTGAAATCTTTGTCTCCCATCTTGCAACATCAGAGATGGTTGACTTGGGGGCTGAGGTGGAGCGGATTGGCACATGCCTGGAATGCTTGGAAAGTCTTCATTCAACTATTTAGAAAGAAGAAAAAGGCTGATCTAAAATCATTCACACCCATTGGGCCACAGACCCAGGTAGGCCATAATTTGTTACATTCAATTTTATGTCATTATGTAATTCATTATATCAGCTGCACAGGGATTGCATCATGATTTCACCAACAACTCTGCTTGTTGATCTTGGTATTGCATGCTATTATTAAGTCTATGATCTACCAGAACACCCAGATCCTTCTCCACCATTGACTCCCCCAGCTGTTCTCCTCCTAGAATGTATGATGCATGCATGTTTTTAGCTCCCAAGAGCATAACTTTACATTTATCAAAATTAAACCTAATTTGTCCGATAGCTGCCCAGTTATATAGTCCATTGCAGTTGGAGACATCCTGTAAGGACATAATTCCACTGTACAGTTTGGTGTCATCTGCAAACACTGAAATGCTCCTTTTAATCCCAGACCCTATATTATTTTTAAATTTGTCCCCAACACAGACCCTTGGGTTACATCACTAATAACATTCCGAGTATTCCAACCATTCACAGTATGAGTCATTAATCACTGCTCTCTGAAAACGACCTTTTACCCAGTTTTCTATCCATTTAGAAAAGGAATTTTCTAAGCCTGTAGACTGTACACATTAGCCACATGTGGGCAACTGTGTCAAACACTTTGGCAAAATCCAAATATACTATATCTACAGCCACACTGTCTAAGTTTTTGTTTACCTCCTCATAAAAAGAAATCAGATTTGTTTGACAACTTCAGTCTTTTGTTAATCCAAGCAAGCTATTTTTTAAAATAGTATTCTCTAAAAAACCCTCTTCTATATGGTCCTTTATTAAACTCTCCAGTATCTAATCAACTATAGAAGTTAAACTAATGGGCATTTAAGATTTCGAACCCTTTTTTATACATAAGCAACACATTGGCTTTACAATAAACCAGTGGTACCATGCCAGTCAATAAAGAGTCTGCAAAACTGAGCTTTTTGAGGACCCTTGGATGTAAGCCATCTGGCTCAGGTGCTTTATTCACCTTTATTTTGTCTAAAAGTTTCTGGACCATGTCAATTTTGAGCCATTGTGGATAATTTGGGGCTATGTCAATATTATCCCCATTAAGAACTTAAGCTTCCCTATTTTCCATTGTATACACAAAGCTGAAGAAGGTATTTAATACATTTGCCTTATCTATGTCCCCAGTAGCCAACTAAAAATTATCTAGTAAATGCCCTACATGTTCAGACCTAATCTTTTTACTGTTAATAATATTGAAGAATTATTTTTTTTTGGGGGGGGGGGGGGTGTTAGTCTTACTCTCTTTTGCAATCTGTCGTTCATTTTCAATTTTTGCATCCTTGATTACCTTTTCACATTTTCTGTTATATTCTTTGTATCTTTTGAATTATGATAATGTTCCCATGTTTATTTTTTTAAATGTTCTTTTCATATTATTTATAGCTGTTTTAATTTAGAAAGTGAGCCACATAGTTTTAGCCTTTTAAATGCATTGCTCATAATTTGCAGTGTGTTTGCATACAGTCAATTTGAAGCATTTCCATTTCTGTTCTGTACTTCTTAAAGTGGAACTGAGCTGTATCTGAGCATCACAAACCAAAAATACTATTTATTTAATTTTTAATATTGAACGCAAACTCACCCATCCATCCATGTCTCCTTGCTTTATCTGGATGACAAATCAATTTGAAAAATACGCCCTGGCAATTCTGGCAGCGGCCATCTTGAGTAAAGGCAGATGATTCATGTATCATTTACTTCCTAGAATCCATTTGCCCTTATGTTAAGCATTTGCTGAGCTGAGAACCCTCCCTCCCCTCCTGAAGATTGCTGGGATGTATGACATAATTTGCCCGGGCATGGAAACTAAGAAGTAGCCAAAGAAATGTAATGAAAAAAGTTTAAAACAAGTAAATATGATATATTTTCCTATCTATTTACTAGTGCTAGCAGCATAAGGATTAAAAATAGTCCATGTTGATTGAGAGAGTGAGGTTCCTCTTTAATGATAACATTCCCTACTAGTCTAAATTATACAGAGCACCCCTCAGTCTTGGCATGCAATTGTATTTTTAACAAACTAGATGTTAGCAAATATGAGAATGTCATTTTTGGGGTTTACACACACTTATTTTATCCAAAGATTTTATATTTCTAATATGTAACTGTTGTACCATGTACATTGATTAAATGTATTATAATGTATCTTATTCTCTTAACATTGCTTCCTTTGTGTGAAATACCTGGTGATCCTGACAGACTCCCTGCTTTCCTATTTAAAATTGACCACACAAGACATTTAAGCACATCTATCCCGGCATGGTCAGTTTTCTGGTTGTGCTAGAAACACAGCCTGCCTGTCCTCCAATGCCCAAGACTTGTGATGACACCCCCCACCCCTGCACAGTTCTTGACTGAGATGATCAGTTTACTGCTGTTTTTCTGCCTTCTGCTGACATTCCCCCCCTGCAGTCTACACTCCCACCTCCCCAAGCCACTTATTCAGCTGAGACCATAGATCATGTGATCACTTATAAAAAAATTAAAACGGTATTTATAATTTGTTTTAATATATACATACACAAATGTTTTGCCTTGCATTTCTATTTTAAACTGAATGGGTTGTTTTACAAGGTCATAGTTTACATATACTTTAAGTTAGCATATACAGATTGATTCATTCTGATAGTTCAAAGTGGTTATCCTTTACAGAAGACCATTAGACAGATTTCAATATTCTCTTAATGTTTCACATAATAAGGCTGCATTGACCTTTACCCATTTTTAAATAAATTCCTTCTAGCTAATTAGGAGGAAATTACAATTGCTACCTACACTCTGTAATTATTAGAACTATTCAAATAATCTGTTTGTTCGATTACATTGTACTGAGTCATAGTGAATAAAGTTTTTTTCATATATATATATATATATATATATATATATATATATATATATATACACTGCTCAAAAAAATTAAAGGAACAGTTTGAAAACACATGAGATCTCAATGGGGAAAAATATCATGCTGGATATCTATACTGATATGTACTGGGTGATGTGTTAGGAAATGTAAGGATGCCCCATCGTTTGATGGAAATGAAAATTATCAACCTACAGAGGACTGAATTCAAGGACACCCTGACAATCAAAGTGAAAAAATGATGCAGCAGGCTAGTCCATTTTGCTGAAATTTCATTTCATAATGGTACTCATAATGGTACTCAATAGTTTGTATGACCCCCATATGCTTGTATAACCTAATGAGACGATGCACTACTATATTTAATAAATTATGTTTTAAAAAGGATAAGGCACTATATTTTTTATTAGATTCCATGGCCATTACATATATGGAGAAAAATTCCTAAGGAAGCAAGGAGACCCCCTAGTGGGAAGAGGGATACTCCCGTCCATCTATCCGGCACCAGGAAAATCCATAAGGAAGCAAGGGGACCCCCTGCTGGAAACAGGGAACACACCATTCATCCATCCATCCATTCATCCATCCCAGGGAAAGAGGGATCATCCCATCCATTTACCACTTAGCCCCATTAAAGGGACACAAGTATTTTATGACCTCATTTAACGGTCTGGTCATATACACCAGGTGAGTGCACAACCGGTCAAGGTGTACAATATTTTTTATGATTTGTGAAATGCATAGTTAAAATATTTGTATTGCAGCACTGGAAGAAGTGTCAAGGTCAAGGATTTAATAAGGACATGTTTGTAGCAATAATATAATTGCAGAGATATTGTAATGCACACTTTCAAAGCTGGACTGTTATTTATTTATTTATTTAGTTACATTTTTTTGCAATTGGTAGTGGAGCACAACACCATTTCTGATTTAATTTTTTATGACACAATGGTATGAGTATGTGTAGAGTGTAAGAGAACCACTAATTTTCACATTTATTTACACTATTTATGATATTTTCATTTTAATATTGTATTAATTTGACAACACAGCATTGGTAATATTTTAATAGTGTAGCATACACCATAGTAGCTCACAAGACCCCACACTTAAATAAGCATTTGATCAGTGCATGTAGCCAATGGCTACACTTCTGATCTGTGTATTCTGATGGGGGGGGTCCTTACTATCAGAATACAGAAGCACAGCGGGAGAAATCCCTGCATCCACATCACTTGTATGGATACAGGAATATGTCAGGTTTTTTATCGTTCTACCTGCTGGTTGAATAAAACAAAAAACTCCCCATGTATACTCTGCTTTAGGATTACAGCCTCCCTTGGGACCAAAGGTTCACACCTCTTCAAAATGGAACACAGATGAAATCACACTGACAGTGATTTAATTGTTGTCTGTACCTTCCTATTCATATAACTACCATCCCTCACTTCTTATATGGAAAATCACAGAAAAAGGGATTGGAGAAAAATCTACATTAATGGGCCACGGATATAAATAGGCACCAGGCATTGCACTCTGGGTTGTTGGTGGGGGACATGCCTCTTCTGCACTATGAGAATGCAACACAGAACACACTTGTGGAACACAGACAAAAACACTTGTTTTTTATTGATGTTTGAAGACAGTTACAAGCTTATAAAACATATGTAGATATTCAATAAATCATTGATAGTGTAGATTCCCACATAACAGTGTACATATTCAGAACTAGAAAATGTGTTTATTGAAACATGAATAATTGAAAGTCTTATCTATTCAAATATGCTTATCACGGACTATAACTTTGTCTGCCTAGATATAAATGGAGGAAAAAAAAAACTTAAAAATTGCTGCTCTGCCTCTCCCAAAAACTACTTTAAATAATTAATGAAATAAATGAATGAACTCCCTACTACACAAAGGGTCCCCACAAATGTGCATGTGCTATAATGCCCTGTGGGCTGGCAGTTATATCCCTCCTCTCCAGTGACTAAATCCCAAATAAACCAATCAGTAAATACAAGGTGCTTCAAGGATAATAGTGCTAAAAATAGCACCTTGTATTTACTTATTGGTTTATTTGGAATTTAGTCACTGGAGAGGAGGGATATAATTGCTAGATCATGATGCATTATAACACATGCACATTTGTGGGGGACCCTTTGTGTAGTAGGGAGTTCATTCATTTATTTAACCAAATGCCGACCGCAGATAGCCGAATGACGGCTACACTGTGGCCAGCCAGTTCTGGGAGGGCGTCCTACGGACACAGCTGATCACGTGATGTGGTAAAAGGCCAATCACAGCGGCCTTTTACCATGTGATCAGCTGTGTCCAATGACGCGCTGATCACCGAGTGTCAAAGCATGAAGAAAGTGCTGCCGAGAACAGGCAGTTGTCAGAGCAGGGATCGGCACCAATCATCAGTGCCCTGATGATCGGTGCCCAGCAGTGCCACCCACCAGTTCGGTGCCCAGCAGTGCGCCCACCTGTGCTCAGCAGTGCACCCACCTGTGCCTAGCAGTGCGCCCACCTGTGCCAGCATTGCACCCTCCTGTGCCCAGCAGTGCACCCACCTGTGCCACCCAGCAGTGCCACACACCTGTGCTCAGAAGTGCGACCTACCTGTGCCCAGCAGTGCCACCCACCTGTGCCCACCCACATGTGCCCACTAGTGCCACCCACCTGTGCCCACCAGTGCCACCCACCAGTGTCCAGTGGTTTTGACAGTCAGTGCCCAGCAGTTGTGCCAGTGAATGCGGAGCAGTGCCGCCAGTCAGTGCCCAGCAGTGAAGCCAGTCAGTGCCACCTATCAGTGCTGTCTATCACTGCCACCTATCAGTGCTGTCTATCAGTCCCACCTATCGATGCCGCCTATCCATGACACCTCATTAGTGCTGCCTATCAGTGCCGCCTATCCGTGCCACCTCATTAGTGCTGCCTATCAGTGCTGCCTATCAGTGCCACCTCATTAGTGCTGCCTATCAGTGCTGCCTATCAGTGCCCATCAGTGCCGCCTATTAGTGCCCATCAGTGCGGCCTCATCAACGCACATCAGTGAAGAAGAAAAATTACCTGTTTGAAAAATTTTATAATAGAAACAAAGAAACTTTTTTTTATCAAATTTTTTGCAATTTTTTTGTTTATAGCGCAAAAAATAAAGTGCCCAGCGGTGATTAAAACCCACCAAACGAAAGCTCTATTTGTGAGAAAAAAATGCTAAAAATTTCATATGGGTACAATCTTGCATGACCATGCAATTGTCATTCAAAGTGCGATAGCGCTGAAAGCTGAAAATTGGCCTGGTAAAGAAGGGGGTAGAAGTGCCCGTGGTTAATTAACTATTTAAAGTAGTTTTTGGGAGAGGCAGTGCAGAAATTTTTATGTTTGCACTCACACTTTTGTTCATCCGTACACATTTGTGATTTTGCTGACAGCAGCCAGTTTAATTGATCAGTCCGCTGCGCAGGTTATACTCACAAAAAAAACTTGTATAACAGAAAAAGAAAGACAAAAGAATAAGACAAAAATTAGAGCTAAGCACTTAAACAAGGTAACAATTCCTTAAATATGTCAGCAGCCTCTTGTATGTATTAAGGTAACATGGATATAAAAGTCATGTTGCTCCATCTTAAAGTTCTGATGTTTTATATATATTGTCCCAACAAGACCACTTGGTATTTAAAATCTGAGATGTTAAATGTTTTAATGGATTTCCATGCATTAGTTATCATAAGTCTACCTGCAATTAACCACTTGCCATCCTGAGGATTTACCCCCCTTAAAGACCAGGCCTCTTTTTGCTATTCGCCACTGCACTATTTCAACTAATAATTGTGCGGTCATGCAATGCTGTACCCAAACTAAATGTATGTCCTTTTTTTTCACACAAATAGAGCTTTCTTTTGGTGGTATTTGATCACCTGTGCGCTTTTTATTTTTCGCTCTATAAACAAGAAAAGACCGAAAATTTTAAAGAAAAATTATATTTTTTACTTTCGGCTATAAAAAATATATAGTGCACTCAAAGTTAGTCATAAATTAGGCCAAAATGTATTCTGCTACATGTTTTTGGTAAACGAAAATCCCAAACTATGGTATAGATACTGCAATTTACACCATCTTTTTTGCTATACAGCGATGTACTAGTTTAATTGACAATTGCGCAGGCATGCAATACAGTACATAAACAAAACTTACGTCCTTTTTTCACACACATAGAGCTTTCTTTCAGTGGTATTTGATAACCTGTGCACTTTTTATTTTTGGCGCTATAGACAAAAAATTTTTGAAAAAAAAAATTTTTTTCTTTTTTGTCAAAAGTAATATCCAAAAAAACTCAAATTTCAATATACATTTAGGCCAAAGTTTATTTTGCTACATGTTTTTGGTTAAAAAAAGTGTATATTAATTGCTTTGTGTGAAACTATGGTATACTGTAGATAATGGAATTTACACAGCTTTTACTTTCTGACTGCCCATCACATTTATTGAGGTGCTAAAATACCTCACTACCTATCACAGTTTGGGAGGCTCTCCAATGCCAGGATAGCACCACCCCCCCCCCCCCCCATGACCCCTTTTTGTTAAGAAGACACCCTAAGGAATTTAAACAGAGGCATGGTGAGTATTTTGCAGATCTCATTTTTTCCCACAAGGTTTTGAAATATAAAAAAAGAAAAGAAAAAATATGTTTTTGTTTTCTTTCTTCATTTTCCATTCATTTTGTGGCAACAAACGAGATCCTAAAAATACTTACCATGCTTCTTATCAAATTCCTTGAGGTATCTACTTTTCAAAAAGGGGTAATTTGGGGGGGGGAGGGACTGTGATAGGTAGTCAGGAAGTGTAATGAGGAAATAAAGCTCTTTAATAGCCTGACGGTGCTTATTGGATTTTTGGGTCCTGTACTTGGCTAGACTGCCAAAAGGTTTCTCACATGTGGCACCCCCGTTCTCAGAAGAAGTAGAACAATGTATTTTGGGGAGTAATTCTACATATACCCATGGCATGTGTGAGCTATAAATCATTTAAATGACTCCTGACCCTGACCATTACCCCAATGGAAGCCACTATTGACAGAGCGCATAGAATCCCTAAACCATCATTCCTGCCAGTTTCCACACCTTAAGACGTCCTAATTAGGGTCCACTTTTACCAAATTAAAGAAAAGCTCATGATGGCAGCTAGAAATTCCACAGCTCTCCCTGCCACTCATGCAGGTATTAAGCTCTTTGATGACCTATCCAAAGAAACCCTTCTCACACGGAAGAAATTGATATCAATCACTTAGGCCCTAAGAAACCACGGTATCGCCTACCAATGGGGATTCCCTACCAAACTCATCATCAAACATCAGGGAAGATCCTTCATCATCAGAGGCCTAGACGACGGCTTAAACCTACTAAAAGAGTGGAAAATACTCCCAGTGGAAGAACGCCAACCGAACTCCAAACAACATCAACCCCATCACATGGAGGGTGACTGGACTTGAATCTTCTACTCTCGGGAACCCAACTCATCCACTAGATACCAACTCCAGCAGAGTATGGCTTAATACTGCCTTTTTTCTCACCCTCTAAATGTCAGCCTTGTTCACTTGGCTGCTACCCACTATTATCCCTTGGTTCCTATTTTTTCTTCACTTCCCCGTTTTGATAGTAGTTTTTTAAACTACCCATGTTTCTTGCCTTCTTTGCAAGAGTTTTTTAACTGCCTGTTCCTATTCTACACTTTTCAGTTACAACAAGTCAACCACATACCATAATATGCCTACCTTCCCTATGAACAGACCTCCTAGATTCCAATTTTCTAGTGCTTTTCAAAGAGTTTTTGTACTCTATATCCGTATCATACCCATCCCACCAGCCTCTTTCAACACCAAGATGATACAAGTAAAAGTTCACAACAAAGCCTTAAAACAGCTTGACCGCAATAATCGTTTTCCTGCCTACACCAATGCTTACCCCTACATACATGATTAAAATCTTATCGATTAATGCTAGGGGGCTAAATTCCCCCTTCAAAAGATCACTATTAAACAAAGAAATTGCGGCTCAATGAGAAGATGTGCTCCTAATACAAGAGACTCACTTCGCAATCTCCAAAACTCCAATGTGTAACCTCAAGAACTTCTCAACCAAATTCTTTACATCTCATGTTAAAAAAACAAACGGAGTCATGACAGCCATCAAGGACTCACTCAAATTCTCATTAACCACAGAATATGCAGACCCAGGCAGTCACTTCCATATCTTGGTAGACAAGATTGAAGATTTGCCCCTCACCTTAGTCAACGTATATATGGCCCCAACTCAGACCAACTCCGGTTCTACAAAACACTATTCCACAGTCGCCTCTAAGAAACAAGGACAACTGATTATGGGAGGAGACTATAATACATTAATACTGTGGGTAACACACAACTAGACACCACTTATAGCAAAAGATCGTCAAAACAAAGTCTCTACCAATTCCTACATTATCATGATCTGGACGATATCAGGAGATGTCAACATGGATCTGAGAGAGACTACTCCTACTATTCTTCATCCCATCTATCCTACTCCAGAATAGACTCCTTCCTTACAGATAAATGGGCTCTGCAATGCGTCTCATCCTCATCGATTGGCAACATAACCTGGTCAGACCATACACCAGTCAGCATTACCTTACAAACCCACAACAGAACAACACCTCCCAAACCGTGGAGACTCAACTCACAGCTCCTGACAGATCCCAACCATAAAAAGACTATAATAGAGGCTCATGATCTCTTCTTTGAGACAAACTCTACCCCCAAGATCACCTCAAGCACTCTCTGGGCCACATACAAAGCCTTCATGTGAGGTGTATTCATCAAAGAAGACACCAGATTGAAGACCTCTTAAAATCTATAAAAAAAAAGAAGACATAGACAAATGAAACCCTTCACAACAATACGCAGAAGACATCCGCAGAGAAAGGGAAAAACTTTGATCCCTCCTCCTCTATAAGTATGACTTCAACTTAAAAAAGGTAAAATCCATGTATTATTCTCTAAATAACAAAGCGACCTCACTCTTAGCAAAGGCAGTTAAAAACCAAAGAACCAAAACTAAGATTAGGTCTATCCATCACCCCAAGTCTAATAAAACACTCTCCAACCAACTAGACATAGCAAATGCATTCGCAGACTTTTATGAGTCCCTTTACAACCTCAAAATGACCATAGCACCCCTCAATCTTCCCAGGAAGGTATACTGACCTTCCTGAATTCAATTAACCTTCCAACCTTGTCCACAAAACAACTACAAGAAATCTCTGACCCATTTACCACCTCTGAAATTGAATTAGTAATTCACTCCCTACCTCTTCACAAATCCCCAGGCAGTGATGGCTATACAAACGAATTATATAAACAATTCACCAACATCTTATCGCCACATCTAGCCACCCTCCTCAATGCCGCAACTTCCAAAGGTTCCTTACCCAAAGAGATGCTGCAATCCACCATTATGACCATACCAAAACCAGGAAAAGATCCACAAAAAGTCCAAAATTACAGACCCATATCCCTTATTAACTCAGACGTTAAATTATTCGCCAAACTTATAGCCCAGAGACTATTTTCAATTTTAAACACTCTTATCCATCCAGATCAAGTTGGATTTATAACAGATTGACAAGCCCCAGACACCACTAGGCGATTAATCTCACTACTACACAACCTACAAAACCACCAGGTACCTTCTCTGCTCTTCTCTAGATGCAGAGAAGGCATTTGATCCAGTCCACTGGGGATGTATACAAATAGTCCTACAAACATTTGGCATAACTGGATGGTTACAGTCAGCAATATTGTCTCTATATTCCTCCCCATCAGCCAGAGTCTTGACAAATGGCATATTATCACGCCCATTCGATATTTCCAATGGAACTAGACAAGGGTGCCCTTTATCCCCTCAAATATTTGCACTCCTAATAGAACCACTCGCTGCAAAAATAAGACAAGAACCCTCAGGGACAGGCATCAAATTCCATGACTCTGAACACAACAAATGTCTATTTGCTGATGACATCATCGTAATGCTTACAAAGCCAGTCGACTCTCTGTATGAAATAAGAGACCTCCTATCTCAATACACCAATATCTCATACTACAAACTTAACAAATCCAAATCCCCTCATACTCAACTTATACACCCCTGAAAAAAACCAACTTCACTTGTCAAAAGACCTACCCTATGTCTGGGCAAAGAAATCAATCCCATATCTAGGAATTAATCTGACCCCATCTCCATCCCACCTATACGATCATAACTATAAAATATTTCTACAAAATCTCCCCAAAGAGATATCCTCACTTAGAATGTTTGGCTTGTTAAAAATGAGCTGTGCAACAGCCCTAAAAATTATTATTATACAGTATTTATAAAGCGCCAATAGTTCGCTCAGTGCTGTACATTACAAAGGGGGACAGAACATGTGACAGAACAATAACAATACAATGCAAAACATGAGGGGATTGGGGGCCCTGCTCTTTCGAGCTTACAATCTTAAAAATGATCATCTTCCCCAAAATCCTGTATATATTCAGAACCCTACCCATTCCCATACCTATGGTCAATCAAGGGGTTAAATGTGATTACTGGTGTACTGACGGGCAATCTGACGCTATCTGGGAGGGGCATGAAAATATCAGGAGCATGAATCGTGTATATATACATGATTTTGCGTACCTGTTTTGAGAAAAAAAAACAATATTTTGGACTTTTTGCTATTAAACATGTCCAGTAAAAAAATGTAAAAATCAAACGTTGTCATAAATTTAGGCCAAAATGTATTCTGCGACATGTGTTTGCTAAAAAAAAATCCCAATATGTGTAAATTAATTGGTTTACATGAAAGTTATAGCATTTACAAATGGCGGTATATATACTGGAATTTTTTCTTATACTAATAATGGCAGCGACCAACGACTTACGGCGGCGATCAGGGACTTATAGGGGGACTGCGGCGGGCAGTCTGACACTGGTTGGAAATTACTTGTTGTCACCAATACAGTGATCTGTGCTAAAAAAAAGCACTGACACTGTACTAATGGCACTGGGCAGGAATGGGTTAACATGAGGGGCAATCAAAGGGTTAACTGTGTGATAGGAGTGTTTTAATAGGGGGTGGGGGGTGGGGGAGGTGCTTCACTGTAAGCACACTGCTCTGGATGGCTCTGCTCAGACATCCAGAGCAGTGTGCCCAAACTGACAGGGAGTAGGGCTGTTAGTAAACAATGCAGCCCTCCTCCCTATTAGTGATCGATGGTAATCAACAGGCACCGGTGGGTAATCACCGTCCGGGACCCAGTGATTGCCACGACCCCCTACCCGGAAATGCTGAATCACGTATATATGTACATGATCCTGCACACAGGGGCCGCTCTGTAGCACTATATCTACTATAGGGTGGTCCTAAAGCAGTTAAAAACTTGTCAAAAATGCACAGGCAAAGTTTAGCAAGAACGTTTAACACAATTGTTAGTAAAAGTCATAACATAATCAGCATGCCTACTTTCTGAAACCATCCAAATCAATCTCCAAAACTTCCCAACCCTTTAAAAGGGTTCCAGCCATCTTCAGCTATGCATCTAGCTTGAGCTTATAAAGCATTTACCTGGGCTCTATGGTTCTCAATGACTTCATAGAAATCTGGAATCTCAACAGTTGTGTTATGTTTCCATGTACAACACTCATAGCCAGTAATAGACTGACACAGCCCGGTCAGTGCTGCACTCTTTTTTTCTATTTTCATTTAATTTATAAGCACCTGTTGAGTTCAACATTCAAAAAACCACCTCTATTTGCATTTGCTATGTATTTTTTTTTATCTAGTCTTAGTGATATTTGCTAAAGTTATAATCCTCAGGTACCTTTCCAGTGACGTTAAGTTTAGACTTACTACAAAATACTTTCCTTAATTCGATTTGTTGCCTAAATGAAAACATTATTCAAATTCCATCATATCTCACAACACTTCAAATTTAGGCCTTGTAGTAACATTTCTAAGGATAATACTCAGATTGCCAATAAACATTACGTTTTGGTGTAGCATACAAAGGAATGTTCACGGTTTCAGCGTGGAGCATACCGCAAACCCAACAACTCTCGAATCCCAAGAGCTTTATATACCTGTACTTAAATTTCAACAGTGACAATTTTTCAGTTAATGATCTCATCTGCTCCTTTTATTGTTAGGTCAGTGTCATTCACAGTCTTATTGTTGTGGCCACAGATTGGTGGCCATTCTTTTGGGTGATAGTAGCAGTGGCTAGCCTAGTAAGCCACTGCAAAAGTTATCACTGAGAGACAACCAATAAAAAAAAAGTTCTTCCAATCCATATCTGCATGAAACAGCATCCTGAAGATTGGAGGGCGTTGATAGGTCTGTCTACTTTTCTTGTTCCATCTGTTGCTCCTGGTTCTTTAGTGGTTCCAGGATCCTCTTTACTCTAGAAGCATGTATCTAGACGTTGGAATCAGCAGTCAGAACTGTGGTTCTCATCACAGCCGTCACTATGGTGGGTTACCCGTACAGCGGTTCTACGGTCTTGTGTCTGTGAAAGTCCTTAACCATTACCTGATCTCCTGGGTTGGATCATTTGTGGGAAGAGGAAATGAGAGCGAGACATCACCGTATACACCATTCGACACCCTAATAAATTCCTGGACATATCTTTTCTAGATTAATTCTAAATAACCTGGCATAACTACCAAAGGACCTCTTGTCCAGGGGGTGGGGAATGCCTGCCCATAAAAATTTCAAAAGGGGAAAGTTTGGTGATTTTATTAGGTGTCATCCTCATCTCAGCCAGAACAGCTGGCAGATAAACCTCCCATCCCTTAAATGTCCCACCTGTTGCCTTCCTTAGTTTTTCCTTCAGGGTCCTATTTGCCTGTTCTACCTGAGCAGAACTCTGTGGATGATAGGGTATGTGGAACTTCCAGTCAATGCTCATCAGCTTGGATACCTGTTGTGTAATCTTTGAGGTAAATGCTGGTTTTATGTCTAAGTCTATACTTTCCGGACATCCCCATCGAGGGATGAATTACTTACTTTATTTAATCTCTCAATACCTGCCAACCCCGATGTCCTTTACCATGGACCCGTGCACTGTGATGTGGGAGTCCTGTTATACCTCCCTTTGAAATTAGACCATTAGCATCTAATGTCAACCCTTTTTGTTGCATGTCTATTCAGGGAGTGGTGTCCTCATGCATGTATTACTTGAATACAGTCATGTTCCTCAAGAGAGTTATCAGTTTCACCCTTTATCCCTAGCAAACTATTTGGCATAGCTAAGGGACCTGAGTTAGAACCTGTATATTTCACTTTCAAATTAGCATTTGATGTCCGAATCACTTTATAACCACTTGCCCTTTGTGCTGTCTTGTGCTGCATAGTAAGGTTCTTAAGGACATGCAGTACATGATGGGTAGTGTGAAGGATGGTTTTATAGTCACACTCAGTCCTCCACCACCATGGCACAGATTGCCAGGGCTCTGAGACATGACGGCATGCCCTGTATTGGACTTGGCACTACTTTTGAAAAATAGGCTACTAGCCTCATGTGTCCTCCATGATGCTGAGCAACCACAACCGCCATGATTTTACAATTGTCAAGAGCATACACATGAAAATCAACATTGTAATTCACTAAAACCAGAGCAGGAGAGGAAACTTGTGAGGACCTCAAGGTTTGGTAGGCATTGGTGGATACTTGGTCCCACTTAATGAGGTCTGAAGCCTCAGTTTTAGTGTGCTGCCTGAATATATTGTCATAATGGGAGCAGTCAGGTATCTATTGGCAACAATAGTTGACCATACCAAGGAAAGAGAGCATTTCCATTTTAGTTTCCGGGTGGGGCAGACCCATAGTGGCTAGGATCCTCGACTGGCTCATCATTCTGGTGCCTTGTGACAGAGTGAAACCCAAGTAATCCACTGAAGTTTGACAATATTGTACCTTGTGCCTTGCCACCTTGTGTCCCTCTGGACCCAGAAAGTTTAACAGGAATATACTGTCCTTCCTACAAGCCTCCCTGTCGGGTGAACAAAGTAAAAAGTAATTCACATATTGGAGCAACGTGGAACCATGGTGGGGTGCCAAACCCTTTAAGGATTCTCGGAGGGTCATGGAATATACAGCCGGAGAATCCACGTAGCCTTAGGGCAATCTGGCCCAGGTTAACTGTTTGTCGGCCAGATTAAAACTTAACAGTAATTGTGTCTCTTTGTCAACTTGGATGGAATAAATAGCATTGCTTAAATCAATCACAGTAGAACACTTTGTATCCTGTAGAATGGAGGTAATCAATGAGGCACATCTGGGACAAGGGGTGCTATCCTCCTCTTCCCCTATTTCTGTTGCTACCTCTTTCTCTAGGATTATAACTATGTTGTAACCCCTGAAAATATGCTTTGTTGGTAGATTTGGAGACCTCAAAACATCCAGCGGTGTCTTTTTCCATCACTTCTTTTTCAAACATACCTGCATCCATCTGTGTCATTTGAAATAAGCTGTCACATTACCAGCAAACTTTCAGGTCTGTATCCTGCCATCAAGGTTTGGATATAAATAGTGCCCATTTCTGCACTAACCATATCCATCCCAGCTTCTTTCTTCCAGACTTTTCTAAATCTTTCCACATACTCTGTCACGGTCTCTTTTTTTCCTTGCTTACAAGAAACAGCAGCTGCTAACGAATTTCTACTCTTCCATATTTGGTCCATCTCGACTGTCACCTCCTCCCATACCCTTTTCTAAGTGTCTTCCTTCATCCATACATGAAAGACTGCCAGGGTTCCAGGATCAACTAGAACATGTATATCACAGGCAAATGCGAGCGCAGCACTAAATGTATAGAACATCAGCTAGCATATGAAGGCAAACCTCAGCATCTTAAAATGACAAATATAAATAGATATGCAGAGCTAATAAACAAGATAATCTAAAATACTGATCATATAAACATGAAATGCATAAAAAGCAGGTGGGCGCTGATAGTAGCACAAAGTTAGTGCAGTGATGACCGTGTCTAAGGGCGACGCTTTGATATGGTATAGACCAAATAATAAGGTGACAGTGATGGTGGGTCCAATCACAAAATGACCAAGTTCATAATACGTAGTGCTCCGTGTTCTGTGGTGTTAAATGCTAATGTTAAAATCCGGTACAATAATGCACTTACCAGAAGTACATATAATGAGAACATTATATGTATATCCTAATATTGGTGTCAACCAGGTCTGGTCTAGGACTGTGGGGTCATCTGGCTCAGCAGTGGACGCTCGAAGATGAAATCCTCACATGGTACTGAAGTATACTTATTGCAATGAAAATATATCCAAGTTTTAAAAGCAATAAAAAAACTCACGTGTGATCATAAAAATGGCCGCCAGGCCTTCCCCATGGCCTTGTGCGGCTAAGGCATCAATCCGGTAGGCTCCCCTAGAACATGTATTGTAGGCACCTTTGTCCAGTCAAACACTGAGTCCATGTCATATCCCAAAATTCCATCAATTATTAATTTCACGCCCTGCTCTGAGAACTGTCTGCCTCATGTAGCTCTCTTTAAATAATTTATGTAGGCAGTTGGATTCTTTCTGGGGTCTAGACTACTCTTTATGATGTAATCAATTTCTGTCATGTCCATGGGCTTAATTACCACATCATTTCCCATTACATCCTCCTTTTTTTTTTAGACAAAGCTGTATGCACTTGTGTATAACTTGGCGGAGCAGTTGGTGGGGCTAAAGAGTGGAGATTTAGATTACTGGGCTCTGGAGTGTAACCAGATGCATATTTCAGCCACTGAAGATCTGCTGCTTTAATATACTTCCTATCCCATTTAGGGTCCCTTGAAAATCATGGGAAAGCTTCTTTATCTCCCAAGCACAGTCCCCTTATCATGTCCATATGAAACGTATCATTAAATCCATCTCTAGGAAAGGGACTACTACTTTTCATACCCAGGGACCACTCAGCAATATTCTCTTTGAAAATGACCACATAATAATCATCCCATACCAATAACATTATTAACATATTCCTTACAAGTTAACCTAGACAATTCAGGATTTTCTTGTTTTTCTTTCTTTTTCTTAGCAGTATCCCTTAACACTTTACACGGCGGCTTAGGAATGTTGGGCAGAGGTCCCTTACCATGGACTACACCCATCTTGAAGCAAAACAGATGTTAGGCAAAGCACTAAATATTACAGTGTCAGTACTTATTCTCTGAATCAGAGAGGCTGTAATGCCGACGAAACCTTCTCAACAGTTCAGGAGTTTAACACTTAAAAGACCAACACTGAAATAACCCTCTTCTGTAAAACAAATATGCTACATGACAGTTTGTTAACATGCAGCAAAAAAGCACCTATACTTCTAAAATGACAAAAATAAACAAGGACTTCTGTGAATTCACAATAATATTCCTGCCTAGGCAGTTTTTCCCCAGAGGTTCCAAACCTCTGAATTCCCTTTGAGGTTCCAAACCTCAAAGACTCCACACAAGACCCAGTGATCTCAAACAGTGAATTTGGCTACTATTCCCAGGTTTCAAACCTCGGACGATCAAGTTAAAGACTAAGACGTACTCAGCTTACCTGATAAGCCGCTCCTTTGTCCCAAACCTCTGACACCAAGCTGATAGGCTCAATTCCTGTCTGTAGCCCAACTTGTCCTCAATTATTTTTGACCACCAGGCCCGGGAGAAATAAAGCTCCAGACACCGAAGTGTAAAAGCTAAATATCTGAAAGTTTAATGCAAGATAAGAACTGTTATACAGAACTCAATAGGTGTTACTAGGCCAGAATGACCAATGAAATATTATCCCCTTATCAAAGAAGATAGAAACTACAAATGACTGATGAGCAGGGGCGGACTGACAACTCATGGGGCCCCCGGGCAATAGGGGATCATGGGTCCTATGAAAAAGGTACCAGGGGCATCTCATGGGGCCCCCTACTGACCCTGGTCCCTCGGGCAGTGCCCGAGTTTCCAAATGGTCAGTCCGCCCCTGTTGATGAGTACCATATAAGGTAATTCCGTTTACTGAGAAACAGAAACTAGACTCAGGAAATGAGAGAGAAGTTACAAGCAGAACTCAAAACCAAAAACTAACTGTTTATACATCTAGAAATGGAGGCATTATACAAAATGGATGCCAGTTAAAATATATATTTCCTTACAACCGGTATTACTGATCCTGGTGAATATTAATGCAGGTCAGCAACATTAATCACAATGAAGCTGAAAAGGTGATTTTCTATACACTTTGGAGTGGAAATTAGCCACATATATTGAAGAGAGAACAAATAAATAAACACATAAATAAATAAAACTAAAAAGGATGTTTACCTTGAAATTGGTTAAAGTTAAAATTGGCCAGAAAAGTGAAAAAAAAATGACTTTAGTACTTCTTTTGTTTTAGTTTTATAAAGAGATAATATAGAACATGTTGTACTATACTAAATTTGGTTCAGCTCCTAAATAGCAAGTAATATGCTATTTAACTGAGACATTTGCTTGTCATTTCCAGCCCAATAACTTTTACATTTCAAATGATTAATCTCTAACATGCCATAGTTACTTTGTCAGTGTCTTCAACTTAGTTTCCAAATCAGTGACTAAAGTGAAATATCTTTTATTATTACCAGTAACATCCCAGTGAGCTCTGCAAATGCAAACTGATGCATGAAGGATTGCTGTGTTTAAATCTATTCAATTAAATTTTAATGATCAAAGTGAAAATTAGAATATCAGGCATGAACTTTCTGCAGTTTATTATGTGTGTGTGTCCAATGAACTGTAGGAATAAATTATGTGTTTAGTACAGCACAAACACAGAACACAATGATATCCCCAAATAGTTTTGATACTGATTTGATATACATATTTGTATTTGTTTTATTTTTTAGTCATTGTTCAAACAATCCAACAATTAAAGAAGATCCAGTTCTCTGAAATTAGTTCTATTGCTGATCTGTCAGTTGCAGCCGTGGTATCAGCATTGCATATTGGCTATTTTATTTGGCTTTTATAACATTTTTAAAATCTAAAAGAAATGGGGCAGCACTGTGGCAAAGTGGTTAGCACAGCTTCCTAGTAGCACTAGGGCCATTGGTTTGAATCCCAACAATGGCACTACAACATGTAGTTTGCATGTTCTCCCTGTGCAGTGACACAATTATGTTGCTTAACCATTAAGGCAGTACTTCTGGGCCATGTTTGTGGTCTTTTTTGGCTCTTTCTCATGTGCAATGGATTACTTTTTAGAGAAAGTTCAACTGAAGGTAAGGAGGTGACATGTCACTCTCTCACTGCCTAAAACGCTGAGCCACCATGGCCCAGTCACATGTATCTCATGCGGTTGTGATGCTGGCTAAATGTGCCATGCACTTTAATTTTTGCTGCAGTTGCAAAGCAACACATCATGGTATGAAATGTGTATAGCCCTGGAGTGGTAGCATACCCTTCTTTACGTGAGAGGCCAGGGAAGGGGGGGATTTAGAAACATGGCTCAACCACCTGCTTTTACCACCCCCAAGTAGCCCCTGTTGTCCTAAAGTATAGGACAGAACAGGAGAGGTGTCCAAAAGACCCCTTTACCAATTCACTTCACAAGAAAAGAAAAAAGTGAATGAATTCAACCAAAACAAACAGGTACATTTTGTTGATATACAGTATGGGGATCTGTGAATCTGCCTTCATGTTCAATCTTGGTTTGTATAGATCAATTTGCTCATCTCTGATAGTAATGGAACTGCTGCTTCCTGCCCAGCTGTTTAACTAGCATGTACAAATCACATATATCATTTTGTACATTAAGTTATAAAATTCTTTTTCATACAGTTCCTCATAACACACTCGAAATGGCTATTGGACCCTAATTACTAGATGAAAATAGTGCATAAACAGGTCTGACTCAAAGACAAATTTGTATAAACAGGCAGCATGGCAAAGGGGGGGCACAATTTACAGTCATGGCCGAAATTGTTGGCACCCTTGATATTTTTCCTGAAAATCAAGTATTTCACACAAAAAAGGTATTGCATTAACACATGTTTTGCTATACACATGTTTATTCCCTTTGTATGTATTGGAACAAATATAAAACAGAGGCAGAAAAGCAAATATGACATAATGTCACACAAAACCCCAAAAATGGGCTGGACAAAAGTATTGGCACCCTTAACTTAATATTTGGTTGCACACCCTTTGGAAAACATAACTGAAATCAGTCGCTTCCTATAACCATCAATAAGCTTCTGACACCTCTCACCCGGAATTTTGGACCACTCTTCCTTTGCAAACAGCTCCAGGTCTCTCTTATTGGAAGGACACCTTTTCCCAACAGCAATTTTAAGATCTCTCCACAGGTGTTCAATGGGATTTAGATCTGGGCTCATTGCTGGCCACTTCAGAACTCTCCAGCGCTTCTTTGCCATCCATTTCTGAGTGCTTTTTGACGTATGTTTGGGGTCATTGTCCTGCTGGAAGACCCAGGATCTTGGACGCAAACCCAGCTTTCTGACACTGGGCCCTACAGTGCGACCCAAAATCCTTTGGTAATCCTCAGATTTCATGATGCCTTGCACACAGTCAAGGCACCCAGTGCCAGAGGCAGCAAAACAACCCCAAAACATCATTGAACCTCCACCATATTTTACCGTAGGTACTGTGTTTTGTTCTTTGTAGGCCTCATTCCGTTTTCGGTAAACAGTAGAATGATGTGCTTTACCGAAAAGCTCTATCTTGGTCTCATCTGTCCACAAGACGTTTTCCCAGAAGGCTTTTGGCTTACTCAAGTACATTTTGGCAAACTGTAGTCTTGCTTTTTTATGTCTCTGTGTCAGCAGTGGGGTCCTCCTGGGTCTCCTGCCATAGCGTTTCATTTCATTTAAATGTCGACGGATAGTTCGCGCTGACACTGATGCTCCCTGAGCCTGCAGGACAGCTTGAATGTCTTTGGAACATGTTTGGGGCTGCTTATCCACCATCCGGACTATTCTGCGTTGCAATCTTTCATCAATTTTCCTCATCCGTCCACGACCAGGGAGATTAGCTACAGTGCCATGGGTTGCAAACTTCTTGATAATGTTGCGCACTGTGGACAAAGGCAAATCTAGTTCTCTGGAGATGGACTTGTAACCTTGAGATTGTTGATATTTTGCCACAATTTTGGTTCTCAGGTCCTCAGACAGTTCTCGTCTCCTCTTTCTGTTGTCCATGCTTAGTGTGGCACAGACAGACACACAATGCAAAGGTTAAGTGAACGTCTCTCCTTTTTATCTGCTTTCAGGTGTGATTTCTATATTGCCCACACCTGTTACTTGCCCCAGGTGAGTTTACAGGAGCATCACATGCTTGTAACATTCTTATTTATCCGCAGTTGTGAAAGGGTGCCAATACTTTTGTCCAGCCCATTTTTGGAGGTTTGTGTGACATTATGTCGAATTTGCTTTCTTTCCTCCCTTTTTTTGTTTTGTCCCAATACACACAAAGGGAATAAACATGTGTATAGCAAAACATGTGTTAATGCAATACGTTTCGTGAGAAATACATGATTTCCTGGAGAAATATCAAGGGTGCCAACAATTTCGGCCATGACTGTATTTGTGCCCACATGCATGGGTTTGTGGTCGCTGCCCCCCCTCCCCCCAAGCTCTCTTTTTTGTTTTTTAAATTCTTTTATTTACCTCAGGTGTATATTTCTGAATTAAGATTACTGGCCCTTTGATTTTTTTTTAGCTTATCTGTACAGGTGTTTCCTGAGTGGTCCAATAGTAGCATGTGACTTTAAAGAAATTTCTGGAATCCGTCTGGACTATACAGTTGCAAGAAAAAGTATGTGAACCCCTTGGGATTACGTGGAGTTTTGCATGAATTGGGCATAAAATGTGCTCTGAACATCATCTAAGTCACAACAATAGAAGAACACAGTCTGCTGAACATAATACTACACAAACATTAGATGTTGCCATGGTTTAATTGCACATAACATGTAAACATTCACAGTGCAGGGAGGAAAAAGTATGTGAGGCCCTAGCTTAATGACTTCTCCCAGAGCTAATTGGAGCCAGGAGTGAGCCAACCTTGACTCCAATCAGTGTGATGATATTGGATGTGTTGCTG
Source organism: Staurois parvus (assembly GCF_062004578.1). Taxonomy (NCBI): domain Eukaryota; kingdom Metazoa; phylum Chordata; class Amphibia; order Anura; family Ranidae; genus Staurois; species Staurois parvus. The sequence goes on along the minus strand of NW_028317854.1, from coordinate 8,618,368 downwards.
ACAGCTGTCCTGCCCTTAAAAAACACACACCTGTTCTGGGTTTACTGGTTTCAAGAAGCACTGTCTGATGTGAACCATGCCTTGCAGAACAGAGCTCTCAGAAGACCTACGATCAAGAATTGTTGACTTGCATGAAGCTGGAAAGGGTTACAAAAGTATCTCCAAAAGCCTTGATGTTCATGTGTCCATGGTAAGACAGACTGTCTACAAATGGAGAAAGTTTAGCACTGTTGCTACTCTCCCTAGGCGCGGTCGTCCTGTAAAAATGACTGCAAGAGCACAGCGCAGAATGCTGCATGAGGTAAAGAAGAATCCCAGAGTGTCAGCTAAAGACCTACAGAAATCTCTGGCACATGCTAACATTTTTGTTGACACATCTACAATAAGGAAAGCATTAAAGAAGAATGGAGTACATGGGAGGACACCACGGAGGAAACCATTGCTGTCCAAAAAGAATATTGCAGCACGTTTGAAGTTTGCAAAAGAGCACCTGGATGTTCCACAGCACTACTGGCAAAATATACTGTGGGCAGATGAAACCAAGATTGAGTTGTTTGGGAAGAACACACAACACTATGTGTGGAGAAAATAAGGCAAAGCACACCAACATCAAAACCTCATCCCCACTGTAAAACATGGCGGAGGGAGCATCATGGTTTGGGGCTGCTTTGCTGCCTCAGGGCCTGGACGGATTGTTGTCATTGATGGGAAAATGAATTCCAGAGTTTATCAAGACATTTTGCAGGAAAATGTACGACCATCTGACCTCCAACTGAAGCTCCGCAGAGGATGGGTAATGCAACAGGACAATGACCCAAAGCATACAAGTAATTCAACAAAACAATGGCTGCAACAGCACAGAATACGCCTTCTGGAGTGGCCCAGTCAAAGTCCTGACCTCAATTCGATTGAAATGCTGTGGCATAACCTTAAGAGATCGATTCACACCAGACATCCCAAGAATATTGCTACACTGAAACAGTTTTGTGAAGAGGAGTGGTCCAAAATGACTCCAGATCGTTGTGCAGGTCTGATCTGCAACTACAACAAACGTTTGGTTGAGGTTATTGCTGCCAAAGGAGGGTCAACCAGTTATTAAGTCCAAAGGTTCACATACTTTTTCCTCCCTGCACTGTGAATGTTTACATGTTATGTGCAATTAAACCATGGCAACATCTAATGTTTGTGTAGTATTATGTTCAGCAGACTGTGTTCCTCTATTGTTGTGACTTAGATAACGTTCAGAGCACATTTTATGCCCAATTCATGCAAAACTCCACGTAATCCCAAGGGGTTCACATACTTTTTCTTGCAACTGTATATAAAGCAGCAGTCATGTGGGCTTGGAGCTGTTGCCTGGACACTGGACTTTGATCCTGTGGGCCCACCATGAAGATATTAGTAAGAAGACTTTTTGAGCAAGTTAAAAGTGTCAGTGGGAAGAGGAAGAAAATGTTGCGCTATCTGCCGGACCATCAGGCCGCCCGCAAGTTCTGCCTCCCCGGGAAGATCAGCCATCCCCCTCTCGCAGACTTCAGTGTAGCCCACGCCGTGGTGTGCCCGGAATCCACAGAAGCATCGGAGGTGGAGTCCAGGTATCAGCAAGAGGAGGAGGCTCATGACGTCACCCTTACGGAACGGCGCTAGGTCTCTCTCTCCATCTCCTGTCAGGCAGGGACACAGGAGGAATTGTGGGAGGCGCACTGCCAGAGCCAGATATGCCCCCAGTGATGCCTCCTGCTGCCAAGCAACCAGCTGAGTGCCCGTCCAGGCGCCTCCTACAGGATACATTACCTAATGCTCCTGCTGCTTTGCAACTGTCACAGACGCACGATCGCCGCCACCAACATTAACTTTTTAAGCTTGCCAGCCTGTCTTTTAAAGTGCCCCTGCAGGGGGGGTGGCTCTGAGTAACTGGCCAATACCCTGTTTTGGGCGGGATCGCCGGATGGACTCTGAATTAAAACCAACAGCTTCATAATCCATGATATGAAACATAAGTGACAACTGGATCTTTTAAAAATGTTATCCGCTTTGTGCTTCTGGGGAATGCCTTGAACTCGAGAAGGCCCTGTTATCTTTTCCCGAGGTGCGAAGTTACACAGGTTTTGGGACAGAGAGTCTGCTGTCTCTATGGGGGGGCTATTTAGTTCTGGGCCCCCTGCTGTTCCAGCCTGCCAGTGACTCTTTTAACACACACACATCTGTTACTGTGCCTCTCAGGAAGGGAGGGGGTAGGGAATAAAGGATTGAGGGAGAAATGTATGCTCTTGTCAGATTGTATGTGCCTTGACAAAATGGTGGCACTGTGTCCATATCTAAGCGCAAAATTGCTACAGCAACAAGGTAATTTAACCCATCCTGCTCTCCCAGCTTCTCCTTCTATATCACAGCCTGTGTCCTCTGTACATTCACTCCCTTTGCTTTATTCTTTGGTGTCTTCCTTTTCTAAAATAGCACAGGCTGTGGTTTCTCAACATTCATTGTCTTGTCCTACTGTACCTTCACAGTGTGGGCTCCTGTTTCTAAAGTGTCTATCTCTTTGGTGTCTGTTACCCCACAACTATTAACTGACAATTCTTCTATTGATATCTCGCTAAATCTGTCCCTGAACTTCTGTTAAAGAGGTACTACCCTTGTGATTCCATTTATCTCCTATTGGAAAACAAAAAATATTGAACAGTGATTTAATTGAAATTTTGTCATTACTTCCTTCTTCCAAAGAATGTCTTACAATGGAATAAATATCAGATGACAAGGCTGAAGATGATAGAATGCCTATATCTAGATCTTTCTTTAATTGGCATCAGGCCTTTTGTATCTTCTTGAGTGTTATGGGAGAAAAAATTCCAGAACGTTGTAGTGGTTTTTATCAACATTTGGAAATCATCCTTGAACCTTATAAAAATCTCAGAGGCTTAGGTTGGTTTTTTTTATGAGACGTTTTGTCAGAAATTAGCTGTTTACCCTAGTCTTATATGGGGCATGAAGGATGTTGGCCTTTGACTTTTTGATTGTTCCACAAAAACCTTTTCCTCCATAACAAATGCATTCTACTACTAGCTCACAATCCCCTTACAGGAAAGGGTACTGCTATGCTTACAATGAGGGTCAGTGCAAGTGGAATGCTTCTTGTCGTTATAAGCATGAATGCACCTTTTCCTCTGGCCTTCACCCCTTATCTAGATGTTTTAAAAATCCTTGTCTAATGCTATGCAGAAAGATATTTTTCCCAAAAGCCTGCATGCCTGTGAAGCTGGAAAAAAGGCTCCATTGGCTTTCAATGTACCCAGACAGGGAGTAGGCCACTCTACTACTCTACCTTCTAACCATAGGCGTCGGTGCTATCCATGGAATACAGATGTCCAGCTTGTCTCTCAGCTCCATCTGGTCCTGGATGCCACTACAAACTTACCATCTTGTCTCCTTTTTCATTTCTGCAGAGATACATTCCATGCTCCTGGTGGAGCTGCCTATAGGTGCTTTTTATGGACTTTAGTCATCTGTATGGACTTTTTATGATATGGACAAAATGGACTTAACATTGCTCAATTGTTAATTATCTGCATCCCACACTGTTCTTTACTTTAGGTTTGCGCCATATGCCATTTGTATATCCACTCTACTAATTAAAAGTTTTACTGATGGTTTTCCTTTAGCTACTTTTACCAGTAAAGGTTGTACATAGGTAAAAAATGTCAATTCCATGGAAAAATTTAATGACATAGGGAAAAATTATTAAAGGAGGTTAAGGAGGGGCATGTTACTGGCCCCTTCAGTTCCCCACCTTTTAATGATTTCTGCATATCTCCCTTGGGTATTGTACCTAAGAAAGAATCTAACTCCTTCAGATTAACTCACCATTTATCTTTCCCCAAGAGTAGCTCTTTCAATGATGACATTGACATGTCTCTCTCTTCTACCTTTGAAGATGCTGTACATATTATCAGGAATTGTGGTAAAGGTGCCTTACTATCTAAAATGAATACAAAATCTGCTTTTAGACTGCTATTTATTTCTCTATATTTCAATTCCCTTGGGTTTTGTTTTGATGGTTTTTATGTCTTTGATATGTGTCCTCCAATGGGTTGTTCTTTATCTTGTGCTTATTTTGAGTCCTTTTCTTTGTTACACTGGGTCATTTGTTTTGAATCTGATTTTGACAGTATAATACATTATTTAGATGATTTTCTTTTTATAGGTCCTGCTAATGCCCCACTTCGTAACTATCCTTTAAAACTTTTTATAGGGATTACTGATTATTTTGGCAGTTGAAAAAACAATTTTCCCATCCTTTTTCTCTTGATTTCCTATGTATCACCATAGACACCTTAGCTTGGGAGTTTAGACTTTCTGCATCAAAAATAACCAGGTTAACATCATCTATTTCAATTTTACTTCATAGGCGTAAAGTGTTCTTAAAAGAGCTACAATCTTTGCTTGGTCTCTTGGCTTTTGCATCCAGATTGAGGCCTGTGGGGAGAATATTTTCCAGGCGCTTGGCCATTGCAACAGCTGGTCTAAAATCCCCCTTATTGCATATTCATTTATCTAAGGACCTTAGAGAGGATCCCTTAATTTGGTTTAAATTTTTCATCCAATATAACAGTAGATCTATTTTTCAAGAAAAGTTTATTTTTTCAGCAGATTTAGAATTATATACTGATGCTGCTGGCTCCAAAGGTTTTGCTGCCATTTGGTGCTCTTATTGGCTTTGTGGCTCTTGGCCTGCCTCCTGAGTTGCTAAAAAAAGCAACTAAAAACATTGTATTATTAGAGCTCTTTCCAATAGTGGCAGCTTTTGAGATTTGGGGTTCTTATTTTTCTAAAAACAAATACATATTTAATCTGATAACAAGGGCGTAGCCTTTGCCATAAATTGCTTGTCTTCCCACTGCTTATTTGTTATAAATTTGATTCGCTATTTCATTTTCTTATGTCTAAAACATAATATCTGGGTTAAGGCTAAATACATTCCTGATAAATCTAACATGATTGCAGATGCTTTATCCCATTTTCAGATGTACTGTACAGATCAGGAAGGTTGCATTTGCCCAAAACATCTATGGGATTTAATTTAGATGCAATTCGGAATTTGCTGTCACCTCAAACATGGTCTGAATATTCATCCGCTTGGAATAGGTTGTTGAATTTTTGCAGGACTTTTGATTTTTACTAAACCATCATTCGGAAAGTGCAATTTTCTCATTCCTATGCCTGTTGATGCAGGATGAATTATCTCCTATTTTCTGGGATTTGTTTCTTTTTTAAACTCTTAAATTTACCTCCTTTGAATATTTTTTTTCAGTAATGCAAGCTTTAAAGGGTTATAGGAAATTCAATTATGAACCTGATAAACTCAGGCCTATTTCAGTTGACATTCTGCATCAGCTATGTTTATCTATAGGACACATATGTACTATTCCCTTTGAAGCCTTGCTTTTCCAAGTAGCCTTTTGTTTGGCCTTTTTTGCTGCACTTAGAGTATCAGAATTGGTTCCTCACAACAAATGTGGTAAGTCTGGTCTGAGATTCTAGGATGTTTCCATTTCTGATACTGGAGTCTGTATCTTTATCCATCAGTCGAAAACAGACCAGTTGAGTAGGGGTTGTTGGATCCAGTTATACTCTTGTGGTGGTACTTTGCTCTTCTAGGGTCCTAATTATTTTTCTGTCAGACTCAAAATCTATGGCATTTTCTTGATCCATAATGACGGTTCCCCCCTTACGAAATTTCAGTTTTATTCGATATTTAAGAAATGTATGAATTCGATTGGCCTCTCTGATTTTTCATTCTCGACCCATTAGTTTTGCATCAGTGATGCAACAGAAGTGGCCAGAATGGGTCTAGATAAAACAATTATAAAAACTGGGAAGATGGGAAGCTAATAGATTTATTGTTTATATTCGCCCTTATCTTTCTCTTTGATTTCTTCAGGTTCTAAGATGGTCGCATGGATTGTTGGCCACTCTTTTGTTTTTTGGGCACATAGGAGAGCATCTCAGCATTGCTATATGGAAAACCCTTCTTTTCCAAAAAACTTTGTTTAAATTTTTTGGAAAGGTATTCATGTGACAGTTTAAACTGTAATGCCTAGGAGTCATTACCAATTCATAAGTTCAACACTTTCTAGTAGCAACACAGGTATACACTGATCAGCCATAACTTTATGGCCACTGACAAGTTAAGTGGATGCCATTTATTACCTCATTACAGTGGCATCTGAAAGTTGGTGGGATTTATTAGCAAGTAAACATGTTGTCCCTGAAGTTATGTGTTGAAGTCAGAAAAAATGGGCATTGCAATTTGCTGTGTATGGGGCTGCATAGCCGCAGACCAGCCAGGGTACCCATGTTAACCCTTGTCCACAGCCAAAACCACCTACAATGGGCATGTGAGCATCAAAACTGGACCACGAAGCAATGGAAGAAGATGGCCTAGGCCAGTGGTGGGCAACCTTTTTTTTCAACTGAGCCAAATCTCGCCAAAACCACGATTGAAATTTATTTTGAGAGCCACATTTTTAAAACTGAAAATACATAGGATGGTACACTGTTTTTAGTTTCAATAAGTTTTTATAGTAATTCATCCCCCATATAGTAATTCATCCCCCATATAGTAATTCATCCCCCATAGTAATTCATCCCCCATATAGTAATTCATCCCCCATAGTAATTCATCCCCCATATAGTAATTCATCCCCCATAGTAATTCATCCCCCATATTAATTCATCCCCCATATAGTAATTCATCCCCCCTATAGTAATTCATCCCCCATAGTAATTCATCCCCCATAGTAATTCATCCCCCCTATAGTAATTCATCCCCCCTATAGTAATTCATCCCCCATATAGTAATTCATCCCCCATAGTAATTCATGCCCCATAGTAATTCATCCCCCCTATAGTAATTCATCCCCCATATAGTAATTCATCCCCATATAGTAATTCCTCCCCCATATAGTAATTCCTCCCCCATATAGTAATTCATCCCCCATATAGTAATTCATCCCCCATAGTAATTCATCCCCCATATAGTAATTCATCCCCCATAGTAATTCATCCCCCATATAGTAATTCATCCCCCATATTAATTCATCCCTCATATAGTAGTAGTAAGTAAGTAGCAAGTAGTAAGCCAAGTCCCTCCTGTGTCAATTCACTTACCTTTGCTCCGCGCGTTCCTCTCGGCGTGTTCCCCGCGCCGTTCCAGTCTTCAGGGCGGACTGTGAGAGGAGCCTAGCTCCCCTCAAGTTCGTCACGCTGCCCCGCCTACACACATCCTAACAGCCAATCACTAGCTATCAGGATGTGAGTGGCAGCGAGACTGGCCAATCATTGCTGGGCTAGCTGCAGAGTCCTCGGCCGCCCGAGAGGAGGGAGGGGAGCGGGCGCCCGGCACACAGAAGAGCCGCATTAAAATGTGTAAAGAGCCGCATGTGGCTCGCGAGCCGCGGCTTGCCGACCACTGGCCTAGGCTAATGAATCATGTTTTCTTTTACATCATATGTATGTGCAGGTGTGTGTGCTTTGCTTACCTGAGGAAGAGATCACACCAGGATGCAGTATGGGAAGAAGCAAGCTGGTGGAGGCAGTGTTATGCTTTGGGCAATGTTCTGCTGCGAACCCTTGGTCCTGCAATTCATATGGATGTTACTTGACACGTACCACCTACCAAAACATTGTAGCTGATAAAGTACCACCCTTCATGGAAATAGTATTCCCTGATGGCAGTGGACTCTTTCAGCCGGGTAATGCACCCTGCCACACTGCAAAAATGGTTCAAGTTTGAGGAACAAAACAACGAGTTTGAGGTGTTAACTCCAAGTCCAATACATGGAGTTCCTACAGGACTTAAAGGATCAGCTACTGATGTCTTGATGCCAGATACCACAGCATACATTCAGAGGTCTAGTGGCGTCCATGCCATGATGGGTCAGAGCTGTTTTTATTGGCAAAAAAGGCTGTTTTGGAGGCAAAAGGGAGACCTACTCAATATTAGGTCATAAAGTTAAGACTAATTGGTCATAAATGAATCAGAGTGACTTGCGAGCCACAGGTGTGATAATTACTAGAGGATCGCAAACATGAAACACATAACTACAACTGTGTTGGAAATATCTACAAATATATGTTGCGCTCCTAAATACTTCTCAATAAATAATAATTATATTATTACCATTAAATTAATTCAAATTATGATACAAATAATTAATAAAAGTGTATAAATACCAAAAAATATTTAAATAGATAATTTCAACTAATCAATCTCCTCCAAATAAATATCAAAATAATTCCACATAAAATACTCCTCTAAAAAAATATTTTACCAAGTGCTCATAAATCATTAGTGACATGATGTACTTACTAATACCCTCAGTTTCATTTATATTCATAATACCTTCATTTAATATAACAAAAATAATAAACCAACTAATAACACTCAACTAAAACGCATTTAAATGATCCCCATAAACAAAAATAACCAAATGCTCATAAATAACTAGTAGTGATTAGTATGAATCCAAACATCATCAAAATAATAGTCCCATTGAATAAACAATTGTTTGTATATAGTGACTTGGTGCTTGTTGTTCTTCAATTTGTGACTTTTGTGAATCCTTCAAATAGTGAAGATGTGCGCTCACCTCCTTTGATGCCTGCAATTAGGCTATACACGCTTTCGGTTCACTTTCCCTGGAACCTGCTGGACATATACTTTTGCTGGTAAAATTGGGAGATCCTTCCTTTAGGAGTAATGGATGTATCCTCTGGTGGCTGATTATCCCCTCAGGGATTACACACTCCTTTTGTTATCTCAGACCTCTTAATTATCCTCTCCTTGTGTTACTCCGCATGCAGGAAGAAATAGAGGACATAGTGCTTTACCTTTTAAAACTTTTTATTCCCACCATCCAAGTATTAAACTCACATTAGACAGATTTAAATAATGCAATATCCCATTGGAAATCCTCTGCTGGCCTCTGAGTCATACACCTGCCGTCTATCGTGTTGTGCAGCTCCTCTCCGAGTGATGATGTAGCCCCTCCCCTACGCGTTATGCCTCCAATCACGTGGCTTCATCAGGGGGTTGTGATAGGTGTGATAGGGGGGTTGTGATAGACCTATCACAACCCCCTGATGAAGCCACGTGATTGGAGGTGTAACGCGTAGGGGAGGGGCTACGTCATCACTCGGACAGGAGCTGCACAACACGATAGACGGCAGGTGTATGACTCAGAGGCCAGCAGAGGATTTCCAGGCTTGGGTGCATCAGTGATGTCCAGAGCAGGGAAGACAGTTCAGAAGAACTCCTGACAAGAACATGTGCTATCATAACCAGGGAAGGAAAGACAACTCTTGGGGCCCCAGGGCAATAGGAGATCATGGGGCCCCCAGTTTTAAAGATGGCCACCACGCAGCAGCCATCTTTATGAAGCAACATCAATGCGGAAGGCCTGCATGGAAGGACACCAAGTTTAGTGACATGCAGAGTGTCAGGAGACTTAAAGCTGACAACCCAATAAAGGGACCAGGAGCCTCTCATAGGCATTGCCACCTAAACAGCGTCATGGGCCCCTGGGAAAAGTAATGCCCTGGAGGACCTACCAAGGAGATGGTGCCTGCGCATAGAGAACTATGGCGAACAATGGGCATGGTCACTGGGAGAGTCTTAAAGGAGGACTGAACAGAGTTTATCTGCTGTACACACTGCACACATATACCACAGTCCTTTTATCTATAAAATACTTATTACTGTATCACAACTGACAGTTTCACAGGCACAAATAAATCTCAGTCAAAGGATCATTTGTTTTTATAGTAAACATTCCCATCCAGTGGCGGACTGACCATATGGAAACTCGGGCACTGCCCGAGGGACCAGGGTCAGTAGGGGGCCCCATGAGATGCCCCTGGTACCTTTTTTAAGTTTTTTTTTTGAGTTTTGGCAAGGACACAGGGCCCCCATGATCCCCTATTGCCCGGGGGCCCCTTGAGTTGTCAGTTTGCCCCTGTTCCCATCGTATATTTTTATGCACAAAAAAGGATATTTTTGTCTTACTGAGTCTACCTTAGAGAAGAACTTCATCAGGTCTATGTACAGTATAATGTATAGAGTGCAGGGGTCAAGAGTAAGTAACAAACAGAACAACATATAGAATGCAGCAGTCAGGATGAGTGCCACGCTCACATCAGAGTCCTCCTTTACATTAAAGTCCTCAGAATTCTCCCTATACATCAGTCTGCAGAGTTCCTCTTACATCAGAGTCCCCAGAATGCCACTTTGCAGCACCGCCCCTAGAGTGCCACCTTATATCAGAGTCCCATCTTACATCAGAGTGCCACCTTGCAGCAGAGCCCCCAGACTGCCACCTTGCAGCAGAGCCCCTAGAGTGCCACCCTTCAGCACATCCCCCAGAGTGCCACCTTGCAGCACATCCCCCAGAGTGCCACCTTACAGCACAGCCCCTAGAATTCCACCTTACAGCACAGCCCCCAGAGTGCCACTTTACAGCAGAGCCCCACCTTGCAGCAGAGCACCAGAATGCCACCTTGCAGCACAGCCCCCAGAGTGCCACCTTGCAGCATAGCTCCCAGAGTGCCACCTTACAGCACAGCCCCTAGAACTCCACCTTACAGCACGGCCCCCAGAGTGCCACCTTGCAGCACACCCCCCAGAGTGCCACCTTACAGCAGAGCCCCACTTTTCAGCAGAGCCCCAGAATGCCACCTTGCAGCACAGCCCCCAGAGTGCCACCTTTCGGCACAGCCCCTAGAACTCCACCTTACAGCACGGCCCCCAGAGTGCCACCTTGCAGCACACCCCCCAGAGTGCCACCTTTCGGCACAGCCCCCAGAGTTCCACCTTGCAGCAATGTACCCATCTTCAAACCTCATACCCAAGGCTGGGAAAAAATCCAGGCAACCTCCGTGTACACCCGCAGCGGACCTCATCAGATGTTTCCAGCTATCTGACCCTGCATCTTGGCAACTGGCTGCATCCAAGATGGTGCCGACCCGCAGACAGGCTTTCAGCACTAGCGGGATTGCTTCCATCACTGACAAGGGGCTGCATGCAGGTGAGGCACCCATACCATGCCCGGACCCGGTAGATGCCCCTTTCACTGACACTCCCAGTATCTTCCACTCTGATGAGCCGCAGGGTGCCACAAGCTCTAGAGCTACAGGGGACATTTTTACCCTATCAAGTACTGAGCTCAGGGAGATGTTAGCTACTTTTCAACCTGGAGCGCTGTGTAACAAGGTAGCCTGCAGTTTCTTGTTTGCATGTTCTTACCTCCTTGCTGCAGTTCTTTTCCTGATTCCTTTCACATGTGTGGTTTGTCTGTACTCACCTATGGGCATCATCTGCTATTCTCTGGGATTTATTTCCTTCCCTTCCATCACTTCCTAGTTTGCTTGTCTATATAAGACATGCTCAGTCTAGCCCACTTTGCCTGAACAACTTTTTAGTTCTCTGAGTGCCTGTGTGTTGCTACGCTTGTATCCTGTATCTGACTACCCATGTACTGACCCCGGCTTTGTTCACTGACTGTGCTTGTTTTCCACCCTTCCTGACCTTGGCTTATCTATCGGCTTCCCTGTTGTCTCCTGGATTACATTCTGCTCACGTGATTGGTCTTCACTTCCTCAGCTGGGCGTACCTGGGGGCCGCAACCTGGTTCTGACTTGCTGCAAGTCCATCCCCACCATCAGGGGCTCTGGTGAAGAAGCAGGCTGGTGCTTAGACTCCGCGCCCTGGGGAACCCCGAGTTGGCGGTCTACAAGGGCTCACCATCACAAATTTGTAACAGTTTGCTCAGGCCATGAGCTCCTCGGAGACACCACAGCCCCTCCTGGAACAACTCCAGTGTTTGGCGCAGTGAGTCAATGTCCAGCAGACTTATCAGGAATGTATTATGCAGTGTCTGCAGGAACTTTCCTCCCAGTTGGATCAGCTGCAGGTTGTGTCCACTTCCTCACCCTCAGTTTCAGCTCCTGCTTCGGTTCCTGCTGCTCCAACCCCCGCTTTTCCTCCAGTGGAACATAGTCCTTCAAAACTCCAGCTGCCTCCACTGCCTTCAATCAGTACTCAATTCATTTTGAGCTAAAAGACCACCATTTTTCTACTGACCATTCCAAGGTGGCGTACATGATTTCCCTCCTTTCCTGGGAAGCACTGGCTTGGGCCTCGCCACTGTGGGAGCATCAAAATCCAACTATTTGCAGCCTCTCAGCCTTCCTGCAGACTTTCTCTAAAATCTTCAATGTGCCCAGCAGGACTTCATCTGCTACAGGAGCTATTCTTCGGCTTCGTCAAGGTAGCCTGACTGTTGGACAGTATGCAGTTCAGTTTCGCACCTTAGTTTGGAACTGGCATGGAATAATGAGGCCCTTTGTGCAACCTTTTGGCAGGGTCTAGCGCAATGTATTAAGGATGAACTAGCTGGAAGAACCATACCCACCATCCTGGATGACTTGATTGCTCTTAGCATTCAAATCAATGGCCGCTTCCAAGAGCGAGATCTGGAAAGGGCTGGTCCACGTTGCCCCCCAGTGGGTTCGTTAGCTCTTGTTTTCCAGAAGCCACCTGATCAATCTACCTCTGCAAAGGTACCAGCATCTGAAGAGTCTATGCAGTTAGGCTGAACACGCCTCACTTCACAAGAGCGATCGGGTTGCCTAAGACTTGGTCTATACCTTTACTGTGGGGCTGAAGGTCATATAATTAAGTATTCTTCTGTCCGTCTGGGAAACTCTCAGGTCTAGGTCACTCTGAGGGAGGTGATCTAGACCAGAACCTGAATTCCGCTACCTTCCCTAGATTTATCATTCCTGTTTCCATTCATTGGGCCCTGAACTCATACCAGGTTTCTGCTTATGTGGACTGTGGGGTAGCCGGGAATTTGCAGTTGATGGCTCTACCTTGGCCTTAGGACCTCTATGGTTCTGAACGAACTCCATTACTATGTATGTTGGTGTTCTTCATCATGAGGAAATCTCCTTCCTGATCCTTCCTAAGTCTTCAAGTCCCATTATTCTTGGACTTCCATGGTTACAGAAACACTCACCCTATCTAGACTGGAACTCTGGACAAGTGTTGTCCTGGGAGTCACAATGCTATCAAACTTGTCTCCCTAAAGTACTCCAACCTCTCTGTGTACCTGTGGCTGAGGCCACCACCTCTCCGATGCTCCCTCCGCATTATCAGGCTTTCCAACCTGGAACTTCTCCACCTCGTGGTAAAGTCTACCCTCTCTCCACTCCTGAGACTCAAGCCATTTCTAAGGAAAATCTGCAGAAAGGATTTATCCGTAAGTCTAATTCTCCTGCTGGGGCTGGCTTTTTCTTTGAGGAGAAAAAAGATGGTATGCTCCAGCCCTGCATTGATTATAGGGGTCTCAATGCAATCACTGTTAAAAATTGGTACTCTTTGCCTTTGATTTCCGAACTCTTTGACAGGCTCAGGGATGCTCAAATATTCACAAAGTTAGACCTCTGTGGAGCATACAAACTGGTTAGGATCTGTGAGGGTGATGAGTGGAAAACAGCTTTCAATGCCAGAGATGTGCATTATGAATATCTTGTAATGCCCTTTGGCTTGTGTGATGCCCCAGCCGTATTTCAAAACTTTGTTAATTAAATTTTTTCTGATCTCCTATATGTTTGTGTCATTGTCTATCTGGATGACATACTCATCTTTTCTCCAGATTTGAACATTCATAGTCAGCATGTACAGTGGGGCAAAAAAGCATTTAATCAGCCATCAATTGTGCAAGTTCTCCCACTTAAAAAGATGAGAGAGGCCTGTAATTGGCATCATAGGTAGATCTCAACTATGAGAGACAAAATGAGAAAAAAATCCAGACAATCACATTGGCTGATTTGGAAAGAATTTATTTGCAAATTATGGTGGAAAATAAGTATTTGGTCAATATCAAAAGTTAATCTCAATACTTTGTTATATATCCTTTGTTGGCAATGATAGAGGTCAAAGGTTTCCTGTAAGTCTTCACAAGGTTGGCACACACACTGTTGCTGGTATGTTGGCCCATTCCTCCATGCAGATCTCCTCTAGAGCAGTGATGTTTTGGGGCTGTCGATGGGCAACACGGACTTTCAACTCCCTCCAAAGGTTTTCTATGGGGTTGAGATCTGGAGACTAGCTAGGCCACTCCAGGACCTTGAAATGCTTCTTACGAAGCCACTCCTTCATTGCCCGGGTGGTATGTTTGGATCATTGTCATGTTGGAAAACCCAGCCACGTTTCATCTTCAATGCCCTTGCTGATGGAAGGAGGTTTGCACTCAAAATCTCACGATACATGGCCCCATTCATTCTGTCCTGTACATGGATTAGTCGTCCTGGTCCCTTTGCGGAGAAAAAGCCCCAAAGCATGATTTTGCCACCCCCATGCTTCACAGTAGGTATGGTGTTCTTTGGATGCAACTCAGCATTCTCTCTCCTCCAAACACGACGAGTTGTGTTTCTACCAAACAGTTCTATTTTGGTTTCATCTGACCATATGACATTCTCCCAATCCTCTTCTGGATCATCCAAATGCTCTCTAGCAAACTGCAGATGGGCCCGGACATGTACTGGCTTAAGCAGGGGGACACGTCTGGCACTGCAGGATCTGAGTCCCCGGCGGCGTAGTGTGCTACTGATGGTAGCCTTTGTTACGTTGGTCCCAGCTCTCTGCAGGTCATTCACTAGGTCCCCCCGTGTGGTCCCGGGATTTTTGCTCACCGTTCTTGTGATCATTTTGACCCCACGGGGTGAGATCTTGCGTGTAGACCCAGATCGAGGAAGATTATCAGTGGTCTTGTATGTCTTCCATTTTCTAATTATTGCTCCCACAGTTGATTTGTTCACACCAAGCTGCTTGCCTATTGCAGATTCAGTCTTCCCAGCCTGGTGCAGGTCTACAATTTTGTTTCTGGTGTCCTTCCACAGCTCTTTGATCTTCACCCTAGTGGAGTTTGGAGTGTGACTGTTTGAGGTTGTGGACAGGTGTCTTTTATACTGATAACAAGTTCAAACAGGTGCCATTGATACAGGTAATGAGTGCAGGACAGAGGAACCTCTTAAAGAAGAAGGTACAGGTCTGTGAGAGCCAGAAATCTTGCTTTTTTGTAGGTGACCAAATACTTATTTTCCACCGTAATTTGTAAATAAATTCTTTCCAAATCAGCCAATGTGATTGTCTGGATTTTTTTTCTCATGTTGTCTCTCATAGTTGAGGTCTACCTATGATGCCAATTACAGGCCTCTCTCATCTTTTTAAGTGGGAAAACTTGCACAATTGGTGGCTGACTAAATACTTTTTTTCCCCACTGTATTTACTGTCCCTCCACGTCTTCGGATCCAACTGGCCTCAGCCCTCTGGTTTGAAAGCCACACAGCGCTTCTTGGGATTCACCAACTTCTACCGCCAGTCCATTCCTGACTATTCCTCGCTGGTGGCCCCAATCACTTCTTTAACCCGGAAGGGTTCCAATGCCAGAACCTGTCCTCCTGAGGCAGTCGAGGCATTCCACAAACTAAAATCCACATATCCATGGACTTTATTTCTGAACTACCCCTCTCAGCAGGTTCCACCATTATCTGGGTGGTTGTGGGCAGGTTTTCTAAAATGTGTCACCTAACTCCACTGCCAGGACTACCTTCTGCCGTCACCTTGGCTTCCAAATTCATTAAGGAAATCTTCCATCTTCATGGTATGCCCTTGCACATCATCTCTGATAGAGGTGTTCAATTTACAGCTTGCTTCTGAAGGGCTCTGGTCTAAAAAAGTTGGGAGATCTTGTAAGGGGGGGGGTCCTGTCACAAGTTAGCCTGCAATTTCTTGTTTGTGTATTCTTACATCCTTGCTGTAGTTCTGTTCCTGATTCCTTTCACATGTTTGGTTTGTCTGTGCTCACCTATGGGCGTTGTCTGCAATTCTCTGGGTTTTATTTCCTTCCCTTCCATCACTTCCTGTCCTGCCTCCTAGTTTGCTTGTCTAGCCCACTTTGCCTAAGCAATTTCTTAGTTCTCTGAGTGCCTCTCTGTTGCTACGCTTGTATCCTGTATCTGACTACCCCTGTACCGACCCCGGCTTCGTACACTAACTGTGCTTGATTTCCACCCGTCGTGACCTCGGCTTGTCTATCGGCTTCCCCCGTTGTCTTCTGGATTACACTCTGTTCACGCGATTGGTCTCCGCATCCTCAGCTGGGCATACCTGGGGGCCACGACCTGGTTCTAGCTTGCTGCATGTCCATCTCTACAATCAGGGGCTCTGGTGAAGAAGCAGGCTGGGGCTTAGACTCCATGCCCTGGGGAACTCTGAGTTAGCAGTCTACAAGGGCTCACCACCACAGGTTCATGACATGCTGAGAATTGAAGGTACTCTCAAATGGGACTATCTGAGGTGAAACAACAAGTTGTACAAGTGGACACTAGGGTCCACATGTTGGAGAATGTCCAGACTACAGTTGAGACTAGGCTTGCTGCTCGTGAACAGGCCCAGGTCACCCATGCTCAATCATTGATCCAGCTTCACCTCAAAGTCGATGATGGTGAGAACCGCAGTAGACAGAATAATGTCTGAATCCACGGGGTCCGCAAGACGACTAGGGGACTGGATCTCAGAGTCATGGTTCAAGTGATTCTGAATACACTCTTGGATAGGGACTTATCCACCCTTATAGAACATGACAGGGTGCACAGAGTGGCTGGTCCAGTGCCAATCCATTTGATATTCTATGCTGTATCCATTTGTTTGTTCTCAAGGAAGAAGTTCTCCGTATGGAGTGAACTAAAAAATCTATTAAATTTGATGGAACTACCATCACTTTCTACCTTCACTTGTCAAGTCTTACTCTTGCTATGCGGAGACAACTTTTCCCCCTACTGCAAATTATCCACAAAACTAAAGCGACATACAGCTGAGGACATCCGTTCCACCCTCAAGTCAAGAAAGACAGCAGACAGTTTTTTCTCCACGCACCAGCTGCCAGCTATCTTTGTTCCTGGATGTGGCTGCTGTGGAAGTTCTTGACTGGTTGGCCCCTGTGTAGGATCCGATTTCACCTGACCGGAGAGCTCCAAGACCTCAGCACCAAAGGAACATCCACTCCCAGTCCACTCGGTGAGCCCAGCGTCAGAGCTGACCAGCAATGAGGCCTGAAGTTCTACTCTGCCCTTCTTGGTAGTCTATTGCCTACACTATCCTGTTCTCATGAGGGTTCCGTAAATACCAGTGACTGACCTATTTTTACTTGTTCAACATCCTGCCTTATGCGAGGGCCTGGACATCTCTGAACTTTCAGTGGGTGCCCTGGCAACTGCTGGCTATCATACAACTTGTGGGTGGGCTACAGATCTCCTAGGGCAGGCCTCATACCTCTCCTACTGAGTAGCTCCATGTCTCTCACCTGTCATACAGCCTGGGTGTTATTTCCTCTAGCAGTGGGGTATGATTGTGAGGCCTTACAGTGGCGGGGACTGCGCTCATAATATATGAGACCATCAGTGACTCCCCCACTACACTGCACTCCAAGATCTTTGAGGCTTCCCCAGCCGGCTGCTTTATCCCCATGTCTTTTTCGGGCTTGGGGATCACTGGATATCCAGGGCACATAGGTTTGAGGGTGGAGGGGTGGAGTTGGGGAGTACTGGCTGGGAATGTTGTGGTTGTTATTGCACAGGCGTCCTCCTGAGTTCAGTCACTCTCTTCTGGATGGGGGGCTGCCATCAAGAAGAAAAGAATGAAAAATCTGTGCTCTAAGGACTGAACATGACATATGTGGAAACATCTTCATAGACTTTAGCATTCAAACCAATACGGCAATATTGTGCAGGCTCCTAAGGGCTGGGGTAGCCCAATATGGCACTAGAAAATAAGAAAAGAAAAGGGGCGCACAAGCCTTGCTCATTACCTCAATAAAAACTTTAATAGTAAAAAATAGTAGATGTATACTCACAAACGACAAATGTAAACAGGCATATCATGACCAACAATGGTCCATGGTCTGAAAAGGAGTCCCACCTGTGAAAAGGACACTTGGAAATGGCTGACGCGTTTCGAGGAGCGATCTCCTCTTCATCAGAGCCTGCTCCTAATGTGGTGCAAACACTCCTTATATACAGAACACCAATACGTGGGGGGCTGCCATGTATACAATTAGTATCGGCTGAGGCCAATATAGCCTTCCACCCACTATATTGCAGTGGTGTCGTAACCTGCTGTTCATTTATTTATATTCCCTCTACTGATATGGGAGAGGGGCAGCTGACCTAGTGTGTTGGAGACTAGATGCTCTGGGAGGAAGCTGACAGATATTGTTTACATTTTAATATTATTTCTTCTCTCGGTTGTACTGGACAAGACCCGCTACCTCGCACATTTAGATGTCCGAGGTACCCAGTCCTTCATGCTTTTCCTATTTTATTGTATGGCCTTATACTCTTGTTGGTCTATAGCACCATGGTTAGTGTTCTCTGCCCGCCTCTGCGGGCTCCATTGCTCTTGTACACATTACTTTTTCCCACATAGGCCACTCCAACTGATCACCCCAGATGGTGGTTTGTTTTTCAACTAATAGAGTTAATTTGAAATTCTTTGAGTTTGTTTCTGTAATCTGTTTCCTTCTTGATTACCCCTCATCTCTTACTTTTCCTTTTGCTTCTCGCTCTTTTCCTCCTATCCACCCCTCTTCCCCCTCGCTCCCTGCCTGTTGATAAGTGACTGCAATTGTCTACTATCATGCCTTTCCCGGGACCCTTGGGTCCTAGACCGCCCTCTGTGCTACCGGACAAGTTGATTATTTGTAATGTGCGAGGCCTAAATATCCCTCAAAATGGATTCAGAGTTTTGTGGGACTTATGGAGGGTATGGGCACATGTTGCCTACTTACAGGAGGCGCATTTCCGGGGTACAGACCACCCTTCTCTCAGTAATTTTATATATCCACAAGCATATCATAGCCTGACTCAAAAGACTAAGGGAGTGAGCATACTGATCTCACGTACGGCTGATGAGGTGTGTCATTTTCCTATTTTTTAAAGGTACTCTGGAAGGTGAACAGGTGACACTGGTAAACATATATGCTCCAAATTTGGATCAAATTTCTTTCCTAGAAAGCTGTCTATCTGAACTTTCCACATTTGGAGAGGGGGTTCTTTTTGTAAGAGGAAACTTAAATGTAGCACTGGATCTGTTGCTGGATATTTCACACACCACGCCCTATCTTTCATATGCACTTCTACGTCGATTCAAACAGGCCTAGATTATTAGTATTTTTCGGCAACGCATGGGTCATAATCTAGGATTGACTATTTCCTCATTCAACACTCGGACCTACCTAAGGTAAGAGCAACCTCAATTGCTACCCGCACTCTTTCTGATCACTCTCCGATCTGCTTGGATATTGCGTTGGGGGCAAACTCATCAAAAATATGGCAGTGGAAACTTAATGAGTCTCTGCTACAAGATGCCACAACAAAATCCTTAGTGGAAACAGAAATCAGGGCCTTTTACTTCCACACTGCCGATGGTGGTATGGGAGGTGCACAAATGTATCATCCGCGGTATATTTTTCTCAGGGCAAAATAAACAAATGACTAGGCACTAAATCCCTCAACCAATGCCGGGTAAGACAAGGATAAGATAAGGCCAGTCCCACAGCTGCTCATTAGGAGTATGGAGTAATATGAAAAGAGCATAGAAAATAAGAATGCTCATAGTGAGAGCCAGGAATAAATGCAATTGCGTTCATGACCAGCAGTCAATATCTATAAAGAGTTCAATGAAGCAATAAAACAATAATCGCCATATAAATTGTATCTATGAACTGATATGATGCAAGACAAGGATTGGTGCAATACTTAGACTGAAAGGAATAGTGGGAGTGGCTTACTGTTGTGTAGACATGGCTACGGGGAGCATGGATAGTGGACTCATTAGATGGAAGAGTATTGAACCACAGTTGGTGGTAAATAGGGTGTCCATAGGCCAGCGATCTGATGAAATGCCAGTAGAGGGTAAGAGGAACCAGGAAGGACCTCCTCAGTGTATCGAAGATCGTGCACCAGAAGTGATGTCACTGTGCACCAGAAATGACCTCAGTGGAACACAAGGAAGCCGACAGCAACCATCAAAAGCCCTCAGCAGGAAGGAGACCAATTACAATGAGTCCCAGTAACCATGACAACGCGTTTCACATGGTTCAGTGCTTTATCACAGTCAGCTGATAACCGGGATGAGGAGGAACATATAATCAGCTAGTAGATTGGGGCGGGACCCAGAGAGGGAGGGGAACGTAGTGCCAGAGATTTAAAGGCACAAGTGCCTAACATAAAAGCCACTGTAAGCCAGTCCCACAAGTCCTCATACAAAATACATAATATTACAAATAATTAAATAAAGATGTAAATGTATAATGTTAACCACTGTCCCTCCAGAGGATTTACCCCCCTTAATGACCAGGCCTTTTTGCTACTCGGGGCGGCACTAATTCAACTGATAATTGCACGGTCATGCAATGCTGTACCCAAATGAAATTCACGTCCTTTTTTTCACACAAACAGTGCTTTCTTTCGGTGTCATTTGATCACCTGTGTTCTTTATATTTTTCGCTCTATAAACAAAAAAAGACTGAGTTTACTATATATTATTTATAGCCGAAAGTAAAAAATATAGTTTTTCTTCAAAATTTTCAAAGTTAGTTATAAATTTAGGCCAAAATGTATTCTGCTACATATATGTGGAAAAAAAATCCTAATAAGTGTATATTGATTGCTTTGTGTGAAAGTTATAGCGTCTACAAATTATGGTATAGATACTGCAATTTTCACCATTTTTTTGCTATACAGCGCTGCACTAGTTTAACTGACAATTGTGCGATCATGCAATATGGTACATAAATGAAATTTACGTCCTTTTCTTCACACAAATAGTGCTTTCTTTTAGTGATATTTGATCACCTGTGCACTTTTTATTTTTGGCGCTATAAACAAAAAAACATATATTTTTGTTTTAAAAAACAATATTTTCTCATTTCTGCTATAAAAAATATCCAAAAAAACTAAAATTTTGTCATAAATGTAGGCCAAAATGTATTCTGCTACATGTTTTTGGTAAAAAAAAATCCCAATAAGTGTATATTGATTGTATAATTGCTTAGTTTGAAAGTTATAGCATCTACAAACTATGGTATAGATAATGGAATTTACACAGCTTTTACTTGCTGACAGCCCATCACATTTCTTGAGGTGCTAAAATACCAGGATAGTACAAACACCCCCAAATTACCCCTTTTCAGAAAGTAGTCACCGTACGCTATCTGCTGAGAGGCATATTGAGTCCATGGAAGATTTATTTTTTTCTCATAAGTTTCTGGAAAATGACAAAAACATTTTTTTTTTTTACAAAGTTGTCATTTAAATTATATATATTTTCACACAAGCCATGGGTATATGTGGTGTTACACCCCAAAATGCATTCTGAAACTTCTACCAAGTATGGGGATACCACATGTGTGAGACCTTTTGGGAGCCTAGCCACATACAGGAGTCTGAAATCCAATGACCACTTTGAAAGTCTGAAGGTGTGTAACTTCCTCATTTCACTTCCTCACTACCTATCATGGTTTCAGAGGCCCAGAAATGCCAGGATAGCAAACCCCCCCAAATGACCTCTTTTTGGAAAGTATACACGCCAAGGAATTTAAAAAGAGGCATGGTGAGTATTTTGCAGATCTCGTTTGTTGCCACAAGTTTTTTAATATTTCAAAACCTTGTGAGAAAAAATTAGATCTGTAAACTACTCAACATGCTTCTTATCAAATTCCTTGGTGTGTCTACTTTCCAAAAAGGGGTCATTTGGGGAGGGTTTGGTGCTATCCTGGCATTTCAGGGCCTCCGAAACTGTGATAGGTAGTCAGGAATTGTAATGAGGAAATAAAGCCCTTTAAAAGCCTGAAGGTGCTTATTGGATTTTGGGTAGACTGCCAAAACATCTCTCATGTGGTACCCCCATACTCGGGAGAAGTAGCAGAATGTATTTTGGGGAGCGATTCCACATATACCATTGGCATGTGTGAGCAATAAATCATTTAAGTGACAATTTATTTTTTGTCATTTTCCAAAAACTTGTGGTAAAAAAATAAATTCTTCTATTGATTCAACATGCGTCTCAGCAAACACCCTAGTGAATATAATGGTGGGTGCTGCAAATTTTTATGTTACATAGTACTCACGCAGTGATTTTTGCAAAGCAATTTTAAAAAAAAAAAACTTTTTTTTACTTTTAATGCACAAAAACACAATATATTGGCCAATTATTTGGTAACATATAAAAGATGATGGAATGCCAGGTAAATAGATACCAAAAATGACATGCTTTAAAACTGCACATGCCCCGTGTAATGATGACAAACTGCATACATTTTTAATATGCATAGGCAATGTTTAAAAGCCTTTACAAGATACCTTTTTAGATTTACAGAGGAGGTGTAGTGTTAGAATTACTGCCCTTGATGTGACGTTCATGGAGATACTTCACATGCATGTTTACATACCGGCACAGGGTCAACGCTCGCGCACACAGGTATGCATGCGCGCGAGAGGGGCGATGGTGCTTTTTTTAAGTTATTTTGAATTTTTTAATTATTTTTACACTGTCCCTTTCATTTTTTTTTATCTCTTTTAATGCTATCAAAGGGAATGCAAATATCCTCTATAATTTCAATGGGCATTGTCATATATTCTTTTTTGAGAAATCTGGGGTCTATTAGACTCTAGATATCTTATCTGCCCTTACATTATCTAATCAAACCAAAATCAGTGTGATCAGATGCTTTCCCAATTTACAAATGGCGTTGTTAATATCCTGCAAAACTGGAAGTGATGAAATGCTCGTAGTTTCCGATTTCTTAGACTATAGAGATGATTGGCACCATTCTGGTCTCCAATCAGCTCTATGGTCAGCTGGCAGAAACACCGGCTGCATTTTCAGGTTCCCCCGATGGCACGGGACTGCCTAAGAAGGCTGTGGAAGGCAGCGGGGGAGGGGGCATCATATCCCGCTACTTCTAAAAGCAATCTTGCAGCTAATTAGCCACTAGAATTGATTTTACATAAAAGCTGATTGCCGGCTGAAAAAAAACAATACCAGGATGATACCTGCAGCTGTAGGCATCATCCTGGTATAACCATTCAAAGTCCAGTGATGTACCAGTACGTTGCTGGTCCTTGTTGGGTATATATGCTATGTTCTTTTTTCTTTGTTTGCCACCTGTGGGCTGAATGAAAAAAAGAAAAAATCTCTCCCATAAAAAGTGTGTGGTATGACCACCATTAGAATATACCATCCTGCATCCACCCACTTTTAATGGTGGGCACACATTAGGTCGCACGGTGCCAAATGCGCCAGTTCCAAGATTGTACAAATGTCTAAATAGTGGCACGATTGAATAAAAATTGTCCACGTATAAGTGGTACCCCATATGGAAAAGGTATGACATCAAATCCCAAACTATCTTGTCACTGCTCCCAATGTAGTCTGGGCATCCTAGGGGCTCCATGTGACTATCTGTTCCCTCGTAAATCCGAAACTTATAAGTATAGCCTGTTGCCCTCTCACAGGTCTTCTACAGCTTGACCCCATATCTGGCACACTTGCTGGGAGAAATTGTTTAAATGTAAAGCGGCCAGAAAAATTAATAAGGGACTCATCAATGCAGATGTTTTGCTGGGGAGTATAGACATCTGCAAATTTTTGGTTAAGGTGATTTGTGAGGGGCTGAATTTTGTGGAGCCGGTCAAATTCAGGGTCACCTCGAGGACAACAGAGTGTGTTGTCGTTGAAATGCATAAAACACATTATACTCTCATATCTATGCCTGGCCATGGCAGCAGACAACACGGGCATATGATGAATTGGGTCTGTGGACAAAAACAACCGCAATTCATTTTTTTTAGTAAATCCCCCCCCAAAAATATATATATACGTGATTTTGCACACCCGTGCCACCCTGGTTTGCCTGCAAAACAGGCTCTAGATCTAGAGGACCTAATTGTAAATGGTATAGATTAGCCAGTATTTTCAACCATAAGTTTCAAAACAAAACTATAGTTTTATGATATTAAAAACAGCCTGCATAAAATCGAAACCAGTCAAACAGCAATTTAATCAGAAATGCAAAACACAAAAATAAAGTAGTGCTGATAAGGCATTTTTATTGTAATTTTTTAAAATTAAAAAAAAATTGATGCAACACTTTTATTATTATACAGGATTTATATAGCGCCAACAAAAAAGAATATATGACAATACCCATTGAAGTTTTGGGGATATTTGCATTCCCTGTGATAGCATTAAAAGTGATCAAAAAAAAAAATGAAGGGGACAGTGTAAAAATAATTGAAAAAATTCAAAGGAACTTAAAAAAAAAAAAAATCTCCCCCCCCCACGCGCACACCTGTGTGAACGAGCGTTGACCCTGTGCCGGTATGTAAACAGCGATTGCACCATGCATGTGAAGTATCGCCGTTAACGTCAGATCGAGGGCAGTAATTCTAACAATAGACCTCCTCTGTAAATCTAAAATGGTAGCTTGCAAAGGCTTTTAAAACGTTGCCTATGCATGTTAAAAATGTATGCAGTTTGTCGCCATTGCACGGGGCAGTCGCAGTTTTAAATCATGTCATGTTTGGTATCTATTTACTCGGCATACCATAATCTTTTATATCTTACCAAATAATTGGCCAATATATTGTGTTTTTGTGTATTAAAAGTAAAAAAAGTGTATTTTGTTTTTAAATTTGCTTTTGAAAAATCGCTGCGCGAGTACTATGTGAAATAAAAATTTGTAGTGCCCACCATTATATTCACTAGGGTGTCTGTTTTAAAAACATATATAATGTTTGGGGGTTTAAATTAATGTCCTAGCAAAAAAATACAGATTTGTTTTTTTTCATGTGAACAAAAAGTGTCAGAAAAGGCTTGGTCTTCAGGTAGTTATAAGAGTGAGTGATGTGTGGCATAAACTTCTATTGCTGGACATAAAATTCCCCCACCCCCCAAAACGACCCCTTCTGGGAAAGTAGACACCCCAAACTGTTTACTGAGAGGCACGTTGAATCAATAGAAAAATGTATTTTTATACCACAAGTATTTGGAAAATGACAAACAAAAACATTTTTTTCTGTCTTTTACACAAAATTGTCACTTAAATGATTTACTGCTCACACATGCCATGGGTATATGTGGAATTACACCCCAAAATACATTCTGCTACTTCTCCCGAGTATGGGGGTACCACATATGAGAGACATTTTGGCAGTCTAGCCAAGAACAGGACCCCAAAATCCAATAAGAACCTTCAGGCTTTTAAAGTTCTATATTTCCTCATTACACTTCCTGACTACCTATCACAGTTTCGGAGGCCCTGAAATGCCAGGATAGCACCAAACTCCCCCAAAATGACCCCTTTTTGGAAAGTAGACACTCCAAGGAATTTGATAAGAAGCATGGTGAGTATTTTTCAGATCTCGTTTGTTTTTTTTCTTCATTTTCCAAAATCATTTGGCAACAAACATATTTTTTCTTTTTTTTTTTTTGTATTTCAAAACCTTGTGAGAAAAAATTTGATCTGCAAAATACCACGCCTCTTTTTAAATTCTTTAGGGTGTCTACTTTCCAAAAAGGGGTCATTTGGGGGGAAGGGGGTTTGCTGCTATCCTGACATTTAAAGGTTTCCAAAACTGTAATAAGTAGTGAGGAAGTGAAATAAGGAAGTTAGGCACCTTCAGGCTATCAAAGCGGTCCTTGGATTTCAGGCTCCTGTATGTGGCTAGGCTCCCAAAATAGTCTCACACATGTGGTATCCCCATACTCGGTAGAAGTAGCAGAATGTATTTTGGGGTGTAATTCCACATATACCCATGGCTTGTGTGAGAAATAAAACATTTAAATGGCAACTTTGTGTAAAAAAAAAATGTTTTTGTCATTTTCCAGAAACTTGTGGAAAAAAAATAAATCTTCCATGGACTCAATATGCCTCTCAGTAGATAGCTTAGGGTGTCTAATTTCCGAAAAGGGGACATTTGGGGGCGTTTGTCTGTCTTGGTATTTTAGCACCTCAAGAAATGTAATAAGCAGTCAGAAAGTAAAAGCTGTGTAAATTCCATTATCTATACCAGGGGTCCTCAAACTAAGGCCCGCGTGCCACATGCGGCCCGCCGAGGATATTTATCCGGCCGCGAGGAAGGGACACTAAGTACAGGAGCGGGCAGGGGGCTGCTGTATCTTACCTGGCTCCGGTCCCAGTACAACGACGATCCAGTCCAGGAAGCTCTGTTCCTTCATGCACTCCGGCCACTCCTTCACTCGATGTTTGCGCTGCCGCTCGGCTCCGCCTCCTCACCGGTGATTGGGCGCCAGAACTGTAGCCCAGGAAAGGCAAACAGGCAGCAAAGCAGCAGAGCGGCCCCGCGAACATCCAGTGAGGGAGAGGCCGGAGTGAAGAAGGACAGCTGACAGGTAAGTGTGCCGTGCAGATGGTGCTGCTGCAACCAGGTATGCTGTCTGCAGCAGCACCATGCTGGAACAGGGGTCAGCAAGTTAATTGTCATTGGGAGGAATAGTGCCCCATCATTGGTGTCACTGATACTAATGATGGGGCATTATTCCTACCACTGACACCAATGATGGGGAACTATTCCTCCCACTGACATCAACGATTGGGCACTATTCCTCTCCCCACTGACACCAACGATGGGGCACTATTCCTTCCACTGACACCAACGATGGGGCACTATTACTCCCCCCCACTGACACCAACGATGGGGCACTATTCCTCCCACTGACACCAATGATGGGGCACTATTCCTCCCACTGATACCAACGATGGGGCACTATTCCTCCCAATGACACCAACGATGGGGCACGTTTCTTCCCACTGACACTAATGATGGGGCACGATTATTCCCACTGACACCAATGATGGGGCACTTTTCCTCCAACTGACACCAATGATGGGGCACTATTCCTCCCACTGACACCAATGATGGGACACTATTCCTCCCACTGACACCAATGATGGGGCACTATTCCTCCCACTGACACCAATGATGGGGCACTATTCCTCCCACTGACACCAATGATGGGGCACTATTCCTCCCACTGACACCAATGATGGGGCATTATTCCTCCCCCTTATACCAATGATGGGGCACTATTCCTCTCAATGACACCAATGATGGGGCACGTTTCTTCCCACTGACACCAATGATGGGGCACGTTTCTTCCCACTGACACCAATGATGGGGCACTATTCCTCCCACTGACACCAGTGATGGGGTACTATTCCTCCCACTGACACCAATGATGGGGCACTATTCCTCCCACTGACACCAATGACGGGGCACTATTCCTCCCACTGACACCAATGATGGGGCACTATTCCTCCCACTGACACTAATGACGGGGCACTATTCCTCCCACTGACACCAATGATGGGACACTATTCCTCCCACTGACACCAATGATGGGACACTATTCCTCCCACTGACACCAATGATGGGACACTATTCCTCCCACTGACATCAATGATGGGGCACTATTTCGCTCCATAAGACACAATTGGGGGGAAATGTCTGTGCGTCTTATGGAGCGGCCGGCCCAGTATTCCCGCCGCCGTTGCATGTCCGCAGTCTCTGGTCATCTCCTGTACTATGTCCGCATTTGTTTAAATTTTTTTTTTTTTTAGAAACTATAGTCCGGCCCTCTAACGGTCTGAGGGACAGTGAACTGGCCCCGTTTAAAAAGTTTGAGGACCCCTGATCTATACCATAGTTTGTAGACGCTATAACTTTCACACAAAGCAATCAATGTACACTTATTGGGATTTGTTTTGACCAAAATCATGTAGCAGAATACATTCTGGCCTACATGTATGACAAAATTTTAGTTTTTTTGGATTTTTTTTATGACCGAAATGAGAAAATACAGTTTTTTTCCAAAAAATGTTTTTTTCATAAATCTTTTTTTGTTAATAGCGCCAAAAGTAAAAAGCGCACAAGTGATAAAATACCACCAAAAGAAAGCTCTATCTGTGTGAAAAAAAGGACATAAATTTCATTTATGTACAGTATTGCATGACCGCGCAATTGTCCGTTAAACTAGTGCAGTGCTGCATTCTCAGGTTCCCCTGATGGCACGGGACTGCACAAGAAGGCCGTGGAAGGCAGGGCGGGAGGGGGGACATCATCTCCCATTGCTTGTAAAAGCAATCTTGCAGCTAATTAGCCACTAGGATTGCTTTTACATGAAAACCGATTGCCGGTTGAAAAAAACAATACCAGGATGATGCCTGCAGCTGTAGGCATCATCCTGGTATAACCATTCAAATCCAGTGATGTTCCAGTACATCGCTGGTCCTTGTTGAGTATTTATGTTATGTTCTTTTTATTTTTGTATGCAGCCTGTGGAATGAATGAAAAAATAAGAAATCTCTGCCAGAAAAATTGTGTGATATGCCCACCATTAGAATATACCACCCTGCATCCACCCACTTCTAATGCTGGGCACACATTAGGTCACACTTTGCCACAAGTGCCAGTTCCAAGATTGAATAAATGTCTAAATAGTGGCACGCTTGAATAAAAATTGTCCACGTATAAGTGGTACCCCATATGGAGAAATGATGACACCAAGTCCCAAACTATCTTGCCACTGCTCCCCATGTAGTCTGGGCATCCGGGGGGGGGGGGGGCTCCACGTGACTATCTTTTCCCTCGTAAATCCAAAACTTATAAGTATAGCCTGTTGTCCTCTCACAGGTCTTGTACATCTTGACCCCATTACTGGCACGCTTGCAGGGGAGAAATTGTTTGAATGCAAGGCAGCCAGAAAAATGAATGAGGGACTCCTCAACGCAGATGTTTTGCTGGGGAGTATAGACATCTGCAAATTTTAGGTTAAGGTGATTTACGAGGGGCTGAATTTTGTGGAGCCGGTCAAATTCAGGGTCACATGAGAGTCATCAAAATTTACCAACAAGTGCTAACAGAGATCAGGCCTGATTCTGCGAACACTGCGGTTTTGTGTGCAATGTATCAAGTGACAGTGACCTACTGACACTGCACTTGCTGGGGGAGAAGGGGGGGGTAAGCGTAGGGGCTAAACGCAGGTGCTGGCAGGTGCCGGGGCTGATCCCGCTAACGCTGCGTTTTTGGGGACTCTATATTAATGTGAACGCTGGTATAGTTCTGACATGATCAAAGATATTGACCAGTTCAGACGCTATACTAGCAATGGAGGATTATTGTACATGAGCGTGTTCCTGGCAATCAAGGGGTTAAATGTGATGACTGGTGTATGGACGGGCAATCTGACGCTATCTGGCAGGGGTGTGAAAACCACAGGAGCGCGAATCACGTATATATATATATATATATATGATTTTGCGTACCCATGCCGCCCTGTAGCAGTATTTCTGCTGTAGGGTGGTCAGGAAGCGGTTACAGAAGAGTTTTGTGTTACGGCACTGCGTTACTTTAACTGACAATTGCGCGGTCATGCAACACTGCACCCAAATTAAATTTACATCCTTTTTTCCCACAAATTGAGCTTTCTTTCGGTGGTATTTGAACGCCTGTGCGTTTTTAATTTTTTTGCGCTATAAAAAAAAGGCTGACAATTTTGAGAAAAAAAAACAATATTTTGGACTTTTTGCTATAAAACATGTCCAGTAAAAAAATTAAAAAATCAAATTTGGTCACAAATTTCGTCCAAAATGCATTCTGCGACATGTCTTTGCTAAAAAATATCCCAATACGTGTAAATTAATTGGTTTACATGAAAGGTATAGCGTTTACAAATGGCGGGAAAGATACTGGGATTTAAAATTTTTTTTTTATGCTAATAATGGCGGCGATCAGCGACATATGGTGGCGATCAGCGACTTATGGCGGCGATCAGCGACTTATGGCAGGACTTCGGGACTGCGGCGGACATTTTGATACTGAGGGGGAACTGACTTGGGGTCACTGACATCCCCAGTGACACCAATACAGTGATCAGTGAAAAAAAAACCCACTGACACTGTACTAATGGCACTGAGGAGGAAGGAGTTAACATTTTTATTCACTGAAAGGGTTAACTGTGTGAGAGGAGTGTTTTACTAAGGGGCGGGGGTGTGTGCTGGACCGGGAGAGGCTGATCCGGAGAGATAAACTCTTCCCTCCGGTTCAGCTTGTCAGGAGCTGACAGGCAACTGACAGAGAGCAGGGCTGTGTGTAAACAATGCTCTCTGTCAGCGATTGCCGCTGATCGCCGGGAAACGGCCGGTAATGACCGGCCGTGACCCGGCGGTTGAGACCCGCTGCTGACACCCGCGGGAAAGGTAGGGCGCCCCCTACCTGTTTTGTAAAACCACGTTTTAAAAGGTGGTTTTGCACAGCTGTGCCGCCCTGCAAACGTTTTAATGCAGTGGCTGGGGCTCAAGTAGTTAATGACCAGGCCTCTTCTGCTATTCAGCGCTGCACTAATTCAACTGATAATTGCGCGGTCATGCAGTGCTGTACCCAAACAAAATTTACGTCCTTTTTTTCACACAAATAGAGCTTTCTTTCGGTGGCATTTGATCACCTGTGCGCTTTTTATTTTTCACGCTATAAACAAAAAAAGACTGAAAATTTTGAAGAAAAACAATATTTTTTACTTTTGGCTATAAAAAATATATAGTAAACTCAGTCAGTTATACATTTAGGCCACAATGTATTCCGCTACAAGTTTTTGGTCAAAAAAATCCTAACAATTGTATTTTCATTGCTTTGTGTGAACGTTATAGCGTCTACAAACTGTGATATAGATACTGCAATTTACGCCATTTTTTTTGCTATACAGCGCTGCACTAGTTTAATGGACAATTGCGCGGTCATGCAATACGGTACATAAATGAAGTTTATGTCTTTTTTTCACACAAACAGAGCTTTCTTTTCATGGTGTTTGATCACCTGTGTGCTTTTTATTTTTGGCGCTATAAACAAAAAAATGTTGAGGAAAAACCACGAACAGTAGTGCATGAACTCGTGAAAGGTCATCCACCCCTGTGACAGTGTACTACACTATTAAGCACCTTTCTGGCTCCTGTGGCTGAGCTAATTCCTCCCCAGGACTATTTGGGCACCCACCCAGATGGATGGATGGATGGAGCTGGATGACTAACCCATAGCTGCCAGCATACCGCTGCACCCCCAGATGTGTGATGTGTATAACCCATGCGCATTAATACTTTTGTTCTGGTGAGTGTAGACCAGTCCCAAGGGTGGTTTACCTTTCACGAGTTCATGCACTACTGTCCGTCACGGAGAGACCACACGTGCCATTCATAGGCACTTTCTGAGTTGGTACTCTGACACGAAGGACATTCCATTATTCAGGAATGATTATATGAACTTATTTTAGCACCATTTACCATTTTACATCATTATTGCAATTCTTTGCACTTTTTGGTTTTTACATGCGTTCATTATTGATCACATGCATTTATAGCGCTGCACTTGTCTTTAGCATAGAATAGTTACGTGATTAAAGAGAATGAAGATATATACAGGTGAAACTCGAAAAATTAGAATATCGTGCAAAAGTTCATTTATTTCAGTAATGCAACTTAAAAGGTGAAACTAATATATGAGATAGACTCATTACATGCAAAGCAAGATAGTTCAAGCCGTGATTTGTCATAATTGTGATGATTATGGCTTACAGCTCATGAAAACCCTAAATCCACAATCTCAGAAAATTAGAATATTATGAAAAGTTGCAATATTCTCGGCTCAAAGTGTCCCGCTCTAATCAGCTAATTAAGCCATAACACCTGCAAAGGGTTCCTGAGCCTTTAAATGGTCTCTCAGTCTGGTTCAGTAGGAATCGCAATCATGGGAAAGACTGCTGACCTGACAGTTGTGCAGAAAACCATCATTGACACCCTCCATAAGGAGGGAAAGCCTCAAAAAGTAATTGCAAGAGAAGTTGGATGTTCCCAAAGTGCTGTATCAAAGCACTTTAGTAGAAAGTTATGTTTAAGGGAAAAGTGAAGAAAAAGAAAAAGGTGCACAAGCAGCAGGGATGACCGAGGCCTGGAGAGGATTGTCAGGAAAAGGCCATTCAAAAGTGTTGGGGACTTTCACAAGGAGTGGACTGAGGCTAGAGTCAGTGCATCAAGAGCCACCACACACAGACGGATCCTAGACATGGGCTTCAAATGTCGTATGCCTCTTGTCAAGCCGCTCCTGAACAACAAACAACGTCAGAAGCGTCTTACCTGGGCTAAAGAAAAACAGACCTGGTGTGTTGCTCAGTGGTCCAAAGTCCTCTTTTCTGATGACAGCAACTTTTACATCTCATTTGGAAACCAAGGACCCAGAGTATGGAGGAAGAATGGAGAGGCACACACTGCAAGATGCTTAAAGTCCAGTGTGAAGTTTCCACAGTCTGTGTTGATTTGGGGAGCCATGTCATCTGCTGGTGTTGGTCCACTGTGCTTCATTAAGTCCACAGTCAACGCAGCCGTCTACCAGGAGATTTTGGAGCACGTCATGCTTCCTTCCGCAGACGAGCTTTATGGGGATGCTGACTTCATTTTCCAGCAGGCATGCTTATACTTTTCAGAGGTCCGATATTGTTCTATGTACAATCCTTGTTTTATTGATTGCATGTAATATTCTAATTTTCTGAGATTGTGGATTTGGGGTTTTCATGAGCTGTAAGCCATAATCATCACAATTATGACAAATCACGGCTTGAACTATCTTGCTTTGCATGTAATGAGTCTCATATATTAGTTTCACCTTTTAAGTTGCATTACTGAAATGAATGAACTTTTGCACGATAGTCTAATTTTTCGATTTTCACCTGGAATTATATTGGGATTTGAGATATAAGTGTGAAAATGTTTAACATTTGAAAATAGAATGTATGACATTCATTAGTAAATGCATTAGTTTCCTGATCATTTTGGAGAAACAGCAAAAAAAAAAAAAAAACAATTCTAATATAGGTGTACTATTTGTTACATTCTAAATATTCTCTTTTGCTAACACAAAAAGGGCCAATGCTATAAAGCCCGCGCTTGTGCGCCATCTAGCGAACATATCCGGTATTGCACCTAAAAATGTGCCAGACGCGATTCCACATTTACTAATAGCAAAGTAGACGTTCGTCAATGAGATTGCTAGACGGCGCTCAGAAGACTGACAGGTCTTGATTGATTTAATTGAGTCTGCCTGAATGGTCAGAGTCTGCTAGCAGACTCACGTCTTAGTAAATCAGGGCCACAGTGTCAGAAAAGGCTTGGTCTTCAGGTGGTTAGAAGAGTGAGTGATGTGTGGCATAAACTACTAATGCTGGACATAAAATGCCCCCACCCCCCAAAACGACCCCTTTTGGGAAAGTAGACACCCCAAACTATTTACTGAGAGGCACATTGAATCAATAGAAAAATTTATTTTTATTCCACAAGTTTTTGGAAAATGACAAACAAAAACATTTTTTTTTCTTTTACACAAAATTGTCACTTAAATGATTTACTGCTCACACATGCCATGGGTATATGTGGAATTACTCCCCAAAATACATTCTGCTACTTCTCCCGAGTACGGGGGTACCACATATGAGAGACAGTTTGGCAGTCTAGCCAAGTACAGGACCCCAAAATCCAATATTCACCTTCAGGCTTTTAAAGTTCTTTATTTCCTCATTACACTTCCTGACTACCTATCACAGTTTCGGAGGCCCTGAAATGCCAGGATAGCACCAAACTGCCCCAAATGACCCCTTTTTGGAAAGTAGACACTCCAAGGAATTTGATAAGAAGCATGGTGAGTATTTTCAGATCTCGTTTGTTGCCAAACGTTTTTGGAAAATGAAGAAACCTTGTGATAAAAAATTTGATCTGCAAAATACTCACCACGCCTCTTTTTAAATTCTTTGGGGTGTCTACTTTCGAAAAAGGGGTCATTTGGGGGGGGGGGGGTTGCTGCTATCCTGACATTTCAGGGTTTCCGAAACTGTAATAAGTAGTGAGGAAGTGAAATGAGGAAGTTAGGCACCTTCAGGCTTTCAAAGCGGTCCTTGGATTTCAGGCTCCTGTATGTGGCTAGGCTCCCAAAATAGTCTCACACATGTGGTATCCCCATACTCGGTAGAAGTAGCAGAATGTATTTTGGGGTGTAATTCCACATATACCCATGGCTTGTGCGAGAAATAAATCATTTAAATGGCAACTTTGTGTGAAAAAAAAAAAGGTTTTTGTCATTTTTCAGAAACTTGTGGAAAAAAAAAAAATCTTCCATGGACTTAATATGCCTCTCAGCAGATAGCTTAGGTTGTCAACTTTCCGAAAAGGGGTCATTTGGGGGTGTTTGTATTGTACTGTCCTGGTATTTT
The DNA here is from genome assembly GCF_062004578.1 of Staurois parvus. Lineage (NCBI taxonomy): Eukaryota > Metazoa > Chordata > Amphibia > Anura > Ranidae > Staurois > Staurois parvus. The sequence goes on along the minus strand of NW_028317854.1, from coordinate 8,583,924 downwards.
AGCACCTCAAGAAATGTAATAAGCAGTCAGAAAGTAAAAGCTGTGTAAATTCCATTATATATACCAGGGGTCCTCAAACTGCGGCCCGCGGGCCACATGCGGCCCGCCGAGGACATTTATCCGGCCCGACGGCAGGGGCTTATTTGCCGCGAGGAAGGGACACTAAGTACAGGGGCGGGTAGGGGGCTGCTGTATCTTACCTGGCTCCAGTCCAATGACGATCCAGTCCAGGAAGCGCTGCTCCTTCATTCATTCCGGCCACTCCCTCACTCGATGTTTGCGCTGCCGCTCAGCTCCGCCTCCTCACCGGTGATTGGGCGCCAGAACTGTAGCTCAGGAAAGGCACACAGGCGGCCAATCACCTGCGAGGAGGCGGAGCCGAACGGCCCCGCAAACATCCAGTGAGGGAGAGGCCGGAGTGAAGAAGGACAGCTGACAGGTAAGTGTGCCGTGCAGATGGTGCTGCTGCAACCAGGTATGCTGCCTGCAGCAGCACCATGCTGGAACAGGGGTCAGCAAGTTAAGTGTCATTGGGAGGAATAGTGCCCCATCATTGGTGTCACTGATACTAATGATGGGGCATTATTCTTCCCACTAACACCAACGATGGGGCACTATTCCTCCCCCCACTGACACCAACGATGGGGCACTATTCCGCCCACTGACACCAATGATGGGGCACTATTCCTCCCACTGATACCAACGATGGGGCACTATTCCTCCTCCCACTGATACCAACGATGGGGCACTATTCCTCCCCCCACTGACACCAACGAAGGGGCACTATTCCTCCCACTGACGCCAACGATGGGGCACTATTCCTCCCCCCCACTGACACCAACGATGGGGCACTATTCCTTCCACTGACACCAACGGTGGGGCACTATTCCTCCCCCCCACTGACACCAACGATGGGGCACTATTCCTCCCACTGACATCAATGATGGGGCACTATTCCTCCCACTGACACCAACGATGGGTCACTATTCCTCCCACTGACACCAATGATGGGGCACTATTCCTCCCACTGACATCAATGATGGGGCACTATTCCTCCCACTGACACCAATGATGGGTCACTATTCCTCCCACTGACAACAATGATGGGGTACTATTCCTCCCACTGACAACAATGATGGGGCACTATTCCTCCCACTGACAACAATGATGGGGCACTATTCCTCCCACTGACAATGATGGGGCACTATTCCTCCCACTGATACCAATGATGGGGCACGTTTCCTCCCACTGACACCAGTGATGGGGCACTATTCCTCCCACTGACACCAGTGATGGGGCACTATTCCTCCCACTGACACCAGTGATGGGGCACTATTCCTCCCACTGACACCAATGATGGGGCACTATTCCTCCCACTGACACCAATGACGGGGCACTATTCCTCCCACTGACACCAATGACGGGGCACTATTCCTCCCACTGACACCAGTGACGGGGCACTATTCCTCCCACTGACACCAGTGACGGGACACTATTCCTCCCACTGACACCAATGATGGGGCACTATTTTGCTCCATAAGACACACTTGGGGGGAAATGTCTGTGCGCCCAGTATTCCCACCGCCATTGTATGTCCACATTCTCTGGTCATCTCCTGTACTATATCTGTGTTTGTTTAAAATTTTTTTTTTTTTTTAGAAACTATAGTCCGGCCCTCCAAAGGTCTGAGGGACAGTGAACTGGCCCCGTTTAAAAAGTTTGAGGACCCCTGATCTATACCATAGTTTGTAGACGCTATAACTTTCACACAAAGCAATCAATGTACACTTTGTTTTAACCAAAAACATGTAGCAGAATACATTCTGGCCTAAATGGATGACGAAATTTTAGTTTTTTTAGATATTTTTTATGACCAAAATGAGAAACTATTGTTTTTTTCAAAAAAAATGTTTTTTCTTCAAAACTTTTTCTGGTTATAGCACCAAAAATAAAAAGCGCACAAGTGATCAAATACCACCAAAAGAAAGCTCTGTGTGAAAAAAAAGGACATAAATGTCATTTATGTACAGTATTGCATGACCGCGCAATTGTCCGTTAAAGTAGTGCAGTGCTGTATAGCAAAAAAATGGCGTAAATTGCAGTACCTATACCACAGTTTGTAGACGCTAGAACGTTCACACAAAGCAATCAATATACACTTATTGGGATTTTTTTGACCAAGAACTTGTAGCGGAATACATTTTGGCCTAAATGTAGAGCTGACTTTGAGTTTACTATATGTTTTTTATAGCCGAAAGTAAAAAATACTGTTTTTCTTCAAAATTTTCGGTCTTTTTTTGTTTATAGCGCGAAAAATAAAAAGCGCACAGGTGATCAAATACCACCGAAAGAAAGCTCTATTTGTGTGAAAAAAAGGCCGTAAATTTCGTTTGGGTACAACACTGCATGACCGCGCAATTCTCAGTTGAATTAGTGCAGCGCCGAGTAGCAGAAAGAGGCCTGGTGATTAAGGGGGGGGGGGGGTAAATCCTCCAGAAGGCAAGTGGTTAATGCTAAAAAAGGGTGGGTAATAAAATGTCCCCATTTTGGTGGTTGCAGCTCCAGATAAAAAGGTGTTAACCCACATAATGGCCAATGAAAAGGAAGCAGAAAAGCGCAAGCAAGCGAGTGTCCAAGTGTCATGGGAAGGAAAGAGTTGCTAATGAAATGCAGTCCCTGTGTAAGGGAAGATGAGGCTTGTCGCCATGTCCCCAGAAGAATGTCCTGGGAGCATCCGACTAGATGAAAGGACAGCAAAGGAAGGCTGAAACAAGGAAGGCAATGGCATGTGAAAGTGCCCAGCCACGCCCAGACAGGAGGAGCTGGGCATGAAGAGTTGACGGAGGTGGGCGTGGAAGCTATGACGATGAACTTGGTAAACCCGTGCCGTGCTCCAGTTACCGCGCTTCCAGCTCAGGAAATGCCGGGCGGAAGGCGGTTCTCTACGCGTGCGCAGCTGCGGAGGCCCACTGATCGTGCCTAAAATCGGCACATGCGCAGTTGCTTGACAGAAATACCTAGCAAGCCGCTTCACATGAAGAAAACAAAAGTTTTTTTTTTTACACTATCTAGTTGGGCGGTGGTCAGCCCAGTGGTTAAGGCGTCCGGCTCCCACAGGCATGGCCGTAGGTTCGAGGCACACTGCGGCTGTCATCTCAGACTGCGGGAGGGAGTGGTCGTGCTCTCTCCCCGGGGTGGACGTGCCCCACTGCAGTCAGTGTGGTTTAACACCATCTCCTCCCTGGCTGTGTTGTGTATAGATTGGAGTTGGTGCCTGTGACCATTTTTAGCTTTCTTTTCATTGGTTGTGCATTATGCGGGTTAACCACTTGCCTTCCTGAGGATTTACCCCCCTTCCTGAGGATTTACCAGGCCTCTTTTTGCTACTCGGCGCTGCACAAATTCAACTGATAATTGCGCGGTCATGCAATGCCGCACCTAAACGAAATTTACGTCCTTTTTTTCACACAAATAGAGCTTTCTTTCGGTGGTATTTGATCACCTGTGCGCTTTTTATTTTTCACGCTATAAACAAAAAAAGACCAAATATTTTGAAGAAAAACGATATTTTTTACTTTCAGCTATAAAAAATATATAGTAAACTCAAGAGTTTGTTATAAATTTAGGCCAAAATGTATTCCGCTACATGTCTTTGGTAAAAAAAATCCCAATAAGTGTATATTGATTGCTTTGTGTGAAAGTTATAGCGTCTACAAACTATGGTATAGATACTGCAATTTACGCCATTTTTTTGCTATACAGCGCTGCGCTCGTTTAACGGACAATTGCGCGGTCATGCAATATGGTACATAAATGAAATTTATGTCCTTTTTTTAACACAAATAGAGCATTCTTTTGGTGGTATTTGATCACATGTGCACTTTTTTATTTTTGGCGCTATACCCAGAAAAAGTTTTGAAGAAAAAAAATTTTTTTTGAAAAAAACAATAGTTTCTCATTTTGGTCATAAAAAATTGCTAAAAAAAACTAAAATTTCGTCATAAATTTAGGCCAAAATGTATTCTGCTACATGTTTTTGGTTAAAAAAATCCCAATAAGTGTATATTGATTGCTTTTTGTGAAAGTTATAGCATCTACAAACTATGGTATACATAATGGAATTTACACAGCTTTTACGTTCTGACTGCCCATGACATTTCTTGAGGTGCTAAAATACCAGAATAGTACAAACACCCTCAAATGACCCCTTTTCGGAAATTAGACACCCTAAGCTAGCTGCTGAGAGGCATATTGAGTCCATGGAAGATTTATTTTTTTTCCACAAGTTTCTGGAAAATGACAAAAACCTTTTTTTTTTTTACACGAAGTTGTCATTTAAATGATTTATTTCTCGCACAAGCCATGGGTATATGTGGAATTACACCCCAAAATACATTCTGCTACTTCTACTGAGTATGGGGATACCACATGTATGAGACTTTTTGGGAGCCTAGCCGCATACAGGAGCCTGAAATCCAATGTCCACTTTGAAAGCCTGAAGGTGCGTAACTTCCTCATTACACTTCCTCACTTCCTATCACAGTTTCGAAGGCCCTGACATGCCAGGATAGCCCCAAACCCCCCCAAATGACCCATTTCTGGAAAGTAGACACCCCAAGGAAATTTAGAAAGAGGCATGGTGAGTATTTTGCAGATCTCATTTTTTCTCACAAGGTTTTGAAATATAAAACAAATAGAAAAAATATGTTTTTGTTTTTTTTTCTTCATTTTCCAAAAACTTGTGGCAACAAATGAGATCTGCAAAATACTTACCGTGCTGTTTATCAAATTCCTTGGGGCGTCTACTTTCCAAAAAGGAGTAATTTGGGGGGGGGGGGGGGGTTAGGTGCTATCCTGGCATTTTAGGGCCTCCGAAACTGTGATAGGTAGTCTGGAAGTGTAATGAGGAAATAAAGCCCTTTAAAAGCCTGAAGGTGCTTATTGGATTTTGGGGTCCTGTACCTGGCTAGACTGCCAAAAAGTCTCTCACATGTGGTACCCCCGTACTCGGGAGAAGTAGCAAAATGTATTTTGGGGAGTAATTCCACATATACCCATGGCATGTGTGAGCAGTAAATCATTTAAGTGACAATTTTGTGTAAAAAAAACATATCTTTTTTTTTTGTCATTTTCCAAAAACTTGTGGTAAAAATATAAAATCTTCTATTGATTCAACATGCCTCTCAGCAAATAGTTTGGGGTGACTACTTTCCAAAAAGGGGTCGTTTTGGGGGGTGGGGGCGTTTTATGCCCAGCATTAGAAGTTTATGCCACACATCATTCACTCTTCTAACCACCTAAAGACCAAGCCTTTTTGTTCACATGAAAAAAATCTGTATTTTTTGCTAGGAAATTAATTTAAACCCCCAAACATTATATATTTTTTTAAAGCAGACACCCTAGTGCAGTGGTCAGCAAGCCGCGGCTCGCGAGCCACATGCGGCTCTTTACAATCTTAAATGCGGCTCTTCTGTGTGCCGGGCGCCCGCTCCCCTCCCTCCTCTCGGACGGGCGTGTGCCGGGCGGCCGCCCCCTCACCTCACCTCCCCTCCCCCCTCTCCCTCCTCTCGGACGGGCGTGTGCCGGGCGGCCGCCCCCTCACCTCCCCTCACCTCCCCTCCCCTCCCTCCTCTCGGACGGGCGTGTGGCGGGCGGCCGCCCCCTCACCTCCCCTCCCCTCCCTCCTCTCGGACGGCAGCTGTCAGGATGTAGGCGGGGCAGCCAGGATGTAGGCGGGGCAGCGTGACGAACTCCTCTCCTCTCACAGTCCGCCCTGAAGACCAGAACGGCGCGGGAAACACGGCGAGAGGATCGCGCGGAGCAAAGGTAAGTGAATTGACACAGGGGGGACTTACTATATGGGGGATGAATTACTATATGGGGGACTTACTATATGGGGGATGAATTACTATAGGGGGGATGAATTACTATAGGGGGGATGAATTACTATAGGGGAGATGAATTACTATAGGGGGGATGAATTACTATATGGGAGATGAATTACTATGGGGGATGAATTACTATATGGGGGATGAATTACTATATGGGGGATGAATTACTATGGGGGATGAATTACTATGGGGGATGAATTACTATATGGGGGATGAATTACTATATGGGGGATGAATTACTATGGGGGATGAATTACTATGTGGGGGATGAATTACTATGTGGGGGATGAATTACTATGGGGGATGAATTACTATATGGGGGATGAATTACTATATGGGGGATGAATTACTATGGGGGATGAATTACTATATGGGGGATGTATTACTATATGGGGGATGAATTACTATAAAAACTTATTGAAACTAAAAACAGTGTACCATCCTATATATTTTCAGTTTTAAAAATGTGGCTCTCAAAATAAATTTCAATCGTGGTTTTGGCGAGATTTGGCTCAGTTGAAAAAAAAGGTTGCCCACCCCTGCCCTAGTGAATAAAATGGTGGGTACTACAATTTTTTATGGCACATAGTACTCGCGCAGCGATTTTTCAAAAGCAAATTTTTTTTAAAAAATACACTTTTTTTACTTTTAATGCACAAGAGCACATTATATTGGCCAATTGTTTGGTAAAATATAAAAGATAATGGTATGCCGAGTAAATAGATACCAAACATGACATGCTTTAAAACTGCGCATGTCCCGTGCAATGGCGACAAACTGCAAACATTGTTAATATCCATAGGCAGCGCTTTAAAAGCTACCATTTTAGATTTACAGAGGAGGTCTAGTGTTAGAATTACTGCCCTTGATCTGATGTTCACGGCAATACCTCACATGCATGGTGCAACCGCTGTTTACATAACGGCACAGGGTCAAGGCTTGTGCACACAGCTGTGCGCGCATGGGAGGGGAATTTTTTTTTTTTTTAGTTATTTTGATTTTTTTTTATTATTTTTACATTGTACCTTTCTTTTTCTTTTTTTAATCACTTTTAATGCTATCACGGGGAATGAAAATACATATGTTCCAGTACATCGCTGGTCCTTGTTGGTTATATATGTTATGTTCTTTTTTTTTTGTATGCAGCCTGTGGAATGAATGAAAAAATGATAAGAAATCTCTGCCAGAAAAAAGTGTGTGATATGCCCACCATTAGAATATACCACCCTGCATCCACCCACTTCTAATGCTGGGCACACATTAGGTCACACTTTGCCACAAGTGCCAGTTCCAAGATTGAATAAATGTCTAAATAGTGGCACGCTTGAATAAAAATTGTCCACGTATAAGTGGTACCCCATATGGAGAAATGATGACACCAAGTCCCAAACTATCTTGCCACTGCTCCCCATGTAGTCTGGGCATCCGGGGGGGCTCCACGTGACTATCTTTTCCCTCGTAAATCCAAAACTTATAAGTATAGCCTGTTGTCCTCTCACAGGTCTTCTACATCTTGACCCCATTACTGGCACGCTTGCAGGGGAGAAATTGTTTGAATGCAAGGTGGCCAGAAAAATGAATGAAGGACTCCTCAAAGCAGATGTTTTGCTGGGGAGTATAGACATCTGCAAATTTTAGGTTAAGGTGATTTACGAGGGGCTGAATTTTGTGGAGCCGGTCAAATTCAGGGTCACATGAGAGTCATCAAAATTTACCAACAAGTGCTAACAGAGATCAGGCCTGATTCTGCGAACACTGCGGTTTTGTGTGCAATGTATCAAGTGACAGTGACCTACTGACACTGCACTTGCTGGGGGAGAAGGGGGGGGTAAGCGTAGGGGCTAAACGCAGGTGCTCGCAGGTGCCGGGGCTGATCCCGCTAACGCTGCGTTTTTGGGGACGCTATATTAATGTGAACGCTGGTATAGTTCTGACATGATCAAAGATATTGACCAGTTCAGACGCTATACTAGCAATGGAGGATTATTGTACATGAGCGTGTTCCTGGCAATCAAGGGGTTAAATGTGATGACTGGTGTATGGACGGGCAATCTGACGCTATCTGGCAGCGGTGTGAAAACCACAGGAGTGCGAATCACGTATATATATATATATATATATATATATGATTTTGCGTACCCATGCCGCCCTGTAGCAGTATTTCTGCTGTAGGGTGGTCAGGAAGCGGTTACAGAAGAGTTTTGTGTTACTTTAACTGACAATTGCGCGGTCATGCAACACTGCACCCAAATTAAATTTACATCCTTTTTTCCCACAAATTGAGCTTTCTTTCGGTGGTATTTGAACGCCTGTGCGTTTTTAATTTTTTTGCGCTATAAAAAAAAGGCTGACAATTTTGAGAAAAAAAAACAATATTTTGGACTTTTTGCTATAAAACATGTCCAGTAAAAAAATTAAAAAATCAAATTTGGTCACAAATTTCGTCCAAAATGCATTCTGCGACATGTCTTTGCTAAAAAATATCCCAATACGTGTAAATTAATTGGTTTACATGAAAGGTATAGCGTTTACAAATGGCGGGAAAGATACTGGGATACTGGGAAAAAAAACCCACTGACACTGTACTAATGGCACTGAGGAGGAAGGAGTTAACATTTTTATTCACTGAAAGGGTTAACTGTGTGAGAGGAGTGTTTTACTAAGGGGCGGGGGTGTGTGCTGGACGGGGAGAGGCTGATCCGGAGAGATAAACTCTTCCCTCCGGTTCAGCTTGTCAGCAGCTGACAGGCAACTGACAGAGAGCAGGGCTGTGTGTAAACAATGCTCTCTGTCAGCGATTGCCGCTGATCGCCGGGAAACGGCCGGTAATGACCGGCCGTGACCCAGCGGTTGAGACCCGCTGCTGACACCCGCGGGAAAGGTAGGGCGCCCCCTACCTGTTTTGTAAAACCACGTTTTAAAAGGTGGTTTTGCACAGCCGTGCCGCCCTGCAAATGTTTTAATGCAGTGGCTGGGGCTCAAGTAGTTAATGACCAGGCCTCTTCTGCTATTCAGCGCTGCACTAATTCAACTGATAATTGCGCGGTCATGCAGTGCTGTACCCAAACAAAATTTACGTCCTTTTTTTCACACAAATAGAGCTTTCTTTCGGTGGCATTTGATCACCTGTGCGCTTTTTATTTTTCACGCTATAAACAAAAAAAGACTGAAAATTTTGAAGAAAAACGATATTTTTTACTTTCGGCTATAAAAAATATATAGTAAACTCAGTCAGTTATACATTTAGGCCACAATGTATTCCGCTACAAGTTTTTGGTCAAAAAAATCCTAACAATTGTATTTTCATTGCTTTGTGTGAACGTTATAGCGTCTACAAACTGTGATATAGATACTGCAATTTACGCCATTTTTTTTGCTATACAGCGCTGCACTAGTTTAATGGACAATTGCGCGGTCATGCAATACGGTACATAAATGAAGTTTATGTCTTTTTTTCACACAAATAGAGCTTTCTTTTCATGGTGTTTGATCACCTGTGTGCTTTTTATTTTTGGAGCTATAAACAAAAAAATGTTGAGGAAAAACCACGAACAGTAGTGCATGAACTCGTGAAAGGTCATCCACCCCTGTGACAGTGTACTACACTATTAAGCACCTTTCTGGCTCCTGTGGCTGAGCTAATTCCTCCCCAGGACCATTTGGGCACCCACCCAGATGGATGGATGGATGGAGCTGGATGACTAACCCATAGCTGCCAGCATACCGCTGCACCCCCAGATGTGTGATGTGTATAACCCATGCACATTAATACTTTTGTTCTGGTGAGTGTAGACCAGTCCCAAGGGTGGTTTACCTTTCACGAGTTCATGCACTACTGTCCGTCACGGAGAGACCACACGTGCCATTCATAGGCACTTTCTGAGTTGGTACTCTGACACGAAGGACATTCCATTATTCAGGAATGATTATATGAACTTATTTTAGCACCATTTACCATTTTACATCATTATTGCAATTCTTTGCACTTTTTGGTTTTTACATGCGTTCATTATTGATCCCATGCATTTATAGCGCTGCACTTGTCTTTAGCATAGAATAGTTACGTGATTAAAGAGAATGAAGATATATACAGGTGAAACTCGAAAAATTAGAATATCGTGCAAAAGTTCATTTATTTCAGTAATGCAACTTAAAAGGTGAAACTAATATATGAGATAGACTCATTACATGCAAAGCAAGATAGTTCAAGCCGTGATTTGTCATAATTGTGATGATTATGGCTTACAGCTCATGAAAACCCTAAATCCACAATCTCAGAAAATTAGAATATTATGAAAAGTTGCAATATTCTCGGCTCAAAGTGTCCCGCTCTAATCAGCTAATTAAGCCATAACACCTGCAAAGGGTTCCTGAGCCTTTAAATGGTCTCTCAGTCTGGTTCAGTAGGAATCGCAATCATGGGAAAGACTGCTGACCTGACAGTTGTGCAGAAAACCATCATTGACACCCTCCATAAGGAGGGAAAGCCTCAAAAAGTAATTGCAAGAGAAGTTGGATGTTCCCAAAGTGCTGTATCAAAGCACTTTAGTAGAAAGTTATGTTTAAGGGAAAAGTGAAGAAAAAGGTGCACAAGCAGCAGGGATGACCGAGGCCTGGAGAGGACTGTCAGGAAAAGGCCATTCAAAAGTGTTGGGGACTTTCACAAGGAGTGGACTGAGGCTAGAGTCAGTGCATCAAGAGCCACCACACACAGACGGATCCTAGACATGGGCTTCAAATGTCGTATGCCTCTTGTCAAGCCGCTCCTGAACAACAAACAACGTCAGAAGCGTCTTACCTGGGCTAAAGAAAAACAGACCTGGTGTTTTGCTCAGTGGTCCAAAGTCCTCTTTTCTGATGACAGCAACTTTTACATCCCATTTGGAAACCAAGGACCCAGAGTATGGAGGAAGAATGGAGAGGCACACACTGCAAGATGCTTAAAGTCCAGTGTGAAGTTTCCACAGTCTGTGTTGATTTGGGGAGCCATGTCATCTGCTGGTGTTGGTCCACTGTGCTTCATTAAGTCCACAGTCAACGCAGCCATCTACCAGGAGATTTTGGAGCACGTCATGCTTCCTTCCGCAGACGAGCTTTATGGGGATGCTGACTTCATTTTCCAGCAGGCATGCTTATACTTTTCAGAGGTCCGATATTGTTCTATGTACAATCCTTGTTTTATTGATTGCATGTAATATTCTAATTTTCTGAGATTGTGGATTTGGGGTTTTCATGAGCTGTAAGCCATAATCATCACAATTATGACACATCACGGCTTGAACTATCTTGCTTTGCATGTAATGAGTCTATCTCATATATTAGTTTCACCTTTTAAGTTGCATTACTGAAATGAATGAACTTTTGCACGATAGTCTAATTTTTCGATTTTCACCTGGAATTATATTGGGATTTGAGATATAAGTGTGAAAATGTTTAACATTTGAAAATAGAATGTATGACATTCATTAGTAAATGCATTAGTTTCCTGATCATTTTGGAGAAACAGCAAAAAAAAAAACAAAACAATTCTAATATAGGTGTACTATTTGTTACATTCTAAATATTCTCTTTTGCTAACACAAAAAGGGCCAATGCTATAAAGCCCGCGCTTGTGCGCCATCTAGCGAACATATCCGGTATTGCACCTAAAAATGTGCCAGACGCGATTCCACATTTACTAATAGCAAAGTAGATGTTCATCAATGAGATTGCTAGACGGCGCTCAGAAGACTGACAGGTCTTGATTGATTTAATTGAGTCTACCTGAATGGTCAGAGTCTGCTAGCAGACTCACGTCTTAGTAAATCAGGGCCACAGTGTCAGAAAAGGCTTGGTCTTCAGGTGGTTAGAAGAGTGAGTGATGTGTGGCATAAACTACTAATGCTGGACATAAAATGCCCCCACCCCCCAAAACGACCCCTTTTGGGAAAGTAGACACCCCAAACTATTTACTGAGAGGCACATTGAATCAATAGAAAAATTTATTTTTATTCCACAAGTTTTTGGAAAATGACAAACAAAAACATTTTTTTTTCTTTTACACAAAATTGTCACTTAAATGATTTACTGCTCACACATGCCATGGGTATATGTGGAATTACTCCCCAAAATACATTCTGCTACTTCTCCCGAGTACGGGGGTACCACATGTGAGAGACAGTTTGGCAGTCTAGCCAAGTACAGGACCCCAAAATCCAATATTCACCTTCAGGCTTTTAAAGTTCTTTATTTCCTCATTACACTTCCTGACTACCTATCACAGTTTCGGAGGCCCTGAAATGCCAGGATAGCACCAAACTCCCCCAAATGACCCCTTTTTGGAAAGTAGACACTCCTAGGAATTTGATAAGAAGCATGGTGAGTATTTTCAGATCTCGTTTGTTGCCAAACGTTTTTGGAAAATGAAGAAACCTTGTGATAAAAAATTTGATCTGCAAAATACTCACCACGCCTCTTTTTAAATTCTTTGGGGTGTCTACTTTCGAAAAAGGGGTCATTTGGGGGGGGGGGGGGTTGCTGCTATCCTGACATTTCAGGGTTTCCGAAACTGTAATAAGTAGTGAGGAAGTGAAATGAGGAAGTTAGGCACCTTCAGGCTTTCAAAGCGGTCCTTGGATTTCAGGCTCCTGTATGTGGCTAGGCTCCCAAAATAGTCTCACACATGTGGTATCCCCATACTCGGTAGAAGTAGCAGAATGTATTTTGGGGTGTAATTCCACATATACCCATGGCTTGTGCGAGAAATAAATCATTTAAATGGCAACTTTGTGTGAAAAAAAAAGGTTTTTGTCATTTTTCAGAAACTTGTGGAAAAAAAAATTAATCTTCCATGGACTCAATATGCCTCTCAGCAGATAGCTTAGGTTGTCAACTTTCCGAAAATGGGTCATTTGGGGGTGTTTGTATTGTACTGTCCTGGTATTTTAGCACCTCAAGAAATGTAATAAGCAGTCAGAAAGTAAAAGCTGTGTAAATTCCATTATATATACCAGGGGTCCTCAAACTGCGACTCACGGGCCACATGCGGCCCGCCGAGGACATTTATCCGGCCCGACGGCAGGGGCTTATTTGCCGCGAGGAAGGGACACTAAGTACAGGGGCGGGTAGGGGGCTGCTGTATCTTACCTGGCTCCAGTCCAATGACGATCCAGTCCAGGAAGCGCTGCTCCTTCATTCATTCCGGCCACTCCCTCACTCGATGTTTGCGCTGCCGCTCAGCTCCGCCTCCTCACCGGTGATTGGGCGCCAGAACTGTAGCTCAGGAAAGGCACACAGGCGGCCAATCACCTGCAAGGAGGCGGAGCCGAACGGCCCCGCAAACATCCAGTGAGGGAGAGGCCGGAGTGAAGAAGGACAGCTGACAGGTAAGTGTGCCGTGCAGATGGTGCTGCTGCAACCAGGTATGCTGCCTGCAGCAGCACCATGCTGGAACAGGGGTCAGCAAGTTAAGTGTCATTGGGAGGAATAGTGCCCCATCATTGGTGTCACTGATACTAATGATGGGGCATTATTCCTCCTCCCACTGATACCAACGATGGGGCACTATTCCTCCCCCCACTGACACCAACGATGGGGCACTATTCCTCCCACTGACACCAATGATGGGGCACTATTCCTCCCCCCCCACTGACACCAATGATGGGGCACTATTCCTTCCACTGACACCAACGATGGGGCACTATTCCTCCCCCCCACTGACACCAACGATGGGGCACTATTCCTCCCACTGACACCAACAATGGGGCACTATTCCTCCCACTGACACCAACGATGGGGCACTATTCCTCCCCCCCCCACTGACACCAACGATGGGGCACTATTACTCCCCCCCACTGACACCAATGATGGGGCACTAATCCTCCCACTGACACCAACGATGGGGCACTGTTCCTCCCACTGAAATCAATGATGGGGCACTATTCCTCCCACTGAGACAAATGATGGGACACTATTCCTCCCACTGACACCAATGATGGGGCACTATTCCTCCCACTGACACCAATGATGGGGCACTATTCCTCTCACTGACACCAATGATAGGGCACTATTTCTCCCACTGACACCAATGATGGGGCACTATTCTTCTCACTGACACCAATGATGGGGCACATTTCTTCCCACTGATAACAATGAAGGGGCACTATTCTTCCCACTGACACCAATGATGGGGCACTATTCCTCCCACTGATACCAATGATAGGGCACTATTCCTCCCACTGACAGCAATGATGGGGCACTATTCTTCTCACTGACACCAATGATGGGGCACGTTTCTTCCCACTGACACCAACAATGGGGCACGATTCTTCCCATTGACACCAACGATGGGGCACTATTCCTCCCACTGACACCAACGATGGGGCACTATTCCTCCCACTGATACCAACGATGGGGCACTATTCCTCCCACTGACACCAATGATGGGGCACGATTCTTCCCACTGACACCAATGATGGGGCACTATTCCTCCCACTGACATCAATGATGGGGCACTATTCATCCCACTGACACCAAATATGGGGCACTATTCCTCCCACTGACACCAATGATTGGTCACTATTCCTCCCACTGACACCAATGATGGGGCACTTATCCTCCCACTGACACTAATGATGGGGCACTATTCCTCCCACTGACTCCAATGATGGGGCACTATTCCCCCCACTGACACCAATGATGGGGCACTTTTCCTCCCACTGACACCAATGATGGGGCACTTTTCCTCCCACTGACACCAGTGATGGGACACTATTCCTTCCACTGACAACAACAATGGGGCACTATTCCTCCCACTGACACCAACGATGGGGCACTATTCCTCCCACTGACATCAATGATGGGGCGCTATTCCTCCCACTGAGACAAATGATGGGACACTATTCCTCCCACTGACACCAATGATGGGGCACAATTCCTCCCACTGACACCAATGATGGGGCACTATTCCTCCCACTGACACCAATGATGGGGCACTATTCCTCCCACTGACACCAATGATGGGGCACTATTCTTCCCACTGACACCAATGATGGGGCACTATTCCTCCCACTGATACCAATGATAGGGCACTATTCCTCCCCCCACTGACAGCAATGATGGGGCACTATTCTTCTCACTGACACCAATGATTGGGCACTATTCCTCCCACTGACACTAATGATGGGACACTATTCCTCCCACTGACACCAATGATTGGGCACTATTCCTCCCACTGACACCAATGATGGGGCACTATTCCTCCCACTGATAACAATGATGGGGCACTATTCCTACCACTGACACCAATGATGGGGCACTATTCCTCTCACTGACACCAATGATGGGCCACGTTTCTTCCCACTGACACCAATGATGGGGCACTATTCTTCCCACTGACACCAATGTTGGGGCACTATTCCTCCCACTGACACCAATGATGGGGCACGTTTCTTCCCACTGACACCAATGATGGGGCACGATTCTTCCCACTGACACCAATGATGGGGCATGATTCTTCCCACTGACACCAATGATAGGGCACTATTCCTCCCACTGACACAAATGATGGGGCACTTATCCTCCTACTGACACCAATGATTGGGCACTATTCCTCCCACTGACACCAATGATAGGGCACTATTCCTCCCACTGACACCAATGATGGGGCACTATTTTTCTCACTGACACTAATGAAGGGGCACGCTTCTTCCCACTTACACCAATGAAGGGGCACTATTCTTCCCACTGACACCAATGATGGGGCACTATTCCTCCCACTGATACCAATGATAGGGCACTATTCCTCCCCCCACTGACAGCAATGATGGGGCACTATTCTTCTCACTAACACCAATGATGGGGCACTATTCCTCCCACTGACACTAATGATGGGACACTATTCCTCCCACTGACACCAATGATTGGGGACTATTCCCCCCACTGACACCAATGATTGGGCACTATTCCTCCCACTGACACTAATGATGGGGTACTGTTCCTCCCACTGATAACAATGATGGGGCACTATTCCTATCACTGACACCAATGATGGGGCACTATTCCTCTCACTGACACCAATGGTGGGCCACGTTTCTTCCCACTGACACCAATGATGGGGCACTATTCTTCCCACTGACACCAATGTTGGGGCACTATTCCTCCCACTGACACCAATGATGGGGCACGTTTCTTCCCACTGACACCAATGATGGGGCACGATTTTTCCCACTGACATCAATGATGGGGCACGATTCTTCCCACTGACACCAATAATGGGGCACTATTCCTCCCACTGACACTAATGATGGGGCACTATTCCTCCCACTGACACCAATGATGGGGCACTATTCCCCCCACTGACACCAATGATGGGGCACTTTTCCTCCCACTGACACCAATTATGGGGCACTATTCCTTCCACTGACACCAATGATGGGACACTATTCCTCCTACTGACACCAATGATGGGGCACTATTCCTCCCACTGACACCAATGATGGGGCACTATTCCTCCCACTGACACCAATGATGGGACACTATTCCTCCCACTGACACCAATGATGGGGCACTATTCCTCCCACTGATAGCAACAATGGGGCACTATTCCTCCCACTGACACCAATGATGGGGCACGTTTCGTCCCACTGACACTAATGGGGCACGATTCTTCCCACTGACACCAATGATGGGGCACTATTCCTCCCACTGACACCAATGATGGGGCACTATTCCTACTACTGACACCAATGATGGGACACTATTCCTCCCACTGATACCAATGATGGGGCACTATTCCTCCCACTGATATCAATGATGGGGCACTATTCCTACCACTGAGACCAATGATGGGGCACTATTCCTCCCACTGACACCAATGATGGGGCACTTTTCCTCCCACTGACACCAATTATGGGGCACTATTCCTTCCACTGACACCAATGATGGGACACTATTCCTCCTACTGACACCAATGATGGAGCACTATTCCTCCCACTGACACCAATGATGGGGCACTATTCGTCCCACTGACACCAATGATGGGACACTATTCCTCCCACTGACACCAATGATGGGGCACTATTCCTCCCACTTATAACAACAATGGGGCACTATTCCTCCCACTGACACCAATGATGGGGCACGTTTCTTCCCACTGACACTAATGGGGCACGATTCTTCCCACTGACACCAATGATGGGGCACTATTCCTCCCACTGACACCAATGATGGGGCACTATTCCTCCCACTGACACCAATGATGGGACACTATTCCTCCCACTGATACCAATGATGGGTCACTATTCCTCCCACTGATACCAATGATAGGGCACTATTCCTCCCACTGACACCAATGATGGGGCATGATTCTTCCCACTGACACCAATGATGGGGCACTATTCCTCCCACTGACACCAATGATGGGGCACTTATCCTCCTACTGACACCAATGATGGGGCACTATTCCTCCCACTGACACCAATGATAGGGCACTATTCCTCCCACTGACACCAATGATGGGGCACTATTTTTCTCACTGACACTAATGAAGGGGCACGTTTCTTCCCACTTACACCAATGAAGGGGCACTATTCTTCCCACTGACACCAATGATGGGGCACTATTCCTCCCACTGATACCAATGATAGGGCACTATTCCTCCCCCCACTGACAGCAATGATGGGGCACTATTCTTCTCACTAACACCAATGATGGGGCACTATTCCTCCCACTGACACTAATGATGGGACACTATTCCTCCCACTGACACCAATGATTGGGCACTATTCCCCCCACTGACACCAATGATTGGGCACTATTCCTCCCACTGACACTAATGATGGGGTACTGTTCCTCCCACTGATAACAATGATGGGGCACTATTCCTACCACTGACACCAATGATGGGGCACTATTCCTCTCACTGACACCAATGGTGGGCCACGTTTCTTCCCACTGACACCAATGATGGGGCACTATTCTTCCCACTGACACCAATGTTGGGGCACTATTCCTCCCACTGACACCAATGATGGGGCACGTTTCTTCCCACTGACACCAATGATGGGGCACGATTTTTCCCACTGACACCAATGATGGGGCACGATTCTTCCCACTGACACCAATAATGGGGCACTATTCCTCCCACTGACACCAATGATGGGGCACTTATCCTCCCACTGACACCAATAATGGGGCACTATTCCTCCCACTGACACTAATGATGGGGCACTATTCCTCCCACTGACACCAATGATGGGGCACTATTCCCCCCACTGACACCAATGATGGGGCACTTTTCCTCCCACTGACACCAATTATGGGGCACTATTCCTTCCACTGACACCAATGATGGGACACTATTCCTCCTACTGACACCAATGATGGGGCACTATTCCTCCCACTGACACCAATGATGGGGCACTATTCCTCCCACTGACACCAATGATGGGACACTATTCCTCCCACTGACACCAATGATGGGGCACTATTCCTCCCACTGATAGCAACAATGGGGCACTATTCCTCCCACTGACACCAATGATGGGGCACGTTTCGTCCCACTGACACTAATGGGGCACGATTCTTCCCACTGACACTAATGATGGGGCACTATTCCTCCCACTGACACCAATGATGGGGCACTATTCCTCCCACTGACACCAATGATGGGACACTATTCCTCCCACTGATACCAATGATGGGGCACTATTCCTCCCACTGATACCAATGATGGGGCACTATTCCTACCACTGAGACCAATGATGGGGCACTATTCCTCCCACTGACACCAATGATGGGGCACTTTTCCTCCCACTGACACCAATTATGGGGCACTATTCCTTCCACTGACACCAATGATGGGACACTATTCCTCCTACTGACACCAATGATGGGGCACTATTCCTCCCACTGACACCAATGATGGGGCACTATTCCTCCCACTGACACCAATGATGGGACACTATTCCTCCCACTGACACCAATGATGGGGCACTATTCCTCCCACTGATAGCAACAATGGGGCACTATTCCTCCCACTGACACCAATGATGGGGCACGTTTCTTCCCACTGACACTAATGGGGCACGATTCTTCCCACTGACACCAATGATGGGGCACTATTCCTCCCACTGACACCAATGATGGGGCACTATTCCTCCCACTGACACCAATGATGGGACACTATTCCTCCCACTGATACCAATGATGGGTCACTATTCCTCCCACTGATACCAATGATGGGGCACTATTCCTACCACTGAGACCAATGATGGGGCACTATTCCTCTCACTGACACCAATGATGGACCAAGTTTCATCATACTGACACCAATAATGGGGCACTATTCTTCCCACTTACACCAATGATGGGGCACTATTCCTCCCACTGACACCAATGATGGGGCACGTTTCTTCCCACTGACACCAATGATGGGGCACGATTCTTCCCACTGACTTAATGATGGGGCACTATTCCTTCCACTGACACCAATGATGGGGCACTATTCCTTCCACTGTCACCAATGATGGGACACTATTCCTCCTACTGATACCAATGATGGGGCACTATTCCTCCCACTGATACCAATGATGGGGCACTATTCCTCCCACTGAGACCAATGATGGGGCACTATTCCTCTCACTGACACCAATGATGGGCCAAGTTTCATCCCACTGACACCAATAATGGGGCACTATTCTTCCCACTGACACCAATGATGGGGTACTATTCCTCCCACTGACACCAATGATGGGGCACGTTTCTTCCCACTGACACCAATGATGGGACACTGTTCCTCCCATGACACTAATGATGGGACACTATTCCTCCCACTGACACTAATGATGGGCCAAGTTTCTTCCCACTGACACCAATGACGGGGCACTATTCTTCCCACTGACACCAATGATGGGGCACTTATCCTCCCACTGACACCAATGATGGGGCACTATTCCTCCCACTGACACCAATGATGGGGCACTATTCCTCTCACTGACACCAATGATGGACCAAGTTTCTTCCCACTGACACCAATGATGGGGCACTATTCTTCCCACTGATACCAATGATGGGGCACTATTACTCCCACTGACACCAATGATGGGGCACGTTTCTTCCCACTGACACCAATGATGGGGCACGATTCTTCCCACTGACACCAATGATAGGGCACTATTCCTCCCACTGACACCAATGATGGGGCACTATTCCTCCCACTGACACCAATGATGGTGCACTATTTCTCCCACTTACACCAATGATGGGGCACTATTCCTTCCACTTACACCAATGATGGGGCACTATTCCTCCCACTGTCACCAATGATGGGACACTATTCCTCCTACTGACACCAATGATGGGGCACTATTCCTCCCACTGACACCAATGATGGGGCACTATTCCTCCCACTGACACCAATGATGGGGCACTGTTCCTCCCACTGACACCAATGATGGGGCACTATGTTGCTCTATAAGACACACTTGGGGGGAAATATCTGTGCGTCTTATGGAGCGGCCGGCCCAGTATTACCGCCGCCGTTGTATGTCCGCAGTCTCTGGTCATCTCCTGTACTATGTCTGCATTTGTTTAATTTTTTTTTTTTTTAGAAACTGTAGTCCGGTCCTCCAACGGTCTGAGGTACAGTGAACTGGCCCCGTTTAAAAAGTTTGAGGACCCCTGATCTATACCATAGTTTGTAGACGCTATAACTTTCTCACAAAGCAATCAATGTACACTTATTGGGATTTTTTTTTTACCAAAAACATGTAGCAGAATACATTCTGGCCTAAATTATTGCTGCAGAGGGTTGACTATATAATTTCCTTATCCATTATCTCATTCTAGGTCCCATGCCTTTTACTACCAAGGTATCTAACATATATCCCCAATTTACTCTGTCGAATTCCCTTTCAGCATCAATCGAGAGTACCAATGCTGGGATTTTCTCTTTCCTGCTTTTTTGTATGAGGAACAGGGATCTTAGTCCATTGTCCCTACCCTCTCTTCCTGGGACAAACCCTACTTGATCTATATGTATCCATTTCGGCATTAGGTCCTTCAATCTACTTGCCAGTACTTTTGCATATAGTTTAGTATCTATATTCAATAATGAAATCGGTCTATAACTTGAACAGTGAGTATCATCTTTGTCTTCCTTTTGTATGAGAACCACATGAGCTTGCAGGGATTCCCTCCTCATTTCCATCTCACCTCCCAAAGCATTCATATATATTCTCAGTTTAGGTAGTAATATTTCTTCATATTTTTTATAATATCTCACTGTATACCCATCGGGTCCTGGACTTTTCCCTGCTCCGAATGAAAAGGATCACTGGAAGCTCGCCGAGCTCACTGTGTGGGGAACGAGGTCGTCGTGAAACCAGGAAGTGCGCATCCGCCGGCCGGTAGCCCCCTATGAGAAATTATAAAACAAAAGGCAAGAACAAGGGGGCGGGGTTCGAGAGATGTAAATGATGTCAGAAGTCCGCAGGGGTGGGGCATATAAAAGTTTGGTAATGGTCTTCCATGGGAGATGAAGTGGTATGTGACATGCAGAGGAAGAAGACCTGGGCAACTTTAGTAGGTGTATCACACGTGAAATGTTGCTGAGCGAGGGGTCTAGCTACGCTTAGTATTATATAAGTGTAAGGCACTTACAGAGTGACCGCATTGGGAAGAGCAGCCTACGCCAAGGTGGGCGCGAGATAGTAAAGGGGCACCTCACTGAACGGAGAATATCGGAAGACCCCTGCACATATTACAGGCAAACCACATCACAAGGCACAAACATAACAAGTCAACAATATCAAAACATGAATGAGCATGACAAAATCAGATAAAACATCAATAAGCCCCTATTCAGCCGTTACTAATGAGTCCCCTAAGATCAAGGCCCGTCATCATCCCACAAATATATGAGTATCAAGGGGACTAAATAAGACATAGAAAACCCTCCTCCCCCTACCCCCCCCACACAAAGATAGTAGCTAGCGTCCCCAGGGAAACAAAGGGTACGAGCATCACCTCTCTCGGAATGGCGTAGGAGTGGGGAGGAGGAGAAGGAGGGAAGTGAGCATGGGAGTGATCAAAGGCACGTAGGCCCTCAGGCATGCCATTTCGGCCAAGTAAAAGCCGGGTTGAAGAGAATGACAGGGTACCATTCTGAAATGTCTAGCCAGTAGCGGGAAGAGGTGATGCTCGTCCACACAATCAGATTCCACTGACTAAAAGAACATTTACACTCCCCGAAAAAAAACAGTTATCCGTCCCCGCAAACAATAACCATCTCCCCCCAAACCACCCCCCGGTCGAAATTTAGAGACACTAACATATGCACGCAGAAATTATACATTACAAATTGAGCAGTGTCCACTGCCATAGGATCGGGAAGGTCAAGCGTTCCAATGTCCACGGAGAGGATGTGGGGGGCGAACAATCCATCACCGAACAGCCCCAAGCGAGCAGCAGGACGTCCGCAAAGATGTGAGGGCGAAGTTCAGAGCTTGCCAGTAAGACGATGTCGGAGGATGTTCATCGCCCAGGATGCCTCCAGATGGTAATAGGAAATAGAAGGCTAGGAGAAGGCACCAATCGATAACCAAGTTGGAGGCGGAGGACTCGCTGTGGAGTGCGGAGGACTAGGTGACGATTAGTAAGGCAGAGCCCAAAAACTGATCCCCCTTGTATGAGGACGAGACAGCTAGAATGGGGCCAACTCCCAACCCCTTGTAAGGCATGAAGGAGTTGTGGAGGCCCACTATTTGCGCATAGGGCAGTGACAGAGTTCCATGAAGCACAGGCTGCAATCTTGATGGATAAATAGTAAAGGTGGTAAAGTAGGAGTCCGACGAGCATTGATCAGAGAGCGCAAGTACGCAATTAAAACATATGGGGTGGGTGGACGAAAAAAGGTGTGCAGTAACAGTAGAACGTACTCAGCAGGGTATGCATCAAAGTAGCAATGTTAAGGGAAGAACAGGGACCATTAGGTTTCGCGTCTTGGCCTCCTGTGTGCTGGCGAGGCCGTCGGACTGAAGGTAGTCGTGGCGTCCCCCATGAGGGGTCTCGGAGGGGTCGATGGGGCCATCCGCCCTCTACGAGAAGACTGACCGCGCCAATCCATAGCACTATCCTCGGCTGCCAAATCCTGGGATAGCGGCAATCTCATGGAGCTGAACCAATCAGGCAGGTCAATCAGCGGGATGTCTATGGAGGCACAGAAAGAGGGCAGTTCTTCAGGGGTGCGCAGGTTGTAAGAACGGCCACTAACTTGTACAGAGAGACAGAAGGGGAACCTCCATCTGTACGGAATGTTACGCGATCGGAGCGTATCCAAAAGAGGGCGTAAAGCGCGGCGTTGGCGCAGGGTGGTGCTAGATAAGTCCTGAAACAGTTGTATTTCTGTCCCCTCATATAAAAAGCGCCCTCTGTCTCTAGCACAGCGGAGGACATCTTCTTTGAGCGGGAAACTGACTAGGCAGCAAACGATATCCCTGGGTGGGTCTGCATCTCCCCTCCTGGGGCGGATCGCTCTGTGGACACGTTCGATGTCAATCGGGGTTGCTTGCGGGCGACCAAGGAGGTTATTGAATATGGCCATTGCTGCCTTGGGAATATCGGTATTTTCTACTGATTCTGGGAGACCACGGATTCTGATGTTACGCCTGCGGCCACGGTTATCTAAATCCTCAATATGCCTGTGGAGCTCTCTGATAGTTGACATGTGTATCGTTGACCGATGTTGTAAATCAAGAATTGCGGAACCATTTTGCCTGGATGCGAATTCCACGTGATCCAATCGTGAACCCATGGCCCTTAAATCAGTATGCAGGTCCCCTAATGCTGCAGTGAGTGTGGCTGTCAGGGTGGCCTTAATGTCAGCAGCCACAGCCTGAAGATCCCTCAGGGACAGAGATTGTGAGGCAGAGGGGACATCATGCTGAGGCACTGTATCTGTAGCTGCCTGCATGTCAGAGCAGGGAGGGTTAATTGTATTAGCAGCCGTAGAGAGGAGGGGGGGGGATGCAGCAGGAGAAGGAGATGGCTGCGGCCCCTCCCTTTGCTGTTGGGAGCGGAAGAGCTCCGTTATGTGTCTCCCCTGCACACCCTGGCCCCGTGGGGAGCGCGATCGGGTACCGGATGAGGTCCGGTCAGTCTTCCCCATGATGTGACAGCTCCCTCTCACCCCGCTCCGTAGTGTGGCGATATAGAGGGATCCGGCCGGCGGGAGCTCCCTCTCTATGCGGCCATCTTCCAGCCGCGGCAGACCACGCCCTGCTATTTCTATTTTAGTCGGTAAATGTGAATCTTGATCTTCGAAGTTATCTGGAGCATTTATCTTTTCTGTATCTGGTTCTTCAAAGTTTTGACTAATATTGGACATTCCCAGGGATCTTCTAGGGCACCACTACTGTTCTCTATCACACTTTTTTCACAGATTCCACTTTGCCTCTCAGGGGTCTGTTTATATATTTCTTAATTGAGCTTGATATGGGGGCTTTTGACCCACTACCTTTTATTGCTTTGTTCTTCATTTTGCTATATTTCAAGTATCTAGTGGGTTTAATACTCTCCTCCTCCTTTTTAGTTCTTCTCCTTCTTCTTTCCCCCTATCTCCCTTGTGTGCCCCCTGCAAGAGCTAACGTTCTTTATTTGTTTGAATATAAGACCCTCTATAGTCTCCGTAGTGACCCCGATATGCAACCTGGGGGGGGTGGCTTTTATCGATCTGCTCGGCAGGGGGGTTGCAAAAGTGGGTACCTCCAATTCAGCAGTCTATTGCAGTCCTGACTTATGATAATTCAGGGGGGGTGAGGGAGACAGGGAGAGAGGAGAGAGGGGAGAGAGAGGGGAGATCAGGTCCATGTGCACTCCCCTATGCCGGCCAGTGTCTCTCTCCTCCCTAGGCTTCTCCACGGCCGGTCACATGATCACCCGGCATCTTCTGTGACTTAGGTCACAGGGCTTTCCACCCTTCACCTCCTACACGTTCCCACAGTCCTCCCAGAGAACCGAGGACTGCCAGATGATTGCCCAGGTGCCTGGTCTCACCTGCGGGGCTCCACAGCTTACAAGTCCCCCTCCCTCTGCCTTGCTTCAGTAGGTCATTACGACCTATTGACTGGATGCTGGGGGAGCCTGGGTACGGGAGATATTACCGCGGTCTCCTGTTCGGCTCCATAGTCAGGCTCCTCCCCTCCACTCCACAGCAACTGGTGTTTGTTGAGAAGCCCCTTTGTGTCCACGACTATAACCTTAACATGAAAGGGGTGGACTTCAACATCCGATGATGAAGCCCTACTTATTTTCCCCTAAAGCCAAACACTGGTACAAAAAAATGTCTCTACGTTTATTTCAGTTGGCTCTGTACAAAGCTTTTGTGCTTTACAAAGCAACTGGAAGTGGATCCTTCTTAAAATTTTAGGAAGAGATAATCACAGCCCTTTTGTATCCAGAAGGTGCTGTTTTCCAAACCGCCGACCCAGATGCAGTGAGTTGGCTACATGAGAGGCATTTTCCTGATGCCATTCCTGGTACCCCAACCCAAAAGTCAAAAATATGTTGCATCTGTAGCAGACACAGAATTAGATGTGACACTTTTTTTTGTCCCTCCTGTCCTGGCCAACTTGTTATTTGTCTCAAGGACTTCTGTTGCTGCCACACACTATTGGAGTATTAGAATAGGGTACAGCTTGGCACAATGTAGGGTACACATTCACAGAGGGTCTCAAAAGATGTTAGATAGTCAGGAAACTGGCTATCACATTTTAAGAAACCCTAAAATCACAGCCTGGAAAGTTTACAGTTTTTATAGGTTATAAAAAAAAGTTAAAAAAGTAAAAAAAACCAAAAAATGTAAAAAGTAACAAAAAAATTAAAAGCCAAAAATGTTTCATTGTATTCAGTTAAAGTTTAGTTGTTACTGTGTTTTATTGTTAACCATTGTTTGCTTTGCAGGAATGCCATTCAGCTGCAGCACCGATCTGTTTATTCTGACAGCAACAGGGTGTGCATGGAGAGCCTGGGGTGGTCAGTGGGTGGATCGCCCCTATGCATTGGCATATATATTTTTCTTTCTTCTTTCTTTTCTTTCTTCTAGCACAGATTTCAATAAAAAAAAGTTGCTTTATTGAGTTAATGTTCTATTGTTACTGTGTTCTATTGTTACCCATTGTTGTTGTTTGCTTTGCAGGAACACCATTCAGCTGCAGCACTGATCTGTTTATTATGAGAGCAGCAGTATGATTTCAGAATACATATATCAGTGATTGCAGCTCTGAAGGAGGAGAAAAAGTCTTACACTCGAGAGAAGTAGCAGAATATATTTGGGGTGTAATTCCACATATACTAATGGCATGTGTGAGCAATATATCATTTAATTTTGAAAAAAAAATTTAAGTCTTCCATGGACTCAAAATGCCCCTCAGAAAATAGTTTGGGGTATCTACTTTCCGAAAAGTGGTCATTTGGGGGGGTTGTGTTATCCTTGTATTTCAGGGCCTTCAAAACTCTGATAGGTAGTGTGGAAGTGAAATGAGGAAATTATGCACCTTCAGGCTATCAAAGAGGTCATTGAATTTTGGACTATTGTATGCGGCTAGGCTCTGAAAAAATCTTCATGGACTCAACATGCTTCTCAGCATTATAGCTTAGGGTCTACTTTCTGAAAAGGGGCATTTGGTTTTTTTTTTGTACTGCCCTGGCATTTGTTTTGTTATGCCACCTCATTTATTCACTTGCTGATAAATATAATAATAATAAGTGATTACAACCTTGTGTCTATATTTGAATTTAGCCAATCTGGATGTGGCTATTACCAATAACGTTAACACCAAATGATAACAACTGTGCTAAAAAATAAGGATCTAATTTATTTACACAGAAAAGAAACTTGCTATTAATCAAATATAAGAAAATATAAAGTAGCTGGTATAACTTTAAAAGTAGTGATATTACAATGTGAATATAGAATGTCACCAATATAGAGAGACAACTACAGGAAAGGAAGTTACAGAAAAAAGGAACAAAGAATAATGATGATACGTTACACAGTCAACCTTACGTTCCCATTGTGCTCAGTGATCAAGAGATCCAGAGAAGAGAGAGTGGGGGTCTTGCTTTTTGTTATATACTCTTACAAAGACCACCCCTAGACTCACCCATGCAGGTAAAGTCTCACCCTTCCACATATCTTAAGACCTTGCCACTTTCAGGCAATGGGTGGTGCTCAAGACACTGGTCAGTTTAGATCACCAGCTGTTATAAAAGACAGAAAGTTCCAGCTGCCTTTCTTTCCCTCACCTCAGTCGAGTTCTTTGAAGTGGCATCCTCCACAGAGTTATTTGTCACATACACTTTTAGTGCTATTTAACATGATAGTTAGATTACACTACCAGGTGGCCAGAGAATTCCAGGGCTGGCTTATAATGTCCTTTTATTACAAAAGCCCTCAAAATGTCCAGTTCCTGAAATTTCTTTAGAACTGAGACTTAAGATACCTACCAAAAAGTTCACAATATTGTTCATGAAGGTAAAAATTATTGTAGTCTGTCTTGAGCATGACATAACTCCTTATCTGTTCTGATGAACACATCAACATAGACAAGATAGACAAAACCAACAAAAAAACAATAAAAACGGAAAAAACAAAGGACATCAATAGTTTCCTCTAATTTGATGTTGTTTTAGGGTCCTCTCCTAAATGTGCAAATTCTTGTGTTCTGGTCTGGGATGGATCAGACTCTTCAGAGAGTAGTTTCTGAGTTAATGGCCTCTCTCTTCCTCAAGAGGAGATACCTCATTGAGGTATACATTGCCACAGCTTTGTCGTTCATTCTCCTGATAGTGATGCACATTATTAATGGCATCAAGAAGAGCAACAGAGTTACACAAAACAGGACAACACCAGGGTGGAGTAAGATGTTTAGGAAAGCTGTGGCTCTAGGACTGTACATGAATAAACTTTCCCACCAGGATACCTTAGCATCTCCATCTCCTGTGTTACTTGGATTAATTGATTTTGATCCCAGGATAACACAAATCGTGCACTCAGCTCCTCCTAAGACAACCCTTGTTAGATTAGATTGACACTCCTCCCATGCTCAACATCAGGACTGCTCCAGAACCTCTGGAACTCCCCTCCCCATTTTGTTTAGCCAGCTCCTACCCTGTTCACCACTAGGTGATCCTAGAAAATGAATTTATTAAGGCGAGCCTACTCTGTCTCTACCCAAAAACTATACTTCAGACAACTCCATCAAATCATTCCCCCACAGCTATTACCTTTTGTAAGACCCCCTCAAGTCCCTTGAGCAGGGCCCTCCTATTAACTGCAAAATCTGTTGGCGCTATCTAAATCCTGTTGCCCAAAGTCTGATAACCAAACCTTTAACTCCTCCCCAAATCCCAAAGGAAGTTTCTGTAAATGTATGGGGGTGTCAGGTTTGAGACCAAGCCTTTCCTCAGAGGTTATAGGGGTATATCCCTGTATCCCTGCTATATTTATGCCAAGGACAGAAGAAGATGTACAGCAGAATCCCTGAGGTAGTGTACCCCGCTGAGTACAATGTAACCCGTATATAGAATTTAGCAATACTCTTGCCCAAAGTATTTTAAATAAGGTTGGGACAATTCCTCAGCATCCATTAGGCATGACTTTTCTTTGTGCCAGCATTGCTGACTTGTGATCCTGTTCTGTTTTCCTTGACATAACACAACACCCTCCTTTCTCCAGCACCCATCAGTATCAATCTTCTGAGGTGTCCGGGACTCATAAACCATCAAAACATGATGGGCTTGGGGTATAACATGGTAGAGTCCGCTGGGATAGTACACAAATTGACTGTGGCATATGCATGATGTTCAATCCCTGCAACTGGAATTAGTGATGAGACAGTGTAAGTCAGGTTTTGACAACCAAGGAACTGAGTCATCCACCAATCCTTATGACTCATAGCAAACTTGAATACTACCCTTCCTGCCTGTCTTTGCAAAGTGGAAATTGTCCCTCTGAGAAAAAGGCAATCATTCATCTGAGGTCCTGGAAAACCTCTTATTGTACCTGGGTGCAAGACAAAGCAAGCTGGATTTCCTGACCCCCTTCACCAACATGTAGCAGACCTCCCAATTTGGCTCTAAGTACCTCCAGATCCATAGTGTAATAATAGTTGAAGTACACTAGGAGTTTAGGACAGGAAGGACACCTATGGGTACTACCTGAGGAGACTACAGCATACCACAAAGGTGAAGGGCTATCGGAAGGGCCGAGGCGCAGAGTCTAAGGAACTGTTGCTATTTGGAACAAACAGCCAATAAACAAATAAGAATCCCTTGCAGCACCGAGGCATCGGGATCACTGATCAGTAGGGGGTACAATTCCAGCTGACAGGTGTGCATGGAAATACACAGATACTGGAGACAAATATACAAACTACACATCAGACAAAGGATAAAACAGCCATGCAGGCAAGCAGGAATCTCTAGGAGCAGGTAGAGGTGCATAGTGACAGTGGACAGGAAACAGGCTTGAAATACACTTGGGGACACACAGGCAGGCTGCTAGGAACACTAAGGTGAACAGCCTATGGTAATGAGGCAAGTTTGAAAGGAGATAACCTGGCTGGGGGTGTAGCTAATTGAATTAACAGCAGGAGATTAACAAGTCTTGCACACAGGTCTTGTGGGATAACAAGTGTCAGAAAAAACTGACAAGTAAAGCAATGGAACTACATATACTAGCATAGCTGCTGATCTTAGGAATAGAGGAAATGGACCATTTACAGACATAGACCTTATCTAAAATCTTAATAACACCCAAACACTCTTAACACTAAATACAGTTTTTAGCGCAATATACAGTTGCAAGAAAAAGTATGTGAACCCCTTGGGATTACGTGGAGTTTTGCATGAATTGGGCATAAAATGTGCTCTGAACATCATCTAAGTCACAACAATAGAAGAACACAGTCTGCTGAACATAATACTACACAAACATTAGATGTTGCCATGGTTTAATTGCACATAACATGTAAACATTCACAGTGCAGGGAGGAAAAAGTATGTGAACCTTTGGACTTAATAACTGGTTGACCCTCCTTTGTCAGCAATAACCTCAACCAAATGTTTCTTGTAGTTGCAGATCAGACCTGCACAACGATCTGGAGTAATTTTGGACCACTCCTCTTCACAAAACTGTTTCAGTGTAGCAATATTCTTGGGATGTCTGGTGTGAATCGCTCTCTTAAGGTCATGCCACAGCATTTCAATCGGGTTGAGATCAGGACTCTGACTGGGCCACTCCAGAAGGCGTAATCTGTGCTGTTGCAGCCATTGTTTTGTTGAAGTACTTGTATGCTTTGGGTCATTGTCCTGCTGCATCACCCATCCTCTGCGGAGCTTCAGTTGGCGGACAGATGGTCGTACGTTTTCCTGCAAAATGTCTTGATAAACTCTGGAATTCATTTTCCCATCAATGACAACAATCCGTCCAGGCCCTGAGGCAGCAAAGCAGCCCCAAACCATGATCCTCCCTCCGCCATGTTTTACAGTGGGGATGAGGTTTTGATGTTGGTGTGCTGTGCCTTTTTTTCTCCACACATAGTGTTGTGTGTTCTTCCCAAACAACTCACTCTTGGTTTCATCTGTCCACAGTATATTTTGCCAGTAGTGCTGTGGAACATCCAGGTGCTCTTTTGCAAACTTCAAACGTGCTGCAATATTCTTTTTGGACAGCAATGGCTTCCTTCGTGGTGTCCTCCCATGTACTCCATTCTTGTTTAATGTTTTCCTTATTGTAGATGTGTCAACAAAAATGTTAGCATGTGCCAGAGATTTCTGTAGGTCTTTAGCTGACACTCTGGGATTCTTCTTTACCTCATGCAGCATTCTGCGCTGTGCTCTTGCAGTCATATTTACAGGACAACCACGCCTAGGGAGAGTAGCAACAGTGCTAAACTTTCTCCATTTGTAGACAGTCTGTCTTACCATGGACACATGAACATCAAGGCTTTTGGAGATACTTTTGTAACCCTTTCCAGCTTCATGCAAGTCAACAATTCTTGATCGTATGTCTTCTGAGAGTTCTTTTCTGCGAGGCATGGTTCACATCAGACAGTGCTTCTTGAAACCAGTAAACCCAAAACAGGTGTGTGTTTTTTAAGGGCAGGACAGCTGTCAGCAACACATTCAATATCATCACACTGATTGGAGTCAAGGTGGGCTCACTCCTGGCTCCAATTAGCTCTGGGAGAAGTCATTAAGCTAGGGCCTCACATACTTTTTCCTCCCTGCACTGTGAATGTTTACATGTTATGTGCAATTAAACCATGGCAACATCTAATGTTTGTGTAGTATTATGTTCAGCAGACTGTGTTCTTCTATTGTTGTGACTTAGATGACGTTCAGAGCACATTTTATGCTCAATTCATGCAAAACTCAACGTAATCCCAAGGGGTTCACATACTTTTTCTTGCAACTGTATGTGTTAGAGTAACAATTATTCGATACACTCCTAATTAAATTTTCATGAAAAAAAAACTAAGACTGGAGATGACAAATCATGCTGTCACTGGTAATAGGGGATTGCTGGCTTTACCTGGCTGGTTTTGATAATCAGTGAAGCAAAGAAACTTAACACCAGAGCTCCAAACATGTCAGATTAGAACATACAACACATTCAAGATCTAAACCTGAACACAGCAATAGACAAACTGACAGACAAACTTAAACAGAAGCACCATCTAGCTAATGGGGGGTGAAACCCATAAACATGTACATGTTAAAACAGACAAACCAGGAAAAAGAGAGACAATTTTTTGAATGACACTTCTTGCCTATGGAGGCCGCAATTTCCTTCTGTTCTGAAAGCCCTAAAAGCCAATGACCAGGGGCGGACTGACCATTTGGAAACTCGGGCACTGCCCGAGGGCCCGGGGTCAGTAGGGGGCCCCATGAGATGCCCCTGGTACAATTTTCATAGGCTTTTTTGAGTTTGGGCAAGGACACAGGGGCCCCATGATCCCCTATTGCCTGGGGGCCCCATGAGTTGTCAGTCCGCCCCTGCCAATGACAGAACCTGCGAGATAAAACATCAATAAAATTTAATAATAAACATTCAATGTTTCTCCAAAAAATAAACCGATGGTTAGGGATGTTTACCACCAACAAAGCGCACAGTATTTTGAAAAATTTCTTAGATGTTTTAACAGTGCATTTTTCCTAATACAAAAATTCTTGACGTCAACTAATTATTACCACTGGATTTTGTTTAAGGTATACCATTAATATCCAAAGAAAAAAAAGTTATTGTTCACCATGGTTAAAAATGAACAGCTCAAAAACATTTTAGAGTTACCATTTATTTACAAAATGTTATACTTCACCAACAAAACTCTTAAAAACTGTCCCTTTCGAAAAACAAACACACTATAGTGAATACACATTTCAATTCACTATTACAGATGTTTTACCTTTCCCTTTCAAGATTAACTATGCTTAGTACATTTGCATGTCAATAGAATAATTTGCACTCACAGACCTGGCTATACAGCAGGGGATCAGTTGTCAGTGGGATGTTAGCAGCTGAGACAACACTTGATTTTTAAAGCTTTAAACAATCATCAGACAGTTAACTTAGTCAAGTGGCTGAAGCCATGGACGTTGGGGAGGTGGATACGCCCACGGAATGGGAGAGGATAGCCTGGGAACTGCTGCAGTATTGTGTTCTGGAGGGGAGGCCGGTAAGAGGCAGTGGAGAGTGTGGGAAGCTGCACCAGAGCTGTCAGAGGATTGTGCTGAGAGTCGACAGAAGCCACGGAGAGACGGGAGACAGGACGCCCACAGTCTCGTTGCTCCATGGAAGGTTACCCCCCTTTTACAAGCAAGGACAAGTGACCCCTGGTGAGTTAAAACACCCACTCTTTACATGGGACACTTGGTAGTAAGAGAAGGAATTGAGGCATGTGGGATAAGGACAGTGGTCGTGAGTTTCTGCAAGCAAGTAACAGTAAATTATTCTTTTCTTCCTCTGATTACATCAATATGGTGTGTATGTACTGGAGAAGGGTGTGTTAAGCCGTTAGAAGATGCTCTAATGGGGTCCTGGGGATAACAAAGGTGAGGAGAGGAACAAAGAAAAGGTGGGTCACCCAGGGGAAATAGAAGAAAAGGCATGGAGTCTAAATTCTATTAGAAACTAGCCTAAAGTGTACCACCTGTATGAGACACAGAAGTGAGCACTAAGCTGTGAAACTAAAGGGACAAGAGTGAAATCTGTTTAGAGTATTATAACAATATGAAGAATAGATCGGTAAAAGGAGGAGGGTCAAAAACTCCCCAAGTGAGCACAATAAGGAAATATATGCCCCCACAAGAAAAAGGTCCAGAAGGTCATACTCCGGAAAAACAACAGGGAGGAAGGGGGAGGCATGAACCAGGAAACAAAAATGAAGATCAAATCATATTATCACTAAGAGCATCTAATATGGATCAGAGCAAAGAATTAAATATGGAAAGCAGAATGGACTCTACAACATCAAATGCAGGTATAAAGGGAACAGAACTGAATTCACTGACCATATACAAGAATGTAAGATGTCCGCCGGGACCCACGACGCTGGCACCATGTGGGTCCCGTTGGCCATCTTGGATCCTTGTATAGGGTCAGTGAATTCAGTTCTGTTCCCTTTTTACCTGCATTTGATGTTGGAATAAATATACATAATTTAAAACGATATCACGCTATTGGCCTCCTCTTTATGGGGCTCCCTGTGAGCTTCTAACAACCCACAGAGCTACATGAGAGGAGTGGCAGAGCCATTGCTTACAGCGGACCAGACCATACTTACTTTTAAAGGGGCCTCCAGTTCATCCACTGAGAGTGTTATCTCTAAATGCCCTTATTGATTGCGCATCTGGTGAGTGTGCAGTCTTTATACCATTGGTCACATCACCACTTTACCAGATAGACCACCAGCAATTGGAGATTTTAGATCTCCCATGCACTTATTTTGGACAATTTTGATTACCGATTTTCACCACTTTATTTCATGCACCATTGGTCACTGCATAGTGACAGAGTTATACGATACCACTAAGTCAATTTATTTGATTGATTATGTTAGCACTTTATCACTGGTCACTTTATTGGATGTTCTCATTTACATATTTATATATGCATATTTCACGCATGTGGTTATGTTAACCCAATTTTATGTTGATGCTTTGGAGGTTTTTGGTACCTTTTGGTGTTTCAGCAGCTTAGTTGACTTTTAGCGCTCACTTACCTCTCTGTGCTTTTCATATTATTAAGTTAGAAATGCAGATGGAAGACATGCGTTTAGGATCCGGGTCTATCAGAAGCATTTAGAAGAAGATTTAGTAGAATAAATAAGGAAAATATTTAACTCAATAATGGGTAGGTCAATGAGTGAACAACTGAAGGTGGAGAGAGCCCATGGGATTAAATGGCCACAGGGAATTTCATCAGAAGTTCCTAGAGATGTAATTGTGTGTTTTCATCACTATGAAGATAAAGCCAATATCTGGAAGAAGATGTGCGGAATGCCAGAAGTAAAGCATAGAGGAGTGAGCTTGCAGATTTTTCCGGATATAGCAGCAGAGACTTTAGCTAGGAGGAGAGCTTTGAAACCATTACTGGACTTGATGTGCAAGGAGAATGTTCGATATAGTTGGGGTTTCCAAGCATGCCTGATCAGATGGAAAGACGGACAATCAGCAAGGCTGAGGTTTCCAGAGGACTTAAAGCCCTTCTGTGAAATACTGGACTTGCAGATAGTAGACATTCCAGGATGGCCTGAAGGGACCAGGGAAAGTGCAGAACTTAGGAAAAACAGGTGGCAACAGGTCCCTAAATAGAGATAGAAATGGAGAAGTCCTAGTGTAGTGTATATATGAGGAAAACTTTTTATTTCCTTTACAGGGTTTTAAGGTTAGATACAGCAGGGAAGAAGGGAGAGGAGAAAAGGAAAAGAAGAGGGAATGAAAAAAGAGAAAAGGAAATTTATAAGATGGGCATGGGGAAGCTGTTTATTATGTCACGGTTCAGTGGGAACCTAGGGGATATTAGTCAGGTCAGGCACAGGTGCTCTGAGTCATACCCTGAGGGGGAATCAAAGGTGGAAAATAGCCACAACTGATTCCAGGGCTAACTATGTGCCAAATATTTGCAAAAGAGTAAGAGAGAGACTGAGTTGGCATTGATGATGTCAAGTGACACCAAAAAAGCCTTTGACAGGTGGATTGGAGATTTATGATGGATACACTGGAAGTTTTGGGAATTTGACATAGAATGATTCAGTGGATAAAAAAGTTGTAATGTCCCTTCAGCAGCGGTGACGGTTAATGGTGTATTGTCAAAATGTTTTAAAATGTACAATGGAACAAGACAGGGAGGTTCACTCTCTCCACTGCTTTTTGTCATCTCTCTGGAACCTCTTTTAGTGACGGTTCAAAAGTGTAAACGTAAAGGGAATCTCGATAGGGAACGAAGAACATAAAGTAGCGGCCTATGCAAACGATATGCTATTTTATAATGTACACCCCAGAATAACACTACCCAATATATTGAAAATTTTAAAAGATTATGGGGAGCTATCAAATCTGAAGATTAATCCCTCAAAATCAGAGATATTAAATATTACAGTTTCTGAAAAAGATAAACAAATTCTACAGAAAGCTTTCCCGTTTGTATGGAAAGAAATAGAATTCAGTCACTTACGAGTAAAGCTTACCCCCTCCTTGAAAAATCTTTATCAGAGTAACTATATCCCATTAATAAATGAATTAAAGGAAGAATTGAAGAGATTATCTATTGGATCACTCTCCTGGGTGGGTCGTATAAATATGATAAATATGGTGATAGTCCCAAAGATTCTATATAAGTTCCACATGCTCCCAATAGAACTACCAGGATCCTTTTTTAGGATTATAAAAAAGTTGATGACTAAATATATATGGGTAAATAAAAAAACAAGAATCAGTTATGAAGTATTGTGCAGGGATAAAGAGAATGGGGGTTTAGGAGTGCCAGATTTTAGGAGATACTACTGTTCTGTGTTGTTTTCACGAATAGCGGAGTGGATGTATTATACACAAGGAAAAATTTGGGTAAAAATGGAAAATACACTAAGTGGGTCACAATTGGATAAGATAATTTGGATTCCACAAAAGTTTCAGAATCTTTCAGAAAATATGAGCACTTTAACATGGAATGTTATAAGAGAGTGGCACAGATTTTACAAGCAAATAGGGTGGGAGTATATTTCACTGTTAATACCGCTGGAGGGAACTGATCTCTCCCTTTAAGTGGACACAGGAACAGCTCCCACCGAAATCATATAAACGATCAAACACATCTTTAAGGGGTCTTCAAATGGCTCAAAAAGAAGTCAAAAAGAAGTCAAAGATAGAACTTCCATAGTGTAGTAATTAGATATTTATTTAAAAAATTCAAAAACAGCCAAATGGCTACTCACATAAAAACAAGGGTCACAGACCCAGCAGGCATATACTGTGTAATCCACAGTCAGGTGTACATACAAGGAGTCCCAAGATGGCGATTACCATCCAAACGTTATGACATCACCACGCTCTATTCCTGCTAGTTATGTCAACACGTGACTTCTTCAGGGCTATAGAGCTGGTGACCACGAACACCTTTTATAGGAAGTCCGCACCTGAATAGGATCATTAGGCGGAGCACAGCAGCCATTTTCCCATGGATTTTCCACATATACAAGGAGCATTTAAAACTGCATGATAATGATCTCACATTATTGAAATATTTGGACAGACTCTGACCCTATGGTAATATTGCATGTATAACCCTTAATTTACATATATATATAAATACATATGATTGAAAAGAACCACATTCATACATAGATTATAGCGGCCATTTTCCCATAGATTATACACATACATTGAAGGAACCTCAACCAGCAGCACATAGGTGATATCCAAGTACCTAGAGACAACAGCTGTCCCAACCAAACATTACCCTTACCCCAGGTACCACCCCCCATACTATATATAACAATTACCTAATGGATGCATATTCAACTTATACTATAATATTAATGTAAGCTTAAAGAGAGATAATTCAAATGAGAGATTATATAGAGGAATTTAAAGGGCCACACATTTACTTAATAATCACTGATGAAACAATTGATATCAGATTCTATATTTAATCCTAAAGGTGCTAAGGTATCCATATTGTAAATCCAACGAGACTCAGCCTGACTCAAAGATTTAATTTTATTACTCCCCCTCCAATGGGGGTGATATTTTTCTATACCCCAAAACAGAAGTAAAGATGGATCTCTATTATGATGGGTAACAAAGTGTTTGGATACACTGTGTTTGGGTTAGCCTTTATATATATTTTGTACATGTTCACGTAATCTTTTCCACAAGGGGCGTTTGGTTCTACCTATATACTGAAGGCCACATGGGCATTGAAGTCCATAAACAACCCCCTCAGACCTGCAGGTGATGACATCTTTAATAGAAAATTCTGTATTATTAGTATTTGACCTAAATTCAGTCCTCCTTTTGACTTGACCTTTTGTTGCTTGACATGCATAACAGTGTCTACATGGATAAAAGCCTTTAAGTAACCTTTTTATTTCTCCTCAGTGGATCTACTATATTTTTAGCTATTTGTACTCTCAAATTTGGTGCTCTTCGGTATACAAATAGGGGCTCATTAGGTAACATACCTGCCAACAATTTATCTGATTTCAGAATCAGCCAATGTTTTTTGAATACTGTTTCAATTTGTCTATGGTGTATATTAAAGTTCATAATTATGGGTAATAATTCATTTTTAGCTGTTGCTTGGATTTTATCACTTACTAGTTGTTGTCTGTCAACATTAGATATTTCCTGAATGCTATTTCTATTCATATGGGGGTCATAGCCTTTTTGGGTAAATCTATTTTCAAGTGTCAAAACAATCCTCTTTGTTGGTACAATTCCTGCGTAAACGAATAAACTGGCCTTTAGGTATATTCATCAACCATGGTGTATGGTGGCAACTATACCATGGAATATAACCATTTCTATCTACTGATTTAAAATAGGTTTTAGTAGAAATGGCACCATTATTATAAGTAAATTCTAAATTTAAGAAATTGACATTCACTTCACTGACCACCCATGATAATCTAATATTTTTTTAAATTATTATTAAGATATGTAAGGAATATTTCGATGGCCTCTTTTTCCCCTTGCCAAATAATCAGGATGTCATCTATAAACCTCTTATATAACAATAATTGTTGAAGGGATGTTTTGTATACTGTATCTTTTACCCATAAGGCCATGAATAGATTTGCAAGACTAGGTGCAAAATTTACTCCCATAGCTATTCCCTTAATCTGCCGATAATATTCACCCCCATGCCAAAAATAATTATGATAAAGACAATATTTAAGGCAATCACAAATAAATTTCCTTTGGCTCCAACTCAAATTGCCAAACTCTCCTAAACCCCATAGTGGCGTCAGAGTGACTGATGATAGTATATAGGGATGCTACATCCACTGTTGCCAAAAAGACATTACCATTGTCTCAGAGGGAATCTGCAATTGGCCCAAAAGTTGTATTAAATGTTTTGTATCCCTCAAATATACCATTGTTTTAGGGACAAGCGGTTGGAGGAAAAAAACAACATACTGTCCAAGTCTATTCACTACTGATACTATTCCGTTTACAATCGTTCGGCCAGGAGGATTAATATTATTTTTGTGAATTTTTGGAATAGTATACATAACAGGAACCCGACACACCTTAGGTATCAGATATTTTGATTTTTTTATCATCTAATAATTTTTTCTTTAGCCCTTTATGGACTAATTGGTCCAATACCTTTTTAAATTTAATAGTAGGGTTATTTCTTAACTTCTCATATGTAGTTGCATCATCAAACTGACTTTGTAATTCATTGAGATTATATTCTTTTGCAAGTACTACTATTGCACCACCTTTGTCTGCAGGTCTGATTACTATGTCATTACGTTTGCTGAGTTTCTTAAGGCCCAATTGGATACCTTTATGCTGTTTCAAATGAGGTAGATCAAGTTCTTTCAAATCCTGAGCTACCATTCTTTTGAACACATCAACATGTCCATTATCATTAATCTGTGGATTAAAGAAAGACTTATTCTTAAAATGTGTATGTACTATATTAGTCTCAATATTGACTTTCATTTTTTCTCTTCTCACCCGTTCTCCCAGAAAATACTTTTTCACATTCAACTTCCTAATATATTTTTGTAAGTCGATGTAAACTTTGTTTGCTGGTTTCTTTTGGGCAAATTTCAGGCCCTTATCTAAAACTTGTAATTCCTAATTTTTTAACACTGTTCCACTTAAGTTAAATACCCCTTCTCCTAATACTCTCTTTTTCTTTTGTTTGTCCCTTCCTGCTCTGCATGCCCTTTGTTTGGGCTTCTCCTGTATCCTCTTTCCCTTTTGGGGGTTCTCCTGTCTTTGTCTAAAAAATGGGGCTGGTATTCCCCATAGTTGGTGTCATATTCATCCCTCAATGGTTCATAGCGATTATATGTAGATATTGAGCTTCTTCCTCCCTATCTGGGTGGTGGTCTTGGACTCCTATCTTCATACCTATCTTCATGTCTAGGGTGGTATTGCGGTCTATAATAATTTTGATCTCCAATGATGCCATTGACCTTTACCACCAGTTTTTTTTATTATAATGAGGGTTACCATTTCTTTGTCCCCAACCATTATTGGGGGTATAATAATCCTTGGGAGTATTGACCTTGTTGGTATTACTGCCTTATTTCCACTGGTTTCCAACCATTCCTAGGTGTTTGTTGATTATAATTGTTGGTTCTATACGCCTCTGGGGGATTTCTATATTTAAAATCCTTTACTACACCTTTCTGGTTCTCGTTGTTATTAAGACTTTTTTGACTGGAGTGGTTGTAGTAGACACTGCCTCAACCTCTCTAAGTGTGGTCTGCCATTTAAAGACTACATCATATTTAATATCATTAAGATCCCTTTGATACTTCGCTTTCCTTGATTTTATTTCTCTATCCAAGCTATCCAAATCCTTATTTAATCTATTGGTGAGTGTTCCAAACTCTGGTAGTTCTTTCAAAGGCTCCAATTTCTCTTTTAACTCCATAATTTGTTGCTCTATTCCTCTCATTTTTCTTTGTTTACGTTAACTAAGGGATTGATACCTAGATTCTGGCAGAGACAGGAAATCCCCAAAATAAAAGATTGGATAATCAGAGTGGAGTATACGTACAGGATGTGTCAGGAATGGACTTGCCAATGGTGGTGGGACTCACCTGCCTTGTGGGCTGCAGTACCAGGGCTGTCCAGCGGGTGCTCTC
Source organism: Staurois parvus (assembly GCF_062004578.1). Lineage (NCBI taxonomy): Eukaryota > Metazoa > Chordata > Amphibia > Anura > Ranidae > Staurois > Staurois parvus. Next base: position 8,543,660 of record NW_028317854.1, on the reverse strand, counting down.
AGCAACCAGAAGCTCACTCCTGCAGTCAGCCTTCACCTGAGGCTGATTGCAGGAGGTGTATTTAAGGAATGGACAGACCTGCAGTCAGTGCCTTGGTGTATGTTTCCCATGAGCCCCTGTACCTGCATCCTGTCTGCTTCCTGCCTGATTCCTGATTCTGCTTGATCCTGACCCTGAATGAACTCCGCCTGTCCTGACCTCGGCTATTCCTGACCACTCTCCAGCCTGCTCCTTTGGTACCTTGTCTGCCTGATTGTTCCTGACCTGGCCCGTCTGACTACGCTCTGCCTGCTCCTTTGTGTCTTGTCTGGCCGATGATTCCTGACCCGGCCTGCCGGACCACTCCACCTCACCAGCCCTGACTGCTCTTATCTGTGTACATTCCGTTATCAGTTGGAGGTTTGGTTTTGTTATATTGTGCGTTATATTTGTGTATAACCCTTAACAAATTATATTGTTACACCATACTTGAGCCTGCGTTTCCCTGTGTCAGTTCACGCATCTCTGGTCTTACCAGGAGCTCTGACATTACACCAAGGCCATTCCTGACCAGAAGTGGCTGCACAGGGAAGCCATCTTGGCTTGTTGTTGGGAAGGATGCATCCTGAGGAGGTGGTATACTTGTATTTGCTTGTCTTAGATGACAGAGAATATGCCTATTAGACTCAGCAGGAGTATACCAGGGATCAGCTGCTAGAGTGCATACGGGTCGCTCATTCCCTAGTAGATCAGGGCACAGCCCGGTGCCTGTGGTCTGGCCTGGTGCCTCGGTACCCGTGGTCCGGCCTGGTGCCTCAGTGCCCGTGGTCCGGCCCCGTGCCTCGGTGCCCGTGGTCCGCCTCGGTGCCCGTGGTCTGGCCTGGTGCCTCGGTGCCCGTGGCCTGGTGCCTCGGTGCCCGTGGTCCGGCCCGGTGCCTCAGTGCCTGTGCTCTGGCCCAGTGCCTCGGTGCCCTGGTCCAGCCTGGTGCCTCGGTGCCCGTGGTTTGGCCTTGTGCCTCGGTGCCCGCTGTCGTGCCAGATGACTCAGTGCCCGCTGTCGTGCCAGATGACTCGGTGCCCGCTGTTGTGCCAGATGACCCGGTGCCCGATGTCGTGCCAGTTGACTCGGTGCCCGCTGTCGAGCTTGGTGACTCAGTGCCTGCTGCCTCACCTGATGGCCCGGTGCTTGCTGCCTTGTCTGATGGCCCGGTGCCTGCTGCTCCGCCTGATGGCTTGGTGCCCGCTGTCGTGCCAGATGACTCGGTGCTCGCTGTTGTGCCAGATGACTCGGTGCCCGCTGTTATGCCAGTTGACTCGGTGCCAGCTGTCGGGCTTGATGTCTCGGTGCCTGATGCCTCACCTGATGGCCCGGTGCCTGCTGCCTCGCCTGATGGCCCGGTGCCTGCTGCCTCGCCTGATGGCCCGGTGCCTGCGGCTCCGCCTGATGGCCCGGTGCCTGCTGCCTCGCCTGATGGCCCGGTGCCCGCTGCTCCGCCTGATGGCTTGGTGCCCGCTGTCGTGCCAGATGACTCGGTGCCCGCTGTCGTGCCAGATGACTCGGTGCCCACTACCCAGCCTGACGTGCCTCTGCCTGCTGCCCAGCCTGACGTGCCTCTGCCTGCTGCCCAGCCTGACGTGCCTCTGCCTGCTGCCCAGCCTGACGTGCCTCTGCCTGCTGCCCAGCCTGACGTGCCTCTGCCTGCTGCCCAGCCTGACGTGCCTCCGCCCGCTGCCCAGCCTGATGTACTGGCTCCTGATGCCCAGCCTGCTTCTGGAAATCCTGTGTCCAGAAATCTGCCTTCCTGCAGTCTCCTGCAAAAAGATAGGCCTATCAGCAGGAGACCCAGCCAATCGCTTGATTCCGGCAGTGGGATGTCCAGCCAGTTGCCGGACACAGGCGGTGGAACATTTGGGCCATTACTGACTGTTTGGAGCGTCCTGAGGCCGCTCCTTGAGGGGGGGGTACTGTCAGGAATGGAGATTTTTTATTTGTATTAAAGTCATACAAATCACCAATCCAATTATTTACAAAAATACAAAATATATAAATATAAATAAATAAATACAAACATAAGCCTCTCCCTCATGCACAAAACTCAAAAGTCCGGGAATTTCCTAAAAAGAAAAAAAAAACTCAACATAATAGATACAGCCTTCATGGCCCTTAATAAGGCAGTCCAAGGCCTTTCATGGCCTAAACATAAGAGTCCATATCTGGAAAAAAAAGAGGCCTTTATGGCCTACAACACAAAAGTCCATCACTTGGAACAAAAAACATAAATACCTGTTCCCTTCAGGCCTTTATGGCCAGGAAACAGCAAGCATAAAAATAAACATAAAAACCCCACAGTAAATAGGCCTTTATGGCCAATAAACTTAGCAAGAAATAAACAATTTCCATTCTACTGCTTCAGGGGCCTTCATGACCCAAACACACCACATCAAAAAAAAGAATACATACCCATGAAGGAGGCTAAGAAACCAGATCTTCAGCACCTGCAGCCTTCCATCAAAAAGGATCCAGAACTACAAAATCTAGGGTGGGTGAAAGGAGAGGAAAATAGGGACAGACCCCACCACCCGAGATCAACAGGCAGCAGCTACAGGGGCTTTCTGCCGAAGGGATACCTGGCACCGTGCGTTCCATGTGTAGTATCGGACCACTAAACTGACTAAGAACAAGGTGTCCAAATCAAAACCCTGGCGGCTTCCGAATGCTCCATACACCCACTCTGCATAAGTCATGCAGTGCAGGAAAGAAACACCTAGAGCCCCACCCACCACTTTGTACACTTCCACGTTAAAGGGGCACTGAAGCAAGAAGTGGTCCATAGTTTCCACTTCACCCTGACACTCCGACCTCGGACAACCACGGTCATCCGGAGGACGGTACTTCAAATTACCCCTCACATAAAGCCTTCCATGGAAAGAGAGCCAGGCCTGGTCCCTAAACTAAAAGGGAATCCGCTCCAGATTTATTAAACGTAAACCCTCCCTCATGATATGGCCTGGGCAATCTTTCAAGGCCAACGGAGCATGGAAGGCGGTTGCCACAATCCTTTCACCCAGGAGTCTCCTAGGGAGGGATCTGACCTCCTCCACCGTCACATACCACCGCCAGAGTAACTTCAGGCATGGTGCCACATAAGCCGGGAGTTTACCGTGCTTGACCCGCAGGCTTTTCACTAGCCCGCCACTCTCCCAACTGTTCAGAAAGGGTCTAAACCAGATCCGAAACAGTCCTACCCATGCAGGTGGTTTCTCTGCCAGCATGTTACCAAAATTATGTTTCAAGAATATCAGAGAGAAAAAAACCACCGGGTTGACCATACCTAGGCCACCCTCCCGCCTGGATGAGTAGGTCACATCCCGCTTGACAAGGTTCAGCCTGTTCCCCCATAACATCTGGAAGAAGCAGCTGTAGATCCTCGTATAGAGCGATTCTGGCAAGAGGCAAACAAAACTGACATACAACAACACGGGGACCAGGAAAGTCTTGATCAAATCAACCCTTTCCCTCAAGGAGAGCCACCACCCCTTCCAGCATCTCACCTTGACCTCGGCACCAGACAGTTTGGCCTCCCAATTTGATTTGCTATAATCAGCAGGGCCGAAATTGATGCCTAAAACCTTTAAACTCTGTTGAGGCACCGGGAAGGTGTCCGGGAGTGAGAAGCTCTCACCCTCCCTCCTCATCCAGAGAACTTTGCATTTGTCCTGGTTGACCTTGGAGCCTTGGATGCCTCTCGGCATACTGATCCATCACTGAGACCACCTCCTGCGCCTCCTCCGACCCAGAGATGAAAACAGAAACGTCATCAGCATAAGCCACGACCCTCAGGGGCGGAGCCCCAGCGGACCCCACCGGCACCCCACTCACCACCCCACCATCTAGCCTCCTGACGAAGGGGTCGATGGCAAAGGCGTAGAGCAAAGGGCTCAGCGGGCACCCCTGGCGCACCCCGGATCCAACCCCAAAGGGTCACCCAGCCATTCACCAACATGAAGCTCTCAGCCTCCCTGTACAACGTCAGCCAATGAACCTCCCCTCCAAACCATATCGGTCCAGGAGATGCCAGAGGTACTCATGATTGACTCGGTCAAAGGCCTTAGCCTGGTCCAATGCCAGCAGAAACTTTCCCCATCCTTCAGCCTTACACGGCTCCAGGGCCTCCTGGACAGCTAACACCGCTGTGAAGGTACTCCTGCCCTGGACCGAGCAATGCTGCTGACGTGAAAGCAAGCCATCCTCCACTGACCACAGGAGCCAGAACAAGATCTTAGCCAGAACCTTTCTATCGACATTGAGAAGGCTAATGGGGCGCCAGTTCTCAATAGCCGAAGGATCCTTACCCTTTGACAAGAGAATCACTGCAGACTGCCTCATGGAGGGAGGGACCCCTCATCCAGACAGCAGTTGTAAACCTCCACGAGGCGAAGCGCCAAGCTGGACTTAAAGGTTTTCAAAAACTCAGCTGTCAGGCCATCTGGCCCAGGAGTCTTCTTAATGGCCAGACTATCGATGGCTTTGACCACCTCTTCTGCAGTAATCTCCCCAGTCAAACTCGCAAGCGGAACATTACCATCCAGACCCGGTGTAGACTCCAAAAAGCTCAACATCCTTGTCCGGTCGAGGTACTTCTCACCCAGCAAGTCCTCATAAAAGGACCTAGAGACCTCCAGGATCCCTGACCTGGATCTTGTCAGGGACCCTGTACTATCCCTTAGGGCAGAGACCGTCTTAATCGCTGCACTCTGTTTGCAATTCTGGAAAGGGTCGGGCGAGTGGTACTTTCCATAATCCCTCTCCAAAACCAAAGAGGTATGCCGGTCATACTCGTACTTCCTGAGGAGAAGCTTGGCCTCCGAGATTGCCCCAGAATCTCCACCGCTACAAAACAAGCTTCCTCCGCAACCGTTGGTAGGCGATGTACTTATCAAACTGCCTCCTTTTACCTATGGCCTTGAAAAACCTGCCAATCCGCATCTTGGTAAGTTCCCACCACTCCGACTTACTGACGCAGAGATCCAGCACAGTCTCCTGAGCCTGAAAGAACTCCTCGAAGGATTGTCTCACCTCCTCGTCCTCCAGCAGAGACAAATTCAACCTCCAGATGCCCTCTCTCTAAGCGGCGTGTCTGAAACATTCAAAGTCACAGTAAGCATAAGGTGGTCAAAAAAACTCCACCGCCCGACACTCGGGTGCCGAGAAGGCAGAGTTCTCCTTCAAAAAAAACCTGTCTATCCTACTCTGACTATTACCTCTCCTAAACGTGAAACCAGTGCTGTCCGGGCTGCTCTTAACCAAGGCATCCACCAGACCTGCTTCCCTGACTATGGCATTTAGAAAAACGCTGTCATATCCCAGCCTGTCATTGAAGCCCCTCCTAACCTTGGGCCTAGTTATGGTATTAAAGTCACCTCCAAAGACCACCAGCCGGGACATAAAAAGGAAAGGCTTGATCCTTGTGAAGAGGCACTTTCTGTCCCACTTGGACTGCGGTCCATATATATTGATTAGGCGCAGTTCCTGCCCCCTCACAAGGACATCCAAGATCAAACATCTTCCAATCTCCACCTCAATAACCCGCCGGCACGTTACCATACCGGTAAAAAGCACCGCAACTCCGCTGTAAGGCTCAGCCGCGAGAGACCAGTAGGATGGCCCACGCCTCCACTCCCGCTTGGCCAGATGTATATCCGCCAGGTTGGACAACCTGGTCTCCTGCAAAAAGAAAATATCAGCATCCATACCACTGATCAAAAATAAGGCTGTCCCTCTAGCACTTACAGACCTCAAGCTGGCAACATTAATAGTTGCCACCTTTAACGGAGTGGGAACTGCCATCAAGGAGATTGAGAGGGGCGTTTATTAACCTTCCTCTTGGACTTTTTGGCAGGGTCCCTCAACCTTTTTAGAGACCCTCCCACCTCCTCATCCTCCATCAGTGAAGCGGGGTCACTTGAGACCTCCCCCTCCTCCCCCGACAGAGCCCCAAACATGTTGTCAAGGGCCAGATCCCCCACCTCCAGAGAGGAAACTGACCCTGCTGTAGAAAGGACTGCCTCATTCCGTTTTCCCACAACTGACCACCCTTCCCCCACTGGGACCTCCACCTGCCCACCCTGGAAAGGACCCTGGACTTCCTGAGGAACTTTCTTAGGCCCCACACCCCTCTGCAATGGAAGAAGGACTGGGGGAACAGGCACAGAGGGCCCAGATGTAACCACCACCCCTGCCCCTTGGGCAGCCTCCACTAATCTCTTCCTTCTCCTAGGAGGGGGGACAGGCTTGGGGGTGAGGCCCACCCACCTGGGGCTACGGATATAGGTGGCCTCAAACCTTTGCCAGAAGAGGTCAAGAAGCTCAGCCCTTATGAAAGAGACATCATATTCGCCCGTTCCCACCGGGGCGATGAAAGCAAAGATGTCCACTGCCTGGAATCCCCTCTAGGACCCGATCTATGACCTCTCTGCGACTTAAAGGGGGGCCCTCCCCGGTCCATTTTAGCTGGACCACATTTCTGCATGTGGCTGAGGTGGGCAGGTTGCCAGCACGCACCTGGAGTGGTCTAGCTGGCTCCTGACCTCCCCTCACCGCCGCTGAATAGCTCAAGGCAGGCTTGGCCACCGGGCCACCTACAGCAGAAGGACCTGCAACTGGGGGGGGGGCTGTAATGGGGGCACCAGAACTCAGAGGGGCCTCCCCTGGTGAGCAGATGGGACCTGAGGCCGGGGGCCTGGACCACTAGGGGAGGGGCTTAGCGGAGCTTGACCCGAGGGGTCCCTAGAACCAACCGGGGGACCCTTAACAATGGGCTGTGTAACATGAGCATCCTTAGCACCCAAGGGGGAGGGGCCAGAGCCAGAGGGGTAGCGGGGATAGATACGCCCACCCCCTGGCTCACGAGAGGGGCCTGTACCACAACAGCATCACACAATAGTTTACCACCCCCAACATCCATGGGCATGCTGACACCCGACTTAGCAGAGTCCCGCACACAGTCTTCAACCTGCGGCTCCCCTGCTCTTGTCAGAAGGCCACTTTCCACAGAGCTGGGGATGTGCTGAAGCCGGACGTACACCGCGCGCTCCTTCACAATAGCCTTCGGTGGTTTGGATGACGTCACATCCGCCTCTTCGTCCTCCGACTCGGAGGTAAACCGGAAGCGATGCACGTCTAGTTCCTGCTCCACTTCCGGTACAAAGTGGAGCTCGCCAGCCGCTTCCGCCTCCTCCATCCTGGTTCCCCAATAAGCGGGCTGCTGACCAAGGGGGAGGGACTCGGAATCTTCCACGCTTGCCGCGTCTTCCATAATAGGCGCAGCACTGCACTGAGAGGACGCAGCGGGCCTAGCCAGCCCCTGCTCTGGCTCACCTTTCACCACAGGGAACTCACTCAGCTCCTCCATGGAGGAGGCTTCTTCCACAGGCCCTCTAGCCGCTTACTCCTAGCCACTTTGAAGCAGCTGTCATTCCTAAACTTTTCTTTGAGCGCACTGCTCTTTTTCTTAAGGGCAGCCACATACTTGGCCTGCTGAGAGACCCTCTGCTCCAGGGCCTCCAGGCCAGGCTTTATGGACTGGCGTTTGGAGCTCTAGACCCGGTCATAATTCGCCCGGAGCTTCTTCCGCTCCACGCTCAACTTTGTTAGCTTGGCCTTCTCCTTCTTGATTGTTTGGATCCGGGCAGCCACCCGGTCACAATATGCAACATAATCCTCCCGTTTCCTTGGGGCTGTTCCCAGGTCCTCTATGGATGGGAAGTCAGGACCAGTACTAGGCCCCTCCGGGGGTCTCCCACCGCTGGACTCAAGCCCAGGATCCGCCATCCTCCCTGGGCTTGAGCAGGGCACTTTAGCCCCAGGCTTCTCGGGCCTTCCTGGAGCTCAGCAGAGCACAGTCTAGCACAACCTCTCTCAGGAATGGACTTGCCAATGGTGGTGGGACTCACCTGCCTTGTGGGCTGCAGTACCAGGGCTGGCCAGCGGGTGCTCTCAGCAACCAGAAGCTCACTCCTGCAGTCAGCCATCACCTGAGGCTGATTGCAGGAGGTGTATTTAAGGAATGGACAGACCTGCAGTCAGTGCCTTGGTGTATGTTTCCCATGAGCCCCTGTACCTGCATCCTGTCTGCTTCCTGCCTGATTCCTGATTCTGCTTGATCCTGACCCTGAATGAACTCCGCCTGTCCTGACCTCGGCTATTCCTGACCACTCTCCAGCCTGCTCCTTTGGTACCTTGTCTGCCTGATTGTTCCTGACCTGGCCCGTCTGACTACGCTCTGCCTGCTCCTTTGTGTCTTGTCTGGCTGATGATTCCTGACCCGGCCCGCCTGACCACTCCACCTCATCAGCCCTGACTGCTCTTATCTGTGTACATTCCGTTATCAGTTGGAGGTTTGGTTTTGTTATTTTGTGCATTATATTTGTGTATAACCCTTAATAAATTATATTGTTACACCATACTTGAGCCTACGTTTCCCTGTGTCAGTTCACGCATCTCTGGTCTTACCGGGAGCCCTGACAGGATGGAGGAACTGTGCCATATTGGAGAGGATAAAGTTGGAAAGTTTAGAAAAATCTGGGAAAAATGCATAAGCTATAAAACAACTAAGAGATCCTTAGAACAAGTAGGAATGTAGAAGACGGGAGGGGGAAAGACTGAAGGTTATTTTTTGCGCAGTTTTGATATTTTCACCAAGTGGGGTAGTAGGTGGAAGACAGATGATAGAGGTTAATCAAGGATTTGGGTGCCTGGGGGAGGGAGGAGGGGGTAGAGGGAGGGGGTAAAGAGGATGGGAAGGGTTTTTAGTAAAAATTGTGATATGGAAAATGTGTGAGTTTAATAATTGAAGTAAATGTTTGTTTTATAATGTTAAAATTAATAAAATGAATCAAATATATAATAAAAATAATAATAATAGAAAAAAAAAAAGACAGGGAAGACAGACATGAAAATGGAGAAAGATGTAAATAATGCTCTGTCTTCAACACAAGAAGTAACATTTACCCAAACGTTCGGACTTCCTCACACGGGGCACCATTTTTTTGGGCAGTTATGCCACTTCACTTATTCACTTGCTGATAAATATAATAAGAGATTACAACCTTATGTCTATATATGAATTTAGCCAATCTGGATACGGCTAATACCAATACAGTTAATACCAAATGATAACAACTGTGCTAAAAAATAAAGATCTATTTTATTTACACTGAAAAGAAGCTTGCTATTAATCAAATATAACAGTGGGGCAAAAAAGTATTTAGTCAGCCACCAATTGTGCAAGTTCTCCCACTTAAAAAGATGAGAGAGGCCTGTAATTGGCATCATAGGTAGACCTCAACTATGAGAGACAAAATGAGAAAACAAATCCAGACAATCACATTGGCTGATTTGGAAAGAATTTATTTGCAAATTATGGTGGAAAATAAATATTTGGTCACCTACAAACAAGCAAGATTTCTGGCTCTCACAGACCTGTACCTTCTTCTTTAAGAGGCTCCTCTGTCCTGCACTCATTAGCTTTATCAATGGCACCTGTTTGAACTTGTTATCAGTATAAAAGACACCTGTCCACAACCTCAAACAGTCACACTCCAAACTCCACTATGGTGAAGACCAAAGAGCTGTCGAAGGACACCAGAAAGAAAATTGTAGACCTGCACCAGGCTGGGAAGACTGAATCTGCAATAGGCAAGCAGCTTGGTGTGAACAAATCAACTGTGGGAGCAATAATTAGAAAATGGAAGACATACAAGACCACTGATAATCTCCCTCGATCTGGGGCTCCACGCAAGATCTCACCCCGTGGGGTCAAAATGATTACAAGAACGGTGAGCAAAAATCTAAGGACCACACGGGGGGACCTAGTGAATGACCTGCAGAGAGCTGGGACCAACGTAACAAAGGCTACCATCAGTAACACACTACGCCGCCAGGGACTGCAGTGCCAGACGTGTCCCCCTGCTTAAGCCAGTACATGTCCGGGCCCGTCTGAAGTTTGCTAGAGAGCATTTGGATGATCCAGAAGAGGATTGGGAGAATGTCATATGGTCAGATGAAACCAAAATAGAACTGTTTGGTAGAAACACAACTCGTCGTGTTTGGAGGAGAGAGAATGCTGAGTTGCATCCAAAGAACACCATACCTACTGTGAAGCATGGGGGTGGCAACATCATGCTTTGGGTCTGTTTCTCCGCAAAGGGACCAGGACGACTGATCCATGTACAGGACAGAATGAATGGGGCCATGTGTCATGGAAATTTTCTATTACAGGTTGTCCTTTGAATGTGTCATATATTAGTGTTATTCATATGTCTCTCGTGTGGCTTAATTAAAGCTCTGAAGGCTGCAATTAGGCCATGCGCATTTACAATGTATATATATTACAGTACTCAGCTCGGTAATGGATGAGATGGCAGATCTGTGCTTATAGACTGGCGTGTATGCCACCACGGCATTCGATGCAAATGCCGCCGGCGGTAGGCCATGGGCCTGTATCCACATATCAGCAGCATAGTACCACATGGACTTCGTATGGCCAGGCGCCGGGCAGTGCGAACTCCGCGTGTAGGCTCATGTATATCTCTACAAGCCGCTACCGACCTGAACTGTATCTGGATGGATGTGTTTTAATCGGGCCCATTCAGATACAGACTGGCACTGTTTAATCTAGGGGATGCTTGTACAGACAATGTACATACTGCTGGGAGCTGATAGCATGTAAATAATGGGAAACTCGCTCTCCAAAGAGAGCTTACGGGGGAGGGCAGGAAAAACTGGTTTAACTGGTTTTAGTAAGAGGGAACTTTACACTCCGAGCAGGATGGGCATTCTCGTGTATGGACACTCCCTATACATTGTTCTGTGGGAGGGGATTAACTTGGCCCCCATGCGGGGGTGTGTGTTTTTGTAAGATAATAAAACAGGAGTCTGGTGTTAGACCCAGGCAGAGTGGATTCCAACTCCAACCTGGGAGTGTCATCTGATTATTCCTGGATCACGGGAGCTCCATTTTCCCCACATCTCAAAAGAGCTAAACCTTTGCACACCGGTTGGAGGCGCAGGAATCGTGGAGCTAAGCTGCAGTCGCAGTAAGTGAAGTTCGCACAGCTTTATGGGGGATTGCTGCACATCCAACTGTGGGTACTCACGGTAAGGAAAAATTTGTTGAAAGCGAATTTCCAAGACATTTGGCAAGCCAGCGGATTCTAACGCGACTAGCTAACCGAGTACGAGGGGGGAATGAGCTATCATGAACTAGCAAAAAGTATGCCGGCACATTTCAGGTCTCTCTACCGTTAAGAGGATCACTTTTTGCGTGTTCGTGTGGCTAATTTCGCTCTCTGTTAGCTAATGCGAATTCCGCTTAGCAAGGACCTAGTCGTCCTAAAATTTTGATTTGTAGGTGAAAGACAAGGGTTTTTCTCTGCTAAAAGCAGCAGAGGGGTGGGTTTTTTTGGCTGGATTTGGTCAAGTTTAAAAATCTTTCAACCAAAAAATTAAACGGGTATATGTTTTAGCGGGTTAAAAGTTTTTGCATAGTTTAGATAAGTATTTGCGGGTTGTAGGTACTGTGGTAATTGCTTTACCTCCCTCCAGGTTAGGTAATTATTACAGTGTTGAAAGGTTTAGATTAATCGTTAACTGTTGTAAGACCTTTGAGTGCATATAGTCTGTGCAGAGTTTTGTCGGTACTACTGCTCCCAGCAAGCATGCAGCAGTGGATCTTTTCTGTTACATGCGCATGTTAGTGTGATATGTCAGTTTTTCTATGTCTGTTCTGTGATTGTGCCAAAATTGTGTAGTATGTGTACTGTATATTGCTGTGTAATTGTCCAGTGTATGCTTTGTCCAAAAGTCTGTTTTATGTAAGAGGTTAGAGGCAATTTTGAGGCTAGAGTCGCAAGGGTTTTCTTTGTTGGTGGCCATTTTGGTGACTGCCACATGTTTCTTTGTTGGTGGCCATTTTGGTGACTACCACATGTCTCTTTGTTTGGCAGCCATTTTGTGACTGCCATGTGTTTCTTTGTTGGCGACCATCTTGTGGTTAGCACATGTGTCTTCGTTGGCAGCCATTTTGTGACTGCCATGTGTTTCTTTGTTGGCGGCCATCTTGTGGTTAGCACATGTGTCTTCGTTAGCGGCCATTTTGTGACTGCCATGTGTTTTTCCGTCATTTTGTTTTTTGATCACTCGTGAATGCCGTTTTGCGAGTTTCGCTTTGAGTTTCAGTAATCTCTATGCAATGTGTATGCAATTTTCTATATGCATTTAACCCATATTGTGTTTTAATCCACATTTTTACAGTTTTGCATTTTATTATTATTATTCCATCATTGTTATTTCCTTTTGGTTCAAGGGGGGGGGGTTACCCACGAGGGTAGCACATCTAGCTCTGGGTACGCTACCGCCTTTAATCAAAAGCTTGGTTTAAGTTGTTTACTTTTAGCTTTAAATTTGCATATTGCCAGCCAATTTAAAGTGTGTTAAGCGAGTTTTTCCCTCACGTGTTCCACATTTAGTGAGCACGGTAAAGTTTGGGTTTTTGCGCATAGATTTCCTGTATAGTGATTGTGTTTTTCTTATTAAAAGTAGTTCCTTTTTGTAAAGTGGGTTTGTTTTAAGCTGCTGCGTGTTTTGCATCGAGCAGACTTTTTGTGTAAACGGTTTTAGGAGGTTGCAGCGAAGATCGCGTGTGTAGCGTGGATCGTTAAGTAGCGATTTTCGCGTCGGCAGCCGGGGTTTGGGGCAGTTTTTCGGTTTACCTCTGTATAATTGTTTTACTGCGAAACATCCCGTGTTTTTCATAAGGCTCCACTTTGTCTTTTTTAACGGTTTTTCTGTGTGTATTAGGAAAGTTTTTTCTTTACACGATTTTCCTAAAGGTCAGTTAGCAGGTTTCCGGCCAACCAGTGACCCATAAGTAACATCAAAGAACCCCTCCTTTTGTTTTGACTTGTGTTAGCTACTGTGTGCAGGGAGAGAAAAGCCACTTTCATCATTGTGCGGTGTGGCCTGCCAAACACAGTTGGTGATGAGAACCACATAAATTACGCTGTGCGAGTGGGCGGTCCAGGGAAGTGTAACGCTTAGCCTGATTACCACAAACACTTCGGGTGGTCAAGATCACATAAATTGCGCTGTGGGAGTAGGAGGTGTGCTCTCAGTGTGCTCTCAGTCTGACCGCCACTTGATGTGCTTCGGGTGATCGATAAGAATCACATAAATTATGCTGTGCTGGGAAAGTGGTGGAATCAGACCTCTCGGTAGGATCCCACCGAGTGCTCCAGGAGGTAAACAGGTACCCGGACGCGGGATATATACCAGTGACTAGTCACGATGGGCAATAGTCAGTCCATGAAGAGAGAGGGGGAACCAGCCCTCTTCAGGGTGAGGACAGCTGCACAGCTGATGAGGGTGAGTTTGGGGGGGAAGTCTACAGAACCCCTCAAAAGATGGAATAAATGGTCGAAGGGTACCAGATGGGAAATTCCCCGGGAAGGTACATTTGACGCAGGGAGGTGGGAAAAAATTCATCTCTGAATTTGAACCACGGATGCAGGCATCGGAACTAGAGATTGCACAGCTATGGCTTCACAGGTCAATCCAATTAGGGAAGCAGGGCATACAGAAACTGGTGTCTGTCCGGAAGAACCAGGTGATGTATACCTGGCCTCCAGAGGGAATAAAACAGGAGGATCTGGTGTCAGAGGTGGAGCTCTTTCAGGGCTGACTCTACTAAGGCAGGCAGGGTCAGGGTCTGCTGGGGTTCCCAAACAACCAACAGTGGCTCAGATAAGTATAACTGCACCTGTCTCTTCTGCTAGTGACGTCACTCTTGACGTACCTTCCATGTCTTCTGTATCTATGCCTCAGCCTCTACCTCTTCCTCTCCCTTCTCCCTGCTTCACCCAGCTCCTTCTGTTTCCAACTACGAAGTCTTCTCAACAGCCGATTTGCAGACTATGTGCAAATCAAGGGGTATAGACACCCAGTTAAGAAACAGGGTGCATTGCATCAAAGCGGTACGAGCCACTGATCAGACCCCTGCCCCCCATCTATACCCTGATCTGAGGGACCTCAAACCTGAAGGTGCAGTAAGCGAGGTGGTTAATCTAAGCCCACCGATGAAGCCGGGCCAGCCTTTGCACTCTTCCCGGACCGAGCCCTATCCAGTCAGGGTGCAGCAATTTGAAGGTCCTCCCAATGCACAGGGGTAGCGGACCTTAGGGGAACGGGTAGTTTGGCATGTCCCCTTCACCCCGGCAGAGATCCGCACTATTCTGGCCGAGCTCCCGAGCATTTTATTGAAGCAAAACGATCTTTCTTTCATATAAAAACGATTTTCCAATTTCTGTATAGAGATCCCACAGCCAGGTATACAGCAGGATAACAGACCTCAGATGCAGTTTTGCTTCAATAAAATGCTGGTTAAAATCTACTAAAATGTGAGTGGTCTGGTTAAAATTCTTCTGAGATTGGAATTTACAATGGTATCACGCTATGGTCTTTTTTTCTTCCTGATTTTTGGTGGATTCGGTGAGAGGAGTAACCAAAGGAGGTTTCTATGCCTTAGAGGAGGCAATATTTGGAGGTTATAAAAAAGGGGGTCCAGGAGCCCTTAATATCCCTGAAAGGCGTTTTACTCACCAAATATCTGGTGAGTGCGGTTCATGTTGGTTTTGCACTGGTGGATGGTGGAGGTATTATTGGCACAGAAGAATCCAATGAAAATACAGTTTTTTCACGGGACTGTTTTTTGAATTTGTCACTGATTTTTTTCAGGAATTTTTTAAATCACTTTAATTATTACTATTTTTTATGTGTCACAATGTATTTTGATTAATATTATTTATGGGCTGGGTTATTTATTTATATTGCTTTGTGGGTTTTGCGCTGGTTTAAGAAGAAATAAGTTTTTTGGTTTTGCACCTGTGTACAGCAGCATCTCACAGGGAATAGTGTGTGGGGGGCAAGGGAGTCCTGGGCGCTGAGGTTTTTTCTTTCTTTACTAAATTGAGATGTTTTCAGGCTGGCCTGAGGCGTGGCCCGATACGTGTGCCAACGCTAGTACCACGACGAAGAAAATCCTGTCTGAGGTTGTGTGCCGCTGGGGTCTACCTGAAACCATTGAGTCCGATAGGGGGTCACACTTCACTGGACAGATCTTTGCAGAGGTATGTAAAGCCCTTTACATCAACCAAGGGCTACACACCCCGTATCACCCCGAGAGTAGCGTTAAGGTTGAACGTCTCAACGGAATCCTTAAAAACAGGATCTCCAAAATCATGGCCGATACCCATAAACCTTGGCCTGAGTGTCTCCCCATTGCCCTCTATTCCATCTGGAATGCCCCTCGGCAACCACATGGGCTGTCACCCTATGAGGTGTTGTTTGGGGGACCTCCCAAAATAGGGTTGTACTTTCCTCAACAGTTGTTGTCTTTGCATTCACAGCTTACAGGTTACGTGCAATCTCTGCAACGGGAGCTGCAGAAGATACACCATCGGGTTTGCGAATCGCTCCCGGATCCAAATGCAATATTGGGTGTTCTTTCTATTGAGCCAGGTGATTGGGTCGTCCTAAAGAAACATCAAAGAACCGGACTCGAGCCACAATTCACCGGACCATACCAAGTCCAGCTGATGACACCTACCTCACTCAAGCTCGAGGGACGAGACAACTGGGTGCACGCAAGCCACTGCAAGAAGCTTTTCAGCTACACCAGAGAATGAGGGGTGTCATTTTCCTTTTACTTTTTGTTTGTTTGTCTTACATGTGTGTGAACGGAGGAAAAGATTAGCCAGAGTCGCCAACAAAACCAACTGTTGGGTATGCTCTAAGCCCCCACCCAGTCATCACATGTCCGCAATGACCGCTGTTCATGCCCTATATGACATCCGTGTCGGCATGAAAAAGCAAGGGACCCCTGGTCAGCCCCCACGTAGACATTTGTCTATAGAACTTAATGACACATTTTTAGCAGGTAACATCAATTTCAGTAATTGTTGTACCTGGATAGAAGACACCGATGACAAGGTCCAGGCCCATATGGACAAAGTTAGTGAACTACAGAGAAAAGCTAGAGCTATAGCTAGTGAGGATTGGAATCCGTTCAAGGGTTTGGGAGGATTGGGAGATTTCCTGCTCTCCATCGGATCTTGGTTGAAGGAAGTGGGAGTGTATGTCCTGATTAGAGATGAGCGAAGTATTCAAAAATTCGATTCGACTGATTCGGCGAATTCGTGAAAAAATTTCGATTCGAGTCGAATATATTCGCTGCGAATTTAACTTATAAAAGGGTGTTTCTAGGCTTCAGAGAGCCTTTATATTAGTGCAGAACACTGTACCTTTAATTTAAATGTCCTAGAGTCTGCTGGGGAAGAGAAATAATACTGACAGTCAGTATGACATGCAGATGAGTGCCGTCGATCTTAGAATCACCGCACACTTCACTCATTTGGGCAGTCACGGGGCCAAAACCAGAGTGTGGAGCCACAGTGTGGCGGTGGAGGCAGCAGCAATGGGAGGCCATACAGCACCCTATGACAAAAAATGGAACACACCAGCAGTGTGAGGAGACCTGAAAGTGGCACATGGCAGAGTGTGGCGATGGAGACAGCAGCAATGGGAGGCCGTACAGGGACCCATGAGAGACTCTGCACCTGGCAGCAGCATGAGGAGGCGTTACAGGGGCCCATGGCAGATTAGGGGCCTGGCAGCAGCTATGGGAGGCCCGTAATCTGCCAGCACCCTATGACAAAAAATGGAACACACCAGCAGTGTGAGGAGACCTGAAAGTGGCACATGTTTGGGGCATGATTCATGGCGGATTTAGTCAGTTGTGTCAGGAACTGGTGGTTTGAAATCCAGACTAATCCACGCCTGATTCATTTTCACAAACGTGAGTCTCTCCACACTTTGGGTGGACAGTCGTGTCCTCCGCGGAGTTACAATACCTCCTGCCGCACTAAACACGCGCTCCGATGCCACGCTACTGGCCGGGCATGACAGCCTTTCAAGGGCAAATTCAGCTAGTTGGGGCCAAAGGTCAAGTTTCGTTGCCCAGTAGTCAAGGGGATTGTCTACCTCGGTTGGCAGGGTGCTGTCCAAGTATGCCCAAGCCTGTTGTTTGAGGTCCTGCTCCAGGTCCACCTGATGCTGCTGCTGGTTAGTAGTTTCCTCACTGCGCTGGTGAAGAAAGCTACTCATCATCGACTGCAGACTGAGGCAGCCGCTGCTGGTGGAGCTGCCACTGCTCCTACCACCCCACCCCTCCCCTGCTGCCATGGCAGCGGAACGCGAGCGCACAGGGCCCACAGTGTCTGAGGATGGACGTTGGCGCACAAAGGCAGAGACCAACTGACTACATAGGTGGTTTTTATAGTACGTTATTTTGGCCTCCCTCTCAGCAGGTGTGAAAAAGGCCACCATTTTTGAACGGTAGCGAGGGTCCAACAAGGTGGACAGCCAAAAGTCATCCCTCTGTCTGATGGTTATTATTCGGCTGTCGCTACGCAAGCAACCGAGCATGCTATGGGCCATTTGTGCCAAGGAATGCGAGGGACTCCCTGCCTCCATCTCCACAGCATACTGCCACGGTGCGTCTGGGTCCTCTGTCTCCTCCTCCTCCTCCTCTACCAGATGCTCCTGCTCCTCCACTCCTGTCCGCTGAGTGGAAAAACCACCCATTTCACTCAATAATTCCTGAGCACAAATGTCCTCCTCTACCTCCTCCTCTTCTTCCTGTCCTGCCCCCACAGGGGTCATGTGGCGTTGAGATCTGTGCGCCACGTCTACCGCACCCTGACCAGCCATTGTTAACAGCATTTGTTCCAGGACGTGCAACAGAGGAATGACGTCGTTCATCCCATAGTCCTGCCGACTCACGAATAGCGTGGCCTCCTCAAAGGGCCTGAGCAAGCGGCAGGTGTCACGCATGAGCTGCCAATGGCTGACATCGAAGTTACACAGTGGAGTACCTTTATCCGCTTGTAACATCAGGAAATCGGTGATGGCCTTTCGCTGTTCGTAAAGGCGGTCTAACATGTGTAGGGTTGAATTACACCTTGTTGCAACGTCGCAGATCAGGCGATGCTGTGGAATTCCGTTCTGCCGCTGCAGCTCAAGGAGGGTGTGCTTTGCGGTGTAGGAATGGCTGAAATGCATGCAAAGTTTACGTGACATTTTAAGGATGTCTTGCAGTGGGATGGTGGATTTTAGGAACCGCTTGACAACCAGATTGAACACGTGAGCCATGCATGGCGCATGGCACAACCTTCCTTGACGCAGAGCAGACACCATGTTCTTTCCGTTGTCGGTCAACATGGTTCCGATTTTCAGTTTGCGCGGAGACAGCCATCTGTCGATTTCTCTGTTCATTACACTCAGAAGTTCCTCCCCTGTGTGACTACGTTCGCCAAGGCATACCAGGTGCAGCACAGCGTGACACCGTGGCGCCCTGCACATGTGATATGCCGGTCGGGTAATGGGACTTGGCACGGGGGTGGCGGCTGAGGACACGGCGGAAGAAGAGGTGGTAGAGGCGGACATCTGTGCTGGACCAAGGACGTGCAAACGTTGAGGCAAAAGCGGCGTGACCTGTCCAAGTTGCTGGTGCGGCTGTGACGGCACCACGTTCACCCAGTGGGCCGTAAATGACATGTACTGTCCCTGACCGTAGTTACAGCTCCACACGTCGGCGCTGCCGTGCACTTTGGCAGAGACCGACATGCTCAAAGACTGGCCCACCATCTCTTCTACATGTGAATGCAGGGCTGGCACTGCCTTTTTGGCGAAGAAATGACGGCTTGGCACTCTCCACCACGGCGCGGCACAAGCCATCATTTCTCGGAAAGGTGCTGAGTCCACCACTTGAAAAGGGAGGGACTGCAGCACCAGCAACTTGGACAGGAGGACGTTCAGCTTTTGCACCGTCGGGTGCGTGCTCGCAAACTGTTGTCTCTTGGAAACGGATTCCAAGAAAGACTGCTGACGGAATCCGTGAAGAGGAGTAGCAGGAGAAGGAGCATCAGAACGAGCGGAAGATGCCAACGAGCGACAACTCCCCTCAGCAGAGGTGTTGGAGCCTTGACTGGCTGATAGAGGGCGATTGACGTCGGGTGACGGAGCAAGTAACGTAGCGGGTGATGGAGCGGGGGCTGGGGCAGGCAGAACCGCCGTATCTTTATCACGGTTTTCCCAGGCCACCAAATGGCGACGCTGCATATGCTGCCGCAACGCTGTAGTCCCAACATGGGCCCCCTGGCCACGCTTGACTTTCTGGCCACATAGTCGACATACGGCTACGTTTACTTCCTCGGGCGGCTTGACAAAAAATTGCCACACCGCCGAGTAGGAAACTTTGCCCCCGATACTCCTCACTGGCTGACTGCTGCTTCCTCCGTGCACACCGGCACCACTACTGGCCGTGGTGGTAGGCTGCAGTGGAGCTGGTCCTCTACTCCGTGGCCGTTTGCCTCCACTGACACTGCTGCGACCCTGCTGCCTCCTGGGCAACCCACCGACTGTTTTGCTCGCTGCCAAGCTGCCACCCTCTTCTCCTGATGATGCGGAAGCAATAGCCTGATGACGACGAGGCTGCCAAGTGCGATCAGCCTCATCATCATCAATTAGGGTCTCCGCCTCACTACTAGCCCCCTCGGCTGCGTGTGGGTCAGGAGACAGACCTGTCTCTAGACCGGCTACCGAGCCACTCTCCTCGCCAGTACTTCTTCGCCTGGCTGCTGAAGAGGCGGATGTCTCCCCCCGTTCCTGACCGCCCTCTGTTAGCTCTTCCTCACTGTACAGTGGGGCTGAGCCCACAGCATACGATACTTCGCTTGGTGAGGGAACACCAAAGGACAGGGGCAGGTCGAGGACACGTGATTTCAGTGGGCTTGCTCCCGGGCCATGACAACTAACGGTTGTGTCTGACGTACCCACCGACCGTTGGCTGTAGGTGTCAGAGGTGACCTGGGAAGAGGAAGACGACCGAGCCAACCAATCGATGACGGCAGGGTTGTCGGTGGAGACACGACCGCTGGATGACACCGGGAGCAATGGCCTCTGGCTGCGACTAGTGCTGCCTCGACCCCTTCCTCTGCTGCCACGTCTGCTTGCTACTAAAACATGGCCTCCTCTGCCACTCCTATGCATGTTGTCTGACATACTCTTTATTTAAACGATTCTGTGTCCCTGAGCAACAATTCTGTGTCTGTCCCTGAGTAACAATTCTGTGTCCCTGAGTAACAATTCTGTGTCCCTGAGTAACAATTCTGTGTCCCTCAGTAACAATTCTGTGTCCCTCAGTAACAATTCTGTGTCCCTGAGTAACAATTCTGTGTCTGTCGCTGAGTAACAATTCTGTGTCCCTCAGTAACAATTCTGTGTCCCTCAGTAACAATTCTGTGTCTGTCCCTGAGTAACAATTCTGTGTCTGTCGCTGAGTAACAATTCTGTGTCCCTGAGTAACAATTCTGTGTCCCTCAGTAACAATTCTGTGTCCCTCAGTAACAATTCTGTGTCTGTCCCTGAGTAACAATTCTGTGTCTGTCCCTCAGTAACAATTCTGTGTCCCTCAGTAACAATTCTGTGTCCCTGAGTAACAATTCTGTGTCCCTCAGTAACAATTCTGTGTCCCTCAGTAACAATTCTGTGTCCCTCAGTAACAGTTCTGTGTCCCTCAGTAACAATTCTGTGTCCCTGAGTAACAATTCTGAGTCCCTCAGTAACAATTCTGTGTCCCTCAGTAACAATTCTGTGTCCCTCAGTAACAATTCTGTGTCTGTCCCTGAGTAACAATTCTGTCTGTCCCTGAGTAACAATTCTGTGTCCCTAAGTAACGTTTCTGTGGCCCTAAGTAACAATTCTGTGGCCCTCAGTAACAAATCTGTGTCCCTCAGTAACAATTCTGTGTCCCTCAGTAACAATTCTGTGTCCCTCAGTAACAATTCTGTGTCCCTCAGTAACAATTCTGTGTCTGTCCCTGAGTAACAATTCTGTGTCTGTCCCTCAGTAACAATTCTGTGTCCCTCAGTAACAATTCTGTGTCCCTGAGTAACAATTCTGTGTCCCTCAGTAACAATTCTGTGTCCCTGAGTAACAATTCTGTGTCCCTCAGTAACAATTCTGTGTCCCTCAGTAACAATTCTGTGTCTGTCCCTGAGTAACAATTCTGTGTCTGTCGCTGAGTAACAATTCTGTGTCCCTCAGTAACAATTCTGTGTCCCTGAGTAACAATTCTGTGTCCCTCAGTAACAATTCTGTGTCTGTCCCTGAGTAACAATTCTGTGTCTGTCCCTCAGTAACAATTCTGTGTCCCTGAGTAACAATTCTGTGTCTGTCGCTGAGTAACAATTCTGTGTCCCTCAGTAACAATTCTGTGTCCCTGAGTAACAATTCTGTGTCCCTCAGTAACAATTCTTTGTCCCTGAGTAACAATTCTGTGTCCCTCAGTAACAGTTTTGTGTCCCTCAGTAACAATTCTGTGTCCCTGAGTAACAATTCTGTGTCCCTGAGTAACAATTCTGTGTCCCTCAGTAACAATTCTGTGTCTGTCCCTGAGTAACAATTCTGTCTGTCCCTCAGTAACAATTCTGTGTCCCTAAGTAACGTTTCTGTGGCCCTAAGTAACATTTCTGTGGCCCTCAGTAACAAATCTGTGTCCCTCAGTAACAATTCTGTGTCCCTGAGTAACAATTCTGTGTCCCTCAGTAACAATTCTGTGTCTGTCCCTGAGTAACAATTCTGTCTGTCCCTGAGTAACAATTCTGTGTCCCTAAGTAACGTTTCTGTGGCCCTAAGTAACAATTCTGTGGCCCTCAGTAACAAATCTGTGTCCCTCAGTAACAATTCTGTGTCCCTCAGTAACAATTCTGTGTCCCTCAGTAACAATTCTGTGTCCCTCAGTAACAATTCTGTGTCTGTCCCTGAGTAACAATTCTGTGTCTGTCCCTCAGTAACAATTCTGTGTCCCTCAGTAACAATTCTGTGTCCCTGAGTAACAATTCTGTGTCCCTCAGTAACAATTCTGTGTCCCTGAGTAACAATTCTGTGTCCCTCAGTAACAATTCTGTGTCCCTCAGTAACAATTCTGTGTCTGTCCCTGAGTAACAATTCTGTGTCTGTCGCTGAGTAACAATTCTGTGTCCCTCAGTAACAATTCTGTGTCCCTGAGTAACAATTCTGTGTCCCTCAGTAACAATTCTGTGTCTGTCCCTGAGTAACAATTCTGTGTCTGTCCCTCAGTAACAATTCTGTGTCCCTGAGTAACAATTCTGTGTCTGTCGCTGAGTAACTATTCTGTGTCCCTCAGTAACAATTCTGTGTCCCTGAGTAACAATTCTGTGTCCCTCAGTAACAATTCTTTGTCCCTGAGTAACAATTCTGTGTCCCTCAGTAACAGTTTTGTGTCCCTCAGTAACAATTCTGTGTCCCTGAGTAACAATTCTGTGTCCCTGAGTAACAATTCTGTGTCCCTCAGTAACAATTCTGTGTCTGTCCCTGAGTAACAATTCTGTCTGTCCCTCAGTAACAATTCTGTGTCCCTAAGTAACGTTTCTGTGGCCCTAAGTAACATTTCTGTGGCCCTCAGTAACAAATCTGTGTCCCTCAGTAACAATTCTGTGTCCCTGAGTAACAATTCTGTGTCTGTCCCTGAGTAACAATTCTGTGTCTGTCCCTGAGTAACAATTCTGTGTCCCTGAGTAACAATTCTGTGTCCCTCAGTAACAATTCTGTGTCCCTCAGTAACAATTCTGTGTCCCTGAGTAACAATTCTGTGTCCCTCAGTAACAATTCTGTGTCCCTCAGTAACAATTCTGTGTCCCTGAGTAACAATTCTGTGTCCCTCAGTAACAATTCTGTGTCCCTCAGTAACAATTCTGTGTCTGTCCCTGAGTAACAATTCTGTGTCTGTCGCTCAGTAACAATTCTGTGTCCCTCAGTAACAATTCTGTGTCCCTCAGTAACAATTCTGTGTCCCTCAGTAACAATTCTGTGTCTGTCCCTGAGTAACAATTCTGTGTCTGTCCCTGAGTAACAATTCTGTGTCCCTGAGTAACAAATCTGTGTCCCTGAGTAACAATTCTGTGTCCCTCAGTAACAATTCTGTGTCCCTCAGTAACAATTCTGTGTCTGTCCCTGAGTAACAATTCTGTGTCTGTCGCTGAGTAACAATTCTGTGTCCCTCAGTAACAATTCTGTGTCCCTCAGTAACAATTCTGTGTCTGTCCCTGAGTAACAATTCTTTGTCTGTCCCTGAGTAACAATTCTGTGTCCCTCAGTAACAATTCTGTGTCCCTGAGTAACAATTCTGTGTCCCTGAGTAACAATTCTGTGTCCCTCAGTAACAATTCAGTGTCCCTGAGTAACAATTCTGTGTCTGTCCCTGAGTAACAATTCTGTGTCCCTAAGTAACGTTTCTGTGGCCCTAAGTAACGGTTCTGTGGCCCTCAGTAACAAATCTGTGTCCCTCAGTAACAATTCTGTGTCTGTCCCTAAGTAACAATTCTGTGGCCCTAAGTAACGTTTCTGTGGCCCTAAGTAAAGTTTCTGTGGCCCTAAGTAATGATTCTGTGGCCCTAAGTAACGTTTCTGTAGCCCTAAGTAACGTTTCTGTAGCCCTAAGTAACGTTTCTGTGGCCCTAAGTAACGGTTCTGTGTCCCTCAGTAACAATTCTGTATCCCTCAGTAACAATTCTGTGTCTGTCCCTGAGTAACAATTCTGTGTCCCTAAGTAACAATTCTGTGTCTGTCCCTGAGTAACAATTCTGTGTCCCTAAGTAACGTTTCTGTGGCCCTAAGTAACGGTTCTGTGGCCCTCAGTAACAAATCTGTGTCCCTCAGTAACAATTCTGTGTCTGTCCCTAAGTAACAATTCTGTGCCCCTAAGTAACGTTTCTGTGGCCCTAAGTAACGTTTCTGTGGCCCTAAGTAACAATTCTGTGGCCCTAAGTAACGATTCTGTGGCCCTAAGTAACGTTTCTGTAGCCCTAAGTAACGTTTCTGTGGCCCTAAGTAATGTTTCTGTGGCCCTAAGTAACAGTTCTGTGGCCCTCAGTAACAATTCTGTGTCCCTCAGTAACAATTCTGTGTCTGTCCCTGAGTAACAATTCTGTGTCCCTAAGTAACGTTTCTGTGGCCCTAAGTAACGGTTCTGTGGCCCTCAGTAACAAATCTGTTTCCCTCAGTAACAATTCTGTGTCTGTCCCTAAGTAACAATTCTGTGGCCCTAAGTAACGTTTCTGTGGCCCTAAGTAATGATTCTGTGGCCCTAAGTAACGATTCTGTGGCCCTAAGTAACGTTTCTGTGGCCCTAAGTAACGTTTCTGTGGCCCTAAGTAACAGTTCTGTTGCCCTCAGTAACAATTCTGTGTCCCTCAGTAACAATTCTGTGTCTGTCCCTGAGTAACAATTCTGTGTCCCTAAGTAACATTTCTGTGGCCCTAAGTAACGGTGCTGTGGCCCTCAGTAACAAATCTGTGTCCCTCAGTAACAATTCTGTGTCTGTCCCTAAGTAACAATTCTGTGGCCCTAAGTAACGTTTCTGTGGCCCTAAGTAACGTTTCTGTGGCCCTACGTAATGATTCTGTGGCCCTAAGTAACGATTCTGTGGCCCTAAGTAACGTTTCTGTAGCCCTAAGTAACGTTTCTGTGGCCCTAAGTAACGTTTCTGTGGCCCTAAGTAACAGTTCTGTTGCCCTCAGTAACAATTCTGTGTCCCTCAGTAACAATTCTGTGTCTGTCCCTGAGTAACAATTCTGTGTCCCTAAGTAACGTTTCTGTGGCCCTAAGTAACGTTTCTGTGGCCCTAAGTAACGTTTCTGTGGCCCTAAGTAACAGTTCTGTGGCCCTCAGTAACAATTCTGTGTCCCTCAGTAACAATTCTGTGTCTGTCCCTGAGTAACAATTCTGTGTCCCTAAGTAACGTTTCTGTGGCCCTAAGTAATGGTTCTGTGGCCCTCAGTAACAAATCTGTGTCCCTCAGTAACAATTCTGTGTCTGTCCCTAAGTAACAATTCTGTGGCCCTAAGTAACGTTTCTGTGGCCCTAAGTAACGTTTCTGTGGCCCTAAGTAACGATTCTGTGTCCCTCAGTAACAATTATGTGTCTGTCCCTAAGTAACAATTCTGTGTCTGTCCCTGAGTAACAATTCTGTGTCCCTAAGTAACGTTTCTGTGGCCCTAAGTAACAGTTCTGTGGTCCTCAGTAACAATTCTGTGTCCCTCAGTAACAATTCTGTGTCTGTCCCTAAGTAACAATTCTGTGGCCCTAAGTAACGTTTCTGTGGCCCTAAGTAACAGTTCTGTGGCCCTCAGTAACAATTCTGTGTCCCTCAGTAACAATTCTGTGTCTGTCCCTGAGTAACAATTCTGTGTCCCTAAGTAACGTTTCTGTGGCCCTAAGTAACAGTTCTGTGGCCCTCAGTAACAATTCTGTGTCCCTCAGTAACAATTCTGTGTCTGTCCCTAAGTAACAATTCTGTGGCCCTAAGTAACGTTTCTGTGGCCCTAAGTAACAGTTCTGTGGCCCTCAGTAACAATTCTGTGTCCCTCAGTAACAATTCTGTGTCTGTCCCTAAGTAACAATTCTGTGGCCCTAAGTAACGTTTCTGTGGCCCTAAGTAACAGTTCTGTGGCCCTCAGTAACAATTCTGTGTCCCTCAGTAACAATTCTGTGTCTGTCCCTAAGTAACAATTCTGTGTCCCTAAGTAACGTTTCTGTGGCCCTAAGTAACGATTCTGTGGCCCTCAGTAATGTTTCTGTGGCCCTAAGTAACGTTTCTGTGGCCCTAAGTAACGATTCTGTGGCCCTAAGTAACATTTCTGTGTCCCTAAGTAACGTTTCTGTGGCCCTAAGTAACGATTCTGTGGCCCTAAGTAACGTTTCTGTGTCCCTAAGTAACATTTCTGTGTCCCTCAGTAACGTTTCTGTGTCCCTAAGTAAAGTTTCTGTGGCCCTAAGTAACGTTTCTGTGTCCCTAAGTAACGTTTCTGTGGCCCTAAGTAACGTTTCTGTGTCCCTAACTAACGTTTCTGTGTCCCTAAGTAACGTTTCTGTGTCCCTAACTCTCTCCCTGAATACAGCCAGGTCTGCCTCTGTTGAATGACTGGAGGCAAATGGAGAATTCTAAAATGGCCGCCATTTATAGCTCGACCATTACACAGTGCTGG